>NC_047533.1:65367569-67767569 GCF_012275295.1 Melopsittacus undulatus
GCCGGGCCCCCCGCGCCCGGGCCGGAGGGCCAGGAGGGGGTACTGGTGCTGCGCCTGTTCAGCGCACGCCTGGCTTCGCAACGCTGCCCCCCGCCCGCCCCTCACTCTCTGCCCCCCCCCAGGGCCGTTGCCGTGGGCAACAAGGCCCCCCCCGGCCCGGCCGCCCGGCCCGGGCGCCCGGCCACCCCGCCCGAACGCCGGGCCCCCGCGCCCGGGGCCGGAGGGCCAGGAGGGGGTACTGGTGCTGCGCCTGTTCAGCGCACGCCTGGCTTCGCAACGCTGCCCCCCGCCCGCCCCTCACTCTCTGCCCCCGGCCCCCAGGGCCGTTGCCGTGTGGCAACAAGGCCCCCCCTCCGGCCCCGGCCGCCCGGGCCCGGGCGCCCTGCCAACCCGCCCGAACGCCGGGCCCCCGCGCCCGGGGCCGGAGGGCCAGGAGGGGGTACTGGTGCTGCGCCTGTTCAGCGCACGCCTGGCTTCGCAACGCTGCCCCCCGCCCGCCCCTCACTCTCTGCCCCCGGCCCCCATGGCCGTTGCCGTGGGCAACAAGGCCCCCCCGGCCCCGGGCGCCCCGGGCCCGGGCGCCCTGCCAACCCGCCCGAACGCCGGGCCCCCGCGCCCGGGGCCGGAGGGCCAGGAGGGGGTACTGGTGCTGCGCCTGTTCAGCGCACGCCTGGCTTCGCAACGCTGCCCCCCGCCCGCCCATCACTCTCTGCCCCCGGCCCCAGGGCCGTTGCCGTGGGCAACAAGGCCCCCCCCGGCCCCGGCCGCCCGGGCCCGGGCGCCCTGCCAAACCCGCCCGAACGCCGGGCCCCCGCGCCCGGGGCCGGAGGGCCAGGAGGGGGTACTGGTGCTGCGCCTGTTCAGCGCACGCCTGGCTTCGCAACGCTGCCCCCCGCCCGCCCCGCACACTCTGCCCCCCGGCCCCCAGGGCCGTTGCCGTGGCAACAAGGCCCCCCCCGGCCCCGGCCGCCCGGGGCCCGGGCGCCCTGCCAACCCGCCACGAACGCCGGGCCCCCGCGCCCGGGGCCGGAGGGCCAGGAGGGGGTACTGGTGCTGCGCCTGTTCAGCGCACGCCTGGCTTCGCAACGCTGCCCCCCGCCCGCCCCTCACTCTCTGCCCCCGGCCCCCAGGGCCGTTGCCGTGGGCAACAAGGCCCCCCCCCGGCCCCGGCCGCCCGGGCCCGGGCGCCCTGCCAACCCGCCCGAACGCCGGGCCCCCGCGCCCGGGGCCGGAGGGCCAGGAGGGGGTACTGGTGCTGCGCCTGTTCAGCGCACGCCTGGCTTCGCAACGCTGCCCCCCGCCCCGCCCCTCACTCTCTGCCCCCGGCCCCCAGGGCCGTTGCCGTGGGCAACAAGGCCCCCCCCGGCCCCGGCCGCCCGGGCCCGGGCGCCCTGCCAACCCGCCCGAACGCCGGGGCCCCCCCGCCCGGGGCCGGAGGGCCAGGAGGGGGTACTGGTGCTGCGCCTGTTCAGCGCACGCCTGGCTTCGCAACGCTGCCCCCCGCCCGCCCCTCACTCTCTGGCCCCCGGCCCCCAGGGCCGTTGCCGTGGGCAACAAGGCCCCCCCCGGCCCCGGCCGCCCGGGCCCGGGCGCCCTGCCAACCCGCCCGAACGCCGGGCACCCGCGCCCGGGGCCGGAGGGCCAGGAGGGGGTACTGGTGCTGCGCCTGTTCAGCGCACGCCTGGCTTCGCAACGCTGCCCCCCGCCCGCCCCTCACTCTCTGCCCCCGGCCCCCAGGGCCGTTGCCGTGGGCAACAAGGCCCCCCCCGGCCCCGGCCGCCCCGGGCCCGGGCGCCCTGCCAACCCGCCCGAACGCCGGGCCCCCCGCGCCCGGGGCCGGAGGGCCAGGAGGGGGTACTGGTGCTGCGCCTGTTCAGCGCACGCCTGGCTTCGCAACGCTGCCCCCCGCCCGCCCCTCACTCTCTGCCCCCGGCCCCCAGGGCCGTTGCCGTGGGCAACAAGGCCCCCCCCCGGCCCCGGCCGCCCGGGCCCGGGCGCCCTGCCAACCCGCCCGAACGCCGGGCCCCCGCGCCCGGGGCCGGAGGGCCAGGAGGGGGTACTGGTGCTGCGCCTGTTCAGCGCACGCCTGGCTTCGCAACGCTGCCCCCCGCCCGCCCCTCACTCTCTGCCCCCGGCCCCCAGGGCCGTTGCCGTGGGCAACAAGGCCCCCCCCGGCCCCGGCCGCCCGGGCCCGGGCGCCCTGCCAACCCGCCCGAACGCCGGGCCCCCGCGCCCGGGGCCGGAGGGCCAGGAGGGGGTACTGGTGCTGCGCCTGTTCAGCGCACGCCTGGCTTCGCAACGCTGCCCCCCGCCCGCCCCTCACTCTCTGCCCCCGGCCCCCAGGGCCGTTGCCGTGGGCAACAAGGCCCCCCCCGGCCCCGGCCGCCGGGCCCGGGCGCCCTGCCAACCCGCCCGAACGCCGGGCCCCCGCGCCCGGGGCCGGAGGGCCAGGAGGGGGTACTGGTGCTGCGCCTGTTCAGCGCACGCCTGGCTTCGCAACGCTGCCCCCCGCCCGCCCCTCACTCTCTGCCCCCGGCCCCCAGGGCCGTTGCCGTGGGCAACAAGGCCCCCCCCGGCCCCGGCCGCCCGGGCCCGGGCGCCCTGCCAACCCGCCCGAACGCCGGGCCCCCGCGCCCGGGGCCGGAGGGCCAGGAGGGGGTACTGGTGCTGCGCCTGTTCAGCGCACGCCTGGCTTCGCAACGCTGCCCCCCGCCCGCCCCTCACTCTCTGCCCCCGGGCCCCCAGGGCCGTTGCCGTGGGCAACAAGGCCCCCCCCGGCCCCGGCCGCCCGGGCCCGGGCGCCCTGCCAACCCGCCCGAACGCCGGGCCCCCGCGCCCGGGGCCGGAGGGCCAGGAGGGGGTACTGGTGCTGCGCCTGTTCAGCGCACGCCTGGCTTCGCAACGCTGCCCCCCGCCCGCACCCTCACTCCTGCCCCCGGCCCCCCGGGCCGTTGCCGTGGGCAACAAGGCCCCCCCGGCCCCGGCCCGCCCGGGCCCGGGCGCCTGCCAAGCCGCCCGAACGCCGGGCCCCCGCGCCCGGGGCCGGAGGGCCAGGAGGGGGTACTGGGTGCTGCGCCTGTTCAGCGCACGCCTGGCTTCGCAACGCTGCCCCCCGCCCGCCCCTCACTCTCTGCCCCCGGCCCCCAGGGCCGTTGCCGTGGGCAACAAGGCCCCCCCCGGCCCCGGCCGCCCGGGCCCGGGCGCCCTGCCAACCCGCCCGAACGCCGGGCCCCCGCGCCCGGGGCCGGAGGGCCAGGAGGGGGTACTGGTGCTGCGCCTGTTCAGCGCACGCCTGGCTTCGCAACGCTGCCCCCCGCCCGCCCCTCACTCTCTGCCCCCGGCCCCCAGGGCCGTTGCCGTGGGCAACAAGGCCCCCCCCGGCCCCGGCCGCCCGGGCCCGGGCGCCCTGCCAACCAGCCCGAACGCCGGGCCCCGCGCGCCCGGGGCCGGAGGGCCAGGAGGGGGTACTGGTGCTGCGCCTGTTCAGCGCACGCCTGGCTTCGCAACGCTGCCCCCCGCCCGCCCCTCACTCTCTGCCCCCGGCCCCCAGGGCCGTTGCCGTGGGCAACAAGGCCCCCCCCGGCCCCCGGCCGCCCGGGCCCGGGCGCCCTGCCAACCCGCCCGAACGCCGGGCCCCCGCGCCCGGGGCCGGAGGGCCAGGAGGGGGTACTGGTGCTGCGCCTGTTCAGCGCACGCCTGGCTTCGCAACGCTGCCCCCCGCCCGCCCCTCACTCTCTGCCCCCGGGCCCCCAGGGCCGTTGCCGTGGGCAACAAGGCCCCCCCCGGCCCCGGCCGCCCGGGCCCGGGCGCCCTGCCAACCCGCCCGAACGCCGGGCCCCCGCGCCCGGGGCCGGAGGGCCAGGAGGGGGTACTGGTGCTGCGCCTGTTCAGCGCACGCCTGGCTTCGCAACGGCTGCCCCCCGCCCGCCCCTCACTCTCTGCCCCCGGCCCCCAGGGCCGTTGCCGTGGGCAACAAGGCCCCCCCCGGCCCCGGCCGCCCGGGCCCGGGCGCCCTGCCAACCCGCCCGAACGCCGGGCCCCCGCGCCCGGGGCCGGAGGGCCAGGAGGGGGTACTGGTGCTGCGCCTGTTCAGCGCACGCCTGGCTTCGCAACGCTGCCCCCCGCCCGCCCCTCACTCTCTGCCCCCGGCCCCCAGGGCCGTTGCCGTGGGCAACAAGGCCCCCCCGGCCCCGGCCGCCCGGGCCCGGGCGCCCTGCCAACCCGCCCGAACGCCGGGCCCCCGCGCCCGGGGCCGGAGGGCCAGGAGGGGGTACTGGTGCTGCGCCTGTTCAGCGCACGCCTGGCTTCGCAACGCTGCCCCCCGCCCGCCCCTCACTCTCTGCCCCCGGCCCCCAGGGCCGTTGCCGTGGGCAACAAGGCCCCCCCCGGCCCCGGCCGCCCGGGCCCGGGCGCCCTGCCAACCCGCCCGAACGCCGGGCCCCCGCGCCCGGGGCCGGAGGGCCAGGAGGGGGTACTGGTGCTGCGCCTGTTCAGCGCACGCCTGGCTTCGCAACGCTGCCCCCCGCCCGCCCCTCACTCTCTGCCCCCGGCCCCCAGGGCCGTTGCCGTGGGCAACAAGGCCCCCCCCGGCCCCGGCCGCCCGGGCCCGGGCGCCCTGCCAACCCGCCCGAACGCCGGGCCCCCGCGCCCGGGGCCGGAGGGCCAGGAGGGGGTACTGGTGCTGCGCCTGTTCAGCGCACGCCTGGCTTCGCAACGCTGCCCCCCGCCCGCCCCTCACTCTCTGGCCCCGGCCCCAGGGCCGTTGCCGTGGGCAACAAGGCCCCCCCCCGGCCCCGGCCGCCCGGGCCCGGGCGCCCTGCCAACCCGCCCGAACGCCGGGCCCCCGCGCCCGGGGCCGGAGGGCCAGGAGGGGGTACTGGTGCTGCGCCTGTTCAGCGCACGCCTGGCTTCGCAACGCTGCCCCCGCCCGCCCCTCACTCTCTGCCATCGGGCCCCCGGGGCCGTTGCCGTGGGCAACAAGGCCCCCCCCGGCCCCGGCCGCCCGGGCCCGGGCGCCCTGCCAACCCGCCCGAACGCCGGGCCCCCGCGCCCGGGGCCGGAGGGCCAGGAGGGGGTACTGGTGCTGCGCCTGTTCAGCGCACGCCTGGCTTCGCAACGCTGCCCCCCGCCCGCCCCTCACTCTCTGCCCCCGGGCCCCAGGGCCATTGCCGTGGGCAACAAGGCCCCCCCCGGCCCCGGCCGCCCGGGCCCGGGCGCCCTGCCAACCCGCCCGAACGCCGGGCCCCCGCGCCCGTGGCCGGAGGGCCAGGAGGGGGTACTGGTGCTGCGCCTGTTCAGCGCACGCCTGGCTTCGCAACGCTGCCCCCCGCCCGCCCCTCACTCTCTGCCCCCGGCCCCCAGGGCCGTTGCCGTGGGCAACAAGGCCCCCCCCGGCCCCGGCCGCCCGGGCCCGGGCGCCCTGCCAACCCGCCCGAACGCCGGGCCCCCGCGCCCGGGGCCGGAGGGCCAGGAGGGGGTACTGGTGCTGCGCCTGTTCAGCGCACGCCTGGCTTCGCAACGCTGCCCCCCGCCCGCCCCTCACTCTCTGCCCCCGGCCCCCAGGGCCGTTGCCGTGGGCAACAAGGCCCCCCCCGGCCCCGGCCGCCCGGGCCCGGGCGCCCTGCCAACCCGCCCGAACGCCGGGCCCCCGCGCCCGGGGCCGGAGGGCCAGGAGGGGGTACTGGTGCTGCGCCTGTTCAGCGCACGCCTGGCTTCGCAACGCTGCCCCCCGCCCGCCCCTCACTCTCTGCCCCCGGCCCCCAGGGCCGTTGCCGTGGGCAACAAGGCCCCCCCCGGCCCCGGCCGCCCGGGCCCGGGCGCCCTGCCAACCCGCCCGAACGCCGGGCCCCCGCGCCCGGGGCCGGAGGGCCAGGAGGGGGTACTGGTGCTGCGCCTGTTCAGCGCACGCCTGGCTTCGCAACGCTGCCCCCCGCCCGCCCCTCACTCTCTGCCCCCGGCCCCAGGGCCGTTGCCGTGGGCAACAAGGCCCCCCCCGGCCCCGGCCGCCCGGGCCCGGGCGCCCTGCCAACCCGCCCGAACGCCGGGCCCCCCGCGCCCGGGGCCGGAGGGCCAGGAGGGGGTACTGGTGCTGCGCCTGTTCAGCGCACGCCTGGCTTCGCAACGCTGCCCCCCGCCCGCCCCTCACTCTCTGCCCCCGGGCCCCCAGGGCCGTTGCCGTGGGCAACAAGGCCCCCCCCGGCCCCGGCCGCCCGGGCCCGGGCGCCCTGCCAACCCGCCCGAACGCCGGGCCCCCGCGCCCGGGGCCGGAGGGCCAGGAGGGGGTACTGGTGCTGCGCCTGTTCAGCGCACGCCTGGCTTCGCAACGCTGCCCCCCGCCCGCCCCTCACTCTCTGCCCCCGGCCCCCAGGGCCGTTGCCGTGGGCAACAAGGCCCCCCCCGGCCCCGGCCGCCCGGGCCCGGGCGCCCTGCCAACCCGCCCGAACGCCGGGCCCCCGCGCCCGGGGCCGGAGGGCCAGGAGGGGGTACTGGTGCTGCGCCTGTTCAGCGCACGCCTGGCTTCGCAACGCTGCCCCCCGCCCGCCCCTCACTCTCTGCCCCCGGCCCCCAGGGCCGTTGCCGTGGGCAACAAGGCCCCCCCCGGCCCCGGCCGCCCGGGCCCGGGCGCCCTGCCAACCCGCCCGAACGCCGGGCCCCCGCGCCCTGGGGCCGGAGGGCCAGGAGGGGGTACTGGTGCTGCGCCTGTTCAGCGCACGCCTGGCTTCGCAACGCTGCCCCCCGCCCGCCCCTCACTCTCTGCCCCCGGCCCCCAGGGCCGTTGCCGTGGGCAACAAGGCCCCCCCCGGCCCCGGCCGCCCGGGCCCGGGCGCCCTGCCAACCCGCCCGAACGCCGGGCCCCCGCGCCCGGGGCCGGAGGGCCAGGAGGGGGTACTGGTGCTGCGCCTGTTCAGCGCACGCCTGGCTTCGCAACGCTGCCCCCCGCCCGCCCCTCACTCTCTGCCCCCGGCCCCCAGGGCCGTTGCCGTGGGCAACAAGGCCCCCCCCGGCCCCGGCCGCCCGGGCCCGGGCGCCCTGCCAACCCGCCCGAACGCCGGGCCCCCGCGCCCGGGGCCGGAGGGCCAGGAGGGGGTACTGGTGCTGCGCCTGTTCAGCGCACGCCTGGCTTCGCAACGCTGCCCCCCGCCCGCCCCTCACTCTCTGCCCCCGGCCCCCAGGGCCGTTGCCGTGGGCAACAAGGCCCCCCCCGGCCCCGGCCGCCCGGGCCCGGGCGCCCTGCCAACCCGCCCGAACGCCGGGCCCCCGCGCCCGGGGCCGGAGGGCCAGGAGGGGGTACTGGTGCTGCGCCTGTTCAGCGCACGCCTGGCTTCGCAACGCTGCCCCCCGCCCGCCCCTCACTCTCTGCCCCCGGCCCCCAGGGCCGTTGCCGTGGGCAACAAGGCCCCCCCCGGCCCCGGCCGCCCGGGCCCGGGCGCCCTGCCAACCCGCCCGAACGCCGGGCCCCCGCGCCCGGGGCCGGAGGGCCAGGAGGGGGTACTGGTGCTGCGCCTGTTCAGCGCACGCCTGGCTTCGCAACGCTGCCCCCCGCCCGCCCCTCACTCTCTGCCCCCGGCCCCCAGGGCCGTTGCCGTGGGCAACAAGGCCCCCCCCGGCCCCGGCCGCCCGGGCCCGGGCGCCCTGCCAACCCGCCCGAACGCCGGGCCCCCGCGCCCGGGGCCGGAGGGCCAGGAGGGGGTACTGGTGCTGCGCCTGTTCAGCGCACGCCTGGCTTCGCAACGCTGCCCCCCGCCCGCCCCTCACTCTCTGCCCCCGGCCCCCAGGGCCGTTGCCGTGGGCAACAAGGCCCCCCCCGGCCCCGGCCGCCCGGGCCCGGGCGCCCTGCCAACCCGCCCGAACGCCGGGCCCCCGCGCCCGGGGCCGGAGGGCCAGGAGGGGGTACTGGTGCTGCGCCTGTTCAGCGCACGCCTGGCTTCGCAACGCTGCCCCCCGCCCGCCCCTCACTCTCTGCCCCCGGCCCCCAGGGCCGTTTCCGTGGGCAACAAGGCCCCCCCCCGGCCCCGGCCGCCCGGGCCCGGGCGCCCTGGCAACCCGCCCGAACGCCGGGCCCCCGCGCCCGGGGCCGGAGGGCCAGGAGGGGGTACTGGTGCTGCGCCTGTTCAGCGCTCGCCTGGCTTCGCAACGCTGCCCCCCGCCCGCCCCTCACTCTCTGCCCCCGGCCCCCAGGGCCGTTGCCGTGGGCAACAAGGCCCCCCCCCCGGCCCCGGCCGCCCGGGCCCGGGCGCCCTGCCAACCCGCCCGAATGCCGGGCCCCCGCGCCCGGGGCCGGAGGGCCAGGAGGGGGCACGGTGCTGCGCCTTTTCAGCGCACGCCTGGCTTCGCAACGCTGCCCCCCGCCCGCCCCTCACTCTCTGCCCCCCGGCCCCCAGGGCCGTTGCCGTGGGCAACAAGGCCCCCCCCCGGCCCCGGCCGCCCGGGCCCGGGCGCCCTGCCAACCCGCCCGAACGCCGGGCCCCCGCGCCCGGGGCCGGAGGGCCAGGAGGGGGTACTGGTGCTGCGCCTGTTCAGCGCACGCCTGGCTTCGCAACGCTGCCCCCCGCCCGCCCCTCACTTTCTGCCCCCGGCCCCCAGGGCCGTTGCCGTGGGCAACAAGGCCCCCCCCGGCCCCGGCCGCCCGGGCCCGGGCGCCCTGCCAACCCGCCCGAACGCCGGGCCCCCGCGCTTGGGGCCGGAGGGCCAGGAGGGGGTATTGGTGCTGCGCCTGTTCAGCGCACGCCTGGCTTCGCAACGCTGCCCCCCGCCCGCCCCTCACTCTCTGCCCCCGGCCCCCAGGGCCGGTGCCGTGGGCAACAAGGCCCCCCCCCGCCCCGGCCGCCCGGGCCCGGGCGCCCTGCCAACCCGCCCGACCGCCGGGCCCCCCCCCCCCGGGGCCGGAGGGTCAGGAGTGGGTATTGGTGCTGCGCCTGTTCAGCCCCAGACTGTGGGCTGGAAGGATGTGCCCATGTGAGGGGGGAGCTGAAGGCTGCCTGGCAGCACCAGGTTTTATGCCTTGTCTTTCCATAATGGGGCTCTCTTGCAGATGAAAAAGGGACTGAGGGTATATGAAATAGTGTGATGGCTTGAAATCATCCTCACTGTGGTCTGTGGGGTTCTGTTAAACCAAAAGAGAAATGGAAAGAGCAGCTCTGTGTTGAATGACCTCATAGCAGCCTTCCAGTATCTGGAAGGGGCCTAAAAGGACGCTGGAAAGGGACTCTTCATTAGGGACTGCAGCTACAGAACAAGGGGAAATGAGTTTAAACTTAAACAGGGAAAGTTCAAGTTAGATATTAGGAAGAAGTTCTTTTCTGTGAGGGTGATGAGGCACTGACACAGGTTTCCCAGAGAAGCTGTGGCTGCCCCATCCCTGGCAGTGTGCAAGGCCAGGGAGTCTTGGGAGGCCCTTGGAGTCTTGGAATGACAAGGTTTAATGTGAGGTGTCCCTGCCCATAGCAAGAGGTTAGAACTAGATGATCTTAAGGTCCTTTCCAACCCAAACCATTCTATGATTCTTTGAATATCAGTTACTGCTTTTATAAAACATGCTCAGTGTTTTGTGGAGTGAAAATAATGTGTAGGGAAAAAGCCAGGAGACAAGACTGAAAAATGGCAATTGCTGTTTGTAAAAGAGTCAAAGGAAATGGAACAATATTAATTTGATTTGGAATTTATAATCAAAGGGAAGGTTACCGTTTTGATTGGAGATGGAAAATTGCCTGATTATCTTCACTTTTTCTGTACCCGCATAGGGAAGTGTTTCTCTGCTGGTGAAATGAAGGAAAATATAAAAAGGAGATGATGGAAAGGGGAATAAAAAATGCTGCTTTTGTTTCCACTTTATATTCTGCTACCGGCATTAGCAAACAATACTGCTGCTTTTCAGAGCTGTTCTCCTGCGTGTGTGAGGTCTCCCTGTGTGTGACAGCAATGCACAGGCTTTGGCAACTGCAAATCCGGATTATTTCTTTGCTTTTCTGTAACTTCTTCAGCTCTGCCTGGCTCCAGTTTGTTGGGTGTTCTTTTTCAGCCTCCTTATCTGTGAAGTGGGACAATTCCTGTTTGTTTTCTAGAGGGTGTGGGAAGGTTGAGGAGTTTTCTCTTCTTTTTGACATATCCAAAACGGTCTCAAAGGTTTTCTCTTACTCAGTTTGGAGAAGGAGGGATGAAAGGTTCGAGCATCACAGGTAGTGTGAAATGCTGGATCTTGGTGAGGATCTTTTCTGAGCTGGCTTCTGTAGACCTGTCTGGCAGCCCAGTCACTGGAAAGGAAAATGATGGGGAAACCCTGAGCCCACAGCTTGACCATTTGTGGTGAATATATTTTATCTGATTTATTTCTTGCAGCTTTCTAATGGCAATATAACCCCACCTCTGCTGCCAGCATCTTGAGGCCATTTGGAAGGAGCTGGGAGATGTCATGCGACCGGTTGTGAATTAGAGGAGAGTGGAGTGGTGCAGAGGGACAAACAGCATCAGCTGGCGAGTGCTGGTGTGCCCTTGCTGTGTGCTCATGCGGGGCTGTCTGCCTTCTGTGCTGAGCAGGGCTGAGAGACCCTGCCAGCTCTGTGCTCCTGCTCCAGCACTACTCCTGTGGATTTTCATCCATTCCTTAAAGCCCACCCACAGGCTCAGCTGGGCTTTGGAAGCCAAAATGTGAGCAACCATTGAGCTTCCCGATCCCTTCAAGGCAGAATAAATCCCGTGAAGTGGAAGCTTTTATTTTTTCAGAGGAATTGCCCGTGCCCATCAAACTCCCTGGCACCAGGTCACCTGGAAGGTGAAGGGGTGCAATCACTGTAGCTGCATGCAGCACCTCCAGTCTTCCCTTGTGAATCATGGAGGTGATGTTTCCCCCAGCCTACATGTGTGTGTAAGGACAGCCCAGCAAGGGTGTCACCCCTTCCCCGATATGTGAAAGACTGATGAAAGCCATTATTATTGTTTTTTCCCCTTCCATGGGCTTTCCAGTCTGTGTGAGGGTGGAAGAGCATTGCTCAAACAAGCCTCAGTTCTCTCAAACCACTGGAAGCAGGCTGAGTAGCACAGAGGAGGAAAGAAAGTATTAAGAAGGTGTTTCTTTTTGCAGCAGTATGTGAGCAGAGAACTGCTGAAGCCCTTGGGCTGCAGGAGCAGCCTTGCTCTGACTCAAGCACAGGCACTGAGAGCAGAGCTGATGGTGGTACTTCTGCTCTCGGCTTAAAATACTGCCTCCTGGGTGCAGGGTGCTTAAAACCCCCATGGTAAATAAGAGAAATGGTCAATAAATAATGTGTATATAGCAGAGCATTCCTTTAACCAGTTCTCACCTCACGCTCCACTAGGCTGAGCTGATCCCATCTCATCTCATGAGATGGGCTTTTCCTCTTCCTGAGTCTTCTCCCAAGTAACAAGCGATAGGACAAGAGGTAATGGCCTCAAGCTGCACCAGGGGAGGTTTAGATTAGGAACAATTTCTTCACAGAGAGGGTGATCAGGCATTGGAACAGCTGCCCAGGGAAGTGGTGGGGTTACCATCCCTGGAAGTGTCCAAAGAAACGTGTAGATGAGGCCCTCAGGGACATGGTTTAGTGATGGACATGGCAGTGCTGGGGTAATGGTTGGACTTGATAATCTTAAAGGTCTTTTCCCACCTAGCTGATTTGTGATTCTCGTGCTTGCCAAGGCTTGGCCCAGTACCTGAGCTTCCCCATCTCACCTGGATGGTAGTTGTTGGGAACAGGAGGTGTCTGGGCTGTTGTGGGCATGGGGTGCTCCAGTGGCCCCTAGAGATGACGGCTTAGCAGACAGAGGTGGGAAGAAGCTAAGGGCAGGCCATGTTTCTCCCAGGCTGTTCCCTTCCCAGTACGCAGCCTTTTTAAGCTGCTCTTATGTTTCCAAATGCTACAGCATGCTTGATTAGAGCTGGTTAGCATGAACTGATACAGGCTGGAAACTAGAAGGGTTTGCTTTTGTTTCAGTGATGTCTGGAGAATTTGGGAAGCTGTTTAGGGCTTGCTCCCTTTCAAGAGCAAGGACGAGCCTTCTGTGGTTGCATTCCCCTCCCTTGACTCCCCTCTCACAGCAAGGCACTGAATTTTTAGCATGTCCTTCATGGAAATAGCTCCTTAATATCAGTTGAGCTTTTTTCAGATCTCTCTGTCTCTTGGTGTTTCTCTGTTCCCTTATCTTGTTTATGAAACTGTATTATGTGAGACAAAACTCATTTGTTGGTGAGGAAGGGACATGGTACTCAGTGGGATATTTGCTGTGTACCTGAGGTATAATCTGTCCTCTGCAGTGATACAGACTCTAAAATGAATGGGTATTTATTTATAATAATATAGCAGACAGTCCATAGGGAGGTGTCAACTTGTTTGTAATCAATCTGTGCAATGCTCTGGTTGCAGCACAATAACACTTTGCATTAAGTGATGAATTGGTTTAGTCTTCTTATTCTGACTGTTGTTTTTCCTCACTGAAGGCACATTGCCTCAGTTATGTGACCCCTGTAGCTGAGCACCATGTATCCACGGGTGCTTAAAAGGGAGCGGTGAGATCATGTGTATTCCCATGTAGAAAGGGAAGAGAGCAGCCCCCCCCCCAATACCTGTGCTGCTGATTACAGGGAGTAATGGGTTCCAAATAGGTGACTGGGTGCAGTGTGAGCCACGCTTGCGGTGAGGTAAGCAATGATTTATTCTGCTGAAGTGGGTCATTATTGAACCAACATTGTGTTTCTGGATTGATTTCAACTCAGACCCTGATGACACAGTGGATATTATACTGCTGGAGAAACAGACCATCCACGATAGCAAACAAGCTCAGTAAATTTTTAAAAGAGACATTCTTGGTATGCTGGCGAAAACAGCAACAAAACCTCTATTAAAAGAACTGAATTTGGGTGCTACGGAGATGCAATCAATATGCCTGTGTCAGAAATGTACGGCTGTTACCATCAAAGAGGAAAACCTGCCCACTGCTCAGTAGCTCATGAGCAAGTTGCCAGTAAAATAACAACCTGCTTTATGAAAGATACTGTAGAAAATGGAGTCGTATAGTTGTACTTGCAGGCTGCCTTGGCTGGGGTCTGGATGCTTCACAAGGTGATGCTGCCTGGAATAGGAGGGCTGAACTGTGAGTGCCAGCAGGGCTGTGGAATGAGGAAAGTGGGACCGGTTGTTGTTTTGGTCCTGTGTCCATCCCTCCCATGACGCTCCCTGTGCTGTTGCTGTCAGGTCATTTGCCTGGATCACTTGTCCAACAGGTCTGTACCTCCAAGATGTCCTTTAATGCAGCAGGTTGGGCTTCCCATGTGCACCTAAGCTTGTCCTGCACATGGATAGGCTTAGAGGATGAGAGACTCTTAAAAGCAGCAGGAGGAGAAAACAGGTCCATGTTTTTAATCTTTCTACTCCCTTGTGATACATAAATAAAAGCTTGCAAATGTCCTTCTGTCTTTGTAAAATCAGAAACACCAGGGCTATGAAGTCTGTTCTTCATCATATTTCCCTGGAGGCAACAGAAATGTCTCCGCTCTCAAAGGAGCAGCTGGGGTGTGTAGAGACACCTCTTCTCCTTGTCTCTGGGAGTTAGGGAAGGGGTGTAGAAAATACACAAAACACTTGATACATGCCACATGTTCTTAGAAACAACCACTCCGTTTTCAGGAGGAGTAACTGAAATAACAGTCAGTCCTTCCCCTCTGCCACTTTTCCATAAAGCCTTCTAAGAAAAATGGGGTAGGTAAAAATACACTGAAGCACTGGGGAGAAATTAGCAGGTTTGAAAGAGGCTCAAGAACAATCTTGGCACGGTTTTATGCAGCACAAAGAAACACAACTGGAAAATTGCTTTTACTTCCTATGCTGCTTTTGGAGAGTGTTAAAGTCAGAGCCACTTAAGTGTCACAGGCTGCACTGCTTTACTGCTGCCCTCCCTCCTGCCACCACTTGTGTGATGCCTAGTGCCCACCATGGGCACCCAGACCAACTGCAGTGGAACCCCTGTACTGGTGGAGGAGGCAGCCACTGAAACAGCCTGTTTTGCCCATTGTCCACTTCCCAGCTCTGGAAATGGGTTGCTGAGCTAACATGAGAAAAGGCCTCAGAATCAGTTATTCTTCTGAAGAGTGAGCTCTCACAGGGACCTGAGCTCACAGCCAGCAGGGGCTGGGATCAGTGGGCTGACAGTGCCGGTCGGCTGTGAAACCGACAGACCTCAGGCTCAGTTCCCACTTCCCTGGGTTTGGGATGAAACACAGGCAGGTGGATATCTGCTGTGTGTTGGTACTGTCTGCTGCAGACTTCCTCTTGGTCCTCAGGTTACTCCTAGGAGTAGACTTATCACTTCAGTATGGGAAGAGACTTTTGTAGCCCCTCCAAGCTCAGCAGCTTGCATACTGGGCAGTGCAGATGCCATGGTGCTGAGCTTAGGGAGGACTTGACACCTTGAGTGCTTGCCTGCTCCTTGTAAGCCACAGCAGTGTGCTCAGCCTGCTCATTGTCTTCTCCTGTTGCCTGTGGCTGAATTGCCTGGTGGGTCCTTGAGGGTGAAGAGGCATGGTAATGGTTGGAGTGGCAGATACCCAGGCAGCTGGGTCAGCTCAAAGCATCATCCAGTGACAAAGGCACATTTTCCTCCTGCTCTTGACAAGTCCTGGAAAGAAGACAGAGTCCTTTGCAAGGTATTTGGGCTTAGACAAGTGGAAAAACACCATGAAATCAATATGTAGGGAAATTGCAGGTGCTCTGGAGCCAAGCGCTCAATGTAATGTCAAACTACCTGTCATGAGTGTCACCCTCCGCTTCTACCGACACCATTAAAGTCACTTTCCAAACTGTCAGTTCAGAGCATCCTCTAGGTATGGACTGTAACTCATTTAATCACTTCCAGAGAGCATTCAGCTTTAACTGTAGTGCCCTGTTTTGCACAGCCACCTTGTTAAATCTTCGCTCCCAACCACAATATATGAGGCTCCATTACATGCAGCCTTGACATGAAGATCTTGCTTTAGCATGCCAAATTCTACTCTCTCAAATTCCATTTTCAAAACAGAGAGCTTTCAACTGTGTGTCTATCTTGAGTCTTCCCTCTGCTTTTTGGAACGGGAAAACTAAAGCTCAGTGTGGATTTGAAAGGTTAATTATCTGCTTCAGAGCATCTCCCTTAGTGTCTGGGAAGCAGTATGGCTCCTGGCTGATGTGCTGCTGGCTGAGATTGCTTGGGTCTGATTTCAGCTTGGTGGCACAGGACAAGTCACTCCTTGCCTCAAATTTCCCGTTTATGAATTGGAATAAATACTGTTTCTTCCATTGTGTGGTACTGTGACAGTGCCATCATGAGAGAGACTGTATGAGACAAGCATTATTTATTAATTTTCATTATCAGTCCATTTGGTTTCGAACTGAACTGTTGCCTTCATAATGGTTTTTAATTTAGGTCTGTGGTTACGTGTGAGCTTTTCTCTGGAGCTGCCTTTACGGAGTTAGATGTCTGATGTAAACTTCCATTACAGTCAGTGTAGGAAGCATCCCCTACAAAGACAGGTGATAAATTACAAACCATTTGTGGTGGATCCTGCCCTAACCTTTCTTTGTGTAATAAGAAAGCTGCATGGCTCTGTGTTTTGAATCCTGTGCACTTGCATGTGATGATGGCATTTCCAAATGAAGCCTCTTTCTGTGTATTACCGTGATGCCCTGGGCTCATCCTTACAATGTCTTATACTTGGGTTTGTAATCTATCTTTCTCCATGCTGTTGGCATTTTTCTCCCACCTCTCCTGGAGTCCTAACTGAGTCCGAACTGGGTGGCTGGACAGCTTCTCACGTAGGGGAGAGAACTTGAGTCACTTAACTCCCTTCTGTCTCTTTACTGCTGCCTTTTGATCCTGAAGCAGGTTTCAGTTCTGATCCCGGGTTTTCCTTTCTAGCTCTATAAAACTTCTTAACATGATCACAAGCTTGTTTTTTTTAATCTTTACTGGCCTCTTTGCTCAATACAGCTGCTTGCAAGCTTAACTTCATTCTAATGTGTTTTTCAGCTGTCACTCAGCTGCCCCGCGTCCTCTACTAGCAATTTTACAGACTCAGCAAAATCACTCTAATTCACAACTTTTAATCAGTCATTCCTGTCTGAATCCAATCTGTGGCTACAGAAACAGTAGCGGGTCACTATTCTTGCTGCTTCTATTTTGAGAAAGGAAAAAGATGTGGAAGAAAGGACAAAGGAAATGCCACCTGTGAGCAGAACTAGAAGCTAAGGCCCTATCTTTTTCCTGCATGACATAAATTCCTGTTTAAATAAATGGGATTTATATCCTGCAGTGAAGAAAAAGACCTCAGGAGCTTTGCTTGTCCTTCTGATTACTGTAGAACTAAGGAGGTCATTCAGGCCTCTGTTTCACTTCTAGCTTTTTAGAAGTGCTGAGGACTTCTACCTCCTGCTGACCTTATGAGGAACTGGAAGTATCTGGCAGGTCCTGATGTGCTGGTGTAAATATCTGAGTGTGTTTACTCTCTTTCTTCCAAGACTCACTGTCTATTAGCTCATTTGTCTACAAAATCGAGATATCAGTAATGGCTTGCTAGCCAGGGGCATTGTGAAGGGGTAATGGTCGTACCGTGAAGTGCTGATAGTCATAAGCACTGGAAGACCTTCCTACTTGGTAGGTCTTCAAATGAGATTGAACTCAGAGCCCTCTTTAAAACTGCTGTGCCTTGGGCTGGGCTGGGAGAGCCTGGGGTAGTTGCATTCATCCTTTTCGTGGGACCTTCAGCATGTGTTAAGTTCATAGTGGTGGGACACAGCCCAGTGGATACAGCGATTCTCCAGTCTCTCTCTCTTCTCCCAGAGACTCCTTATCAGGAAAAATGCTGTTGTGCTGGTATATCTGTAAAGGTACATACACAAGGAGTTTTCTTACCTAGCATAATTCTTGCTCTGTGTGGGTTAATGTGGGGAACAGATGAGGTCCCCTCCTCTTCCCAGGCATCTGCAAGTGGCCACTGTGCATATGCAATTTGACTGTATAGCATGTACATTGTATTAGATGTGTTTTCCATGCATCACTCTTGCATGGTACAAGATAATGCATAATTTTGTTTGGGAAACCTGAGACATAGATGAGAGAGTCCTTGCACAGGCTGTAGCCTCATCCTTCAGGGATCAAACCCTTCCACCCTTACCAAATCACTGTCGCATCAGAAGTTTGTGATGCGGGTGCAATCATATGTTTTGTCCTTCTGAGGTTGGACTGTCATTGCAGGCTCCAGAAATGTATAGTTAGCAGTGGCAATACAGCTCCTTTCTACATGTTATAGCAGTGTGGGTTGGCTCTTAAGCATCTTTTGATGGCTGGGGGATAAGACATTTGTGAGAGCTCTCTAAGACCAAAAGTTTGGGCTGATGCAAGGTGATCAAGGGCAGGTTTTATAAAGGAATCAGGCACTTGAAGGCCATTGTAATTCAATATTGTGAGTGCAGCGACCATGAGCATAGAGTTTTATTTGCAAACACTGGATCTTCAGAACACCTCAATATCAGTCAGATTGAAAGTAACCTGACCTAAAAGTGTGCAAACAGAATATGTGAGAGGCAAGCATGTAAATAATGGAGGCTGTCACCAGAGAAGCTAGGATGTGATTATGTTTGAAGTGGAAGCCAAACACCCAGCATTAGAGCCACACGTAAAAGCAGAGGAAGGCAAGTGAGGGATGGAATAAACAATCTTTAAGGATGTTGTGGACAGCATGTACACAAATATGTTGGCTGCAGGAGTCACTGGCTGCAGGAGTCACTGGTTCTCATTCATAGCTATCAGCACTGGAAAAATGACTACTTGCAGGACTGGGATTTTCCCTTCTGAATGGGTTTTTTTGTGGTCTAGAGGCAGCCTTCCCTGCAGAGTAGACAAGTTCTGCTCTGCAACACTTTGGGCCGTTCTGGGAATTGCTAATGCCCAAGCTGTATTTTGAACAGAGATTTATGATCACCTTCCCAGTCAATTAAAATTCTAGATATTGCTAAGGCGGAATTAAATTAAGGTTAATTGGAGCTTCTGAAAACTGCTTTTCCAAAGGGAAACAATGGTGGGATTGCAGATCCTAGAGGGTTTGTGTCACTTTTAAATAACTTTCAGTTTTGTTGTTGCCTGGTGCTGCTCTAATCTTCCCTCGTACCCCATCCTCTCTCTATTATCAAACAATTCAAATGTTGATTTTTTTTCCTGTCATAATTTATCATTTTGACTTATTTGTTCTTTTTATATCTTCTGAAGGCGAGGAAAAAAACCCAAACCCAAACCCTGCAGAAGTCTGGAAATGTTTTTGTATCAGTCCCAATGGCCTGACATGAAAGATATATAGCCACTTCTAAGAATTTGACAACACTTCAGTAACAATTATCCAAACAGGTACTGCAACAACTCCCTCTTCTTTTGCTGTTGTGAGGGATGATAAGGCTTTAATGAATTGTCAATAAAGATTAAGAAAGAATAAAATAAACAAAGAGTAGCGAAAACAGGTGCAAATGAAATGCCATTAAAATGCAACTCAGGTTTCCCATTCTACCCTAAATTTTATTTTCTTGGCATCAAGGACTATTGTGACAGTTCTTCGCACACTTGATTGAACTGGGAAAACACATGGGACTGCATCTTAGTCACAGAATGCAGAGCATGTAGCTCTCAGCTCACAGAGCAGTCTCGCGGAGGGATGAATAATCCTTTCAGCAGTTCATTTTGTCAGAATTTGCAACCCTTTGTTTACTGTGTGGGGACTAATAACAAAATGCCAATAAGGAATTAAAAAAAGCGAGAGAAAGAGCGATGGAGAGAGATGGAACAGCGACAGCTTGGGGGTCCTGCTCCTCTCGCCCCCCTAGCGCATGGTTGTCACTTGCCGACTGGAAGAGTGTTTAGTTGAGTTTTACTTTCCGTGGTTTTGGGAGTAGATTAACACTTCTCTCTGCATATGCCCTGTGTTTTGCTGTTTAAAGGAAACCAGAGCAACCCTCGACACTAGTGTTTTTTAGCGTTTCCTTCCCTTCATGGGAGATAAAGGAGAGCAAAGCCACCGGCAATTATAGTGTAGAAGTTAAAGGGAAAAGTTTCTTTGATAAGAGATGATTGTGTAATTATACAGTCGCCAAAGGAGAGGAACATGTAGGTGGATGCACTCTCTGATGTGTGATTACTAATGAATTCTCTGTATTCCTTGTGGAAAAGAGCCACAACTGTAAAATTAAATAGTCAATGCCTCTTTGATGAAAGGTTTTGCAGCCACTGATGTCCTTTATGAAAAGACAGTGAGCTTTGAAGGAACAGCAAGAATAGCAAGCCTCAGCTTCAAGGAAAGCAGTCAGAGTGGAGAAACTCTACAGAAGTCTTTTTTCTCTAGGAAATTTGTTTATAGCATTTTCTAGTAGCAGAATCCTTTTACCTGGGAAAATGATGGGTAGGCTATTACCAAGAGGCATGTAGCTGCTGAAGTTATGGCCAGTACCATTTAGCAGAGGGGCAAAAGATACCAGGCTCAGTGTCACATTTGGGTGTGTGAGTTAGCAAGGACTGACAGATATAAAGGCTTTAAAAGCATCATTGCTTAGAAGGGTGAAAAGTGCTGTATGACTACTTAGTGAAGCATGCATCCTGCTTGACAGTATGGGGAGTGCTTGTGTGCATCTCATTTCCCTTTTCCCTTTTTTCCTTTTCGTCTATTTTCCCTGTCCCCTTTTCTCCCTTTCTCTAGCTCTCCACATAAGCTAATGCATCAACTTTTGAAAGAAAGCTTCTTTTCATGAATCTTCCTTTTTTACAGTCTTGCAATTTACACTGTACTTTTAGGATAAGAATATACTTGTCAAAGCATAGCACTCACCAGGAAAAAAACCCCACATTTGTCTTTGGACTAAAATGAAATCTGCTTTGACCTGGGATTTTGGATGTGGAGCTAGGTGGGATGAAGACACGTGGCATCAGATGCTGTCTGCTGCAACTAAAGGGAAGGAATGCTGTAAGCACTGAGTTATTCCGTGGAAAACATAAAGAGGAAGACACCATTAAGGCAGTGGGGACCAATCCTTGGGCTGCTCAGTGGCAGAGGATGTTTTGAGTCATAGCTGGAATGAGGGTGGACAGGAGTCTGTGCGTGTGTCCTCCAGCCCTGGTATGGTCAGGTGGGCTTCCTCAGCCAGCATTACTGATGATATTGGCACCAGCAGAGTTATGGAAATGGCTGTTTATAACATCCCTCGCACGTTCCTTGGCTGGAACCAGTGTGGAAGACTCTGAGATTCCCTGGAGGAGAAAAGTCGTGAGTAGCTGCATATTTTTATTTGCTCAGATACAGCTGAGAAGACCTCTTAATACAGTACTCCAGCCATAAAATCAGAAATTATTCTCCCTGCTCTTATCTTCTCAGGAAACAAATTCCGCTGCAAAGCTTTTCCTAGGCCGTTTTAAAGCAGCACTGTTAAGTACATTAAAGGCCACTTACTTTGCATTTGTATACAGCTGAGAGACATGTTATAACTCTGTAACTGAATGGAAGACTTGATAAAAATGCTTTTTTGCTCAGACTGAATACAGCCATTGCTTCCTAGGTAGGTTATTCTAAAGAAAGGATCCATCAGTTGAAAATACTCCGTTGATGTCCATTGGGTCACTGTGAAGAGGGTTTAAGAGGATCTAGGTAATCCCAGCATCCCTGGAAAAATGATGACAGCAAGGTTATCTGGCTCAAGGCTTCCTGTAGCAATCTCCTCTGACGTTAAAAGAATACAAAAGGCTATACAACAACCCTCATAGCTGATGCTGTGAGAGGGAAAAGAATGCTGAAATAATACTTGAATAAACAAATAGATAAGGTGAATGACAAAATGGACACATTTTCCTATAGATACAATATAGGGAATATGCAGAGCTGAAGGAAAATATTGTACTGCAGTCTTTGAATGTTACACTGCAGGCTTTGAAGAGGAAAGAGCACAGGCTGGAGCCTGAGATTAGCTAGTGCAGGAACTGGGATCAGGAATCTTAAACTCTTTCTTTTTCTCCGCTTTTCAGACTGGAAATGGTTTTTTACGAGGGCTTGTATTAGAGAGCCTCAGCAATGCTTCTGTCATTACAGCACATTTGTCTTGGATCACTCAGGATGTATTCGTGTGTAGCTCAAATTCCTGCTAGGTACTGAAAATGCAGAGAGATTATTTTATTATCCCTTTACTGCATGGTATATTAAAGGTTTTGAGAAAATCCAGCCACTTGATCACAGAGCATGCTGTCCTTGAAAGGTATGCTAATCTTTCCAGTACATTTATCAAGGAGACAACTCAAGGCAATTCCATGTTGGCATCAGATTTCACATCTGCAGGTTTGTAAGCAGTGTTTATATCCACACTTGTTTGTGTTCATCTTGTGTTCATGCCTCTGTGTGTGTAGGTGTTTGCATTCAGAAATAACCGAATCCTTATAGGTGTTAACAGGCTCTCTGTTTGTTAGGCTGACCTGCTCCCTCCCAAAATCAGGGCAACTCTTTCTTGAAACCTGAGAAAGTAACATCAGTATTATCAGTGTGGTTCAGTTTTTGATGTGGCATGTCAGAAAGGTTCTATATTCTTCCTTATCCTAAGTGTGTGTTTGTGTACCTTTGCTTTTAGAGGATGTAATATACTTTTTCTGTAGTTGCCTATGGCATCAGTAAGGGAAGCACCCAGAAGAGCCTCTAAATTTGAAATCTAAACAACTTTTATTGGTGCAGCTTAACTATAGGCTACCATTTCTAATAATTTGGCCTGAAAAATATGGTGTTTGGTACTTCATTGGTAGTTGTCTCTATAATATTACAAGATACCCTAAGAAGAGCTGCTGCACCTTTCATCTGATATGCCTTAAGAATCCATCTCATTATTGAATGCAAATTGCCCTGAAAGTGTTTTAATTGGGAGTTATAAGCAGAAAGTGAAATATCCATGATTTTTTTTTCCAATACAGCTTTTCTTGCACGACTCTTTGTGAAAGTTGTGTTGATGAAGAGAAATTTCCCTAAAAGAGGAATTCTCTTAATTTTCCAGCACATTCAGTGATAATATAGGTCACGGATAACTTCTGGACTGAGAAAATGACCATAAAAAGCTGCAATGTGAATGGACATTTGAGTTTTCTCCTGTCCTGGACAAGGTGCCTGCTTGTACAGCAGAAGGTCTGAAAAATGCTTTGAGGTCCTTAGGAGATGCCATGGATGTGCATCTTACAGAAACATCCTAATTACATACTAATGGAGACCACAGTAGCAGACAGGCAAGGGAAGGGCAAAGTATTGTTCTCATATCTATCCTAGATACGAGTACAAGCTGAGAGCTGATTTGCAAGTACTTACCATCAGTTAGGGATTTTTATTTTCTAAGTAGAATAGTTTAAACTCACCTGTCTCTTTCTTGTTTCTGTTGAGAAGTTTATATGGGTATCTATACTGTTCTGGGCTATGTCCTTTTCCCCCTTGTATCTGTGAATCCTCAAATTGATGGGATGTTAACCTGAGAAAAAGTATTTCATGCTACCTGGACATTTCAAGATGATACTAATGAGGAAGTTATGTCATTCATATTTTTCCTGGGTTTGGTTGGGTCATTCATTTCAGATCTTGAAAATGGAAAGAGAACAGTTGTGAGCACAACACAGTTTCACATTCTATGCACCTTCTTTTTCTTTTCTTTAAGCATTTATTTGCTTATTCATGGCCCTCAGGTTCAGCTGTGCTCCCCACCATCTTGCCAGCATCAATGATCTTTCCTAGTTAATTGATGGGTTTTAGTAAGACCTTTTCTCTATAGCTATTTGCATTTGGAGCTTGTAAGCAGCTTACTGGAGAAACTTCTTGTTGCCATGCTTTTTCCCCCTTGGAAACATGTATTTAGGAGATATTTGCTTCAAGACTTTCTGTTACAACAGTTTCTCAGTCTAGCCACTCTGCAATTACCCTCAGTCCAGGCAAGGTTAAACAAAAAGCAGAGAAAAATGATTATCCAGAAAAAATCCAAACCAGGAGTCTGTTGCAGATCTGTGAGGACAGATGGGCAGGACTGAAGGGGCCGTCACTGCCTAGAGCTGGGTTTATCTCTGGGAGCTTCCATCCCTGGGTGGATGAGCCACCAAGCTAACACAGGCTGAGCAGCATCCCTTGCTGCAGCCTGCTTCTCATCCCACCCTGTGCCTTTGGGCAGCACCCGTGGGAGATGGTCCTGACTTTTCTTCTTAGTTTGGTTCATCTTCATGGCAATTTTTTATTCTCCATCCTTTGCTAGATGCTTAATCAGAGCTGTTCCTTTGCTTCTTGTGCCTGCAGGGGTGGCTGCCCCATCCCACTTAGGAGGTACTGCTCCATGCCAGCATTCCCAGTGCTCAGGTAAGCCTCCTGTGAGTTTAGCAAGAGGCACAGCTCTCTGCTGCTTACAGGGGTTTGTTCTCAGGACAAAGCCATTTCAGGTATAAATCTATGGGTTGTGCTTTTTTTGTGAACCGTTGCAAAGCCAGGATTAATGCATAGAGTGTATTAAAGAGCAAGTATGAAGGTAGTTAATCACCTTGCAGCAGCTGTGGTTTGAATGGTGTCCCCGGCTCTCCTTCTGAAGGACACTGGGGCAGTGTGCTGGAAAGGTGCTGTGAATGCCTGATGAGGCTGTGGCACTTTCCAAAGCCTTGCTCCTACCCAGAGCTGCGCTGGCTTTCCCGAAAAATGACATTAGATGGCAGTAAAGGCTTTTGCAAAAGGCATTGCGGGAGGATTTTTTAACTCAAATTGTTTGTCGCTTAGGGATCCTTGTAGGAGACCTTGATCATAAATCCCGCATGCAATAAGGGGTTCATAATGCATCCTACAGAGTACATGTTGTATTGTTCCCTGAGTTACAAAGTTTCATTTTCAATAGAGAAGGCCTTTTTCTTTTCCCTTTTCTTTTTCTTTTCACATCTAGCATATTCCCACTGTTCAATTTTCTTTGAAAGGAATGGGCAAGCTAAGCCTTTAATGTGCACTGACCGAGACATCTATGTGATGGTTGCTAGTGTGAGGCAGGGAAATTGGACAAGCCACAGTTTTGGCAGACTGGATGTTGCAGAACCATAAAAATGTTTGGTTTGGAAGGGACCTTAAATCTCATCCAGTTCCAACCCCCCTGCCATGGGCAGAGACACCTTCCACTAGACCAGGTTGCTCCAAGCCCCGTCCAACCTGACCTTGAACACTGCCAGGAATGGAGCAGCCACAGCTTCTCTGGGCAACCTGTGCCAGGGCCTTACCACCCTCACAGGAAAGAACTTCCTAACATCTGATCTACATCTCCCCTCTGTCAGTTTAAAGGACCTCCTCTGGACTCCCTCCAACAAGTCCACATCCTTATGTTTGGGGGCCCAGAGCTGAATGCAGTTCTCCAGGTGGGATCTCACTGTCCAAGTTGCTGACAAAGATGTTGAACAGTGCTGTTATAGAGGGTTATTCCTTGCCTGAAATGAGTACTACCCTTCTCAATAATGTATTCATGCTGATCCACTGAGACAGAGTGTCCAGATGCAGAAAAGCATTTTGCAGAGATCTGCATTGTTATGGGAAAATTGCTAAGGAGGAAACTGAAACTTGATTCTGCCTTGTTTTGTCATCATCAACAGCTATCAGGCAGGAATTTGGATGTAAAAACAGGTGGGAAGAGAAACAGGAATTCTTTTCTGCCACATGGTGACATTATGTGCTCCCTTGATAATAATGTGATACAGAAAGAACTCCTGATCTTCATGAAGGTGAAGAAAAGCAGACTTACACCTGCCACACACCAACCCTTCAGCCTGTTCTTATCACTAGTATTACTTTTAGCATGTTCTTCTCAGCAACAGTAATGAGAAATAGGGAAAAGCCATCAGCAAGATTTCCCCCTTTCATCTTACAGGGAAATGGTGCTAAAGACAATGTTATATATGATTTGCTTTAAAACAGCCTTTCTAAGAATGTTGGTTATAATTTGGCATTTGGGAGCTGCAGTGCAGGAGGCTATTTTAGATTCTTTAAGCTGGTACTGTGAGATGCTGTTGATGAATTTGGTAAGGGAATATATGCAAAGGTAGTCACTGTTTGAATTATATTAATGGACAAACAGGAGGACAGAAAGCTAGAAAAGCCTTGACTTGCACAGCCACCCAAGAACATTCCTTGTTATCAGCATGTGCTGCTTTGGATATCCAGAGACGAGGGTCTCACAAGAGCGGTTTCATGGTGTTCCTTGCTCCTTTTTGTTTTAATCAGCCCAGAAATGGCAAGTGGCATTGCGGGCTTTGTTGGTGGCTATGCTCTAGTCCAATGTGAGCCAGCAACACTCTTCTTGTAGAGTTTAGGTAAGGAGAGAAGATAGGTGGTTATGGGGGAAGATGGATTTGTGATGTGGGAGTGTGGCTCTCCCCTACACTGAGAGCTTGGGAGCTATTCTAGGGCTTACTGGCCTGATGTCTTTTAACACTGAGTGTCTGCAGAAGGCTTTAAGACTGACTATTGCTCCTCTAACACGTTGCTCTTGTGACTCTTCAAGTTCTGCATGAGGTGAGCTTCTAAGGAGCTGTGATAAGAGCTTCCCAGTTGTCTCTGACCTTCTTGGGCATGCTCAGGCACAACATGCTATGGTGCTGCAAGTGGCCCCACGTGCAGCTGCGTAAGGCAACCATTTGACCGTGGATCAAGGCCAAAGTTATCTTCCTGATGGCACTGACTTGGTAGAGGTGTTGTGTTTGACTGGAGTAGGGCCATTGCGTTTCACATTGGGATTCCGATGGTGACTTCAACTGTATGAAGATTTTACCCTATCTGGTATTTCTAGTCACACTTATTTCTTTTTGGTCAGCTTTAAACCAACTGTATTGAAAAACTCACTACCTGAAGGGTTTGTTTTTCCTGTGAAGTCTCTAATTGTCTCCTCTCATGTACCACTCTGAATTAATGCAAACCTCTTGATTTCAGCTATGTTGAAAGTATAACTGCATTGCCAGGAGTTTTGGGGTGTTTTGAAGGCAGGAGTGTATAGGTAGGAATGTTGAGGCTGGGATAGTTTCATTTCATTTTCTCCGCTTAGTGGGAGCACTTGTTTTTCCCTACATTAAGGTTGTATATGCATCCTGAGTTCCTCCAGGTTTCTGTAACCCATGGTGGTTTGTCTTCTGTGTTGTGTGGATGACATACATATGGACTGAGAGCCCTCCATATTCTTCTTTAACCAAGAATTTACTAGGGCTGGCTCAAAATGCAGACACTTTAGGATTAAGTATTACTTAGAAAAGGTTCAAGGGAGATTTATGTGTGAGCAATTTTCTTTTATTGATGTACCTTTCCTGAATGTCTTCTCAAGATCCAATGCCATTTTTTAAGCTGACTTTGGCTAATGATAAGCTCTGGGGTAAGAACTGTCTTATGGCCCAGAGAGGTGCTCATTATCTGGTTCTGAAATTCCGTGTGTACCTTATTAGGGTTTTTTGTGTTGTAACAGCACATATTCAGAATCTAGTGTGAAGTTATACCCTCAGTTGCTCCCAGATGATGCTGTTTCTTGAAGATATGGATATAACTTAATTTGCTTTTGGAATGGTAATCTTGGAAGCCTTAGCCTTGACTTTGTGCTGTCATCTTCGGAGATAGAAAGGGAGAGAAAGTAAACTTTATAGTCTCTTTTCTTTTTGCTTCTCCCATCCTGCCCCTTCTTAGCCTTTCTGTGATACTAAAGAAGGGACAAAGTGGTCCCTCAAGGCCACTCTTTTTGATACATTGACCCAGTGGCAGATTCCCCTTGGAGACTTCCCTGCAGGAATTTTTGAAGGTTTCTTTTGTCACCATGGCTCAGTCCCTGGGCCAGAGCAGTGTCTGCCTCCTGAGAGGCACCAAGCCATGTGTTTGGGTGGATGGGTAGGAGCCGGGTTGGCAGGTTAGGTGCATGGAGATGGTGGTGCTGCTGGAGGTCATCCTGCACTGAAGCCTGGGCTCTGAGTTCCCCAGGAGCCTGGGTCTGGCTCAGCTTTTCCTGCAGCCTCATGTAAGAACATAAGCCTGAAGTAATGTGTTGACTTCAGAGTCCTTTAGATTTCACCTTCTTTCCCCTTTGTTTCTAGCATGTGTTTTGCTCCTTTTTTGGAGATATTGTACTCTGTAGAAAACACCTCCCCACTCTGCTCGGAGGCTGGTAGGTAAGGTGTAACATTACTTTCCTGCTACCTGACTTTATGGCTGACAAAAGCTTTCAGGGTGTTCTTTTTATTTTATTTTATTTATTTTTGAGCTTGACACTCATTTTGTCCCCAAACCACTTGTGAAGTTCTGGAAAATAATTTCCCTTCTTTTTAGACACTGGAACTCTTTCAATGTACTGGAATTGAGAGGGAAGCAAGGACTGTGGGAATGTTCCTTTCAGAAGACAGTTGTCAGGTCTTTGACCTTGTAGGAGAAGGTGGTTGGGAAGGGATACACAATGGGAAGCTCAGTTGATAATATTTCAGGATGCTCTTCACGTGAGCAAAAGCAAGATGGGCGCAGCTAGTGCTCCCCAAGGTATATGCCATAGAGCATTATGGGTTACCCGAGTTTTGCACCACTCTTGCATGCTGGAGAGTCTTTCTTGATCCCTGTTTCACTGATGTCATGCTTGGGTACGCAATTCCACTGCTGCTATTCAGTAAACTGTACATATAGAGAGCACAAAGCACTTCACAGTCCTCTGACAGCCAAGGGAAAAAACCTTCATGGCTCCATTTGGCTTGGCTGTGTTTTAGTTTTCACAATACTTTATACTGCTGGTGTGTGGGGTTTTTGTATCCAGGGAGGCTGAGGAATATAGAAAATCTGGGGTTTCAACACAAACATACAGGAGTCCTAATTTTTGTTAGAAGTCAAATATCCGAGATAGATTAGAAACGTATTTTGCCATTTGAAATTTAATTGGATTTGTGCTCAGAAGAGGAATCCAAGTGAAAAGGATCTCAGGATGCTTTTTTTCAAGCTAAAAAATAATTGTTTTGATGAAATGCAAATCCTTGAATATTAGCTTTTTTTTTTCTTGGTGAATATTTTCTGTAGCTTTGCTTGGAATTGAGGGAAATACTGTCAACCCTTTCAGTCCTTTCAGCATTTACAGTTACCTTTAAACGCACTTAGGAGTCTCACCCTCGTTACTGCTTAGTGAAATTTAGTGAATTTGACTATATTTACTAAATACATTTGCAACTCCTGAGGAATGGTGATGTTATCCTCAATATACTTATTTCTACCTACCTATCCTTGTGCATGGAGCTGGGTTTTCTCAGTGGGGCTAGGTGGTACTGACCTGTCAAAATGAGGATGGAGGAAGTAGTTTGTTACATCTGCAGTGATGAATCATTTGGTTGCCACCTTGGACAGCTGTTTTGTCTCTGGTTATGCAGAACAGAAGGAAAATACTGAAGTTATCTTGAAATGGGGCTTGTTTCTGTGTTGGGTTTCTTTTTCCTGCTCCCAGTGGGTAAGCTCTTCTCTGGGAGCCTTGTCCTGCAAATTCACACCTAGGCTGCTCTAACTGTAATTTAGGGGCAGCATCATCAGATAAAATCCCTGCTTCTGCTTTGCCTCTTCTGCTGAGGGGCAGAGCTGCTCCTGCAGCAGTGAATTGGATACAGGAGGCTGAAAAACTGTTTATTTCCTCCTCCTTCCCTCAGGTTTTTCTGCTGAGCCTCTATGCAGCTCTGGTTCACCGTGAAAGTGCACCTAATACAGGGGCCACGCTTGGGTCTGTCGTCTAGAGGGGAAGGGCAGACAGGCGACTTGAAGATTTCAGCTGGTTTAAAGAGTGCAGCTTCTGAGTGTGTAAGGTCAGACAGATGTAGACTTACTTTCGTAGTTCCTACCCACTAGAGGCTTTCTCTTGCAAGCCGTCCAATTTTCTGTCCTCTCTTCTGCAAAGTTTGGAGGCATTTGCTTGACATCCCAGTAATCCCAATGATGACAACTCCCAGTGCTGTGCAGAATCAAGTCTTGCACCTCTAGGCATGGGCTTGTAGTGTGTCCTGAGGCAAAGCTAAAGCATACAGCTGTGGCACAGAGATATGCACAAGAAACAACATAATTATTTATACTGTAAATGCTTGGCTCCCTTTGTGTTATTTCCAATATTCCCAACATACTTTGCTGGTTCCCCTTGTAATACAAAAAAATAACATCGCAGTTACAGCGAAATCCTGCCATGAATGGCACATAGTTTCACTGAAGTATTTCTTTTTCTTGCCTTCATCTAAAACCTAAAACCAAGCAAACAATGTTTCTGTGACACAGTAAGAGAGCTGGTATGAGAGAATTTGTCTCCAGAGACCGCAGTGCATTCTCAGCTATCAACCTGAGGCATTTTGTGCTCTGTGAAAGCTGTTTTTGCAATTCATCTCCTGTCCGTTCTTTGGCTTTTATGTTGTTGTAGAGCCCCATCCTGCAAGCAGCGATGTGGGAGATGGATTAGCTCATGAACAGGCGCATGATTGAGCTTGGAGTGGAAATTCTACACCTAATCAGATGTGCATCTATAGCTGCTGGATCGGGTCTCTCCCCCTTCTCCCCCAAACAAAATATTCAGTCTTTATTAATTGACACAGTGAAGTAAACCTCCTGACTTGCACATTTGTAACACAGACCTGCAGCAAACCCTGTGTTTTTTCCCCTAAAGGTTTGCACTCTCCCCCACAGCTGAAGCAATCTGTATTTTAAACACTTTTCCTTCATGTGCCTCGCAGTTAAAATGTCGTCTAAAGTGCAGCTGGAAAATCTTTTATAGAAAGGATAATTCCTTTTCCTTTCTACTTGCCAGCTATTTCTGTATGTTTTATCTCAGATCCACTTGTCCTCAGGCCCAGACAATGCTCCTGTAATTTATGGATGCCCTTTGCCTATGTCAACTGCACTGGAGTCTGCAGAGCTCTTCTGCCTCCAGAAACATTTGATGACATCCTCATACACAAATGGTGCTGTGCTTCCTGCCCATAGAGGGAAAAGGATGGGAACAGTGAAGGGGATACATAGACAGGGAGATTAAAAGCAGGGTTGGATGGCAAGAGGGAAATGACAGGGAGATAATGAGAAAGAAGTTTGGAACCTTGGAGTTCTTCATTTTACACTTAATTTCTTCTCTTAATGTCTATGTCATGTCTTATTTTTGCCATGACCATTTTGTACACATGAAAACAGAGACATGAGTAAAATGGTCAGAAAGCTTCTCCATGCTAGGGCTGGACATCGGAACTCCAAGACCTGACTCCTGACCTTCCCTCAAAGTCTGCAGCCCTACAATGGTAGTTGAATAGCAGAGTTAACATCACTTGACTGTATGGCTCTGTTTCTCCAGGGCTGCATGCCACACTGCCATAACCACTGTAGGACCAGCAGGTCAAGTTGGCCAAGGCTTGCATGCTCTGTTCCTATTTAATTACTTGAATAGAAACTCGCAGACTTTGTCTGGGACTACTGTTCTGTGCCACTGAATAGCTCCCTTGTGTGTGTGTGATCACAGACGGGCTATCCAGCAAAACCTTGCATCAGGTGACTGCATGCTGGTGGCAGGCTGGCTGCAGACTAGCCAGAAGGCTATTTTCTATGCAAGAAGGTCAGGATGTGAGCTAAGGAGGAGAAGGTATGGTGGGACTTGTGAATTTTACTGCTCCCAGGAGCACATAAAACTAAGTTTGATCTTAGCAGGCACTGCAGGGAATGAAGTAATCAAAAGCATGACTGCAAGGTAGTGTAGACAGAATCTGGGCAGTCTGAATACTAGCCTGGGTGCTGCTGCTATGTGGCCATGGCAATGTAGAGCTTAGCTTGCATGGCTGAAGGCTTCATCCACCTTGTTGAGAGTTTTCCTATAGCTGTGCTAAGCTTGGTGGTGCTGCAGTATGACAGGAGGCTATTCAGTCCTAGACAGGTACGTCCCCTCAATGCTCTTACAGCCCCAAGCGTCACTGTGGCATATCCATCACAGGTAAGGTGTGGGATGCAATGCCCTATTGATATCTTTAGTATATCTTTAGCATCTCTAATATGAAATTTAAAATTCAAGCATTTTTATTGCTGCCCCATCGCTAAATTGACCTAGGAGGTAGCTAATGCAGAGGTGAGTCACAGACTGGCATTTGGGACCACCTCTACCAGCTCTCAGAATAGTTTTGCTGTGTGCTAGCAGAGCAGGAGGTTGGTACTCTGACCAACAAGGGGGGTCCACTTCCAGTACAATAGGAAGATAATCAATCATGCTACTAGCTTTTGTCTTGGCAGAGGTTTTTAGCTATCAGCCAGCTGGTTAGCTGCCTCAAGGCCACCTGCTTGACTGAAAAACAGAGAATCAGTTTCTTTCCCTTGCAAAGGGAAGTAGGGAATATTGACTTGTGTGATAATTTTAGGTGGATGATTAAATTTGGCCTCTTAGGCCCCAGCTGAAAATTCAATTCAGATGACTAGTTTTTCTTTTCATACACTGCTGAGCAATCTCGTGTGCTGCCACCACTAATGTTCCTGATGTTGATTGTCCTTTCACTTTAACAAAGCACAGAAATGCCCAGGCTGTTTCCTATTTCCTGTGGCTTTGGGCTATCAAAACATAATGAGAAGACTGCTTTCCTCTAAAGTTAAGGATACAGAATCTACCCTGAGACAGACTGACTGTCTACCCCCATAAAGTCACATATTGATGTCGTAGCGGATGCAATGAATAGTCAAGTTAGAAGGACCATAAGTTTTCTACTGACTTAGATTGTTTTCAAATATTCCAGTTAAAGCTGCCCAGGTCTTGGACACATATTTCCTGAGGGGAAAATCCTCAAACGAACAGCAAGCCCAAAGAAACTGTCATGAATGTAGGACTGTAAGATAAAACCTTCTGTAAACATGTGACTGAAGTAGGAAAGAAAAGGGTGAGAAAGGGGAAAAAGAAGATCGTCTTGTTCAGTGGTTTGCTCCCATGTATACATACAGTGAGGAGTCCAAATATCAGTGTGTGAGCAATGCTCCTGGAATACAGCACAAGTGAATGTTGATGGAGGCAGCTGGATGCCTTAGAGCTAGTTTTGCCATGTGACATATGCTTTTCGTATTGGTTGAAGCTGCTGCATAGACTAATAATACATGTGTTTGATACTCAGAGGAAAATCAAATTACAACTTTAATGGGTAGTGTTATTATGAGTATTATTTACAGTGTGACACCATTTTCAATAGGGTCACCAGGCTGCTGCCTTAACTAATGTTAAGTAAATTGTTAGTGGAGAGTGCATAGTTTGCTGCACCAGATCTTACCTTTTTAGGAAGTCTGTTCTTTTAGAGAAGCATAAGGATTCACTTAAGAAAGCTCCACTGTTGCAAGCACAACTTATTTCCCTCAGTTAATGAATGCAGGCACTCAGAAAGTGCTTTCGGGTGACAGATTCAAAGAAGAGTACTTGTATCATAAAGGGATCCTGAACAGCAGCAAAGGCATCCGAAGAAAAGAGTACATAAAAGACAGTTTAGAGTGCATTACCCAAAAAAGTGGCATTAGGAAGTAAGCTTCTGATTGCTGAAGATACACTGCTGGATGGTTTTAATGGAGCTAGGATACAGCTGAGTTTGGGTTTAACAGATAAAGCGGATATAGATAATAGGATTAGGAAATAAGAGAAAGATAAATTCGTGCACTGTAAAGTAAAGGCCTTTGCCCTCAGCGATGCTTTCTTGTTCTGAGAGCAAGAAGTAGATGACATTTCAAATATTGTCTCAAAAGAAGGCAAGGGCTGCACAATATCTTTAAGTTGAGCAAGAATGGGAACGAGGAAACCTTAATTGCCTTGCAAAATCGTATTTATGTGCCTTTAAATAGGCACATTTGAAAGGTATATTTATGCAGCAAGCAAAGGTATGATTACAGTACAGGTAGGTGTAACGTAGATTTAATTCTTCTAGCCATAACCTCTCCAATGAAATTGTGCAGAGCAGGTTTTAGTATGCAGTGTGCAACTGGAGCATAAGCCCTGCAACAACCTTGTACACATGCTCCAGTTGCTAGGTGGTGCAACTGCATCTTCATTAACATTCTTATCTAATGATGGCCAATACCTGTAGCAATCACTTTGCTTCTATCAAACCCATATTTTGCACTGGTGTAAACTATACAAGGCATGGGAATATACAGGCTGCACTGCTGTATCTCTAATGGAAGACGAGAACACTTAATTTCACTCTTCCAGCCTTTGAACTTAGCTAAAAATAAATCTATGTCTAATAGATAGCATAAAATTAATTGTGGGTTGTAGTGAACAGGACAGATTATTATAATAAATTACACTAGATGCCTTTTATGTTACTGGTGGTGCCAGAAAGTTGCATTTAGTATTTTGCCTGATGCATCGCATGATGTATCACAATCATCTGGCATACAATATAAGGCTTTAGTCATTAGGAGCGAAAACTAATGGATAACAATGTACAAGAGCAGACAGCTGAGTTGTTACCAATTTGTGTAGAAGATTTTGCAGCTGCAATAAATACTCTGATAGGAGTATTTATGGCTACTTGTTACAGAATGTGAGCTAACTGTAAATGTAAGTGCAGTTTGTAAGATTTGTAGGTGGTCAGCCAGCCGCCTTCTGTGTAATGCTGGAGAACAGTCATCAGGGGGAAGCTATGATTATTGTGTTTTTGTAGTGCACAAGCACCTAATGGAAATGAGCAGAAGCCTAGTCATAGGGTCTGACAGACAAGTCTTATTTCCCAAGGAAATAACTGAGCCATTGTTACAGGAACAAATAATAAAACACAAACAGCTAAAGCAATACAACGATACAACTGTATAGTGGAGCCGAAAATGCAAGCCTGGCCTGCTCAGTACTGGCACACAAACTTTAACCACTTCCAGTCTAGTTCCAGTCTACATTATCAGCCACTAGGATGCTGAATGTATGTGGGATTATCTTTAGGAGTTAGGAATACCTTTCCGACAGCCTTGGTCTGCACCTCCTCTTTGGTGCTGTTACCATGCTTTTTTCCCTGTCAGTATGAGGCTGATGAGCAGTCTTGTGTCACAGCAGCTCCTCACATCCCTTCAGAAAGGCCCCATACACTTTCCAAAATCTGAGTAAAATAGGGTGGTGGATTTGGTAATCATCTTCCCTGGGATTCACTGAAATTCATTGGATTTTCCACTCTGCCTGAAAGATCCAGCTGTCCTAATGAAAGTAATGAGATGATAGAGATGGGAATGATGCTTTTAGTTTGGGAGATTACTTGGTTAGTTGAATGTAAGCAGAGAGACTGTGACAGGAGAGCCTGCTTCTCTAAGCTAAGGGCACAAGAATGTTTTTAGAATTGCACAGGTTTCCAGGTTATGATTCCTACATGTAGTTTTTCCCTGGCTGCCATTTTACCATTTCTTTCTTAACATTTATCAGTTTTTGTATAAGAACCAGTTGATTTACTCTCCTTTTCCCCCCTCCTTTTCTTTTTTTCAGATACATAAGTAAGCTGTGAACTTTTCATTATTTACCTGTGGTGAGTGTTTATCCCCCCCCAGCTCAGACTGTAACTCAGTAGGGCAGGGAGGTTTACCAGGACTTCAGGGGAGAGCAAAATCTAAGCGTTTTGAATCTTTTCATAAGGGCTGGTCCCAACCAGTAACCATGAGGATGGGCAGCCGCTGGTAGACATCCACTTTCTGGCAGTGGGCATGGGAGAAGACAAGACAGAGCCCTTTCTGCCATGGCTAAGACAGTTGCACATTGTCCTTGGGTACAGCTATGGAGATGGGAGACAACCATTGCTGAAGACACAGCAGAGCTTAGAAACTGAAGATCAGGCAAACTAAAATCTATTTGGGATTCTTACCATTTCTTGATTGAAGCTCCTCTCAAGCAGATAAGCAGGCCAAGAACCTGCTAGACAAGGAAAAATATACTCCTGTGGACTCACTTCACATATGTCATTAACCACTTGAAAGAAAATCTACTGATTTTCCTTACAGCAAAAGGGTGTATGTCTGGGGCTTAGTGAACTGAAGCCGCAGTTCATATAACAGGATTGGACAGTAACAAATTTTGGTCAGTAGGGCATCCTTTATTTCTGAGATAGTTCTTAAAATAAATGGGTTTTGCTTAATATTTTAGGTAAGAAAGTAATATTTTGGGATTTGTATCCAGCAGCCAGTTATATTTTATTTTTACTGTCGTATGTGCTGGGAGCACAGTGCGAGCATTTTCTCTGTGCTGCCCAATAGGTGTTGCTGGGGAGAGGATGATAGATGCTGCAGAGCCTGCGTCTGAGGAAGACTGTGCAATTCCAATCTCGAGATTGTCATGACGAGACAGGATTAATTCCCTGCCTTCTTCTCATTACGGTTTGCGGCACTAGAATGAATCTGTTTTATACCATGAGGTGCTCTGGTTGTAATCTTCATCGCAAGCTCCAGAACAGCCAAGGAGAGCAAGAGGAGGACAAAATAGTGACAAATGTTGCAGGGAGTCAGCCAGTTCTTACGACTAATATAATAACGTGAGGAAAAAAAGGGGCCTGCTTCCATGTGGGAATTTCATGTAGAGCATGCAAATAACACATTAACCTCTGGTGGAGAGACATGTCTAAGGTGGTAGACTGCAAATGTGAAGACCCTGATGAGGCTGACTGCAGGGGGATACTCTGGGAGTGTCAGATGCTTTGAAGCAAAAATAAGCTAAGTATCTGAGGGAAATCCAGAATAATGCCATTGGTTTGACAAAGAGCAAAATAAAGACCAGGACCTTGGTGTGTAGAAAAGGAAATTTTGGATACAGGAGAGAATTACATGTTCTCCATTCTCTGAATATTTTCAGCATGTCTCCTGTATCAGCACAGCTCTGGTTTGGAGGCAACAAGGAGAGTTTAAGTTTATCGAGACAAGGACTCAGGGTGAAACTCTGAGGGCACAAGAGGAGGAAGGAAGATGAGAACTGTGTGGATGGAAACTGAAGTAAAAACCTTTGCACAGCATTCTCTGAAGCAGCAGTGCTGCATTTGCACAACTCTGGTGGAAACTTCATTGGATCACTTAGATACCACATTTGGGAAGCAGCTTGTGCCAATCCTGGGTACAGGCTGAGAGAGTGAATCAAGGTAAAACAGCTTAGTCTAGGTGGAGGAAAATCCTTTTTCTGTTTATACTGACCTACAGCTGAGTAATTGTCCATCAATATGGAGTTTGATTGAGGTGGATTTTGAACCCCCTTTGTATGCTTTTTTGCTTCAATAAATATTAAAGCCTAGATAAAATTGGAATAGCTGCCTGGTAATGAGATCATTATATATACATACTGAATTGCTCACAGGGGGTATAATGATTCTTCAGCCTAGGTATGCTGCACATAGCTATTAACAGCTAAGTACAGCCTGCCTTACAGATATGTTTCCAGTCCTAACTCACATAAACCCCTTCAGGATAAAGTTCAAGTCACAGAATATGAATGACTGGGAATATGTTATTTACAGTGTGTGTTAGGAGGTGGAATGAGCTTGGGCTGGTTATTTACTTTTCATGTGGAGTTTTAAAGAATTCTGATTGACTGAAAAGACAAAGAAACAAGAGAGGAAGATGATAAAGGACACAAACCACATCAACTTGCTCTGTGAAGTCAGCTTGCTTTCAGCAGCCATCCTCTTTGCACTGCATCAGGTGTGCTGTAGGGAGTGAACAGTTAATAATGGTACCACATGGGATGGATCTGTGATGAAATGTACTGCAAAACCTGAGTCCCTCCTGCCTCCTAGCAGCAGAAGTGCTCAGTGCTCAGGGTTCATGCCTGGCCACAGGCTGGGGCAGTATCTGCTGCTCCCTGCTGTGGGTTTACATGTGGAGCCAGGGGACAACCCTGCTGGTGTGCTAAGCTGGGAAGTGGATTTGATTCCCTATCTGCGATAGGTTTCTGAAGCAATTTTGTCTCTATCTTGCAAATGGGGAACTTGAGGTAGAGAGAGATGCCTGTGCGCATCCCTTTCCTCGAGTTCTCACCTCTGGGATAAACCCATCAAAACAGCCTCAGAGAGTGTGGAGGGCAGGTGCATTAAATATTATGTGGTGTTGAGGTATCGGGGTGAGGGGAATGAGTAAATAACGATGACAGATTCATTGCTGCTTTCGCCTACACAGGGAGAGTAGGGCCAATAAAAGTAACAGGCAGCTCTAGACTTGTTGCCATGGCTTATATGCTCTGTCTCCATTGAAATCACCTGTGTTACAGCTGCTGTACAAGTATCAGACAGTCCTGATGCTGTTCATAATAATGAAAGAAAACATACCCTATCAAAAGAGCATGTCAACTGCATGCAGAAAAGCTGCAGGAGAGGCATTTTCTGTTGAGTTGCTTGCTTCAGTGACCTTACGTAAGTCCACATGTTGAAGCTGAAATTCAAATATGCCTTTGAGCTTCAGAGTTCCCGGTTGTCATTTCACTGTGCTAAAAGACAAACTTGGGATGCAGTGTTTGCTCTCAGCTGCATGAGTTCTGTAGAATATTCATGTGCGTATTTTCCCTGTTGTCTAGGATTTATTTTTTTCCCTGATTTGACAAAACAGACTGTCTTTGTATGTGTTAGAACAAAACTGGTCCTGGAGAAAGGGGATGAAGTACCTATCTAAGCTGCTTGACTTATGCAAGCCTTGTCATACCAGTAAAATAGACAGCTGTCTGGAATAACAAACTTGGATGACTAAAGGCAGGGAAGGGGAAGACATCTGTCTGACTGTCTTGAGCTGCCAGACTCCTACACCAAGCCCAAGGGACTAAGCTCCTGCTGTCACTGTCAATACAAAACTCTTTAGCCTGGCACTGAATGTGCTTTAACCTGGAAAGCTATATTTAAGCTAATAATCCACATTTTTTTTGTATGTGTGAACTAAGTGGATTTTAGGATCACTTACAGCTGCCTGGCATTATGGATGCAGAATGAATTTGTGTCAGCAAACACAAAACGTCCATAGGACTGTGCTCATAGAAGGGAGCTGCTGTCAGTCCACAGAAGGAAATACTGAAAACTGAACTGTAGTGGCCTGCTTTAGGTGGTGTGTCCCACTGCAGTGGTGACACAGGTACAGTCACCCTGAGCTGCGTGGAAGGTGGGACTGAAGAACATTAAGTGATGCTTTGTAACTTCAGAGAAAGCAAAAGGGTCATAGCTTTTTCTTAACAGAATCTTGAAGGGTTTTATTCTCTTTTAATTTCTTTTTTATTTCTTCTTTTATGCTATCTCAGACCTTCTCAATGGGCCTGCTTCAAAGTCTGAAAAATGAACTTGACCCCTTCTGGCAGAGGCTGGGCTGGGCCAATAACAAAGCTGCTTCTCTGCTGCAGTCTGCATGCTTAAAGCTCTGTTAAAATATAAACCCACACATCAATGGGTTAATGGGTCATTAAAGCATTATCCTTTTCTTCTTCTGTCTCTTCTGGAAAGCTCTTCAGAGTTAATTAGGCTTCTATGAGGATTAGGAAACTACATTTTGCAGCATTTCTTTAGCAATGTGACATCTGAGGCCACCACACCACATCCTTAACCTCCCTGCCAAGCCACTACACCCTATAACTTTTCCTCAGCTGCCTTCCCATTCACCCACCTTGGAGGAAGGGAGAACTGTCCTGGTTCTGAAGAGCTAATACATCCAAGCTAATGCTCAGGCATGGTGCTCATATCTTGAGTTTACAATGTAAGATACTCTGCATTGTGCACTCTGTTATCAGGTTCTCCCTCTTCCCTTCTTGTGGCTTTATGTAAGCTTTATAGGCAGTTCACTAAAAAATGAGGGTCACTTACTTTAACACCTTGACAGCTCTTCCTTTTTGTTCTTCCTTCTCTTAGAAAGAGCTTTGCATTGCCACAGAACAGCTACAGAGGCACTTGCTTTGGTTTTGTTTGTGTGTTTATTTGCTTGACATTGTCCCAAAATTAATTGTAAGGGAGATAAATGGTGTGAGGGGAGTTCACCAGGATTAAGCTGTAGAGAGGTTTCAGAGTCATGTATTTAGCTTCCCTTGCCTGGTGGCAGAACTGAGGTCTTAACATGCAAGCAACTGCATTCCAAGTAAATTAAAGCCACTGTTTGACCTATACTCATTATAGAGTTAAAACGTGGCCTATCATCACCACAGCACTTTCTGGTCTTCTCTGCAGCCACAGTGTTTTAATGTGCCCATTTGGCTATATAATTTATTATCCTTGGGGCTTTACAAAAACAATCCATTTGGCTAAGACAGGGTCATGAGACTTAAAACAGTTTTGTGCTAGTGCTCTCCTAGTTGGTCAATAGCTTTTGAACTGTTGACCATCTAGCAATTGGCCAAGAAAGGTCTCCTGACCCCGTGAACTAAATATAGATCAAGCTCTCCAGAAGGTAAATCTAAAGCTTGAAGGACATTTAGAGGAAAAGTGATTTTTAAATTGAGATGTTTAGATATTATTCCCCATTTTATATCTTTTAGGGCTTACTTCATTGCTCTCTGCTTGCTTTATGGGATTGCCAGACAGATTACAGAAAGGAGAAACTGTAAAAAAAAATATCATCAAATCATCATGGAAATAAGAATAAATAAAAATACTTGCAGATCCTCCCAGGGAAGTCCAGTAGCATTTTCAAGGCTGTCTCGACTAAAATGAGATTTTAAAGTTGATATGACTGACAGTAGCTATATAAAAATAGTTGAGGAGAAATGTCACTTGTATTAATCCAATATAGAGGCAGGGGCTCTTTCCATTGGTGCTGCAATTGTACATGACAGGGACAGAGCAGAAAATACTGACATGCAGTATAGAAGTATTTTTTTAAAGTGGCAGATGAAAATGTCTACAGCCTGGACTTTACATTTCCCAGGGAAAGGTTGTCTCCTTTATCACAGTGGGGATGCTAGATGCCAGTGTGGACGCCTGCTATTAAAATTGCTCTCCCTTTTCTGAATTTGCTGTCTTCTGCTGTCTTTTTTTCTGGAAGTGAGGCAAAGTTCTCCCCCAGATGTTCCTGTGTGGTTTGTACATGGGTACAGATAGGACTGTCTATCACAGCTGCCATTTCCCTTTTTCCCACCTCATTTATTCTTTCTTTAGGAGGGATGAGTCCTGGCTGGTAAGAGAAAAGTTTTGTCTTATTGCTGAGTAATTCTGGCTAAAACACTGTCACTTCACCTCCTGATGGGAAAGGAGCTTGTGCTGCATGAGCTACACTGCCTGACCTGGTGGGAAGAGCAGGAGCTGTGTGGGGCTCATTCCTAGGTAGTATTCCTCCTTCACCACATTCTGAGTGTGGCTAGCTTCAAAGTAAGAACACGTGGTTTTTCTTATTGGCAAGAATGCTGGTGAGGGACTGGGATTCTGCTACAAAAAATACATGCTTGGAGAGTGAGAGTTCCCCGTGCTATTTCCAGAGAGACCTTTCTTTTATTTAAGGCTTTGGGAAATGCACTGTTCAGCTGTAATAGTGCTTGGACTGTCAGGTACCTTCTTGGTAGAAAACCCAATGAAGCTTTTGCCACTGGTAGCCTAAAATGCATATATTGTTTTTTTTCTCTTCTGGTAAGCATGAGTGACCAGTCGCAAAAGCAACCCCCCAAATATTCGCTTGTTGCATTAGTGTGAGACTCTTTAGGATGAGTAGAAGCTCCCTTCTCCCCTTTTCCTGAATGAAAACCCTTGCTGTCTCTGTGTGTGGGAAGAAATCAGAGCTAGATTTGACTTTCCCATAGCTGTGCTGGCAGTAGCAGCAGTTACCGAGGCCCCTTTTGAACAGGATGGCAGCCTCTGAAATGCCCATCTTTATCTGCAGCTTTCTTTGCACTCCCCACAGGCTGCTGTCATATGAATACTGCATCGTAGGGAGCACGCTGCACACGAGGGTTTCTCTGAATTAATTTTGTTTTTGATTTCCTGCCTTTGAAATGTCTTTTGCTTGAAATGAACTGGGTAGCAGTGCTGTAGCGATGAACAGAGAAGGCTGGTCTTTGTGCCTATTACTGTTTCCTTCTCCCTCTCCTCTCCAAGACCTGTTTAGTCTGCTTTGTATTAGGATCTGAATGTCCTTATTTCCTCCCAAAGCATCCTAGCAGAGTCATGGGATGTGTCATGGCAAATGCAAAACCCAACAGTCATAGAGCCTTTGATAATCTCCTCTGTTCTGCAGAAGTAAGCTTTCACTCATCTGCTTCTCCACGAGGTAAGAAATGATACTATTACTTTCTAGGCATAAATCAACATTTATAACAATGCACTACAAGAGACTGAATGTTAATGGCACTGATTATAATGTTAAGACGGCACCAAAGGACCCCCCTTACCATAGCTGATCAGGTAATGAGCTGGGCAAACCATTTATTTCTGTGGTTCACGCACCTCTTCCTTCTTTGCTTGCAGACTTCCAAATGCACATGGTGACTGCTTGATGCATTTCTGGCTTGACAATTGTCCACGTTAACTACCCATCAGCAGCCTGCATGTGAGAGCTGTCAGGGATGCCTCCTTCTGGCAAACAAGATGAAAGGTTGGAGTACCCTGAGGATGTTCCCAGGCATTTTTCTGTTGAAACCAGTTTCAGACAATAACTTGTCACTAAACTATTCCTAGCTGCAGCTGTTCTTGAGCAGGTAAGGTAGCAGTGGGAGCTAGGCAGTTTGGGTGGTGGAAGGCAGCGGGGCTTGGCTCAGTGTTGAAGGCAAATATACTCACACTTTGCTTGCCTTGGAAACAAGGCATGAAAGGCCACATCTCTATAAGAGACTGACTATGACCTGATTATAAATATAAGCATCTGAATACTAGACCTGCGCAACATGAGTTACCTCTTGCATTTCACATGCCAGCTTAGCTGTTCGTTTGATCATCTTTAACTGAAAAACATCCTGTAAGTAATTAATGTTGAATAGCATAGAGTTATTGATGCAGATTTTTTTCCCCACCACATTTCTCTGCAAGATTATCTTGCATTGGATTTGTGCCTTGGTCTCCCAGTGGTTTCAAAGATTGTGCTTTTTTGCTGCAGGTTGGTGGGGACAGAAATCACGGGGGGCAAGTCTTGCTGGAAACAGGCATGCTTGAGCTTACTAAGATGTGGAAAAGTCAGACTTATTCCACTGTGAGGACAATGGCTTTCAAATACAACCTGGTGAATGCATGAAAGACCATACAGTCCCTTCCCTGACTGCTTGTGGAAGTAGTAGCATGCTGGACTCTATAGTTTAGGGAGGAAAGTGTCTACTAATGCTGGTAGATTACCAGTAAGACAAAGGAATATTAAACAAAGAAGTGTTATAAACTTGGCAGTTTTGGAGCCATGAGTATATATAGAGCAACTAGTAAAAATGCATATGAAATATAACTCACAGGTGTTGTTCTGTCTGTGTTACTCTATACAGACAGTACTCACCTGTGCTCTTACTGAGCTGGAAGCAGACGACAGTTCTGAGACACTCCATAAGTGCCTGGGTTTCTTCAGGCACTATCTGTGATACCCAGATATGTGTCTTCCAAAAGCAAATAGGTTGTATGATTGATACCTTTCATTAACGTCTTTTGGTATCAATATTTGTAAAGTAGCCTGTGTACTCCTGGTAATGTTCAAAAGTTTAGTCCGTTAAACCAAAGCTGCACAGTATTGGTATCTTTTTACATCTAGTTATCACAATAAAAAGGATTATTCATTATTCCAAAGTGTGTGTTTTCTGTCACAAAAGGGCAAGAAACAAAGAAATGCAGTATTCACGCACACCCCCAAAATAGACAGAGTTTTAGTTTAGAAATTAAGATCTGCAAGCATGTGAATGAAGATGATTGAGGATACTTATCTGTTCAAATGGCTTAATTGGCCAAACACTTATCTTTTGTATCTGCAATAGGAGGAACATCTCTGCACAGAGCAATTTGAGTAATAATGAACTATATCAGTTAAATTGAGTGTCACAAACAAGGTGATGAGGCAATTTAATAATGATGGCATATAATAAGTTGTTAAAAGATTTTCTCTAACATACATGCCTACTAGAGCTATAGGTAGACATGTGATATCGAAACCCTTGGTACCAGAGCATGTCCATCATTTCTTGATGTGGCACATTAAATGTCATGGGTTTTGGGTAGAAAGGGGCCTTTCTATTAAATAGAAGGAAATCTTATCATGTACAATAGCTGGCATCTGTGCTGTTTGCATTAAGTGTAACTGACAGCAATAACTAGTGTAAACAGCACAAAATGCAGCATTCCAGTTTTACAGCAGTGAGAGGAGGCTGGCTCTTCACACAGCTCTTCAATCAAAGCAGTGAGGACTTGACCCCTCAGCATTAATGGTGCAGCTAGGGTGTTTTTTTGTAATGAAAGGTCATTTTCCCTCTCAGGAGAAAAACATGAAAGTGTTTGGTTGTATTTTTTTTTTCCTTAAAGATATGAACAGGATGGGCATAACCTTTAAAGGATGACATTATGCCTTGGACCACATAGGTGCGGTAGGAATCAGTCGCAATGGGGGGTTGATTCAAATATATGCCTTTCTTCTCCAGAGCTGATGGGTGGGAAATGTGAGAGGACAGTGGGGTAAAGAGAAAGACTCCTTTCCTTGCTGGCCACAGAAGGTAGTGTGAGGCAGCAATAAACTACTATCCCTTACTACAGAGTTGAAGTCAAAGAGAAACTGTGCGAGGGCATGTCTGAGGGCAAGGTTACTCCATGCAGTATAAACACATCACACTTGGGTAGCTCAGATGCTGGAAACAGGCAAGCTGCAGCAATATGCAGCAGAGAGATGACTAATTTACTTGCGGATCTCTATGTTGCTGTAACTAGGGGGGCTTTCAGTTGGATCATTTTTGGCAAAATAGATGATTGCACCCACTGATTCAGCTTGCTAGGAGGGCTTCCAAATCCTGGCATTAGGTTGTGGCAGGTACTGCTGTATTTTCCCAGTGTCTTAGTGAGACAGAGGTGGCTGGTTAAAAGATCAGATTATTCATTGCTTATGGTGAGTGTTTCAAGCACTTTCTCACTTTTGCTTTTTTTTTTTAATTGATATGTATAAAATTACTTTTTCTATTTTTCTTATGCTCGACATTCCAGGATCTTGGAAATATACAGCCAAGTCCTCAAAAATGGTTTTTAAACCAAGGGGAATAATAGAGGTTGTCCACCTAGCTGTGCATATTCTCTGGAATGTAACATGTACGCTTGGTCATGTGAACTCTTGAGTGAAAACGAATCCTAATGAAAATAAACCCTACAACCTATTGATTTGTATGAAGAATTAGAGCTTGTACAAGCATACGAATCTAGGGATGAGGCTATGGGTTTTGTGCAAACCAGTATGACTACACTGAATTCAGTCTGCATTCACCAGCTGTCACTATCTGAGTGGGGATATGAAAACTTTGGCACATAAATTCAGGATATGTGACTACTGTGGCAGAAGTCTTTGCAATATCTGGTCTTGAACATGGTTTAGTGTGATGTGTCCATGCCCATGGCAGGGGGGTTGGAACTAGATGATCTTAAGGTCCTTTCCAACCCTAACTATTCTATGAAGCTCATCACTGATCTCTTGTTTCACAAGATGAGCCCTTTTGTTTCTTCAGCTCCTCTTAATTAGAGCTGCTTTTCTGGGATTGTCATATATTCTAAAAAAAAAGAAATAAATATTTTCTACTTTAAATTCTTTTTAATAGTTTTCAGTCTTTGTTTTGGTTCTTAATTTCCTAAAAACCACAACAGCACCTACAAAGAACAATGGGTGTGAATGCAAAGAAAAGTACTAAACCAGGAGCAAGACATTTGTGGTGCAGTACATCAAACACCATGCGAGAGGTTTCCCACAGTGTGTGATCCCACAGCTGTCCTGTGCAGGCAGAGCTTGTTTTCAGTACCAGGCATGCACAAAGCAATATAAAGAATAAAACCAACAAACCAGCAATGAATCAATAATTAAAATCCCATGCATCAGTTTCCTGTTGGAATGAAAATGAGATGACTTTGTTGCATCATTTAATATGCTTTCCTTCTGGAAGGCAGGAGATACTTACAGTGATTAGGGCATTATTAAAAATAGGGAGAGAATAGAGTATTGACTCTGAGGTTTCCAGTGACGGTAGGATTGGGCCTGACTTATAAGCCAGATGCAAGCTGGTAATAGTGCAGGTGTAATGGTTATGTTTGTCTGTAAAAAACTTTACTATGGCAAGTAGCAATTGGGGCCACTATAATGCTGCTTTTGGTACAGGACCAAATAGGCCTGAAATGTACCTCTCGAGGCCAAAGAATGGAAAATAAGTGTGCTGGTGCAAAGTGTTTGTAATCACAGGCTCTTATCTACCTTTTTGCTCAGCCCAGATGGGTGAGGTGCAGGGTGAAGAAAAGGGCCTTTGGTGCCTCCTGCTCTTTCAGATCTGTATTCCTTTTGCAAAGCAGAATGCAGCAGTTCAGTCTTTGCATGCCTGGTATTAGTTTTTCTGTGATGAATGGGTATTGAAACAAGAATGAGTGTATGTGTGCGTGTGTTTGTGTGTGTGTGTGCACCCAGCTGCATTAAATCCCATGTATCTATATCTCTTTACCTTTAGCTTCCAGGGAGGTGGTGTAGTGTGTGGACCCTGCTAGCTGGTAGAAAAGCTTCTGGCTTCTTGTTAAACCTGTGTGTGCTCTCAGCCTTTGAATTCCTGTTTGACACAAGTCTCTGGCAGAATTGATGGAGTGCATGAAGCTGTTTCCAGGATGTCAGAGGAGTCTTTGACAGAGCTGATCTTCCTAAGTCTCTAGTGACACCAGGGATGACAGATGATACTCAGAGGAACCCCTTCTTCAGTGGCAGCCGCAGTGACCTCCAGTGCAGTTCAGCAGTGCAGTCATAGGCATGGCAGAGCCAGCCATACTCCTCGTGTGGCCCTAGGCACCCAGCAGTCCTGTGGATGGCACGAGGGGCAGAGCTGAAGCTGCTCTGCTTCTTGAGGAGCTGCTCAGAGTGACTGGGTTTTATAACCAATGCTCCACAAACACATATGCTCCACATATGTCCGTCTCACGCTTGACATCTGTTCTGTTTGGCCTTCAGTATTGGTTACAGTAATAGAGAGATTTATTAAATGTTGTTTGCAAGTTTCACATCTTTTTTTTGGGTTTTTTTTGGAAAGTTGTACCATTTCTGTTTCAAGTGTTGTGCTAAAAGCAGAGCAAGTTGGCTGGCAGGCAGATTAAAAGACACTAGGGAAGAAAAAAGCAGTGAGGCTAAAAGAGCAAATGGCTGCAGAGTTGTCACTTGTAGTACTTCTAGATCCAAAACCCCACTTACAGTTACTTACATGGTACTGGAGTTTTCTAGGCAGGCAGAAAGGAAAGCAGGGCTCTGCTCTTCTGCACCAGCTCTCCTGTTAATGCCTGGGTAAATATAGTATTGCGGTGCTATGCTGTGCAACTGAGTGACATTTAATGATGTGCAAGGTGATGAAGATGAGCATCAGCAGAAGGATCCTTTCAGATTTAATTTCTTGTCTAAAAGCTTAGGCCTGGGAGTACGATTGTGCTAGTGACAGCAAGTCAAACCCTGATGCCAGCAGCTCAGCAGAACTGCTCAGGTGCTGGAGAAGCCATAGTTACCCTAGTCCATGCTTGTGCTATTGCACAGTCTTTTGCAAAGGTCTGGGTGAGACGCCTCGTTCATTTCCTGTTCCTGTGTTTCTAGGATAGCTCTTTCTGCTTCCCTGAGTGACACTCCACTTGATATGGATGGCACAAAACCAGAGCTGAGGTGCAGCCAGTGCACCAGTGTACCTCTATCTGCATCTCCTCCTCATCCTGGCATGTTCGCAGTTGCTGTTCTTAACTGGCACCAACTCTCAGGTTTCCTGCCAGTAGATCTCTTTGCAAAGCTCCAGAACCAGACCTTTTTGCAGTCATTTAGTATTGGCCAAGCCAAATCAACGCCAGAGCATCCGAGAGAATGACCTGTCCTTTGTTGCTCCCTGTGCTGGCTCAGCAGCTCATTGCATTGCCAGCTCTCCCGCAGCATTAATTTTGGAGAGGTAAAATTAGGAGTGTTGTGGCCTGTCCAACATTGAAATAATCAAATCATCCCATTGTGTTCAATGGATGGTTGAGTATTGGTGGAAAGGCAAGGAGAGAAAGAACCGTAATTTTTGCACTTATGTTTTGTACCTTAATGAATGAGAGAGGATACTTTAATAATACAGCTGATGCAACCCTGATGGCAAGGGAACAGTGTTTGGGCAGTATTACTTCAACCTACCCCCCACCACCCAACATTTCTCACAGTTTTTGCTGTCAAGGTTTGTTTTCTGTAGGTCTGTTTCCTCCCAGCATACTTCAAAGTTGCTGTAGCTGCACATCTGTCAATGACTGGAACATGAGTTTCTAATTTTCAGTTGTCGAGTTTTCTTTCCTCAAGATGGGCAGTTTATTTCCTTCACTGCAGCCCTTTGAGACCGAGCCTATTCTCAAAGATTTTTAGGACGTTGTTGCCACTTCCTTCTCCCAGATCCTTAAAAACACTGGGATCCTCCTAACACCTGCTTTCTGGTTTTATATATTTGATTTGTTTTCTCCTCTCAATCATCTTATCAGTTCCTTGTTTTATGTAGATAATTTTTAGCCTTTAATTTGTGATGTTGTTATGTTCCTTTTTGTGTGTGTCAGTACACATACATGTAAGACTGAAGATATTAGCTTTTCACCCTCCCTGTTACTTTGCTTCCCAGCATGACTACTTGGGTGCTGGAAATGTCTTCAGAGATGGTATGCACTGTCAGATCCCATGTGCCCAACTGCAGCTGAACCCCATTAACGACAGTCAATGCACAGCACTTCCCTGGAGACACAGAGTGCCCCAAGTAAGAGCTGCTTTGGTTTTATTGGTTTACCAGACCATGTTTTTGGTAGTAAACCTTCTTCCCCATCTCCCTTTTGCCTTTTAGCAACGTCTGCTTTATTCTGCTTCAGTATTTTCCCCTGCTGGATTTTAATGTGAGGAAATATAGTACTACAAGCAAGGAGCAACGGGAGAAATGCCTTTCTCAGCCAGAGCCTGCTCATCTGCTATGGTGTGCTAACTGCCTTCAAATTCCTGATTATCTTCCTTCATTAGTCAATACATGGGCAAAATTGCCTCACCTCTACCTGTTCTTTCTGCTCAAAGATGAGCTAGTGCTCCCAGTCAGACCCCAAATGTATTCATTTTCTTTTTTGCTATGGGAATATTCCAGGAAATTTTAGGAAACAGAATTACCCCAACAGTCTTCATGTGCCACCACAAGGTTATTGCCTAACGCCTTGGTCATGGTTTGGTAGTTAAATGCCTCCACCATACAGCTGTGCTCTCTGGAGCCTTCGCTACAAAGGGGAAGGTCTGATGCACAAAATGTGAAGGAGGCTGATGAAAACGAAGGCTAAATGCAATAATAGGAATATCAGAAAGTTGCATGTATTTCAATGACAACCAGATTAAAGTTTCTCCACAGAAATTTCCAATTATTGCCAAATTTATATTTGCAAACTTTAGTATTGATACATTGTAAAAAAAATGAATAATGGAAGTATTTTCCTTGAGTGGCTGAATAAACTTTGCCCACATGTAAAAGCCAGAAATATCATATTTAGGCACACGATAGCCCCAGAAAAATCCATAATCTGAAACTTTAGTAGTGCTGAGCAGAGAAGCATGAATGTGGACATGAAAACTGGTACTTAAAAAGGATAAGTATTTCCAGTCTTGGGTTTATTGCTAAGATTATCTCATCCCTCAAAATGTGTTTACCCATTGGTGTAATTGTAACTGGTGTATAAAAATGTAGCAAGAATAGTCTATAAAGATGTCATTCTTTCAGTAAAATGGAGCTTCAGGAAACTTGATTAATGAATAATACAGCTCATTAAGTAAAAACTCCAGCTGAGACAGATTATTGGTGAAATATGTTTAATAGCAAAATAATCCTCAAAAAAAATTGATTTCTAAGAAGCCAGGAGCTTCACAAAGAAGTAAAAGGTCTTAAACATTAACTTTTGTCCTAAGATTATGTATGTTTTGCCATGAAGCCTTCAACACATGGATCATGGAGAAGATATGGCTGGAAACCTGCAGAAAAAGTGACAGAGTCACAGAATCATAGAATAGTTAGGGTTGGAAAGGACCTTAAGATCATCTAGTTCTAACCCACCCCCCCACCATGGGCAGGGACACCTCACACTAAACCATGTCACCCAAGGCTTCATCCAACCTGGCCTTGAACATCACCAGGGATGGAGCATTCACAACTTCCCTGGGCAACCCATTCCAGTACCTCACCACCCTAACAGTAAAGAATTTCTTCCTTATATCCAGTCTAAACCTCTGCTGTTTAAGTTTCAACCCATTACCCCTTGTCCTGTCACTACATAAAGCATCTGATATTTTTGAACTACATTTTCAGAAATAAAAATGAGGCTTATTTTTTTTTTTCGGATGGGGGATCCCTAATTAATCAAAAATCCCCACATTACAGTTTCACTGCTGTGAGGAGATTTTGTGTCTAAGTCATGGAAGAGTAAAATTTAAGGTGAAATTTCCCTTAAGACTGTTCCTCTGTGGGTAACCTCCTTTTTTTTGGTCCTTTCCTCCTCTACCCTGCTGTCTTTTCCTTTAGTACTGCCCTTCTCTCTCTGATTCCCTTCTGCCTCTGACGTTGTGCAAGTTACCTGAAAGTGCTTATTTCCTGAAAACCTATGTTCAAGTATGCTTTTAAAGAGATATTGCTGAGTTCTGGGTTAGATTTAAAAATGCTGTAGTTGAAACAGCCAGATAGTTCTGTTTTGGAATGGAATAGTGATATTACATGAAAACTATTCTTGTTTTTTGGGGGTTTTTATTTGTTTTCCATTAGCGTGAACACCTAGGGATTTACTTAGGGTTTCGTTGTTTATGGTAGTGCACAGTTTCAGGAGGACTGGAGCAGACAAGAGGAAACGTGAAGATGGAAAAGAAATGCTATGGGATGTATGAGGAAAATACAGAAAAAGTAGGAACAGCTGCCTGCAAGACTTTTCAAATGCCTGAGTAAATATGCACAGCTGTTAAATATCAACTGGATAGGACAAGGGGCAATGGCTTTAAACTGAAAGAAGGTAGGTTTAGATTAGATACTAAGAAAAAGTTCTTCCCTGTGAGGCTGGTGAGGCCCTGGCACAGGTTGCCCAGAGAAGCTGTGGGTGCCCCATCCCTGGCACGGTCCAAGGCCAGGCTGGACGGGGTTGACAGGGCTTTGAATAATCTGGTCTAGTGGAAGGTGTCCCTGCCTGTCGCAGGGGTTGGAACTGGATGAGCTTTAAGGCCCCTTCTGACACAAACCATTCTGTGGTTCTACAATATAAAAGCAGAAATAAATTGAAAGGAAAAAAAAAATAATAGTAACAAAAAAAGACAACCACATGCATGCTTTAAAAATTACATTGAATCAATAAATTAAATGTCCTGGGGAAAAGGTAGTGAATTTTCAAGAAGTCAGTTTTTTTTACTGAATGTCAGTTGCTAGAATGCATCTTGGCTTCTTGGAATTGCTTTAATGAAAGCCCATATCAGGAAAAGGTTTTTTCTTTCCTTCCTTCATTTGGGGTGTATTTAGTAGATTATGTATAGTTCAACATTTGCTGAGGACTGATTAGTAAATTCATATGCAGTCAGTATTTTTTCTGCTAGAGGACAGTATTATTTAGCTGGTAAGTTCTCACTCTGGGCTTCATCTCCAGACATGGAGTTCATTCAGGCAAAGGGACCTCTGTATGCCTGCTAACCGTAACAGAGACAGGAGTGTACAATCTGCTTTTGTGCTGGCTTTGGTACTGATTTCTTCTTGAGTTTTTAGTTAAGCCACTTCCAGTAAGGTTGGGTGTCAAATATGAGTGGTGATACTTGACTCAGGAGTCTGGTTATTTTATGTAGGGGTCCATCTAGGATGCTAGAAAGCAAAGAGCTTCATTCACAAGTGTGGACCAAATAAAATTAGACAGAAACAGAAGTATCTTTCATAACCCAGCACCTCTGATCCTTGCAGCAATTATAACTCAGCTGACTGGGGCAGCAGCTGATGTACCCTATGGAAATTGGATACAATTGCTAATTTCCTTAATATGTGTCAGTGTGCAATATAATATCCCGATCCATTCCAGTGGCAGGGGTGAGGACCCATGAGCCAGGAAGCAGCAAACACAGGAGAAACCCCAGGGCAGGATGAGCCCAGGTTCTCCTATTCAGGCACTCCATTTGGAAAAAAACTGGCCTGCTTATCCTGTATCTTAGTGCACTTACCCATGAATAAAGGAGAATAATCTCTCTAATGTGTGAAGTGCTTTGAAGTCTTTTCTGAGCTGGAGGGTCAGACCATTTAGTGCCTTTTCCTGTGATGGCTTTCTGATACTTAAACAAGCAGCAGTCAGTCAGAAGAATCAATTTGTTGCTTCTATGAGGGCCATAATTCATCCTCCCTGATTGAAATGATCAGGGATGCAGAGGCGGCTCTTTGCTTCTGAGTAAACACTCCTTTTATGTTCCTTTAACACAAACACCTGACACTAAGCAGGGATGCATAAAAGGAAGTCAGGCTGCAGGCTTTTTCTTGAAGTAGGTGTTTTGTGATGGATTAATGGCAAATCATGATACATTATTTATTAGATAATAAGTGTGATAATTGTTCTTATTTATCATGAGTCTAGCTCAGCTCATTCTCCTGTCATTCCTTCAGTCAAGCTGCCCCTGGGGATTCACCAGATGAAAAACAGTCCAAAGGTCATTCCAACAATTTTTACTCATAATGGCATGCTGATTACCTCCTAATTGAAAAGTGTAAACTACAGACACTGTAAGTAATGCAAGTGACCCCTGTCTTCATGGCATAATGTGGAGAGTCCCTGTGTGTCTCACAGCCAGCCACAGAGAGCGGCATTCCCTTCCTGTACTACTCAAATCTCCAGAATGATTTAGGAAGAAAGTTCTGCTGTCATTACAGGGAAAAAAAGCAAAAACTTTCTCCATATCAAGAACATGATGTTGATGTGTAGATAAAACATCGTGGAAGCAATGCAGATGTGATTTGGGCTCAGTTCTGGGGTGCAAAGTAGCACAGCCTTTTGGATATCTGTTAAAACCCATCTCGTGAAGAAAGTGTTTCAATTTTTGCTACCTCTGTTTATACTTCTTGTTGCAAGGTACTGCAAAGACTCCGCACGCCAAATATGTTCATAGTTGTAGCAGTAGAAGAAAAAAGTGGCGTCTATGTCAAATATCTTCAAAAACTAATTTGCTGAAAAGCACAAATGTCATGATGCAGGAAACTCACTGGTTTGTTCTCTTATCTCCCTAAGGTATTCTGGCAGTATTGCCTTGATAGAAAACTTGAAGATACTGTGAATGAACAAATGCAGTATGACCAGTACTTGGCTCCACAATTTCTCTTTAAAGCCCATACCAAGTCTGCACCATCATTTTCTACTAAATCATGCTTTTCCCCCCATTATTATCATGCATTCTACTTCTCACACTTCCCTCTGACTGTCAGTCCCACAGTTCTTTCCTTGGGATTCTTCTGACTAGAGTCTGAAACATCAAGTTTTTATGTTGCAGCTGCATAATGTCTGGCATATAGCCTCTCTCAACCTCCCAGATAAAATTCATATAAAAAAGAGTGTAAAACACTTGTCTAGGTCTGTAGTTTCTATCAGTACAAAAGGAATGCTGAACTGCAGAAAGCTTTTCTGAGCAGCAAATAGAGCAGCACATCTGTGATTCGCCTTCTGCAGTGTTCCCTTTGGAAATACTTTCCAGCTGCTGGCTGGCAGTGACCTCACTGAGCTAATAATGTCACATTCTCACACCAAAATGGTTTCCTCTGGGTTTATTCTTGGCAGTCTGGGAGATGTTGTGAGCCTGCTGAGACTCAGGACTATCAGAAGTCACCCAGTGCCAGACCATGGCCATCCATAGGGCACTAACCACATGCTGCTTTTCTTCAAACAAGGCTCCTGAGATCAGCTATTAGAACACTGTATGCCTGTTGTATTCTCCTTGGGTGATTTGTCTTTGCCTCTTCTAAAGTACAAGAAGAGCTTCAAGTTACCCAGAGTAGGGAGAATAATGCATAAAGCAACGAGTCTTGTTTGTGTTTAAAATAGGCCTGAATAACTGTTGTGGATAAACAGCACAGAAAAGCTGTTCCACACAGTGGGCTTTTTTATTACAGTTTGTAAGCAATGCTTTGTACACCACAGATCATATCTGGGTGGAATAAATTTTATTAGCTTTATGCATGTACAAGACAATTGTTTACATTTGAGTTAGTCAGCTTGCTTTTCCCAAGAGAAGTACACGTTCTTCACCTTATTTCCTTCAGATGCCTGAATGAGGTTAATTGTGCCCTAGAAGTGCCACTTTTATTTTCATTGATTATTAAAGGAGCCTTGACAATCAAGTCAGATAGAGATGTTTAAATCTGATCAGATGAATCCCAATTTCTAGTCCAGAGTAAGCACATCCCACAAGGAAATGAGAATGAAAGTTAGTCTGCTATAAAATTCATACTTTCCTACTAAAAATACCCTAACAATATTCTTTGAATACAAGGAACTCTTATTTGCAGCTGTGTAAGTTGGTCAAGTTACACTTCCACATTAGTAATGCAGTTTAGTCCTTTAAACGAACAGTTTCTTTTCTTTTTTTCAGAACCTTATGTAGATGTTAAAAGATCAACAACAACAACAACAGCAACAAAAAAGGAAAAAAAAGAAAGGAAAAGAAAAAGGAGTGCAAGATGAAAACAAAATAGAATTGTTGATGGAGCGCAGTCTGGGTAATAGCTTTCAGGTGTGGTCACAGCCATAAATGATCAAGTCAAGATTAGCAGCCATTTTTCTTCTGAGAAGCAGGAGATGATCTTGTGTGCTTGTAGCTTGTTGCAAAGTGAAAATCAAGCAGGTAAGCCTAAAGACAGAGATTCCTGATATCATTAAAAAGCATAACCTTGGGATTTATTTTAACATGATTCTCTGTATGTGGTCATGTGGGAAACATGCTTGTTATAAATTGCTGCATTTTAGCTGAGATTTGTAACTTCCAAGGAAAGTATGGTAATTTCCTTGGAATATCTTAGTGTAAATCCTAGCAGTGGTGTGCTTTATCCTCAGGTTCCTGGGAGGGGGATACTTTTTGCTAGAGGGGCACAAAGTTGCACGCTTTGAATTTGCATATAAACAATGTCTTAGTTTTTTGGTTTTTTTTTAACGAACCAAAAAGTGGCAGGGATTCCATCAACAGATGGGCTGTGAAGCAGAAAACAGGACTTTTGACAAAGTGAGTACAAATTCATATCTTAGCATCTTTCCAGCCTAGTAAGGAAAAGAGACTTTGCAGGTATTTGAGCTAATGTCTAATCTGTTTTAGCAATGAAGCTCCTATTTATAAATAATCCTTCTAGGAATGTGGATCTGTCTTGTTGACTTTTAGTTTATATTAGGATGAGAGAGCATAACACTTGTTAACCTTAATGTACTTGTTCCTGATCGGTGGCAGTGAAACTGCGAAAGAATCTTGCAGGCTTACTTCAGCAGAAATCAGGCTGCAGATCAATCCTTTTTACTTCAGAAAATCAAAGCATCTGTTTATATTGTTTATCTCGCAATGAATAGCTGAAGCAGGTATCTAGAAACTTTGTACTTGATGTGCCTTAAAACTTAATCTATTTCACTTCTTTTAAGGATTTTTAAACATGCTTATCAATTTATATAAAAATAATTTGCTGCATATGTGACTGTAATGCAAATCAGCACTTATTATCTGCATATATTATTACTTTAACGTTTTTATGTTAACACAACACACCCTTGTTCTTCATTACCAAGCAGTAATGGGCCTTTAATGAAAAAAGAAAAAGGTCTGGGACATAACACTGCAAGAAGCCTCTGGCCTGTGGGCAGAGCTCTGTAAATTGTTACAGCTCCATTGCCTTCAATGGCTAGAGGTTAATGCCTCCCACAGCTAAAGGCGATCTGCCTGCTGCGAGATACACCATGAGCTTTTTTCCAGTGGCTTATCCTCTGCAATGAATGTAATAGCAGCCTGAAGGACCACATCCAGCTGGCCTAAATTTCTTTGTGCCTGCTCAGTCATTGCCTGTCTGAGCTTGGATGACCCATCAGCCCCTTATGGTGAAGGCATGTTAGTGGTTTGTATCAGAAAGCAGGGAGTTGTAGCTGCCTGCTGCTGGGTTCACTTGAAGTAGCCAGCGCTGTGAATCCAGGCCATGACTTGGAATCGTGCTTCAGGAGCTCTTGTGAGGTGCTTTTCTACGTCTATGTTTTCCTTGGTAGGTATTCCTGCAGTGGTATTGGTTGGTGTAATCGCAATCTATAACTGGAAAGGTACAGTTTCTAAAAAGGATGTGACTCGGTAAAGAATCATGCAGAATATGGAAAGGGCATGCAACGATTTGTTAAGGTGTAAATATTGCCTGGTGCTCTCTGCTGAGCAGCTGCATGTAATAGCACTGGTAGGATCCCTTGAGGTTTCAGAAAAAATGGATTATTACTGCATAATGCCTTATATTGCTGAACTGATCCCAGTTCAAAGGCATGTGCTTCTACTTTGTGGCTCTTGAAAAGCTAATGATGTCTCTCTGAAAGAATTATGTGAACTGAGTAAGAGAGATGTATTAATGCAAGCTGGAAATATAAGGAACAATGCCTTCTCAAAAGTAGATGTGCTGCTAATGCATTTGTTACCGGGCTGCGCTTACATATGGTAGCTCATCTCTGGTTTCATAGTGAGAGTGAGCATAAATGTTCCGTGTTACAGATCACGGACAGTTGTAGGCACTCAGAACATCTGGAATCTTTATTTTTCCTTTGTCTTGTAAGTATTAAAGGTAATATAAAGGTGACCTGCAAACCTGTGTCTGATGATTTTAAAATTGTCTCTCAGACCAATTTGCCCTTTCTGTTGTTTGTCTTTGAATTGTGTGGCTGTGCAGGAAAGCCTCCAGATCCTGTGTCCTGTGAAGAGGGTTGGCTTCTGCTTTTTATGGGTAGGATCAGAGAAGAAAGCAAGAGGGAGCTGGAAAAAGGACTTGAAATGAGCTGATGCAGATATGGGCACAGCTGTACAGAGGGTGTAAAGGGATGCACAGTAATGCTACTGAGAATCGATTACTTTGTTTGCAGAAAGATATTTTCCTCTATTTTTTTTTTTAAGGGGCAACTTCTGATCCCAGTTACTTGATTTTTATGTGTGTTTTCAGAAACATTCTCAGAGTACAATTTAGTGTATTTACAATACACCATTCAAACTAGAGCAGCATAAATGCATGATGTGAAGGCAAGCTACCATGCTGTTTACCCTGATATGCCTGCAACTGTCAGAAAACCCAGGGACTGGTGAGCATCAGGCCAATCATTTGGCATTGTGAGCTCTTGTTTTGCGTGACAGAGATTTTTCTGAGGATCAGGAGGAGTTTCTAAGCAAAGTTTGTTTTTTGATCACATACAGTTCTGGGTCTTCAGAGTGTCCTTTTAAGCTTCTCTTGCTCTCAACTCCAAATCCTGCTTGAAGTCCTTGGAGGCTCCCGCCAAAGGGTGGTTGGGATTTTGAGCCAACCTGTTTCATCCTAATGCTAATCAGTCTTGCCTCTTCCCAGTGAGTTAGGCATACACATCTTTGAGAAAAATGAGTGTTGTTTGATAACTGTGACTTGCAAACAAAAATGAGTCTCTAAGGCACAGTTTTAGTTTACAAACATATACCTGTGGTCAAACTTTGGTGTCCCTCTGCATAATTTTGGGAGGGCTGGATTGTTCTGCAGCCGTTCTCCTGGGTAGGATCATTGCTAGACACAGGTTCTTATACTGGAGTGGCTGTTGCTTTATACCCTTTAGATGGAGAGGGCTGTTCCTTCCCTAGTGCAGTTCACACTATTTTTTTCTTTCCTGTTCTCTTAATAGCAACAAAAGCCCAATTCCATCGAAAGTGGTGTGAAAGGATTTGACTAGACTTTATTCTGCTGACTTCTGATACCGAATTCAGCGGTCCCAGGATTACATTCCTGATTGGCACTTGCTTTAAGGTGGTGTTGCATCATGTTTGACATTGTTGTAAGTGTATCAGAGAAATTGCTAGGAAGTTTCTCAAGTTGGTTTTAATAGTGCAGTAAGGCAGAAGAAAATGTAAATTTTCTGTATTTAATGAGAAATCTGGCAGTGAGGGAGAACCTTCTGAGATTACATCTTGTGCTGTATAGTCTGCTGGTAAAATGGGACTATAGCCGTTAGACATAGCATGATGAAGACACTGATAGCAAGCAACAGAGGGAAAGTATCCTGATTTGACAGTAGAGAGACATTGTCAAATAAAAAAGCTAAAACAAACTTCCTATTAGCACTTTTCTGCCAGTCTTGGTGAGGAAGGGTTTCTTTCTTTTTAAAGGCATATACATACAGGCCAAATAATGATGACGATGAGCAGTCCTCAGCTCTACAAGGAAAAATTATCTTACGCTGTGTTGTATGCAAGTGGATTTGTGCTTTTTGATGGCACACTCTACCAACCTAACTATTAAAGTAGTAGAACTTCAGTCTGGGTGAAGTCCATATCCCTGCAGCCATCCTTATGGAAGCTGGGACTCCTTGCTTTGTCATAAGGATCTGCACTTGCTTTTTTTATTGGTTTGATTTCTCAGTGGGATTTGTGTCTTTGTGCATAACTGGTTTGCAGAAACAGGTTCCGTGCTTATCCCAGAATGACATGGCTTCAACCCATGCTCTCTTTTGCAATGTATTTATGTTGAAAAAATTATTTCTGCAAATCTTGTGAGAAATTCAGTGGAGTAGGTGGAAACTTAAGTTATTCTTTTTGGATAAGCTTAGTAATGGCTACTACTGCCACAAAGGGATTGAATTACCTTCAAGTACCAGACAGCCTCAAGTTTTGATAGTGGTGTACATAGTGATAGTGGTATTTTTCTAGATTCTACATTGTTCAATTTCAGATGCTCACTTGCTGTCTCAGGAACTTGATGTGTATGGCAGAAGAGTCTCAAACTTGCTGGAAGCCGATGCCACAGGTTATTGTGTGTTTTGGCGCAAACCTCCAGCAATTACTAGCATAAAGGGAAGAGAATCTGGGCAAAGAAGTGTGCTTGCCTCTCATGAAGAGTACAGTGATCTGAAGTGAGAAATACAAGAAACACTAAATTCTTGATGCTTCTGCATGAAATGTACATAAAAAAAGACTTAAAGTCTTGGTGGATATATATATTAAATATACAAATTCAGACACATCTGGCTTACAGTATCAAAGTTTAAGTATTGCTTCCATAGCCAATGGGACATGGTTCTTTGCACTTCTTAAAGTTTTAAAAACTTTTAGTATTTTGGTCTTTGATCTTAAAGCCTTAAACTGCCTAAGTTAGAGGATATTTTCTTAATCTTTTCCTGCAAAACCAAAAGGGACTAATTTACCAAACATAACACTGAAAGCTTACATTTACATAGTGTGCCCTTTCTTCCACAAGATGCTGGTCCCTGGGACTGGATTATGACTATCTGCTGGCTGTAATGGGAACTTATGGCACATAGCAGCTGGTCAGCCATGCTCGCTGACAGATGTTTCTAGTCAGAACTCAATTCTGTATCTTCTAGTTCAGAATGAAAAAGGTTCTTACCATACCCAAACCTGGAAAAAAACCTAACTGTATTGAGATCATGGAAGGAATATATAGATAGGTAGCATGCAACTACTTAGCTGGTATTGGGCTGAGTTTTGGCTCTGTATGTACCAGTATCCTATTGAGAGCATAAGCTTTCTTTGTGAGGTATGTCTGTGTACATGCTTCCCATATAAGCTAAGTCTCTTGTGCTGTGGTCTTTCCCTCCTCCTCCCCCCCCCCCCCCCCCCCCCCGTCCTTTCATACATAAACTGCCTTGGGCTTTGACACCAACAGCAGCACAAGTTAATCAAATTCCAAAAAGTTTCGCCTTCTGTGTGCTGTTTCACTTCAGAGCAAGATTTGGGATGTGGAGACTCATATGGCATGTACACTATTTCAGGGAAAGAATGGGGAAAACCAGGACAGGCTGATAAGTGACCCAGCCAACCTCTCTCCCTGTACACAACACTAGCTTTTTTCTTCAATAAAGTCTCTTTCAAAGCAATCTCACTTTTTCATCAAAGAGATTTCCAGTGCACTCCCAGTGGGTTTACATAAATCTCACTTTTCTGGCTCTTTATTTTTTCCTTTGCAACCCCCCCAAGTCCTTGTATTTCCATTTCTTTAAATCTTTTATCCTCAGGTTGGTACCGATGGCAGTAAGGATTACCTGTCAGCACCTCCAAATACTCCACAAAGTCCTTGCTTGTTCTCGCCCTGCAGTGCTTACAGTCACAGATGTGATGAAAGGAATTTGAAAGGCACAGCTAGGCAATCCTGAACCAGGCTCACTGCATTCCCCTTTTTACAGCTTATTGCTTTCTGGATGTTTCTTTTGACTGGTCATCAATCATTGTGGTGGTAACTCTGAAGTGATTCCTGAAATATCTGCTCCTCTGATAAAAGTTAACAATAGCATATATAGTATAAGCAAAGAAAGGCACTTTGGGCTTCAAGTTAAACAAGTGCTTTGTTCTGACTCTGGTTTTCTTTTCTTTGTTTTTTTTCTTTTAAAGTAAAAGATTTTTCCCAGCAGGACCCCACTAGTTAGCCTGAGAGAGACCTCTGTGTGCAGAAGTGACAATCAGAAGCAGTAGGGAAAGACTACTGAAGGCAAATGGAGACGCATGCAGTCTCTGACAGAAGAGTTCCAGGGAATGAGAGAGGAGAGACAAGCAGAACACTGGCTTCGAGTTTCCTTTCAGTTCCTAAATCTTACCTTCCTGAGAAGTTTTCTTAAAGAACACTCAACTTTGAAAGCTGGCGAGCTCAACAGCCAAGGCAGATCATTGCCTAGCTGATGAAACAAGCCCTAAACCCCTCTGTGTAATCTTTATAGAGTCAAGCGTAAGGAGCTCCATGCAGCCCAGGCAGCCTGGCTGTGCTTTACAGGGGCGTCTGCGTTACTGCCTGCCCTTGCATCAAGGGATGGTGGGACAGCTGGTACTGCAGGATGCTGCAGTAATTTGAGTTACTGTATATTTCTGTCAGGAGATGCTACAAGCCTAGGTCTTTGCTTAAACACTTCTCCCACTGTTTGAGTTGCATTCAGTTTTTATGGGATGGGAGTTAGAAGTGAGTAAAAATAACCCTTGTCTTTACCCTGCTTCTGCACTTGTAGGGCTTTTCCAAGAGCTTTGATTTTCTCATTTCCTTTGCTTGGGTTACTTTCATTTTAAGGCTTTGTACCCTTAGAAGTGAATCACCCTTGTAACTGAGTAGCAAGCTTTGAATCTTCCTCTGTTCTTTGATTAATCTGGTCCATTGATCAGAATCATTTTTGGGCAGCTCTCAAAACTTCTGAGTTAGGCTTTTGGAGATTAAGATGTTACCATGCTTTTGATTAACTCAAATAAAAGAGTTCTAGTAGGACTGGTGGATTCTTTTGCTCCAGTAGTGACACTGACAGTTCATTCTTGTCCATCAGCTCTATGCTTTACAGAGAACTTGTAAATGAAGAAGTTTATTTGTCACTAGTGGATAGAAAGGTAATGGAAATGGGTCCATTTTAGTCAGACTTGAGTGGCTATTTTCAGCAAAAGGTAGTAAGTTCAACAACTATCTCTAAGCTGTGAAGTTTGGTCTAGAGAAGACTGAGGACACATAGTGCGATAGCTTCCAGCTGGCAGAGAGGAGGAAAATTGTTTGCTCATCAAACCCAATGATAGGACAAAAATAGGCTTAAATTGTGATGGGGCAAATTTGGGTAAAATATTCAGAAATCTTCCCTGAAGGAAGTGATGGTAAACCACTGGAAAACATTGTTGGGCTGTCATGGAGTCTTCCCTGATGGAGGCCCCTAAAACTAGTTTTTGAGACACATCTGTGGAAAGTAACACAGGTACAGCAGAGCCCTCCTTGGGGCAGGGGGCTGGAAATGGTGATTATGGTCCCTTCAAGCCCTATGACTGTGTGACTAACAGAAACCCCTGTAGTATGAAAACAGTAAGCCTGGCATGGACTTCCTTTGCTGAAGTGAGATAAGGAGAAAAGATGCTGGGGCTTGATTTGTGTTCTTTCTAGTCTGTCTCAAGGTGCTGACAGTATGTGTTTCCTGCATTATGTAGGATGAATAGGAGGGATGAATACAAGGGTGTCTTAATACTGACAGAGTTCTTCATTTTAGTTACCTACAAAAAAGAAAAAGGGTAATCTGTGCTTAATGCATGTGCACTACACACTGCATTTTAATACCTTTAGCTAAATGTAATTCTCTAGGCTGTGTAATTCTCTAGAAAAGGTCATTTAGGGTAAAATTTAGTGATGTATATGTTTGTTTTTTTTTTTCAACATCTGAGACATCAAAAATTAGGTGTGAATTCTTGCTCAAAATTGATAAGCTGGGGTAGATAACTGTAGGAATTCCTTGGAACTCTTGAATGGCAGTGCCTTATGCTGTGCTTACATTGGAACAGAAAAGAAGTTTTCTTGCCGTATTTTGCAGGTTGTTTTTGGTGATAAGCCATGGGAAGTCAGTAAATGATTATTGCTGGTTAACTATCAAGAGTAGTACAGGAGCTGTGCTTGCTGCCCTGGGCAGGGAGTGCACCAGATGCCCTTTCCAGTCCTGTTTTCTGTGCTTATATGGTGGTACTAGATTGTGGTGTAGGTCCAGGCTTACCACTGCATCCACTCAGTGGAGGTGGATTTATGAAGGAGGGTTGGATAGGCTTATGGGCAGGGTAAAGGCTTTAATGTCTTCCTCTGCTTTTCTGTGTCACCAATCTGAGACATGTAATTTTGCATCTCTGATGCAATTGCAGGTCTCCCCATCTGTACATTCATCAGCATCTGCTAAATGATAGGTTTTTGTTTAGGATTTGGACAGACGAGACTGAGATGTACGCATCTGGCTCCATGGGGAGACCTCCAGAGAAGCATTGCTCATTTTCAGGATGCCCATTGTCAGGACTGGGTATGATTTCTGAGGTTACTAGCACCTAACATGTATATATGGTTCTGGCATTTAAAAAACTCTGTGCTAGTTTTCTCCTGTGTTCCTGCATTTCTGCTGCTTGCTTATTGCTGACTGGGCAACAGCTAGCAGCATGCTTCCTTCAGTAGTTAAAGACCTAGTTGTTTTAAGGCTGACTATTTTTATAGAGTTCTTTTTCTTCAGTAATGCATCCAGGTAATACAAATACATATATCAGTTGACTGATTGCATCTTTAAGGCTGAGAGAACAGAATTACACTGGATTAATGTGGCTCACTAAATTGTATGGTGGATCTCATACAGTATTTCATCAACGGGCAAAGCCATTTGTCCTGTGTCTTCCAACTCAAGATAAGACTCACGCTTTCTGCTATATACACTCCTTTCGCTTATAGTCTGAGCACCAAATTTACCACTGCTGTAAATGTGGCTTACTCAGTGTCCTTAGCAGAGCAATGTCTACCAGAGGTTAATCCCATGGCAAACATCCTCTGTAGTATGTATTTAGCAGCACAGATCTTGTGGATTTCTGCGTTCTTTCTTGTCATATGCCTTAAATAAGAGTGGATTTTAAATCTGTGCAGGAAATTGAGTCCTTGTTGTGGGCACAAGATTGGATCTTATGATTTGTAGGACAAATCTGTCCCAGGCTTGTATAGCCTGGGGGTTGCCTGCTATGAAGACAGCCCTTCCTCATGAGGTGTTGCAACGGTTGTGTCAGCAGAGAGGGATGAACCTTGGATGTATGAAACCTTGTTTTATCATAAATGTTTAAGCACCAATCTAATGAATAAAAGTTGAGTTTTGTATTAGATTAGGTTTTACCAAGGTTATTAGATTTTACCAAGTGGTTTGTGGAAGCTCAGCAGAGGGAGGTATTGAGATGTACATGAATAACCACTAATTTATAGTCTTAGCTTTTTGTGGGTTTTCTATCTGTGAGATGATTACAGCCAAAGTATGTGCTGGTGGACTAAGTAGAAAACATAATTAAAAGAAATTAAATTAAAACTGTAAGTGTACAGGTTTTCTTGCCACTGGATCTTTTGCATTGTCTCTGCAAACATTTCTCTGTGTTTTTTGTATTGTATTTCTTCCACTACATTTGCCTGAAGGGCTCTCCTGCAACAACAGGAGAAGCAGAGCAGTTCCTTCCTATGCAGGAAATATTCTGCTTTTCAACAGAATTTTCAAGAACTCTCATTTCTTTTGCAAATGAAGAAGCAGTTGCTTCCTGAAATAAAGCATTGTTTTTTATTAGCTGGCTCATAGTTTTAGTACCTAAATGTGAGACAAGAAAGGAAAGGTCTCTGCAGTATGTTAGTCATTACTTTGACATCTCACTATTAAACAAATGTAGGCATCTAGTCTACAATAGATATTATTGCTCCCTCAATAGCAGATGACGACAGAAGCACCTGAAGGGACTGGTCTATCTAAAGACAGGTTTCTGAGGTAAAATGGCTTCTAAGATGCAATTTGCTTTTGGAGATTTTTCTTTCCCATGACTATAGGCAGAGCTCAAGTACCTGATTAAAAGTAAATGCCTTCATTTAAATGGTTCGTATCAGTTGGGTAAATCCAACATTATGAAGGTTCTCCCTTCTGGGAAAATAAGCAAAATAATTTCATTTAAACTTCATATCAAAATCGTGAGCTCTGAGCAAAATCAGAGTAAAGCATTTGTTTGAAGTGATATTTGCTCTGGAATTATTTTGCAGTGCCTCTTTTTGCAGTGTAATATAAGCTCTCTGTGGTACAGTACGTGAGAGAGAGCCGGGCAGATCTCAGTCATAATGAGGACAGGAAATAACCCAGGTTGTTCTTTTTTTTTTTTTAAATAAAACATTCAAAGTTTTGGGTTTTATGAGTGTTAATGGTGGCAAATGAAAAGATGTCATGGAAGAAAACTTCTGGTTTAAAAGCAAAAAAAACCCCCAACTCCTAGCTGTCCTTCATAGTGGTTTAGAGATATCTAACATATTTTTTGTAGCCTGTTTTAAACATGAGACTCTTGTGTATCTGGAATGCAAGTGCTCTGATGTGCATTTTGTTGTAAGTTACAAATTCAGGCGTGTGTGACTGAATTTGAATTTGAGGAGTGTGTAGGGGAAGAGTGAGGTGAGGCAGCATCTATGTGTGTGAAAGATGACAAAGCTCTGCGTGTTGTAGGTCTGAACGTTTTGTGTCTCCTGGTCTGTATCAGAAGAGCATGATGGCTCTAGAAGGTGATATACATTGCCTTGCCAGCTTCCATTAATGAAGAAACTTGTGAGCTCATATGGGTCAGTTGTGCTGACACAAGCCAGCAAGGAGGGCACCAAGTTTTTCAGACAAGCTGCTAGAGGCAAAATGAGCAAGAATACCCATAGGATCAATTCAAATGTAGGAACCTTTCCTCCCAGGTTAGGATTATGGAGAAAACAAGGCAGCTCTGTAATCTGCCATAATTGCAACAAATCAGGCTAGCAGTTCTTCCCAGCTTTCATCCTTTTGCAAGATACTTCTTTGGTTAGCAGAAACACCACGTCAGTGATACATGAAATTGTCATCAGACTGCTCTGTGGCCATTGTGCAGCCTCATCAGAATGCATGCCTGCAATGAATGTGAACTGCAGACTATTAAAGGAATAAAAGAAAAAGAAATGCCAGCATCTGAGCAGTTTGCTCAGCCTTAGTGGATGGAGCTGGGGGATGTTGGATCTCCTGTTCCACATAACTGTATAAACAGACTTCATCATATCCTTCCCAAGCAAGTCCTCTGAAGGAAATGTAGATGAGTGGAGTATTGAAGGGTGGCAAACAAACCTCTTTCCATCCATCTCTTTTTTTTTATTATTTTCTTTCTTTTTTTTTTCCTCTTTTTGTAATGAATAAAGGTGTTGTCAGCTGCCTGCATTGTGTTCGTCACTGTCAGGGCTGGCAGTGTAACAGATAACTGTATGGATTCAAGGCCACCCAGGGAATGGAGCCTGACAGGACCTCATTCATCACTTCCATTTCAGAGGTCTCTATGGAAGAGCTGGCATCAAAGAAGTAATCAAGGCTCACAGGGCCATGCGGGGGTTTGGGAGGAGTGCTCTGCATTGCAAACAAACTGAGCTGTCAAATCTGCTTTGTAAATGAAGTGTTTTTGTGGAGACAGTGTGTTTATAACTGTCACCTTCAGCGTACTCCCCATAATATACATCTACTGTGGCTACCTAGGTCTTTCCCCAACTTCCAGATAAAAAATTGCAATTGCAGTGAGAAGTTAAAAAGGTGTGTGTGGGGGGCAGTTTAAAACGTGTCTCATCCTTAATGGTTTGCTTAATCAGATAACCTCTCTATCTTCAGTTCTGGTCTGGGCATTCAAGCTCCATTCATCTCCTGTAATTGGCCCCACAAGCATGATATCTTGCTTTTGTGGTCTAGACACATGGTGCAATTTGCCACTGGCTGCATGGACTTTGTGACAGTAAATGAGTCTGCCCTCAAGATAAAAATATTCTGTTAATATGGGACCAAGAGGACAAAGGAGGAGGCATTTGTCAGCCATGAGAGGCTCGCATTCATAGCCCTTTCATATGAAATCATTCTGAGAGCTTTAGGTTCTTAGAATAAGAATAGGTGAGCAGTCTGCTCAGATGGGTGCCTTCTCGCCTGTCTGTCTCTTGTGACAGAGAAGTTGTCTAGCTATCTATACGTAAATTCAATAAAGGAGTTCATAAAAGGAAGTCACTCTGTACTAAACTTTTAAGGTAACATTTGCCTTGGTAGTTTTTTCATTATTGTTTTCTTCAGTACTGCTCTTAAAGCCTCATGTGCAATGCCTAGCTGAGTATGCTTTGTCTTCTGACAGCTGAAGTTGTGAAGGGCACTGTCATCCTGTAACCTGTGTGTGTCCTACCACTTCACCTGTGTGGGCCTTTCCCTGGAGATGACCCAGTGATGATAACCACTTTGTTCAAGAGAACACATGTACTTAAGCATGACAGTCTGAACATGCCCCTGTTATGTGATTTTTGCACACAAGTTCTACACTTGTCCTTGATCCCCGAGGACATCAGATTCCTACTGATAAATGTGCACAGTTTAACATGAACTTATGTGCTTTAGACTGGCAGGGCAAAAACTTGCTATTGGATTACTAGTTTTCTCATGTACTTTAAAACACAGTGATTTATACTTCTTAGAAATTACATGTGTATGCTAAGAATAGCTTTACATAATACACGGAATGTTTTCTTCTAAGTTGCCCAGTTTTCTTCTGAGTTGTAAGGCAGCAAAATCTTAGTAAATGCTGAAAATAACACTGATTAAATGCAGCTTTAGGTGAGAGAATAGAACAGTGAGAGATAGGGAAAGGCCTTGAGCTATTTTGGTAGCATGGGTTACAATCAGTCCTGGCTACCCTAAGAGCTTTTAAAGGCTGTCCCATGGCAAAATGTTTGCCATAGCCTGAGAAGATTTTCCTAAGATGACGAAGATCTTTATTTGTACGAGACCATGCGACAGAAACCACCCTCAGAGAACAATCCACTCCAGGGTGAACCACAAGCTGCTTAACAGCACTATTGCATGAGTAAAATAATAAAGCTATTTGGAGAGGAGTTAATGGTGGCCATTGAGAGGGTCTTTGATCAACAGGCAGTTGTAGGTTTTGCTGAAGGTGATGCGACTCCTGAAACCCTTTGCTTCCAGGAAAGTAAAGGAAGCAAATGAAGGAATACACATTCCCATGTGCAGTGAGCACTGGAGGGAGCTGCAAGGTCTCCATGGGAAATGGGTCAGGGAGCATGGGATTCATCAGGTGATGAGGATACAGGTTGATGGTCATGTTTAAAGAAAGAGGATAAAAAGAAAGAGATGGGTGGATGCTCCTGTGCCCTGCTGCTTTCCACTTTTATGTGCCTGTGCAGCCCAGAGGCGAGTTGGCATGGCTAAGAGCTGGTAGTCTAGGGGGAAGGTTTCACTTTCAGATGGGAAATTGATTGGGTCACCTCAAAGACCAGGGGAATAAGGGTATGCTTTCTAGTAGCGGGGAGGTTTGAAAAACCTCACCATAATGTATGCTAGATGAGGGATTTCTCTGGGACTTATTACAAACTCAGGGCAGGAGTGGTGAGAAGGAACTGGTTGCTCTTTAGTTGGGTCTTCTTGCCTCAGTCTCATCCACCTTGGAGCTCTGTCATTGATATTTACTCTGTAGGATTGTGTTTATGACCTTTGTAAACAAATGAGGTTGTAGCAAATGGTACTTGAGTCCATACAGTTCCACCTAAGAAACAAGCTGAGAAATCTTTAAACCTGAGCTAGGTTCTCAGGCTAAAGGGTTAACAATGATCTAGCCCAGTAAAGAGGCACAAAGGCCATTGCAGCTGTGGAGTCTGAGCAGGGTAAATTAATGTGAGAACTGTTATGTGGTTGTACTGTCACAGCTACCTGCAAATTCTCCTTCACATTTCTTTTAGGAGTGGCATCTCTGGGGACACGTCACTACCTCAGTGGTGGAAGGATGCTTTTGTTCAGGGAAGGGCATGTTGATGACCAGACTTCCTCCAGAACCTCACATGTTTTTAGAGGTAAAATCATTCACCTTCATTTGACTTTGCTAACTGATCATACATAAACTTCAGCAGTCGGCTGGTGAGAATGTAAGAAGGTTTAACAACATGTAGGATGGGAATGTTGATTAACAGAAGAACCACTTGCAAAATTCAGACACATTTGTGCTTGGCTGTAAAACTAGAGAGTATTCAGACCTGCTGTTGTAATTTAGGACCATCTTTTGTTTACAGATGTGTTTACTACTGTCATGGTAACTTCTTCAGGCATTCTCTATGCTATGGCATAGTGGAAGTCTGTCAGTAAGAATCACCGTGTGAAAGTCATGACTTTAGAAAAATTAGTGCCTGAAATTTGGGGACAAACGGGTCTGAGAGGAAGAAAAAACCAAAGCCCCTGAGTATATTGAGAAATAATGTTTGAGAACAATGTTGGGTTTCTCAATGAAGGACTCGGACTACTAGCTAGTGGCTTCTGAGATCATTTTGTTAAATGAACAGTTCTGTCCGGACCAGCTGCTATACAGTGATGGAGCTTTAGACAAGGACATTGAAACTGTTAAGACAAATGATACAGTCATAATAGAGTGTTATAATAGATACCCCATTCAATTAACTGACCAGAAACAGAGGAAAAAAAATCTAATTTGCAGTTATGATGCTATAAAAATCTTGTAATCTGTGGGTGCAACATCCTAACTGCAGTATTCACCCTTGGTTCCTTTTGCCACATGAACATTTATTTTTGGTATGAGTAATGGGGTTCATTGCTACAGAACTAGTAAGAAATACATGCATTTCATTTTATTCAACATACTTGGCCCTGGTGATGCTCACAGGATGAGTGAAGCCATGCAAATCCAGTCACAATGAATATAGTAGAATCAGATGTCAGAATTTGGCTGTTTAAAAAACACAAAGTTCTCACAGGGACATATCTGGATGTGCATGTGAATCTTGTCTTATGGTTTGAAGATGAGTCTGGCTTTGGCTGTATCCTGTTGCGTTGAAGCAAGGTCTGAGACTGGAAGGGTGCTTCATGGAAAACAGCTATGTAGAATATATAGGGAATGTGGAAGCATCATCCTCAGTGTATAGCAAGAGATAATTTTTGAAGGGCATGGAAGCCCCGCAGCTGATAAGTGCCTTAGCCTTACAGAGTTCAAAACCATTTTGATCTTATGGGTCAGCTAGTATACTTGTCCTTCAAGTTATGTACAGAGAAAAGAAAAATTGCTGTTGTTTTCCCAGCAGTTGAAAACTTTAGAAAGAGCTTGTACTCCCTTTTAGGATCCTCATTTCCTCAAACATGCTCTCTAATACTGAGATCAGCTACGCTTAGATAGAATTTGAACCAAGAGACTGGGAATTGTGAGTTGGGGATGACCTGCTCTGAGGTTACAAAGTAGAGGAGGGAAACCAGAATCTTTGCTGCTCTTTATTGCAACAGAGCCTAGAGCTAGAAACAGAGGCACAAAACAGAAGCAGCAAGGTGTCAGTTGTCAGTGACTTGGTACTGATCTGGATTTGATGTTTATGGTATGTGGACTGGCTGGGGGAAAAGGCAGTCTGTTTTTCCTACTGCAGAAGGTGGGGCTGATGGTGGTGAGGGTCATGCAACTTTACAGCCTCCTTATGAGATACTAAGGAAGCAAATAAAAAACCCCCCTATCTCATTACAAAAAGTGCAAGCTAACTGGTATACCCTGGTTTTAATTAGTAGGTAAGGTTTGCTATGGCGGTGAAAGGGAAGTGAGAAGGCTGGATAAATTTTACTGGGGTTCACCTATGAAAAAATATTTATGCTACAGCAGCCCCTAAAATATAAATAACTAGAAGCAATTCCTTTTGATAACAGTGTACTAAACACCTACAAAATAGCAGATGCTGTTCTGTTGCAGCAAACTGCAGAGAGGACTGCCAGAAGGATATGGATAGGTTCTGCACTCTGTGAGGCTCAGAGGGAAATTTAGGATAGAAAAGAAGAATAAACAGAGGCCTCAGCCATGCTGGCCTAGGCATTTTGTCATTTGTGTACTCCAGGGCTAACTATCAAGGGCTTCATATGTTGTCAGCAAGACCTTGTATCAGTATGCATTGTATTGACAATCCTTTCTGGATAATGTGAAAGTTGAAGTATGCAGTTTATAAGTACTAAGAGAGAGACCTCTTTCTCTGCTAAATAAAACTATTTTTCCATTAAAATTTGTGGTTGCAACCATGTATTATAAGAACATAAATATGGGAACACATTGAACTGGGCTATCAATACATTTCATGGCAATGGTGACATCATATCCCACATATATTTTGTGGTTTATTATGACAGTCCCAGAACCCTGGGAAGAATTTATGGCCTTCACAACTCACCAATTATATTTATAATCACTTCAAAGACTCATTTGTATTTGGTAAGAATACTTTTTTCTTTATATATTTTTTTAGATTTATTGTTTTTATTTATCTACACTACACTTTTTGAGTTTAAAGCTGACGTTCAGAAATTACTTTACAACAGTTTTTCTGTCATGCACCCAAATAGGATTCACCTTCCATAGCATTGAGCTATTTGTTAGTATCCTGAACAGGTTTGAGTGCTCTGGCTGCAGTATGTGGAGGGGGAGTGTTGGTTGGCTTGTTTGATGCAATCAGCAGTGTGTGAAAGAAATATTGCATGCTCAAGGTCACACTTGCATCTCTACAGCACGTAGCATGAGCAGTATCATTTGAAATCTTACGCGACAGTTGAAGTTGCCAGAACTAAAAGGAGAAGAGGCTTCAGAATAGCATTGATTCAATTTTATTCCTCAGTTGTAAAAGATTTCTGTGCTTATGAAACCCTTTAGGCTTCCTTTTCCATGGCTGGCTCTGTGTTGGTCCCCCAGCAGGCATGCTGGGGAGGTGATAAGGCACTTGCCTTGGGAAGTGCTCACTGAGGCATCTTCAAATGTAACTTCAAATAATTACCAAAGTGTTCCTTTTTCCATGCAGCCATTTAGAGATGGAGCCCAGGGCCAAACGGGTCTGTAGGACATTATCCATCTATTTCAGTGGGTTCTGCATGAAACCCTCACCTGTACAGGTCCACTTTTCTCTATTTGAATGTTTTTCTTCACTCTGAGTACATCCAGCCTTACATTATACCCTTTGTCTTTCTGGTGGGTCACTCAAATTTGGCCAATACAGAGCCAAATATGATGATTTGTTACTGTGGTATGTAATACAGGAGGAAGTGTAGTAAATGAGGGGAAACGTGTTTGTTCTTGGATTCTTCTCAGTTGATGCTAGAGTAGCCACTGCTCTTCTTTACATTCAGTATGATTCCTGGAAAAGAAATCGAGCCCTTCAGAGAGACCTCCCCCATGAAGTCAGCAAGAAGGAGTTCCTGCATTTGAAGAATAGGCTACAGAAAAGGGGCATAAATCTAACATAAATGGGGTGTGGGCTCAACTCCTTACTTTGAAAGCCGGATTAGCAAGCAGCTCTTCACCAGAGAAGAGATTCCTGGTGATGTATGGGTGGAATCTCCTTTTAAAATAATCTAGGAGATAACTTTTCATACTTTATATTTTGCCATGTCATGTTTTCCAGTTGCCCTAGTGTGCATTGTCTCTGAGAAGACATGCTTTTCAGTTCCTCAGGGGTCCAGGGAGAGGGGCTATGGAATTATAGAATTATTCAGATTGGAAAAGGCCTGTAAAATGGAGTCTAGCCATTAACTCCCTACTGCCAAGTCCCCCACTAAGTAATGTTGTTAAGTATCACATCTACATGTCTTTTAAGTACCTCCAAGGATGGTGGCTCAAACCCTTCCCTGGGCAGCCTGTTCCAATGCTTGATCCTTTTGGTGAAGAAATGTTTTCTAATATCCAATCTAAACCTCCCTTCGTGCAACTTGAGGCTGATTCCTCTCATCACTTGTTACTTGGGTGAGGAGACTGACAGCAACCTTACTTTTTGTTCTTACGCAGACTTTGTTCTTTCTCATGCTTTGAGCTTCATGACCGAGTTGGTTGTACTTTTGATTAAGAAATATATTTGTGTGCATAGAAAAGGTCTTGGCATTGATGAGATGTGTGGGGAAAAAAGTATCAGATGTTTGTTTTTCCTGCTTTTCAAACTGATCTCTTCCTTTGAGCTGGTAGGTAAGGAGGAAGGCTGCTCATCGGAAGCCTGCTCTTCCGAAGTAGTAATTACAGTGCAGCAAAATCATTTTTATTTGCCTAGTAATTTCACCTTTCTTAATTCTGAGAGCAAACCGTCTGCTGGCATTAGTGATCCTCAACATAAGAAGGATTTGGATCAAAATCCCACTTCTTAATCTTGTGCAGTCTGAAGTGTTTAACAGTTGATGAGGTTTGTTTTCTGAAGTTTGATATCTGTGCCTCTGGGAGTTTAAGCAGTGGTGTAGTCCCTTCAAAATCAAGAATTCAGAGAATTAGGTCAAAATGCAGTCAGCAAGTTTTGCACAACTCTTTTCTTCACCTTGCACTGTCCTATTTAAATCTCTGTAAAGTGGCCATGAAGAGCCTTGTCTTCACTGTTAAAGAAAGGATTGTGTTTTTTGAATTGCAATATTAAACGGGTGTGAAGAGTCCCAAACTGAAAACACAAGGAAGAAATAGCTTGTTTTATCACAAACTAAAATAAAATTGACTTGTGGCTGGAAGGATGATGCTCATCTCTAACGCTTTCAACTTCCTTCTGAGGTAAAACCAATTTACTTTTGTTCTGGTTTTCTGTATGGTTAGTTATCCAGCAATGTCACTTTCATAATAGTAAAGTCTTGCATATAGTTATGACCTCAATTCCCAAAAGACAAAGTTTTTCAGTGAAAGTTTTTGTAGTAAAGATAACTAATGAAATAAAAACCTTTCTGACATTGGGAACCTGAACTACGACTGATGAAGGTGCTGGGAAAGGGTTTCCAGGAGGTAATGTAACAGGTAGATCAATATTCCACTGAAGAGATTCAACTTTTTTTGTCAGCCCTCTATGGGAAGTATAACCCAACAAATTGACCTTAGTGAGTGCATAGTTCTCTGTTAAACCACTGTTAAAATAGCATTATGGGGGCATCTTTGCAGAGAACTTCTTTTTTAAACTTGGGCCTGACTTTCCTTTGCCCCTTTCATTCTGCATCATAATCTGAAGAAATGTGGTACAAAGACTGCTGGTGTCATGCTGACCGCTGGTCTGCATGTGTCCCAGGAGAGCAGAGAATGGGTTCCTTTATTTCTTCTTGCCTATTAAAGTCTCATTCACTAATTAGCCTAAGAAATCCCCTCACCTTTTTGCACTTACACTGTCGATAACTCTTTTGCAGCTCTTCAACCTGAGCCTAGGCATTTCTGCACAATGTTTTTCCTTATAGCTCAGGCTGACTGCTGTTCTGGGCTGACAGGGCTATTTAGTATGTGAGCACTTGGGGTTGCCTAAAAGGCATTGCATTTAGGATCAGAAAATGCCTCGAGGGTGTATTATTAAACTTCAAGACAGATGATTTTTCCCTTCAGACACAGAAGGAAATTTTTTGATAGGAAGAGTTCTGAGATGTTACTTTAAGGATAGAGGACTCCAGCTGATGATCTGGGAGGAGGCATCTGGTTTTTCTGTTTATGTCTTTCAGAGTTACCACAGCTTCAACATATCTAGGTTGCTGCTATTGTGGCTCTGACTGAGGGTTTTGGTTTAGCAAATACTGTCAGGTTTAAAAGCCCAATAGCTCTTTTCTTTTTGTGCAGTTCTGCCTTCAAAAGGTGTTAACCTATGGCTACTCTCAGCTATGATATTAACTCTGTTAGCGTGCCTGTACACTGCACCCAGTGTTGTTTGTGACTGCTCCTCAGATTTGACTTTCCTGGTCTTTAGGTAGTGTAACCATTGCAGTTCTCTTTGGGTGGTGAAGTATGAAGATTGTAAAGAGGTATTTAAAATTTGTTGAATGTATTACTAAAAGTAAAATAGTTGTCTGTACAATGACAAAATACAGCCAGATCTTGTTTCTATGATGTCTGCTGAGAGACAAGGTACCAGTGGCTTGGGTGTCTTGATGTGTCTTGGGGAAGAAAAAGAGAAAGCATTGCAATTTAAGTGAAAACTATAAAGCCAAACCCAGTAATGGTCAGTACATGGACTTGAAAGGTGCCAGTTTTAAGTATGAATATTCCTGCAACTGACTGTGAACTTTTTTCTTACCTTTCTTATTTAACCTGTTTCTTAATAGAGTAAATAGTTTTAAGAATAAGGGCATTCTGTCACATGTCGTGCTAACTCCAGTGGATAAAAGGGACTGATCTTACCAAAGCTATATGAAATCAGAGAGTTGGTTACTCTATAAAAGTTACTAGGTTCTAAGACCAGTTTTAAATATTAATAAATGAAGTAATGCCAAGCATCTTAAATTTTCATTGCATTTTTCAGTTCATCATATGGGTTTATTCTAATTTCCTGGAAGAAGTAACATAGGCTTTGTGGTGTTTAGCAGGAGAAGCTGCTGTCTTAGACTGTGCAAGGGTAATGTTTTAATATCTGACTGAATGTAATTCTTTTCATAATGAGTATGATTATTTGCCTCTGCTCAAGCCAACTTCATTTTGCTGGCGATGATGAAAGAACAGTGCTGAATTCCAAAGCAGCTGCTTCCCAGCTCAGGTTTGTGGTTCTTTGTTCTCTCTCTGAGTGTGGTAGTTAGAGGTTTGTTTGCAGAAAGACCAAGAAAAGTGGTGATGAGGTGAGGGTGTGTCCACTTGCAGTGTAGAAAAATATTTGGATTTTGCTTATTCCCCTTCTGGATATTTAGCTGAGAAGGAAGCTATACCTTTGTTAGGGTTTAACAACGTTGAAAACGCGCTTCTCTGCTCTTTTGTTCCTTGAGCATCTTTGTGCATTTGTTTTGTTAGCTGTCTGTTCTCATTAATAGAAAATAGAAAAAATATTTGCAAATTGATATTCCAGAGATGAAGCCACCTTTAAATACCTGAGGAATAAATGAACATTTTCATGTTTAAATGGAAAAAACCAAGCTAGAGGTAATAAAGAACTTCTACAAGTAATTAGTGTAAATTACGTTCTTTGATATTGGAAGAACAAAACATTTCCAAAATGATTATAGAAGATTTTTTTTGTGCAGATTTTATGGGGAATTAAATAAAGCTTTACTATGAAAAGTGGTGTCATTTAGCTTAATATTTGAGTATCAACTGTGGTGAAGTATGGATTTCAACCCAAGCACCTCCTTGAAGCACTCAGAGCACAACACAATATATTTTAAAAACACTAAAGGGCTTTTCTAAAATGTCTTACTAAATTTGTTTTTCAGAAATAAAATTCTATTTATACCAAACTTATTCCAAAATGATCTCTCGTCATGCCCTGGTTGTGCATATGATGATTTTGTTTTCCCTCTGTGTTTTGTCCAAAACAGAGTTCTTAGAAACTTTATTTGTTGTTTGCAGTTAAGAGGCTTTAATGTGAAACAGACTTTATAAAAGTTAACATCATCTTTCTGAATAATAGGTAATATAAAACTCTAACATAAACCAGGAGTTCTTATCTCTCTTAAGAGTCTCTCTCTACACTGTTTGTTATGGCTGCCAAGCCTCACCCTCTGATGGGTGAGGTGATCTTTGAGAGATAAAGGAGAAATCTCCAGGAGTGCCCTTAATTTGCCGCAGCGTTTTGTTAAACAAAATATATAACCACGAGCATCAGCAGAAGATTGCTCCATCTCTCACCATCTGTGTATAATTGTAGATAACCTATTAAGAGTGCAGCGGTGGTGATTACAGGTGGGACTGGAAGCTTCACTTTTTACTAGGGTTGCCTGACATTTCCCATTATAAGACTATTTTCTGTTCCGTTTGATAACTTTCCAGGATTTGAGCTCATTTTCCATGCTGGGTGACTGCCTCCAGCTCTTGTGTTTTTTCATTTGTTTAGAGGAAATTTCAGTGTTGTAGGGTTTTTTTTTTTTGTTTGCTGTTTTTGAGGAGGAAAAAAAACCAGAGTAAACGTCTTTTCTTAAGAAAATAATCCTAGTGACCTTTATCTTGGAGGTCTGGCTTCTCCTTTTCCCCCCAGCTCTTCAGGGCAGGTTCATATAGCTTTTTGCAGCAGGTCTGCCCTTGTATATCTGCATGCAGTTTAATTGTGTTTGTGGTGTGGGTGTGTTGTGGGTTAGTTGTTTTTGTTTTGGTCTTTAACCCCAAATCCTGCTTGTTTGGCCATGCTGCAAGCCTTAAAAACCTGGGGAGCTCTCTATGGCTTTACAGTCCAAACCTTAGAACATTTGGGTGGCTGTTGGCTGGCAATGGCCGCCAGATCCCAAGTGAGTGTGATGCTGTTGTGCATAGGGGTGATGGAGCTGCAGAGGCACTTTCCTCATGAGGATGCTTTGAGGATGCTCTCAAGGTTCCTGACTGCAGGGATGGGGTCCCATGTCTGCTACGTGCTGCATGTCCATGTCTGCATGTCTAGGCTATGTGCTGCAGCTGCCCATGGGAGACTCTTTTTCTGTGGTACTTAGCACAGGCTTAGGGAGGTGAGTGAAGTAAAGGGTTGCCAGGGTGGTTGCCTCTCCCTTGGCTGCTGGAATGCATGGTATCTTCATCCCTGTTGTGAGATATTTCCTCCTCTGAAGGTGCTGGGAAGTGGAGAAGAAGCTGCTGGGTTGGGTACAAATGCACAAGTGACAGAGTGGCAGTGGTACTGGAGTAGCTATGTAATGCCAGGATGAAGGATCCCCCTCTCATCACTCATTACAAGGAAGAGATGTTTTTTTCCTGAAATCTCTGTCATTCACAACATGCTTGCCACCCCCACAGCAAATACAGCAGAGATTTGACAAATGACAGTCTCTTTGACAGCAGCTGAACTAGTTTTGCCAGCCATGCTCCTTTTGTGTTTCTGAATTTGACACTGACTTTATTTCCCAGCCCATTACAGGGGCATCTTTGGTTTACATCAGTTGGTAGCCTTGCCCCTATGGATTATGAAGGGATGCTCACCTGCAAGGATGAGAAAAGGAAGAATGAGAAGCACTATAAGGCTACCTACTGTCTCACTACAACAGTCTTCCAATGAAGAAAGGAGTGTACTTAAATTGTTTTCTTTGTTCTTTGTACGTGCAAACTGCAAAATGTCTGTCAAGTTGTGAACCACTCATCTGACTGTGTAACTCCATAGTATTGCCTATAGCTTTTAACTGTTTAGGCTTGAAGTTACAGCACCTAGAAAATGCAAGCGTATTTAATACTCTTAACCTGTACCCATGACTTATGTATTCCTCTCTATGAAACCTATGAAACAAAACATGCACTTACTAAACCCTACAATTTAATGTTGCTTACTTGCATTGGTAATAGGGAAAACAAATAGTTTAAGTGCAATTACAGAATTGAGTATGCAGCATGTATTATTCATGCCTTGCCAGCACTCTTCTCTCCTTCCCTGCTGTGCTAATGTGGACTGTCCATAAGGTGTGGTATTTGGCAAACAGTCTGTGTGAAGTCTGCTTGGAGCTTGATCATCTGTATTATACACCACTTAGCATTTGTAACACAGCCAGAAAAAAAACCCCAAAACACAAAAGTTTATCTGTATGCAAAGGAGAATTATAGAAACAACTTGTTTCTCACAGTGTTTGCTGTACCTCAGAAGCATATCCAGCTCGATTTCTGAGGGGGGAGCCTGGATATGGTGCTGTACTCAGCCCAGCATCTGACTTCACCCACTGTTCTGTGTACCTGGAGACACTTCTGAAGGGTGTCTCTTCCTTGAGTAGCTTCACAAGAGCCACAGCAGCTGAACACCCCACAGGATGTGCAAGAACAGCAAGAGCTGTTCTACCCAGAGTTACATTTACTTCTTGCAGCTCATGTTGTTCTGGGGGTGAGAAGGGATTGCTGAGGAAAGGACTCAACAGGGGAGTAAATAAAAAAGGCAACAACTTGCAGGAATTGAGTACCGAAGTGTGCAATTTGCCTTGTGTACTGAACATGTGCCAATTTAACTAGAGTCTTGATGAAACTGTTTTAGATAGCTGGTAGCTAGAGTGTGGACACTCTAGGAGATTAAAACGCAGTTAATGCTTTAAATAAATCAAGTTTGATGAGAGCAAGGGCCACAAGATTAGACCTAAATAAGGATCTCTTTTAGGATACCAGTCTAAGGAAAATACAGGGAAGCTTGTTCCTTGTTAGTACATCTTAAACTAAGGCTTTCATGCTGCTTGAGCAAATAGTACACAAAGTCTTGAAGTAAACAAGTAACAACTGGTAGAGTTGATTAATAGCTTTTCATTATCTATTTATGGTTATATTATCTAAGGCTAGTCCCTGATGGTTTGATAAAGGATAGGACTTTGTAAACATTTATTCATAATATGTCTGATATCTAGAGATAAGTTGATTCAGCAGAAGGGGAGAATTTCTTCAGCTGTTTCAGGCTATGCTATGGTGTTGTAATGTCCCTGATGGTTTTGTCCAGCTCAGAGCCAGTGAGACTGCACAAGCAGTATGTATGGGGATTATTCTGAATGAGAATAGGCTGGACATTGGCTGTGAGATGTAGTAATTTAGATATCAGAATAAGCATATATTTAAATTATCAGTAATGTTATGGTTGGCAGTTATTTTCTTACCTATGAAAGGCAAAACCTGAAATGCTGGTGTACTGCAGCCAGGTGGTATGGCATCTTTCATACCTAGCACTGAGTTTTGCTAACTGGGTAGAAGAGGTGACCAGAGATGAGACCTTCTTGTGGAGCAGCAGCATGGGGTGGCCCTGCCTGCCTCTGTCTGTCCTTCTTCCCTGCCTGCCTCTGTCTGTCCTTCTTCCCTGCCTGCCTCTGTCTGTCCTTCTTCCCTGCCTGCCTCTGTCTGTCCTTCTTCTCAGGTCCCTGTGCTAGTGCTTTTTACAAGAGCTCTGCCTCCTGCTCATTGCTCTAGAGAGCGCTGCCTCTGCCTGCACCAACACAACTGGAGGTGCAGCTTCTTTTTCACACTGCAGCCTCCATAGACTGGATTTTGACTCTTAGCTGCCTGTATTAAATTTACAGGAAAATGCCACAATTTCTGCTTTGCCACTTAATTTTCTCATAAGTGAAATAAACTCAGCTTTGTCTGCAGGCAGTTTGCCTGTGCACCCTGTGCTTAAATTCTTTCACAAGCCTTTTAGCCTGGTGAACTTGCTTGATTATGTTTTAAAATGCACTGAATCACAGCTGCCTATTCCGAGCCTGTATAGCAGTCAGACACAGCAGTGTTAGAGGAAATCATAGAAGTGTTATGGCAAGTACTGGGAGGCAGGGGCAATTGCAGCCCTCTGTGCCCTTTTGGTTACTTGGAGCATTGCATTTCTTCTTCCCTCTTTCTTCCCTAACAGTAGCAAAGAGTAATCGCCACCTCTGTTAATTGTGCTAACTGCAATCCTAGATACATATTACACTTGGATTGCCCAATTCCTTTAAAGTGCTATTAAAGTAACAACAGTGAATATGTACATAGACTCCTTGCTCAGTACTGCTACTTCCTCACAGGATCATAGCTGCTTACCTGAGGGATAAAACTCGCTTTTATATATATTTATATTTTAAGTGTTTTGATACTCTGTGAAGCCAGCACAGCTAAGAACGTACTAGGCTGCCTTTTCTGATTTTCTGAAACCCCAGCTGAATTGCTAACAAGGTTCCACTATGATAACTTTTATTCCTGCAAAGGTCAGAAACAGGAAGAAATGAATTTGACTTGTGATACCTAGTCTTGGTGAAAAGATAAGCTCACGCTTCAGATTTGTCTGTTCCACTTCTATCTGTCCCTTCAAATGGAACTCAGTTGTTGTGTCTTACTTTGTATATAAAAACTCATGTTGGGGTATGCTATTGGCACGAAGGATTCGGACTTGACTGAACTATAGGCAAGAAAAGTGTTAAAGAAGTAACAATGAATTTAGTGCTACACAGTGAATTCAGCACTGTTGTATTTTGTTTTTAAAATCACCTTCTGCCATTACTTACTTTGCTGTCCTCAGAAGTTTGCTCCTAACAAACTTTCTACTCATCAAAAATGTGTTCTTGACAGTATCTTGGAAGCCACTGAAGGACAATGAATGAAGGGTTAACTTTTTAGATGTCTTTGAAAGTAGTTTTTCAGATGATAGACACATTAAAATCAAAATGCATTCATCTCTGTGCATCACAACCATTGCTTCCGGAAATAAAAATGATTAAGTCACCAAAACTAATCACCGCTAGACTGCCTTGCTGGTAATTTAACTAGAGCACATCCATTGAGGTATGGGTTAAGTAAGTGGGTTTCCAGAATAGTGTTTTTTATTATGTCATTGTCAGTCAGGGCAATTTATTCTGGAATTATTGTCAGAGGAGAGAGCATGAATAGGGTCACCCTAGAGTATGAAGCAGTCACTCATATCTATCAATCATGGATATAAGCACATTTAAACTTGCTTGAGAAGTTCATTCTCCTGCTGAGGATTTATCTGATTCTTAATGCAAAAGCACTTTAAATACCAAATTGTATATAGAGCTCCATCCTGCACCCAATCAATCTTTCATGCTCTCCTATAGCTGCTGTGCTGCTGTTTCCAAGAGATTGCTCTGAACATGGCTTGGGCTGTGCAGAAGAGCCCAGGAAGGGGGTCTGTTTTCCCCTTGAAGGAAATGGGAGTAGTTTGCCATTACTGGTATCTGGTAAAAAACGTAGGAGGAGGCATTTGGAAAACAAGAGGAAACAGCAGAGAAACAAATGTTTCTTTTGTATCCTGTCCCAAAAACTAAATGAGAAAACTTGGGGAGTTGTGGTGTTAGAGATGAGTTGTTGCTGCTCTCCCTTGCAGGTGACTTGACTTTGTCCAGCCTCCTTTGCTTCAGTTTATGAGGTTGCTGGTGCTGAAAGATAGAGTGACTGGGATGTCACCTTGGGCTTCAGCAGCTAGGCACAGTAGGCATGGCCAGCACTTGTGATGGTGGTAGCAGTCTTCCCCTGGGTATTCAAGGGGGTTTAAATCCCCTTAAGAGCTTCTGCAGTGGACAAAGCTAATTGTGTCACTGCTTTCTTTATGGTTGCAGTTGTGTCCTACAATGATTCCTATCCCCAGAAAGACTGAGCCACAGTATTTTCTGCTACTGATGGTTTCCTTCCCTTCTGCTCCACTGTTGAGTATCATTTGAGCCAATGGGTGAAGAGAAGACATGCCATCATTACACAGGGTAAAGGGTACACACTGAGTGCAGGGGACTGGAGATGGAGCCATCTCTTTATCTTTGAACATTTAGGGTCCATTCCTTTAATGAAAAACTGTCTTTCACTGCTGTCTCCTCCTAATAGCATCTTGTTGCTGTTTCAAGGCTGTGGCAGAGATGTATAAATGATGTGGCATGGTGATGTGGCGTGATGCCTATGATGCCATTGTAAGCTATAGATTGCCACACAGAGGGTTCAAACTGCAATGGCCCTTATGTCAGGACAGAGCATGACATTTTCCATTTGTGAGCCAGCACTCCCTTCTGAAGTGACTGCTCCTTCAAGCGCAAGACAAAGTATAATAACTTTGTTTGGAGCTACGTGTAACTACAGCTGGCTGCACAATTACCAATATTTTATTTAGTGGGATGGGAGGACGCAAGCAGGGGAGTAAATGAAGTAACAGCTTGCTTTTAATATATTTGGACTATTTGGGTATCCTTGTGCCATTAACATTTTATCATTTATTAGGCAGATTATTTCAAAGGGGATTTGTTTCCGTCTTACACCACTGGCCCCAGCAGTGTGTGGTCCCTGTTTCCAAGGTGAGGAAGGTCAGCAGCACTGCTGAGTGATGTGGTAATAAATGAGAGGGGAAGAAGATGAACTGCCCAGTCCTGCCCAATCAGCTTCATCCTTTAGTTGCAGATTGACTCTAGGACATGCAAGGGCTGCCAAGTAGTTAACCTGCTGAAACAAAGAGTGCAGCTGCAATGAATAAACTGTCCTTTGGTGAAAACATCTTAATGCTTCCTTAATTACACCCCTGTAGGGTATACACATCTTAATAGCCCGCAGTGTCCACATGGAGACAGCAATTCAGACTTAACTCTTGCGAAGTTGCAGAGAGAATGGATAAATAACCCTTTTACTGTAGTTCTTGAAAAGTCATAAGGGAGAAGAAACTGAAGTGGATTGGAGAACTGAGGTCTAAAGTGTTTGATGTTATTCTATTGCATTTCCTTTCTGCCCCCATTGAAATAGTGATGTGTGGGATAAAATTATCTCCTTACTGAAGAGATTCTCACAGATTGTCTATTTGAATAGTAAGGTTTTACAATTCCAGCATAGCAGCACTAGAAAATTGCCTTTTTTGAACAATACTATTCTAGTGTAATCACATGAAGAGGCAAATACAGCTAGATTTATTAAAATCACTGATTCTTGGCTATGCTAGTGTCTGTTTCCCCTTCAGGTAACACTGAATGTAGCTAACCAAATTGTCACTGAAATGGACATTGTAAGGAGAGGGTGATCACTGATGTATGTATACTGATTTTTTTTCCTTTCATATCTTGTTATAGTCAATAATCAATAATCCTTTCCCATATTCAAATATGGGAAAATGGAATAATTTTTATCTGTTTTTAAAACTTGAAACTCTGTTTGAAAGTGTTTCAGGTTGTAAATTACTTAAAAAAATATGCTATTGCATGAATCTGTCAAGATTTTGCCTTCAAGTCTGTGGGGCGCCTTCTGACAGCTGGCTAAGTGGCTTTTGAACAGAGAACCACCTGTTTTCTTGAATGTCTGGCAGTTGCCCATTAGGCCTAATATTTAGGGGTATCTGAGCTTATAATTAGGCAGCATGTTGAGGAACTCTGCTTTTGTAATGCTTTTATGAAAGTAGAAGTGATTTAACCTGGAAGCAAGAGGATGTGAAGTTACTGGAACCTAACAGCAAAGCAGATTTTCTGCTTGGACACTCTGCAGGCTGTTTATTTCTGTCCTATGCCTTGGGACCTGTGTACTCTCTAGTTTCTCTTGCTTGAGGTGCTGCAATACTGGCTGGCTCTTTATTTGGTCTTTTGAATGCTGCCTTCAATGACATGGGACCTAGAAGTCTGGATGCCTTGGGGCTTGAGGGTTTGTCGTTATCTCACCTCTCATTTTGACTAATTTTCTCTTGGATTCCCCAGTGGATCAGTGAAAAATTGACTTTTTGTAGAAGAAGCTGAAAAGCCAAAGGGCTGGAGATGTTTTTGGATCAAATGTTGTCTTTGGGAGCTCTTCCATTTCAGACATGTTTTTGTTTTCAGCTATTTACGCTTCAGTGCGTTTTGAAATGAAATGTTTCCAACATTTGGATAATGTGAAAATGAAAAGTTTTTTAAATGCAAACCACATTTTCAGCTGTAATGACTCACCAAATTTGGTGTTAAAATAATTAATAGTCTCAGTTGCCTTAAGCCTGCACTTGTCAGGAGCACAATAAACATGGTTCAAACATTGCCCACAGTATGCCCTAGTGTCTTCTGCGCAGCCTTGTTCAAGGGTCTGGCCAGGGACAATACATGACCTTACAGAAACCTTGTCGGAAAACTAAATCTGTAGTCTGACTAGCTTCAGGCAAGATCCTTTTGCCCTGAGCAACTTTCTTCATTATAGGTAGATGCTAGATTTTTTTAACCAAACCTTTTTTAAACCAAGTCATTAGTTCCCCTCCTTTGTTAAAAACAATATAGGCATTCCTCCTGCTTGAGTCAGCAGAGTTTTGACCTCAAAAGACAAAAAAACCTAGGAACTATGTGAGTATTTCTAGGGACTTTGCTGAAAGATATGAGCTTACTGGGGGGAATGTAAGACCTGAACAGAAGCAGTGTATATGATGCAGCAGTCAGTATCTCTGCTGATATCCCCGAGAATGAAGAAAATAAGCTGTTCAGGAAGAAGTAATGAAGATCAGTTGAGACCAGAGCAATGAAATATATAATCCAAACTCTTCTGGATTTCCAAGGATAGGAATGTGGGTTGAGATTTGGCTCGTTTCTGGAAAAAGACAGTGAGAATAGACAGGAATAAACTTCGCATCGGGCTGCAAGGGGCATGCCAGGCTACCTGCTGGTAACATCTCTGGAGCATTTCCCAGAGGAAAGCTGTTGGTCTCAAAAGCTTAATATATTTTTTCTGATCTTCAAATGAAAAAATTCAGGCAAATGCAGTCTGCAAATGGTAATCACTGCTGAACTGCAAACGAGGTTGGAGTGACTCTGAGTGGGCTTTGTAAATGATATCGCTAAAAGTAAGAGCTGCAGTAAACCCTTTGAATTTAATCTGAACGTTGGCTGTCATCAGGGAGTGAAAGATTTTTAGGACATCTGAGTTTTAATTGTTTTAGTTTTAGTCGTAGAGTTTTTTTGGGAAATGAGAGAGGGAATAAGATGCTTCCATCACAACAACATAAAACATCAGCCTTTGGTAGGCTATTCAGAAGAGGTGACACATTAAAATGAATGTAATATCAATATGATAATCAAGGCATATAAACCTCAAAACAGTGCAAGCTCACTTTTTCCTTTTGACTCATTATTTATACAAATCTGCACTGCCATTCTGCAGTGCTTACTACAGAAATACTGGTTTCCCCTGTAGTGCTGGCTTGCATCATTTTGCATGCTAATGCAATATTCTATTTCGAACTTGACAGTAATAGATTAGCAAATACATGAGGCTATGGCTCCTCTGCTAATGTGATTGCAGCCATGCAGAAAATGTGAGGTTTGTCTTAAACAGGCCAGCTTCTGAGCATTCTCCTCATATAAAATTCAATTTAAATAATTTCTAATTTAAGTGTCTACTTTATTTTCTTCCTTTCAGCTTTGATGCACTGTTTTCAGAAAAACTCAATGCTTACTGTTAGTGGAGGAGGGTGGAAGTTCGTATTATTTGCCTTTGTCAGCTAATTATTTCAACTTTTGTCATTGTCTCCTTGAAAGGGAGGTGTATTTTAATTATTGCATGAAAGATTTATTTTGATTAGAACAGAAGAGCTTCAGTGCCTTTTCCAGAGACGGAATGGAGACTTTTACATTTGGCCTTGGCTTCTCGTCTTTCTGGCACATCTGTACAGATGATGGTGAATTATACTGTAACTCCCCTTGTTTCCAAGCGCCGAGTCATAGGTGGCATTGTAAAACTCATGTGTAGTCTGCTGGGCTCAGAGTGTGTAACAAGGAAATTGAAGTGATTTTATTTTTTGTTTAAAAATGAAAAAAGGCAGAAGAAGGTCCTTGTAAGGTCTTCTAAGAGATAAAGTAAGCTGTTTTAATGATGTAATCAAACCAAGTCTACACAACAACTCTAACTGCCACTGCATGGGATATACATAGTGTCTTAATAGTGTCTCTCTCTGGTCCATAAGCCCTGGATGTGAAAAGCTGTGTGCCTTACTTTCCTTGCCTGGTAACCAGTACCAAAGTATTCACATGAGAAAATCCTGCCTGATGCGTACCTCCAGAAAAAGACAGGAACAAAGGGAGGGTTTGGAGATGCCTAAGGTTGGGATATGGCCACAGCACAGTGGGTGCCCCACTGATGAGTTGGGGTGGCTTTGAAATGTGTTGGGTGTGCAGGACATCCCTAGCACTGTGTGCTGCTGAACAAGTGACCCCTGCAGTCCTGCTTCCCCCCAAGGTTGGGGATCTAGTTGATCAAGTGGCCCCATGACAGTGCAGTGCTGTCAGGGAGGTGTCCTAGCACAGGAGCCATATCTACCATGGTTGTTAATTGTTTCTACACTGCCTAGTCCAGAGATACTGTGTCACAAGCTCTAATGTCTTTGGGTTGTTTTCTCCGAATAGGAAGGAAATAGATTGGGTGCTGTTGAAATTTGGGATAGGCTGGGGAGATGTCAAGGGGAGAATAGCCCTTCTGAAGAATCTAAAGTTTTCAGGCAGACTGGGCAATGCGTTTAAGTCAGTCCTTTAGGGTCCAGCCCTCTCTCCCCTAAAAACTCATAGTTTTTAGACTTTGCATTTTTATGGTTAATTTCTTTCATCAAGGATTGCTCATGTTGAGGGGAAAAAAATTATGTGTATATCAGTTTGCTTTGGGCTAATCTCAGGATGAGATACAATAGCTTAGGATCTGAGAAATAAGACTACTCAATTCTATCTTTCAGTTCTTTTATGTATTATAAGCAGATTCACTTCACACATAAAATATCCTCATACACTTTTTAAAGACGATTCTCTGTCTATTTCTATTATTCGCAGTGCTTTGATATCTATGTGTCAAAGAAATCCAGAAAAAAAATCACCTTACAGCTGAGAGCAAGTGTGGAACATTTTAGCAGAAAAAGAGATATTTATTTTTTTTTAAATGAAGATATAAATAAGAATATGGATTATATTTGAAGCTAGCTTTTATTTATTCAGCACCTACAGCTATGGTGATGTTTTACAGAATAATGTAAAACTTATCCCTTTGTTTTATAGAGCAGTTCCTCTTTGCCTCTATAGACATCAGTGATTGAAGTGAATAACATTAATTTAATCCTGTCCCTTTTCTCATTCATGACAGCTCCTCCACTGACTATGGTGAAGCCAGAATCTGTCTAATATGTTTTAACTTGGGTGTCAGACAGAATTTAAACCTGGGTAAAGCTGTTTCTTGCCAGTGTTCTCATTTTATTTTGACTTATCTGTGGTTCTCCAGTGTGTAATAGGATGTTTATCCAGACTTCCAGGTGCCAGCAGGAGTGCTGCATGAAACAGGAGCTGTTTGATCTTACCTTTCCTCTCTTAAGAGGTATCCTCCCCTATACAAAACATAGTGAGGAAGTTGTCCTTGTGTATGTCACACTCTAGTCCTGGTGGGACTCAATCAAACCCTGGGGACAAAGCCCTGCTGAGGGTCTGCTCTGCTCCCCAGCCACTGGCCCTACACTCCTGGGAAAGCAGCCTGTGGTTTCTCTCATTCCCATCTGGTCTGAGCTGATGGGGTCTGCCTCAAGCCAGACCAAACCTGCCCTCAGACCATGGTCTAAGGTACAGTTGGAATAATCAAATCATAAAAGGAAGACACAGCTAGATGATTTATTCCTATATTCTCTTTTTAATGAGTTAGGTAGAATCATAGAGTCGACAAGGGTAGGAAAATAATCTTTAAGATCATCAAGTCCAACCTTTACCCCAGGAGTGCCAAGGCCATCACTAAACCATGTCACTGAGGCCCTCATCTACGTGTTCTTTGAACGTTTCCAGGGATGGTGATTCCATCACTTCCCTGTTTCAGCAGCTGTTTCAGTGCCTGAGCATCTTTTCAGTGAAGAAACTTTTCCTAATATCGTCTAAACCTCTCCTGGTACAGCAGGGAATGGTACTGCTGTCCCAAGAACTGTTTTGTTTTCTTGTCTCTATTAGCTCCTTCAATAAGTTTCTTTAATAGTGTGGATTTTTAACATTAGACTTTTAACTGGGGACTTAATTTCCTATACTGACAAACTGTGATTGTAAAATAGCATTTGAATGCTGAACACTGTAGTATTAAAGTGTTGTAATAATATTACTAATTGTAATTTGAATTTCAGTACTAGAATTTTTCAGAATGAGTTTTTTATGATGTTACCCATAGTAATGCACTGCCATGGTCAGTCCAGTGGTAATTATTAGTTCTTTCCCATTTTTCCTCACTTCTAAAGCAATCTCTGAGTGTGGCTGAGTTGTGTTTCTGGTCCAAAGAATACTATAAAGAACTACAGCTAAATAACTGATGAGCTGTGTGGCTCTGTTGACTCTTTGAGTTGTCTCTCTTTCACATGATTTAAAACAGAAAAACACTTTTTTTTGGGTCTCTCCAATACTATATAAAGATATAAAGGGTGGTTTTGTTGTTGTTGTTATTTTTCCCTCCAGAATTTTCAATTTGAGATTTTTATTTTCAGAGTGCTATTTTTACAGCTTTCGTCCTTACCACTTGAAAGTTTGGAAACTTAAAACTGTAATTGGTAGAGAAGAAAAGGGACAGAAGCTAAGTATTGTTCTTGCCCTTTTTCTAAGGGAAATAAAGGAAATGTTTAGGTTTCTTAATTTTTTTCCTTACATTTCTAACCACCTTTAGGGTTTCATAACTTCTTCAACTTTGTAGGTTTCACACAGTGGAAAAGTTAATTTGATTTTTCTTCTGGATATCTGGGTATCTCCTTCAATATTGAGCGGATTTTGAAAAGCTATAGTGAAAGCTGAACAAACAAAATATGCATATTTGAAAATACAAGGCATCTTTCAGTTGCATTCAACATCCTGAGAAAGCAGGAGTAGTATAAAGATGTCATATCTATTTCTAGAACAAGGTGGTCTTTAGGAACCAGTTAAAGCTGAAAATTTCCTTTTGAAATAACATAAGGGAAGCTTCTTTAAAACCACCCTGCCAGAAAACAGATTTGAATGACCTGTGGAAAAATAGCAGTCTAAAAATTGTCTATTTTTGTTATGATTAGTTCTGTGGTAAAACTCTGACCCACTCAAGCGTGCAACATCTTGCGGCTGCTGCTGTTGGCTAGAACAGTTACAAGGGCATGTGGCTCTGTAGCTAAGATTCACCCCAAAATCTGGTGGGTTTTTTTCTGCTTCAGCTGCTGCCAGTTTCCTGAAGCTGCCCCCAAAAAGAGGTGAAAAGAAGCTACCAGTCCTGAGGCTTATATCCACAGGCCAGTTGACATGCAGCTTAATCAGCCTATGGAGGAATATGCTTTGCTGTGTGAGCTTGCAGGCAGCCTTAACAGTGATGTGGACAAAGCGGATTTTTGTTGGTCAGTTCTGGGACAGAATCATGTACCATCTGAATGTACTTGCATGCTTACTAGGGTGCGCCTCAAAGCTAGCAGGGCTTCAGCATCCTACCAAAAAGAGAACGGTCGTGTTGATTAGAAATCTCAGCAGCGTATTCCTGTGGTCTAGGAAAGGAATTTAAATGTGAGGCATCTTTGTTACTAAAAGATTTCCAATCTCTAAAACACTAGAGATTTTCAGAATTATAATGAAGTTCCCCAGAGTGCTTACAGGCATAAGGTCTCATATCTTGTCTCTCAGATGGAGAAGAGGATTGAAGTTTAGCTTGAAATGTTAATATCACAACTGAGAAAGCTGCTATATCATTCAACCTGACTCCAGAGGGAAAAGACCAATCACTTTAGAGTTAAGATGCATGAGTGAGAAAGTGCACACGGGCCAAGAATGATTGACGTTGAGAGGAATTTTATTTTTGCTCCATTGGATGATACCTGAGAAGCTTCCTCAGTTTAGAATAAATAAGGGTCACTGAAGAACACTTCTCAAGGCTGCTGCTGCCACATAATCTATGGGTATGACAACGGATCTCCATACTCTGGAGAATGGGATGCTGTATTTAAACTGTTTAAACCATATGACAGCAGCTTCCTTTTAGCTAGCAGCAGTGTAAAATGTGTTTAGTGAGGCTTGCTGGAAACAGTAGGCTAAACATTTTGTTTTCAGAAAACTAAGACCAGCAGTTCCCTAGTTTCCACAAGCAGCCACCACATAATTTAGGCAATTGGATCTGTCATTCCAGATCCTAATCTGATAATGCAGTGGGAATCCTGCACCCACAAATGCTATGCATCCAGGCTATGGTTTGGAGAGTCTGGGTTTATTGTTATGTTCAATAAAACTTGTCAGAATGGATTTCTTTTCAGGAGATGATATATAAACACTAAGTCTGGGGTTTGTAGACATTTCATGAAATACAGTTGTTCAAAAGTATCTTAAAAAGTTCATGCAGTTAAGACTTTGCTCAGCCAGATTGTGGCACCTCTGAAAATAAATGCAGTTTCAATAGAGTGACATCTCTCATAAAAGCTGAATCTGCCTTTCTTGAAATTCAGTTTTTGAAATGAGAGCTGACAATTGCTTGGACTGTCAAAAGTATCTTGGCCAGTTTAGTCTGAGGACAGTCACTGTGTGACTTTTCCTTTTTAGGTTGCAGAAGGCAAAAGGTCACAGGGAGGACAGTATTTCTCTCCTATATCAGAACTTGTATTAGCCCTCATTAGGAAATTCTCTTTGTACTCGCATCTCAGCTTTGGCAATGCCAGCTGTAGGCTGTATAATGAATCTGTGCAGGGGGAAATGAAAGATAATAGTGTTGAAGCCCAGAAAAGTCACCCAGTGCAAGAGTATTATATGTCTGAACCTGGTAATTCTATATCTGAATAGCATTTTGGGCTTCAGTTGTACTGATAACTGTACAGCAGGTTCTTATTCAGGCATCAAATGAAAATCGGAACTTTTACCTGGCTTTGTCCAGTTGACTTGAATCACTCTCTTAGGTGAATGCTTATTACTTTTCCACCATGTTTTTCCTAAGAATTTCTCTCCCTCTCCTCCCCCCTCCCCCCTTTTTTAAATTGGAAATAGTCCCATTTGAAGTGTTAATCATCACGTTAAAGGCACTTTAGCTGTTGTGCTAAAGTGGTTTGCGAAAAATCTGTGCTTCCAAAGCCTAATTTTTCCCATGTGTTAGTACAGTCACTTGAACCTCAGAATTCTGCAACTCTGGGAAAACTTCCTACTTGTAAGAAGACGACAGTATCAAAAGTTGTATCTGTGGTTGTTTCTCAGCTTCTTCAGTGGTAGTTCCAGAAGAATCCCCTATGACTTCCTAGAAAGAGTAAGTTTTTGGAAGGTTTTAGTATTGACCTCTACAAAGTAAGCTACTTGCGGAATGCTGTATTCAGTTTCTATCATAATTGGGTTTCTATATTGATATTTAAGAATTTATTTTCAAAATTATGTACATGTAAAGGACTGAATAAGGCTGCAAAACCAAGAGAAAATTTCTCACTTTTTTAACATATATAAAAGTACAAATTAAGCAATTCCCTTAGTATTCGTGGTGTTCACTTCTTCACTGCCAACACACAGGTATCAAAATGCATGGATTCTCTTTCATGCCTGGATTTCTGATCCTGCTGAGAAACTATTGTACTGCTTGTGTATCAGACAAACATACATATGTGCATCCCAGCAGACTAGGAAGAAAGGGTTTGTGGGTTTTCTTAGCACTCCTAAAGCTGTTAAACCCCCTCACAACACCATCTTGTAGATACCACCATCAGCAGAGGTTTTTAGCAGCTATTAACTTCATGGCTTGAAATAACCCCAAATTGCATTTGAATGATTTGAAATAATATTTTTAGTGGTTTGTTATATATGGAACTCTTCAGAAAGTATCTCATTACGCAAGTGAGCAAAAGCATCTAAGATGAACAGTGTTGGTCCTCATCTTACTAGGGCAAAACCCACAGCACCTTCAGCTATAGAAGGCACCTGAAGTGCTATCACAGTGTTGTGATAAATATTAGCATTGCTTATAAATTTTATTTTTTCTGCATTTCTGAAAAGCAATTATATTTCTGAGGAGGAGGTGTAATTCTGTGCCTAAAGTCTGTAATAAATCTCTATACTTGTTTCAGTTTTGGCACATTAGAGCTTTTTACATATACAAAGAATGGTTTGGGTTTTTTTTTCTTTTCCAAATACTGGATTGAGAGTAATTTATGCCAGTTGGAAATCAAGCATAAACAACGTGTGGAGTTAGATCTACAGCTCTGCAACTGGAGAGTGGACAGGCTACGAATAGCCATATCAAGACCAATTGCTTTTGTGTAACATCCTTTGTTTGCTGGGCATTGTGTGACAGTGATATATTCAATGTGCTCTTTGCCTGATATTTGAAGCATGGAACTCCTTCGAAATGGATTTTCTTTTTTGAGATGACAACCAATTTATAGTAATTAATGTGATAAGTACAGCAGCTATAGCAGTCTCTAATTCCTTACTCTTAGAGCTAGAAATGATTAGAGATAGATATATCTTAAACCACTACATCTTCTGAGAAAAAGCCCTTTTAAAATGTTTCATTCTTGTAGCAGGACTGGCAAAGACAGTGATCAAAGGAATTTTCCTTTGCTGGAGGGAATTATTCATGCTGGACTGAATGGAAACAGTAAATGTAGGCTTATTTTAAAGATATGAATGCAATTTTGACTCTAGGCAGTGAAAAAAGTTTTGTGGGTTGATCCAAGAGCACCTTGGCCCAGGAAGAAGGGTGTCTACAGGTTCTGTCTAGTGTGGATGAGCTTGCTGCAAATGTCAACTGAGGATTAGGAAAACAAAGAAGAACATGTTTGGGAAGTGATGCTGTTAGTAGTGCTTCTGCTGCAGAGGGTTTATTATTTTTCATTATGAGATATAAGACTGGAACAGGAAGCATTGCTAGTGTGTAATGAAAGATGTTCTTAACTAAATGCATAATTTGGGAATATATGTGCTATGGTTATTTAAGTGTTTTCAAAACTTGCAAACAATTTTTTTCCTCTATTAAATAAATCATCACTGAATTAATAACTGAAATTAAATCTTAGAACCTTTTTTTATTTAAATTAATTTATTTTGAAAGAAAAGTCCTAAACTGACCACAGCTGAGGTACTTTGTTGGGTACACTTGACTTAACTGCCTATAACCCAAGTGTATTTATACATCTAATCCGGATGACAAGCTAATAGTGCTCTTTACATTTTACAGCGTTTGCTGAGACAGCCATGAAGGTTGTTGGAAGGTAGTTTGACTGTTTCACTGGCATGGATGTTATCCCCTAGATATTAGCCTGGGGTCGTTACCTGACAGGTGAGATTAGCAGATTAATTTTTGATTGCTAGATGAAGGACTAAAGCAGATCTAAACCAAATATTCAGCAATTTTGGGTGGTTTAGAAAGAGGCCATGATTTTACTAATTGAAAAGAGATTAGATCCTGAAAAGTACTGTGCAGCCAACCTGGTTTATTATCCTTCTCAGTAAACACAACATTTACTCTGTCACAAAATCGCTAATAATTTAGTGTGTATAGACTTGCGGATAGTAAAGCTCTGTGCTGTTCTGGGTTGACCCTTCTGCTTGATTTAAAGACTGTTGTGAAAGAGCTCTGAGGAGAATCCCAACATCTTTCACCACAAAGGTGAAAGCTTTGATGTGAGAGATGAAGTTAAAGCCTGCTGCAAAGACAGAATTAGATAGCTAATTTCTTTTCAAGTTTGGCTTGGAATAAAGTAAAGATTATATTGAACATGACTCTGACAAGCGTTTATGGACGTTATATATCTCTCTTCCTTTTCTTTCTTTATTTAAATAAATGGTGTTTGCACAATATGAAAGTGCTTCTGAGGAAAATCAACAAGATGTGTAGTGCTTCCTGCATGTTTTAATCTCAGTTTCCTGTCAACTGTGTGGGGAGCTTGTCTGTGTCCCAGATATGTGCTAGATCTTTGAGGAATTCTATTCCAAATACTAAGATAAATCTCTCATCAGATCCACTTGCAAGATTGGTGTTCTAGCATTTAGCAGGTCCCATATCTCCTGTATTCTCTCTGTTTTCAGGCAGGCTGGCTTTTTTCATTGTAGAGCCAGAGTGGGGATCAGCCTTTGGCTACTGAAAAGCTGTGTGGCTGCTGTCCTGTGCCCACAGTGAAGTGTTTGTGCCTCCCTTGTGACTCTGGGAGGGGAGAAGTGCATGATACTCCAAAAGAGCAGCTTCCCTCACCACCTGAATTTCAGGTGATTGTGGTATAGGTTACAGCAAGTACTTGTGAAACTCTGTTCTGCCTCGGTAAGTTCTTTATCTTGTGTTTGCAGGTATATTCCCACGCATTTCCTGGCTGTGTTGGGCCTTTCTTGCTTAGCTTTAGCCAATATTTTGGAATGAGATATATCAGCATTTTGTATCTTAGAAACAAATATATTTTTTTAAGTCTCCCTAATTCCTATTTAATTTATTTTTTTAAAACACTTAGGATAGAGTGGTATATGCTCCTCATTGTTCCCGGGTGCAAGGAGCCCAGCTATTTCTAGCATGATGATTACATGAAAAGTTATGAAGCTGCTGTTTTCACTCGTGTGGAGCAATAGTTTAGCAGAAATCAGCTGGACTATTATTGAAGCAAAATACCACTCAGCATGAGGAAGGCTGGTAGGAGAAGGCAATGCACAGCTCAAAGCTTTAGCAAGGTCTTGTAATAACCAGATTGTTTATCTCCTTGTCCTAAATGGAGGCATCTGCACTGTGGCAGAACACAGAGCATCCGTGATTGAAAAATGATGCCATGTGCTGATGATGTGTGTGCCGGCAAGCTCTGAGGACACATTTGACATGGTGTGCCTATTCTGTGAAGCAGCAATGAAGCAGTTAAGATAGATGGGAATCATGCAGCTAAAAATCCTGTATGTAGTTTGAAAACTCATCCAAGGTACTTACAGACCATTTTTATTGCTGTCCCTCAGGATTTGTGCACAGCTTCTGGAAAACACAGTGTATGCTGCTGATAGAGATACGTCTCCTTTTTCTGCCATCCAAATGCCAAACAAAGAGGAATGGAAACTAAATGGAAGCAGAGTGCTTTTGTTCATGAACTGAGACATTTATGGCTATTTGTAAAATGCTGAGGAACTTGGTCTGCTGCTGAGAAGCAAAGATAACAAGTAAAACCTGTCACTTGGCAGGGTATTTTGGGGTCAGCTTCAGTAGCAGGGTGTGTCATTCACTGGATGCCCAGTGTAGTGAGCAGGTCCTTGCCTAAACAGCAGGCCTAAGTTGTTCTTAAAAACAGTTTGACTTGAAGGAGTGGAGCATTACTTTGGCTGTTGAAATGTCTCTCTGCTGAGTGATAAATAATGAGTCCAGTTTCACTGTGACAGAGCATCTGGCCTTGTGGTTTGTAAAACAAGGGCTGTGTATTTTTGAGTAATTATACAGAAACTGGGAGTTATTTCACTGCAGAAAGACTTTGGTATATTTGAAAAAAAATTATCAGCTTCTAAACCCAAAATCTATTTATTTTTAATTCAACCAAACAAAAACTCTTCAGACTTGGTTTGTTCTGAACAAGAGACTGTGTCTTCTTTCTTTGAATACTATCCTCAGAAGACCCTTTCAAAGACTCCAGCCTTTACCTTTGTATCTAAGATGGGGAGTTCAGGTGGCACTCCACGCTGACACTTTTCTCTACACAGGGATCTGCCTCATACGAGCTGTTGGTATAAGCACATTTGGGATTTGTGTTTGTGTTCTTTCAGAACAGTCAGTCATTACTTGCAGGATCTATCAGAGAATGGTCTTTTGTTGTGCTTCATAATTTGTAAGTAACTAATTGTACTAAAGAGTGGTCCTAGAGCTTATCTGTCATTACCTGTAGTTACAAGAAGAGACTCCAATGCATAGGTGTGGGTTTCCTTTGCCTTTTGGTTTGTTTGTTTTGGTTTTTTTGTTGGTTTTTTTTTGTGTGTGTGTGTTTATATGGGCATATTGGATACAGTGGACGGAATCCATCTAGTTACACTCTAACCAGAGCTGCACCCCTAGTATTGTGGTATATTATAATTCTAAGACTAATGAATTACTGTTGGATGTGTTTTAAATCTGTGTAGTGCCTTTTATAATCGAGTACACATAATGTTCTTGTACCTCTGGCTTTCTGATGTGAATAAAGGTTTGTAGAAAGAAGTCTGGCTTTTTACTACCTGGAAAAGTCAAAGCAGCTTCCAGATACTTATGTCAGATGATTTTTTTTCTTCCTTCTGTTTCAGCAAGAAAGTCAAAGTAATCAAAGTATCTATAAGCACATTGCCATCATGTCTTGAATGCTAGCATAAGTCTATGGGCTCCAAAGCAATCATTTTGTATGAAGCAATACTTGCTGCATTGCTAGATACATACTTCTTGGCTGTTGTACTTCAAAAATGTAAGATCATCTTTAAGTCTCATTGGGACAGGCCAGGGGAGGCTGGCTTAGAAGGACATGAATTTAACGTTAATAGAGGCATTTTTCATGTTAACATCCCTTTTAAAACATCAACAATAAATGTTGGAATAAGGTTTTCCTGGGAGGTTTATAACGTTAAGTTAAAGGTGTGTCATTTTCTGCTGCTGTTGTGATCTGGTCTCACTAACCGGGCAGGACTGTTTTAATACTCCACATTGTGTCTGAGTTACAGCCACAGCTACAGCACTCTGGATTGCCTGGGAATCTTTCATTGCTACCTTTCTCCACATCCATTTGCAGTTTCACCATTGCAATGAAAGAGACCAATGAACAGGGAGAAAATGAAAGAGACTATTGTATTAGAACACATTACTGTTCCCAAAATATATTGGACAATAAAATTGGTTGCTTGTTTTCATTACAAAGACACTATGGCTTATATTATATTATACAAATGAGACCATTCTTTTAACAATGACTGTAAAGAGGATGATGTACTGAAAACCTTAGTTTATTCATCTGACAGCATCAATATTGAAATTTTATATCCTTTTTCTAATAGCTTTTTTATTAAATGAAAGTTTGCTTTTAAAGCACAAAGATTTCTTTGATTTTAATCTGCTAATCAAAAATGACACATCAATAGGAGTTTTACAGATGTTATATTGCTGGGCAGAGGAGGGCTACTTGCAGTGTAGCTTGAATTACCTTAGTAATGTGACATTTCTGTGTTATGGTGGATGAAATTTTGAGGATAGAACTCAATTATTCTCTTTTAAAGACATTTAACTGTTTAAGATGATGCTTATTTTTCCACAGATGGCCAAGAGGACATGAAAAGAAAATAATTAGGTTACCAAGTGAGAAGTGTTGGGAAACAAAGAAAAATATCAGGATGGTTTGCAGTGTGTCTAGGATTCAAGTGGCTGTAGTCATTAAGAGCATGAGGTTAATGTTTGGAGATTATTGTTTTGGGCATATCATCCTTTGTTTTTGTGATGTGATGGAATACAACTTATGTGGGAAAAGGTATTCATGGTTCTCAAAATGTTTGCATTGCTGCTTTCCATATGGATAGACTGGGTAGGATTTTGTTATTTTAACTGATTTTCACCAGTAAGATATTTACTGTTTGGTGACTGATGCATCTACCACAGTGTTGATGTCTGAACAATTTTAACTTCTCTTTTCAATGCACTTGGCCCAAGTAATGAAAGGGGTGTTATCGCATGTCAGAATTTTTTATACCAATGGATACATACTTAAACTCAAATAAGTGTATGCATAGGTTTCTGATAAGGAAAATGTGCATTCTGTTGGAAAGTTAGATGTGTGAGACCTTGTTTTCTTTTAAGAAAAATAACATGATGGCTTAATTCTCCATTCCAGAAGAGCCTTCAGATCTGTCCTCTCTACTCCAGTTACTCAGGATGCAGACCATACACAGTTATTATGGGGAGCTCTAACAACCAACAAAACCTTTATCTAAACCTCCATATGGCACATCACTGAAGTACCTAGAAATGTGCACTTTTGTCTTTGGTCATTTCATACAGAAAATACAATTAGACTTGGCTGTCAAACAGATGAAATCTGTCATACTTCTCCTGTAGGAGCTGAACTTGGTCCAGCCCAATAAATACAAAAAATACCCATAAAATTGCAAGCAGAGCCTGTGGTTTCAGTGCATGTGGGCTAAGAATCCGTGGAGTCTGGCAGGTGTCACTTTTTGGCTGAACAGCCTGTTTCTGTGATCAGTACTGTTTCCCTACTCCCCTACACTAAAAGCCACTGCAATAAAGCAGCAGATGGCTTTGCCACACCTTCCCTCAAAGGGCAGTTTCCTGCAGAAAATGAAGCTCTGTTGCTTTCTTAGGAACAACCTGAAAGTCAAGATTCGTTCAAATTGTCTTACTAAAATAATCTTACAAAGTGGTTTCTTTTTATTGTTCCTTCTTGTATTTTCATACTTTTAGTCTGGTCAACCTGTTTTAGACATGTCAAAAGGAGCTAAAAACCACAACTCAATCAGAAGGTTTGTAATGTCTTGTTTTCTTGCTCCTCAGATATCAGGGAATAGTTTGTTATTTGTAATCCTTTAGCTGATGCTAGACAGGCTTAATGCCCTCAAGCGAGGAGTCATGGTTAACTATGTGCCAGCAGCTTTGCATTAGGTTATGTGGAAGGTTTGGGCAGTGTGAAGTTGTGCAGGTTCCTGGCTGTTGAATCCCATCTTTCAAGGATGAGGGCAACAGATGCCCTGTACAGACAGAAAAGCTGAAGAATAAAGCAGCTTTGCAGACTAATTATCACCAGTGGTGTGGCAGACAGGATATAAATCTTTCCTTTCACATGATTTCTGACAAAATGCCTTTACGTGTGTGTGATGATTTTATTTTCCAGAGGGTGCAGCCATTTTGTTACTGAATGTTTCAGTGCAGAAGTTCCTGCATTATAGTGTCTGCCAAGGGGTTTTGAGGGATTGCCCGTATTTTTCTTGACACATCATTGTATTTTGTACTGTAAATCTAGCAAGTAGGTGGAATTAACTGATCTTCACTAGTGTAATGACTATGTGTCATGACTGTGTGTCATGATTATATGTCATCTCGATCATGATTTGCGGGGATGAAATCCATTTGGTAAATCGATCCTTTAGGATGACATATGTCAACATAGCATTAAATGCCCTTTTTATTTTTTTTTTATGTCCTGTTCTATAGAAATGCTATATGACAGTTAACAACTACTTGAGTTTGTTGATCTGTCTTCTGCTTCCATCTCTCCAGTCATTCTGCTGTTGCAGACAGCTCAGGAATTGTGCTGGCTGGTCCCCACACATTCATAACTGTGTCATTCATTAATTGCGTAGAGCCCTGACTCTATCTGAAGGAACAGCACTAGTTTGTAAGTCACTTAAAGATCACATAAAGATGTATTTGCTCTACATCTGCCAAATACACTTGACACTGTTCCATTATGGCTGCCAGAGCCTGTCGTGTCTATGTTACACCACTATGGTGACACATGGGCCCTCTTGGTCATTGTAAGGAGTGTGTTAATGGCCTGTGTTTAACAGGCTTGGGATCATGTTATTTGCAGCCTGCTGGTGATCACAAGGTTGTGCTTGAGCCTTTGTGCATGAGAAGTGTCTTTAGGAGGTGGAGAGTGTTGGACCTTTGTATGGTGCTGGAAGTGCTTGTTCATAGTGCTGCCTCAGGTTTAACTTCCTTTTTGCATTTTGGTCACTTGAATGGACAGCTGCCCATATTTTTAACTCTAGGGCTCAACCTGGTAAGATTTGTTGTTAAAGAACTGCTTTTTAGAGGCTTTCTCAAGCACCAGCTTCATAGCTTATTTTTGAGGAGCGAGTGCCTGGACTACAGGGAATGGCTGCTATTATTAGGGGAAAAGGGTGAACAGTGGTAGTGGAGTGGATGGAGGGACATGAAGCTGTTATTGCTGTCCTAATTCCAAGTGTCAAGAACAGAAGTTTCCTGGGAAGACAGTAGGAGGTGAAGCATGACTTCTGTCTATAGGTGGTGTGTATACTCAGTGAAAATAAAGCTTAAATTTCCAGGTGCTGTTAAGGTTTTCCTAAAACCCTATTCAACAATACAATGAGGGGGGAGAAGGTGTGAATCACATTTTAGAGAGCTTCCTGTGTCTCAGTTTCCTTTTCTGGCAGTGTGGTTTTATTCGTGGCTATGACAGCACAGTCTTGAGTTGTCATCATCTTCACTTGCAATGCTTCTATTCAGTATGAGATGTGTCACTTTGACAGGAGGCCATGCAGGACATTAATAGTACACCAAGGAGTCTAGGATTAATCTAGGAAGACATATAGAATCCATTTAAGTGCAGTACACCTCAGATACTAGCATAGTAAAAGTCAAACAATAGCAGGATGCTCTAAGGGGGTTATACATGCAGGTGTAGCTAATTCATAGGCTTTGTCTTGTACTTTTTTCAGCTTCCAATAGTATGTGCTGAAACTGAAAGGCAGCTCCTGGCAATTATTTGAAATTCTTGCTACTATATGAAAAAACCTCAGCAAAACTGAGGGTGTGGAGAACAGTTCAACAGTAGATTGAATACAGGGTAAATGTAAGTGTACGACTGTCATTGACTACCTAGGGCACTGAGTCCTGTACCAAGAATCTTAAGCAGCAATATAATAAACAATGAAATGTCCCTAGAAGTCTTTCTTCGATAAGCTGATAAGTGTGCTTTGCATTCTGCCTTGAAGACTGGTTTCTGTCAGGTTTGTTTGTTTGGGGTTTTTCCCATCCCCCTCCCATCTGCCTTTTTTTGTCTTTTTCTTTTTTTTTTCCTTTTCCTCTCCCCATTTTTCTCCTCTTTTATTTTTTTTGTTTAGTTTTAAGGCTATGATTTGATTGTTTCTTGATTTTGATTTTTATTTTGACTTGCAGTGAAACTGAGCTGGTGGCTTCTTCCCCATCACAAAGAAACTGCAAACGATTGCTTTCCTGTGCCTTTATTGCTGCTGGAAACTTTTTTAAAGATTAGTAGTCTGTAGTGCCATTTCAAGATTCAGACATTCATTCCATGCACCATTACCCATGGAAGAAGGAAAAATAGACTATTATAACTGTAAGTGCAATACTCTAAGCTAATGGACAGTATAAGAGATGTGTACTTTGCACATGCACACTATTCGTTTAGAGAGAGTGCATGACTTTGACATGCCTTCCTGTAATGGAAAAGCAGTTAAGAACATAGAACATTCTTCTACAGAAGAGACAAAATTGCCACCCACCTATTTTACGTGGAAAGAACAAATTGAATAAGGTTTGCAAGACAGAAATACCTCTAGGCTCAATTAACAGACATTTTGACACCAGAGTCCTAGTGTAAAGTACAGTAGAACCTATTTGCTTCTTATTGCTGGACAATTAGGATAGAAATTGTTTGAATAAAATGGAATGTCCTTGCAAAACAGCAGCAAGAAAGCATCTCCTGTGTGATAATTCTAAGTGGTGAAATGGTGCTCTTGTAGTCTTTCTGATATAGTTTCCCTTGTTTTTACATGGTGGCTTTTAAGGCAGTAGCATGAACTTCATACACGCATGTGTGCATATCCAAATTTTTAATATATACATAAACTTTGTAGTACTGTATATTTACAGATATTTCTTGTTTAGAAATGGACTACAAAAAGGGTCAATTGACAAGTGACTTGGTTTTGGCCACATTCATATCAGCATTCTGTATGATTTGCCTTCACATCATTAGTCTTTCTTCCCAAAGCTGTTTTTATGTATTTTCTTGATTCACATGAAAGCCACCACTTCCAAATGTTGATATACCATTTTTAGTTTACAAATATTCAGTCCCATATGGACTTTTCCCCTCTATCTCATGGTACAAATGAAGCTAATCTTCCCAAGCAGTGCTTAGAAGTGACATCTTTCAGCTTGCACTGACTGCTTTCAAATACCACAGTATGTGTCAGGACAGTAAAATTATCAGTTTCAGGCTTCAAATGACTGGGACCTGTCTGCAAAGTCTTTCAGTCTCCAGCTATAGTGTTTCATTTCCTTGCTGATCTGCTTATTGATAACCACAGATTATTCATATCCTGCCTCTTTCTGAAGATGCTGAAACTGAGTTCAGTTGTCTCATTGTACCATATAGAAGGATATTTCTGCAGCCATTCAGTCGTTTTTGCTTTGGGTCCAACAGGTGTAAATAACTATATCCCTCTTGCAGGAGGGAGATATAAAGGAAACCAAATGCACAGCTCTCATGTGAAATTCTTAATCCACAGATTCTTAGTAGTTCCCTTTCTAGGCAACCTATAGCTATAATCATATACCCTTTATTTCCAAAATTTTGACTTGACTAATGACTGAAAAACTTAAAAAGCCTTTGGGTCACAATAACCCTTCTGAAATTAGTGGCATTTTGAAATGGTGATTTAGGTGTCTGAGTTTTCTTTTTCTTTTAGAAGACACTTTATGCATTAGGAAAATGCTCCTTGGTCTGCTTACCAGTTTTTAACATTCACAGGCTGTCCAAATCTGTGTCTTTCTCCCAGTCATAATCTACTTCATCCTCTTTCTCAGTCTTTTAAGGCATCCCAGTCCTTAGTTCATTTCCTCACCAATTTTAAACTCCCTGGTTCCTCAGTGTCATTTCCTTCCTAAAAGACTTTAGTTCTTAGGTTCTTCTCCTTGTCCTCACCAGGTAACTCTGGATGCCTCAATTATTTTTCCAACATATCCTTGACTGCCTTGTGATGTTGCTTCTGTAACATGAGGATGTCTGAGCATTTCTCTAGCTTTCTGTGCTAGGTTTTCTGTGACTACTAAAGATTTTGCGTGGTCTTATCTTTGAGTCAGCGTGCTGTTAGATCTGCAGCTTTCTTAATGCTAGGCACATTTCAGATCTCTGTTAGTATGAAAAGAGCAATTGACTCAACTGAGATTGCCACACCATGCTGAGCTCTTAATAGTTTTAGCTGAAGCAATGTGATGATGAGGACTGACTCGTGTAAGAGAGAGTTTTAGTTCAGTGCACATATAGGAGGAGGACCTAGGTTGTCTCTCAGTTGGTTGCAGGCAGTGGTTCAATAAATATGATTAATAATGATACTTTATCATATGAAATCTAATACCTTTTCCAACACATTATATGAAAAACTGACTTGTGAAGTTTATAACTGTATTTAATTGATAAGCATGGTAGGAATACTGATCATAAAACAGCAGGCTATAGCCTCTGAGGTCCCTGTGAATGATATTAATGAATTATGTGACATATAAATTATGTTATCTTTTAAAATTTGTTATACATTATAACTCAAATTATATTTGGAATTGAAAAACAAGCATAAAAAAAACAAAGAACAAACCAACCCCAAACAAAACTACATATAAAATAAGATTTCTTTTTTTAAGTGCACAATATTTAGTTTCATTTTCTTCTCCTGAAATCAGTTGGAAAATTCCTATTGACTGGAATAGAAGTGGAGATTTTTGTAGCACTGAATGCATTTGAAAACTCTATTACTCATGTCTCTCTTTTGAGTGTTAAGGAGAAAGTCTAGGAATGCTAAGAGCTGAGGATGTGGTTGTGTCATCTTCATCTGATGTGGAAGGGGTTTCTTTTAAGTGGATGGAAGATTAAATGTATCTTTGTGACACTGGGTTTACTGCAGATTGTAAGGTTATTAATTAAATGGCCAAGGCTTCTTAATGATGTGTGCACAGAGAATTATAGCTTCATCAGGTTGTTCTATTCTGGGTCTGAGCTGTAATGCATCCTCACTTTGAGATGGATAATTGCCAGCCTAAGTCTGGTTATGCTAGAAAACTTGAAACTTTTACGATTTCTATAGGCCTAACTGTTCTATAGGGTTATTTTGCTGTAGCTGAATAGCTGAAGCAAGGACAGATTGTATTAAATTAGGAGGGCTTTTGTAGAAGGTGAGAAGAGGGGAGCTTTGTGGCATTGCTAATGTGATTGTTGATCTTTCATTTCTTAAGAAATCAGGACTAGAACACAGGGAAACGTCCAGCTATGATAAAACTAGGTCAAAAAGTTCTCAGCTTACGGCATGCATTTGTGAACAAACAGTAGAGTTAACATACCTTCAAATTCACTCCCAACTATTAAAACATGGACTTTCCATTCTTCCTGTGGCTGTGGCTGCTCTAATCCTTGTTTCTGGTTATTGGTCATTTCCTCAGACTGCAACAGGTGCCCCTCCTCATTCCTGTTGAGGCAGAAGGTTTGTGCAATTACTGTTACAGAAGGTTCTCTTAGATCTAAATTGTTCCTCTTTACATTTACCTCACACCTGCCTCTACCCTGGGGACATACCAGGCACTAAACTTCAGAGATGCATCTTTTCCCATATACCCCAGTGTATGATGCATCCCTCTTCCATCCCACCTGGTTCACCCATAAAGGTGTTAGCAGGGAGATGATGTCTGCTGTACTGCATTGCCTACAGCTGTTCGAGGGAGTTCTAGGGTCAGATGATCTGGTCTAAGTCCTATATCTAGGGCTACTGAATGGTGGCCTGCTCCTAGGGAAAGGCAGTGCCTACTGCATTTAATAAAAAAGCAAGACTCTCAATAGTTATAATAAGTATACACATGAAAAAAAAAAGAAAAGGAAAAAATGGCAGTCTCTGCCAGTTGCTTTATCTTCCATAGGATCAGTTGAGCCCCCAGCACCTTGTAGTGCTCCCTGGCACAGTTTTGGTAAGAAATACTTTTCCAGATTCAGGGCAAGTGGTATCTTTCTACTTTCTCAATTCCTGGCAAATTACTTGGTGGGGGAAGTGGGGGAGGGAAGCTACATTCTTGCTTTAGACCAGGCAATTGCCAGTGCAAGTCGGAATTCAGCTTGTTAAGCAATAATACGTGAGAAATGGAGAGATAATCTCAGTAAGAGAAGAGAAAGAATGAATACTACTCAAATTCACTTGTGAAATATATCTACAAAGTACCATTAGGTACAATTCCCTTTGCTTAATATAAATACAACTCTGCCTAAGCCTTCAGCAGGTCTGTAGCCATGGCATTTAATTGCCAGCTGCCTTTAAACCTTGAGCAGGTCAGCAGAGACACAATGCGATCAGAGATATTTTGTCATTTATGTATTATCATGGAGTGATATATAATATCTTGCTGAGAAGGGTCCTTGTGGGTGTCAAATACTGCTGCTGCCTGTAATGGAAACAAAGGGAAAAAAGAAAAGGCTGGCAAATAGATGTTTCTGTAAATGTAGCTTTTAGTTTGCAAGCAACCTTGAGGCTAAAAGATAATTCCACCTCTGCTGGGGGGCAGTAATGGGGTGGCAGGTGAACAGTTCAACCTCTGTGTTATTTATTGATTGAAAACCACTCCCAGCATGTGTGCTGCTTCTGAAATTTATTGAAGCCAATTGAACATATAGCATGTGATACACACAGACTTGCTCTCTTCTTCCCTTTCCTCATTTCAATTTTTAAGTGCTTCCTAGAGACAGATATAGAACCAGTCATCATGTCTGGCATGTGGTGTGCATTTAGGGCTGGAGCCAAAACCTATTGAAATCGTTGGTTGTCTTTCAGTTGACTTCAACTGGCTTTGGCTCAAGCCTTCAAGATGAAAGACAAAAAAGAAAGGTGTATGTGTTTCTAAAAGAGCTGACATAAACCAAAACCTTGCTTAAACTAAAAATAAGTGAAGATAGGATAGATGGAGGGAAGAAATAAAAGGGATAGAGATGTGGATAACTTCGGTACCACGTAACACAATTCCTTTGTGTGAATGCTTGAATTGTCAGCCTCACCTCCATAGAATTGGAGCATTGTGGACAAAGACGTGGTACTCTTGCCTCTTCAGGGCCAAGCTGAAGGGCTGTAGGGGTCCAGCGGTTGTGTTTATCCCCACACTCCTCCTAGGTGAGGCAGACATATGCCAGATGTATGGAGTTAGAGATGTTCAACCCATGTGGGTACATGGGCGAGGGCTTCTTCTCAAATGCTATTTATCATGTGTGTATTGATTCTGCCAGTACTCCTCGCTGCCACAAGCTGTGTGCCACATGTAATGGAAACCTCTCACGTCTGAGCCAATTACGTTGGTCATAGGCAATTTGTTCTACAGAGGAGGGTGCTTTTACGGAATTTAGATAAATAATCATCTTTCTGTCTAAGGAACTTCTGCCTGTAATGAAATGACACTTGTTAATTGAAACTCCTAATGACTTTCCCTTGGATGATAAGGGTGACAATATTTATTTATTTTTTAAATGTTTTTATTTTTCATTAGTCTGAAGTTTCTCTTTAGATAAGGGGAAGGATTTTAAAAAGATGGGCTCTTTTCTCTTTAAAATAAAACAATAAAAAAGAAAAAGAGTGAGAGATCTTTTGGAGTGCTGCTCTAAACACCTGGCTTTTAAACTGGATTTTGTTCAGACTGCACTTGCTCCAAGAGGCCTGCTTAGGTATCCTCTCTCTGCCCGTTTCCACCCACAGACTTGCAAGCTCTGGTGGTGTCAGGGCAGCGCTTGTTTCTGCTGAGGAGGGATGATGTGTTCCCCACTGAAATGTCACCACTGATTGCCTGGAATGACTGAGTGAGATTGAGCACTGGTTCCCAGCATGGGTCTGGGCAGCTGTGGGTGTGTTAAATGCCTTTGAAGGGGGAAACGGTAGAAAGACAGAGTTAGCACTCTGCAGTGGTACCAGCTGCAGCAGTGGGGAGTGTAGGGATGCAGTGAGCATCAGGAAACGGTGATACAATCTCATTTTAGATGAGATACTTAGGCTGTGCCCCTCCTAACTCCCCCCACCCTGTGGTATAGAATATTCCTTTTATGCTCTCAGGGGACAAACAAGCTCATGTAGTGCAGGGTGGGTTTTTCTTCTAATCTGGTTTTCTTACTGTAAACTTCTAACTTCTCTGTGCTGGCCTTTTCTGCCCCAGAATTAGTGCTTCTTCTCTTCCACAGAGACAGCCTCTGCTGTTTGTCTCAAACCCTGGAGTCACACACTCAGCTCAAGCCAGGACAAGGGTCTGCTAAACCATTTTTATTCCAAAGCCAGCAGATTTGGGCTGGCCTCAGACCACTAATGATCAACAGGCCTCCAGTGTAAGAAACATCTTTCTTTCCTTTTCTGTTGCATTCATGAAGAATGCACTCTATTCTTTAGAAGAAAACAAATATTCCCCCCCCACCTCCATTTGGCTTTAGCAGCTTGTGAGAGATGACTCTGAGTGATTTCTTTCCCTTATTCCTAATGGGATTGACACTACGTCATCTACTTATTGTTCAGATAGATTCAAGAAATTTATCTCTTTCTACATCTCAGTGACAGAGAGGATGTGCTGTGCTGATTTTGTACTTGGCAGGTTGTACAGGACATAAGGCTTTTGCATTGCATTATTGCTGCTGGCAGAGCAGAGCCAAAAAGATGGATGATTTGTTTATAATATCGCTTCCTATTCATTTCACTCTCTCACCCAGCTCCATTTTCTTCTCTGTGCCCACCCTTACAGACCTTCTTCAGTTTACGCATCTCCACTGGTAGGATAAAACCGAAGTGTTGCAAATAAAAGTTCTCTTAGATAAGAAGGTTTCTGAATAGACTGCATTAATTCTCATAAATGTTTTGCAGATTTCTGATCAAAAGACTGTTCTTGAGCATTGGTAGGATTTTATCCAAGGATGAGATGAGGTGGTGTCTTCCTAAGCCAAGGTGTTTTGTTTTGTTGCTCCAGCAGGAAATGCCTGGATGAAAGGGATCCCCTTTACTGCCACTGTCACATTGCTCCAGCTGGGCCGTGCTTTGTTTTGCCACTTGCAACCCTGCTTAGCTTCTAACTGTGTGTGTTGCTGTAATTTATGGATGCTAAAAACACTGAATCTTGAAAGCCTGGCAATAAAAAGCTTTATGCATTATAAACACAGTGATCCCACATCATTTCAGGCTGCCACCTCTGTTCTTCTATGTTGTTTTTCTCATTCCGTGTTTGTCATGCCTTGCAAAAGCAGACTGCCATCTGCCCCTGCTGTTGCAGGTTTACCAAGACTTTGAGAAAGAAGAAGCTGGTTAACTCCACTTGATCATCTCCTACTGCGTTCATCACTTTTAATCATTGGGAAGGTGCCTAATTATCCTTGCACTGTGCTCTTTTAATCCTTGGTAATTTCTCCTCCATGGTGGTCCTTCAGGTATTGCTCACCAACATTATTTCTGGAGGTGATACTGCTCCAGAATAGTTGTCTTCCACTGTTGCTCTGCTACAAGAGATGAATGTCAAAACTCCAAATAAACATGTACCAACAGTGCAAAACTGTTGCCATGGTCTATCCTGACTCTGTTTTTTTGTGGCTGCAGTATGTGCTTACTGTGTGAGCTGGGGTGAGCTGTGGACCCAGTACAGCTCCCAGGCTATGGGACCCAACTATGCTTAGCTTGAAGCCCTGAGGGGATCTCACTGCACTCCTACAATACCAGGCATGGTTAACAGACAAGAGGAGCCAGGCTCTCTGTCTGGGTGTGGAGTGGATGGACAAGAGGCAGTGGTTATGTGCTGCAGATAGGGAGATTGTGACTGGACATGAGGAAGAAAGTCTTCACCCCTGCTAAGGTGACAGTGGTGGCGTGGGTTGGTCCAGAAGCCTGAGTAACCTCCATCCTTGGAGATTGTCAGAGCACGGCTGGTCACTGAAAGACCAGATCCGCTCACTGCAGGGCTGTGATTGAGGATGCCTGGCCAAACATTCCAACCCCCCCATGGTCCTGGGATCTTCTGCTCTTGTTAGCTATTTGTCATAGATCTACTGTTTTGTCTGCTTTGCTCCCTGTCAATACCCTCTGAAAGAGTATCTTTTTGTCTTCCTAGTTACATATGGCATCGGTGCCTGTATGCTCTTGAATTCCAGAAGTGTCCAGAAAATTGGTACAATCATTGATTCTGGATCTTCAGGCATTTGGGGTTTTAAAGAGCTAGGGGGGTATTCATTTACCTAAGAATCACTAAGAGTCATCTGTAACATGCTGCTAAGGAAAAGGAGACTGCGCTGATAGATGTCTTGCTGATTTAGTTGCTGTATCATCCTCCAGACAATTTTGATTTTCTAACTATAGATTCTCCAGCTCTTCACGGATTTCTGCTTGGATTCTATTCTGGTGAACTCACCAAAACATCAGCTGGGGGACCACAAGTTGCAGCTTGATGTGTTCTTGGAAAGCTGGGTATATCTCATAGAAGAGCTGTTTTTAAAGGGTAACTGCAGCTTCATTTTTGAAATGTGTTCTTTTCATAAAGATATGAGTTTTCTGCATGGCTTTAGGGTACTATTGAAATTTTGTGTGAAAATCTGGTATTTATTTTATTAAATATTTTTTTAAAAAGTGCTTGTATAAAAAAAGGCCAGCAAAATCATTGCTAATATCATATTTTATGTGAAATGAAGAGCCAAAAAGAGAGCTGGATGAGGCCCAAGCACTGCTAGGAACATTTCAGAATCCATTAATGCAGAGAGGGTTACAAGATTGGACCATAATTATCTAACATAATCCCAATTTAAATACATAAGCATTTCTTTTGACTGGATTATTCCTATTGGAAGCAGTTTATAATTTTACAAATACTGGAGCTTTCTGAAGAAAACCACTGCAAAACTCTTAGTGAAGGGAATAGGTAAATTGGCTTTAAAATTCCACCATCTGGAGACAATCTGGAAAATTGGTCTTTAAAACAGATAATAATAATTAAAAAAGCTGTCATCCATTTTTCAGCTCCAACTGTTGTTCTCTGTAGAGTCTAGGTTGGAATATGGCAAATACTTTAATTGAATTCTTGTCCCTTTGCACCAAGTATGGTGTGTGTTCATGATTTGTGGTTTTACAGAAAGGAAATTTGGACACACAGCATTTCTGTTAAGGTTTTATAGCTATCAGAAATGCCTGAAATGGGGCAAGAGAGATGTAAAAAATCACACTAAGCAAAAAAATCTAAATTAGGCAAATATGGAAAAAAGTACGATGGGAAAAAATGGTGCTATGCAAGCTTCAGTGCTACAGTTACAAAGAGATACAGAGCTATCAGTTTTGTCACATTGCCAAAAACTGTGGGTAAAATATATTCCTATAACATTAATTGAAATCTCTGTATTAAAATTGTGTGTGTTTGTAGATTGTAATTGGCTAAAGCACCTAAAAATATGCAGATACATGGGATGAAATATCTAGTCTATGATGTGAGGGGTAAGTGGCTGAATGGTATGAGGGAGGTAAATGATGGTTTAGTAAACCCTTAGAGCTAGACAATTTGGTATCTGAATTAAAATTTAGCAGAAACTTTGTGTTCTTCAATAGATAATCAACAATCAAGACACATCCTGCTGTTCTTTCTGTTTGTCTTCCAGTTCTGCTTATTTAATGGTTTTCTTTCAGGCATCATCTCAGCACATAGCAGAGCCTGTGTAAGTTATAATAAGCATTTTTCTCAGTTTTCAAAGCCAGGAAAATGGAGCTGCAAAGAGTAGAGCAATTAACCCTGGGTCACCAGGTAGTGCAGCAATTGGAAAGGGGCTGCTCCCAGTGCCACACTGTTTGCTGGCATGCTGCTGGGTGGAGGAAGGTTTCTTCCTGTGGCCGGTGAGCTGGGGCACTTGCCGGGCTTTTCACTTGCTCTGCTTAGCATTTAAATTTAGCAGTAAAAGTGTCAATCATAAAATGCTTATGCTGGACTCAACCTGTAAATCTGACCTTGGGATTGTTTCTAGGGCAGCTACTTCAGGGAAGGTCAAATAATCCCTTAGGATCTCTGTGCTGTGACACAGCATCCAGGTGTCACGATATTTGACCTCTGAGGCATCCTACCTTGGCTCTTTGGTGCCTGTATTTGAAGAATTGCATGTTTGAAAGGGTTGAATACTCTCTCTGGGAATGGCAAAAGTGGCCTAGATGCACTTAGTTCAAAACACGAAGGAGCTGTGCTTGCTTGGCACTGCAGATTTCTTCGACAAGATAAAAGGGGCTGTACCCTTATTTGTCATAACTCTGGTGTGTTTCTGTTGAAGAGAGCTGGTCTATACCAGAGAGAATCTGACGCATCTCAGCTTGAGCTGAAAGAGTTAAGAACATCTGCACATTGATGAGAGAACTAAACAATGAGCTCTGGGGTTGGTGGTGTCACAAGGATGAAGGCAGCTATTTTATCCTATTCAGTCAGAATGAAGAATAAATATGAACCATCTGTATGAAATGTTTAGAGTTTGTTTTCTTTTTTCTTTCCCTATGTGGTAGTCCTAAAGCAGCTTTCCCCTTGTTTTCTTCTTGTCTTCCTCCATTGGAATAATCCCAAGCTTTGTAAGAGTTCAGATAAATCACAGCAATAAATTCTGATGTAGCCTTCTAAGATGTAATGGCTGCATCCCATCATGCTCAGGCTTTTCTGTGGGGGGTTGAAATCCATGTCTGTATATTAACGTTTAAGCTCCTCTCTAGACTTGTGGTTTTTTTTCATCAGCCTTCAGAGGTGAGAGAAAACTGTTTGAAAATCATGTTATTTGTTGTTGCTGTTACTTTTTACTTCCTAGAAGCTATTAGGAAGCGATATTAATAAAAAGTGGGAGGTCTGCTTTTTGTGGTGATGCATCTTTTAAGTTAGTGAAAATTGCTGACTGGGAACCTGGTGTTACAGAAATTGAAAGCTCTTCGCAAGTTGTACATTATGGTTTTGCAGGTGATAAACAAGGCAGCTCTTCCAGGCAGAACTTTAACAATATTGTTCCAGTTGTGCTTTTTTTTTTAAATTATAAATTATTGGAGTAATTTTATTCTCCAATTATGCTAAAATTTTATCTTCTGTAGGAAACAGATGTCAGATATGCTCTGGTACAACACCAACACCATCATTTCTAGGGGTGTTGGTAGAAGCATTTATTCCCAGGGCTAAGATTAAAGAACAAACTAAAATCAAATACATTTTTTTTTGGTACCTGAATTCCTGTCAGACCCAAGCACTCATTCTTCTGGAGCTTGGCTTCTCGGTAAATATCTTCTGAATAAATGTTCCAGTCAGGATTTCAAAAGTTTCAGATCATTCCTTATTTCGAGTGACTTTAAGAAGCGATGACTTAATTTATTAGTTGGGTTTTTTCCAGTCTTACACAGGAGAAAAGGCCCTTGTTTGTTTTGCAGTCAGTGCAGAGATTGTATATGTGCATGAGCTGGCAAAATGATTGTCAGTGGACAAGGCTAAACTAGATAACGTGTCCGTGCAGACTGGGTTTCAATCCAGAGAATTAATATGAAACTAGATTCAGCAATCTGGTCTGAACGACTGCACTTTAATCTGAGATGGCTTCATGCTTCCTGAAGTAATTTTCTTCCTGACAGCTCTGGAGGGCAGCATTGCACTTTGAAAGAGAGGAGGCTTGCGCCTCTCCCCATTAATGTGAAAAGTGAAAAACTGAGTAAACTAAAATACAAAGGTATGTGTAGGGGGCAGGGGTACAGGGAAAATAAAAAACAAAACAAAACCCAAACCATGAGAGAAAAACAAAGAAAAAAGGCAAAAGAAACACACAAAATACTTGGGGTTTGGAGGGGAGGGGAAAGGGAGGAGAAAAAAGAGGTGTGGTGTTTTTATGTTGTGTATTTGTCACAGTGGGTAAAGTATAGTTCTAAAGCATTGAGCTATTCCAGGATATGCTGTACTGGGTAACTAATAAACTCCTGAAATGGAAAACTACTATTTCCCCCCCCCTTCCCATGGTCTCATGTTATTCTCTGCTTAGCTATCTCTTCCTCACCTTTTCTGTTTCTAAACAGCCACCTGGAGTATTCATTTAAAACAACTGCTAAAAGATTAAATTGGAAGCATACTTTGCCTGCAAGTTGCCTCTTAAAGCAGCCTAAGAACCCTGTAAGTCCAGCTGTGCTTAATGAGAGCTGTGTAAGCAGTGATTCAAGGCTGCAGGGAGGATGAGGCTGAAAGCCTTTCTTTTCTTTCCTTGTGTTTACTTCCCCCCATTCTTTATGTTGATGCCATTCTAAGTTGACCTCATCTCATTCAAATCTGAATCGTACCTTCAGCCAGGGAATGTAAACATGCAGCCTCAGTGATGGGCTAGATAGGTGAGAGCATGGTAGCTTGTAGCTGCTGGGTGGTGTAACATGTGTGCAACCTTTTCGTACAGATTCTTTCTTATTTGCTTTCTATTAGGACCACCTATGGTCCAAAAGATGTTCTCAGACTTTTTGCAAGTGGACTTATGCCACACAAAGCTGTGGCACTTTGTAAAGAGGTGATCAAAGTGTTTGTATTAGAGAGTCAGGTGTAAATACTGATACTGATGATCAAACCTAATTTTGCACAAAGTTTGCCTGGCTGTATTGCAACTTAGGTTCAGTACAGTTCCATTCCCATGTGATACCTGATGTGGTACAAGAAACCTTCTGAAATTTTCAATGCTTTTTCAGGAAGAGCAAATTATTTCTCATCCCGCATTAAGCTCCACAAATGTATATGAAAACTCTCACAAGGACAAAACTTCATGTTTGAATAGCAGCCTTGTAAATGGCATTGCTTTAATTTAAATAAGTTATTCTTTCCTCATATATTTATACCTTTCAGAAAGAAGGAGGCAACATGAGGAAATGTTTTGCTCTGGCTGAAAGTACAGATAGGGCAGGGTATAAAAGACCACATGAAGATTAATTGCTCCTGTTGAAATTTAGCTTGACTGCACAAGGTGAGATGGTTTAATTATTTAATCATAGTGCTTCCTTTAGCTTTCGAGGCCAGAAATGCAGTGATTTTGTTCCTTTCCACACACTCCCGTGTTTAATTTATGTGACTTCTTCTACCTAACCTTCCTGCCCCTGTTTGAATAGGAAGAGGGTTTAAAATTTATTTCTTGGAGTGATGGTTTATCCTTGTGCTTTTTGTATGTCTCATGTCAGTTTTAACTGATGGACTACACTTGTTACAATTGATGGAGTGCTGTGATATATTGGAGGCTTTGGCAGTTGTTGTAATTGTTCATTCACTCATATTCCAGAAAAGTCTAGAAGCTTTCAAATGAGATCAAGGTCTGCTTTATAAGAGCTGTATAAAAATCGTGTGTGGCATTGTTTCAGTGTCCCTTCCTTTGATAGACATTTTCCTCCTGGGACAACTAGTTTTCTTGTATTTTGACTCAAGCCTTAAATAAGACCTCTTTCCTTCTACTCCAAGTCTATGCCAAGGTTGCACTGAAAGGGCTACAAGCATTCATTTAAACCCAGTAAGAATTAGGGGCAGGAGGTATTGAAGTCACAGAGAACATCCCATGGGCTTCGGTCAGCCTGCAGAGTATCTGTCAGGCAGATGTTTAGTAGTGGGCAGCATTTTCAGATGTGTAATTCATTGCAAGGGATGATGCTTTGCTTTAGTGGACTGCCTGGTGATGAGCCTAGCTTACTCTCTTGTTTTCTTAAGGATAGGATGTATTCACTTGCCTCTGGGCTGTACAACCACTTGGTCTGGTCCTAGTGCTGCCATCACAAATCCTAAGGGCTACTGAGATTCACTTGATGATATAAGATGACACCATACAACTCTTGTTTTCATGTAATAATAACAGATAATAATAACTGTAATAACTTTTGTGCAGCTTTGAAACTCGCATTTCAAAATGTTGGTTTATGTACCTGTAAAGAATTAGCTGGTGTTAGAGTAGTTTCAAGCCAAGTTCTTAATATATGACTCTACTATGGAAAATGCTTGACTGTTGATTACCAGAACTATGCTGGCTTAGCTCACTGGGCACTATTCAAGCAGTAGAGGAAAAGCATTCTACTGTAGTTGCTGTTGTGTCAATGCACAGCAGATGGTTTGAAATACTTTGTGTGGTTACACCTCTGTTAGAGCACACCTTGCTCCTCTTCGGTGACAATAGCTGATTTCTGCTGTTTTTCTGATTACTCTGCCTACATGTCGTTCTGTGGTTGTGCCTCCTAGCTGATCATACCTAACTCAAACTTGTTCTCCTTTTCCTGATGCCTTTTATGGAGCACGGTTTGAACCTTGGATGCTATCTCCCACCATCTCATGAAATAATAGTAGTGCTGTATGCAGAGTTTTATTGGTTCCTTAGCTGCCTTCATAACTTTGACAGACGCAATCTAGAGATTTGCTGGCTGTTTGTGAGTCAGGAACAAGAGGGGAGTGAAGCAATCCAATTTCTGTGACAGCGTATTAGTAATATTTATGGCATCTTGACTTACATGGCAATGTTCATTCATCAAGCTTGCACTGTATGTTGATGGCTGCAGGGTTATATCAGTCCAACAAGGCAAAATTTGGTTTCTCTGCTTAATAATTGGGTTTCTATTTACAACTTACCTTTAAAATAAACTTTCTCATTTCATCAGCACAAGGGATATTGTTGCTGCAGTGATCTTATTGATCGCGTTTTATCCAACTTCCAGAGAAATGGCATCTTTAGTTAAGTGGCAATGCGTATTGATAGTATGTGACCTAAGGTTTTGAAAAATGCACTTCATTACAAGGACTTAGTGTATTGCTTCAACATATTGCAGTTTTTCTCAGGATTCTGGTCCAGTATGCAAGGCAGAATTATTTTACAAATGAATACAGCATTTCCTCAAGTGAGATATTGACCAGCTATTGGCAACTAGTACCTAAAATTATCCTTTTACACTGACACAAGTGAAGATATGAAGCACACACATTCAAGTATAATAACTATTATTGTCAATATAAATTCAGGTTGCTGGGACAATAAACAGTCTGTCATGCCTGTAAAATTCCCACCAGATGGTGTTGGAAGCAATAGTAAGGTTCAGGTACCTCCAGTATTCCTCTCGAAGCAAACTGGTTGGTGTCTGCCCAGAGACCTTGTTCATCCCGTTAATCCCCTAAAACTCTAAACAAACATTCTTTTCTCATGAGTACAGATGCTGTGAGAAGGCAAACAAAATGTTCTTGCAGGGGTAAAGCCACAGAGAGTTAACAGCGATAAAATAGCACTATATATTGGCCACAATAAGTAACACCTTCTCCTTCTCCCTGTAACTTCAGGGTTACTCTGGGTCAGATGTCTAGTGGCCCACATGTGCTTTGGGCATGCTGACACGGCATTTACCAGGCAGATGGGAATTCACTCCTAGACTAGGAATGGATACAGATCATTAATTTCGTCACAGCATGAGGCTTGTGATATCCCATGCTGAAAAGGCTGTGTTGTGCATTTTGGCATAGCACTTTCCCACCTTCCTGATTAGCTTCACTTGCTGCTTATTACCAGTTGATAGTGAAGTCTCAGATGCATCTGGCAAGTCCAACTCCAGATGCCAAGGGTAACTTTTGCTTGGCTACTGTGAAGGATGCTTCAGTGCTTGATTGTGTTGTGTTGGTCCCTCCAATGGTGAGATAGCCTCTGTGTCCTTACCCTACTGCCTCCAAGCCCAGGAGTGTAGCCTGTGATGCTGTATTTTGATGACAGTGCTCTTCCAGCTTTTTCCTTTCAGCTACCTGGGCAATAGAAAAGGGAGATCATCACATGGACACCCTCAGCTCAATTGCCATCTTCTGCAGCTCCTGAACTCAACCATCACCCATCTCTGACCAAGGTGTCAGTTTCCCTGCTTCCCTTCCACTGTTGAAATGGGGGCATTGGACACGTGGTGGATAGCTGGGGCCACCAAGATTCTTGTCTCTGCAAAACAGCTGTTGCAAAGCTGTTGGGAATAGGTTTTCCTCAGAAGGTGTCTCACCTCAGGGAAATGAAGTGCAGTTCTGTTCCACTGTGTAGCAAGGAGCAGGAGCTTAAATGTGTCTTTAATGAGGAGATACATCTCGAAAGGTAGATAGCAAACACACAGGACAAGCTCCTCTCACTTCCTGAGGGGGGAACTTTGCTCTTTTTACTGCAGATGCCAGCTGGTGGAGAGCTGCTTCCCTGCAACTTTTATGTCGGGGGGAAATACACTGGAAGATACACTGGTGTTTTCAGGCTGCAGGCTTTTAGAGATTCCCTCTATTTTAATACATTACTTTCTGCTTCCAAAAGCCCTTGAGTGAAACATTCTGCAATGGTTTGCTCTACTTCAAAGAGCTAAATGTTTTGTGCTTTTGCATCCACAGAGCAAGGTTATATTCGGGTGTACAGCTCTGCCCACACAAAACACAACTCAATTGAACACTGAATTCTTGCTTGTGTAGATAATGAACAGGTTTGTTTGCCTGGAGTAGCATGTGTTTCTTTTTGCCAGGTCAAAGTGTGGTCTGAAACTGAATACAAGGTTTTTGTGAACCAGAAGTTGGGGAAACTAGGTTAGACGTTGGTAGATTTACAGTCCTGGAAAGCAATAAAGGCAAGAAAGAAACTGTTCTCTGCTGCAGCAGTGCTTCCCTCCTGTCACTTAAACCCATCAAGGTTAAAAAGATTGCCCCATCTGAAAGAACATGGAGCCATTTCTGCCATCCACATATATAGAGAAGGTAGGCAGCTGGGATGAGAATAAGAGGACTAGAGGCAATTCCTCTGCTCCAAATAAATGGATAATAAATCAGAAACTGGTAACCAGAGCCTGTAGCAAACCATGAAGGTTTATTTTAATCTTCTTCAGAGAGTGTCTAGCAGCTGAGCAGATATTCTGAAAACTTTAACCAGAAACCAGCTTATTGCTTGTGTGGCATGCCCTTTTTTAAATGTGATGCTTCTTTAAAATCTAAGTTTTGTTTGATTTCTGGATCTGTTTTGCTATGTTATACTTTGAGCTTAGATGGTATAGAGATCTTTCTGAAAGGAAACTCCTTGGTTCCCAAGGATTTCTGACTTTCTGCAGCTTAAATTCGACACCAGTCCTTTCTCCATGTCAGCTTGCTCAACAGCAGACAAGATGGTAGGTGGCACATAAACCAGAGATAAGGAATTCTGTATGACTGGTAGGGGGTATACCCTCAGGGAACAACAGATGTGTATAATATATCTGTTACCAAATTTGTTGAACCTTTTAATGAATGTACTTGAAATATTTGTCAGTAATACAAAAGGAATAAACAGAGCATGTTATTAATTAAAAATTCAGACAAGTATATGTTTTGATGATTATTCCTTTGCTTCCTGTGGGGTTTTGGCACAGGAAATGGAAGCACTCACCAGAGTGGTGAGATGTATTTTAAAAATGTGTTTTGAAGATTGCATGGGAAAGGAACTCGGGGAATATAAAGTGATCGAATTACTTTGATTTGTAATCAGAACTATTGCTCCTGGAGAGCTGTGAACACAATTTTGGTCGTCAAATCCATTAGTTCACTGTGAATAAACCCCATTAAAAAATTGCTTATAAGATTGCAGGATTTATCGTAATAATTGGTACGTGCAGGGCACATGTACATTTGCAGTAGTTTTGCAGGTGCTTGTACAAGTAGGAGAACAACACGGGGAAATCTGCACAAAGAACAACTGCAGATTCACTGCCTAGTAGTTTTGAAAGTGACTGCAATGTTTTCCAAATCCCATCTCCAGTTTGTTTTGCAAGATGATATGCAGGTATCTCTTAGAAGGTGCCTGATATTAATACTTATATTAGAGCTCAGTACCAACCTTTAGCCCCATACAGTGTCTCTGTGATGGGTCCTTGGGAGATGGTGCTCTGATGCTTGGTTGGTGGGGAGGCTACCTGAGGTGTACCTCTTGCTGCCATGTTTTTGCTGATTACAAAAGCAATGTGCTTCCTGATTGAGCTTTTCCCATCTCAAGATGCTCTGTTTCTTCTGGTGTTGAAAAGGTTGGGTGGAAAGGGAGACTTTGGTAATCCCAGTGGTCTGAAATCTTGGGAGGCAACTTTTTCTGATTAATTAAGGTCAGAACTTTAAAACTTGAACTCTTCAACTTGTTAATGCAGGAAAAAAAGTATCATGAGTACCTATCATGTCTCACTGCCAGCAAAACAGCCTGGATGGCATTAGCTGTTGGGATGGGTATGTGATTATGTATCCACTGTGTGTGGCTGCTGTGGGGAGCACCATGGGGTAAGCAAGGCTGGGGGTCCTGAGAAAACATGCTCACAAGAGTAAGTGTGCACCTGCATGTATTTTTGGATATGGGTAGGGACTTGCCAGGACTTGGTTGTAGAGAGGTAGCTAAAAAGTTGCTTGTACTTACTGAGATTTTGATGTAGTCCACTGCTGTGGTTTGTCCTTTGTGTTGCTGATACTGATCATGAATGTATAGTTCACTGATTGCTGGTTAATTACGTGTCATTAATAAATCAATAAACCACTTCAATTCTGATTTGATTTAAACCATGTGAGATGAGCAGTTTTTCCCTGTTACTAGAAGCACTACATCTTGTAGATTATATGTGACCAGGGCACCCCTGGTAGTAGTGTATCTTGCAGGTGATGGCAGAAAACCAAATCACTGCAGTCTCCATGGTTGCGTAAGCCCTATATAAGCATCTTTTTGTAAGCAACAATGCTGTTCTTTGGCATAGGGCATGCCTTCCTCTAACCTGTTTCTGCTGGTTCTTGAAAGGCTTGATACCACAGTGACTTGTAAGTCAGAATATTTGGGAAAAAAAATTAAAAAAAGAAGTCTGTTAAGAAATGTAGTTCCCAATGTTTCTGCTGAACTTGCACAAAGAGATGTAAAACTCATGAAAGTTAGTCTGAACAAATTTTAAGAGATTAAAATAGTTATCAAGTGTTGCTGATATAGAATCATAGAATAGTTAGGGTTGGAAAGGACCTTAAGATCGTCTAGTTCCAACCCCCCTGCCATGGGCAGGGACACCTCACATTAAACCATATCACTCAAGGCTCTCTCCAACCTGGCCTTGAGCACTGCCAGGGATGGAGCCTTTACAACCTCCCTGGGCAACCCATTCCAGTACCTCACCACCCTTACAGTAAGGAATTTCTTCCTTATATCCAATCTAAACTTCCCCTGTTTAAGTTTCAACCCATTACCCCTTGTCCTGTCACTGCAGTCCCTAATGAATAGTCCCTCCCCAGCATCCCTGTAGGCCCCCTTCAGACACTGGAAGGCTGCTATGAGGTCTCCACGCAGCCTTCTCTTCTCCAGGCTGAACAGACCCCAATTTTCTCAGCCTGTCTTCATACAGGGAGGTGCTCCAGTCCCCTAATCATCCTCGTGGCCTCCTCTGGACTTGTTCCAACACTTCCGTGTCCTTTTTATGTTGAGGACACCAGAACTGCACACAATACTCCAGGTGAGGTCTCACAAGAGCAGAGCAGAGGGGCAGGATCACCTCCTTCAACCTGCTAGTCACGCTCCTTTTGATGCAGCCCAGGATACGGTTGCTTTCTGTGCTGTAAGCACACACTGAAGCCAGCTCATGTGCATTTTCTCATCAACCAACACCCCCAAGTCCTTCTCCACAGGGCTGCTCTGAATCTCTTCTCTGCCCAACCTGTAACTGTGCCTGGGATTGCTCTGACCCAGGTGTAGGACCTTGCACTTGTCATGGTTAAACTTCATGAGGTTGGCATCAGCCCACCTCACAAGCATGTCAAGGTCCCTCTGGATGGCATTCCTTACCTCCAGCGTATCAACAGAACCACACAGCTTGGTGTCATTGGCAAACTTGCTGAGGGCGCACTCAAACCCACTGTCCATGTCACCGACAAAGATGTTAAACAAGACCAGTCCCATCACTGATCCCTGAGGGACACCACTCGTTACTGATCTCCAGCCGGACATTGAGCCATTGACCACAACTCTTTGTGTGCGCCCATCCAGCCAGTTCTTTATCCACAGAGTGGTCCACCTATCAAATTGATGACACCAATTTAGAGACAAGGATATTGTGTGGGACAGTGTATATATCTCTTTGCTTTTCCTACTATGTAGGATCAATGCTTAGATCATGCTAAAGTATCTTTTTCTTATGTTTACATGTAGCTATGATCCTTATATGTTTTTGCACTGGGTAGCTGAAAGGGTACTTGTAGTCTTCACAGACACTGAAGCCAGAATGTTGTATAGTTTGCAGATTTCCATGCAACATGTGCATAGGTATGTACAATTCTACATTGAAGTAAGTGTCCTGATAAGAGCAGGCTTCAAATGCATTGTCTCTGTTGTGCTGTCATCTAATGAAATTGCCTGTAAACTTCAACATAGTGGTTTTGCTTATCTACAGGTTTTGGCATTTCAGTAAATCAATCGACTCTCTACTTGAAGCATTCTGAGCCATCTCCACTTTTGCTCAGCTTCTCTGGTGGGGAAGATAAACTAAAATCCCCCTATTCAGCCCATGATATTGTGGTGGCAGTTCCCTTTGAGCCTGTTGGCAATTGGAGTGTTTGCTTTAGAGCTCTACATCATATTGGAATCTATGGAGAGCCATTCTTTGTGTGACAGGAGATTTATAAAAGGCAGCATTAACTGCAGCTCCCAGTCAATACGTTTCCTTCTCATTGACACAAAAAACCCAATAGTTTTGAAATATTTAAATGCAAAACTCCCTTTAAAAAAATCATTAATATTTCTATCACTGCTGGAAGTGATAATCTAATGAAAATAGGTTTGAACAAAACAGCAGGACCTGGCTGAAATTACTGCTTAATTCTCTCCATTAAGTTAGAAGTAGCAGAACAGAATGAAAAAGGGGAATGTGTGTGTATATTACTTGGAGAAAGATAAATGCCCTCAGTTCAACTTCAAAATACCTATCTTTCTTGAAGTCAGGACCCTGAATCCCAGCAGAGTCATTGTTTTGTTTCTTGAAGGACTCCATAAGCTTTTAGGTTTCTCAAAGGAGTCTTTACACACAGATGATGATGAAGAAAAGATAGCGCTTTTCTGAAAGGGCTGAAACTTCCCTTTTTTTCCCTCTTCCAAAGCAGATGGAACAAATCTCTCCTTTGCTTTCCATGGGGTCCTATCAGTGGGTACTCTTAAGCTGTGTTGTAATAGACAAAGGAAAGATGGTCCCATAAACTGGAAAGACAGCAGAAAGAAAAAAAATCAGCAAGGTCTGTTAATCTCATGCATTGCTGTCTCTGCTTGGGAAATCGCATTTTTTTCATACAAGAGGAAGTCTATGGATTCACAGAGTTTTATTCTGGCTTCTTTGGTTAAGTGTTGGTTTGGATTGTTCTAGAACCTAGCAGCTTTTAGAAACAATTGGCAGTCCTGCCCATTTCTTACAAAAGCTAAGCTTATTTATCTCAGTTTTACTCAGTGTTGCTTACTTCAGCAATCTGGTGTTTTTTGTGTTATAATGGGCACTTCAGCACACTGCTGGTACACTTGAAACTGCTCTTCTCATGGTCAAACCAAACCTGAAGTGGTGCACCAGGGCACAGTCTGGAGTGCTCTGCTTGCCATGTGGCTGCTTGGTCCCCCTGCACACATGTGGCTTGCAGCTGGTGCAAATTTTACTGATGGTAAAGTTATACGTTCTATGACGGTGCAGTCTTAGCTCTATGCTATGTGTCTAAGCTGATCTTAGTGGGCAGGGAAAGTGCACTAGATTCCTGCTGTAAAAACACATGCATAGTAGTTACACAACTAAAAGCAGAGTCTCATAATTAAGGATTAACATGAAAGACAAAGCCTTTTAACATCTTCCAGAGAAGCATAAAGCATGAGATAAGTCACGAGGCAGGAACCCTTTTTTAATGGCTGTACTTAGCTTTATTCAGGTAAGTAGTCCTCTTAAATTACCTCTTTCACAAAAGTAAAGTTAAGTCCATACATGTGACCCTAAATTATAAGCAAAATATATGATACCAAAAGTAATTTTAAGTCTCAGATATATGTTTTTTTTAAGGTAGGACAGGAAAAAAGAGGAGTGCAAATTATTTCTCTGGGTGGATTCTTGAATTAAACTTAATTTTTTTGCTGAAAAAATACAAAATTTTTTTTAAAATTATTTTGTCATTTTATGTTTTGGTTTTGTTTATCTTTTTCTCAATGGATTACCAAGATATTTCAAGGCTGTTATGTGCTTTGATGAGTTTCATGTTAAACTCTACATCTTACAGGCCACGGTGAACTGATTTGAAAGGTCAGTCTGATCAGTGTTTAAAACCTCAGTACAAAAGTTACCAATGACCTTCTTGCTATCCTACCACTAAGATCTGAACTTACCTATGCTGCTCATTGTTCATGAACCATTTAAACTAGATCCCGGGTTGTGGTGTCAAAGAAATCCAACAGATTTCTGTTAACTCTAACATACTGTCTGATGTTACTTGTTTGATGAAGTTTTTCAAGTCTACTTTAAAAGCAGAAGATGAGATAAAGCTGAGAAGCAACAGCTAGTATCTGCACTGGTATGTGAATCTGATGTTTTATATGGAAGTATTTTTAAGCAAGTTTCCCTGGGAAATAAGACTTTATATGATGGTGCAGTTTGTCTGCAGGTTTCCTCCATTCCCCTCATAAATTTTGCATGGGAGCCAACCACAACTTAATTAGAAATTAGTAAGAATCTTATTTTTTTAGTTTAATTTCAAAATCTGCAATAGATGTACTTAGATGGAGAGATGTACGTGAGTGCTGCTGCTGAGCATGAGATAATTCACCAGCTGCCCAGTCCCATGGGCAGCTTCAGACTGGTCTCAGTCTGATGGAAGCATCAGGAGAAAGCTGAAAAAGCATGGAAATGGTAGAAAACAGGGTGGTGCCAGGAGCCAGAGGATACAGATGAATCAAAAGCCAGACCTCATTAGTTCTGTTTCTTGGTTAGGGGGAATGATGGTGTTTGATTATTTTTAAAATAGTAATAGAGTGGATTGCTGCATAAAATAGCTGGGCAGAAGGAAAAGAGCAAATTCTCTTGTTTGCATGAAGCAGAGCCCTGCTTCTAATTTTTTTCTGCGCTTGGAAAAAAAGTCAGATTCTTCATTGTATTACAACCCTTGAAGCTGCCCTAAACTGTGCTGAGGATGGAGCCAGTATAACATGTAGTCAGCCACAAACAATTTCCTTTTCTCTTCTCGGCCATCTGTTCTCCTTGCTAATGCATGGTGTTTTCCAAGTCCACCCCCCAGATCAAGAGCAGTAATGAACATCACCTCTTTGCGAGAGAGAGCAAACATGTTATCGTTAAGACCACTTAGGGTCCTCCTGTTGTTTAGGCTTTCATTAACTCAAGTGCTGGCAGTACTGCCGACAGGATGACAATTTATACCTTATTACCAATATTGCTGTAAATGGCTGCTGAGGCTGAGAGCAGTGTGGTTCTTCTGAGGATGACAAGAAAGTATCACATCTTCTTTTTCATGCTGCCTCAGCTGGCCCAAGTTGCCTGTTACAGGCTTCACCATTAACATTTGCCTCAGAGTGCATTAAAAATTCATCATTACATGACCAAAACAAACCTTTTTTTCTTTCCCTTCCTACAAGAGAGCCTTGTGTTCTATTTGTCTTCCTCCTTATGTTAATTTGTTTCAATTCTTCCCACTTGAGTTACCTCTGAATCATGTGCTTTCTGGCCATCCCACTGGATGTGTTGGTACAGAGGCTGCTTTTTCTGTTGATACTGCTCATCTTACAACTGCTGAACAGCACCAGCACTGCTAATTAAAGAGGACGGTGGGGAAAGGCAGTTTACACTGCCGTTACACTTTTTAAGTGTGTCAGGTACCACTGTCCAAAGGATGCATAAAGAGAAGCATACCATGAAAGTGATTAGATTGGAAAAGGCAACTTTAAAAATTATATATATATTTATGTTTTCAGTATCTTAAAAGAAATTATGTCACTTATTGCTCCAAGAGTGACCCTGATGCTCCTTCAGGTTGCCAGGGCTTGAGGGATCTGTCCATGTTGGATGCTTAAGTCTGCAGTGAGAGTCAGGTGTGATGGCCTTATCGACGCATCTTCTGAAGTATCTGCTCCTAGTCACATTTATTACCTACTTGTAGTCCAGCTCTTCGAAGCACCGAGAGCAGTCAGTGCTGATGTGCCTCCCAAGCTGTTGCCCTAGCAGGCATTCACCACAATACACAACTTGAACTGTATTTTCTGAAGAAAATAGAATACAAACTGGGAACAGGTTGAAGACGGTGTTTTTTGGTTGGGTTTCTTTTTTCTTTTGTTAAGGCTTTGAAGCAGTGTGAAATGTAAGATTTCAGAATGCTTTATTCTGTAAGGGAAACGCTGTAAGATTAAGCCAGAGGAAAATTAGAAGTTGGAAGATAAATTTGTATGAAATTGAGAATGTAATTTAAGATTCTTTATGTGATTGTTAGAAAAACCTTTATCATCAAATTGATCTAAACAGTTCTGTGTAAGAGCAGACAAATCTGCTAGGAACTAATGCAATATAAATTGTAAGTAATAATTAATAACTACATCAAAAAGATAAAGGACAATTTAAAATCCTCTTTTAGAAAGAACAGCCTGATTATTTTTACATGTAGCTCAGTGCAAATGTCTGTCCTTGGTTTCTGAGTGGTACCTGCATTTGTTTTAGAGTCCAAGCAAAATTTTATGTTTATTACTCCCCCTCTCTCTGAATGGTTCCTCTGTTTTCTTTTTAAAATCAGTTTATTTTAGTACACATGTAAATAACTATAGAGTGATCAGTTACTGCTGGGTTTGAAATGGTCTGAGTAGTTTGAAAGAACCTTTGTGGAAAGGACCTGAAGGAATCATCAACCTAACTGGAAAAAATAATAAGCACATTTAAGTTTCAAGAATAATCTTCTTTAGAACACTTTTCTGATGTGGCATACATGGAAAATCAACCAGAGCTCTGAGCTCATTCTACTGTCTCTTCCCTTGCTTTTAATTGAAGCTTCATGTCTGGTTCAAGAGGTTACAGTCATATTTGTTATTTATATTCATTAGAAAATAATTTTCATCAGCCAAGTAATTTTTCTTTAGTAAATGTGACAAATTCATTTGGGCTTATAAATCTTTTCCTAATTAATATCCGACAGATGGTCCAACGGGTTTTGACAAAGCTAACCTATAAGATCGTTCATCTTCCTGCATAATTAACAGGGGTCTTTAAGTTTAGACTTTGAATATTGATTCAGTCACATAGGAAATTAATTAATAGTCAATCATAATGCAATCTTGATAAATATACTAACAGCTTGTTTAGAAATCTGTACGCTACCCAACTGGTTAGAAAACTGTATGCTGTTAAAATTGTAGCATCTTTTTGTAACTGGAATGATTTTGGGCAAACAATTCCGGCTTCAGTTAAAGTAAGCCTTTGTGTGTTTTCCATTTTAAGTAGCAATTGATATGCTAGTAATTGCTATAAAACTGTGTCTTATGTAACTTGGTTTGTGCTGTGCAGTAAGCGAAGTCCCTGTTGTAGTTAGCAGAATCTTCTCTAACAGAAAAATAAAACACCCCCCTGCTATCTTTCAAATTCTTATTCGATTTACAATATCTGTCATCAGGCATTTATACAAGCTGCCACTAACCAGTTACACTTGTGATGTACTAGGAATGTCTAGAGAAATCTGCTTGCCTATTATCACAAATTTGCATCTTTGAAAGACTGAGTTTCACCATCACACAAAGCAGTGTAAGGATCTTATATATTTATATCTACTGTTGACATTCCACGTTTATTCTGAGTATGCACTGATTTTCAGCGTATTTTCATCGGTACCATCCCAGAGTGCTTTGAACCCATGTAAATAGATCAGTATCTCTTTCTGCTGGTCTTGTCCTTTGTGTTGAATGAAACTGCTCCAAATACGAAACTGTACAATTTTTATCCAGATTCAAGGCTTTTTTTGGAGAAAGGTCTGGAAGCCAGCGTCTAAAAGTGGCCCACTTTGATATCCTCATCTTAAGCTGTGGGAATACTGAACTCACTTATATTGGAGCTATAGGCTTGAAAACCTGATGCTGGCAAGGATGGAGATTCTCTGGGTTGCTGACAAATCAGGAAGGGAGTACAGCAGCACTGGAGGAGTGAGAGAAGGTGTGGAGGTATTTGTCCCTTTGCAGGGTGTCAGCAGGACATACCTTTGTTTCCATGCTTGTTGTAAATGAGGTAAAGAATTCAGAAAACTGGATGGCTAAGCCACTTCTTGTTTCCAGTAATATTCCCAGGGGAAAGTACACAATCAGTCTACTAAATAAGCATACACTAAGTTATTTAGACTGCATGTTTGTTATTATTTTAATTATCTTTTGATGCTTAAAATGATAAGAAGCATGTTTTTCTGTCATCTGCGGTGTGCATTAGTCTACATGTGCTTTTTACAGTGCTAGTAATACCCCGTATTGCTGCGTGTATGGTCCTGCCTAGGCTAATTATACCAAAGGCTTGGGTGAAACTACAGGAGTGGTCATATTTAGAAGAAAAAAAAATCTATGTACTTTACTTCTTCCTGGCATTGTCTACCATGGGAGACATCCAAAATGCAACCTCTTTGTAGCAGCCATGTCTAAAGCAATGTCACGCTGAACTTGTGGCTGTAAGTTCTTATTTGTGAGGCACAAATCTGCAGTGGGTGCAACACCTGAGCAGGTAGAAGTTGCAGTGTGCAGGAGTGCTGAAGTTGTGCTAGTCCATTAGTTAGCTACCTGGCTCTTTCTGAGGCAAATTAGACTCTTTTGAAATGTCCTCAGGCCTTTTGTGTGGTGTGCAACAAGTTATTATAGTATCTGGTGCAAGCACGTCAGAGGTTACCTGGTGACACCTTCTGCTGTTAGCAGCATGGTCAAAACCAAGCTACCCATTTTCTAGTTGCATTTACAGCCTATAAATCAAGCGTGCACTTTTTACCCAGCTGAGGTGTATTTTGGAAACCAGCCTACAGCCTGCAGTAACATCTAATGACCAGGTGCTGCTGTCCAGACAATAACCACAATGCAAAATTCCTATGTTAGAAGGAAACTGAAATAAAGCCTCAGCCATTAAATAATCCTTGTTTGGTTTGTATTTTTTGCTCGAGGGCATGAATTCTCTCTGTTCTCCCTTAAATGTTGTAAAGGCATGTTTCAACCATAAGCATGTAAAGCTGCTTCCCTCCCTCTTTTAATTACAGATCCTTCTAAAGAGTATCCATGGGAGAACCAAGTGTGAGTTTCTTATACATTCAAAATTTTCACTAAGGTTGAAGAATAGGTCTGAATATGAAGAATGATTTTGCAGCATGTTTATTTTTAGATCTGCTTGTGCACCCTACAAGCTAACAGTATTAAACCCCTAAAAGATAGGAACTAGTTAAGCTGCTTATAAAGGTTTTACTTTTGTTCTTCTGTTCCAGTGAATTTTTTTAATGAAACATGAGAGCAGATAATTAACAATAAAAGAACAATAAATCTGAGAATAATGAAAAAATAATTCACTATAATTCTATTGCAGTTAGTCCAGACTCTTTTATTCTTCAACTGATTATATTAAACACAAACAATAACTGGCTCCTATAGATTGTTTGTGAGAAGAGCTCTAGACTCTTCTTTTGTTTTTCTATTTTTTCTTTTTTTTTTTCTTTTTTTTTCTTTTTTTCTTGTCTTCTTTTTTTTTGGTCTAAATATTTTCGGAACTACATTTAGTCTAGTTTCAAGGAAGGGGCTCCAAGTCCCTTCAGGCTGTTCAGAATTTCTTGATTCTTCTTATTTCATTATTCTAATACATAAGGAATCAATCATGCTATGAGGCTTCATGGAGACCTTATAGCAGCCTTCCAGTATCTGAAGGGGGCCTATAAGGATCCTGGGGAGGGACTCTTCATTAGGGACTGTAGTGATAGGACAAAGGGTAACGGGTTAAAACTTAACCAGGGGAAGTTTAGATTGGCTATAAGGAAGAAATTCGTTACTGTGAGGGTGGTGAGGCACTGGAATGGGTTGTCCAGGGAAGTTGTGAATGCTCCATCCGTGGCAGTGTTCAAGGCCAGGTTGGATGAAGCCTTGGGTGATATGGTTTAGTGTGAGGTGTCCCTGCCCATGGCAGGGGGTTGGAACTAGATAATCTTAAGGTCCTTTCCAACCCAAACCATTCTATGTTCCTATGATTCTAATTACTTTCCAGTTCTGACTTGATCTTAGAAATAGGCAAGTTATCAGTGTGAGACTGCCCAGGGTCTTTTGGCTGGACATGCCAGCTGCAGCTGGATTTGGATAATATAGCTAGGATTCACATCCAGGAAACATGTAGTCTGTAAATACCTTCTGGATTCCCATTAGCCCTAGCTACAGCTCTGCAGAGAAATCCCTTTCTTTTTGGTGTTTGTTTCTTTAATCCTGAGTAGTGAAACCTGTTGTCTTTCATCTTGTCTTAGGTTGTCATTTCCACTGCTAAAATGTAAGCATATGAATGAGAAAGGCAAACCAATCATATTAATCCAAGACAACAGGTTTATTTATTAAGAAATGTGGGTGAGATTAATTGATTCAAAAATGTGGATGGGCTTGTTCCATGATATGACAGAAAACCGAAACAGACGCGCACTTTCACAGTCACCAACTTCAGTGGGGCCTTTTGAGAGTAAAAAACTAATACAAGTTCGGTAGAAAAACATTTGACCTGAAGAGTCTTTTTGTACTTCAGACAATAACTTGAAAGGATTTCTACAGGGGGAGGGATCTGAGGAGAGGTCGTACAGTGCTGGGACCCAGATTCCCAGTGCTGTTGTAGCCAGTGTGCTTCAGCAGTCATGTGCTGGAGGCTGCGGCAAAAGCAGCTTATGAGAGAAACTGTGACATCTCAAAAAAGAGTACAGCTGGAGAAAGAGTCATCGGTGGGTAATATAAGGGCAGAGCTGTTCAATGTTGGAAAAAGCCTGAACAATGTGAAGGCAATGGCATTACTGATTTTGAAACCAAGACTCTGGAATCTGACATATTATGGACATTTCTACCTTGGTTTTTGATAGAAAGCCCCCTGTCTTGTGCAAAATTAATGAAGTCCTCAACAGAGAGAAAGAGGATGAAGACTTTCCTTCTTTGGGAACTGAAGGTACCCCATGATACAAAGGTGCAAACTTGGGAGAAATTATTTTCAGTGATGGTAAAAACATGGCTATGGGCAAACAGTGTGAGCTGATCTGATCTGTGGAGATCTAAACCATAGGGAAGTGGGAGTTAGGGAGATGCAATGGGCTGTACACTTCTATGACCTGTGAATTGCACAGGAAGTGTCCATATTTTCTTTTGAGAAATTCTGGGCAAAAACTTGGGATCGTGTGCAATGAAATCACTGTGTCAGCAGGCCAAACGCACTGCGTATGTGTTGCACTTGTGGAAGAAGCTGAAGCGATAAGTCTGTAGGAACTGCAGGTCTTTCCGTGGCCATGTAGCCAGACCCCATAGTGCAGGCAGTGCAAGTCCAGGATGCGTCACACTCACTGTACAGATGACAGTGGCCATTTGTCTGGGATGTGAACTGAGCTGTTACACATCAAAAATCTTGACAAATGCACTGAACTAATAGTAAATGGTAAGTCAGCATATGCAGAGTATCCAGGACTGACCCCTGCAGACTTTATTACCGATGTTCCATGTTTTCCCAGTTTTTTTTCAGAGCCATTTGAATGTGGGTACAAATTCATGTTGAGAGACTGAAACTAATATCTGTGTGGAAACTTTCTTCTAACCAGTTTTATTTGATATGCTCAGGTCTGGAAGAGCAGGAAACTGCTCTAATTAGCTGAACCCTAGTGACCTAACAAAGTGCACTTGCCTTGGGAAGCAAAAGGTCTTTCCAGTCATCTAGTGGAATTAATTTCTCATGAATTGCTCCACTTCTCTGCTCGGGTCACATCTGTAGCAGAGTTCAGTTTATAATGGCCCATCTTATACATTGCAAGCGTATGGTTAAACTGTGTTTCTCTCAGCCTTACTCCTTTCCTTTAAAGTGAATAAACTTTGGTGAAGTTTTCCTTTAGCTTGTATCCTCTCTGCAGCATTTCCTGATACTGATCTTTTGGCTCCAGTTCTGACTGACATAGATAAACTGTCAAAAGTGTGGAGAGAAGGCTTGGCCTGGAAAATTGTGCTGGAAAACTGTGTGCACACTAGTGTGGCTCATTTGGTTGTACAGCTCAGGTTTAAGAGTGGATTTCAGTTTCAGCCTGAGAATTACACTTGCTCCCCTGTGTCCTTGTATCTTAGTATGTACATGAAAACTGTGCTGGGGAAGGTGAAGGCGAAAGGCTGCAGGGTCAGCACTGCACTAGGTAACTGTCACTACAGGGGGATTATGCCAGCTTGCTTGTGGTAGGAAACCTAATGGGGTTAAATTTCTTTGAAGTGTAATCCCTTTGGATTTTAATTAAATTTATGTGCCAAATTGCTTTAAAATGTATCCTGGCTAAGAAATACATACATATAGGTATATGTAAAATATATAGGCTTAGGCTGTTTGACTGTATCACTGAGGCATTGAAAACCCAGTGTCTTTTAGGCAGGGAGTATACGTGCATTTTAATGGATATTGTAGGGATAGAATGACCTGAACTAATTTCAGTGTTCGTGTAGTTGTATTCTAGTCCTAGCAGTGTGGAGCTGACAGAAATGAGATTTTCACCAGCTACATCACTGGTTATCAGGACAAAAACCCAGGTTCCTTCCCTCCCTCCCTGAAGCAATTGTATATGGGGCGCACAAACTGTTTCTGTCCCTGATAGCCTCTTTTCTCCTTAGGATATGATAGTGCCAAGGAAGGAAATCTTTATTGGGATAGTGCTGTTTGTACCAGTTCTTTTTCCTCACAAAATAGTGTGTAGCAGTTCTTCAAGTGCTCCTTTATGGCTGATGTTGAAATGGACCAGATGTTTTTTCTTTGGTATGTTTGTCTTAAATATGAATGTTATAGTGTTTATTTTTTTATCAGGACATAAAGAGAAGATTGAAAAAGGAGCAGTGGAAACATTTATCTTGTTATGTCTATATATAGTGAAGTGGATGGTGTTGAATGCTCAGCATTGTACCATGCCATCAATGACATGTAGCATGTGCTGAGCCAAAGAACTCAATTCAGCGTTGCTGGGTTCTTGATGCTCTGGTGGGAACAAAACCAACAAAAGACACAAGGAATAAATAGGGCATAGTAGGGAAAGACATCTACCTCTTCTTCCTCTGCCCAAGTACACACAATTGGTGAAAATAAGTCCTTAGAAGTAGCAAACCTGGCAAACCCTCCATATTTTGGGACTGCAGTTCCTGTGAAGAGAAGCATTGGGTGCATTTTTCAGTACTACTTCAATAATGGTTCTGAATCTCTGCTCCTAGAACTTTCAGACAGAATGACATCCACAGCAATAAGTATTGTCGCAATAAATGATCTTTACTTTTTCCTCAGACTTCGCCACCTCAGCAGCATGGCAGTAGCTGCTATGCAAAATATTTGCAATCAACCCTTTGATTTTCTTTTTTCCTTTTTCCCATTTCTTAACACTTTGTTTGTAAAAGCTGAATTTTCATGAATAGCAGCACTGAGGAACTGAGCTTGAAGCAGCAAACTTTCATAAGGTGTACTGTATTTGTGGAAGGCTTATCTTGCATTTCCTGAATCAGTTTAGTGGGCTCTTAACTGGATTAGTAGTGCTGACCATAACAGTCATTAAAAAGGAGTCTGACAGTGATTTTTTTATGGCTTCTCTTGTCAGTATTGCTGGAAATAATTAATCCACAGTGCTTAGGTATAAATTTAGGACTTATATAGTGATTTTTATCCTCCACCCTCGCCAACATCACTTTGTACTAGACAGCTATAAGTTTCAAATTGTGCTACTCCCTCTTTGGTCAGCAAATCATTCATATTAATGCACTTTCAGCCTCCTGCAGAGGGATACGTTGTTTAGAATTATCATTAGGAAATATTACCCTATCATCTGCAGAACAGTGTTTACATTTGATATCCTGTGGCTGCTGGCAATGACCTGTCCACATAATGCTGGGAGAGTGTTTAGAAGTAAGCACTGAAAAGCTGCATTCTTTAATAAATGCAAACTGTGACCAGACAAAGATTAGTTAAGTATGTATTAGGGAATAATCCTGTAGGATGGATGAGAATACTCATTCTTGTGTTCCAGCTCACACACCATCCTTGGGGATCACTTCCTTGCTTGTGAGAAATGCTTTCCCAGGATGGATTTGGCTTTGAAATGACCAGATGGCAGCTTTTATGTTTTTGCATCTACTTTTCTGTGATTCGTGAATAAACCTCATACAAGGTGATTCCTGCTGTGCTACAAACAGGAGCCATGAGAATCATCTCCAAGCTGATTTTTGGAGCCTTTGCCAAATGCAATTGGGCTGAGAACTGAGTTAGTCCAGTGCATGAGAACATACCCCCTGAGTTTTAGGCACAAACTCAGCCTGCTGGTGTTATCGGTCACTAGTGAAAAATTGTGATTGTTCTGTTCAGGTTTTTGCTGCTTTAGACCTATATAAATGCAGCCCAGCTTGCCAGATAGGGTATATTGCTTTCTTCTTCTTTTTTTTTGTTATCCAACCTGGTCTCCAGATTATTTTTTTTCCTTGTTTACAAAACATGTCACAATAAGTAAAACAACTTTCCCATATCCCCTTGGAGTTTAGATAAAACTTAAAAGAGTAGAGACAGAACTATAGGTCACCAGTCACTGATATGATCAAGCTTAATTAATTTGATGTCTTATTGTGGAGTTGGCCCTATGTGAGATTATTCTGAGCATGTTCCCCAGCTATGCGTTGGATGTTTTTTGTTGTTGCTGCTTGTGAGATTGTATCTTTTGAGAGACTATTTAGATGGCAGAGTTTCTGCCTGGTGGGAAAAGGTTTTCAGTGCTTGTCTATTGATCTTATAGTTCTGTTGCAGTGGGAAATGAAACATTGAGTGTGTTTATATCCTTAGAAGCAAAGAGCAGCCTCCTTCCCCCTGCTTTCTGAAGATGTCATATCTTGAAGGAAAGTAGAACAGAAAAAGAACAAATTTATTCTCTGAGCTTTGAAGACGATGAATTATTTATCCTTTGAAAGCTTTCACTATCTTTGCATGAAAGGAAGTTCTATTATTAAAAGCAAGGGTTTCTTTTTCTGCATGTCAATAAGAGGGAGATCAGAGTTGACTGATTATTGAGATGTCTTTTTCCTTAGAGAACTGGACAGCTCTAGCTGGTTGGCACCAAGAAGCTGTTTTTAAAATAACAAAGTTGTTAGATTTGATGCTAATGTGGGATTGGAGCCCTGCTAAATGGCATATGAGGACCAAAAGATGAAACAGATGAAACTGGGCCTTGGAGAGGTTTATGTGTGACCATGTAACTTATCTATCTGTTAAATATGTTTTTCTCATGTATCCAAAGTTTTTGGTTTAGTTTTTCAGCCAGACTGTGATTATTCTTACTTCTTTCTTTGATTCCATAGTGTCTACATGTGCCAGAGAACTTGAAAATAAGCTCATTCCACTTGAAGGCAATTAGCATCCCACCCTGACACTGTTTCTTCTTCTGTCTTGGCTCTACAAACTGAAAGTTTGAACCCTGTGTTTTGTGAGAGCCAAATCCCACAGACTGAGTAGGTATCTTTTGTCCCTTGGGGTACTGACCTCAGGATTTATCTATGTTTCTGAGGGGGCTTTGAGGAGTGAGGTATGAGATGTACATCTTTTTATTACATTGGACATTCCCTGTGTTTTGTGTCCAGTAAAGCACTAATTTCTTCTGTGATCTGTAAGAAAAGTGTGTACACACTCATTGTTTTCCGCAGTCTTGTCTCTCACTGGAGGCTGTCATGAGTAATGACCTGGAATCAAAACACTGGGCCAACTAAATGTTTTTTGGGGATGTGCTGTGCTGTTGGAGCCAGTGTCTTTTCTCAGTGCGTTTGCAGAGGATAAGAGTTCCTGAGCTGGAAATACCATCCGACAGATAAACCTGTGGAAGCTGATCTACACCTGACTTCACTAAGGTTGTTATCCAGGTAATGAAGTCATATAATTTGATCTCAATGGCATAGTAATTTTGGGTTCATTACTGGATCACACCATGGAAGGCACTCATCATACACAGAAATCTCCAGCAGACCTGGTGGCTCCATCTTGGCCTTGGGTCCTCCTTTCCCCTCTGCTTTTAATATGATCCTGGTTCCAGTGTGCTGCCTTTTCAGTTGCAGCATAGTGACTCCCAGCACAGGATGCTGCATGGATCTCTTCATATTCAATTAAGATTCTATTATTCCTAGAAGGAACTAGAAGTTAAACTTCCCTTCTCATCAGAAGGCTAGTAAAGTGTTTGCTGCATGTCTTTCTCATGTCTCTCTCCATACTGATCAAGAGATGGGGATAGAGAGCCCTTTTCCCTTAAAAGCTTTCCCTTCACAGCTTTACTTTAACATGCACTTCCACTGTTTTTCCACCTCTAGTGACCCCTCTTCCTGAACAAATGGCAAGGAATAGGGTAGCTGGACAAACCTGGAATGATTTTTGGTAAGGGAAACTGCTTTGAATAGAATTGCTTGTTTTCAAGCAGTATTGCCTGCATTGAAAGTATGACACATATGCATATAAGATACAGATAGATGTTCCCAGTGTACAGTATAAAACAGAAGGTGTAATCATGTTTTAATGGCAATTGCTTGCAGTGAAGGTGACAAACTCAGTGTCATTGTGTGGTCCCAGTTATGTACCCTGTGTCACAGCCCTGACTCAGCTACTGGTGCTGTCCCTGGAGGGGGCAATGGTAGAAGCGGGGTCTTGTTTGGCAGAAGGTGTTTCCCAAGGCCTTGAAGGGGTTCGGAAGGTGTCTGCCCTTCAGGACCACTGCTGTGAATCTGGAGGAAGCACTTTAAAAGCAACAGATATGCTGACCATGGTTATGCCATGTTCAGCCTGGCTAACTACTGCAGCAGAAGTGGTGTGGCCTGGATGCCAGCAACTTCTGGGGCACACTCTTTGTTTGTAAAGTTGTGCCAAGGTCCTTTGCTTCCTATCTGCCTAGTTCCTGCCTTGGCTGGGAAGGTTGAGTGGAGGGCAGGTATTCCTATGGGTGCTGCAGTCCCATTCCCAGCTGCAGAATGTATATCTACAGCCATTGCAAATCGCATCTTCCCCCTCACATGATGGCGTGGCACGTATTGCTCTTGCTCTTGAAGAAAAAGCAGTCAACTTAACATTTACTTAATTTAAATATTTAAAAGTTAGTTTCTGATGTGTGGGAACCAGTGTCTTTGTCCCAGGGAAATCCCCCTCATTCAGGGAAGCAGGGGCCCATACTACTTGTCCTGTTTAGGCTACTCTTTCAGGGCATCTATAAGGAGCACCTGAAATCAAACTTGCAGGAATCTTTAAAGGACAAATCCCTTAAGTTATAGTTAGTAAGTAAGTGAAAGTCGTGTCAGTTTTAGTACTGGTTAGCATCCAGCTATTTAGCAAGGTGACTCTCCTGCTGTAGTGAACTATTGTGGTCACCACCAGGACTATATGTTGCTTTGTTAAAGCAGGCACCACAAAACTGTCTCCTTCACTGCTTGCATGGCATGGGGGTTTGGAACTAGATGATCTTAAGGTCCTTTCCAACCCTAACTATTCTATGATTCTGTGATTTATGTTGTTGCCAGACTCAAATGGTCTTAAATGTCACTAATAGGGGCTGCCTCGTTTTTTGTTGAGTGACTGCAGATTAAGACAGGACTGTCAAGTCTCCTGCAGTTTTCACAAAAATCCAACAATGAAATTAGCCACAGATCATTAATTATAAGCATATGTGGAGCTACTAAAAGCTGCACCCTGGCAAAACATTTTTGCATATGCTCAGTTTATAAGCATATGAGAAGCTTCAACCTCTTAAGATGCTTTGCTGGATTAAGATCGGAATTCCCCGAAAAGTCCAACACACATTTAACTACTCTTTAAGGCAAAAACAACCTCCTCCAGATACTCTTAATAATTGCACATTAAACCACTTTTCACACAGTCACCCTCAATAACTGTATGCAGTAGAATCCAGTGTATAATCAAATAATGCAAGAGTTCAGATAAAGCTGACAGAAATAGGATTCTGAAGCGATAATCTTGCATCAGTGTATATGCCACACAGCAGATAATGCAGTTCAATCTTACTTTGCTTGTTTCTCTTTACTAAAGCAGAAAGCAGGCTCCGGATGTCTAAAGATTCAGGCTGCTTATACCCAGTTCTTATATCTTTGTGGCAGCATAATGTTCTCTGGGGTTGGAACATGCAACTGTTCTTGTTTTCTAACAAATGAAAAAGTGAAGAAGAGATGCAATCGATGAGGAATGTATTTGCTACTGACCGTTTACCTCACAAAATGGAGAATGCAATTCAGCTTGTGCAACATGTGTATATCACATTGATTTCCATCAGAAGACAGGCAGAAAAGAGGTGCCCTGAAGGCCCATTCTTAACGTGGCTCAATATCTGCACCACTGTATTACCAATGTGCAAATTGTCACTTGTTGGAAAAAATATTTAAGTCTTATGACCTTAATTTTTTCTAAAGACAGATTTATGCTTTTCCTTTTTCTCCTATTTTCAGGTGCCCATTACTTGTTATCTTTGACAGCAAATCCCAGGGCACTCTTGAGCTCAGGAAGAGCACTGCACCCCAGCTCTAATCTTCCTTGGGAGAGTCAGGCACAACCTTTGACATAGTTGATTGACAGTCTGTACAGCTGTGCCATGCAGTTGGTGTGTGACAGGTACACTCCAGCTTCCCTACAGGACATGCATTTTGTAATACTTAATCTCTGAATCTCAATTTGTTTCATGAAGGAGATGGTAATGGGGAATTTCACCTCTAGGCAATGCAGATAATTCTGCAATTTTGGCTGTTTGCAGATTACTAACAAGATTATTTCTGTGATTCTGAGGTAGGGTGCCTAAAGTATATTTACATGCAGAAAAAATTGTGCTCATGGTTTTTGAGCATTGCCGATGGTAGCAACAGGTAGTAAGTGCTATTGCATTAGACAGTTGTCAAGGGAAAAGGAGTAAAAGCAGACCCACTCTGTTTACTCCACAACATAGAGGTGGATTCTATGAGACTTTTTTCCCTAAGGTATTCTTTTCAAGAAGATCACATTAAAGCTGGATGGGTTTTGGTGATGATCAGAGAAAATAAAGGAAAAGAGAAATATGCTTCACTTTTATTATCAATTAAGTATCTATAGAGAGGTGGCCAAATGTTTGTTCTCAATGCAGATGTGAATCAGAGCTGTTTAGAAAATTGTGTGGGGGGAAAAGGAGAAGGACAGAAGTTGAGGTCCCTGGATGTTTTGTGAGCAAATTCTTGACTGATCTGGATCTTTAGTTATTTAAGTAAATTACTCAGAATATGTAAAGCTGTCAACATGACATATTAACTCAAGCAATCACTCATTTCTTCCAGTCTGAAAAGTGTTAGTATACCAAAATAAACATCAAGTTTTATACTTTTGGGATCCTGACCCTGAAAATAGGCATACATCTGGAATTAGATGGTTACAAGAACAGCTGGGATCTTGTTTTTTTTTAGGATAATGTGAAAACTATAATTTGTCTTGTATTTTTTTAGGAAGTGTGGATGGAAAGAGAAGTGTCTTTGCTAATAGCATTTGTCTTGTTTCATCCTTTGACTATAACCCCCCCTCCCCCCAAAAAAATTGTGAGTATTAGTTTTCTGGCACAGAAGTTGCTGCTTACTCTGGAGATTCAAAGTAAGAGGTAATGGGAACTTGGAAACTCCAGAACTCCTACTGTACACCACAGACTTTTTCTGCACTTTATAGCATAACTGTGGCAATTCATTAAATTACAAATAAAGTCCTGATAACAGTCCAGTTCAAGACCTACACAGTTCTCCTTATTTACTTTGTTTTCTTTTTAAGCAAAACAAAGGGATTTTTTGAAGCATCACTTCAGCTCCAGGCAAGGAGAGAGAGGGCACTGCTTTTGTTTCAAAGCGCATTTGTGACAAGTATGAATTTGGAGGTCCTCAAAAGTGATAAGCTAATAATTAATTATTAAAAAGTGATAAGCTAATAATTGTAAATGCCTATGAAAGGTTTACCTCTAGAATTCTGATCTCTTTAAACTATGACACTTTAAAGATGTGAAAAACTCTGTTGCATTAAATCACCTGGCTGTAGAACCTCAATTTATTTTCAGAATGAAATGCAAAAAAAGGAAAAAGTAGCCAGTATAATTTTACATTGTGACATAAATATGGCTTTTATGATACAGTTTAGATGAAATGGGAATTACAATATATTTAACATGACGAATTGTATAATTATGTATAGAAATTACCTTAATGCCTAAAGTACAAAGGGTTTGACATAATATGGATGTGCTCATGCTAGTTTGCACACAGAATACGTGGCCATTCATGTCTTCAGCTGATGTATTTAATTTTTGCTCAATTAATATTTTATAAGGTTTTGGAATTGCAGAGAGTGTCTGTTTCTACAAGAAATTCACACAAAGTTCAAAGCAGAATGCATTGTGTTCAGTTTTTTTCTGTTTATTCTCTCCTCTGTTCATGGAATGCCTTTGCATGAAGAGAGATAATTTTATTGGCTGTAAAATGTTTTGGCGTTTGCTATAATGCTAGGGGTTTACACTAGGGCTGTTCGTGCAGATGTCCTTTTCTTCTCTATGTGGTTTGTTTTGAGTCCTTTGTTGCCCTTGATGTGAGAGGTGCTGGTGTGAACTTTGGGGGAGAGTTGTAAGTGCCTTGGAAACCCATGGTCAAAGGTGTCTGAGGGTTGATTTCATTACTAAAGATGTGATGCCACATGCAAGTCTGAGCAGCAAAGAAGGGAACAACAGCCACAATTCTTAGCATTGTATTGAGGATTAGGAAACAAACGTATGGGTACCAGGGCAATTTACAGTGGCAAACATAATTATCAAGTGAGTTAAGTGTATCTAACATATATTTCCTAAGGACGAGAAAGACAATGTCCTTGCAACAATATGTCTCACTGTTGCATAGAGTTTTGCTCAACAAAATCTTCACAAATGAGTAATCTCTGTTTCTTGTCTTGCTTGTTTCTTTAAAGAAAAAAGAAAAGAAAAAGCTAATGGCTTACTATCCTTCCTCAGTCTTCCCTGTCTACCTATTTAGTTACTTTTAGTTCTGTGCTTGCTAATGTCAGAGCATAATTTTAATACATGGCATTATATGAGATCACCTTTTTAGAAGCACAGGTAGGAGATCTCAATTTTAATGAATTAGCCTCTACACTAAAATCCTTCAAAGCAGCATAATCTTCAACATGGTGCCCTTCAAGAATATCCTTGTTAGGTAAGGAGCTGAGGAGAAGCTGCTAATCTAAAATCTGTAAGCCTACAACCTAATTTTCTGTCATGGAAAAATCACCTGAAATGGGTAAGTATATCTTTAAATCTATTGTAGCTATACCCAAAAAGTCCAGTTGTTCTTGGGGCTCTTCTGGTATTGCATAGATGAACACAACAAATAGTTTCTATTGCTGTGTGCTGGAACTTTGTCTTCAAATTGTCCATGCCCCTGTACCAAAGATAGATTCAATTCAAAAATTAATCCAGAAGGAAAATAATGGTTATTGTAACTGCCATTTATGCTGCTAAATCCTTGTATGAGTAATTGGCAAGGTATGATGTACTGAGGTTATAAAGTATATACATGTAAATGCTCACATTAGCATGTTCACATGTGCTGTTAGCCTGTGGTCATTTTTCTCCTTATTTTCCCCTTTCTGTTTAATTCTGCATTGTCCACATCTGTTCTTATGAAGTACTTCCTAGTGCATGAGAAGATGTGTGTGTTATACTTTAGTGTGGCTGATGCTCATGAGAAAGGGGGAAGTAAATGTTATTGTTTTGTAAAGTTATTCAGTAAGAGAGAAATCGGCAGGTAAACTACCATAGCTCTTAATGTACCTGCGCTGGTCCTGCATAGGAGAGATCTTTAGTATACACAAGGATTCAGTTTCTGTTTGTAGAAATGAAGACAGGCAGTATCTGTGTGGGTCTCTGTGCTGGGCAGGCGACATTACTGGTATCAGTTACTATTTCTTCTTTACTTGTAGAAGAGGCTGTCTGCTAAAAGGGAATATGATTCATTCCAGGATTATTACCTGGTCATAATTTTCTAAATCTAGATGAGAGATAATGAAACTTTATCCTGACTTCTTTTCATCTTTTCAGTCAGGCTCCTTTGTGGTAGACTCTAGGGCAAATGGCATGCTTTCATTAGCTACTAGCTGTATTCCTGTATTAGTGTGGGTTGTAAAGTGTGAGTTGTTTTTTTGGGAGTGTTCATAGGGGTTTAGTGTGGGTTTTGTTAATGCTGAGCTGTATGTAACTACCTGCAGCTCAAAGACCTGTCTCTGAAAATGCTGAGATCGCTTTGTCTTATTGATTTTGTTTACCGAGGCTTATAGAGCGTCTTCTTTAATAAGATAGTAGTTCTTTAACTTCCCAACTGCAAATATCACCTATGCTTATACCTTGCTTTTACTTGGAAAATATCATATAAATATATAGTAGCTCCAAATTATCCAATCCATGTGGGTTAGTACTGACATTTCTTGGAGTCACAACCCAGGGTAGCTGATGCAACAGCTGCTGTTCTAGGAAACGATGTGGCTCTTTGCTGATGTGCTGGAGCCATGAGCTGGACCTGGTCCCACATATACATCTTTCACTTGTGTTCTCCAACTTGTACCTGCCCCCTCTGAGGCTCTGGCATGGCAGACACCCCTGTGAAGCTCCTTCTACTGAACAAAGCCCCTCATTTGCAGGGGACATGGACTACCAGTCAGAGAGGTGGAATTTCAGCATGTACCAAAGCATGGGGTTTTGTTAGCGTTAAGAGTTTCACACAGAATAGCAGAGAGTTTTAATATTGCAATTGTGCAGCTAACCTGTATTTTAGATGCTTTTCTAACAAAGCCTCTGTGAAACTTCCTTAAACCTCCTCAGCTATAATTACTGTAGTTATGTACATTTTGTCTTTAAGCAAAGCTTGAAGCATTGTAAGTGCAATGTTATTTCTATACTATTCCTAAATATAACAGTGAGCATTACCATGTTTGTACTGTGAATGCTTTTAAGGGATTGAGCTATTTACTGCAACTTTTAATTGATTTGCTGCTACTGTTTAGAAAAGCCATCTCCTGCCACAGCACGAGGACCTTGTGATACAGCCTATCACTGGAGTTAAATTTGGCAGTGAAGCTTTAAAGAAGTTTTTACAGCATTACATCTTAGCCTTGTGGTGAACTGTCTGCAATTTATTGCTGTGTTTTGCAGCAAGAAACTGGAAAAAGAGATTGATATTGGAATCATTTTATCTCCTGATGTCTGCATAGACACAGTTAACCAGTGGCATTGGCTGTGCTGTGGTTTTACAGCACTTTTTAAAATGATCCATGGGAAATGAATAAATCAGTCAAACTTATCCAATTCCTTTTCTGGGGATGGATGAGGAGCTTTTTCATGCAAAACCAATTAGGCTACTTCTATGCTTTGTAATGAATCTAGGTTAATTTCCTAATGTTATTTGTTTTTAATATTTAATTTCTGCAGTTATTCTTTTACCAGGAAGTGACTGAAGCTTTCCTGTTCTTGGCCTTTAGCAGCTGATACTGTGTATGCTGTGGTCATCTTGCAGGTATTGCTCCCTAACGCAGCCAAGTTCAAAGGCTTTGTTGTTGTGGAACTTTGTTTAACCTGTCTTGCTGATCATTGGACTGTTTTCCTACTCCCTGCAGGGAATGAGCCCTCGATTTTATACATGTGTATGTATAGCATTTGTAAGTGGTGCAAGACCACTTAGACATGGGGCATGGGGCAGCAATGCTGTCAAAGCAGCTGAAAGTGTTCCTCTGTGTTGAGCAGCTCATGGGACAAGCAGGTACTCTGCCAAATGGGCAGTTAATTTAACTTGCTGCCGGTTACTATTACTATATTAATTTCTATTATACTGTATTACATTATGTAGTATTTGGAGAGACTTTCCAATTAGATGGTCTGGTAGGTGTAATGTGCTGTAGGGAATCTGCCTGGATCAAAAGGAGAGTGGAAGACAAGCAGCTCTTTACAACTCCTCATCCTTATAACTATCAAGGAATTCCCAGAAGTTGCTTGACAGAAGATTAGCAACCACCCTAGATATTAATGATACTTTGAGTGTAAGAACACTGTGCAGAGTGGAGAAAGGGAAAAGAGAGAATGGTATGGGAGTTCTTGCTGCCATATATTTGATCCAAATATAGGCAGCAGCTGAACAGTTTGTGCTCCAGCACATGCAGTGTAAACAGTCTAGGAAACAGCAGAATGTAGTGGAAAGGAACCCACAGGCTCTATGTATTTTTGCCATCATATTTGAGAAATTCTGGAGGTTATATAGCAGGAACTTGTTTTTGTAAATGAAACCTGTCTTTTATTTATTGCAAGGCTTTTTCTGGTTTGAATGAAACGAGTTATTTTACTTTCCTGAAATGTTTTTAGAGCTTCCTCATGGCAGAAGTGGTGTTTCCTGTTGTTCATTGATATTGCTGTGATTTAGATAATAATGCATGCCTTTGCTTGTAGAAGTATTATTCTGGGGTTGGTAAAAACTCCAAGGATTAGAGACTGATGCCACAAAAACATACACTGATAAGAACTTTTAAACCCTGCAGCACCTTTCTGATGTGAACTGTATGCAACATCAATAGCATATTGTGTTAAGAGAGGAAGAACATACCTCTGAGACGGTAAGAATACGTAATAAATGGAAAAAATCCTAGTTTTATCACATTATACAGTGGGAAAAGTATTTTTCTTATCTTTCAGTATTAAGTAGGAAAAAAAGAAGTTATGTTTTTCGATGTAGCTAACTGAAAACAAAATGACAGAGATTAGGCAACTATTTGATCGATAAAAATAAGATGGGGGCTATTAGGACACTGGCATTTGTATTTCTATTAAATGAGTATATAATGTCCCTTTTTATAGAAATGGGTCTGAGTGTACACATTTCTATATATCTTTACACCCAAACAACCATCTCTAGCTACTACAGGTGTGCTCCTACAATATTATGTCTTTAATGATCATTATCTTAAAAGGCTGATGATAGGGCTCATAACGAACCCAGGGTGGGAAGAGAGAACCACAGGACTTTTTTACCTCTTTTGTTTTGTTTAACATGGCATGCTTAGTAACAACTACCTCTTCCTCTGCCTTTATTTTCTTAGTTTGCTTAGTTGGAGTGTCCTTGTCACTGAGGCATCCATGTGATGCTCCTGAAGAACCTGCCTAGTCCACCTGTGCCAGGTGCTTGACTCCTCCTGTGCATCTGCGCCCAAACTGTCCAGCCTTTGCTTTCTTGTTGTTCCTTAACATGTAAGGCAGATGTCTGTTTCTATCTGTAAGGCCAAAATACTTAAGAGCTTGTTTCTGGTTCCCAGCCTCAGGAGTTCTTCCATGTTTTTAAAGTTTCACAACCTTATTTTCAAGGTTAGTGATTAGGGTTTTGTTTCATTTCCACATGCTGGAAGGAGGTACATGGGTTGCAGGAGGTAGTTCAAATGAAAACACAAAATTGACTGCAAAATACTGCATGTTAGCATTTTCTGAACACTTTTTGCTGACACGACTCAGCAGTCCTGGAAAGAATATGAACAAAATCTGATTAGAGGACTTCTAATAGCACAGCAGTGACTGGCTCAGGGAAGGAGAGACCGCTACACTTTCCATCTGCTAACTTATTTCGCAGGCGGTGATAGCAGAAGTAGAGAGGGGTTTTTTTGTCCTTTATGGGCTAAATATGCCTTTATGCTTCATGTGACAGCCATTTTCACTAAACTGGTGGCTTCCTTGGTGTCTCACTGGACAAGTGATGAAATAACTGGTGACAGTTTACATATAATGATGTATAAACTATTTTATTTTTCATTGTGGTTTTTTGTTGTTGTTTTGCTGCAGTTTTGGTGTTTGTTTTTGCTGCTTTATCCAGATGAGTTCTGACCCAAGGCTGTGAGACAAAAATGGGTTGTTGCAATCAGGAGAGAAGCTGTGGTGAATGCACTAGGGAGTCCATAGCTTGGAGGCTCAAGTCCAGTGCAAGTGGGTCTTGCACTCAGAAATGCAGTTGCTAGTACAAATGTTTGAGTTTGCATAAGTTGCCTTTCATTTTAAAAGTAGTTGGCCACAGGTTTCAGCTGTACTTGAACTACAGCCTGTGTTACTATAGCCTGTGATGCTGTGAAATAAGTGTACTGTCTTACAGTATAAGTGGCCACAGATATCGAGAGAATAGTTTCCCTGATGAGATGGACCTCCACACCTATGTTCTATGTTTTGATCCTGCCTCCCGAGTAGGTAGGTTGATCAGTGGCATGGCAGACCCTGCAATCTGCATGCTAGCACTGCATACAATAAGTAAAGATAACAAGCCTTTATTAAGCACACAACAACAGCAGGTTTTATTAGCTTTTTTAGAAGAACTTTGTGACTGCAGCTGGTTTTGAAAGTCCATTTATTGTATATGAAAACATGTATAGCTTAGAAATAAGAGAAATGTGAAAATGGAAAAGATTTTGTATCTGAAAGAATGTATGTATATAGTGTCTTCTCATGAGTTTGCTACAGTATTTTCCTGTGAAACATACTATATATTTACAAAGAGTGCTTATATTTATTCTGTTACAAAGTCTTTGATGATAATTTGTTTTTGCAGACAGGTTTGTATCCTAAGTGGGTATGGTAGATGTGGCATATTGGAGTTCAGCTCAGTTCCATCAAGCACTTCTGTTTCTATACTAATTCTGGAACAAATCATGTATCTTGGTGAACACTGCAATGGTATGGTGTTGCTGCTTCTAACGGGTTTTTAAGTACAAACCTAACTTAGGAAACATTTGAGGTTCCTGAAGAATTCTCAAGTAGATTTTATGACAGGCTTTAATATTACCATTAATCAGAGGGGAAAAACAAAAAGCTTTCTGAAAATGAAAAAATATAATTTTAAGTAAGTTTTCCTTAGGTTTCTCAAGTGTTTTTTATGAAGAGACTAAAACATCAGTCATATTGATACATTATATTTCATTGATATGAAAAGAAAAAACAAGATATGGTTCCCTTTTTATTATTTTTTCCTATGTGTCCGTGTATAAAGATCAAAAATAATCTATCTGCTTATAGAATAAGCATGTGTGTGGAGACTTAATAGCATCAATCATTGTTTAAAATACTGAGGTTCAAGTAAAGAGGTGCTTGTTGTCAAGTTCTCCTTTTTTGCCTTCTCTGCTCAATAAGCTATGTTCAGAAAAAAAACCCCATCAGCTATGCAAGTGGTCTCTGAACTAGAGACAGTTAAGGACTAACCCCAAGAGCCCTGGAGGAACCAGTAATGCCCAGCTCTAGCTCTCTTCCCTTTAATTAGGATGGAAAGATAAGCTTACATCGAGGTAGGAAGCCAGTCACTAAAGCTTATATTGATGAAGGCTGGTTAAAGGCAAAAATCTCTGTAAGCTGTGAGCATTCTAGGCAGATGTGAAGTTAACACAGTAGCTATAGGACTCACCTGTGTAATGAAGAGATGGATAAAAAGGTGTTATTCTATTTAAAATGTCATTGCATATTGCTAGAGGCATTGAAGGACTATGCTAGTCTGCCTTCTATTGTACAGCTCAAATAAGTGAGGAGGAGATATTTGGAGTGCCCAGACACTGGCATTTATGTTTTTTGTTCATGGACTTGTTTGTCAAACTCTGTTTGGGAACTTAAAATGGTCCAAGATTTTGAATCATACTTGGATAGTTATTTGTTGCCTATAGTTGTACTGGAATTTATGGTAAGGTGTTTATAGACAATTGCAATTCACATTATTATTCTTCCAAGATCTGTAGTCTGTGAAGAAAATGTTATTTTAGCTGGAAATGGAGATATAGAATAGAATAGCTCCAGTTGGAAAGAACCTACAGTGATCATCTAATCCAACTACATGGGTGTCAGGTGAGGTGAGGAAAATTTTTTCTCACTTCTTTTTAAGTGTCAGATCCCTGCCTGGAATTAGCAGTGAGGGGACTGGTTGAACTGGGAAAGGACAGCTGCTGGCTCTGGGGGCTTGTTTTTTAATGTGTTTGAAATCCAGTTTGAAAAATAGGAAGGATTCATTTAAACAGTGTAGAGTGTTGGTTTTTCCCCCTCCAGTTTTGCTCCCATTTAATTAGTCAACTCATTAGTCAGTAGATTCATTTGTCCCCAAGATGTTGTTTCAGTTGCCGAGCAAAATATAGTTCTTTGATACACAGAATAGCTGAGCTTACTGCAGTCCAGGTGCCCACAGACACATGTCCTAGCCCTCAGAAGGGTTCAGTGCTGTTGGTTGTTTTGGCAAAGGGAAAATTGGTATGCAGGAATAGGAGTGTTTACTTGAGCATGTTATCTTTATCAGGGATACAGCACTTGGATTGTTTTACTGTCTAGCTTTTGCAGGCAAATAGAGTGACAAGTGCATATTCACAACAATTAAGATAAGTTAAATAAAGACATAAACCCACAAAGCCAGATTTCCATGAGTTTAATAAAGACAAAATGAATATTATTTATATAGAAATATACTGTTATTCCATAACCCCAGGTATAAAACTAAAGGAAACAACAACCTGCACTGTCTTAACTGACAGCAGTTCTACAGACTTTTTTGTAAAAGGAATACAATTTTCAGTTAAATTCTACTGTGTTGCATAAGAATATCAACAGTTTATTTTCTGTAGGAGTTTTCCATAAAGACAAATAGGGCAGAAGGAACTGTCGGGGGGGGGGGGGGAATGTAAGAAATATCTATCAAGTAATATTGCTGATTTGTGTAAGGCTTAACGTAAGTACAAGAAAATGAGGCTACAACTGGATTATACCTGTAAGAGCTGTGATATCTGGAACTAGCTAATTCTCCTCAGAATTTAAATATGAAACATCCCTCTGTGTGGCCAGATGTTGTCAGAGCCTGTATTGAGAGGGGAATTTAAACAAGGACCTTGTTAGGGAAGTGTAGGTCTGCATAATGGTTATTCCTCCCCACAAAAGCACCACCATCTTCTTGCAATTACTTGAAGCTCACAAACCCAAAAAAGGGCTTAAGTGGAAAAGGAGCAGGTAATATGCAGCAGCTTGTAATTTATATTCTCCATGCTTGATTTGTATGAAAGAGCAGACTGAAGATACCTCAAAAAATGCAGAAATAGCACAGCTCATTGGGGATAGGCATCACATTTCTCTGATCAGTAGTATCTGGGGCATTCCAAGGTAATTTTATCTGTTGCTTTGGTTCCCAGGTCTGAACAAAGCAGTGGTGAATTCCAGGCAGTTGTTTCCCTGCCTTTTATAAGTGCATATACAATTGTCTGTATAGCATTTGTAATCCCATATACAAAATACATCCACCTAGCACTGTGTTTTTAATAGGGACTTCAAGTTACACTTTTTGGGGTGGTAGAGATGGAATATGAAAAGGAACATATTCAGATTATAGAATGTAAATGTTTCTAATGTCTGAACCTTCGTATTCAGGAGCTGTTTGTATTCAGTAGTAACACAAGAAGGAAAGCTGTTGAACTTGGAAGCACAGATTAGGTATCCAAGGTTTGGTGTTGCGAATACTGTCCTAGCTCCTATTTAAAGATGTGATTTTCAGGAGAGCTGACAACCTGGCTGTCCACCCTTCCTGAAGCCAAGAGCCCTGTTTGTCCTACTCTTGCTTTTCTTCATACCAATGCTTTTCTGCACACCAATGACAGGTCGGGTCCATGACCTTGTTCTCTATATGCTCCTATAGCATAAAATGCAGCATAACTGCAAGTGTTAATTACCTGTATAGCCACCAATGTTGTATACATATATTTGTGCAGCTGTTTAGAGTCCATGCCAGTATACATCAGCTGTAGAAGTGTGTGAATAGAGAACTAAGTTATGTCAGGCACAGGACTCAAGCAAGAAACCTGTATGAAAAGAAATTGGTATGTGGAGTTAAAGGCAGAGGACACAAAGTTCTCAGTGAAGCAATGAAAACCACCCTCTTAGGTAGGGCATTGAACTCAAGGGTTCAATTTTCCAGCAGTTCAGTTGTTTGATTCTGAGATGGTTATATAGATACATCAAAACACAGCTGCAGACAAATTAAAGCCCATGAAAATTATCTCCCATCTTCCTGTACAAAATACCTTCATCCAATGTTTGGATGACTCCAGAGACTAGGATAAACCTTTCTTGTCACAATGACCAGGAGCAGATTATATGCTAGTTGCACACTGTATGCTCTGATCAGTGGTAACACATCATGGAAACCTTCTTTCTAGGTGGCCAACACCTACCTCCTCCAGCCGTCCTTCTTGGACACGCAGAAAGTCTCACTCCCAGGTTTACCAAAGCTCTGCGTTATCTCCCTGCAGGCCATCATGAGCATCTCAAAATGAAAGTCTTATCTAGGATACACCCCAACCGACGAGGATGGGATTCGAACCCACGCGTGCAGAGCACAATGGATTAGCAGTCCATCGCCTTCACCACTCGGCCACCTCGTCAGTGTCTTGTCTCTGTTTCCTCCCAGCTTCCACTCCTTCCTAGCAGAGCATGAGACTCAGAAAGTCTTTGGTCAGATCAGATCAGGGGTTTTCAGGGTGGTGTGGCTGTAGGCAATTTATATCTGTGGGTGGTTGCTTACCTGCTGTAGCTAACAACCATTACCAAGTGAGCCTCTGAAAACTTAGCATCTCTGCTGGTTTTCCTGATCTGTGAAATGAGAACTAAAAGAACCTGCACACAGGAGCTTCAGAAAATCAGCTCCAGAGATGGTTTAAGCTCTGTGTGTGTGTACTGTGTTGTAGGTGTGTATGTGTATATGCATGTATATATACTCCTGCATATATGAATCTAATATTGTTTAAAGTCTTCTTGAAAGGAGCTTTCATGGAATAGTTCTATATTTAGAGAAAGACAACATTAAGGTGAAGTTTGGCTCTATTCATTCTTGAGCTCTCTTAGATCACTTCTGCCTACACATACTGATTAGATCCCCTCTGAGACAGCAGAGGAGCAAGAAAACGTTTGCATGTACTGTTTTCTATGCTTGAACATGGGCACATACCATATTGGGAGCTACTTTGAATTTGAAAGAATGAGATGATTGTAAATGACATACAGTCTGTCATATGAATCACAAGTTTTACAATAAACTTGGACTTTTGGCAGACTTCAGGAGTTTTCACAACTATTAAGATAAGTTAAATAAAGACATAAACCCACAAAAATTCAGAGCCAGATTTCCATGAGTTAAATAAAGACAAAATGAATATTATTTATGTAGAAATATAATGTTATTCCATAACCCCAGGTATGAGATTGGCTATTGGGCCTGAAGAAGGTGTGGCCTGCTGGACCTGGAATCTGTAAAACCCCAGGCAATGCAGCCAGAGCCAAAAGGCGACTCATATTTTTCCTCCACCAGGAGAAAAATCCATCAGTTCTTGCATAGTCTCTTTCATCTCACAGAGTTTATCAAATGCAGATAGGAAAATCTGAAAACTTGAGAGGGAAACAAAACCAGAAATACATGTCCTGCATTTTGAGATGCAGGAGCTGTCCACTCCATCTGCTGGTGAAATTGGCAGGTTTTACCCTAGGGTGCTTGCTCTATGTATGCTATTTAATACGCATCTGTATTCATGGTAGTCTGGCAGTCGCTAGTATGGTACAAAGCACAGTCAGTGATGGAGAAGTTTTTGGGTGCCTCTATTTCCTCTTCCTCCCTAGGAACAAAGTGAAGAAGGGGATGAAAACCATATTGTGTATTTTCATGGAAGAAAGAGTACGTGGGGAGAGCAGAAAACTTTTGTGATAACTACATAATTAAACTGAAGTAAAATTCCTTTTAGGATGGGAGACCAACATGAACAAACACTGTGTTTCTTGTCCAGGCACCAGCAGTTTTTGGTAGGATGTAGTTGTGCAACAGTTATTGAAGTGACACTCACATCACTGCTTGGAAAGTGAGTCAGGTGGCCAAAGGTGTTGAAAGGAGGACAGGAGGACTTTACACTGTCTGCATAACTTGTGGGGCTTTTTTTTTTGTGGGGTTTGCTTGTTTTGTTTGTTTGTTTGTTTTTGTTTCATTCTGTTTGGTTTTGATTTTCCTTAAAATCTATATCTCTGTATATAAGTATGAGACTTTGGCATACATCAGAACAAGGAATGCCTTCTGTACACTGCATGTGTGGAAAGGACATTTTATTTTCCAGGTTTGTGGAACTGATTTGTACAAGCGGGATCCTAAGTGTTGGGAACCTGTATTTTGACTGACCTGACAATTTATGGTTCAGTGATTGAATGGTCATAGTTTGGGATATGCACCAGATTTTGCTATGAATATTCATATTCCTTAGTGCTTCTGATGATTAGTTTGATATTCTGTTATCTGGGTTAACCTTGTGAAAGTAGCTATGGAATAATAAAGACAATACAGTGTTTTAAGCAAAGAAATTATGCTGGTTTGCAGGTGATAAATATAAAATTACTACAAAACAAGTACAAAATTACCATTTGAAATAGTTTGTGTTTTCACTGAAGCCTGAAAAGCTATGCTTATTTTCTAACCCATAGAATCACAGAATGGTTTGGGTTGAAAGGGACCTTAAAGATCATCCAGTTCCAGCCCCCTGCCACGGGCAGGAACACCTTCCACTAGACCAGGTTGCTCCAAGCTCTGTCAAACCTGGCCCTAAACACTGCCAGTGATGGGGCAGCCACAGATTCTCTGGGCAACCTGTGCCAGTGTCTCATCACCCTCATAGTGAAGAATGTATTCTTAATACCTAATCTATATCTCCCCTCTGTCAGCTTAAAGCCATTCCCTCTTGTCCTGTCACTACATGCCCTTGTAAAAAGTGCCTTTCCGATGCTGTGTAGACCATGTCACTTGTATTGTACCTACCTGAATGCTTTGCTGTAGTGGGGGCAGTGCTGGTGACAGTTCAGGAACCTGTGAAAAAAACTTTAATTGTCACTCAGAAGGTAAGCTTTACCTAAAAATGTGTGTTGTTTCATTGTTAAAAAAAGAGTGGTATCAGGGTAGGCTGCTGAACATTGTCTTGCTTCGAACACTTACCTTAAACCTCTGCAGGCTTCTCTCTGAAACTCACTGAATACTGTTGATTTTCCTGGGAGCTTCCCCTGTACTGGACATCAATGTCAATACTTTCTGCTTTGTCAAGCTAGGCCCTGCAAATGTTGGGTTTGGGTTTTTTTCCCCTCCCCAAAAGATAGGTTATTTGAAGAATAATTCTCAATTTGTGAAAATAGGAAAGACACCAGAAGAGATAGAAGTTTGTAACAGGTAATGGTAACTTAGGCTTTCCTGGGGACACCTGAGAAACTTACTGGATTTGGGCTCTTGGGGCAGAGTCCTCCTCAAGTGGTAACTTCTGTCTGCCAAACTGGCATCTATGGACACAACTGAGATAGCATAGATGGGTGTATATATATATATGTATATACACAAGTTTAAACCCCACTTTGCACCCAGAATTTTTTGTCCTGTTTGTAGAGTATTGCACTGTGCATTTCTCAACTCTCCTCAACATTTTAGTTGATGGTCATTTGCTGGTTATTTTATAATGAGAACACTTGGGAGCTTACTTGGCTCAGCTCAGTCCTATGCCTGTGTCCCAGGTTGCATGGGGTTGCACTACATGTAACTATGGATGTCGAAAGTTTCTTAGCTTCATTGAATCTCTCCTGTCTTATTATGCTTATGGAGAAAAAAAACAACCTGTAGTGAAGACAGGAATGGGGTTAGAGAGCGTGGTGTGCCATGCAAACATGCAAAAGTGGGATTCTCAGTGCTGATTCACATTGCTGCAGCAGCTTGTGTTTGCATGGAAATGAGGATGAACTCAATCTCAGGGTCTGCTGGTAAACAAATAAACAAGGGCAGCTTCAAATTTCAGACACTGTGGTAACCTGCTTCACACAAATGCAGCTCTGTATTCCCTCTGTGTGAGTCAGAGGCCACTACCTCAGCTAGTGTTTGCTAATCTTTTATTTCTGCCTGCACAAAGGCAGTCTCATATACAAATGCTTGTAAATGCATATACAACCAATAGACTTGAGTCACTTGTGATCAGGAAACCTTAAGCAGGTTGCCTGCTTCTCCAGGTCTGTTAAACACCTTGTTTAGAGATTGCTGTCAGGTGCTTGACTGCCAGGGCTTTGTCTCCTGCTGCCACTCTCTCCTGTAGAATGGCTGCACATGGAGAGCCTGTAGAGCTGTAGGTACTCTCTATCTGCAGGTAAACATGATGCTCCTCCCAAGTTAAACAGCCATACACTCCAAGAACAATGCATAGTGTCAGTGTTTCACTGGACTTCTGTTTTTTTCATGTGAGATGTTTTTCATTTGTCAGTGGAAGAGAAAGGATAATTTTCAAAGCAGTGAAGGAAAACTGAAACCTGTGACTGCTGAATGTAGTGCATGGATTCAGACCTGTGCCCCATCTGCCAGTGCTACGCTTTCCTTCCTCTACCAAAAGGGTTGCCACCTTGACTTCCTTGCTATTCTGCTGCCAGCTTTGCTTCTACTTCCCCATTGTCCTTAGATGGGTGTATTTCTGACAGTCTCCTCTGTTTTTTTTCATATTTCATCTTCTTTCTTACTTTTCCTCTTCTTTTCCTGCTTTATTTTTGAAGTGAAACAAAGGGAAAAGCTATTCCCATTGCAAATGAACTTGAAGGAAGTGAAGAACAAATTTGGTAACAGGGAGGCTGTAGAATTAAAGGCTGAGGAAGTACAAAGAGAGATTTGTTTAGAAAAGGGAACAGAAGATACCCTGAAATGGTTGGAAACTGGATTTCAGTGTGTAGTGAATAACAGCTAGATGGGGGAGAAGTATTTATTCTCCACTATGGTGAAATAGACTACAAGCTAGGTAAGAAGTTGCCATCACAGGGACACAGTCATTTTGAACATTTTAAATTTGAGGATTTTTCTTGGTGTTTGTAGAGGTACTGGCAAAATTGCAAATGACATCTTAGCAACTCTGTGTATTTAAGATTCACCTTATCCTTTTAATAGATAGTAGAAAGCAAGCTCCTGGTGGGTCTCTAAGCCCATTCTTAGTCCACAATGTATGAAGAACAGAAGGGTTTTTCATGCTTGTGTTCTTTTATTCAATGGCCTCTCTGCAGTTAGGAAAACAGACACAACAGGCAAAAGTACAGCTGGCACACAGTACAATAAATGACTAATTTTCACTCAGCAAAGTTCTCTAAATGCCTCTACGTGCCAGACTCTGTGGAGCCATTTCTAAGATCTCAAAAGAAAGATTAAAAACATCTCAAATACACAGAATTGACAGGAAAGTAAACTTTTGTATGGAAGGGACACAAGAAGCCAGATGGTGACTGTTGCACAAAGCCAAACAAATCCAGCCTCTGAATTCCTAAGGCGTATAAACCTCTGCAGAGAAATTAAATTTCTCTGAAGGAAAGTGAACTTTATGCAAATTCACACTCTGTCATAATTCTGTCATGCAGAACAAAGATCTTGTAATTTCCCAAAGTTGTCCTTTCCTTACCCTTCTGAAAACAATGTTCAAAAGCATAAAATAAGTAGCTTTTTCACCAAAGCAAGCTGGTAAGGAGAGGGAATAATTATATGTAGCAGAGGGGAATCAATCAGTAGTTAATTGTGCTCCTTTTGTTGTTGTTTGAAATAGTTCCGTATCCACACGAACGTTTGTCTTTTGTTGCTGCATTGTACAGTTGTATGATGATGCAGCCAGCTCTTAAAAGGATAATGTGAGGCTCATCTGTGGCTTCAATTCACAGATTTTCAAATATGTTCATACATGCCGAGAAAGAAATTGATTGAGGTGCATTAATACACATGTTATTGAAATTCCTTGACCAGTGAGCAGCAGTAATAAAGTTTAATAAGATGCTGTCTTGCATAAAGTGGGCTGTAAGTCTAGGAGTGTTACGCTGTCACTTTGTAAAACTCATTTTGTCTCCATCTGACATTTATTGCCCAACTTAGTTCACTCTATTTTGAAGAAAGATGTAATAAAACTGTAGAGCATGTGTCCTAGAGCATCTACATGACAAACAGAGTGGAAGGATTTATGTATGCGAAAAAGGATTATGGAGTATAGAGGGCTGTGAAGAAACCATCTGTAGGCACCTAACTGACACGAAGGCAAGGGATTATAAAATAAAGATGTTATATTTAAATATGTGTTATTACATTCTGATTTAGTTTAGTATCGAGGACCCCATGATGGTCTTTTCTATGCATGGTATGGCACACTGAGAGGATTAGTGAAACAGAATGGAAGTCAAGAGAATAAATTACCTGTCAACAATTTGAATTGCTCTAATCACACACAACTAAAAAGGTGATTATCTGCTTCCCAGCCTAGAGATTGAAGTTCATTTTTTACAAATTTAGAATTGACCCAAACAGAAAAAAATAGCATTTTTCTGGACAAAATTGAACCAGCTGGTAAGTGTAAGAGTGAATACATCTGGGGATAGAAGCAGGTAAGAATTCTTCACTTTGAGGCCATGGTCCTAAATAAGTATTGAAAGTAATCAAACTAGTTTAGTTTGCCTTTTCTTCTTGGAGATGGAAGTCTGGGTGGGGTATTTTTTCCCTCAAAAACCATTATGTAGAAATTACAGAAGAATAAAGGGGACATGTTTGATGAAGTAGCATTGCATGTTTTTATTACACCTAAAGTTTGCCTGAACTTAGATATGTGCCAAGGTACTTTCCAACGTGTGTAGTTTTTCTTTGTGATCAGTTAAGTAAAGCTCAGCAAAGTCATTCAGAGTGTTCAGTTTAGCATAAATGAATGTGCTAGAAAAACTGCAGAGGACTGAGTGAAAGGGTTTGAGAAAAAGATGACAGTTACAATGCTTTCTCTTCTTCTTGGTGCGAGGAAACAAAGATTTTTGCTGCTTTGGTATCCTGTGCTGGTAGTCCAGAAGCATGTGCTTATCATCCAGGATGGATGATGAAATTTGCAGTGAAGCTGGCACCTAATGATGAGTGATGAGAAGTGATTAAAAGGTCAACCCAGAATACTTACAGTTCATTGGTGCTGCTGCACAGTGATTGGTAGGTTGTTAATGCTCATGAAATAAAACTGCAATTAGTCTGTAGCGATTGACCTCCAGCTGAAAACAGCCTTGTGCAGAAGACAAACTTTTTCAGACCTCTTTAGATGTACCTGGGCCTGATTTTCTCTTTTTCTCTTATATTTTGAGTGTTCTTGATTTACAGCTGACAGGTAGTGAATCAAATACTGGGTGCTGGAGCCCTGGGGCTCTCACCAGCACCTTCAGTTTTCTCCATCAGCTAGGGAAACTAAAGGAACATGGTTTACTGGCTGAGTAGTCAGGTGTGGAGAGCCAGTAGCTTTTTTTGCTTAGCTTGTTACTTAGCTTTCGGGAAAGGTCATCTGTGAAGCCACTGGTAGATGCATTCCTGCCAATTTTCACAGGTTTGTTAACAACTAACTTCGAACTTCTCGGAAATATTGCCTTCCTTCCTTTCGTGTTTATTTGTCATTCATGAAATGGCAGGTGAATGTTGAATGAGGTTGAGAAATAGGTGTTGCCTAAGAGTAAACACGTGGAAGGAAAACAAATTACACTAGCGTGGCAGGAGGTGATACTGGTGTGCATGGAAGAACATCAATTATTCCTTTATAATCCACAAGCTTCTCAAAAAACACTTTCTGCTTCTGTAGGATGAATAATGGGAATGGGAGCAAACCTCACCCAATGGAAAAATATTCAGCTCTTATAATGAGATTTATCCATTCTGTATGCATGATCTGTCCCCTTTGTGGGAGCTTCTCACACATTAGATGTGCAGGACCTCTGATCTGGTTTTGTAAGAATTGACAGTATAGTGATACTGCAGGAAGAGGCTGTTTTCCCACTGTTTCTTGCCACAAGTACTTTTTCTACTCCTCTGCATAAATCTGAAATTAAAAGAACTTGAAAAGATTAGTTGAGATTACTGAGGAGAATTTAGTGACATATCTTCTGTGATGCAGAAGGCTAAAATGGATTAACAAAGCGGTTTCCTCCAGTGCCCATTGCAGTGATTCTGTAACACAGTAAAAATGTAAACTGCAAAACAACAATACAATAGAAGGCCAAAACTAAATTGTTGAATCTTTGTGAAGCAAAGTTGTGATATAAAATAAATTTATAGTGGTGGCAGCACTAATAAAATATTTTAATCTTTAGAAATGACAATAAAAATGTAGCTGCAATAAAGTAATTGTATTTAATTGATTTCAGAGACCCTTATTACTTGCTCTGTTGGTGTTTTGTCACTTGTGTAAGATGGACATCCACAAAGAAATCTCCTGGTGGGAACAAATTGTTCAGCCTTAGAGGCCTGTTAAAACTTTTCAGTTGTTTTGTTACTCAAGTCCTTTTTTAAGTGCCATCTCTGTGGATTTGCTGACTGCTTCCTTTGGGAGTTCTTTTTAATGCTCAAAGAAACTTTTAACACAGGGAAAAATGATCATTTTGAGCAGCTCTTTTTTCTTTTTCCTCCATTCCTTTTTGTTGAAAAATCTTTTTGATAACCTGGATTTCAGTATCCTCACTATACACATTTTATTGTCAGTCGTTCAGAGACCCAGGCTGTGTATATACTTTTCCCCCTTGCGTGCTACATGGCTTTGATTGCGTCTGAGTTCAATATGCTGCAGAATCAAGAAAAAGGATGAATTTAGTCTACTTAGGAAATAAGAAAGCTTAACAAGTCAGAACTCATCCTGACTGCATTTCAGAAAATACCTGGTGCGTTGTATAATGGAAAAGTAAACTCACCAACAATTTAAAGGCAAGAGGTTCAGAGCCGTGAACTGCAACACATGTCACAGCGGTACAGGTTTAATGCCTGCAGTTATATCATACAGAAGGATCAATGAGCATTTATCGCAAGTTAACCCAGTAAAGTAAGATAGAGAAACATATGACTGGGTGACCTTTGTAGCTTGCATGATGTCTTTCATCTGGGAGTCTCAGAGGACTGTAAGTATTGATGAGCAATGAGAAAATGTTTTCACTTGGAACTCATAGAATTTAACACAACTTGCCCAGTCAGATGAGAAATGAAACCCATAATTCAAGTCTCTGGATTTCTAGTCATATTTTCATTACTAGGCCATATTTTCTTTCATTCAAACTTAATACAAGGCTCTCCCTTGCTAGTCTTGGGTGAACTTTTTCCTTAAATTACTTTGTATCTACTCAGAATAAAAACATAAATGAAACACAGGGCCCCTGAAAGGCAGACCTCTTTACTGTGAACTGTTAAAACCTGTACATACCCTGCATCAGAATGAAATTGTCTTCACTTGATTGATGGAGAGATGTACCATATCCATGAAACCATCAGATTAAAGGTCTAAAACTCCAGAGAAAAGGGAGTAGAGTGGGAATTTGTGGTTTGGAGTATGAATCACAATTAAGTGGGAAAAACTGAGGGAGCTTTACCTTGTAATATGAGGGCAACTCTGAGTGGTGAACTCTGACCCCTTTCCTAGGGAAAGGATGCCTTATGCTAGTTCTGTGATCAGAGAAATCATCAAATAGGAGAGGATAGTGTGGAAATATTTCTGAAGGGACAGACGAAAGGAAGATGTTAGGAAAGGTTCAAGAATTGCCAAGAGCTTTTTGCAGGGTGACTTTTTTCCTACTTTCCTGCCACTAAACTTATGAGGTTTAAACCATGACCAGTACACAAGGGGATAGCCTGAAAAGACTTCCTCTATGTTTTCTGTCTTAGGGAGAGAGAGAGATAATAAAAGAGTTTTCATTCTAGAAAGAATGGTCATTTGAACTTTTTCCACACACCAGTTCGCAGGGGAAGTATTGGAACTAGACATGAGTTCTGGCACACTTAAAAGTCTCACATAACACTTTGGGGATATTGGTTATAGCAGCTGACAAATCAATACAACACCTCTCTGCCACACTCTCTGAAATAGCTGAGGCCTGCCTGAGTGAAAAGTTCACTTATATTAATTCGTTCCTGGTCCAAACAGTGGCTTTAATTTATTGTGCATTGCAGGCTCTGGACAACTGGCACTGGTATCAAACTCGCAGGAGTGGCATGGATTGAAGTTCCCCTCTCCCAGCAACTTCAGCTTAATGCCCTCTTCAACAGCAGGGCAAGCCTGTGACTGAAGATGCTCTTCCCCTTCTCTGACAGATGAGTCCCATCAGCCCAGGTTTCTCAAAGTGAGTACCATGGTCTAAGCAGCCAAACCCCAGATTCACCAAATTCAGCAGGGCTTTTTAAAACCCCTTCCTTTGGACCAGATGGATTGATAGAAAAACTGTCTTCCCTCCACAGTCTCTTACTGCTGCTCCCAGGGCTCTGTCATCCTTCTTGATACTCCTCAGACTGCTTCTGGCTGTATCACTGGTGCCTACATGTAACAACAACAGCAGATAAGTCATTGGGCTGTATGAAGCTTGATAGTCTCATAGTGGCACTCCTGATGCAAGACCCCAGTAAACACTTCTCTACAGAACATGTCAGACGCATCTCAGAACAGAGTCGGATGCTACTATACCCATTGCCTCTTCTTAGTTGTGTTGATTGTTACACAGGGAGTAGGTGCCTTGATAGCCATCAACTTAGAGTAGATTATGGGATTTTTAAAAGTTATTTTTTTTCCATAGTCACAGGTCTCAAAAAGGTGAGTGCCATGTGTTGCTATTCTCAGTATTTTGGATAAATCATGCTAGAGTACTGAACAAGTTTACAGAGGTTGTCCTATGGCAGTGCTTGCAGTAATTGAAACCATGAGGCTTTACACAAGAAAACAAGAACTTCAAGAAATCTATGCATATATGAGTATTTGTGTATTCATTCGTGTGTGTTTGCAGCCTTTAAGTTAAGCACTGTGGTATGAGTGGGGTTCCCAGGTGAGGTTGGTGCTTCAATTAAGTACTTCAATCCTGCTGGTACTCTCAGGGCCCTGACTGAGGTATGCACTGGTTTATGTTGTTTGGGAGACCTAACCCTACAGTAAGATTTTTATTTTTTTCCCCAATTTATGTAATTTTATGAAATGAGATTAACTCTGGGTCTCTATGATATGTTTAAATGCACTGAAGACTGGATGGCACTCCACATTCTGTACTTTAAAAGCCTTAACATGTAGGGTTTTTGGACATGAAATCTTTTAGTAGCTATTATTATAGCATCTCTATTTGTTTGTAATTCCATCAACTGCCATTTAACCCCCCTCTGAATAAACAGTTAGTGGCTGCTCACAGCATATGGGTTCCAAATTCCAAGTGGAGCAGATATAGCAAGTGGTTGTGATGTGAACAGCAAGGAACCAAAGTTCCTGGGCGATTCTCCTGGGGGAGGGAGAAAGGAAGGAGAAGCAAGGCAGTAGGGAGAAATAAGAAACAATTACTATGACTTCATCTTTGAAATCTCAAGTTTACTGAAAGGGAAGGTGATTGGGAGACTTGTTTTGAAAACACACTTCTGATCTGTACCCAAATGCTAAAAAAGAGGCATTAGGGCTAGCTTGACAATAAAAAGACTGTACTAGGATATGAAATTTAAAGTGAAAAACTGAGAATACAAGTGAAGCTGAAGTTCATGACTACTTATGTACATTTTCTGTTGTTCTGTGAAGACAAAGGAATATTTGGTCTGATTTGATAGTGGGTTTTATGTACTTTTCATTTTAGTAATAGTCACCAAGTAGTCATGGTCTGAATTTATTTTAGAGCTAGCACAAAATACACTTGTTTATATAAAAGACCATTAATACAGAGATATGCATTTGTCTTTGCTGATACTTGGTGAAGAATGCAAATATAGGAGATTAGAGGACATTCTGAAATGCTCACTTCAGATTTTTTTTGCAAATTAAGTTTAAACAAACTCTACCAGGTAATTACTTTTGGGTTATTTATTTCAGACCCAGCCTCCTTTGTCTACTTTCAATTGCTCTTCCTATAACAAAGTTAAAAGGTGGGGATGTGAAATCTTTCCCTGGCTAGATTGAACAAAATGTTTTTCATTGGCTTCAGTGGGCTGGGCATTGAATGCCAATTCTCAGAAATAAAGAGTTTGATGTGCTCTGAAAAGCAGTTCTTTTTCAACCCCCTCAGGTTTTGTACCTGTATAGGACAGCACTCATACTACTTGTTCTTCTTCAAAACTGTGGCCTTTAAAGTTTTAAGTAAAGTAGGTTGGAGATTCCACGGGGATGTTAATTAGCAACATCCTTTGTGTAATACAGTACACTCCATTTAGCTTGGGAAATGAGTAATAGACAAGTGCGTTTAAACGGATCTTCTTCAAACAACCTGTTTATTTCCATTGACACTCAATGGGTAATCCTTTGTTTGGTAGGAATGACAAGATCTCTTTTGCGGGACATAGATTTTGTGATGAGACACCCTAAACTGCTTTAAATCACAAGCAGAAGTAGCTCTTAATCTTTGGAAGTGCTTTAGCTTGCGTATTAAACTCTATCTTAAGCTACTTTTACAGTGTATTGTGCATGGGAAACTTAGGCTACACCCTGTATCACAGTCAATCCAACTGGGACACTAGTGGTTGTGTATAAGGACTTTGGGTCCTGCTTTCCATTTGATTATTTGGCTATTGCATGTGTGTTGAGGAAAAAGAGCCTACACTCATTGGGGATGTATAATTATACAGATCTGTACTGCTAGGGGTAGAATTTTGCCCTCTTTGATCATCCCTTTTATTGATCAGCTTGCCACAAAGGTTAAAGGGAGCTCTTTGCTTTGAAAGCCTGGAAACAGCTCATCTGCCAGAGTGTAGTACCTTTATTTGTTAAAAGCTTTTCAAGCTTATAGACCTGGAAGAGCCCCAGTAAAATCAATGAAAAACTATCCAAGATAAACAGACTTACAGATGAATAAATGCTCACTACTATTTTTAGTCTGAGCTCACAAAATCTCTTCCTGACTGCCTGGCCTTTTTCTCTAATAAAACAGCTAATTCTCCAAATATTAATAGAGGTGTATTGGCAGATTTGGGGCTCGCAGTTCTTCTTGAGCTTAAATAGAGGGAATGAAGCTAGACAAAACCTTTTCCAAAAAGGGTCTGTAAGTATTTGTTTAGGAAAGTTTCCGTCTCGCCAAGGACTGCTCTTTCCACAAACTCTAAGCAGCAATGCATTAAGGAAATAGTTAGCAGCACTGCAACAAATGAAAGCTTCATTCATTCATTACTTTAGCCAGCACAGGAAGGATTTCTGTACAAGTAGACATAAAACAGTCCTCTAATTTACTAGTGCAATTTTCCAGAGCGTTGAGCACTCAGGGCTGTAGTAAAACATATGGTTTAAATAAAGCTTGGAAGACCATGGGAAGAGAGTGTGGAGAGTCTCTGGGACAATCAGACCTCTTACTCAAACCATGTTTTTTAATCTGCTTTATTGCTTATTGCTGGTCACTTTATATAGATTTTTTTGTGTGCTAGATACAAAAAACTCTCCTGTGTTAACATGTGCTGGATGTATCTCATTTGAATGACCAGATGTACCAACGTGTTCTGCACTGAAGGTCTTCGTTCTCCTTTCTTGGGTGGTTCAGGGCAACAGGATGCTACTGGGCTTTTGTTTGTGGCTGTCTTCCTCTTGCCCTGTGTATCAAAAAGCATGGGGTTGAGTATCTTTTTTAACTGCCTTGCTTTGATGTGGAAAACCCTAAGCCTGCAGAATGCAGCTCCTTGCTGTGGCACAGAGCCAAGTGTATATTTGGAAATTTTGTTCCTCTTTGAAGTGGGTATAATTTTGCCTTACAACATAGCTGGTTTTACTTGTATGTCCCTTTGTACTGCAGTACTTTGATGGTCTGATGATATGCTAGTGTGATTTTAAGGAAAAGGACCAGACCTCTGCTATGGGGGTGCACTGTGACTCTGCTCCATCTCCTATGACCAGAATTGAGACATCTGTGAGGTACCAGCATGGTTAGGTTGCCCATGTCTGCTTTAGCCCTTGGTCTACCTGTAGGTTGGACTTCTGCCTGTTTGGGTAAAAGCCAGAACTACCTTTCTAGATTTGCCTAAGCCCCTATGGTCTTGTCCTGCATTCTTGTTGGATGCAGAATGTCAGGGTTTTGGGACTTCAGCTTTTTGCTTGTTCTAGAAGGAGAGGTCTGTTCTGAGGCCCTTGGTCTGTGGCATATCTATGGGAAATTGTCCAGAAGGAAAGGAAGAGTGTGGGGCCAAAGTGATGCTTGCCTCATCTTTCACAGGAAAGGCTTCTCTTTGCAACTTGTATTTTGTGGAGTCTTCACCTCATACCCAGACATCCTCGACCCTGCTTTCATTAAATGGGTGGTTTCATGATACCCCAAGAATGTATGTCTTTTTGACTAGGAAACCTATCGCCATACTGATGGTTTATATTTAGGTATGTGCTTCTCCAAAGATTATACACCATCTTGTCCTATAAGGATGAGTAACAGTTATGGGGATCAAGAAACTGATCTCCCTTTTGTGGGGTCTCAAGTGAGGTAGCTTGCAGGGCTACAGCAAGACAGCAGGTGGGAGTAGTAGATCAAACACTGAAATGACACCTTCAGCACTGTTCCAGAATTGCGGAGGGAGTGGGACAGGATTTTGGCATTAACCCCTGCACGGAGCTTCTTGTCTGGATCAGCGTGAAGATAGCCTGGAAAAAAGTAACGTGAATAGGAAAGGTGACTCTGCCTGATTGCCTGGAGCTGTGTGGTTGGCAGCCAGAGCAGGGTCCTGGAGCCTCAGGCCTTCATGATGAAGCTACCAGCAGTCCTCTAGACCAAGCAGTAAGTCTGCTTGTGCTAGCTGTTAGGGGATGCTTAAAGTTAATGTGTGGTTTTGTTCCTGGGATTGTTTGTCATTATCTTGTGCAAATGTAAACAAAGAGAGTTTAGACTCAGCACAGTTTCCTCCACGTAATTGCTTCAACAAATATGTGCACAAAATTCTAGCTTTTCTATCTTTCTGCCCCTCTTATTCATTTGCTAGATCCTAAAGTACTATTTTGTCACCATTTCACTTTGCATCTCTGTCACATTTCTCCATCTGACTTAACTAGCTGGCATCCTAACAGTCATAGGCTCAGAGGAAGACTTCCTTAACAAAGATGTCTCTTACCGAGCAGAAAACCTTGTATGAACAGTCCGTAGCATCTGCTGCATAATAGGGAGGGATATTAATCGGTACAAGTTTGATAAGGCTGCTTTCCAAGGTCTTGCACAAATTTGTGTATCAGTAAATCCCAGTCATTTTCATAAATGGCTTTTTAAAAAAATCATATTCTAAAAAATGCTTTAGCAGAAATGTAATTCTTGAAGGTCTTTTTATGTATTAATCCCAAACCAGTTCATACATTCCCTGTGAACTGCTTTACCTGTGTTACTTGCAGCAGAAGTAGGCACTGTATTAAAAAGCACAAATCACATATGTTTTCTTCCTCCTACCCCCTCCATTACTTTGCTCCATCATAACAATCAAAAGCTCTGTGTGGGGCAGCACTGATGCTGAGGGAGGTTCAGGACTTTCTTAGTTATTATATAAATTGAGTTTTAAGCATAGGGATCTCACAGGGCAGGGTCACTTTTTGCCTGAGGAGGAACAGGGCTCTCCTAAGTCCTGCACTATGCTAGTAAACACTTCTTCCTCCGTTGTTGACAGCTGGGCATTACCTTCGCTGTCAGCCTGGCATGAGAGCCGGGGTATAAGGTCAGCATTTATGAATTAACTCCCTCAGTGAATAACCACTTGTTGCTCTGGGAGAGATCTCATAATGTAGATGAGCCCTATGCAGTTCTGGTAGCTCTGTGATGCTTTTCCTTTATCCTGATGACAAAAAATGTGCCAGAATGTAGCAGTAAGAGAACCATATCTGTCATAGTTGAGCTTCACTAAGGTGAGGTGCACAGAGATTATACAGCTGAAACCTGGTTTTGTGCTCGGTAACCTAGACAATGTTATGCCTCAGTTTACTGAACTATGAATGCTCTCTACCCCATTTTGCACGTACAACATTTTTCCTTTTTTGGTGCAAAAAGAGCAAATGCCAGCAGCACAGAGTGGGAGGGAGAGACATATGTATTTCTGAGTTTGCTTTTGAGCTGCTTTGTTTCCACTGGTTTTGTGTGGCTGCAGGTCACAAAGTTGTGCAAAGCCATTTCTGTTGAGAGCTGCTGAAAGACAAAGCTATAGTAAGACAAAGATTCAACATTTAATATACAAGTTTTCCTGTTATTCTTTTGCACTTCCAGGTGTCAATCAGTTGTAAGTCCTTATGTTTCTGAATATAGATATCTGCATTTTGCGGCAAATGTTGATTTTTAGTGGTATTATCATGAAACAACTGTAAAATTAAAAGGGTTTGGGTTGCTTTTTTAGTGTTTTTGTTTGGGTTTTTTTGTTTTGTTTGTTTTAGTAAACTGATTTAAAAGCAAAGAAAAGTGGTGAGAAGAGTATTCTGATAATGTGTGGAGACTGTTTTCCTCCTTCAGTATCACTAGATCTCATGGACTGAATGTCTCATCACAGTGTGCTGGGTAGCAAACAGGGAAGATGCTTCTTAAAAGCATACTTTTTGGTTTGTAAAAGCACTTACTTAAGATAAAGAGAACTCTTTACCGAAGCACTAAAGCCATAAAGTGTGGAATTATGATGCAAGTCTTCAAAGGAAAAACACTGGGCTACAGGCAACACAGTCGGAAGCACAACAAAGGGCTTCTGAGGCTTAGCAGAGGCACGCAGGAGATGGGTTTGCTTGCCTGCCTGCATGGGGTTGGGAGAAGGGGTATTGGAACAAGATTAAAACATTGTTCTTAGTAGGATTTCTGCACAGTTTGCACAGCCAACTGGGAAGGCAGAGCAGGCCCAGGCTATCGCCATTTATCTCTTTCCCCAAGTGCTGCTGGGGTGAGGAGAGTGGGAGGGCTGCTGCTGAGATGTGTGGCCAAGAGGTGTGTGCCTGGCTTTGCAGCTCTTCACAGGAGGATATATGCTTTTAAATATCTGTTCATGAATTCCTTGCTGTTGTATGAGCACTTCTGCCTTCATTTAAAATTTCTGGAATATGTAATGCAGTTTAGACAGTACCTTCTGTAGCATATAAAATAGAGGGCAACATAGGGAATTCTTGTGTCCCTCCATAGTGGCAAAATAGATCGTGAAATGAGAAAGCACAACTGATAGTCTGAAGATATTTTTTTTAGGCCCTAAACCTGATGCAATTGTTGGCTTGACTACAGTTTAAACTTGGAGTCAACAGGACTACTCACCTGAAACTGTGCATGTGTCCTGCTCTGCAGGACTTTTTAGAGAAAAGACAGGGTAGGGTTATGTGTATAAAAAGGTAGTATAGAGTTATGTCAAGATGGTGCTTCTGAATTTATATTTTAAGTCGTTTTCTCCTTGCAATAGGTGCATTCCACAGGTATAAACTCCTAATCCTACAATGGTACTGATACTTCGGTACTGAAATACCTTGGTTTCTCTGTCTGAGCATTAAAATGTGCATCAGTAAAAGTTGTTTGAGTTTCTGACTAACAACTGTTTTCACCAGTGTGCTGACAGCATTCTTGAAGCAAAGACCTCTGAGCTACTGTAGTGTAAAACTTCACCCATGATCCTGATCCCCTGTTGTCACTAAAAATTCATTAGTAGTTTGCATAGTAGCAAGTTTACTAACTCTGATGTTTGGACAAAGGCCAGTTTGGATAATTACATCTTGGCTACATGAAGTATTACACGACAGTATTTTCTGTTGGTAACTTTTTCCCTTCTCATCCTAAAATACGCTAGGTAGTCGCATTTTTTCTAAGGTATTTAAATGTACTTTTATTTGCTTCAGTAACTTTAAGGTGCACAATTAGAACATGCCCATCTTAGTGGGTTGACTGGGTGTTGGCACTGGGTAAAGCTACAGTGTTTGTTGGGTTGAGAAATGGGCTATCTGGAGAGAGTGGGCGCTGTGAGGCATGTCCCATGACTTTTGTTGAGGTGTCACAGCCCCCTTTGCATCTTCTTCTGAAGTTAGTCATAAGTGCCTCTGAAATGCAGTACTGAACTGGTGAGGATGTGTCTAAGAGCGAGAGGATTGTTCTTTTTCACCACTTCCCCATTTCAAGCTTTAGTCTTATGACTTGCTTCAGTAAATCAGGTTGTGCAGTTAACTTATGCATATCCTGCCTTTACTGAAATGTCTGTGACCATGTTGAGATACCTTATTCACAACAGGAGTGTGTGATGATTTCTGAAAACTGATGTTGAGTATCATTGGCTGTTTCCTGAGTTTATGAAATCTAAGGCCAGCTTCCACTGTGGTGTGTGATGATTCAGAGAATAACAGGGTGACTTTGTGGTTTCATAGCAGGAACCGAGACTACTTCTGTTTCTGAAAGAGTGATTGTCTCATCTTAATTGCTAAATCTGGAACAGCTCCAGGCTATCAACATTCCTACGAAAGAAGGAAAACTGAGGTGGTGTTTGCAATGGTTGAAACAACATTGGAACCAGTGAAAGCTGCTGTTAATGGTATCTGCCTACCTTTTATAATGAAAAAACATATATTTGTGTATTGTGCTCAGGTGTTCTTGTAGGTGAAAAAAATAGTTAAAATTGGGGGTGCTAACAAGCAACAGATAACGAGTATATGTGTATATGTGTGTATATGTGAGTATATGTGTATGTGTGTATATGTGTATATGTGGGTGAGTGCCTGAACTTCCAGAGTCAAACATGTTATTCCCTGGAAGATGATGGAGGGCTGGATTAGGATCGTGTCTGTGTGAAGAATCTAGATTCATGGTAGTATTTTTCTCTTGTAAGCCTTTTCTGGTGTGGCATTAAACATAAACATTAAAGATAGGCCTTGAACATCCAACAATTTGAGGAACATTGGTTTCTAAGCCTACTTTTCCTGAGTTTGTATTAATTCAGGCAGGCACACCCAGTCTTACCAGTCCCTCTTCTTCCACCAGTGTAGTATTTGTGTGTGGCCTTCAAATCTGCTCAAACTCAAAGGGAAAATCAGACAAAATAACTGATGGTAAAGTGAAAGTTTAACATGATCTAAATGCAGAGAGGTGTTCATACTAGGTCTCTACTTTAGGCTTTGCAATGGCTTTGGCACTTCCTGTTGTCAGAGAAAAAGTATCGGGGAAAGCAAAGAAAACAAGGTCTTTTCCTCAGAGAGGAGAAACAAAATCCAATTGACAGTTATCCATCCAAATGTATGGACGGATAACTGAAGCCAGGAATTAGGAAGGGGAGAGATAAGGATGGAAGAGGGGCGATGAATTTTAAAAATATAGAAAAGAATCCAGAAGAAATGCTGGTGAACATGAAGGTGAGGAAAAGCATTTGAATGTGAGGGGAAAAAAACAGACCTGAAAAGATATTGAAGAGCTTCTGATGCAATTAGTGTGCAGTAAAAAGTGTATTACTAATTTCTGCCATCTGACTCTATCATATTTGAAATTCAAATGACAAAAAAGTTGTGTTACTTTTTGTAACCTCTGTTTAAGGCAAATGGCTGTGCTGTGTTGTGAATTGGAGAACAAGCAATTCATTAGTGTGGATTACAAACTGTTACACTTTTAACAATCTCCATCAAGTCCAGTCTATTTGTCACTCCCTGAACAGAAGATACTAGAATACTTCTGCGCTTTCTAGTGCAGTGATAGCACAGACTGCTTACACCAAGCCAGGAAATTTGTTTACATGGCACATATATATAATATGCTTCAGATTCTACTCTCTTGGTGTACTTCATTGAGGACCCCTTTTAACCTAGCCACCTGCATCCTACCTTCTTTATTTTCCTTGTTATTCTTTTTAATCTTTTAGCTTCAGGTTCTTCAAAGTACATCCTTTATCTTTTATTCCTCCAGCTGAAAAGAAAAATGTATGGGAATTTTTTGTGGGGCAGTCCGAGCTAGCACAGTTTTCGTGTAGCACATTAGATGTATGGACTTCCATTCATGATTCCAGTGACCGTTTGCCTGACACAGATACAACTCCAAAGCAAGTTTCTTTAGTAATAACTGTTTGGCTTGCAAGCAGCAGAATTAGTTTTGTACATGGTGAAGTGGCTGTACTTTCCAGTAGTTTTAATTATGCTCTCAGAGAAGCCTGTTACCTGCAAAGCAATAGGAAAGTGGATTTGAGACCCGTGAGGACATGGATGACTAGCACAATGTCTATCTGCTGTCCACCACTTTCAGTGGCACTAGTGTGCACCAGTTGTATTTTCCTCCTGGGGGCAGGGATAACCCATGGAGAGGGCTGGAGGCTTGAAGTGAGATGAGGGCAAATGTAAAGAGCTGGGATATGCCAAAATCAAGGGGACAAGCTTCTCTTTCCCACAAATACAGAAGTGGAAGAAGAGCACAGGTAACTGGAGACAAAATCTACATCCTCATAAATCTACTTCATTCCATCAGGGACACTTCTGTTTCTTGCTGTAAATATTTACCTCTCTCCTTGCTGTGCTGTTGTATTGCTGCTCTCTCTCTGGTTTGTTGCTGGTCTGTGTAGCACCTCAGAAAAGTGACTTGCAGGCCAAAACATTGAGACCTGGCCCAAGGAGAGGACATCCATCTGGTAAACAGCCTCCACCAGCCCCCAGTGTGACGGGAATTCAAACAAGATGCTGTCATTTATGGAAATAACCAGGCTAGAGGATGCTAAAGTGGAGCTCACTCCAGCAGTGGCTGGAATTTTCCATCCCTTGAAGAAGCTGGGAGATCCCCTTAGATTTGTTTTAAAGTTATGTTGTAATTTCTGGGGAAAACTCTTGTGTAAGCTGCAGTTTGTGGCCCCATGACTCCTCAGTAACTTTCAGGACCTGTTTTTTGGGGACTCCTGGGCTGCAGTTGTTTCTGGGACAGCCTCGTTGAGGTAACTCACATAGCACAGGGAGCCATAACCTCAGCATCACAGGTCAAGGAGAGGATTTGAAGAAGTCCTGTTGTCCCTCTCGCTGTCTGCTTTTCATTACCTCTTTGTCCAAAGGCAAAGGCTCAAGGCTGGGGAAGCTCCAGGAGAAAATGCATGGTGCCATATGAATTTAGTGTGATCAGAATCTTCTGGAAATAGCAAGAAATTTGTTGGATATTTGAAACAGGAGGCAGGAAAGAGATGTGTGGAGGGAAACGAGCTTACTGGTTTAATATGTCTATAACAGCATCTAAACAGAAGTGGTTTTCTAAACTCAGGAGTCAGCATGTTTTTTCTAACCTAGATCTTCCACAGATGAGGAATTCTGGATTTTCTGTAGTTTCTTTCTACCTTTTGGTCTCAGAGGAGAGGCAGACTTCCACTGAGGGGTTTAATGCAGTGCAGGCTCTCCTGGTGAAGTCCTTAGCTCACTTAAAATACATGGCTCCCATGAGTTAAAGGAATGAGACTACTCTGCTTCTGCTGCCTGAACTTTATTTCATTGCTCAGGACCCACCAAAACCTTCATATTCCACAACAGGAGGGGGGACATGCAGTGCTTCCCAATGTATTGAATAAGTTGAAGAAACTGAGATCTGATATGTTTCAAGTGAAACAGATCCCTTAATATGGGGTGGGGGTTTTTTTCAGCAGAACTTGATGGACATCATTCTGAGAAAAATTGGGAAGGGGTGAGGGGAACCATTCCCTTGTGCTGGGGCTATAAATATATTTCAAAGGTAGGTGCCTTTTAGAGATGTTTTTAATATCTGATGTTAGGGTGATTGTTATTTGTGGTTTTACTTAGCCCTGGAGGTATAATACTTAATGTTGTCAGAGCAAGAGCTTGGATTCCTCCTCAAGTCTGAGCCTGTAGTCTGCCTTTCCTTCTTTGTATTGTTTGGGTTTCTTTTAAATCCCTGTTTATTTTGCCCTGCATAGGCAATTAGTATGACTTGTTAAAAGTGGGGCATGATGACTTTGTCAGGCTGGGTGCAGCATGGATCCTTCCAGCTGTGTAACGCAGGGTTCAGTTTCAAATCCTCAGAGAAAACTTGTCATGATGTTTAACAGGCTTCTCTTATATGAACAAAAATTACTCATTTAAAACACTGTCAACATGGTGGCTCGGGCTCTGTTAACAAGCTGGAATAAGCAGGTCATAATCAGGAATTTAGATGTATTAAGAAATTTCTCTTTTGGAGTTGTGCCATCAGACAATATATTTCAGTGTCTAACAGAGCGAGTCTAGCATAGAGGTGTGTAGCCAGATTTTTACTGCATTGCTTTATTTTGAAAAATATGGAGAAAAAAAAATCCATAAAATCTCAGGCTATATCTTTGGCATATGTTGTCATTCGCAGACGTGGCCACCCAAGCTGACACTTCTGGCTGGCAATAAAACTGTCCTCTTAAGTGTAATTTTTGACTCTGAGCCTATAAAAGCTCTCAAGAAACTGGTGCAAAATCATTGCTATTGCTTGCTTTTTTTTTCTTGTCTACAAAAGATAAGAACAAAAAAAATCAGATTCTGACCTTGCCCTGAGTGTTAATATTCCAGCCCCAGTGGCAGCACTGTGAACAGGAGCCAAAGCTGGCAAATAGCTCCTGCTTCGCAAGTGAAATACACCAGCCCTGTATCTTTGAAGCTTCCCCTGGTTTCAAGCCCTCTGGTACAGCCTCCACCAAATTGTATCTCCTGAAAAGCCTGTAAATGTCTATAGACTCCTTCGTCCTGCAGCCATGTTTAAGACCATCCCAGTCTTTACTATGCTAAATAACCAATGCCATGTCCCCTCCAGCGGCCCATCCTGCCTCGCACGAAGATGTTGCGGCAACACAGGCGATGTTCCTCTATTCCAGCCAGCTCTTTCACATCCTATAATGACCTTTTGTGAACCTGTTAAAATCTTTCAGAAGAACAGTTTGCTAAATCTGCTACAACAACAACAAAGTCCCATCCTCTGATGCCCCTGCAGCAGGAAGCTTCAAAAGGAGAGGACATAGGAGCCAGAGTACTTCTAAGTGACTGCATGATTTGAATTTTGTTTTTCTCTACTAGAAAATGAGGATGCATCACTTATACCCACAAACAGAAATGTGGATCGTTTCCTGTAAACTTTTTTTCAGGAGGCAAACCATACTGGTTTTTAACACTGTACTTGAAAATTTTCTATGATTAATGTGACTTCCAGTTATTATTTATGCTATATTTTATGCTGCATGCTCACTTGTGCCGAGTATATTCCTCTTTACATCATTAGGATTGCTCAGCAGACGTAGATCTGAACTGCAAAATGGTGTTGCTCTGTTTTATTATCCAGTAACAGTTAACACATATGTGCTCTGAGGACATAGTGACATTGGAGTACTAATGTTGATTACATACTACCTCAAAACCAATTGCTGTAGCACTTGAAGCTGATGTAGTCACTGGATAGAATGAGCAAATACCTCATTTCCATGCTTTGGTGCAATACATCATGGGATGCTCAGTGTATTGTCAATATGAAGACCAAGTATGTAAACATATAAAGGTATATTTTGCCTTTTCTACTCAGTGTGTTTTGCAGCCCAGAATTATAATACCTAGTGATTCTGGGTATATCTAATACTAGGTAATGTCACCTTTGTGAAGTGAAAATGAAAAAAACATCACGAATTAGGGACAATTGCCAATTTTGAGAAGAGGCATGAAAGTGAAGAAAAATTAGCATCTCCAAAATCAGTCTTCTCCTTGTGACTTGCATGGTTGCAATCCTGTTGTGTTTCTAGTCTTTCTGGCTGTTCTCAGGTGGGTCGACATCACCCTTGGCACTCGTCCTCTCCCTTGCTGTGTACTTGAAAGTGCACATTGTCCAGTTCACATGAGGTTTTAGTGGTATGGAGCGGTGCGTGAGGTTTCCCTTCCCGTCCCCCTTCCCCCCCAGTATAAAAAGGAAAATAGCTGGGCTGGCTCCTAATGTTGTGTGACCTTCTCTTGTGGTAACCTAGCTTCAGAGACCTCTGCTTGGAAACCCCTGATTGTCCCTTTCAAAGTCCATGGCCCACAGCCCTCTCTGAGATATCTTCAGAACTGTTCCCATCCCTTTCCTCCCTGCAGCTGGGCTTGAGCTGTCTTTGCCTGCCTCTAATCCCCTTCCCATGCTGAGACCCTCTTGGATTCTTTTTCTTTCTCTTCTCCCAGTAAAAGGACAAAACGTAGGAGGTACTTTTATTTTGAATGGAGCATTGGTGTACTTGGCAGTGTTAGCTTTACAGCTGAACTCTGGCCTTTTCTAACCTGTATGATTCTATGATACTATTACCTATTTGTTCTAAAATCCCCCTGAGGGTTTGGCGTTGTGCAGGAGCTGCAGAGGTAGCAGGCAGGGCAGCAGCACAAGGCTGCCCGTCATGCTGATCTATTGCATTGGTCCTCACCAGGGGACCATTGTATGTCCAGGAGTTGGTGACCCACATAAGAGCTATGCTTGGTAGGCACAAGCCTGTGCTGTGCTGTTAGACTGTTTGTCCAGTCTGGCTTTCAGGCTGTGCAGTGCTGCACAAACCCATTGGAAGCAGGATCACCTCAGTCTGCTCATGGCAATGAAGAAGCCTGTGGGCACCTCCCAGTCAGAACCACCTGACTGGCCCAGCCTTGCCTTTAACTAGGCAACAATGAGTTTTCAAGCCAACATCCTTCCTGTTTGACACCAGAAATGATGAAGAGGGTTATTTTCTTGTAAGGAAATTACATAATAGCTTAAATAACAGGAAAGGAGAAACCACTCTCCATGGATGGCATCTGTGCCATAAGAAAATCCACCCAGGATCTGTCTGATGAACGAATGTGGGGTTCTCAGAGTCTTAAGAGTCACAAGATATACTTGCTATCTATATCTATATCTTTTTGCTCAATCATATTAAACCAGTTATTCTATTAAGCCATTTTTTGCTATGTTCCAAAAGGGGACCAGCTCCTCACCACTATGACTGAAGACCAAGGCAGCAGAGCTTGAAGTCATGACACTGTGAAAGTGTGGGTGTTGTGGGGATAAGCCTGAGGGCATCTGGCCTTTGGCACAAAAAGGAACCTATAGCTGAAATGTGGGGCCAGAGTGCTATTTCCAAACACCTGCACCTAATGTATGCCTTGACTGGGTCCCCCTCCCTGTGCTGTGGTTTCCTTGGGAATGAAACATGGGTTAGTTGACAGGCAAGGAGTCACGGCACTCTCCAATTGTACCCAGTGACTCCAGTTACTCCCATGACAAGCAAAGCAGTACTACAGACCCTGCTGCAGACTGCATCCGCTTCTCAGTATAAGCAGTTGTGACTGCCGTGGGGTTTTGGTGATAGCTACCTGTTAGCTGAGGGCTGGTGGCTTTTAGAGAGATGATGTTGTTGATTTAAAAAATATAAAATGTAGTTTTGCTGGCTTGGTCTGAATTTGTGACTGTCCGCACATAAATCTCTGATAAAACCCATGTTAGTCTATGAAGCTTTGTCGCCATAAGCGAGAGCTGAAATGTTTGAAATGGGTATGCTGTGACCTTTATCAGTCATAACAATGACTCATTTTCTAAATATCATCAGGGAAAGGCTGAGCTTAGGTGCTTGGTATGCTTTTCCACACATGTGCAGCAATTCTTGTTCTGTTTCCAGCTATCAACATGATATTGTCTAATCCCTCTTATTCTCATGTGCTCTTTTTCATCTCCATTCACAGCCTGTACTTCACGTAAATATTCCTTGGTTAGTAAAATATGTGAAAGCATTAGTTACTTTTAGATCACTGCTTGCAACTAGAATGCAAGGTAATGTTTATAATGTACCACAAATTTGGTGTGATGTTACAAACAGAAACGTCTGGTGTTTTTTCTCCCTCTCTGTGTTAATGCTTTGCATTCAAACTTTACAACAAACACAAAATCTCAAACTGGCAGCAAGAATATCTTTTAAAGCTATCTTGTCCCATTTTGGTAGGCTTTTTTGACCAAAATAATTATCCACTTAATGAGATTTTAGAGTAAATGCCACTATAATGGGCCAGTAACTACTTTCTGGCATCAGATTATGGTGCCTAGCCACTTAGGCACTTTTGTGACTGTATAAAATTTTACTCTGAGGAATATTGCTAACCATTAAGATTCCAAATTTAGAACTTTATTTTAAATGTTTAGAACTTGATGTGAATTGTGCTAAATATTTCCTTAGATGGATGAGATCAGAGTTGTGCTTAAAATCCAGTATGTAATGCTTAGCTTCTTGAAAGAGAGGTAACCATGGCAGGCATTTATACACATCTCAGCTGCATCTCTTACTTCTCTTAGATTTTTGTCTGGGATCCCTCACCACTTGTGCACAAGTGCAATAGTTTGTGAGACTACCTGTAGGAGGTACCGGCCAGAAAACTGTCCAAAATCCAAGGCAATGATACCCAAAAGGCTGAGACTAGGGATTCAGGTTACCACATTATTCACCAAAGAGTTATGAGGGGTGGCATGACTGAGGGGAGGGCCTCTGCATGGGGTGAGCAACAGGAATGACAGCTGGGAGTCAGGACTTCTTCATAGCCTACATTGTCACCATGGAAGGCAAATTGTGTCCTGACAGTTTAGTGGATGCTGTTGTGCATTTTTATGGGGTTGAATATTGTCCTCGTAATTCGGGGGGTAAGATACTGCGGAAATTGTTCTTCTTGCTTTACACAGAGGAAAGAAGACCACGTCAGTTTTTGTCATCAAGAGTATTTTGGGATTTTATATGCTTCAAACTGCTGGGTTATGTAAGGAAGATTTCATACCCCAGCCTCACATTGCAGTTGATCAGAGCAATTTTGGAGTTATGAGAGAAAATTCAGTTTCTGCATATAATTTTGGATTTGTGATAGTTTAGGTTGTCTCATGTGTTGGGCTTTTCTGTGACTCTGGGTGTGCTTTTGCATGATACTGATATAGAGAGCAGGCTATGGTACTAGCAAGTGTCACAATGAGACTCTACGCACTTTACCAGTAATATCCAATGTGTTGTTTTGGGTGGGCTGGGGGAATTTCTGTGTGCTCTGCTTTGCCTCTTACTCCTCAAATTGCCCAATCTCGCAAAAAGGGACTGAGAATGAAACTCAAAGATTTAATTCTTTGTTGGAAGCTGGACCATGCTGTGACACTGAACCACTATCCTTTTTCCTAGCTTTCATAGGAGACTACTCAAATCTCCCCTCTCAGGACACACAGAATTCATGCATATCACACAGCTTGGGATACTGAGACAAGACTGCTGAGGTGGTGGTAACTTGGTGGTGCATAATTTTGTATTTCATACATTGAGAAATTCAGTACCACCAGACTGACAGATAAATATCTAGAAATAGTGAAGAAATTGCATCATATATGTATGGGAAGCATGCATGTCCTTACAAAAGGAGAACCTTAGAGAGACAGCATGGGAACAAAGATCAGATGGTGTTATCTTGAAGGAGATTTGCCTTTTCTCTCTGTTCCAATTAAAACCTTGTTGTTGTGACCCTGCTGTAAGTTGTGTCAGGATATGTTGCATTTTATTTAGAAGACAAAGTTGAGGCAATGTAGCCATAACCTCAAGCACTGGTTCTGCAGTTTTGCTCACACTCAGTTAAATGAAGTGCTTCTAGGGATGCAGAAAAACTGATATTGGGATATTGTCTCCTGAATGGCCCAATTTCTACTGGGAGAAAGGTCAAGAAAGCCCTGAAATGTGGTGATTTTTATTATTTCCTGTAATTTACACATTTATTTCCTGGATCAAGGTATGTTTTGCCATCTGTTTCCAAGGTACTTGACTGAAAGGACTTATTCACCTGCTACCATTTTAACATGAGTTGAGGGGTAATTGGTTGTTTTTACTTAGCAAGTTTAACTTTTTTTGAGTCTAAGAATTACAACAATAATATCACTGCCCATTTATTTTATGATAGAATAATTGGATGTTCAGTAGCTGAGTTATGAGGCTGGAGAACAAGTAGTTTATCACAAGTGAATTAGACTACTGCTTTGCAGAACACAGGGGCAATGATGTTATCGCTTAATTATATACATCTAAGACAATCTTCTCAGCCTTTCCTGGGTAGCTTCCTAAGGCACAGGGCCAAATGTGACCTTGAGATCCATTGCTTGAGAGCACCACGGACTCCTGTAATGCATTTCCAGCCCTGTGCTTTGTGTCGCTTTCAAGATATGCAGCTTGACCACAGCAAATAACAGTCACTTATTTTCATCATTTTATTGCTGGGAACAAATGAAGAAGTGTTTTATGCTCCCAAAACTGTTATTAAACAAGGGATAAGTAAAAGATGAGATGGGCTTGAATCATCCACTTACCTTAAAAACTGAGAAACATTTGAGATCTCTTGTAATTATGATATTTTGAAAGGGAAAAATATTGAAGACTTGCCCCACTGACATTCAGATTTAATGATGGAAAAAACATGTCCTTAAAAGAGAATGTAAAATTTTTCTAGGTTATTAGTACTGTCATTTTTTATAAAGAATTATGGATACACAGACATCCCCCCATGTAAATCAGTAGGCAAATGGTTATTAATGCTAACAGCCATAGTTAGTGGTATGCAGTCACTTTCCTTTTAAGTGTCTTCCCTTAAAGTTTACCTACCTTTTTCTGATTTTCCTCACCTGCAAATATCTGAAATATTTGTGTCATCTTAAAGACAATGGTTGTTTATTCCAGAATAAATGTATATTAAAGAATGTAATAGAGAAACTTCTGTTTTCAGACCAGATATAGTAGAATAATAAAGCAAAATCAGGAGATGTCATATTTTCATATACAACACAAGGACAGATGCAGTCATAATACACAATGGAGGGTGGTGGAAGGAAATGTTCACTACCCTCCCTCTTCTGCCACCTGCCAAACTGTTTCTGCTTTACCAGTCAAGGTTCCCTTTAGTCTGGTGTAATAACTCAGGGTTCTGTCTGAAACATGTACAAGCATGCTTGGCAGCTCACATGGCTGTACAGTAACAGTGTGGAATCATGAGTGCATGGTGGTTCATAGTCATGGGTATGCTTTAGAAAGAGAAGGAAAACTGAAGAAGGATCTTGGCATAAACATATCCCGCTGTTCTTGTGTAAGAGTAAATCTTCAAAGTGTAGATTACCTCTTTTGATGTCAGAAGTATTTGAAAATTCGTATTTCATCTTTAGGTTCATTTTTGGAGCTGCACATCTGCTGCATCTGCCCCCTAAAAATGAAGGATGCCAGGAACAGAGATGTTGTGAAGCTAACCCATCCTGGTTTCTGAGGGTTATGATACTCCTGCATAGCCTGACAAGAGCACCTTCTGATCAGCTTGTCAGCAGCCTCTGAAACAGCTGTTTGATGGCATTTGACACTGTGTCAGACTTCTACAAGTAACATTTTGCAGCACTCTATTTAGAGACTTCTGCTTTCCAGAGATGCATTTGGGTGTCTTCATTAGTATTTTGTGTGCAATGTTACGTGATGACTCCTCTCTGTAGATGGGGAGTAGTGTAAGCCCCACAAGCTTTACAAAAGAAAGGCTAAACACTCATCATGTGGGATCTGCCTTGCAGGTATATGCTGGTGGTGACCTGGGGGAGCAGAATATTGATTATTACAGATTCCACTGAAAGCAGCCAAACTGGCCTGCCCAAATTTTTTTTCCCTAAGTTTCATCTAATGAAATTCTTATTTTCTAGTGGAAGGATCAGGGGACACTGGTTTCTATGTAGAGGCTGAAATGTAGGAGAAGCAAACAGATTTAGTAGGTATTGTACAGTAACTGTTGCTTAGAAAAATTATAATGTTACACTAGACAAATCAGATCAGATTGTACTTGTGCATACAAACCCTGCTTAAATCTTCTTTTAAGCAGGCTGAATCTGGGCATAATTTATTGGGGTTTTGTTTGTTTGTTTTCCCGAAGTATTATGGATTGCCTGGTTAATAGTACCTGGAACTCTGCCAGCATCAAATATAAACTGCACATTCCTTTTAACTGGCAAATTTGTAAAGATTTACAGACTTGTTTAATGACAGCTAGCAGAATTTTCAACAAATGCATTCTGTTTTGAATTCTTTCTGCTGCATGTTATTAACTTGAAAGGAATTCAGAAAAAAACATTTTCATCTTATTTAATTCCTGGATTACTTTAGCTGGCAGTTACTCTATTCAGCTTATTCCTTACTTTATATTCTAATAGGCTATATGGTCTTTCTGACTTTAAAGAGCAACTTCAAGGGGGAAAGTTGCTTAAAAAGGTATGCTTGTAAGATGCTCAAAATTATGAGCTTGCTGGAAGCTTCTTTATCCTTCTCAAAATAAATGAAATAGAATACAGAAAATCATTAATGAGTGTTTAAGTGGAGTACTGAACTGAAGGATATAAGTGATGCAATGTGGAACTTGAAAAAGTTAATTTAAGGGATTGTCACTCCTAGCACCTCTAACATGTTCTATTTCTTATGAAGTTTTTTCTTATGAAGTTCCTCAAAAATAACCCGCTAAACAGTCTGTCAGCAATGACTGTGTGCTGAATAAAATGTATGAGAAGAGAAATGTTTAGAAACTCATTAATATAGTAAATGACTTCACAGGATGTTAAAAGGTTAAATCTCCTTGCATATGCAGCATCACATAAAGTCAGTGGCCTGGGAAGGGCTGAGGCTAGGTCTTTTGGTGTGGGTCCTTTCAACCACTCCCTTTCCTGCTTAGTACTGCCTTCCTGTTCAGATGGACTCTGTACTGATGCAGTGTGATGAAAAATACAGTGGAATGATAATGGGTACCGAAACTGGGACTTTCTTTTTGTACAGTTTCAATGTCACTGTTAAAGGTTTGAACAAAAACGGGTTGTTTTCTATCATGTAAATCAGGCAGTTCTTCAAGACTGTCACTTCACTCTTAAAGTAACAAAGATAAAATAATGTGCAGTGGCAAAATCTGAAACTTTTAATACTGATATGGAAAGTAAGTGCAGGTTTGCTTCTATTGTGAGATGATAAAATTATTGTCTTTAGACTGTAAACAGCAGACTGGTGTTACCAACATGCATACCAACTCAGTAGCAATTGTTCCAGTTCCTAATGCAAATATGACATCATTCCTCAGTAATTCCAGTGTTCCCAAATTCATATGCTTGAGATTATACTGACGACTCTAGCACATTGGCACCCCTGCTTGTGCTTGGCTGACTGTTTCCCATTACCCCAAAGTCATGTAGATCCTAGCCTAGAATCCAACCCAGAGTGGTTCAGGGATGTGGCTGTTGTGTTGGAGAAAGGCAGACCCCAGAGGACAGTGCTGGCTGCTGAGGGACACAGCCCAACTTTCCCTGAGGAAATTTCCATTTTGGCATTGAATGTGCTTGGAGACAGGAGCTTGGTCAGTGTCAAGCTGTGAAAATTAGGCTGGCGAAAGATCACATAAATAAATGTTTGCTGCTGCTATCAAAGTTTTAACAAAGAAGCTTCAGTGCCTTCCAGTTTCTCTCTCTTATGCTCCTTGTAGTAATTATCAAGTTTTCTAATTTCTGCAAACAAGTGTGCTGTTTGTTTTGTCATACATATCAAGATGCTAACATTGCCTTATAAGAACCTCTCTTTTTCTTGTTGTTAATTAGGAAAAAACAATTCCATTGACTTTGTTTTTTATGTTACCCATCCATTAAGCAGCAAAACATTTTTCTTTCTAGTGCTTGTTCTTAGAAGCTAGAGAGATGGAAAGCTGAAGATATCTATTAATCTTTTCTGTTATTTGTGAAAGTTATTGTATCTGTTCTTCTCCCCTCACCCCCTACCACCATACTCCCCCCTCCCCAGTCTGATCTTTTTCTGTACAACTGGACGATGGTGTTTTCATTTTACTTTTCTGGGCCAGAGTGCTGATGCTGTTCTTTGAGACTTAGCAAATAGACAGATGTGTTATGCTGATAGTAGCATTTCTTTTCAGATCACATCCTGTCATTTCTATGGAAAAATGTGTTTTCTATGGAAAGATATTTGTCTAATACTTCCAAGGCCTCTGTCCATTTGCTGTACTTTTTAGCTACTGCTTGGTTTTTATTGTATGTTTTGGGTCACTGATCAAAAGAATCATTCAGCACTTGAAAGAAGAAGGTAAAGTGGTCAGTTTTGGGTTGCCTTTTTTTTTTTCTTCTTCTTTTTAATAGTATTCTAATTGGAAAATCTCCAGTTCCAGAGCCTATACTCCTCTCTGGCATCCAGTCCACAGAAGTGTCCTTGAATGGGCTGATGTGACTTATCTAGTATAAACTATACTCGTCAGCTTTCTCAAAGTGAAACAAAATGTTTGTGGCAGCCTGCTGAGAGGACAATTTCAAATCCTGTTAAGATCTTGTGGCGTAGTCCTGCTGGCTGCCTAAATAAAAACTTGACAGGATAGCTCAGTTTATTGTTTTCTGGGGATTAGCATCTTATCCCTGATGATTTAACATAAGTGATAAATGCACTCAGGAAACCTGTGGTATTTTGCAAGTGGTTGAGCTCAATCTTTGCAAGGCTAGAATGATGCTGATGAGACAGCTGAAGATGTTCTGGTCATCAGCTGGAATGAGGGGAAATTTCAGAGTGGTAATTCACATTGCCTTGAGTTCCCCCAGTTAATCCTGTACACGTCTGCTTTTGAATTTTCCTCTGCATTACTTTTCCTCTGGTTTAGACAAGCTCCCCATTCTACATGCTAAAGTGTTAAGTCAGGAATCAGAAATGGTATGGAAAATACATATGAACACTTTTGCTGTCATGGGTAGTTATTTGTGGGGGATGGAAAGGAGGTTGGTTGAGGAGGTCTCAGCTACAGGTCAGTTACATCTAGATGTGTGAGCTTGAAAAACCTATGTGCAGCTCCAGTCTATGCCTGTCTGCGGTAGATCCCTGCAGCCCACATGGTTTATGACTGCACTACGATTTCCCAGCTGGCTACAGTCTGTTTGTACATATACCTAAAAGCACTTTATTCCTATTGCTTTTTGGCAGCTCGTGTCTAAGACCTGTCTCATTGAAGATATTTGATCTGTTCAGTTTGATCAAACACATCAATGCCTATCCAAACATGATAGCCTTGGCTATTTTAGTACACAGCCAAGGAAGCAGTGGGAATATGCCTCATCCTAACAATGAGGGTTAACAAGGAGTAATTACTAAAGATGTGAGAGATCTGCTGTGCTGGGGACAGGCTAAAACTTACTCTTGGCACAAAGTCTTTCTGTGATAAGGTTAGGAAATTAAAAGAAGTCTTCTGAGTATTTGACTTGAGGAAACTGTTCCAGCCATAATTTCAAGTGATGAAAGAAAGGAAGAGTGGGGGAAAAAAAAGCCCCAGCCCCTGTTGTATTGGCTGGCACATCCTCCTGAGAGTCACTGGATACCCTTAGTACCAGGTTGTGCCTGTGATAAGTCTTAGCTGTAGAGCTAGTATTTTTCCTTTCCTGCTGAGCTGCTTTGAGATTTTGTTCTTGCTCACAGGGTTAGGACAGGGATCTTTATCATACACATTTTCTAGAAATGATCATTCACCTGAATGTATGCAGGACGAGCTATCTTCACCATTCTTCCATTTGGGAGAATCCTGAATCTTTTGTATGCAAAACCTCATTTTGTATGGAGCCAAACCTTATTACAAAAACTTTGATGCTGATATAGGTGATAACATCAACTCATGATGATGGAGCTGGCATTTAGTTTGTGTCACTGCATTAGCTGTTCATGCCTTTTCAAGTGCATTGTATGAAAACCCTCTTATTAAAGCTAACCCTGCTGTGCCAAAAAAATTATTCAGAGGTGAAAGAATGATTTGTTCTTACTCCTTGGACAGTACTGTGTACAATCTCCCAGATGGGTGAGGGATACTGTGGTTGGTTGTATGAGGTCATTTTGCACTGCTAGTACCTTTGCATTCTCACATTTCAACTGTGCACAGAGTGAGTCCAACATATTTGACATAGTTGCTGTTGTCAGTTCAAAACTGACTAGCATTTAGGTTTCTTCTTTATGAAAGGCATTATAAAAGCCAGATTGCTACTATTAATAACAGATGTGATCTACCTCTGGCACATTTCAGAGATTCGGTTCATTAATCTATCACATTACACTCTCTTATGCAGCATTATTCTGCAAGTGGAAAAATGAAGCACAAGATGCATTTTATATTATGTTTGCTTAAATACGGGGAGCTTAACTTGAATGAATTTTATATATATAAAAGCACACAGTGCAAGATATATATAGGGATATATAGAAAAATATAGTGGGATATATATCTATATCTATCTTGAGCTACTTGGCCTGATGGAAGGTGTCCCTGTCCATGGCAGGGGAGTTTGGAACCAGGTGACATTTAAGGTCCCTTACAACCCAAACCATTCTCTGATGATGTATCACTTTTATTTGCACAGCAGTCTCTCTAGTAAGTATTAAGTAGACATTCTTCTAGGTGTTGTATAAATGCAGTGTGCTATTCCCCTACTTCAGAGCACTTTGACATTGATAAAAGTATTCTGAGATGGGGACATCAGGTAAATGCGCAAGGATGAATTTTGTGTGTTCCATTTCTTAGGCCCCATTTTGGGTTCCTTTGCTGTATTTGCTCTTTGCAAGCGCTAAGGCACTGGAAGCGAAAGAAATTATTTTGGCAAGATGGAGAACTTGTGAGGACAAACTTGTGCTGTAAGGTGCCCTAGATTTCTTTTTGTTTTTCTTGTGAAGGTTTCAAGAATGTATTTGATGTGTAGAGGGAAGAGGCTATTTTTGCTTTTCAGGTGTAATTCTTAAGCTAATGTTAAAATGCTGTCCTTACAAAATGTAATCAAAGATAGGAATGTTTTATTCATGGCTGGGATATAATTTGGGGCCAAAAGGGACTATTATGATCATCTTAGCTAACCTCCTTAATTATTATTTGCTCTTGTGGAAAGAAAATAAAAGAAAAAAAAAGAAAGGAAAAAAAAAAAGAAAAGCAAACTGTACTTTTTTTCTCAGAAAAATCAGTATAAGCCAAGTGCAAGTTAAACTAATTTTAATGCCTTGCCCTATAATTACTGATTTATATATCATCGATTACAATGAAATTTGTATTCCATAATAAAGAAGGAAGTGCCAGGGGATAATTTGCAAGAGTATCATGTACACATAGTGTAAAGAAGCATAGATTGAATTTACATGCATGCAGCGGAATGCATGAAGTAATGCAGTGTCACTATATAAAATTAGGATAAAGATTTATTCTACACTACCATCTTCTCTTGCAGTGTTTTCAGTGAGATGATTTTCATTAAAGTAAGATTTTTGGCTAGGTCCTCTGAATTTGAGGAATACGGTGATTTGTTATTTCTTGCTATCCGTATAAACTACTTAGCTTTTAGCGCAGCTTTAAATGGCTGTTTTCTGACAAATGCAATAAAGGTGCATTTGTTCACTTCCCACAAGATCTATGAATACGAGTTGCATTTGTGGGCAGGAAGTTTCAAGTAGAAATATAACAAGAAAATATGAGATTTTGGTGGTTATCTGAAGATGCAGTGTGAAAGAAATCTTTCTCTGTGAAGTTAATACCCAGGTGAAAGGTAGGTGGTGTCTGCACTAGGAACTGTGTTTTGTAGAAATTAGTTGAACAGTTCCTTTTCAGATGCAAATCTTCATATAGCAACATCACCCATGGTAGGAAATTGTATATGGGTAGGGTTGCTATCAGCCCACTTTTTCTGGAGCTCTGTTCAGGCAGATTTATGGGACATTTGGTGCTTCATAAATGGGTGTTCCACAGTTCTTGCCAAAGGAAGGAACCAAGCTAGAGCTTCTGCAGAGATAGCCAGAAAGCTTTCAGGCTGTGGTGCCCAACATGAGGATGAGTGTTCAGCAGAAGGCTGCTGTTGTGTATGTAGAATATACTGAGCAGAAAGTACCTTTGGGAGGTCTCAATTGAGAGGCATGGTGGGGAACAAGGAGAGAAGTAAGAGAGCTCTGTACTGAATGAAGTGCTCATTACAACCTGATTGACAGGGAAATCTCAATTTTCCAACCTTTTTGGTTTACCTTTGTGAAGTCCAGTACTCACCTATTGTTCCTTCAGTTCTTGAAGCTCCCTGTCTCAGGTGAACCAATGCTGGGTTTCATACACCCGTTCTTGGACATGGTAATTCTGACCAGTGTTCCCAGGCTATGTCATGTACCAGGCCACCCATCACTCTCCATCTACCAAAGCTCGCTATGGACCTGGTGAGAGGGTGAAGATGGAGGTAGGATGTGGTCAGTCATGGAAATTGTCACAGATGGGAGTGTGACAGTAAGGACAAAGGAGCTGTTTCCACCAGACTTCTTACATCTTGCTCCTCACGGGAGGGGGAGGGGAAGAAAAAGTTATAACCATGTGATCAAGGGAATAAAATCACAGATAATGTGATCACAGAGGGGAAAAATGCAGAAGATTAGGAGCCAACACTGTGCTCAGAAGAGCAGAAGCTGAGGAACATCATGAGATACTACAGGAAGGGTTGATTCATCGGGATCCCATTTAAGAGGTGATTTGCCTTGGCAGTCTAAGAATTAGTTGTATTAGATAAGTTGACATTTTCAGATCCAAGTAAGAAGTTGTTCGTCCTAGTTCCATTCAGTTTGTTGTAAGGATGTCTTTTGAAAGGTAGCTTAAAAAGTGAGTCTTTTTTTACCTGCTGATGGTTTCCACCTCTCTTATAAAGGCCCACCTGATCAATAGCTGGCTTGTGTTTTTGTGTGCAATTGCCTCAGTCAAAGACAGAACCCTGGCAGCCTTCAAATCCTTTCTTTCCTGAGCTGTCTCTGGTGAAATTATTGAAATCTTGACAACTGTAAGCCTGACCCAAAGCCTCTTGCAAAGGCTGAGAGTCAATAACCTTGAAATCAGTATCCTAAGAATATCATTTCAGAAACTCTTAGGTTGGCTTATCTCCTAACTGTGACTCTACAGTTTAAAAGAGAGTTGTACGTCTAGGTTTAGTTATCCCAAATGCAATCCATTATAAATCATACAGATAGAAGCTTAAATGATATAACTCAAATTATATTCAAGGTTGAAATACACTGCAAATGGATCCACACAACCTTAATTCTGCTCCTTGGTGGCAACAGAAATAGCCACAATGTGCTTGTGCTGTGTTGTGCAAGTGCTTGTGATCCTTTAAAGAACTTGCAAGCAAAGGTGCACAATCAAACAATCACCCTGTAACCCCTGTGCATGGTTCTCTGTGAAAGGGAAGCTTCTGGGATCATTTCATTCACCCAAACAGCATCATCTGCCAGCATTCAGGACAATAAGCATGAACTGGTATATGCATCACTTAACATGTTTAAAAAACCCCATACATTAAACAGCAAGTAGTTTTGTATATCATGTTATCATGTCTATCTCTTCATCTGTTCTGCAGCCTGAAATTAATTTTCCTTTCAATGTCATCACAAGATTTATTTTGCGGGTATATATTTGTGTATGTGGGCACACAGTTTAAGAAAATATTTCTCCCTGGAAATTAAACTATTGAATGCTTGCAAAATGTACAGTCAAGTACCTGAAAAGCAGTGATATTTTTGACTTATTTATTAGAGAAATTGATTGAGTGCTAGCAAAGCATTTTATCTTAAGCAGTCTCTTTATCACTGAAATGTGAACAAAGTAGTACTCATTGCACTTGAATTCTGCTTCTAGGTGTTAACAAGAATTGGAATTAGCCTCTGTCGTGCTTTTTGATATCACTGAAGAGCAGAGGATTTTATTTTAAAAATAAAAATAAAAAAAACAAAAAACAAACCAACCCAACAAAAAACCAGATCCACAAACCTCTCTTTCCTGTGGAGATCTACACATAGGATTTCTGACAAGCTTTACTCCTGCAGTAATAGTCTGAGGCACTGCCATAGTGTCTGCAAATATGCCTTGCTCTAGGAAACAAGCCAGGAACTAATTTACAAGGTCCATGAGAAATTCAGCATCTTTGGCATTTGTGTTTCTAACGGCTGAAATGACACAGAGGAGGGAGCAGAGGAGGCAGAGCAGAGGAAGGAATGGAGTGGAGGGCATGGTACACTGCTTGTGCTTTCTTTGAAAAGTTATTTACACCAACTGTACATTAGTTTGGTTAGATGAGAAACTAAACAGACTGCGGAGAAATCTGTGCAGCAGTGGAATTTGCTTGAATCTTTCCTGGAAAGGTTGGAAATGCAGGACAAAGTGATCTCAAGAGCTACTGAGTAAAATTTCCTCTCATCACCAGCTCTGTCACTTAATCCTTCCTAAGCCCATAATTAGTGTTCTTTTCTATTTAGAGGTTTCATTTTTCCACTAACTTGCTTAATTCATTGTTTGTCTCCCTGTCGCTAACTTTAATTTAACCTGTCCCTAGTTTGAATTTCATAGACACAGTTGTAATGGGCATTAGGCTGCTGGACTTTATCCTTGAAGACCTACAGTTGATTTTTAATCAGTATTTTTATTTCTTCAGCATAGCAGTCATTCCTGGGAAATATATAGAAAAGAATTCTGATGTCAAATGGAAAACCTAATTCAAACAGGAGTTCTTTGTGCTCTATAAGTTCTATATATTAAGAAGCAATTCTATATGCCTTGGGTGATATGGTTTAGTGTGAGGTGTCCCTGCCCATGGCAGAGGAGTTGAGACTAAATGATCTTAAGGTTTTTTCCAACCCTAACTATGCTATGATTCTATGATTGTATGATTCTATTTTTGATTTGCTGAATTGCTTTAGTGAAAATTAAAATGCATAACATTTACTCTTGATATTTAGAGCTTGTATATTATATCTGCCAGTGACTGATTCATGACTATCACAAAGTAGTGTGTACTTTCCAAACTTTTATTCTGTTGGTTGTCACTTTGTCACTTTAAAGGCACTTAGCCACAAAGCTATAACATGTAAGACAGTATGGAGAAACTCTTCTCTTTTTTTTCCTTTTTACTTAGCAGAAATAATTGGCCTTTGATAACAAGGGCTGTAGTCACACAGCAGTGCAGGAAGGAAAGCTGCCTGCAGCAGAAGATGAAGCAAAGGAATCGGTAACTACAGTTTGTCCTTTTGTGATGGGTCAGGGATGCTGTCAAGACTTGGAACCACAGATACTGTTTCCCTTGCAGTAACCTCTCTGTTCTACCAGGGAGCTGCTGTTGAGCAACATTTGTGACACTATTTCGACTTATGTGATTATTATTTAGGAGGCAAAGATTATTTCAGTTTTTTGCTACTTGAAACTTAAAGTTGTGTCCTGGCTGCTTTTCTACTCAGCCTGCACTGGTTTTGATACTGTAATGAGTTCAGAGTATGAGCAGAAAAATATCCCTCTTGAAAGCTCTTTTATGTTTTGGCTTTTTTGTTCTTCAGTCAGTGAGCAGGGTGGCACTAATTATTTGATGATGGTTGATGACTGGTAGGACAGCTTTCAAAAGGAGCAGAATATCACAGGAAATTGTCCACCAATAAAGAAAAAGAGGAGAGAAGTGGTGAGGCTGATGCAGCTTCAGAAGGGTAAACTGTAATCTGAACTGGCTGAGGCAAGGTCAGACGTCTCTGCTTAGCAATGTCCTAATTAGTGAAGCTACTGATGAACGATGAGAGCAAAACTGCCTGTCTAATGTTAATCACATGAACCTAACTCACTTAATTGGATTGTGTTTTGGCACTTTGCAAATCCTAATTATACAAAGAGGCTATTTAGCAGCAAGCAGGCTTTAACTCTACAAAAGATTCATTTTTTTCCTTTTTTCCTGTCATACTGTTCTTCATTAAAAAAAGTCTCTTTCAAGAAGTATACTTGTGCTCAAGTTAGATGGCTTAAATGATGATGGCTATTGGGACTTTATTTTTTCACCTTAAGTAAATAGTTACTGGTAAATTCTGGCCAGTGGAGTGTTTCGACAGTTTCTAAAGAGTTGAGGTGTAAATGGAAGAATGCTGTCACAAGGCAATGATCTCCTGCCAGTTTAGAGAAACCAAGGCAAAGCAAAGTTATTGATTGCAAAGCAGGGGGAAATTGATTGTATGACAGTGTTTTCTTACAACGAGGTTGTAAGATACTCTTTATTTCTGTTAGTTCAAATGAATAATATAGATTTACCCATATAGTTATAGGGGTGTTTGTGCAGAAGTGATTACTGCACTATTACTATTTGTATTCTCTTTGGGCTATGAAATTGGTTGATTTGGGTTTGTAAAGGTAGAGGACCTAAGACTCTTCATTTCCATTGTGTCATTCAGCAAATCAGGCTATCTCCTGCATAAAGTTGTGTTAAGAAAAAGACTATCATCTTATCTCTTTAGGTGCTATATTTTTGTGATATTGAAGGATCAGAGGAAGTTTAGTGGACTTTGTTTCTTCTGGATTCCAAAGCTGAATTTCTCTCTTGTTTTTGCTTTCTTATCCATGTGTGTATCTTGACTTATAGTTTCTGGTCATCTTGCCCAGTACCTCTTACATGGCAACCAGCCCAGAGACAGGGTATGAAATTACTCTTCTTGATGGTATATAAAACAATCTGGAGAGTGCCTGCTGTATAGATGTGATTACCTTCCTGACAGCCAACGTGAAATCTTATCTTTTAAATTACTGCAATTGTTTGTTCAAACAAATGTCCTGCCTGGTTGTAGCTACCTGCAGGGTCACTGAGCTGGGGTTGTCCTTTCCACCATCTATTTAGTTTTAAACTTTTTTTGCTTATGTTGAGTGTTCGGCCCTAAATGTTTGTGTTTGTATGGTGGACTGATTAAAAGCTGCAAGTATTGGCACAAACTGGTTCCCACATGAAGATTGCTCTTGTCGAGCCTGGCCTTTGAACACTGAGAGGGATGGGCGCTCACAGCTTCCTTGGGCAGTGTGTTACAGTGTCTCTCCACCCTCACAGTAAAGAATTTCTTCCTTATATCTGACCTAAATTTCCCCTGTTTAAGTTTAAACCCCTTGTCCTATCCCTACAGTCCCTAATGAAGAGTCCCTCTCCAGAACCCTTAGAAGCCCCCCTTCAGATACTGCAAGGCTGCTATGAGGTCTCCATGCAGCCTTCTCTTCTCCAGGCTGAACAGTCCCAACTTTCTCAGCCTGTCTTCATATGGGAGGTGCTCCAGTCCCCTGATCATCCTCGTGGCCCTTCTCTGGACTTGTTCCAACAGTTGCATGTCCTTTTTATGTTGAGGGCACCAGAACTGCACACAATACTCCAGGTGAGGTCTCACAAGTATGAGATTCAGTGCCGTGTGAATCTGCCCTGGAAAGCTAGGTTTCATCACTTTGATAGCTGCTGTTTCTAGATGCAACTGTTTGCTTATTTCTACAAAAGGTAAAGGTCTTTTTTTTTTTTCTTTTCCAGGAACAAAACCGAAGATGACAGCTGCCATAGACAGCACTTCTGGTAGGCTTCTTATGTTCTCGGGAGTATCCAAATCTGTTTCTTTCACACACAAACCCCAGAATTTCTCTCTTAGATCTACAAAGAGGACTTTAAAGGACTGTGAATATTTATGAAAGAAAACCAGCCACAGTCAGCCAGTAAAGAACCACAAAAACACTTCTGTGGGTTTTTTAATTTTATTTTTTTGTTCAACACACTTATTTATTTTATCATTTTGGTTTTTCCCCCACAGAAGAAAAAGGGTTCTAGGAGTTCAAAAACTTTTTCTTGTATTTCAAAACAAAAACGATAAATAATCTGAGGATTTTTCCAGAACAGATATTGCAAAAGTTCTGCATAAAAGCAATACAAGTTAACTAAACAAACAAACAAAAAATTAAGAATTCTACCATTTCCTTTTTTAATGGTTTAACTTAATTCTTTCTTTTGGATTTTTGAAAAAGGACAGAAATTCTGCTTTTCAGTGTGGATTTTTTTTTTCTGTAAAGAAAGTAGCCCTAAATATACCTGCCTGCTGTTTCTTAGGTTCCTCTTTATCCTGGTTGTTGCTCACTGAGCTGCTTCTAATGGGATTGTTCATCTTTTACTACTGGAGATTTATAGCCTCAGAGGCATACCTAACTGTACCCTCCAAGTGCCTTAGGCGAAAACAAAATTGTAAGTAATCTAAGGGAAGACGGTGAAAATCCGTAAATGGTAGATTTCCAGTGAACTCTGAAATCCTTTTCTCTTTCCTGACCATGTGCATTGCCAGTCTAGCCAGGGAGTGCCACTGCTCATTCCTAATCCAAGTGCCTTGGTTTCCTGTCCCTGAAACCTGAGCAAAGTGAGGGTGTAGGAGAGTAGAAAAGTGCCTTTTTGGTACAGTAAGCTATCCATATCTTATCCTGATGAAGGGGTTTAGATGTTCTCTTGCTGTCTACTGTCCCAGTTGTAAATGCCCTTAGTCCTCAGACAGCTGCCAGGCATCTGTGTCTAATTGCATTTTCTTCTCTTTTGGTATCTACCTTTAATTTTTCATCACATACTACCAATCTAATCCAGTTTATGATATTTCAGAAGAATTTCTCACTGAAACGTTTGAAATACCTTACAAAACCAGATGTGAAGAGGGGTAATGAGAGGTAATAATGAATGAGGTCAATTACTTTGTCCTTCCTTTTCTCTTTTTTTTTCTTGTTATATTCAGCTTGTTATTTCTATAGAAGGTTTCCTCAAAAATAGTATGTGGATTTTGGTATCTGAGAATTAAGTACAACAGAGCTAAGTGTGATCTCCCTTGGCAGGTTGCTCCATATCTTATTTCCTGTTTTTTCAAATGATGTTATCAGATTAGGAACAAATGACCCTCTCCAGTTGTGGCATCTCCAAGATGTATAATGATGTGTCTGAAATGCAGTGGATTAGTCGCTTTTGTGTTATTGATGAGCAATCACACCAGAGTAACACTCCCCCCCCAATAGATCCCCCACATTCCCTCCTAAAGAGAGGAGTTAAAAAGAAGAGAAAATAGAAATGAAAATTGTAAGGTACATACCTGTACGTTACAGTTCTATTAGAATGTTGCTTAGGAAATCTTCTGGCATTTTGAGAACTGGCCAGTTTCAAGGAGTTTCAAGCCCACATGTACCAGAAAAGACCAGCCATGAATTCACTGGGCAGGCTTTGGGGCAGCTGCTACTGCTGACACCATTTCGACCCTCAAGTTTAGCGCTGGGCTTGCTGCTAGAAGTCAGTATGAGATAGGCCTTACTGACCCTTTAGTCTGTGTCTGAAACTGCAGGTTTAAGGGCAGTGGTGGTTTAAGGCCTGAATGTGAATAGCATTATCATAACATGTTTTGCAAAGGCCAGCAGAGGAGTTAAACATAGCATACTATATGTATTTCTGCATTTATCTACCCGTGCTGTGGGAAGTGAGATATGGATCAAAAACAAATAAAAAATTCAAACACCTTGAAAAAGCAGTGTGTTAACCTAAAATTAATCACTCCTAAATAAATCTGTAAATACTTCTGCATTTTTTAATACTGTTAGAGTATTGGGTTTTGGTTTTTTTATATAAATCCTGTGTTGAAGACTACCGACACGACTGTAGGCTGCTTCCTCATTAGGTAAACAACCCTTTCCTCCTGCCCTCAAAGCAAACAGGCATTTGAGAGCAATAAATAATTTATGGCAAAGAAGCTGTAATTGTAGGTAGAATTTTTGCCTTGTTAGTGTAAAAAAGGTAACCTCTGTGTTAAGAGAAGTGGGCACCCACATGACAAAAATAGCCAGTACCTTAGGAAGTGATGCAAATAGGTCTGATGCTAAATAGTGAGCATAGGAACAGGTAGTTCAAAATTGTGGAATAGAAATAATTACTACCCTCAGGCTTCTGGATACTTGTTTAACTTAATTCTTATGAACATGTATGTGTAGAAGCACTTATTTAGGCAGTGTCTGGGTTTCCAGTGCCTATAGGGTGAAGTGTTTGACAGTATTTGTATGGTGATGCATAATGACCACAGCCAGAGCCATGGGTTCTCTGTGGGTGGGAAAACATGAGCTGTAGAAAACAGTCCGAGCTGGAGTGTTTTGTTGTTAAGTTTTCATCTCTCAATTTAATTCACTAAAATACGTTGGCTTTTGGAAGTATGACATAGGGTTATGAGGCACTTATTGTCAGTTCGGTAGGATTGGACAGGTTTTGCAGTAGCAATCAGAGAAAGTGAAGTAGTGGGATATATCAGACAATAACACAAAATAACACAGGAAATATTTAATTTGTGTTATCGAAACAGAGACATATCTTTCTCCTAACCTTGAATTAGTTGCATTACAGCAGAGGGATATGGCAGAAATAGAAGTGATTCAGAAGGCAAAGGGAATTATTAGAGGCAGAGGGGCTACTAAGCAGAGGTATTTTGTAAGGCTTGCCTGACCTAGTTAAGGAAGGAGGACACAGTAAAACGTATTAGGAGTGTATGAAATATGAAATGGTATGGAGAAGCTCAATCAAATGCTTAGCTTTTTCACATAACAAAAGTACAAAGGGATATTGAAATTAAAAGGCAACAAATTTAAAACAGATGAAGAAACACATTTTCATGCAACATTTATTTAATCCATAGAAATTGCTGAGGCAGGATGATGTTGCCAATAGCTTATTTAGGTAATAAAAATGACGAGACACACAAGAAAAGGAATTCAGTTACACAAGCAGGAAAAAAGTTACATTATATGAGCAATTAATCAGACTTCAAGGGAAAAATCATGATCAACTGCTGGGTGAAGGAAGAAATATCTGAGCCTTGAGTTCTTAAAAAGGAAGAAATTCTCTTAAATTCAGTAGAATTTGGGCTAATTAAGGCCTTTGTGATTGGCTTCATCATTCCGTCCTCTCCACATGATTGTATAATTAGGAAAAAGTATATTTAAATAAATACCACTTGGTGCCTAAACACGGGATTTAATGCTAACATCTGTCTGTTTAGCTTCCATTGTTTAGGAAAATGTTATTGTGAAAAAGTCAGCTAATACTTGTCTTAACATACCATAGTTATCCTGCCTTGTGATGTTAAAGCCAGCTTGCACTAATAGTTTCAACTGGGCCATACTTTTACAGAACAGTCTTAGGCAAGGATCTGGGCATAAAGTCCTGTGTGGAGTCATGCTAATGGCTGAGGCTTCCTGCAAGAATGCAAAGCCACAGGGGTTGTAAGTAGGAGGAGAATATTTATTAGCTTATTTTTGCTTCTGGGCTACACAAGCTCTGTCATGTTGATATGATACCAACATTTTAATTAGAAAATTCCAGAATGAAGGCTTTTAGCAGGTATATGCTGCAGTATTATCCTTTTATTCATATAAAAGCCCCCTACCTTTACCTACCCATGATGCAAAATCCAGTGAAATTACACTGGAGGAATATAGATCTACCTGCATTGTGTTAGTAATAGCTGGTGTTAAAAAATATTTGAAATATTTAAATTATTTTGAAGGGAATTCCATAATATTCCAGTTTTTCACAGTATTATTTGAATGAACCGTTAAATAAAAAAGATTCTGTCTCTTATTGTCTCAGGTCTCCTTTATATTACCCTGCCTAAATTTTTTTAAAACATAGTTGGTTTATATGGGAAGTATTTTTGAAGCTGATCTTGTATCTTTAAATCCTCTTTTAAGTTTTCAAAGCATTTCTCTCGTGAGGATGTCATGCTGGCCGTTTTGTATCCCATGATGGTCAGTAGCAATTTAGCTTTCTACCTCTAAAAAGACTTTTCAGGACCTCATTTTGTATAGACTTGTGAAATGAATGGGTGTGAAAATTGATGTGATTGCATGTATGAGAGTATATATCAAAGATAAAATAGTCACCACTGGATTTCTTCTGTCTGTAAAACAAGAAGGTCTCAGATTTGACAGGCTGCTCACTTATATCTGATAACTGACAATTTCTTCTCCCTGTTCGGTCATACTGTGAAGCCTTTATTATCCTGCTATTGTCTTATAGGTCAGAGGCTGCAGAACAAATTATTGTGATAAATGTCAATAGTTAATTTAACTCCCATTAAAATTTTCTGTGTCGTAAACCTTAAATTAAAGACTAATGGCATCTCTTTTATTATTCTCCATGGCAGTAAAAACAGTGTTACATCTGGCTTCGGCTTGCAGGCAAAAGATGAAGTGACTTGAAGCACTGTTGCAAAAAATATAGGGGCAGAGAGTGATGGCCTACTGCTTTTCATGATTACCTGACACTCTGCCCAGCACTTTTGATAAGAAGGTGGCTGATCTGCTCAGCCAGATCTTGACCCTGCCCAGTGGCCCCGCAGCACAGCTTGTGTCCTTTGGCACAGGGAGTTGTGCAGGCACTCAGACCTGTCAGAGCTGTTTGAAATTCCTGAAGGTGTTGCTATTAACTGTAGTCAGCCATAATGAGCCACACAGAAAGTTTTCTCCCTTGTTCCCACAATAAGATGGAAAGAGAACTAATTTTTGCTTGGATTTTTGTTTATGACATGGCCAAGCAGAATGAGCATCTCATTTTACAGATAACACAAACCCTTAAATTCGTCCTGGAGCCACTTTAATTCTTCTTGAAATTCTAACTCCATTTGCTGAGGCTGGACTGGAACAAGGTTTTAAATCATTTTTATCTATTGCCTTTGTGCAGTGTCTGTCTCTGTTTTGAAGAACTGTATTTTCAAACTCTATCCTTCTTAAAAATAAATGTGCTCTAAGAGGGTGATCCCCCCAAACTCTAGAATGCAGACTGGGATGCTTGTGTGGAGGGAAAAGGTCTATGAAGAAAAAACCCAACCAAAACTAAGGTAGCTGGACAGGGATCCTACTTTCTCATTGGCACTTCTGATTTTGTGGCCTCCCTGTGACTTGGAGTTTCCAGCAGAATGGGAGGTGCTTTTCTCAGTTTAATAAGTAGCATTTTAAATCTTAATGTTAGGGTCTGTCTTGGTTTTAATGTAGCCACTTAGAAAATATGAGTCTAAGCATGTGAGCAAGGCATTGCCTAGTAATATCCACCTATTTTTCACTTACAGTTTCACTCAGTATGGAAGAGCCATAAGGCCATGATTCAAACTGAAGACATTAGGTAGGTCACTTTGCTTCATTGGGAAAATGCAAGCATGTAGCAATGGATATTTGTTGTTGACTTGTCCTCTCACAGACTGCATGTAATGAGGCCGACAATGCTGTTAGCAGGTGCAGTCAGATCTTAATATTCTTGATTATAAGCATGTAAAAACCCATAGAAAATACAACAACAACAACAACAACAAAACACAAAGAAAAAAATCATGGAAATGAAAGGTTTATGAAAGACCAACAGAGGCATTCGCTTTCTTTGCAGATGACAAACCCTGACCTGGCATTAGGTGTCACAGCAAGGAGATTGTGTGTCAAAGTTTTTAACATTAAAACTTTGTGACATTAAACACAGAAATCTTAAGGTAATCTCAGCTATACGTAATGTTTAGTTTTCAAGATAGGCAGAAAATTAAACCACAAAATAACCAGCTAGACCTTGAGCCAGTGCAGGTAACCTAAAGCCTTTAATGAAAAAAAAAATCCTAAAATAACCTTCACATTAAAAAAAATAACTTTAAGTTAACTTTAAATTTCCTTTCGAAGGGTAGTTAATTACTAACAAATTATCTGCACCTGTTAACAACAGTAACTGAATATAAGTTCTCAAAAACTTAATTACAAGATACTTCATCTCTAACGTAGTAACATAAACAAGAGATGATGGAGAAACACTTGCATGAACCAGTCATTTTGTCCTTGAACCCATAAGGGTGACAGACGACCACCACTGGAGACCACGGTGGCAAAAGATAATTTGATAGTTATGTCATAACAAGACACAACAGTATCACACAATGTTGATTTTTCTTCTCTGTAAGCTATCTCTGCGGTAACTTACTCGATAAAGCACGTGAACTTGGAGATAAAGGCTAAGCAAAAGGGAAGGAATACTGTTGTGAATGGTTTTAATGTCACAGCTTTGCAATAACTGATGTTATATCATTTTCTCATTGCCTCTCCAAGGGCCCTGTGATGATGCAAGGTTTCATTTTTCTGTTCTCCAGCCCCATAAGTTCTTTTTTGTCAGACTGCAGCATGTTTGTTAAACAAGGATGAAGCTCTCAGTGGAGTGTTAGAGCAAATTTGTTCTGTGAATCTGAAAGGTCTGAAATAGAGGAGGTCTATTTGGCTTCCTCCAATGTGTCTCTATTGAGTTGCCAGCAGGTCTTTCGTTAGTGTTTTTCCATCTTTTTCCACCTTCAGTCTGTTCAGAGGTTCAGAGTGACCAGAGTGCTCCGCTGCTGTAACCAATTTGTTGTCAAGTCCAGAAGGAGTTGAAGAAAATAAAGTGAAGATCCATTCAAGAAAAATAATCAAAGGATTTGGATGAAACAGGTAGGGGACCCCATTCCCTGTATGTGTGCATCCCGCTGGCACATCTGCTTTCTGTGTTTTCCCTGCTATAAGGGGAGATCCTCATTGGCACTTTAACTTTTAGAAAGTTTGAGTTCTAAATTACTTGTGTAGCCCTTGTGTTATGCTTCATGCAGACCTCATAGCAGCCTCCCAATATCTGAAGGGAGCCTACAAGGATACTGAGGACGGGTTCATCATCAGGGACTGTAGTGATAGGACAAGGAGTAATGGGTTCAAACTTAAACAGGGGAGATTTAGGTTAGATATAAGGAAGAAATTCATTGCTGTGAGGGTGGTGAGGCACTAGAGCAGGTTGACCAAAGAAGTTGTGAATGCCAATCTCTGGCAGTGTTCAAGGCCAGGTTGGATGGGACTTTAAGCAACCCTCTTGTGGGAGGTGTCCCTTGGCAGGGGTTCTCTTCCAACCCAAACCATCCTATGATTCTATGTACTGATCTCAACCTGGTAACCTGGGCAGTTGTCTGTGGATTTGTTTTTTTAAGTTGTTATGTAGGAAGAATTTTAAAAGGTGGAAATATGCCAGTAGGTTCAACTGTGTGGGTTTTATGTGTTTGTTTTAAAATGCAGCATTTATGGCAGTATTAAATTTTCAGGAGACTTGGAATGTTTGATCTGAAAATGAGAAAACCTCCCAGACTTTGGAGTCAAAGTAACTGATACTGGAAGAGGATGAAAAAATAAATACTACTGAATTTTTGTAAAATATTTTGATATTGTGGATGAAATATTTCTGTGAATAATAACTAGGGCTAGAGTTTTCTCAGCGTTTGAGCTTTTTGTTTCTAATGCATACATTCTCCTTTTGAAATATACATAGAAAGTACTAAGGTAGTCACCTTACTCCACAATCTATTATTTGAAAATGGGCAATTAGGAGAGCAAATAATTTAATATTACTTGACAGATCGTTAGCCTGTAAGCCTGTAATACAAAAAGGAAGAAACGGCAGCAGCCTAAGGAAGCAGCAGATATATTTGGACATAAGGAAGAAAAAATATCCTAATAGTGAAGCTTGGTAACAGCCACAGCATACGCACAAGAAAGCAGAAAATTGCTGGTACACGTAAAATTTGGACTGTGTGTTGCCACTGAATCTGAGTCAGCTTGAACCTGAACACTAATTGGCACTCATAGGTTGCTCTCTGTACTTCTCCTTCATGACCTGAACTTGTCTCAGGTGATGGCATGTGCTGAGTATCTGAGTGAATGACAGTTGTGATGGGCAAATTTGGGCCTCATTTCCCAGAAAGCTGGACCTTTATTGGGAAAATGTGCTTTGAATGACTGAAAATAGATTCAAGTTCTGGTGAAGACAAAATAGCTTGAAGATTTAATGTGCTAAGATTAGACTCAAACATCCTCCCATTTCAGGAGGAAGAAAATGGATGTGTGATGCAGGGGGTACAGCCTGGAAGGTGAGAATGAGTCAGACATTTCATGAGATTCAAATAGGAAGCTGCACTGTCCCTTGAGTAGCCTTGTTAAAATAGAGATTTTCTTTTAAAGAGTAATTTAGGACTATCCCAAATCTGTAATTAAACTCCTTGGATTTCTAGATCACATAATTAATACTATGGGAACAAACCTTATATCAAACCTTTCATAATGAAGAAGGAAAGGTATAGGAAATACCTACCCATGTCAAAATTCTGCCAGACCTGCGAATGGTAATACATGCCCTAACTGTGTGAAAACCATTCCAGTATATAACAGCAGTAGCAGCAACCAGAGATGGATGTCCGAAGGCAGGGAATAGCACTTTCAGCAAGAAAAAAAGGATATGTGTTTTTCTTGCAGGGATTTACAATGATGTCACAGTAAAGTCTGGGCTGGAACTAATAACTAATCATTTACTCTAAGCAAGTCAGTAAAATGCAATCTATTGTCAGTTTTGGGGGGGGTAATTTTATGTATGATAAACCTCCAACTGAACAGTCACTACCTGAAATACAATTTGCTAAATATTACATTGTGATTTTGGATGGCTTTTAATTATAACTAGCTATAGTCAAAATAATAAATGTCCAAAGTATTTTTCTTTTCTTTTCGCTTTTCTAAGAAGAAAGCAAAAACTTTTTAATTAAATTAAAATAGAAAAAAAGTTTGTTCTTCCTCTTTTAGTGCTCATTCAGAACACTAATCTTTGGTTAGATTTTCTCCTCTTCTCTTTTGTCCCAGTATTAATGGTTATCTTTAATTAATTTCCTTTTCTTCATGGCAAATTATTAGCAAGTAAAATCTGTAGTAGTGATTGATATAAATGTGAAGTCTCCTATATTCTCCTGGAAACTTGGATTCTGAACAGCTTAGAATAATATGCTACTCTTGAATATTATCTACTTATATATATGGATTTTTGGGGGTTTTGGTTTGTTTTTTTGTTGTTTTTTTTTTTTTAACAAATCCCTAGGAGAATAGAATCACTCATCTATTTATAGTTTAAAAGTTCTCATCCTGCAGATGTTTGCGTAACAGTTTAGTAGCTACTAACGGTTTATGAACTATATACACTTCTGAGTTTCAAGTTCTTTTTCAGAGAGGCCATTTAAGATGTCTTCCAGATTGCTAGTTGGATATTTAGTTATGTGAGAATCTTCTGTGGACACAGTTTAGTATAGATGTCATTAAAAATTGTAAATATATATACATATACATGAAGCATATCCTTCATTTAAAGTAAGGAATGGAATTTCAATTACATGTTTGGACTGACTTTGCATAGAAAAATGGAGATGAATAATAAACATAGATTTATGGATGAAAGATATTTAAGCTGGAGAACAGGAGAAACAAATTTGATTAATAACAGTATATCTGTTCAAAATCTGAATGGACTGTAAATATAATGCAACATTTGTGGAAAAAAATGGGAGATCTTCTGAGCCATATGGTATCTGACAAGGCTAAGACCTCTCGGTAAGACTTTTATTCTGATTTTTTCCTTCTGTTTCATATTCTCCATGTGTATATTTAAGATTGATGAAATCCGAGACTTCTGTGCTGCAACACCTTCTGGCAAGGTTCTCCTTCAGTTGCTTACCTGTGCCTCCTCTCAGTTGGAAGAGGTCTCTGCCTGGGGAGTGCTTACAGGTGCTGGGATTCATCTTACCTGACTACAGGGGTCAACACCTGAATCAGAGGCAATCACATGAAAATCCCTGTGTATTCAAAAGAGAGAAACATGTATTTTTGTTATGTGATTCCCCCGACCACTTTTCAGTTCTTTCTGACCTGTGCACGTTTATTGACTGTAATGGAAGTCCAGGAGGGTATGGGATACCACATGTAGGTATATCCCACTTGCCAGAGGCATAACATGTTTCTGTATAGTAATTTGCATTTTTAAAGTGTGTTGTCTATGTGTACTACTGTCATTAATAGAGGACAGCAGAGAAGGTGAGGGATCTTTTAACACCTATTTTGTAGGTAGGTAAACAAATAATTTCCCCTAGAATTTAATTTGAAATTAATGTTTTTGAACACACATATCTCAGCTTGTGATGCTTTTTTTGTGCACATGTACAGGGTTTTTAATGAATAATAAATGGTTTAGGCCAAATGAAATCCTACAAATTTGTCCTACAACTTTGTTTCCTATGTGTTTGTGGGGGACAGATTTTCTAAATTATTTTGGGTTTGCTCAGGTGCAAAATACAGGTTCAGAGAAGTATTGAAGTTCAAGGTACCCTACAACTATAGACTATAGCCACAAAACAGCTGACTGAGTTGGGATTACAGATGACTGAAGTCTTCTAGTGAGTGGAGATGGACAAGGATGGTCTGTACTTTTACTTTCAATTAAGGATAATTAAAACTTCCTTGTCTGTTAACTTGTGAGCTATAGAATTATCTTAAATTCAAAAAATGTAAATCAGACAACTTTGCTGAAATGTGGCCTCAGTGCTGGAACCTCCTGAGCTAGTCTTAATGGAGACCATTAATCAGTCTTTTTGTATTTAGAGAACTGATATTTCAGGCTGCAGAGGTTTACCCTTTGTGCCTAGAGTGAGCCTAATAATTTATGCTTGAATTAGAGACACCTGCTTTGTTACAAAAGCCTGTTGTGACTGGTTCTGACTGGCTTATGGCAGTCTCTTAAAGATGCAGTTCTCCACAATTCTCCACTTCTGTCACACATAAAAATGAATTTCTTGTGTTTTAATTGTATCATGGATTCATATAAAAATTTTACAAAACTACAAGCTAATTTAATGCCTATTGTAAATGTCATTCATCATGACGCTTTCGTGTCAATATTAGTTTCACCACTGGTTTCTCTCCATGATGTCAGAGAAGTACATGAGCTGTTAACTAGTGCCAGTATTTCATCAGGGACCTCTGCAGTTCTCTGGAAGCCCTGACTTCTGGAGGAGAGACCCTCATTTTTTATTAGAGAAAGAGGAGAGTGTGTGTTAGATCTCTTGGCTCAGCTGTTCTGCAGGGAAATGCCTGAAAATAAGAGCATAATTCCTCCTCAGTGTCCAGACACCACAAGACAAAGGATCCATCATGAGAAAGATGTTTTTAAAAGGCATTTGAGGAAGGGTGTTGTTTCAGAAGGAGTAAAGGCTGACTGATGAACTTATAATGCCTAGAACTGGCAAGACTGCCTATGTTATGGAACTGAGTTCAGCCTGTACAACTGGAGACACAGGAATGACTTCTCCCTTTTATCTTGTGTATGACAGCTAACAATTCAATCTTCTCTGTTTGTTGTGCAGGTTGGATGTACTTCCCGGTTAGTGGATTACAACAGGAGAGAAAAGTGCCTGTGCTTGCAAAACAATTACTCTGATCCTCCAATTGTTTATGTGTTATAAAGCAAGGTAATCTTTCAGATATTATATAGATGCATTTAGATTTTGAATTACTTGATGCTCAGCAGTGTGCTGGGTGTTCTGATCACTCAGTTTTAGACCTGCATTTCATTTAGATGTCACCTTAACAGAAGGAGATGTCATATGAGCAATAACTTGTTGTGCCTCTTTATCAGTTGCTTCTGCAAAGTTACTTTCATTCCCTTTCAAATAAAGTTCTTGCTGACATACAAGATATGAGGTTTGCAGGAGTCTTGTCTAATTCAGTGTTGGCTATTGTGTAAAATAGTGTTGGCCATGACTACAGCCTGTTCTGATGCTTATACCTCCTCTACCAGTTTGTATAACTTGAACAGAAACGTGTGAGCAGGGATGAATTGACTGGAAAGGATTGGAGCTGGATTTTCTTCAGTGCCTTTTTGTCCCAAGTGCAATGACTGCAAAATGAGCACATCTTCTGCCCTCTGACAAATGGGGAGAAGATAACTCTTTCTGTAACATTTGTTTCCTTTGAGCTCATCTTGTTTGTCAGTTCAGTTGCCTCCTTCTCATCATGTCCATCGTTTTAAAACAGTTTTGATTCAGTTTGGTTGTTGGTGGACAAAGAAGGGAAATAAGATGTCATGTTGGTGAGGGAGGACTGAGCTGGCAGAATTGCAGCACTGCTGGCTGTGCAGGTTGTCCAGGAACCGTCAGCTGATGCTGGCACTGCCAGAAGTTTTAGAGAAGTCGATGCTGGTGGCATTTTACTTTAGTCCAGATGGAGACTGAATTCTCATATAGATGCATGTCACGATGGCAGCTGAGGTTGTTCCTGGCCTGCCGTCCTCCTTCCTGAAGAGCCCTAGTGGCTATTGCCCTCTGAACCAAATCCTTCCCCAATTACCCACACAACTCCCTAATAAGCCAGTACAGAACAGCTATCACATTGGCTTGCACAGATGTGTGCTTGCAATGGAGTGCAGGCCTCCTTCATAACCTATCCACTCTGTTTGGGTCAGGTTCTTTAAAGGTAGGTGCTTCAGTAGTCATTTACTGTCTTGTCCTCTCTGCATCTCCTTTTCTTGCTTTTTGAAGGGTATCAGCTTATACGAGGAGATGAAATAGACATCTGGCCCCATTAGAATTGCCACACAAATTGGCACTGTATCATTTCCTTGTTTATGCCCAGATAAACTTTCTGTCAGACAGGGTGAATAAAATCTGACAGTGTAACAGAGCACTTGAGACATGAATAGTACGCTTTAACACTAGGTTGAATTCACTGGTTCATTAAATAGATGAAAAGCGTGTGCCAGTCCAAAATCAGATTGTCATGTTTGCAGTGACTTGGATGCTCTGATGCCTCTGTGTCTCTGTGCTTTTCAGGGAGTGTTTAAGCCACAGGAAAACCACTTTTACTTGAGCACACCCTGGCTTCCCCATTGCTTTGGATGTCTAACCCCCAGTAGTTGAAGCTTATATACTCAAAGTCTAGCAAAACTCATTGTCTTTGTAGTTTCATTTGTTCTCATTAGTATGTCTCTGATATAGAGATTAGATATCCACATGATTAGAAAAAGGCTCAGCTCTGTGCAAAACTATTCCTTCCCCTTGAAGGGTGGTGGATTAGTGTTGTCTAGTTCCTTGGCTGGCACTCTCTTTTTCTTCATCTTTTCTCCTTAGATACTGCACTGTCAGAAGAGGGACTTCAGGGAAAACATCACTGGCTGAGGGCACTTAGTCCAGATAATTTTGATTTTGTGGCTTAACATAGTTTTTTAGGGCTATGCATAAAACCAGTGATGGTTTTATAGATGGTTGGAGGTCCCAAAGGTTTATATGGGATATGGTTTAATTTTTCTGGAAATGAATCAGTTGGGATAGGAGTGTGACTATTTCTTCTCATCAATCTCTGTGCTAAAGTCCTCATGCTTCTGAGGAAAATGTTTGACGTTTCAGAGAAGGAACTAGAAATGCAAGAGAGTTTGTTCTTTTGGTCATCTGGGACAATCCAGCAACACAATTAACTGATTTGTGCATGTTGTCATATTCATGTGAATTTGTTATAATTTTTAGGTGGTATGATTCTTAAAATAATTATAGTTGTTTCTAATCAGTTTATTTTTAAAAAGCTGTGTTCAGTTCCTCTCTTTAGCTTTTATGCTGACACCACAGACAAGCTGTAATGAAGAAACTTGGTTTGTTCTTCCATATATGATCAGTTATAGACGGGGTAGGCTTCTGACTTACCTCTGTGTGTGTGTGTATATATATATATGTACAACATATATATTCTTGATGAAATAGGTAACTCTTCGTTGTTTTCAGTAAGCCTCACTCATAGTCCCATTAAGTCTTTATTTCAGTAGCCTGCAATAAGGACTAGCTGAAATCACAAGACTGGGATCAGAATTAGAAAGAGTATTAGGAAACTGAAAACTTTTGTTACTTCCCTCTCTCATACTGAGCTCACAAGGGAAAGCTATCCTGTTGAGGCTTGTTTTCCTACTACCTCACCAAAAGCAGCTCTGAAATCATTTTTATTGTGTTGTACCTGAAGACAGTGATTAAAAGCCTCTTTGCAAGTACATTGTGTTAAGCAGACAAAAGACAGTGCAAAGACTCTGAAACTACTTTCCATTTTGCCATTGGTAGGAGATGGGTTTGTTTAGCCATAAAGATTACTAAATGTGCAACTCACACACTGTCTTCGTCTTCTCACTACAATTACATACTCTTACACACATGCCATCTTGTATAGAAGACCTGTTTCCTTACTAATAAACTGCAAAACCCCTTCCAAAGCTACTGTATGCAAGGAAAACTGTTAGTGATTTATCTGTAATTCCTTCATATCGATCACTTGCTTGTATCTCATATTTATTATTCCTACGAGGGGATGTAAGGTGGGTCATCTTTCCTTTTTTTTATGCAGGATGGGTTAATTTTCTGGTCATGGAGTATAGATATGAAGGGCTTTTGTTTATAAACCCATTATGTAAACTCTTCTGCCTGCTTATAGTTTATGGAGCATAGACAGCATGATTCTCTTCCCACTTACATATAAGCCTTTGACTGCTGTAACTCACAGGAATTCACTTAAGTTATTCATGGTTTACAGTACTGTAAGAGCTAGAGAATACTTAACTTGAAGAAAATGGAACATGTTTGCTGTTCCCTAATACCTGGCATTATACACTTCTAAAACCTTAAAATTACATGTGTGTTATAAGAAGGTGGGGTTGTTTTTTTTTCTTTCTGTCAGAATGCTGCTAATGGCATTTAGTTTGAAATCAAGAATCCACACCATTCAAATAGTAAGCTTCCAAGTCTCCCACCTTTGATCTGAAGTGCAACAAAGTCTGAAGAAGAGTACATTTATTTTCTCAGCCTGTACTGCTTACTTTTGGAGCTTTTGGATTTCTGCTAGCAAGGTTTGCATCCTGGTGTCCATAGACAGGAAAAAGATGTGCAGACTTTATCAAAGTTAAAAGCAAATTTGTTATGTGCTGATATTGCTTTTATGAATGCTGCTATGAAATTGCCTGTGTTTTGTACAGGACTCAGGTCTTCATAGGTCTGGAAATGGTGGAATATGGAGACTTCTCAGCTGCTACTAAGCTGACTTGGTTAACGGACACAAATCTTTTTGGTATTATCAATATCTGTTGCACCAAAGTTTGAGTTAGTGTGTAGACTGTTAGGGGTGACTGTGTGAGTTGGGTGGCATCATCTGAGTAACCCACCACCACTTGTGCAGTCATTGCCATGGGCAAGGAATCTTCTACTCCAGATCTGGCAGAACATCATCATTCACATTCTCCCCTTCTTTTTCTCTGTTTTTCTTGAGTTACCTGTTTTGACTGCACAAATCAGGGGTCCTTCAGGAAAGCCACCTAGCAAGATCATCAAAGCACTGACTTGTGTTAATAATAAAGTGAGATTGTTAGTAAGTCTGTATTTTCTACAGGAAATGCATAGAGAGCATAAGTTTCTGAACACCTGGAAGGATGTTTAACTAATAACATTACATCATTTTCAGAAAATCACTTCTTTGACTAGTGTGTAGTCATTTCATGCATGACCCCTGTATCCTACTGGTCTTCTTGATATGTTTTTCCACCATTACTTGTGCACACAGTGCTTTTCTGTTGCATTATTAATGGTAACCTTTTCCCTACAGGCTGTCTTGTTAGTCAGCCATTGTTTTGACCTCCTGGCCTGAGTTATCCAGGAAGAAAATGTCAGTGGACAAACTTGTAGCCTTTTTGGTGTCCCTTCAAGAATACTTTTGTTGTTTTGTGAGGTTTTTTTCCTAGCTGTGGTAATATATAGCAACTGCCACCCTCAAAAGTGCAGAGCACAAAGGTGAGCTGATAATTATGGCTAAAGGCAGACCCCTGAAAGCGCTGAGTTCTGCCTGAGTGCTGTGGTTTGCATCAGAATTTAAAACAAGGCAAGTCTGTCATCTAGGAGAAACAAAGCAGCAGCAGGAGCCCATAACCAACTAAACAACTGACCAACACAAACCCGCACTTGACCCAACTCATTTTCAGAGACATGCAAATACAAAAGCTTTCTTTGGAGAAGTATTTGTGGATGGTAGCTATCATTTGTCTTGTGTCATTGTATATAAGCATAACTGGTTGATTGAGGTTTGCTTTTTGTGCCCACAGGAAGCGTGTGATTGCCTGATGGTCACCAGTGTTTCTTGCATGGTAGCTGTTCACCTGCTGGGCATTCCAGGTCAGAATAATACTTGCAGGATTATCCCAGCTCTCCTGGACAATGTTACTTTCCTAACACTTCCCTGAGATTTGTTTGAAGTCTTTTGTGAATCTTTTCCTTAGAAATCAAAAGAAATACTTGTTTTGCTCTTTCAGGAATCCCTTGATAGGAGAAGAGGTATGAACATCAAAGTTTCTACCTGAACATATTTTCAATCATTTACTTTTGCCATTTTCCAATAGACACTTTGTTGTAATATTAGTGAAGGCTTAGGCATATGATGACAGGAAGTGGCAATAAATATCTGGAACTTAATGTTGAGCTGGTCCAGAAGACAGTGTTTCTTCTTGACTCTGGTAGCTTTGAATCATGACCTAAGTGCTCTCTCAGGCTTTCAATGTCTGCTCATCTTTCCAGTAAAATCTGATGACCTTAGAGTAACAGAAAGGCCGAGAGTATCTGAAGAATAGGAATAAAAGGAGGAACTGAATTATTTGACAGTAGATCTGATGGAGAAGGAAAAGAAGAATGTTGTAGGAAAGAAGATGTAATCTTAAATATTTACTGCTCTGTTGTTGATGTCTCTGGACTGATTTAATACAGCATTATAAAAAAAGTAAATTGTGCCAGACACACTTTCATTTTATATGAAAAAATAAATTTAGCTGCAATTCAGTAAATGTTTAGGAAAGTAACAGATATTGTCTTGTATAAAGAACCTAAGATCAATAGCACTAACTTTTTAAAAGGACCTAAAGTTGCACTTTTATTATATGTTATAAATAATCTTGTCCTTAGTATTGTGTCCCCAAGCAAACAGATCAGGAACTCTTTAAGGAGGAGATTGGAGTTCAATGTACTCAGGTTTTCAGTACCTCTAGATTCCACAAACTTACATGTTCTTATTGTGTCTGGGTTTTTTCCCTAAAAAAATTTACCTTCTTTTTTCGGGATGATTGTTTATTCCACGGTTGCTACTTTGGCCCTGGTTCAGATAGATATAGCTAAAACCAAAACAATGCCTTCAGGATATTCCTTTTAGGGCTAAGCAAGGATACAGTGCCTGGGATATTATATGGAAATTAGGCCTTGTCCTGCTAAGCACACAGCTGTTTAAATAAATGGGTAGGTTGTGATTTCTGTACTGCTCAGATGCTTATTGGGCTGCAATTGATATGTAGATACAGATCAGTAAATATTAAGTTTATTTCTTCTTGTTCTTCTTAGAAACTCACCATAACACTGAATTATAGCATAAAAGGACATGTGTTTTGAGTCAAGTATGTGCTTAAAGCAGAGGCTCAGCATTGGTGCAGTCTAAATCTCCCTGCCCCTGTGAATTCTTTCCCAAATCACTGTCATTTTTGGAGCCCGGAGAGATTTACTGATAAGGCACAAATTGGTGCTTAGGCAAAGAAAGTCAAAACGCCCTCCTCTGCTGGGGCTTGTTTCCAGGGGGGGACCACTGCCATCCTGGTCCTCCTGCACAGCTGGCCGCTCGGTAGGGCCAGCGGCTTTGTCAGGAAGATGGCTGTGAATTAGCATCAGACAGCTAAAGCTGTTACTGCCCGTAGCTGTCTGCTCCACCCCGCTGGTGGTAAACCCACTTTGATGTCAGGTTAACTCAGAATGCCGGGCTGAAAAGTGGTGTGAGTTAGGAGTTGATTCATGAGTGGATCAGACATCCCTGCCTTGGGGGCAGCAACATCTGTTAGGCAGGTGGGGAGGAAGGCAGGGAGTGGTATCAGCTTCAGCTGTCCAATTTTCATCTGCTGCTGCATGTCCATCAGAGCCCTGCGGTCACAGGTTGCCCTTGATTAAAATGTCCTTCCCAGCCTGAGCTATGCTGCTCCTTGTTCTCAATGGGAGTGAGGTTTACAGGATCAAAAGTTCTGGCTTTTCTTGACATATGGCCACAAGCTTATTGCAAAAGCAAACTCTTCCAACCATATGAGCTAGAGCTGTGTGATGCTTTCTCCAGCGCTCAGCATGGGGATAGGGAAGACTGCAGTTTGAAACTCCAGCAGCTGCCTTTTCCTTCTGCTTCTTCAGTTTTTCTTTGCTGGATTTGCCAAAACCTGCACTCAATTTTGCAAATCACAGTAATTTTCTCTGTTTACATTGCACTACATTTTTCTAACATGTTTCAGGAAATCTTTTTCCCTATTCAGACCTTAAAGGCAGCTGCAGTTAACAGCCATGCAAATACCATAGGGTTAGCCTGGACAACAGTGTGCTTTCTTTTAGGGTATCCCAGTTGTTCTCCATCTAAGGACTACCTGTTATGGACAAAAATCCATGGTCAGTCCTGGACAATGTAGGCAAATACTTAACTTTAAAAACTTGTGTGTAATTTGTTGTTTGTGTTTGTTTGTTTGTTTTCTGCTTTGTTTTGTGGCTTGCTTTTATCTGTAGGAACCTCTATATGGTTTTATTAAAAATGATGATCCCATTTATGAATGATTTCCTGATGTCTTGCAGGCTGAGCTCTGCTGACCATCTGAAAAGTCTCGCCAGCCCCTGAGAAATTTCATAGACAAAGTCTTTATTAGTAAAGCAGAAATTGCTGAAAGTTGACAATTAATCTTGTATTTTTTTAGACCAGTCTCCCAAATTCAAGATGGAAGAAGTTGTTTTGCCTGATTAAATTTATCTTGTGGTGTGTCAAAGGACTTTACATAAACTGCACCTAGACAATGTTCTGGGGTCACCTATGGAGTATACAGGTGCCCTTAGTGAAGAAGCTATATTTCAGGAGTGGCTTGGGACACATGGAGATGCAGAACTCCTGCTTTGGAGTGCATGCCAAGCTTGGTAGTACAGATGTAGCTCAAACCTCTTCTGTTTCTGCTTACGATGACAAAAATGGTATTGCTAGATAGTCCTACCTTTCTTTCTGGCATGAAATCCATTAAAAATAAATGAAAAGCACTTGTTCTTATCTTTAATGCAGAAGAAGCTAGTTGCATTGGAAGCAGTGCTGAAAGAAGTAACCTCACTGTAGGTTCTTCTGGCAGTACTTGCTCAGCAGATATGAATAAGGAAGGAGAACACCAGAATGCAGAGGACATATGGGTGAGTGGGATGTGCCATGTCATGAAAACTTTCATTAGAAAATGGATTTATTCTTCTGGGTTCTTTTAATATCTTTTGTTTATTGTTTTCTAATAAACAAAAAAGATGTCTCTCATTTATATGTATTAGTGAGAAGCACGGGAGTAGTACTGCTGTACTCAGCCCATGCAGAAGTGTAAAAGCTGAGGTGGAGCTGTTTTTAACTCCCATTCACTCTGAGAGCTGGAAAAATAAAAATACAGACGCCCAGAACAGGCAGAAAAAGAAAATTAAAAAATGAATAAATCTGTAGTTCTGCAGTCCCAGTGAAACTCACCCTTGTACTCGCAGAAACTTTGTTCTGTCAAAATCCCCATGCTTTTCCTATGGCCAGTTAATATCCCATTATTTTACACTTATGAGATTATTATTCTTCTAAGGTATCAAATCAGATATATACATTAGAATAGGAAAATATTAGGAATTATGTATCCTTTCACTCCTTTTTAGTTTGCTGATAATGAGCCAAAATTGACTTGGCTCTGTAGAAGTACAGGTCCGGATTCAGATTAGTTATATGCTAAACACACTTTTGCCATAAGAAAAAGTCAATGCGAAACTCCTGAAAGACGTTGCTAGTCCTCTGAAATAAAATGTTCCTCATCTATATTTTCATTTGCTCCTTTTTTTATTTCTTTTCTCCTTTTGCAGACCCCCTAAATGAATGTGGGATTGTTTGTTTTTTGTTAATTAAAACTATTAACTAAATTATTTCATTATCCTAAGTTTATTGAATCACTCTGATTAGGAGTGAGTAAGAAAGATTTGATCAGGTAAATATATATAGCTGAGGAAAGTATGTGTTTAATGTGGGAGTTGGCATGGGTTTGTGCCAAATGTTATTTTGGTTTTATTTTTTTTAATACAAAAGGTGGTGAATAAAGATAGTTATTTAATCTGTTTCTGTTTCTCTGAAGTGAGTGCTAGTGTTGCATTGGTCAGGTACAGGGTTGAGTGTGTTCTTGCTCCTTCCATTGTTTTTCTTACTCCTTTCCTTCCAATCAGGGTGTCTCTCTTGTTCTGCCTCAGATTAGTGGATGAAGGAAACTAAAGCAGCTTCTGTCTCCTGTGCGCTTGTGTACAGTTTAGTGTGGAAAGGGGATTACAGCCACAGAAAGACTTGCATTAGACCTTTAGCAGGCTCCCTTGAACCTCTTTGCCTTGCTACACAGTACATCTCAAAGTGTCTACTCGCAGTATAACCTGGGATTAAAAAAACACAACTGTGACCTGCCTCAGAAACAGACCAGGGAAGAGGGAAAGTGTTGCCAGTCCCAAAGTGCCCTGTGTTTCTGAATCATATCCTCCTAGGCAGTGTTCTCCAGCTCCTGTTTTCTTACATTCAGCTCAGTATTTTCAGCTTCCATTGTGAAAACTGATACAGAGGGGATGTAAGTGAAGTTGTCAAGCAACTGTTTTCATTATTATCTTTGAAGTTTTGCTATTTCTTACCCTCTACCGTTTTTCTTTCAAATTTCTTACTCTAAGCACATGCCTCAGGAAAGCATTAAAATAACATATTGAGTCCTGCAGCTCCTGCCTCTCTTCTTTCTCTAACAAACATTTATGCAGATTGGAGACCAACACAGGGTACATGGAGCCATCACACCGATGGCTGTTGAGCTCGGTTCAACTCCTAGACTTTTGTCTGCTAGAGCCTGCTCTCAGACTCTGCCTTGCTCTGACTCTTGCACTCTCAGGAATGCCCAGGCTGCAGGCAGAGACTGATGTCTACCCACACACCTCTGCCTTACCTCTGGTCTTGGTAATCTGTTTCCATCATGCTCTTGGTTTCCTTCCTAGTAATTCCTGGTTTCAAGCATTTTCTGTTTGAAACAGAAAATGTTTCACTTTGCTGTCTTCTCTGTTCTCAGATTTCTGATTTATGCAGATTCTGGGGATGCAGAATAGAGTGTAACACAGACCCTGCTGGCAGTCTCCCTCTGCTGCAAAAACTGGCCCTTTCTTTTAACTGGTTATTAATCTAGGAAGGGATTTTCGCTCTCTCCTGGGTATTTTTGTATTTTTTTATTTGTTTGAAGTTAACTGGAAGTTCAGGTGTAATTGAAGGTAAACCTTGGGGCCAGAGGAGGAACTTAAAGAGGACTGAGGGCTGAGAGAGTTGTGATCGCTCACCTTGGAAAAGACAAGGCTCTGGGGAGACCTCTTATTGTGACCTTTCAAGGCTTATAGGAAAGATGAGGACAGACTTTTTAGTAGGGCCAATAATGATAGGACAAGGAACGAAAGTTTTAAACCAAAGGAGGGGAGATTTAGACTAGGTATTAGGAAGACATTTTTTTACTATCAGGGTGGTGAAACACTGGAACAGGTTGCCCAGAGGTGGTGGAAGCCCCATCCCTGGGAACATTCAAGGTCAGGCAGGACAGAGTTCTGAGCAGCCTGATCTAGTTGAAGATGTCCCTGGTCATTGCAGGGGAGTTGGAACTAGATGATCTTTAAAGGTCCCTTCCAACTCTAAACTATTCCATGATTCTAAATCAGTTAAGAAAAAGGAATCTGGATTGTACTTGTCTTTTCTTCTTCAGGATAGAAGTTGTGAATGGGGTAGAGCTTTCCAAAATCATGAAGGAACAAGATGATAGCCTGCGCAGGCAGAAGAGCATACCTCTTTCAGACGATTCAGTCTTTGTTGTGGTGTCTTGGAAATAGCATGCGTAATTCTGCTAAGCACACTGAATCATTAAATACTGTAAGCTCTTTCCATTATTAATTGTTCTCACATTCTATAAAGCAGGAAAATAGCCAAAGGTGCATAATCTTAATTCCCAGTCTCCTTATATAAGTTAACTAGTGTTCAGTGACCTTTAGCTAGAGAATGATTTTCCAAAAGCCTTTTCAAAATCTATTTTTTTACATGACGTCCATACTTTCAGCTACTTTCAGCCTGAGTTTTTTTGCCAAGCATAGGGGAAGGTCAGGGTATTATATGAAATGGATCATCTTGCTTCTAGCCATGCTCCAATAAAGAAATAAAAGAGATCAATAAAGCGTGTTGAAGCCATGATAATCCAGATTTTGGAAATTCCTGTTAGCAGAGCACTTGTGGGTATTAATAGAATATATACTTTCTTTAAGGATGAGTACCTGCAATAGCTGCTGTCACTGAGTGACCGAGAGCTTTCTGTGCATGCAGATATCATGCCCAGCTCACAAAAGCATTGTTCATGTGGCAGTCTTGATATGTGCCTTTTTATGGTCAGATCAGTAAAAGGAGAAGTATGTCAAAACTCTGATCACCATTCAAACTACATTAACCTTTGTTTTGGAAGCTGGGAGATATTTTCACTGAGAAATTTGCATCTGCTTAGTTCTGTTTGGGCAACCACCTTTCCCACCTGTCTGTTAAGATAAAATGTGAACCTCTTTAAACTTTCTTTGCTTAAAGATACTGGTGAACAAATAACAAATACCTAAATAATAACAAAATCATCAAATTCAGTAATATGCCACCAGAGATTCAAACAGCAGAATTCACTGCTCATTTTCAATAAAAGTAAACCAAAATCCTTTGTGTATTCCAGGGTAAGGTATTCCTCAGGGAAAAATAAAATCTAGGGAGTGCATAATGCTTGATGTGCTATGGCATATATCCTATTATAATAATGAAAAGTTCCACTTGTCACCTGCTGTATTTCCTATCTGTTCACATTTTATATACAGAAGGCTTCAAGGGCAAGTTCAGGAAATTAAGATAGAAGAAACAGAAAGAGATCTATATTTGCTATCTTTTGTTTAAAAAATAAGTTTTACTTGGATTGAAGAGATGCTGTTATGAGGTATGTCCGTATGTTGTACATTTTGAGCTACATCCTAGGCTGATCATACATATTTCAAAGAAATGTGTAGAAATATGGGCAAGAGAGATTGATTTATTAATTTTTTAGGGGAACTATTCTATCATACATTGTTCATATAAGAAAGAAGACCCCAAGTGTGAATCAGTTGCAATACAGTGAAATTTTCTACCAAAAAAAAAAAGTTTAAATCAGCATTATTTTTGCATAGAAGGTATTGTTCAAATTCCTGTCCTGGTGTTGCTCATAGAAATGGAGGCAAAATTGTATTACTCTGTTGTGAGAAAGCCAGCACTGGGTAGTAAGCAAAACAAATTACTGATTTCTGATTAATTCTAAAGTAACAGAGATAAAGCTGCTATAGAACTATGTGTTTATTTGTTTATAATGTTCCTGGTCATAGTGTTTCGCTGAGCACTGACATGTTGGGTAACTAGTGTTGTAGGTCATGTGTTACTTTCTATAGTGCTGGTAATTATAGGTTTAAGAGGCATATAAAGCATTAAAATTAACTCCTCCTGCCAGGTGAGGATTGTTTTCCAGAGCAGACTAACTACTTTGTTATGGTATTTAATATCTTAAGGGTTCAAGCTTCTAGAAGAGCATTCGAGTCTATAACTGTGAGAGCAGAAGAAACCTGGCAAAACAAAGAAGTCAAGCATCACCCCTTGAGCACATGAGCTGTGGGCAGGAAATATAGTGCATTTTCCTGTTCTCTATTTCATCCCATTATTCTCAGCCTTGTTTCACGTTAGTTCTTGAAATTTAATCCTTACACATACAGGTAGTTAATCCTAATGGGCATCTGAAGGGTGAAGCATTATTTACTAAAATGTGGTGTCAGACCTTGAGGGTATAAAGTGGGAGTATCATTCTGTTCTTCCTCAGGAGACAATGGGCAAAGGCAGTCCTATTTTAGTGTTCTGCTGGGAGCAAAGTACATGACTTTCATGTTTCTGTTCTAATGCCAAAGGCTAAATTTATAGGTAGGACTGACAGTTGCTATAGATGTAGCGTTTGTGGAGTGATCAGATTTGTTCTGGAAACTGCTGACAGGGATCTCTAGCTCAACAGTTTCTGAAGTTAATTTTTTGAGTGAAGTCTCAACATAACTGCTGGAGATTTTAACTTGCAATGGATTTGTCACAGGTTGGAGACATTCCTAAGAGAAATGCCCTCTAGATTTTACATGATGTCACATCCAAAACATATTCCCTGAAAATGAACACACTCTAACTTAGAGGAAACAAATGCAGAGAACAGACATTTTTTACTATTTATTAATAATTTTAACTTCAAAACTCAAGTACATTTGAAAGAGTAAAACATGTGCTGCTGCAATAAAGATCCTCAAATAAGTCCTTCTTAATAACTAATGTTCATACTCCCATTAGCACTTAAAGCAGATAGAAATGAATCTTTTAAGTGCCAGAGAGAGAAGATTAGGAAAACCTTTTCTGTTGAAGTCACCAGTTACAAAATGTTTCCTTTTTAAAGCACGTCCAAGCATAACAGCAGTTTCTTTCTCAGTAGATTAAGTAATCTTTTTATTTGAAAGACTTTATTTAATTGTGTACTGTTACGGGTGATTTACTGTTATCCACTATTTATAGGGACTTTCATTGCAGGAAAGTTTTTAGTTGTTGGGTTTTTTTGGTAGGATTTTTTTTTTACTTCAATTCCAGAAATCTTTAAGTGTGGGGTCTTGTAAACTAACCTGTGTTTTCATGAAGAGATATGTAGACAGATACATAAACAGACCTGTCTTGTAGAAATGAGATACAATGATCTACAGCTGTGAAGTTAACACTCTGTCAAGCATTAGGCATTTAAAAAAAATAAGTTGTTTGCCCTTAAATATCCAGAGGTACTGAAATACAGGTTTTGCACCAATTTAAAAGTCCAGTTCTGCAGTACAAGTGGTGTTTATTTACTTTTCCTTGTCACATATACTTTAGGATTATGAATAGTATCTTTTTTTCTAGACATGTAAAATATAAATGAACCTTGAATACATGTCTGAAAGCATTCTGACAGCAAGCAGTCATTGTAAATAGTGCATTAGTGGGCCTCACTTGAAGCTGAATAGTATCCGACTGTTTATATTCAACAAATAAAATTAAGGTACTATTTCCTGATATAGAGGAGCATTCTTTGTGAATGTGGCTTTGCAAGCAGAGCTGTCTGGAAAGCAGAACTTAGTGCTCTGAGTGCAGCACTCTGCTGCTCCTGTGTCCCAGACTAATTTTGCTGTGTGGCTCTCTGCTGCTGTCTGTCCATATGCCAGCTCCATCACCACTAGCTCAGGGATCTTCACCCAGCCCTCCACTGCGAAGTGGGAACTTGCCCTTTGCCTCTTTGAGGGGGATTCATTTGCTCAAATGTAGACCTTTATGGAGTGTCTCTATCTGAGGAAACTGCTAAACTCCATTTGCAGGGAATGGAGCAAGGATGAATGATCCTGAGGCCCTAAAAATGCCTCTTTCTTTGTCATTAACAGAGCCTATGGTGCAATCTATAGTTGAATGTTATGAAGCATACCTTACGTGACCCATTAAAGCTTAGTCATCTGAACCTAAATGTTGGCAGTTAAATATATGTTTTGGGGAAATTCAGACTAATCATAAACCCAGGAGCAGTAGTAGCCTGAGGAGCATAAATCTGTAAATTTTCACCTACTGGAGGTCAAGGCTGGCTTGAAAGTGTTGGCCTTTCTCAGTTGCCATCTTATAAAGTATAATAATACCGATTTTTAATTCCAAATGATCTTATGCTCTCCATAAAGTGAACCAGGCCTAAAGCCACAGTCGTATAAGAAGTACACCACCAAGGTATGACAAGTCTTACTCTCTTTGCACTGGCCTTCAAAGATAACTTGATACAATACCTGATGTGTTAATCCTGTTTTTGTTGTGTGTTACGGTCTATACATCCAAGAAAATAGGATACTAATTACCTAACAGCTATTTCTGAAAGCAGAGTAAGTAAAACTAATATTTGGTATCTCTTTCCCTTCCCTTTCTTTCAAAATGTATGTATGGAATTCGTCCTAAATGGCTCCACCTAAGGAAAAAGCCTGAGGGGTACTCTGTTTCAGGATGTGTCTATGGAATAAGATTTGCATCTGTGTGATATTTGCATTATAATGCAGCTCTCTTGAATTGACCTTTTGGGTCTGGGCAATGTTAAAAGTGCTGAATTGCCTCTTAGATGCAAAACAGCAGCAGTGTCTCAAAAACAAGCTAAAAGCATATCACTAATAAACAACTGTTCTCTGTTAACAGAAGCAGTCTGAAGCCCTTCATCCAATTTAAGTGATACCTGTAATAGAAGTTCTCAGTTTGACCATTGGAATCTAAATCACACAGGATGAAAGCACATTAAAATGGAGAACTAATATAGCTGCTTGAGAGTGCGAGAAGGAAAAATTAATAAGAGACCATGGGATCAAGGTTGGCTAGCTGTGATTGAAAATTAGAAGTGTTGAGCACTGTGTGATTTCTTTGGTGTAAATGGAATGAAAGCAATTTTGAAAGCTTAACAAGTCTGTCTCCCTGTTGCTCTTTGTAATTCAAAGCAAGTGTCTTTGCTGGTAATTTCCGCCAGTCTCCTGAAACCCCAATAGTTAAGGAGAATAATTCTGTTTGTTTTCTAAATGCTAAATTTTCTTATTCCTTCTGCATATGGAGTTCAGGGTTAATTTTAGAAAGGAAATGCATGTTGAATGTTACAAATAGTGGCATCTAGGTAAGTGCAGAGGAGCTCTACAGCATTCCCCAGAGTCATGGATCCCCTTGCAAGATGCCTGGGAGAGCTTGCCAAAGCTTCTGGCAAGTCTGGGTGCCTAGATATCCTTTTTGGTAGAGTTGGGATGCAGTTGGCCCATGAGCATGAAAGCTGCGATTTGATTCTTAAAATTATGCCTTGTTCTGAAGCACCTTGCAATGCAATCTGTCCCAGTCTGATACATAAATTTGATAATAAAATATATTCTTGATCTCCAGGGCAGTCTAACTTCCACCTGTTTAAATCCTGCATGCCTTTTTGGTATCTCATATTATACCAATAATAATAATAATAATAATAATAATAATAATAAATATGACCTTTTTATGAAATGGAATGTTGAATATCCCAGTGTCCATGGATTGTGTTGGACAATGCAGTATCAGTAGTACTGATACGAGGAATGTTTTTACAAGCTTACAGCTCGCAGGCAGTGAAAGACAGATAAAAATGATTCAGATGCTTAACTGTGATAGACACCTGTACCTGCTGATGCAACCTCTGTATGGTTGGCTGTTGTGATATAGGATCTATGGGATACCCATGACCAGGTTGAATGTCAGCTGAGGTGGAAAGATACCTGAAGGCATTTCAAATGAATAAGTGTCTATGCATGTGAATTCTTCCTAAAGCTGTGAGAATTCAACAGTGACCTCCTGGGGCCCTTTATTAAGCTCCTTAGTATGAAAGGTTCTGATCTACTTTTCCCTTACTGGCAGAGTAATATTTTATGTCTGCTAGCACTTGTTTTAGAAAGTCAGCTAGGCCAAATTTGAGGGTAATATTTTGGCTATAATCATCATAAGGGAACGATAGTTGGGTTGACACATTTTAACTGTAGCACAATTAATACTTGGAACTCATGATTTCTGTAATAGATAGATTTTCATGTTGCATTGGTTTTTAGTTCACAAAGAGGGGCTATATGATCTTTAAAATTGTCCTATGTTTTTTCATAAGATGAATGGAAATAAATAAATAAGAAAACATTTAGATGTGTGAGGAAATTTTGATGTTTGAGGGCCTCATTAAAATAGAAGCAGAAACTTGTTTCCAGACCTAGTGAGGAAAGGCAGAACTACTCGGGTAGGAGACTACTACTTGGAATAATACCTTGATAATTCTGTTTGCTAATTATGTGTGCATTTATTGGCAATTGTTGTTATGATGCTCCCCCACCTTGCCCTGAACCTTCTTTGTCCTTCCCAGTTTTTCTTTTTAATTAGTTCTGTTCTTTGGTCCTAACATGTAGGAGAATTAAACAAGGCTCTCCAGGCTGCTAGTAAGATCAAAATCTGTAAAATGAAATGGAAGATAGAAATGAAACTTTGTTTGAACATTAAACAAAGAAAAATAATTATGATGAAGATCATAATAAGAAGATGAGTCTTCAATTACCACGGCAGTCTGTTCATGAAACTATAAAAAGGAGAAAAAAAAATCTACCCTAGCATCTCTCATTTTAATTAAACTGTGTCATTTTTAAGTGCTGCCATAAATTTTACTGCCAGGTTTATAAATCCTGACTTTAGGCCGAATTCTGATTGCAGATCAGGAGGTGCTATGTCCACACAGGTTTCCATGGATTTATTTCAGAATAACTTTGATGTAGGGAAGGACTTTTGCTTTTTGTGTAGACCAAAACAAATATAATACAAATAAAGCAGTAGTTGAAAGAAAGTCTCTGCAGAACAGCAAAATATCAGGAGCCTGGATTTTAGGTGATACAATTAAAGTTTTTCAGTTTATGTGCCTCTCTTCAGCATGTCTATGGTGATGTTTAGTTGCTAGATAGGAGGGGGGTGTATAGAAATGAATAATCTGTGAAACCCACTGGAACTGGGATGTGCTAGGAGCTCATAAGTTCTTCTGCCTGGAGCCCGAAAAAGGCTATTTGTAAAATAAGATAGGCAATATTAAGAAAAAAAACACAGTAAAATTTGCTGCAAGTTATCCTGTTGGAGATTTTTCTATTTTTATTGAAAAGTTTTGAGTTAAGAAAGAGAAAAGTTGTCCCCAGGGCAGTGTAAAGATAACAAAGTCATTCCTCCAAGTGTTTATGGTGTCTTCTGAGAGAAAAACTTCATATTGGTGTGCTTATTTGGTCTTACTGAGTTTCCACATCACATGGGAAGACTGAGCTATACAAATTTAACTTGGACAACTGCTGAAATGCAGATAGTCTCTTAAGATTGTGCTACTGTATTGACAAGTTTCACAGGGGAAATGGAGAAGGTGGGAAGGGAGGGGATCAGGGACATCACAGGAGCTGCTGGTCATTGACCTGAGCAGAAAATTATTAGGATGCTCTCACTGACACAGTTGATTTTATAAAGTTCCTACCTGATCTTTATTGCCCCTAACTGGACTCTGAATTTATCCTTGCTTTGAAAGACCAGCTCTTTTGTGTAATGACTGTGATGTGTATTTTGGAATAGTCCTAAGTGGTGGCTTTGGGATGGGGAAATGCTCCTAAAGCATATGATCATTCTGTGTCATTTGTACAGACAATAGATGGCTTCAGTTTTCTCTCTTAATCAGATATCATCCTTTCTTTTGTTTTCATGCTAGAAAACTGCCTCTGTGACAGTGTAGAGTTGTTGCTGGTAGCTCTACAATAGGTTAGCGGAACACCATAAAGTTATCTTTTGGCTCATCACATCCTTCAGGTATGCAGGTAGTAGTTTTTCAAACATTGCTCCTGTGTTGCAGTCAGCATGTTTGCAGCCTTGCAAAATGAAAGAAGGCATGCACACTTGTTCATCTTCAACAGGCTTTCATCTTTGTGGTAAGAACAACAGCCTTGCTGGATCTGGATTACCATAGAATCATAGGATAGTTAGGGTTGGAAAGGACCTTAAGATCATCTAGTTCCAACCCCTCTGCCATGGGCAGGGACACCTCACACTAAACCATGTCCCCCAAGGCTCTGTCCAACCTGGCCTTGAACACTGCCAGGGATGGAGCATTCACAACCTCCCTGGGCAACCCATTCCAGCCCCTCACCACCGTAACAGTAAAGAATTTCTTCCTTATAACCATCTATGGACACCATAAAAAACCCTGAGATTCACTTGTTAAATCAGATCTTCAATACATAGAGGTCACTTCTTTTTCTGCAAGTAAGAGACTAGCACACCGCTGTAGGGCCAATGAGATATCTTTGTTTTAGGAGTATTCTTATTCTCCTCAGGGATTTTTTATATTTATGCAGGGATTTTTACTCACATAAAGATAAATTTAATTTTAAGCTTTTTATATTTTTGTCATCTTATAAGCCTTCTAATGGAAACTTCAGATCTGTACAGCCTTCTCTCTTTTTGTGCATTTGGGATTAATTGGAGTTTTTCCATCTTTCTCTGTTGGAATTTCAAAGTGACACCATCTTTCCCTTGCATCAGTGCTGAAAAAGCGTGTTACAACTGCAGACTTGAGTAATGACTCAGTACCCACCCTCATCTCCTGTTGTGTTACCAGAAGAATAATGTAATTGAACTATAACATCATTCTGGAAACTTATCAGTGGGATTAAAGAGAGATCAGGCATATTTTGTCTAGTGTGTGACTTTCAGAGATACTTCATACATTGCAGAAAGTTATTAACAGGTTGTAGCAGCTATGGAATGTATTTTAAAGGAAAGCTAACTGTATAATTACTTGGCTTTTATGAAGCTCCTACTGGTGTCAGCTAGCACTGAACTCAATGCTACATGGAAGCAGAATGTAGATGGTTTACAATCTTCTGTAGCCCCACAGCTAGAAGTGCTGATGCCATTGTAGCCTGATATCACTTAACACACAAAAAATCACTGTCTGTTGTAGTAAAAATAACAATAATTAATTAAAAAACAAATAAAAAAAGTGCAGTCAAGTGTATTAGAGACTTCACTGCCAAAAGCTGCCCACAGGACAGAAGATCAAAAGTACTTATTGCCATTTCCTCATTGCAAAGGTTGAGCTTTACCACTTACCTCTCCAGCAAAAAAAACTAGCTTTGGCATCCCCTGCCACAGAAGCAAGGCAATTTCACAGCTTAGCTTTTTGCTCTGGTTGTTCATATGTGACTAAATATTCCCTTGCATGATGGATTTTTCCATCTCTTACTGTAGTTACTACAATTTTAGAGTTGCTAAACGTTTTTACCTCAGTTACCACCTAAGCTAATCCTCTTTGCTTGTATTCTAGTTTGATTTTAAGTACCCAAAGATAAAGAGCTGGGAACATGACTATGACAATTAAATGTTCTTAAGATTTCCTCCTGCTATGCTATAAATTAGTGAGGACATGTATATGAAAAAGAAAATATTAACATTAACATGAAGTGGAGGTAAAACAATCAAAAAAGTACAGTATTATTTAACTACCTATAAAGATGATGAATAATTCTGTAACATCTTCATCTGGATTTGGAGTGTGCTGAGTGTTTGATGGACAAAGAAGTGCTAACAGCGAAGTTGGAACAGGTAGAAATGCTTCCTCATGGACCTCAAACATTTCTGAATTGACATGCTGTGATATGCAGTTTCCAGAAAGAAGACCAGAGTATGAGGTATCTGTCAGGGGAAAGTGAGGAATGTAGGCATGTATTGTGTTATGCTCTAACCTTATAAAATGTCCATCTCCCACACTTATTCACACAGAGTTTTCAGCAGAGGAGGTGTACAGAAGCTATGCATTGAAATGTAGGCTTTCAGTGAAAAGCATCTTCTGGCCTGTTTTATGTGTTGTTGTTAAAGTAGACCTTTAACAAAGAAAGAGCCAAGCTTTAAGCAGAAGAGCTATCCTGCAAAGAAATTCTGTAAAAACCTGAGTAATAAGGTGCTAAAGTTGTCTCAGCTTCTCTTAAGTATTTGGAGCATATGTCCTTAGAGTTAAAAATCAGCATTTTTAACATAAAATCCTGCTAGCCCTGAACAAATGACATGACTCTGGAAGATGTGCTGTGTTGTGTGGTCAGGTAGTCAACACATTTGTTTAACTCAGTGCTACTTGCTGTCCACATACCACTGTTGTCTCAGATGCTATGTGCGTTCTGTTAATTCCTCCAAAGTCAGTGATGACTTTGGGGCTCATCATTGACTTCTGATGTAATTGGTGGCTTTCTTTGAGGGCAATGGCTGGGGAGAACAGAACTGCTAAAAGAAACAAAGCCAAGAACTCTTTGCAAAACTGGGAGCTGTTGTTGGATTGCATAAACAACATCAAAATCTTAGATGTAGAGTAAAAATGGATCTCCAGTTCTTCATAAAGCCGCAAATGGTAATAAAAAGTATATTTCTGGAGATGTTCAGAAAGGGTATTCTAAAGTTTGTAATTGAGTATTCTTCCTCCGACTTTTTTCATGCATTGACAGTTCTTGACTTTTGCTCTTCCTCAGTAACTGTGGTAATTCACAAGACATGTCTGTTAACAGATGGTCTTTGCCTAGGCTCAGTTCCATGTTGCTCCATACTTAAATATTACTATGACTTCAGAATTTATTTCTCAGAATTCTTAGTACTTCTGTGCTGTCATTAATTTCTCCCCTTTTTACCTCATTTCCCATTTCATAAATGAACACAGCAAAGAACATTAATGCTATTACAATTCCCTCAAGTATACTGCAACTCAATGATCTTTTGCCTTAAACCCCACTCTTAAGTTTTTTAATCTGTAACTGAACTTTATTTTTCCAAGTTACTTACTTTATTGCATTGAATGCAAAAAAGATCTGTAGAAGTCTTTTTGAAGTGCTAAATCTACCTTCCAGCTTCTGTTTCTCTTTTGGGAATTCCTTGCACTTGTCTACAGGAGGAGGACATCTCATGCTCAAAAATTTCTAGCAAATATTGTTGTGTATGCATTTTCATGCTGTCTACAGGTCAAGTGGTTGTCATCCTACTAATGTGAAGTAGTGTGCAGTTGTGTGTTTATACTTATATATTCTATATAAAGTACCAAGAATCAAACATTTAGGAATTTTGCGCACATGTTGGGTTTATACTCTAAAAACACAGAGAAAACTGACTGCAATAAATCTATTATCTCAGGGTCTACCCACAGTGGTAAAGACTCTACGATTTTCTGATCCATTACAGTGTTTCTCATTGTCACCTCTTGTATTCTGGATACATCCATGCACTATTATGAAACTAATTAGAAAGCTGGGCTGTTTTTTGAAGCTAGCTGTTCCCTTGCTTAACTATGGCAGAGTCATGCAGCAATAATTGTATCTTCTTGTGATTTTTCTTGTGTTCCCAGGGTCTGCTAGCCCCAAGTATGAGAAAATTGTTCCTAGCCATGATTATTTGTGTCCTGATACTTTATTTATTATTTTTTCCCCTTCTTAGGCAGCTTCTTGCATTTTTATGTCTTAACATTTTCTGCCAAATTTTGTCCATCACTGTGTCATAACAATATATAGTGTTAGCTCTGTGTACCTAGAGAGAAGTTTGCTGTAGATTTGTGTTTAGCATAATAATGTCTTGATGTATTGTAGAGTACATACAATTACTTTAACTAATAGGTAACATCCATGGGAAAAGATTTTCCTAGAGAGATAGAACTTAAAAATAACCAGTGACCTCTGAATCTCTGCGTGGCTGCACCTGATTTATAGCTGGGCTGGGTAATGCTAGATAAGCAGAGGAAGTACACCACCTTTTGTTGTGAGGGCCTTTTGTAGCTCAGAAGGATTATATGGACGTGTCTGAAAAGCAGAGATGCTCAGGGACAGGTCAGAATGACAAGCCCAGGGATGGGAAATGATGCAGTCTTTTCAGGTGGTTCTTTATAGTAGATAGGTGTGCCCTCCAAACCCTCTTTTTTTCCTAATGTTGTTTCCTCAGTTATCAACATTTTCTCTGTCCAGAGATATGTCCATGCCAGTATATTTGGTAGACTACTGGCTTTACTTTAATGCTGGGTATTGTTATGTTGATGGGTGGCCTTGCTTCTTGTTTTTGTTATGCTGCCATTATCTGACCCTGGAGAACTGTAAAGCAGATGTACTCTGTGAGCTTACCTCGCCTAGATGACTCCTTTTACAGTTCTCAAGTGTTATGGGATAGTTCACCTGGTAAAAACCTCATTTTGCCACCTCCTCTTCTGAAGGCAATTTATCCCTCTTGTTGATGCACATACACACACGTCTTAAATGGGTTCGTAGGTAGTCATTATCTTGAAGTAGCAAGCGGTAATTTCTGTATTAAAATTCTATGTAGCTTGTTTGCTGTGCAGGATTGCAGCAGTCATATGTACCTTTGCCAGCAAGTTGATTAGAAATGCCTTAGGCATCATCTTTCCCAATTATAAAATATTAATCACACGTAGTTTTCATATGAACTTAGAACAGGGAAGGGAGGAAAATGAGATGGTTCTGGGATTCTTGCAGCAGTATGCATTTTCTGTGTCTTTTTGTGAGCCCAATCTAACCCCTGTCTACCTCTGATGACCCATACCTGAAACAAAACAAGGAGAAGTCTTGCAATGAATCCACCTTCTCCAGGCAGGGTTTCTATTCCTCTTAGAAAAGATAGCAAAAAATATTGGAGTTGCTGAGCATTTGTGTTGACCTTGCCAGCACTGGAAAGGCTTTAGTAACATATGTCACAACGTTAACACGGTGAAGGTGGAGGCACTGTCTAGCAGAACTGCAGAGTGTTTGCATAGTACAAAAAATGACAAATAACATAACCTAAGCCTGCAATAGTACTCAGCAGGGTGTTTTTATTTGGGTTGACAAAGTGATTTATTCTCCTTTCCCCTGTCAGTGGGTGTAGTTGTAAACCTCATATAGACAGTGTCCTCTTGGAAGAATAGGAATTGCTCTCGAAAGTGTAGGAATTACAGCAGTTTAGTAGGCTGGTTTTGTATATCTAAATATTGGGGGACAGAGAGGATTCCCGTGTTATGAGGAAGTCTTTGATTTGGGTCCATCAGTAGAGATGGATAAGGTAACTTGTTGTACCATGTGGCTTTATTTGCCATAGCATTGGGTCCATCTGGGTTTCAAGAACTGACTCTTCTTGATGTGTTTATATTACAGCTGGGAGAGATGCCTCCCATGTTAATGGATTGGTGTGGCCAGACAGTGGCACTGGAGTAAACCATGGCAGCATGAATACCTGGGATGAGACAATACCTGCAAATGCCCATGTACAGAGTGATCTGAGGAACTTCTGTTGTGCAGTCATTCTGTTCTGTGTTTCTTCTGCGTAACTGCCCCCAGTTTATATAGTGGGCATGATGTGCTGTGGTATGGGATACCTCTCTGGCTAGTTTGGGTCAGGTGTCCTGTCTCTGCTTCCTTCCAGCTTCCCCTCCTCCCTGGCAAGGCATGAGACTGAGAAAGTCCTTGGTCAGAGTAAACATTACTGAGCAGCAACTAAAGACATTGGTGTTATCAGCACTGTTCCCAGGCTGAATGTCAAAACCACAGCACTGCACCAGCTACTAAGAAGGAGAAAAATGACTGCTACTGCTGAACCCAGGACAGTTGATTCACATTTGTAAATGAAAACCTAATCCCTGCCTTAAAGGATTTGCAGCCTAAATCCTACTGAAATGCATGGGAGTCACTGGTAGGCAGTGGGACTTGTGATGTTAGCTGTAAATACAAGAAAGTGGAGGTGGCAGGTGGTAAAAGCAGAAGTCACACTATTCTCCTGTGGCCCACAGTCACTTGGAGGCTATATGTTTTCCTCATTTTAAAAGCAGAGTGAAAATTCCCTTTTGTTATTAGCGTGGGGGGAATTTTTGCAAAAATTACCAAAAAGTTATGTTAGAAAAAACAATGTGCTCTAAAATAAGCTGACTTTGCTGTTTATAATTCACTACTCTGTAAAGATTTTCACGGCAAACAGTGATACCACCAGCATAAGATTTTGATGAAAGTTATGAAAAAAGCAATAAAAGCGAATTACATATTAATAATGAATACTGAAACCAACAGAAAAAGGAGAGTGGACTACTTTTATTTAAAACAAAACAAATTGCCTGATAACCATGTAAAAATAAAATGATCATTACCATCAGCATCTCTGTAGTTACATGCTGAGATTAGCTGATGATTACTTCATTGGTCATGATTCTGCAATAAGTGTAGTCAAATCACATAGATTCAGTCATGCATTTCTTTCTGCACTGCTGTGCTTCCCTTTTCTTTCATGCAGCTTGTGTAGTATGATAAATAAATTTATTGTGTTCTTGACTACTACTGCCAGCTGGAAGAGTTACTTTTGCAGTGGAGGGGGTTTATTTCAAGGTTCAGCATTTTCTTCATGGTTCATGACAGAGGTTTTTGTGCAGTCAATGCACAATTCTTTGAACAACTGGATAAAAGAAGTTGCACGTGGACTGTCACCTCCACCTCCTTCCAGGAGAACAGGAAGCTAATTTTTGTCTTCCTTTTAATTTGATTTCTCTGGTTTTCAAGGGTAAGGTAAGTACCAAGAGTAATAAAGTTACCAATTTCAGTGTTGTCCTGGTCTAACCCCAGCTAGTGACTAAGGACCGTGCAGCCACTCTCTCAATCCCAACCCCATGCGCCTGGTAAGATGGGGAGGAGAATCACAAAAAGGTAAAACCTGAGGGTTGAGATAAGAAAAGTTGACATAAAGTAAAATAATAATAATAATTATTATTATTATAAAGATGATGAAATAGACAGAAATAACCCCCCAAAGACAAGTGTTGCACAGCACAGTTTTTCACTACCCACTGACCAATGCCCAGCCTGTTCCTGAGCAGTGATCAATGGCTCCTGGCCAACTACTCCGAAAACTCCCCAGTTTCTATACTTATCATGATGTGCTGTGGTATGGAGTACCCCTTTGGCTCCTTTGGGTCAGGTGTCCTGTCTTGGCTCCCTCCTGGTTTCCTTTGCCCTTCCTCACTGTGACAGAGCATGAGAGACTGAAAAGTCCTTGATCAGGGTAAACCCTGCTGAGCAACAGCTAAAACATTGGTGTGTTATCAGCACTATTCTCAGACTAAAGCCAAAACATAGCACTGCTCCCAGCCAAAGCCAGGGCAATGTACAAATGTTATTTGCTTCAAAATGAAGATCTGCAAACTTTAAACCATGAAATCTGTCCAGATGCCTTTTTAAAAAAATTAAAAAAAAATTAAAAAAATTGCTGTTGGATATACATTGAAAAAGTTCATGGTGATAATCTGCTAGAGTGGTGATTTTTATGTTTAGAAAACTACCTCAGTAAGCAGGAGTTTAAGATCTCTGTGAGAACTGAATAGCGTTTAAATAGTTAATGCCTTAAGTACAGCAAACAGATATATCTTGAAGGGTATTATGTGCTCATTAAGGTCTGAAACATAGATAGACTCTCTGGTGACAAGTAGTTGAACCAAGAATATATGAACTGTAAGAAATTAAACAACTATGGTGGGAAGAAATCCCACAGACTTTATTCTGACATCTAAATTACCCCAGGTTTTGCACCCCTATCTGAGGGCAGTGTTGGCTCAAATCAAGTTCATTTGCAAAAGGGCATGAGAAGATATTACACTAAAGCAATACTCTGTTGGTTTGTAAGTACAGTGAAATCAGTCTCTCACTGTTGTAATGTGCCACTTCTTATGTGAAGCTCAGCCAACTTTGTACTTCAAGTTTTACTAAAAAAGTGAAATACTACTTGTTTGAGGTTTTCTAGGGGTATTAGTTTGACATATTGAGGCACTACAAAGGTCTCTGACCTAAATGAATGGTGTAAGAGACCCAGGGGTCTCTTTTACCTTTGGCTTTTTTTTCCACCAGGAGATAGCTTAATGTAATAGATACAATATGTTATAGTCTATCTCTTGGAGGTCCCATGCAGAAATCTATCTTCCTCATCTCTGGCATTTAAATCTGACCACTACTTCCCAAGGAATTTAAAAGGGAAATGTTGAGATGTTTATAGTTGAAGTTCCTACAGGTGTCAAATTGCTTTGTGAATGATGTTCAACAATGTAAATGAAAAAAGAAAAAACAAAGTCCTATGAGAGAAATTAGTGAAAATTAAGATTTGTTGGTTTGGGTTTTTTTTTACATGTGTCCTGAAAGTTGCTGAAAAATACATCTTAGAAAACTGCCCTCTAAAGCAAGACATTTAAAGAGCACAGTCCCTTGGGGGTTTTATTGGTGTGGTAGTTTGGTCTTTTATGTTATTTGTTTATTTGTATGAGTCAGTGGTCTAAAAGAAAAGGAAAACTTTCAAGCAAAATTAAAGAAAATGTTGGGTGGTGTTTGCTTGGTTGGTTGTTTTTATTGTTTCTCCAGACTTGAATTATGTCTGAAAAACTTGTGCAAATTCATGCTGGAGGTGTATTCTGGCAATTAAAATAGTTGTAATTCAGATGCAACTTTTATGTCAAGAGGTATTGGAACTGCAGCTGTAGTCAACACTTTGTGGCCTGCAGATGGATGGTGGTTGTTGGGAAACCTGGTTTACCAGGACTTGAAGAACTGCGGTAGTGGTGGCGTTGAGCCAGTATACAGCAGTTACTGAGGTAACCAGAAATTACTTCTTTGTTGTGAAAAGAAGTGTTCCTACAAGAGAAAGGTGGATAACATTGAGTCAGTATCAGCCACAGACCTCTGGACTCACTCTTTTTCCACTAGAAAAAAAAACCAACAGCTAACCTTAGTATCTTTCTTTTCTTTCCCTTAAGTTTTAGTTGAGAGCACACCAAGGGAACACATCCATTCATCATGGCAACACTTCAACATGAAGAAGTATACAGCTAATTGATTAAACTATTCAAACCTGGGGAAAATGATGAGATCTGTTAGTTACAATGTTTGTTTCTCCAATTTTCTTTCCATACTCAACCAACCTACTGTGTGTGAATAGTAATTCTAGAACTGGGCCAAACTGTGATATCATTAATGCGTTGGAGACATCGATGAAGTTGAAAGCTGGCCAGATGATGGGGTGAGGCTCTGCAGCATCCAAAAGCCTTATTGGATGTGTCCTTAGTGTGATTCACCCAAAGCGTTTTTATTTTCTTTCTGTCTGCAATGGCTTTGGATGCTAACCCAAAGGTGGTTTTCTGATTGAACAGGTTTTGCTGATATATACACAGGGGATAGGAGAGAAGGCAGAGATAAGCATGCAACAACTGAATTGTGTAAATGAACAGTTGCAACCCTCAGTTGTTCCATTGGTTCTCTGATTTAATACACTCTGCTTTGAGTGAAATTTACTACACAGTCTGTATCATCAGTCTGTAGCACAGAATTTCATTCTGCTAGATGCATGTGTTAAATGACTTCCTGCTTCCTTTATGGGTTATTCCAAAAAGGGGAACATATATAGAACTGGGGGGGGGGGGGGGGGGGGGAAGGGGGAAGAGAGGGTAGTTTATTGTAGGATAGAAAGAAAGGAGGATTAAAAATTGGAAAGAAAGAAACTGGCATTTGCTAGTTGGCTGTTCATGTTAATCCTCTTTAACACACACGTGACTTCAGCTGGAAAACCTCTCATTTTTCAATCTGCTGTGGTGCAGCGAGCTTAGTGACAGTCATAAGAACCTTTAGAAATCTCTAAGCAGTTTGTAGCCCCTCTCAGTGTCACTCTGTAGGCTGGCAGACTGACACTGCTCAGAGATGTACGACCAAATGATAAACACTATTGCCGTTTCTCCATATTCAAAATAGTTTGTAACATGAGTAGTGGTTCAAAATGACATGTCAGAAATTGATGTGTGGACTTTAATGCCATTTTTGAAAAAAGAGACTTAAACAGAACTTTTAATTTCAAAGTGGAAATTAATAATTTGTAGTGTGTGTCATAAAAAACATACTCTGGAATTCCCAGATTTCTGTAGTTGGGATAGTTCAGAGCACAAGTCCCAGAAGGACAAAGCATAGAATAAGTATGAAGATTTCCCTCTTGAATGACCATAGTGGCAATAATAAAGATGCAGTGCAATAGATAATTTTCTCTCTTGTGTTGTCAAAGTTGAAGTATGTTTATATGTTTTCATTCACAGTACTTATCCAGATTAATTTTGGATGTCACGAGGAGCTGGATTTTACTGCCATATATGCCCAGAGATTTCAGTTATTTTTCTTTACTGGGAGATATCTTAAATGGATTATCAGGAAATATGGGCTGAGAACACTTCCACAAATAATTATGGCTTCCACAAACAATGTGTGACCTGACAGTATGGAGAAACTGTATGACAGTGGTTTTAGAGTTAAAAATTAAAGTTTGGCCTTTGACAATTTGGGAGAAAGGCCAAAAAGCTAGAAGGGAAAGTAAGTTATCAGGCTTGATTGTTGGTTGGGGTTTTTTTTTCTACATCATACTTTTTTCTGTATTATTGAAGTGTAAGAACTGAAAAGAAGAGCTGACTGCCTGAAATGCTACTGTATGCTGAGCTCAAGTGGAGTTTCTCTCTTTGGTGGCATCATACTGTCTTTATTTTGCCTAAATTTTTAACACAGTGATACTGTTGAACTTTACTGCTGGTTCTTTTCATATCGTAAGAAATGAGATATGTAACTGTCTGGAAACACAAAACAAGTCATTATTTCACTCTTCACAGATTTAATCATTTACAAGAGCTTGGATTTTGCTGTAGGTGCTTCAGTTAGATTGGTTGCCAATAAACATTATGAACCCATAGAAACTGAACGAACGGTGAAACATGAAGAATATTTCTGAAAAGTTCTATTTTGCATTATGATTGTAGGATGAAATGTCATGAATATGTGCAAGGATGTAATTTATCATAGCGAGGTATTATCCTTAAATCAAATTTTGATTAATTGATGCTGACAGACTCTTCTGCTACTTGATTTCCAGGTCCTAGCTGCTATTAATGGGTGCCATGACAATTTTAGTACTAATGTTATATAAATGTGTGTCAGTTATGATTTCCTGCACAGCTTCTTCATTGCCTCAAAAGCCCATCTGTAAAAGTCACATGTGCATGTAAATATAAAAGAAACTATTTTTTTCTTCATAAAATGATGCAGTGAGAGTTATTAAAAAGCATCCTGGAAAGTAAGATGTCATAAACCGAGGGAAAACCTTTTGGGAATGCGATCCTGAGAAATCTGGGAACCTGATCCACATGATCCACGAAAATTCCAATGGCAGGTAGTAAAATTCAGTGTAAATATTGAATTGTTTTAAATTCTTTTTAATGAAATAATAGTAAAACAATGTATGTCTGCACCTAGATAAAATTTGTGCTAGGTGATATTTGAAAAATAAAACTAAAAAGGAACAATATATGAATGGAAACAGCCAGGCAGGCTGGGGGAGTGGCCATCAATTTATGCACACAACTGCATTTTCAACATAATTAGCTGTCTAATTGAGCATTATAATTTAACTGACACATTTAAACATGTAATTTATTTGAATGCACACTGCTTATAATCTATTTATTATGTTTTGCTCTTCAGGATATGTGTCAGATTCTAGAAGATAAGAACATCCTTCTGATGAACACAAAAAGGACTAAAAAGTATATATTGAGGAGCCCGGAATGCAAATAAATTTTTGTAATTTTAAGTCAGAAGAGGAGTATGGAAGCAGAACATCCATGCAGGTGAAGTTAAGTACTGAGCATACCTGTAAGCAGAATCTTAATTTAAATACCAGAGGTGTTGTACTGCACTACATGCTACCAGGTTATCATGCAAATCTGACTAGTTTAGCTAACAGCTAGGTAGGAAGGAGATTTTAGTATAAACCAGAGGTTTAAACTGCACATCTCTTTTGGCTGGAGGAAGGAAGCACCCCTTTCTCGATGTGATAGATGTTGCCAAAATGTCAATGTTTATGCAGGGGCAGGCTCTGAACCTAAAGTTGACAAACTACAAGGTGACTACGGTTCTGCACTGATTGTGCTGGAGTGGTCCAGGTGCCTGCCTGCCATTTTGGCTGCTGTTTGTTGTCTTGCAGTCTTTACAGCAATGCCTCAGATATGTTTGGCTCTTTTCATACCTAGCAGGGACAAGGTCTTGTAGTCCCTAGGCTCTGTTAAAATACATACAGAGAGTACCCTGTCAACTGGTTGCAGAGGAAGGATCCAGAAATCCTTTTGTTCATGCTTGCATACTCCCTGGTGTGCCAAAATGTTCACTTTCTGGGTGATAGCTTAGCACCTGGGCATTTATTTTTTTTTCAAGGAAAGAAACAAACTGATGTATGTTTAGGTTTGTTCCCAGAATTTATTTATTTTTATTTTTTACTTTCAGGCTTTATTTGCTGTACAAAATAGTTGCAGGTTTCCTTTTAACCCACTAAACTTTTGTACTGTTGCACCTCATTACATATTTGGTGGTGCTGAGTTTTGAATCTGCTGCTTCAATTACAGAAACTGCCAACTGATATATGAACATCCAGAATACAGAGGCTGAAGCATTCCTGCTTTTTAGCTTTGGAATGACTTTTGCATGCTCTGACAATTTCCCCTTGTAAACTAAGTCAGTGATAGCTACAGTTATGGAATGCAAGAAAACTAATACAAAATTTTGCTGCTGAAATAGAGAAGAAAGCAACATTTTCCGAAATAGGTTGACACAATCCTTGGCTTTTCCCCCCACCTGTCTCTCTGCTCTCTGCTTTCCCAAGTCACTCATTATCAGAAGTGGAGAAGAAGGAAATACAAGCCCATGCAAGAGGACATGAAAATGCACGGGTATTTTACCCTAAGGAGTTGCAGCTTGCTTTCCAACAAGACATATTGTGATTTCATGTCATTTGAGTTTATTATGCTCAGCATAGCATGAGAGGTGATGGAAGAAGTTCTGCCCCTGGTGTGTGTGAGGTGAGGAGTTTTTGCTTCAGTTTTTTAGCCTAAGAGATTGAAAATTGCATCTGTGTTGTTTGTTTAAATCAAAAGAGAATGTATGAAACAGATTATACATTGGGCTGTTTGGAGTGGGAAGATTAATTCATTTTCAAATTGAACACGATGAATTCACTTGCTAGGAGATCCTGAAGCTTACAGAGGTGATTTTTGTATATCTGGATAGATAAGGCTGGGATAGAATAAGCTCACAAGATAAAATTAAAACAGGGCATGTAAAAGGGTCTCCAAAACCTTGGAGAAAGTTGCCTATGGCTGTGGCTTGGCTTTGCTGGTGCAAAGGTTCCCAAATACATGTTTGTATGTGCTTGCCATGCAGAAGGCAAGAGGAAAGGGAACTCTTCCAGGAAAACTGGACTTCATACCCTCTATGGGATGATGAAGGTAGAGTTAGGAAGACAAACTGTGGCTCAGAGAGTTTTTTCCTCATTTCCAGTTCTCTGACAGAATAATTGTCAGGAGGTTGAATTTCTGTTTTGTCATCCAGTGTGTTCAGAATAGCTTTTGTCAGGAGAAGCAATATTAGAAATATAATGTGAAATACATTCTGTAACATAAAATTCTTTACTACTTTGACCTTTCAAGACTTTGCACTGTACTTCATGGTGATATCCTCCATTCTGAAGATTAGCAAGGCTGTCCATATGAAGAGGAAGGCCTATAAAAAAGAGAAATCTTTGCTCTGCCTGCAGGATCTGTTGGTATTCGTTAGTATTTTGACTGTTAGCACCTATTCTGTTCTTCCTTGATGATAAAGGAGCAATGAAGCCTTTTCCATTTGGAAGGGGAGGACTACTGGAATTATTCCCAAATGACCTATAATAGAGTAATTCCTATTTTACTGATACTGCTTTTTCTTTCTGTGTTGTCTAGAGAAAACCAGAAATTCCTGTCTTTGTATCCTGAGTAGAGTTCACTCTGCACTGAATGGAAGTGGATGTGGCAGACCCCAGACTAGCTAAAGAAATTGCATCAATGCCAAAAGACAATCTGGTAACTGCTGTTTCCTCACTAAGGTTTCTGCTGGGTTGTGCCCTAGTGTGCACAAGGCTGGCTCAACCGACTGGTTAAATCCTCCTCTAGTTTGTAAGGTTAGCATAGCCTGAGGGGCAGGCAGGATGACAAGAAACTCTGGATTAAACTGCTTGGCTTGTTGGAGGCTTACCTGAGACATCTGGGATGATAGGTACCTGGATCAAAGAGTAAATTCTATATTATTCCTGGAGATTTACTGAGAGTGGTTATTCATTTCCTCCTGGAAAATAAGAGGAAATTCTGAATATCTCCTACTTTAGTGTAGAATTTACAGAGTGGCCTTTAATTTGGAGAAAAAGTGAGAAATAAAGGCGAAAAATTAAAATAAAGCAATAACTAATGGCAACATGTCTCTCATGTACCATACTCATTACTGTTATGTTTGAGGAGGTACCTTTAAATTGTCATTGTTTTCAGAGAAAGGCAGTTTGGGACATGTTCCCTAGTTTCTCTGAAAGGGTTTAATTATTTGAAGTTAATTAATTATTAATAAAAAGTATACTGAAATGATAAGTAGGATCTCTCCTCTTGGAGTATACTCCTGTCCAGATTCCAATTTTTTGTTTAAATTAGGAATAAATAAAAGCATGCATTGTGTAACCTGAATAGAAATTGATACAGGCTGTTTTCCCTGATTTAAATTTCTGTGTTACTTTTGACCTATTCTCCTGTAAGTGCTCACAAGTTTTACAGTGCAACATCTTTCTGTACTCCCTCTTCAAGCCTTCTGTGTGAAAAATTAGTACCTTTTACAGGAAGGTGTTGTGCTACTTCGAAATGACCATAGTTTCTTTATGTACTGTTTTCACCAAGTTTGTACTTTCAATAAAGCTGACGGGGTACTCATCAAATAATGGAGATATCGATATACTCAAGGGAAGATCCCTCCTGTGTGGGACAGGTTATGCAGTGGGTAGGATTTGCTTTTGCTGTAAAGGTGGCTGACTGTATACATTTTCTACTGCATGTATTAGCTCCAAATTTCAGCAGTGTGCAAGGGAGAGAGGAGTGTGGGAGTCTTTTGTCCTGCTGAACCCCTCTCTGCCACCCTCCCTACCGTGGCCTGAAACCTCTGGAAAAGTGTGAGCACTATTGACTATATCAATTTATTTTAAGGCTGGAGTCATGAAAGTGTGCTCTTATAGGGTCATCTCAACTCTCCTCCTTGAAGTGCAAGTGAGATACTAACAAAGAAGTATAAAACATTCTAGATGGTGTCCATTTTGTTGTAAAAGAGCCTATGATAAAAGTAGAGGTATTTGGTAAAAAAGCTTTCTCTCTTAACCTTTGGACTAGATGAAACATGGAAGGGATAGTAAAAGGCTAGAATTGGTGCATTATACACAGAAGGGGTTGAGCTGTTGGCTGTTTGCAAGCTTATATGTGAAACACGAATTTAAAATGTACTTAGAAATCCATGCCACTACTTTTTGTTGTCTCGGAGACTTGACATTTGATGATCTGGATAACCTCTGCACCCCTGCAAAGGTGGTAAGGGGGAAGAGGGCAGATTTCTGACATGATGGCTGTTTTGTACAAAAGTACAAACTCTAGAGTAGACAAGGAGGAAATACTCGTATCATGCCCACGCGCTGCACACATCTGCTGTACGTTGGTTTCATAATCTTCTTACCAAAAGTCACAAAACCATTATAAAATTACTATGCTTGAATAAGCAGCATCTTTGAAGAATCTATTGTAAAAAATGGAAAAGGGGGACTTTGTTTTCAAAGGAGAAAGAGAGGCTGACTTCAGCACTAAGATGCTCCTCTCTGCTGAAATGTGGGAATAATATATGGAGCTGCACTAGTACAAACTGCTGAAGCACCTTGGCTGTGCTCCAAATGAATGCCCTTTCTGACGGGGTTTTTAATACTTCAAGAAGACATAGTATGTGCGTTTAGATGCCAATAAAATGATTCCCTGTGGGACCTCTAGGCTGCATTTCAATGCTAAATTACAATGACAGTGTAAATGATTGACCACCAATCACTAGTGAAGCATTTCTGCACACACGTGCTTTTTCTTTTGCTTTTCTGCAATTTAATCCCTTCTTGTGGTAAACTCTGTCACCACTTCAATCCCTAATTGAGATGCTTCTTTCCATGTGTCTCAATGCACGTGTTGTGCCATTGCCTCTGATGCTAAAGCAGCCCTAACCACCTGGCAGTTTATTGACTGGAGCGTGACCTAGTTGCATTCGTGACCTGCAAGAGGCCATAGCCAAGAAATGTTTGGTCTCCAGACAAAAAACTACATTAAATGAACCAAAAGAGAAATCCACAGATGAAACTTTTGACGCATCTGGCAATTGAGAGAGGAATGAGAACTAAATGGGAACTAAAAATCCCATTGCAACTATTCTTGGGTACAAGTGTAGTTTTCTGTTTCAGAAAAATCAACTAACTTTGAGTGTGTGCTCCATCTAGTCTGTTTTATGCAGCAGGAGGGGAATGAGCTTGCTAAACCTGACAGGAAAGAAGGGTAACCACTGTTAAGGGTCTGGAAGTTCAGGAACTGGTGTTCAGACTAAGAGAAGTGATCTGAAAAGTTTCCCCATGAAGTGGCCAGTAAATTAATCCTTTAAGTTCTTGAAATTCTCTTTTTTAAGATTTTGGATAGATTATTTTGGTAAATGAAGTCAGTGGCTGAATCTGTCACACCTGTGATTTGGGGAAGTATCATTAACCCTCTTTAAAAAAGAAATATTTGATTTATACTGGAAAAACATGATTCACATAAAGTACAGTACCTGGACAAATAGAGGAGTAAGGCAAATACTCCACAATCCTGTTTCTTGTACACATAATACTGTGTAAATCTTATGAAAAATACAGTAAAAGTGAGTAAGGAGTAGCTAAATAACGGGACCTAAATTTGATAATCTGAGCTGCTGTCGAGTGATTTCTTCACATTACCAGCTTTTTATCTAGTGTGAAGAATTCTCATCAGGAAAATTGAGAAGGGAGCTATGAAAGAAAACATTCTCGGTGCTAATTCTGTCTCTATCTTTTCTTGTTTTGAATTAGAAATCCTAATTTTTTTCTGATGTGCTGATTAATTCTGTTCACATGCCTAGCCTAGCCTGAGAGAGCTCAAGTAAAATCCTCATTCCCTGAAGCCGACAGCAATCTTGCCATTGTGCCAGGTATCTGGCACATGCAGTTTTGATGGAAATTTACCCTGAGGACTTGATTTCTTGAAAGCTGTGGGGTACCTCAGTGTTTGCATCCAAAAGCTGAGGAACAATAACATAGTGACTCTGGAATTTGTTGTCTCATTCTGCTGATGAGAAATGCAAACACAGAAAACTCAAGAATAATATTTATGTGCAGCATTGCTTAGGTTATAATTGCATATATTCTCAATAAGAAAAAGGAGGTGGTATGAAGCACAATCATGTTTTCACATACACAGGGTTTCAGTAAGAACTGACTTCTTACATGTGGAGCTTTCTTGTGTGGTACCAATGATTGTTGTCCACTTAAAAAAAAATAACTAAAATGTCACAGTATTCAATAGAAATCCTGGTACCCTTTGGAATATAGCTCTAATAATGAGAAAAAGAGGAGTTATTTCTGAATATTCTATTTTTTTTCCCAGCTGGAAATTGACTGGCAGCTATCAGCAAATTGGAGACAGGGAAAATTTCAGTAGTATTTGCTTTCTAAACTGCTATCATTGCCTGCAGTCTTCTTGGAACCAGATTTCTATTTGCTGACTGCATAGGCATTTTGTAGGAAGCTTTTTACTGAAAATACAAAAACCTAACGTTTGAATTGCTTTTGGATTTCTTATAGGATCTTGTCTTATTTTGAAAGCCTCTGAGCTGGACGTGTATTTCATTCCTTTGACTTTTTTTCTTCTTTTTTCTTTTTTTTTTGTTTTTCTTTTAAATATCTTCTTTGTATCCTGCACCAAATGGAATGCAAAATAATTAAGCAAGTAATTTGTGAATCTCTGACTACAAAATAACACTTCCCCCCCACATTCTCAGTAATTCCATTTTTAACTAAAGTTTGGCCTGTAGTAGAGACAGTAACAACTTGTTTTCATCTTCTTAAAGTTCTAGGTTTGCATTATAACTTCAAAACCTAGTCTCAATCTAGAGGTTTTTGTAAACTTCATGATACTATTCACACTTAATTCTTGATGACACCTTAATTCTTAAATTGCTTACAGATTTTTTTCCTCAATGCTAGTTAAATTCTTTCTTAACACTACAAAAGGAGCAGAAAATTCCCAGTCAGAACTTTTCAGTGTTAGATTGCCTACATGAATCAAATACTTTTAGGTATTTTTGCCCTTCTTTGACATTTGAAACCAGACTACTGCCTTCTTACAGGGCTGCTTTCTGAGTCTCACAAACAGCTCGGCATTATACAGAGAAGACTCAGCTCAGTTTCCCAAACAACATTTTCATGCCATGCTACCCACACAAAAGAGTTTGGGGCTTTCCTCGCCTCTTCAGTGTTGATACACTTCCTTTCTTATTCCCGAGTCTCGAGTCTGTGTGGCAATGTGTGGCCTGGAGGCTTGGCTTGTGACTCTTTGGGTTTGCTGGATTCAATAAGCTGATACACAAATGCCTGGAAGGACTGTTAAGGTATGCTCGCTACACCTAGAAATTATGGAGTTTTTGTGGGCTTGAGAAGTGGAAACTCAAGTCCAGGCTTGAATTTCAGGTGCTTCACTTTGCTCTGTGTGTGTTGTAGTGTTCCCATAGAATGCTCTGTGTGTGTGTGTGTTTTGTAGCACTCCCCAGGGGGAATACCAAAACTGTACCTTTGGAATCAGAGATTCGGCTGTGCCCCAGGTATGTGGTACGATCTCTACTAGTATGAAAAATGGGGGTAGCCCTGTGTCAGGCATGTTCATCCTGCGAATCACTGTGGTATTGTTGTTTCTCTGTGATGCTTGGGTATTTCATTTGCTGGAGTAGTGCAGTGCAGGTTCCCAAAAGTTATGTGAAAGGTCCCATCAACGCAGCCAGTCCTGGTTGTCAGAGCCCTCTGGCAACCAGCATTGATGGGAAGCTGACCCCTTCAGCTGGTGGTTTAGCTGTTTGCTAAGAGTGTGAGAGTAGGAGGACTTAGAAGCTAGTGAGAATTTCAGTTTGAAGCAGACAGTGGATGGTTCAGTGAATGGTGAGATTCAAAATGGAACCATTTCACAGTTACCATCTCAGTTATGTTTTAAAATGTCTGGGAGAAAATGTCTATGGATTTGGAAAAAACCCCAACCCACTAGCTAGAGAAAACAAAAAGTTGTGCACAATGCTAGCTGCCATTGAAGGCTGAATGTTTCTTTTCAGAGCATTGTTTTTAGAAACATTGCTTCAAATAATTTCATCAATCTAGAGAAAATTGCTCCTTGTATCTTTTTCTGTTTTCAGAGTGGATTTTTATGGAAGAACAGGGCTGTGCTGAGTCTTGGACAGGTTAAGCCCTTTGCTTTCAGAGGAGCTCTCTGAAAAGGCACAGAGCATTTTATGTTGCAGTTGCATAGTGATACCCAGTCCTTGCTTTGTAATGAATAATTCAAATGAAAGCGGCTGTTGCGCTGCAAAAAAAGCCAGAACAGATTTTGTGAGTATGCTGTATAATGGGGGACAGCAAACAGTGGTGGCCCTTTTCCAGTTTTGTGCTCTCCTCAGGAACAGATTCAACTTATAGAGAATTCTATAAATTTCCAGAATACAACAAATAATCCCCCAACACCAAATAATTATTCCCTATCCTGGGTGGAAGTAAGGCTTGAACTCAAAGGAGAAAAAGTGCTCTTCTTTCTTTGTTTATTCTTAGGGGATAGTGTTGAGAAGCAGTATAACAACAGTACTCACCAGGAAGGCTACAAATAGCGTGGTCACTAGTAAGCTGCCAGTTTTTAGGAACAAGAGCTTTCTGCATCCAGCTTTCCTTAGTTCCCAACTTAGAAATTTCACTGGGATTTTTACATGGTCCTAAGCTTTGCATCTGTGTTATCCCTATACCACAGAATAAGCAAGCACCCTTTTCCTTGCATGGGAGAGCATTAATAGCTATGTCCAATGGGCAAACATGCATTCTTCTAGTGAGTGGTCAAATGAAATTTGAAAACCATTATACTGTTCAGTGTTTCTACTGAATAGCTGGATTACTGGGAGCTGCCTCAGGATCATCTGCGAGGTTACTGAGCTTTTCGTTTGATCTTGGACCCATCTTCCTATCTAAATAGGGTAAGCATTAGTTAAGAATGATTAAAGTATTAGATATTTTAAGTTGTCATGTGTTTCTTCATTAAACAGCCTTTGAAAATTAGAAGAGAAGTCATCAGCCCAAGCAGAGTTCTGTGGTTAATGCTTTTTTCCTGTTTTGATTTCATCTAGTTATTCCCTTCAGGCATTTATAATCTTATTGGGGGACAGCCTATGAAATGTACTACCAAGGGAAAACAATTCTGCATAGCACACCACCTACTTGTGGGTTTACCTGTAACTGCTGCTGTGAAAACTGGCTTGGTTTGGACTGTGTGGTGACCAGAGGAGGTCCTGCCCATGGTCAGTCATCTGCAGCACCTGCTGGAGGGGCAATTGCTTCCCCAAAAGGTTGGGCACATGGGGCAGCAACAATGGGAGTGTGAGCTGTGCAGGGAAGTGAGGGATCAGCAAACAGGGAGAAGTAGGATGTGCTCAGAAAATAGACAAGCGCTACCTGTATGCAGTCAAAACCTGTAATCACTTTTTTTCCTACTTGTATGCATTTAAACCAAATAAGCTTTTTTAAATGCCTTCTTTTATCTCAGTGCAAATTACTAGGGGTGAGTTATGACTGCAAATAGGAGGCTTTAAAAACACTGACGGTTTACAGCTGCAGAGTGTTGATATTCCAGGATCTCTTTCTCACATAAGTTTGAAAGCAGGGTAGTGCTCTGAGCTTGGTGCCTGCTTTTGAAGTGATAAAATGTTTTAACTGTGATTCCCCCCACCTCAATCCTAGGTCCTAATTAAGGAGTAAGAGCAGTAACTGCAGTAATAATTTCTCTTTGCACTGATCTAATCTGAAGTCACGAGCAGCTGCAGTATTTATGCTACGAAGGATTTTTCCCCTTTGGCATATATTGCACAGGCTGTCCCTTTATTCAGTTACAAGTGCTTGAAGGCTATTGATTTTTACTCTGTTTTATGAGAATGCTCCTTTTTAATTCCTCAGGTTTGAATTTGATTGATCAAGTCATGCAATAAAAGTATTTATGCATCTGATTACCTGTTTATCTGGTCAGAGAAGAACTAGGTATAATACAAACCCTACTTTCTGATTCCTGAGCTGCTGAAGATCCTGGGCTCTGGGGTATTCTCCTCCTCCTCCTGCCAGATCACACTCATGAGGTGGCTGTAAACACGAATGATATTTCTTAAGGGGAAGTGTTGTAGCGGCATTGCTTAATGACATCCTAGAAACGCACAGCATGTGTGAAAATTACTGTACCACGGAAATAACCCCGGGTGTTCATTAGGCTGATTTGGGTGTGTTGCTAGGCAACTCGGGGCAACAAGGGGGATTTTATGTATTCCTTTGGTAGGTACAGGTCCCTGTAGAGATTTCCAGGTAAGAAGCAGAGCTGTGGGAGAAGCTGATCAGTTAAGCCCTGCAAACTCAACTTTCGTTAAGAGGAGTTTTTCAAGGAAGAACCTGGATTAGACCCAGAGATGACGTACCCTGTTTGATTTCTTTTCTCCTTGCACTCTGACCAGCTTTGTGTTTAGGCAGGCTTTTGTTTCTGGCTCCGAGTGTGTCTCGGGGTGTTAAGGGTGATGTGCTTAGCTTGATTGGCTCGGCTTGCTTGGGAGTGCTTTGTTCTTCCCACCACCCTCAGGTCAGTTGTGCAACATGCCCCTACTGCTCAGGAAACAAAAAAAAAGGAGAAAGGAAAAAAAAAGAAAGAAATGCTGAGTAATGCCAGAGGTTTCTCAAATGGCTGATGCAAACCTGGAGAATTTGCATCATCATTCAGCTGGAGTAACTTGGTATGACAAGAGCTTAAATACAAGTCCATGCGGAAGCTGAGCTGGTTCCCAATGATAGGGCAGTACCAGCTCGCAGTGTGAAAGTGCAGGTGTTCCTGAGCAGTGCTCTGATTGCAGTAAAGGCTCAAATACACTTCAGGAGCTCTCTACCTGTGTGTAGGAGCAGCTGGAAAGATAAGAGAGGGCAGAGGAAGAGACCAAGTGGTTGGCTACACAGAGGGGGAAAAAAAAGTCTTGAGTTTCTGCCGAAAACTTTTTTCCCTGTGCTTGCCGTCGGTGTGCTGGTGGCACTGTAGCATGTATAGGAAAGCTGCTGTAACCACGGTCTCTAATGGAAGCTACTTTCAGGGGCAAGCTAATGGCAGGTTGCCCTCTATGGACAGCGAACAGCCAGCCCAGGAGGGAAAAGTTGTGCTGAAGAAGAAAGTGACACTTTTGAGAGGGATATCCATCATAATTGGCACTATCATTGGAGCTGGCATCTTCATCTCTCCCAAAGGCATCCTAAAGAACACGGGCAGCGTGGGCATGTCCTTGACTGTCTGGACAGTGTGTGGTATCCTCTCGCTCTTCGGTAAGTCCCTTAAAAGTTTCTAATTAGTCCAGAGGGGGGGTTGGTGGATTATTGCTATTATTTGTCTGATTTTGTCATTGGATGTCAAGGAACGGACTGGAACTTAAGGACCAATAGGGCTACAGAAGGTTTTTTGCTGTGTGATAGGTTGTGTGGAGGGCGCAGAGGTACGCAACCACTGTCCCACTAGTGCCTGGTCAGTCAAGTTGGAAGCATAAATTCTTGTTCCTTAGGGTCCCCAAAGGAACAGGAAAAGTAAATGTCCAGTTTATGCCATGCATCATGCTGTATGTATAGTGGGTTTTTTTTCTGGATGGAAAAGGTAGTTTACAATTTGCCTGTAAGGCCCCCAGCAGCTGGGGATGGGGGTCACTCCACTCAAACACCAGGTGAATGTTTAGCCATCTAAATCTAGTTCCCTGAAGGCTAGAGCAAGGTCTGAGAGGAAAAATCCCCTCTGGACCTAAGCTGTATAGGCATAAAAAGGAACACGATAGTAGTAACACTAATAAACCCCTCTTGCCAGTCTTTACTTAGTTCCTTCCTCATGATGTAGCTTTGAAAGACTGAGCTGCAAAAAACAGCATGATGGAAACAGGTTTGTAATGCAAGTTTTTTTGCTGACCTGCTTACCGTGACAGGCCAACAATTATCGTATTTTACTAATTTTGTGTACTTTTGAAGAGTGTTAAATTCTGAAGAATGCCAGTTTATTTGTTCTGTACACAAAGCCTCCATTCAGAGTGGCAAACCGTACCTTGGCCTCAGTGGGACAGAGGGGTCCGCTGACCTACTTAATGAGCTAATCTCAAAGAGGCTGAAGAACTAGCAGGAATATCTGCTTTATCTAAAACAGAAATGACTTGTTTTCTGGCAGGAGGTAAAGAGGGCAAAGACTGGCTAACATCTGTCTGCTCAATAGCTGGAACATGCAAATGCCACCCTGCGTAAATTCGCTCTGAGCTTAAAAGAAACATGGGCTGTTTGTAAGCTGAGCCCACCTGAATCAGATGGACTGAGTTTAGGACCTGTTTTGGTCACATGTTAAATGTACTGGTACAATGTGCAACGTAACCTGTTGATCATCATTTGATAAGGCTTTCACTTAGAGGTGGCTGGGTGGGGAGTTGGGGTAGCTGGCATGACACAGCATTTTGTTGTCCCTCTTCATGAGATATGAATGAGTAATGAAATGTGTTGATAGCAAACACTTTCTCCAGTGGCTTTTCACCTAAGTGTAACCACATACATGTACAGTTTGGTTAACTGCAAGCCTACCTGAATGAATTAAAACTTACCTAATTGCTTGAAAAAAGTTATTAAACTATATCTAAAGTAGTTGTGATACCACAGCAGCTCTGTTGTTTTGCTTATACAAGTTTTGAAAGGTATTTCTGGATATCTCTTGTGATGCTAAAGTTTAATACTCACAGGTGCCCTCTGCTATGCTGAATTAGGAACATGTATTAAGAAATCTGGTGGTCACTACACCTACATCCTGGAGGCCTTTGGCCCCTTGCCTGCTTTTGTGAGAGTCTGGGTTGAGTTACTCATCATTCGGTAAGTTTATTGTGGTTTTTCTGTGTTCTTTTTCTGACAGCAACACATTTCTCAGTCATAAAGAAAAACCTCCACTATGTGGTGGGCAAAACAAGTCAAATATACCTTGATCAATGAGCTGCTTTATTTTAGTATGGTTATTTCAGATAACACAACAACACTATTTTGCTTGTCAGCATTGAAGCAGTCAAGGAGACATATGTACATGTATGGGGGAGAAAAAAATGATGGAAAGAAAACTGCCTGCCACACAAATTCAGCTACTTGCATTAATTTTTCTAAGCTTACTGTATCCATTAATGTCAAAAATAATGTCAATATCTGTGTCTATGTATCATATAGTGGAAGAGGGAAGTCACCTTTATATTTTCTCAGTCTTGCCACTTTGGTCTGTGGACACAGGAATAACTCCTGATGAAGCTATTGCCCAGTAGTTTTCAGATTTGGGTGCCATGTGTTCTTCATATGTCAGTTCAGGTCCCCATCTTCTGGTTTTGTGGGATGTTAGAAAGCTTAAATCCTGATGACTATGAAAAGCTCTAAATGGCCAAATAAAGCAGTGCTAATTCTTTACATATCTAGAATGCCCAAAGTATTGTTTTGGTATGAAAGCCTGTGACTGCTGCAGCTCTTGACACTGTATAGGTGAATTACAATATGAAGATGCCAAATCATGTCAAATATATTTTTGTAATTTAAATGGATCTTTGCAGAAAACTCAAATGTGGCCCTTTGAATTATTTTCCTTTTTTATGGTGTCACTGAGGCTGGAGGGCTTGTTACAGGTAGAACAGGGGCAACTCACTTATAAAATAACTTTGGGAGTGCTCCAGCCCTGCCTCAGGCTAGTTAGCACTCCTTTCCCCTCTCTTCCGCAATCAGCAAATTAGTCACAAAAGTGCACACCTCATTTCAAATCACAACTATGTTTACATAATATCAACAAGTTCTAGCATAGACTGGGGTTTAAAAGCACTGACAGTGCTGAGTCATTATGAATCTAAGGATCTTTATCTTGTTTTCAGAGGAAGTAATCTTGTATGTCAGACGGTCTCTTACATCCTCAACCCCCATAAGTAAACTTTACATTTACTCTGTAACTTCCATCAAATGTGATGAAAGAGCAGATGCCTTAACCCTATTAACTCTTGGACAAAAGAAAAACCAGACAGGAAGCATATCTATTTTTAAACTGTGAGAATCACAGTGCTGAAATCATGGCTATGTCATTACCCATCCCAGGATCAACAAAAGAGTCTGAAATATCTCCCTCTTAACCTGCACCTTTCTAGGCAGGCAGGCCTTATGAACATAGGCACAAACACCAATGAGAAACCAGGCTTCATAAGTTCCTCTCCTTGCAAAATTATTGCTTTTTTACATATGACAGTGTCCCAGGAATGTCACAAAAACACTCTTAGTCACCATGATCTGCCCCACACCCAGTAAATAATCATCTTGCATGGGAAGGAACATCAGTGAATTCTTTAATCATCAAATGTGAGAGGCAGCAAGCGAGGTGTACTTGTTAAAACTTGTGATGATCAGAGCAGCTCTGCTGGTGCTCTGTGTAGGGTTTTACATCTGACTCCTGCATTGGTAAACTAATTGGCTGCTGCTATCAAAGAAGTTAAGGACTAATATGTATCTAGGGTTTTCTTTCAGTGGATGAAGTTGCAGACACTTCTCAGTTAAGCCATTTTTGACTCTGAAAGATCACAGGGTTATCACACCCACAGGCTGGCAAAGAAGCCACAACCAAACTCAGCATATCCTGCTCTCAAATATCTTTTCAGCCACTATTTTACAGTCTAGGGCACACTTAAACTCTGCCCATGTGCTGATTAAACTGTGCAAGAATTACCTGCGGTTTAGATGTACCTTACACTGTGTTGCTCCTCATCCAGCACAAGTAGGAACTTCTTTTTTCCCCAGAAGTCAGGTTGCAGGTATATTACATGCCTAAAAAAGAAAAAGGAGGCTGGTTTTCAAACAAGTGAGTAAGACTATGTGAATGCATTGGCTGTAGTGATTAACTATACTCGTTGCTACATACAGGTTGGGTAGAGCAAGCTACCAAGCGACTGACTCACCTGTGGTATGTGCGGGGGCACTATACCTGCTCCTTAGCTGGTGTTTTTTGTGCTCCTTGCCCTACAAAGAAACGAGCTGTTGCCCTTCCTGTCCACTCCTGAACACACAGTAGTTAGGGGGCTGCTAGCCTGTCCTTAGGATTGTGAACAAAAGGAAAATGTCCCATTCCTTCAACTTCCACCTCCACTGGCTAACTAAGCTGCCAGCAACATCTCCCCCCAAACATGTGAATGTGAGACACAGCTATGAGAAGTACAATTTAAGAGCTATGTTTTTAAAAGCATAGTGGTGTGGATAACAGCATCTGCCTCTTTAAAAAGGTGTGTCTTAAAATGAGAGGGAAAAATCCAATTTCTGGAAAAAGGAGCAGGGACTGAGGGGAAAAAAGCCTGGGAAAGCTCCAAAGATCTGAACTTTCATCTGATCTAGGACACTTCAAACTACTTTTGGCAGCCTGAAGTGTTGAAAAGCTGGAAGGAAGCCTGGTGATCTTATGTAAATTAGAAATATTGCACCCAGGTAAAGTCATAAAATGTCTGTGTAAATCCAACACAGAGGGCATTTGGTCCCTGAACAAAGGCAAACACTGCAAAGCCAGCTGCTGGCCAGTGAGAGGAATAGTCCTCATGCGTGGGGGATGCACAAACCACAGCCCTGATTTGTCCACACAGAAACTTTCAGAGGAAGAAACTTCTGGTTTTTGCCACTCTGCAGTTTGATTCAATGCAATGTGTGACATTTTGGTTGAGTCATAACACTAAGAAAGTCGGTTCTGTTTCAATGGTAAATCTCTTCTGTGGAAAATTCCTTTATTGTCTGATGGAGACTAATAACTTCTCTGCAGAATTTTTACATTGTTCCATAGCATATTTAGCAACTATATTTCTATTCAAATTCCGTAAGATGAGGCATTACTTTATTAAATGCTCTGGATCTTCTTTTCCACAATAAATTTGCATGAACTCTTGTTTAACACAAAAATCTTTTAAGACAGAGTCATATTCCCTTTTTGCCCTTATTGTGTGTATGTGACGAAGCACAGAAGCCACCAGCTGTTGTGAGAAGGGTGAAAGTGTCCTCCCATACCAAACGTGAGCAGGTCACTGGAACTGTTGTATGCAGACAATGTCTGATGTGAGACATGGGGTAATTTGTTGTTAATATGTGCCAGTGCCAAAGCTTCTGGCAGACATTTAGCTCATCTCAAAGGGAAAGGCTGTGTGAACATTGTGTATTTCAAATTTGTAAAGGTGACAGCTGCATGCCTTCACATTTCTCCCTTTCATGGTAGGTGCTTTCTGTGCTTCAAGGAACTTTGATTTCACTTGCAGTGCTAGGAAGTTGTCAGTCAATAAAAGAAACAAATGCTGTTTGCATTTTTGGAAATACCATTTTCATTCCTTTGTTGCATGGTCTCAGATTTTAATAACAGCTTTGAGTAGGTTTGAGATACTTATTTCAATATAGCAGAATTCTCAGCTTGATTGGAATTAATTTGCTTGTGTCTGAGGGGTGGTGAGATATAACTGGCCACTAAGATTCACTCCTCAATGACTTTTACTTGGAGTTTTGCCCATGTAATCTAATTCTGGCCATGTTCACTTTGAATAAGTGAATGAAGATTTTTATTGATACCTTTCTTTTCTGTTTACGGCTGCTTTACAACATGGAATTTGCAAGAATAATTCTGGTAAGAAGTGCTGCTGTCAAGATCAGAACAGCTGAGCAAAACTAAACTGCTTATGGTTCCCTGATACATTCAGAGATCACAGTACGTGACAGCAGGTTACAAGCACCCACCAATATTAAGTATGATTCACAGTTCTGTGATAATAAAGCATGATCCCATAAGGATATTATCTATTGCAGATTAACTTTGTGATTTTTCTTGTTGTTTTTACTCTAGCCCTGCTGCCACAGCAGTGATATCATTGGCCTTTGGACGTTACATTTTGGAACCTTTCTTTATGCAGTGTGAAATCCCAGAACTTGCAATTAAACTTATTACAGCTGTTGGCATCAGTAAGTATCTAATTTTAGGTTTAAGGGAAGGGTAAAAATGATATAAAGTGAGGGAGGGGGAAGTAATTGCACACTGAACAGTTATTTACAGGAGGATTGTGCTTCCAGTGTCAAGGGCATTGGTGTGACATTTTGCCTGGGTATGTGTGTTAGTGAACATACACAGTAGTAAAGAGAATAGCAGCCTTTATTAACGGCAAGCCAAATCTATTGCCAAGGCTGATCCTGTTGCCCCTTGAATTAATGGCAGAACCCTCATTACTTTTGCGTAAGCAATTACGGTCCCTAAGAGATGGTGAGCCAGTGCCAGAGATATGGAAGAATGACTGCCTGATTTTAAGTGCTTTGCTCTACCTCTGTTTTAGGAGGCAATAGAGTGCCAAGTGTGATGCCATGAAGAAATGTAGTTCCGAGTGGTGCACAGGCAACAGGAGCTCATCAACCCTAGTGCCACTCTGTCCTTCATAGCAATACAATTTATTGGGGTGCTTGCAATTTGGGAAGCAGAAACACAACTGATGACTTTGGGAGAAAGGTGTGAAGCTTGGTGGAAATGCATATCTGTTACCAGCAGCTCTTCTTACTCTTGCTGACTTTGAAATTAGTGTGAAAAGGACCTTGTAGGGCTACAGACAATCAGTAATTGCCAGTGGAAGGATGCAGGCTACCCCGAGACCAGGAACTTTACGGTATACCTGGGCTGGTGTGGGTATGAAACAAGAAAGCTCAAATCATGATGCAAATGGGACTCTGGAGCACTTTGCCTTTAGCACTAGAGGCTTTTTTTCGTGTTCTGTCTGGTCCCTGGCTGTGATGTTCCTTGCACAAGTATGCACACAGTCGTATTCAGCTGTGTTGGGAGAAGAGTGCTGAGTTGACCTGAGTAATTAGTAAGGGATCGTTCCATTCAATTTGGTCAGTGCACATCTCAGAAACAAAAGGACCGGAAAAAGGAATTAAGACACACAAGATGATCAAAGGCACACAGGAGACTCCTTCAGTTTTCCACAATAATAGTTTCAGATGCCTTTTTCTTTCTTTGGGGTGGGGAGTTCAATTGACATTGAAATTTCCAGCCTCCAGGTTACGGTGGGTTTTTTGTAGGCACTCTCTTAAGAAGAGTTCCCTTCTGCCCAGAGTGTTAAAAAAATCATTATGTGACCATATTTCTTTCTAACTTAATTATGCACAAACTATAGGTTTCATAGGAATAATTGAATTAAGGGCTTAAATTTTGAGGTCAATGACTTTTTATAGCTACATCTGTCTAAAATATTTCAGTGCAAGATAAGGGTGAAACAGATGTTCAGCAACTTCAAGATCACTGAGACAGAAGGAATGTTAAGTGAGGACCCCATCAAAGCATTTTGTTAAGTGCATGTGATTCGAGCACAATAAGTGAACAATTCAAAATAGGTTTTTATTGCTTTTAATTTAATTGAAAATCCGTGTGATAAGCCAGGGCATTGCAAAGTAATTAAACATAGAAGTAGCACTGGGGGGTGGGGGGGCTGGCCAGGGTGGGGCTGTAGAGGAGTTGTACTGAAATAATTAGAGCATAAAGGGAGAGAGGAGTTCACAGTACAGCGCTTCTATGGTGAGCGCAGGTCTGTATAGCACAGGTAGGGTGAGCTGCCATGACACTGAAAGAAGGGATTCTTGTATAAAGTTTGTAGTGATGAATGGGACAGCGCTGAGGAAGAGAGTGGCATGTCAGAGACTTGATTGTTATTATTTGCTGTATACTCTACAGTGGACTTTCGTTCAGGACAGTTTTTGATTATATGCTACACTCATAGGGTTACTCTCATAGGGTAAGAATTAGTTGCTGTGGTGATAATCGTAGAACCATAGAATAGTTAGGGTTGGAAAGGGCCTCAAGATCATCTAGTTCCAACCCCCCCGCCATGGGCAGGGACACCTCACACTAAACCATGTCACCCAAGGCTTCATCCAACCTGACCTTGAACACTGCCAGGGATGGAGGATTCACAACTTCCCTGGGCAACCCATTCCAGTGCTTCACCACCCTTACACTGAAGAACTTCCTTTAATTAAGGTGGTGTTGAGCTGAGTAGACACATTGGAGCCCTGAATAATCCAATTTAATGGTGCTAAAGGTAGTCTTTGCTTCCACTGAAAAGTGCAAGTTAATCAGGAAGTGAACTGCCTTTTGTCTTCTTATCCTCTCTTTGTCTCTTTTCCTTCTTGTTCCTCATGACAGAGTGCTCATTGCATATCTGTCTTTATTGCATGAGGGAAAGGTAGTGGGAAGCAACATTAAACTCTGCCCTTGGCTGAGACTTTGTTCTGTAGTTTTTACCTTGTCATTTCTGACCATACTAGAAAGTGCAGGAAGAGATTCTGAAAAATATACAGGTGATCTCCTGCCCCCCAACACAACCAGTGTATCTAAAAGGTTTCTGAGAGATCTTTGTCTAACCTGGTCTTAAAACTTCCAGTGCAGGAGCTTCTAAAGCCTCATCTAATATTGTGGCTTGATTTTTTTCTGTCCTTATCATAAGGCATCTTTCCCCCTGCCCTTCCTTTTCTCCAACTTAATCCTATTACTAAAAGGTTACCCAAGATAGATACAACCAAAATTATGATGGAGAATGGCAAATACTGTTGCTCCTCTGCAAGCTGCAAACAAGTACTTCTCATAGAGGGGCTACAACTTGTTCTGATCCCCACCACTCCACCTCAGTGTCTTTGTGGTGCAAAAGGAACAGTGGTGCTGCAGAGAAGATGTAGATCAGATGAGACCTAAAATGGACCTTTTGGAGAGGGTAACCTTTAAAAACCCCCTCATTCTTGGTTTTGTATTTATAGGGAAAAAAGTATACACTGGGCACAAAATTCCCCTCAAAATCATTTCTGTTCTGAGCAATTTTGAACAATCCTTATTCTGTTCCACAGTATGATGCTTGCTTTTCTTTTTTTTTTTTTTTTTTAATATAATTATTAAACCAACCAACCAAAAAGTCCAGGAATTTCAGGGGCTTGGTAGAGAAAAGGATGCTTGTGTGGAGGTTCTCTGCAGATACGCCAGCTTTCTGAATCTCTGAAGCAAAGGCTGCCTGTTCTTTTCAACCTTAGAAATTGCTTTTATTCACTTGGTATTTCTCAAGTGTACCCCTGCAAGGAGAAAAACCTAGGCAAACGCTGGATATGAGTATCTTGGTCAGTACTGGAGAGAAGAACAAACAGCTCAAAGACATCTAATTACTATAATTTTTATGAAAATAAGTGGCCAGGTAGAAGAGAGAGAACCTGGATGCGCCCCAGCATAAGGAAGGACAGCTGAAGAAAATACAAGCAGGAGGAGAGGCCTTTTAAATGCCAGCTTTGCTTGAGTTGGACACAACAGCCCCAGAACACAAGGCGGAAGGGATAATGTTCACATTTGTTCTGATGCTGGAGATGGTCTGTTTAGAAGAAGAGATAAAATTCATTTTTCTATCTATGTGAAAGCTGGTAGACTGCATATTTATTGTTTCTTCCAATGAAGAAACATCCTATCATGATTGCAAAGCATGGTGACCGACAGTGCAAAACCTCCCTATTCATATATTGCTTTATCTATACCTTCAGTTCTTCTGCTAATGGTAAACTTAAATACATTGGTAACAGGAAGGGGTAAGTTATACTGTGCAAAGTTATTGAACTGTACTATCAATATATACCCTGAAGAGATAAGCAATCTTAACTATTATAATCTTTATATCAGAAAGCAGATAAACAGGTTTCAGCTATTAAAAACTGAGACAACTTGCACATGCTTTTAAAGTTTTAACACTCATTCATGTGTATTTTGGGCATTTTACACTACAATAATATAAAATACACCCCCCTTTTTCTGGAGGTCTGCCAAACCCCCTCAAATATAAGGTTGTTAAAAACTATGGCTGTTAGAGGCAGTGTTATGCTTGAAAACAAAGTTCAGCTGTACACATCTATCAGTGCCTGCTAGCAAATACTCCATCCCAAAGCTTTATTGGCATGAATTTGGTGTGTATGTGAGTCTATAGTTAGTTGCTTTTTTTTTCCCCATCATGGCCAATGTTGCTCTCTACTGCTGACAGTTTTCAGACAAGCAGTTCAAATTAAGACATCTCTTGGCTTGCAGGGATAGCACAAGCAGCTCTGGTGGGTGCTTTTGTGCCTCCTGTGACTGTTTTAATTGACACATTAGGATCTGCAAATTGAGGGTATTTTCTTTTTTTTTTTGCTATGTGTGAATGTCTTGACCCTAAAAGCCTGACTAGTGAGGGGAGGGCAGTTACTCTGGTTTCCTGCTGAGGCAATGGTACATATAGTCTTGAAAAGTAGGCCAGAATGTCATGCCTACTGTTAGTTCTCCCATTAGATTTCGTTATCCAGCTATAGCTGTGGCTGTGTGAAAGAAAGGGATTTCGAAAAGCAATATGTATCTTATTACCACTGTGTTTGGCTGCTCATGAACCCCATTTTATTTTCCCTCCCTATTCTGATTGGTCAGGATTCATTTTCTGCTTTTAGTTAGGTGTTTAGTTTAAGGTACTTTTCTATGCTCCCTGTAGTGGATAAAGAGGGGAAGAGACGCTTCCTGAAGACAACCCACCTCATCTGAAATGGGTGTCTGAAAGAAGTGTTATTAATCCTCTGGAGGTAACTGTATCCTCATTGGAGATGCAGTCATGCTAGATGCCTGACTTCTAGTTAGCAAAATTAGACATGAGTCCTCCTTTCGCTGTCCTTTTGTCTGGGGAGTTGCTGCTTCCTTCTGATCTTTGATGTGATTCTGTATCAGAGTGTCTGCAATCAGTTTCTTGAAGTATCTCCATAATGCCCTATTCATAGAAGTGATGTGCTCAATAATCATAGAAACACAGAATAGTTAGGGCTGGAAAGGACCTCAAGATCATCTAGTTCCAATCCCCCTGCCATGGGCAGGGACAACTCACACTAAACCATATCACCCAAGGCTTCATCTAACCTGGCCTTGAACACTGCCAGGGATGGAGCATTCACAACCTCCCTGGGCAACCCGTTCTTGCACCTCACCACCCTAACAGTAAAGAATTTCTTCCTTATATCCAGTCTAAACCTTTCCTGTTTAAGTTTCAGCCCCGTTACCCCTTCCCAAGATACAGTTTCCCTCTTGAATCCTGGCACAGCTGTCATTCTCTTTTCCTGGTCTTTAGCAGCTTTCTTCATGACTCTTCTGTTTCCTTTTGCTATCCAGTTGCTATTACAACCAGTATGGTGCTGATACATGATAACAGTATAAGCCCTATATCTCTGTATGTCTGTTATGCGCATACAACTGCTAAGACTAAATAAGTAGGCTGTAAATTCCTGTAGCCTATGAAGTCCAATAAAATGATATTCCCCAAAATACCAAATCAGTCTAAACCCTGCAACCTGAATTGCTATATTTGTGTAATTGTCCAACACTGCAAAGGGCTTACTCTTACAGAGGACCATCAAAACTAAGGGCATGTGCACTGGACTGTGCAGGTGTATGGTTCCTTCAGCTTCCCAATTAAATGAAGGTTCTTGCAGTGCCCATCTTGCATTCACTATTTCATTAGAAAGCCTCAGATGAAACATTTGGCTGGCTTGAGCTCACGGTTGGGAATGGAGAAGTTTTAACACTGCTTGTGATCAGACTGCCTTCATGAAAATACCAGCCTGCATTTTATTTTCAAGCTAGTGTAGGTCTCCAACAGATCAGGGGCTGTGATCTGTGGGTGGCTGGCCAGCAAGGAAGGTTCTGAGTTTCTGTGTGAGTTGACCTTAGTTTTTATACTAGTTTTCTATGCAGTGACATTCTTGTATGTGTATCAGAAAGGTGAAGCAGATGCATTAGAAAACCTTGAGGGGGGGGCTCTCAGCAGGGAGGTTGCTCATGCTACCTATTCTGACCTGTGTAATTTAACAGACAGCTACAGTCAGCTTGAATGCTGAATAAGCTAGATGTCAATATCTGATACTTTATTACACTTAAAACTCTTCCTTGATATCTTCTTGTAGCCTGGTTTCTGACTGGGCTTCGTCTTCTGTGAAAGAAAGGTATGATATCCTGAACTTTCTAGGAAATTTGAAATGAGCCAGTGCTTGTTTATGGCATTGGATTGTCTTTATACGTCCTTCATAAATAAACACTGTTGGTCTAATGAATATTTTGAATACATTTTGCTTAAATAGCAATTGTTAACCTTCCTGGTAACCAGGCCCTGAGAAAAAAGGAGGACCCTCAATCAGTGCTAATATTCAGCAGCAACCAAAAAAGATCTTTTGGCATTTAAAAGTGAAGGTATGTCAGAGACATCAAAGTATCAGGCCCCTGGGTTTTTCTTTTTCCTGGCAAGTATAGGAATACATGGAAGTAATAAAGCAAAAAATAAGTATTTGGATCTCAAGTGGAACTTTGCAGAAGTTTAAGTGACTACTTTGTGACTTAAATAAGAATGCCTCAGTTCCAAAATATGGTGAAATACAGAACTGAAAAAGCATTTTGACCTTTAAGATAATTTTTGGTGAAAAATTCGCATTAAGTGATGCTGCAAATATATGTTGACTTTTGTAAATTGTACATTTGAGAGTGAGGCCATCTCCTCCCAGATAAAAATTCCAGGAAACACTGTTATATTTTTCCTGGAATTTTTATTTGATTAATAATATCTAAAAAGTACATTGCAATACAGATTACTTGGAATTTTCTTCTTTTTCCGTTAAGCTTTTGTTTAAACTGAGAAGTTTTTATGATATGTATGTTTTGGCTTTGCTGGTGAACATAATCTGTATAAAAGACTTGGGATAAATCAGTACGGTTTGCTGCCAGAAAGTTTGTACTATGCCAGATTTACAATGCCAGCTTGTACAAACTAACTCCCAGACTCTGGCAGGAGATAGCAATTTGTGTTTTTATGTGCCCCAGGATGTGTTGATATGGCTGATGATATAGGTGAATTAGTGCTCTTGAAAGAGTTTGAAGTATGGGAGGACTCTGGTGAGGAGCTAATTCATTAGCTCCATATGATGGCAAGAAAGAGGAGATAAGTCAGCAGGCTTGTTTGACTATGTTCTCCTTTCCCAGCAGCAGACGGGGAGCAGGACTTTTTATCTAGTGAAATGACTCATATTTTCCATTCTTTAGTCACTTTTAGAAAACCCATAATGTAAACTCCTTTATTGATTATGTTTTTCCAGGGTAATAGTTTAAATAAGCTAGAATAACTGGCACTCAAATGGTAAGACTTACAGTCCTTCTGTCAGTCAGTGCTGTAGTGAAGGCCAGAAGATGCCCTCCCTGACCCAGAAGGAGATGTGAGCCAAGCAGACAGGATGTAAAAGTCCTTATCACTTACCTCTCTACATGTTGCAGACCTGGGCTTTGTTTCCAAACGTTAAAACTCTCTATTTCTTCACCAATTACCAGCAAGGATGGGCATGCTACTTGCACTCTTGCCTTCCTGTATATCTGGTGGTACAGCAGTAAGAGAGAAGAAAAAGTGGAAAAGAGGAGCAGAGGTAAATAAGGTAGTGAGTGAGTGACCAATTTATGTGGGGGCTAAATGTGGGTGTGAAAATTTAATATGATCATTAATTGTTGTTGTTTTCTGAAAATACAAATCTCTACCCAAAGTGGCACTGATACAGAAATCTGAATGACAAGGGTTGGGCAATAAGTTTCTTTTATTGAAGGCAGTCCCCTGCCAGCCAGTTGTTTGCCAGCAGGCAACAATTCTGGGTAAAGGAAGCTGTAATTTGATGTGGAGGGAGCAAGGCAGAGAACAGCAGAAGCTGGAGAAGGTTATCAGGATGTGTTTCCTTTAATGCATCAGGATGGAGGGAGTGTGCAGCCTCTCTGCTGGTGAAGAATTTTGTGACGATTTCAGCAGCATGACTATTTCTTTGTGATTTTTCCTTTTCCCCTTGCAGCGCTGGTGATGGTCCTGAACAGCACAAGTGTCAGCTGGAGTGCCCGCATACAGATATTCCTTACCTTTTGCAAGCTTGTAGCAATTCTGATAATTATAGTCCCTGGAGTTATCCAGCTAATTAGAGGTATGAAATGAAATGTAAATGCTTTTAAAGTGCTTTTATCTTTACCCTCCCCAGTCTTTCCCCACCTGCTTCCACCAAATAATGCTTATAGCAGCAAAATCTCTTAATTAGTCTGTGCTTGCTTAAACTGAAGCTCTGTACTGTCGTGTAATTGATTAGAAGTGGAACTACACTGGGATGAACTGGTATTTCCTTCAGCATGCCAATGAGTCTATTTAGATCAGAGTCATGTTTTAAATATGCAACAGGATTGTTCTTCTCTGTAATTTGCCTTTGGTGTGAACTTTGTGGCAGGGGCAGGATGGGTTTTAATGACAGATGGGTATATCCCTCCCCAGAGCACATTCCTATTTGGGGCAGAGTATGTCTCCTTTAACTAAGCTAGTGCCTAGTTTGTTTGGTACTGGCTATGTGGTGGTGCAGGAGGCCCAGTATTGGGGAATATATGAAAGAAACAGTATCATGGATGAGGTTCTACCACTTTGGTGTTGTAAATTGTGAAGTTAAAGGTGCTGTACTGGCAAGAGAAACTGTAGTCAGAGAGTGCTCTCATGGGCTTCCTGCTCACAAGTACTGGATGCTTGTGCTGCAGGCACGCTTTACTTCTTCCAAGTGAAAAACTAAAGCATACAGCTAAATGAAATAGTCTGAGGCTAAACCAAGCATAGGAAAAGAGATCAGAAGTGTTTGGAAGGACAGAATGACTCTACAGACTTTATCAATGTTGCTGTATAAGCAAGGAGTGTGAAAACACACCTTTGTTCTCCCCAGCAGCACCCAGCATGAACACAGCTGTGGAGGCCTTTCCTTGGCTCCCTGGACGTTGTCTGGGTAAAGCCATGTCTGCAGGGAAACTCTTCTCACTGTTTTTACGCTCAGCTACCTGAAAAGGCTTTTCCATTCGATGCCTGTCAGCAGTGGCTGTGAGATGGGGAGAAGCCCTAGCTCGCTCTCTAACGTTACAATAACACTAGAAAGTAACTACAGGGATCCCAAGAAGCCATTCAGCGCACAGGACCAGAATGGGGAGCTCTTTGTAATTAATTGGTGGCAGATTTCATCTAACAAAACCTGCCACGGCTGTTGGCTCTGTCGCTGGGATGCTCTTCTGCGATGCTGTGCAAACCCTCCTGCCCGAGTCAACAGCGCAGCGCTGGGCTCTGGTGAGCTCAGCTGCTCAGGGACAGGCGGATCTCTGTGGTTAGCAACAGCCTCTGAAATAAAAGTGTTCCTGTGTAGCACTCCACTGAGTCACTGTTTCTGTTTTCGTGTTTTTCACTTCCTTTCTGGCAGCTGCGGTGCCTCTTGCCTTACCTCCTTTCATGTGCAAAATGCCCCTCTGTTCCCATCTGCCCCATTTTTCCTAGACCTTTGAAGCAGGCCAGACCCAGGCTTGGATGGGGCTTGCTGCCCTTAAGTAGCTTGGATAGTGTTCCTGACTCCCCACTGGGGTCCTACCTCTGGCTGCAGCTCTTTCCTTACCCAGAAAGCCCCTTCTTTGGTGGGAATTTAGACTGAGGGTTCAGTAAAAACTGAGTAAAGGGTAGAGGATTTGACCTATTGTTAATTTAAGTCTGAATGAATTCTGTTTCTTCCTGTTCCTTTTCATTGGAGCATCATTGCTTCTCAGGAAATCTGGGATATTGTAGGGGGCTCTTAGAAACCATACCAGACTTTGTAAACGAGTAAAAATACAATATAACTCTTACATGTTTGCATTTATAGGTCTGTAATTCTTACTTAGTGTAATATTAACACAATATTAATTATAAAAGGAATTACTAATCTTTCACTGGTATATATATTGGGTTTATTTGCCTTAAAAATGGTTAAAAATGAGTGAAATATTAGCAATGTTCCTTCTGATTAAGATGTTAAACAAGTGAGATTTTCCACAGCATAAAACAACAGAGCTCATTCTGCTCTTCCATGTTATAAGTCACTGCTGGAGATGACAGTGAAATGAGTGTTATCAAGCTCAGAATGCTTTGAAAAGAAACTAATAGGTCAAATTCTGGTGTTGCATGACTTAGTGACACCACAAAACCTTTACAGTCAGTGGCAGCTTACAGCTGCAAGGGTTGGGTCAGAAATTAAGGTCAAGGGCAGAGCTGGGAGTTAGTGAACCACTGGGTGATTGAATGTTGCATGGTGTGATATACTTATTTGTTATAAAGCAGGAGATGACAAAAGAGCTTATTTTTCAATATGGTTCTTGTTGATGTTGCAGGAGAAACACAGCACTTTAAAAATGCCTTTGCGGGGAATGATGCCAGTGTTATGGGATTACCACTTGCTTTCTATTCAGGAATGTATGCCTATTCAGGCTGGTAAGTTGCTGAAACCTGTGAGTATTTATCCTGAAAACAAACACTACATATGCTCTAATGAAGAGGTTTATTTATATGAAGAAATGAGCATCATATTCGAGCTGCATCATGTAGTAAGGGTAGATCTCACCACTGTTCCATATGCTCAGTAGTTATTCTGCAGGCAGCTCTGCAAAGGATTTTTTCTTCTCCAGTGTGCAGTAAGTAACCATGCACTGAACACTAAAGAAACCCCCCTAAACAAACCCTCAGACTTTTATTCCTGTTCTTAAGATCAGGAATAAAGGCAACAAGAAAGGGACGTTTCTAAATTTTCATCAGGTAACTGCATAAAAGGATAAAAGAGATAATGAAGATTTAATTTTTGTTGAGCAAGTAAGTAATTACATGAAAAAGTAATTCTAGAGACTGTTACAAAGTTGTGTGGACATCAGCCTTTGCTTTGTAAAAGCAGCATTTGAAGGATGATAACATCAGTATAGACCACAAAACAAGATAAAATGACAGATTCTTATGCCTTTTGCTCTGGGAGAACTGGACCTCACTTCACAAGAAAAGCAACTGGCTTCTGTGGAAGTCAAGTGCTATTGACTGTAAGCAAAGATCTGAGAATCTGTCTTCAAGTGCCCTACTCAGAACTTCATTTCAAGCTCTTTCCCTCTCCCCACCAAAGTACACAGCAACTGGTTTGAAAGATACTGCTGCTTCGAATCTGCCTTACGATTTATTCATGCTTAGTGAGGGCTCCACACTACACAGCGCCAACATACTCTTGCAGCAGCAGTGTGGGGGGAAAAAAGACAACTACAATGATCAGAGTGGGCTTATTCTGAAGCAGCTTTGTCTGCAGGTCTTCCTTTTCCTTTCCATAGCTTCACAGGCAGCCAAGTCCCTTCAACTTATATAAAGAGGTGAGGGCAGAGAGATAAGGGATTTATATATTTAATTTGGACAGACAATGGACTGAGCATTTGAGTTCTCTCTCTGTCTGCAACTCCCAGATTGCAGGAGTATTATAAACATGCATGCTGAAATACTGAACAGAGCTTGTATGTTAAATGGTGATGGTGAGGGAATCCAAGAGAGTCTAAACCCTTTATCTGTGAGATATATATATATATATATATATATATATGTGTGTTAACTACATATAGATGGGAGCCTGGTATTTTGAAGCCTCAAGGAAATTGGACTCATTATGCAGACAGTCTCTACCTTCTTCCCTCTCTCTCACACAACTGCCTTTGTTTCTCACATCCATACATGTGATGGTTTCTCACTTTTAAAATTTTAACGTAACTGTACATTTCTGTATGATGGCAATTCTAAAAGCACTTTAATATTGTTCATCACTGAGGTATGGTTTGTTTGCTGTAAAATGCTACATTAAAAATACTGTTATTCTGTTGCTTTTTCCCCATTTCTTTTCATTTTCCACCAAACATTCCAAATCCCTACAATAAAAATAATCTCTGTTTTTCCTTTGCACCTTCTGACTTTTATTTCAGGGTTCTTATTTGCTACTTATAAAAGAAATTAGCAGGAAAAGACCTAATTTGGCTAGTGGTTCTTCCCAGCTGCCTATTTGTCTTTGTCACCAGCTCAAATTGATTGCCTCAGAGCATAGGAGAGCAGACCATTAAGTGGAGTGTCAATACCCTTGCACTAACAGTTTCATGGGGCTAAATCAATCCAATAAGCTGAATGTGAAGGAGTGTTACAAGTGTTGGGGTTATGTCTGACGATATAGGCAAAGTTTTATGCATAGCCTATGAGGCTATTAACTTGTAATGACACAGCTTTAAAGAACAAACCAAAGGTGTTATCTCTTATATATCTGTGGGCTCATTCATGTGAAGAGCAAGTGTAGACTATCTGATATATAAAATGCTAGGTGAAAAAGGACAAGTAGAGAAAAGAATGCAAGGAAGCATGTCTCTGCATCACTGATGCCAGGCTGTCAGGTTATTTCTGTCTAGAGAAGGACTAAGACTAGAAAAAAGTAGCTGAATATCTTACTCTTTGAAAGCCATTTCTCCTTTGAACTACCCTAACGTCTTCTTTTGTGCTCTGTGCAATATTAAGTTTAGAAACAAGTACTGAGGTGGTTCTATAAATGGCAAATCTAGTTTTTACAGCATTTGGTGCTCAGTCACAAAATCATATTTTTTCAAAACCACAAGCCAGTGCTAAATTGTTATGCTAACCCAGATCTGCTCCAAGACCTGTGATGGAGAAAAGAGCCACAGACTTTCTGCCAGCTCAGGTACCATCTCTTTATCCTGCATAAAAGCAGAAAGCCAGCATAAGCACTGTATTGACTGCTCTGTTTAATTAGCCAGGATGTGACTTTGTGTCCACATCTGAGCCAGGCATATCTGTATGATCCAGTGATGGGCAGACCTAGTGCTAATAAATGCAGAACAGAGGGTTCAGTGACCTTGAGGCTTACAGTTGTTTTGTATGCAGGGCTGTGCCCAGTGAACAGTTCCTATGAATTCCCATACATAGCTATTTCTTGTATGCTGTTGGAATATGACCAGAGAGCAACTTGTACAGGAGGCTATGCAAGAGCACACAGGATTAGCAGCCTGGGTTTGTGATCGCATATGACACAGTAGCATCAAAATACTGGGTTTAGGAGGGTTTTTTTGAAGCCTCATTATTTTATTGTAAAGAAGTCCTTGCTGAGTACCTTGCTGAGAATTTTGGCCAATACAACCTGATATTGTACAAGGCCACAACCACAAATGGAATATGATGCTTTAGGGTATGCATGTGCATTTGTGTATAAGACTAGGGTAAACCATAATATGCCTAGTATGCCAGGGGAAAAAAATTAATTCCACACTGGCACTGGAGAGCTTTTGTCTTTTTTTTCTACTTTATCTTTTCTAAGAATTCCCTTCCTGGGCATGGGGCTGAGGGAATGTGAAATCTCACACTCTCCTTAATCCAGTCATAGGTCTGCAAAGTTGGCTATAATAAACAGTGGTGCTATAATAAACAGTGGTGCTTAACTAGAAGCATCTTCTTCATTCTTCGGGAAAGAAATACAGAATCAAAATCTACCAAGCCCTTCTAATAGATTTTATAATTCTTTTCTAGGTTTTACCTCAATTTTGTTACTGAAGAAGTGGAAAACCCTGAGAAGTATGTACCTAATGTTTTTCTTGACTTTTGAGAAATAGTTGTAAATTTAAAATGCTTATAAAAGCACTGATCTTCAAAAATTCTGCATTCTGGTCAAGTTGCTTGCTTTCCAGCAGATCTGCTATCTATTTGAATTGCAACTGCTTGAAGATTTGCTATTTTCGGCCTGTCATGACCTTGTTCTGTATTCTGCTTTTATGTGCACAGAAAGCAGAAAACTAAGTAGATCTCCAGGGCTCTGATTCACCCCCTCAGGATACAAGTAACTATCAGTGGCTCCTTTCAGTGGAAGTTACTGGTATCCTGTCAGGGAAATCTTGCTCAAGAAACTTATCCCCTGCAATATTTGGCAGTTTTACTATGTTTAAATATTAATCAAATACTTAGTTCTACTTGTTTTTAAGCGTCTCAGAGTTGCAGGATCTTGAATACATGTAGCACAGCATCCAATCCAATTAAGTGCAGAGGGGATATTGGTGGGAGTTTGTTTCAAAGCAGAAACAAATACACTCACAGTGTCTGTAAAATATGGCAAGAAAAGCTGTCCTGTTAGGGAGAGTTTGATTTGGCAGACCTATTTTGGTAGATATGTTTTCATACAGACAGCCAGTAATAATATTAAGCTTCTCTAGAAATTATATAAAATACTCTTTGTCAAGTCAAATTGTGTTCTTTGAGGAAATTAACAATGTACTTGATTAAAAATTAATGGGTAGATGACATTTTCTTAGATGTTTAAAATAAAATGCCTGACTGGGTACCAAAGAACTTACTGTTTAAAACACCCTGAGCTCTGTACACACGGAGAATGTGAAGCTATGTATCTGAGACATGTAAAGAAAGAACAGGGAGCATGCAGAAGATTTGTAGCTGGTTCCTCAAAGTCTGAACCAAGCCCAATGTTGTTTGGTGTTTTCTTCAGAAACCTGAAAATAATTATAAAGACATTGGTGATTAAACATTGAGGATGGCAGAATGACTGGCAGATTTCTATTGTTTCATTGCCTTTGAGAGGGCTTGAGTGTTAGCAGGCTCTTTAATGTGATCAGGATATGTATACAAAGGAATTTATGACTGGAAGCTGAAACTAGACAAATGCAGGTAGATAGAACATTAATATTTAACACTGTGTTTGGCAATCATTAACATAGATACCAGTGTACAATTGAGATTTTCATTGGCAGCCTTCAGACAGAACACCTTTTTAGGAGCTGTGCTTTAGTAAAACACAAGTAATTTGCCTCAGTGGAGAGCATCTGGTTAATGCTTTCTAGGCCTGGGACACACAGCAACTCAGGCTAGATGATCTAGTAGCAAATTTGGGGTTAGCTACCAAGGATCTGTGTGCTTTATAAAGCCATGGGAAGGCAGACATTTAAAAAACCCAAACTTTTTTTTTAATTATTATTTATTTATTTATTTACTTACTTACTTTTGAGAAATCTTTGTATGGTAAATGGGCTTAGAAGGAAATATGAAACTAAGAAAAGGAGTGAAGTGATTCTGGTCCAAGTCTTCTACTGCTTCAGGAAATTCTGCAGAGATAGGTTAGGACCCAAAGACTTGGTGATGTGATCAAAAGTATTTGCTAGAAGCAATATAATTTGTAAATTATCACGTGGTTACCATCAATACTATGTAATATTAAGTGTGCACATGCCTATCACCCTTTGGGACTTTTCATACACTGATGTGTCTCTGCAGTGCCTTTAACTGTATGACAATTAACTGAAATTAATGGTAATATTTATTACAGCTATTGTGGTTTATGCTGACTTTTGCCTTGTGGTTTAAGTCGTATTTTTGAATGTTTTGTGCCCTCTGCTGTGTAGGACAAAAAGGCATAGTTCCTTTTTTTGTATGTCTTTAACTAAGCACCCGTTGAAGCATGTTGTATGACAGCTAAGAAAAGTTATATGGATTTGGGGTTTTTTTCATTGCAGATGGGATGTGAAGTAGAAAGACACTGTCTTTTCTGCCTACCATCTTGGGAGAGATTCTCTGCTCTCCAGGTTACCTTAGATTGCTGCTGAAGTTAATAATGTTGCTAGTGAGGATGCAGGACTGCAAGCCACATAGCCTGCCTGGTTCAGGGTATTCCAGGATGGCTCTGGAAAAAACAGCTCAATGTTACATGTGCAGTGTTGTGGTAAAGCTGTTAAAGCTTCTCTTCATCACTCTTCCTCCCGGGGCTGCAGTTTGAGAAGATTATGAGGGAAGATGTCCAGGTTTTACAGCAGTGTGCCTGGGATCACAAACCATGTAAAGGCATAAATATATAGTAGAAGTTGGGATTTTAAACATTGCTCAATAAGTAGCAGGTGATGGCAGGGCAACTGGATTGCTACCAGCTGGGCTGGTGGAGCCTTTTGCACCACCCATGAATAGGAATTCTGGACTCTGTTAACCCAAACCAAGCAATTAAATTAAACAGAATATTGTTTTTATCCAGTTGCCATCTGTGAATGGCTCTCTTGGAAAGACTTCCTGCTGAACAGAGACCTGTTCCACCATCATTCCTAAAGATCCAAGACAAGGGAATAGTGTAGACCAATCCCAGACACAACTGCTTCAGCTCCTGCCAAACAATGCATATGTTAGATGAGCCACTATTGTTCTGCTGTTGTAGGCATTCATTAGAACTCAACTGCTTTTTTATTTGTTTTTTTTTTAATTTATTTTTATTTATATTTTTACCATAGATCACAGGATTTTAGGATCTTTTATGCTGAAAGACTTCTAAGATAATTGGCCCTAAATATTAACCGAGCACTGCCAAGGCCACCACTAAACCATACCCCTAAGTGCCAGATCCATATGTCTTTTAAATACCTCCAGGGATGGTGACTCAACTACTTCACTGGACAGCCTGTTGCAATACTTCATAACCCTTTTGGTAAAGAAATCTTTCCTAATGGCCAATCTCAACCTCCCCTGGTGCAACTTGGGGCCGTTTCCTGTCTTTCATTCCTCTTGTATGCCTTATGTGAAAGGCTGATTATAGTGCTGCAGAGCTATTATGTAGCTGTTTTTAAAAGAAGAGGGAAGTATAGGCTTGAACTACGTAGAGTCTGTAACAGCTCCAGGTGCGCAATTTGTAATGTTTGTCAGTGGTTAGGGACACAAATTACTTACAGTGACTGAGGTGAGCGCGGTAATGCCTTCTGTACTGAGTGTGCCAAGGTAAATGTTTTCCTGAGAATCAGTCACAGTTGCGTATTTCCAGGTGTGTGGCAGCTTTTGGAGTAACTGACAGGTGGTGCTGAGATGAATGATCAGCATTGTCCCCACATTAACCAGCCTGCAGCAAACTGTCCTGGGTTCAGCAGTAGCAGTCAATTTTCTCCTTCTTAGTAGCTGGTGCAGTGCTGTGTTTTTGACTTTCAGCCTGGGAATAGCGCTGATAACATCGATGTTTTTAGTTGTTACTATGTAACGTTTACTCTGACCAAGGACTTTCTGAGTCTCATGCTCTGCCAGGGAGGAGGGGAAGCCAGGAGGAAGCAGAGACAGGACACCTGACCCAAACTAGCCAAAGAGGTATTCCATACCACAGCATGTCATGCCCAGTATATAAACTGGGAGCAGTTACCCGGAAGGGCTAGATCACTGTTCAGGTTGGGCAGGGTATCAGTTGGCAGGTGGTGAGTGGTTACATTCTCTTCCCTTGTCTTTCCCTTATCATCATTATTGGTGGCAGCAGCAGTGGTTTGTGTTATACCTTAGTTACTGGACTGTTCTTATCCCAAACCGTGGGAGTTACATTCTTTTGATTCTCCTCCCCATCCCTCTGGGAGCATGGGGAGGAAGAAGGGTGGGAGTGAACAAGTGGCTGTGTGGTTCTGAGTTATCAGCTGGGCTTAAACCACAACACAAGCACAATAATGTGGTGTATCCCAAGAGCTGTGGGGAGGATAGATTCTTAGAACCATAAAATGGTTGAGTTGGAAGGGACCTGAAAGATCATTTAATCTAGCTCCAACCCCTTCCACTAGACCAGGTTGCTCAAAGGCCCATCCAGCCTGGCCTTGAATAACACAGTTGCAACAGGGGGAAAGGAGAAATGATGTAGCAGGGAGAGGAGTTACAGCAGAGGTGCCAAGGACCTGCATTCGGGTAGACCTGGCTTTAAGCCCCTCTTTATGTGGTGAATTCTTGACTCCCTCTCTGTGGTATTGTGGAGGGTGAGAGAAAGATGGGTCAGGGTCCTAGGATGTATCCTGAAATACACAGGAAGGTGGAAACATACACTTTTATATATTAAAGTTTTTCAGATAAGGTTTGCTTTGTTTGCTCTTGTGTGTGCAACACCAAGAGAGCTTGCTAGAGTACAGCGAATGCCATTGGAAATGTAGGAGAGAGACAAGGGAGGGGGGGGTATGTTCATGACCTTGCCCAGCTGAAAGCCGCCTTTGTGTTCCAGCAGAGCTGCTGTTTGTACTGGCAGAAAGGGCTCCTGAAAGCTATGGAAGTCTGTGTAGGTGCAGCAGTCTGTCCAGGTGCAACAAACTGCAGATTTAGGTCTATAAATAAGATGAATACTATGGGCCTGAGGCACTGAGATAGCTAGGTGATATGAAATCCTGGAGAGAGAGCTGAGAGTGAAAATGAGCCAAGTGGAGAGGAAGAGCCCTTTAAATTATAGAAGGGAGAGTGGAAAAGGGGGGGGGGGGAATCTGAAAGTGAATACCATTATTTTTCTAACAGATTTTTGGAACTAGTGCTGAATTCTCACTTTGGAAACCTCAGTCTCTTTTGTATAAAAAAAAAGGACATTATTATGACCCCAATTATCATAAGAAGTAAAAGTAGCTGCTTCAGTCTCCTGCTAATCTCCCTTTTGGTGTCTCATTTTTAAACCTGGACTCATTTCTTTATTCCTCTTTGTGAAAGTGTTTCCTTCATGCAGCATTATTAGGACCTGAAGCAACACAGTGTTGATGTTTGTTTTACAAGGAGCTGTGGTTGCAGTGTTCAGCTGCTTTAAAGTACAGTCTTTTTTGAAAAGAGCCTGAAATAATTTTATTATTAAGAATATGTGGAACAAAGTTGAAGTGCAACAGATTGCTTTTACTTTTGAACATGATGCTTTGTGCATGTGTGCTGGGTCATTAGTGATTGCTGTTTGAAATATTCCTTAAGGTCTTTTCCAGACCTAACCATCCTATGATTCCATGAATACTCCTTGAAGCAAAATTTCACCAAAATAACCTCATGCAGCCACATCACATGCAGCTTTGATCTTTTTGATTTTCTTACATTATAAGGATCAGCCCTACCCAAACTGAGGTCGTATTGTATTGTCTATATGATAAGTGAATGAAGGAACTGACGGGTCTCTGAGAGAGAATTTGTCACCTGAAAATTGACAGGAGCTGTGTTGCCTGGAGCAGTAAATTTAGAGGACTGGAAACCAAGCATGTTGAACTTTCAAACTCATTTCTTATGCATAGTGTTTGAGCTCATCTGTATTCTCAAGCATCCACTCTGTACTCTCAAGATGAAGTTTTCTCAATAAAGACCCTAAAAGCAGCTCATGTCCAAGCAGTACTTCCCTCCTCCTTTCCCAAGAAAAGCAGAGCAGAGCCTACGATCAGTGCTCAAGTTTGCCAGGAATTTCAGTGGACTCCATATGAGAAAATTACACAGGAATATTTTTGCATTACAGCAATGTCTTCAGAGCCTTGTCAAAATCAGGGCCAGACTGCATCAGATGCTGGCCAAAAAGAATCCTACTTTAAAAAAATGATGTTCTTCATCCTCAGGATGAGCAGATGATGAACCCAAACATTTCACCTAAAGATAAGGCTCTTGTTGGAAGAGAAAGAAAATATTATTTCACTTTAAGGGAAAGGAAACTGAGACTTGAACTCGATTATGACATCGAGGCAGTCTGTGATCAAGTGGACAGCTAGGGGTATTGATGCACAGTCCTTCTTTAAATCAGTCATATTATTTCTTTGGCAATGCAAGTTTTTGTTTTGCTGAACTTACAAAATATTTTTCCTTTAGTGGTCTTCTATTTCAGTTGTACAAAATGATAGATAGGAGATATTTAAAGGGCATGTTTTCTGAATATATTTTATAGCAAAAAGTTAGATTCCTTTACAGTTACATAGCAGTATAACTGCTGTGTGGCATAATATTTTCCTCCTTTTTTTATGTTTCCTTCTTTTTCCTTCCCTTCCCTTATTGGTTCATTTCATTTGTATATATTCTGTTTCTGTTTGTAAAATAACTTTGGTTCAGCCCAGGCAATCGATCATTGTTTAAAAAGTTACACAGTGCAAAGAACATATTATTGAGATGTATAATGTTTATAAGCCTGGTCTCAGATTGATAAATCATGTCTTGTGCTGTTGAAAAGCCAAGAAATGAATTGCTTTGCTATGACCTTGGGGTCTGAGATTAGTCAGTTTGTCTATTAAATTTTTCCAGTGTTCTTCTCACTTCATTTATTCCTTCTTTTCCAAGGAACTGAGAAGCAGTAGATGTATAGCATGTCACCGAAGCTTGATGTCATTGGACGTTTTGTAAAATCAGGATATCAAAATGCTTGATAGAAACTGGTTTTATATTGGGTTTAAATAATGTGAGTGTCATGTCTAATTAATCTAATGTGTACCACCCATTTGTATTAATTAAAGTTTAAAGTCACACTTGGCATGTATGAGGACTGAGAGAAATATGGTATTAGTGATTTTTTATTTTTTTAAGGTTTTTATGCATTATAGTGGTGCAGATGAATGGGAGGGGAATGGTGGCTAAGACACTAAAACTCTTGCAGCTCCCTAGCTGTTTAAGATTATATGATTTTGGCACTTCACATTAGGATGGATCCCTCCACTCCCTTCCAATATCAATCAGAAACTTGTATTGTACTGTTTCTCACTTACCAGCCTAGACCCTGACTACTCATTCCCAGTAATCATAACACTGAAATTTTTTATGTTAACTGGGAGAATGGAAGCCTTTGCCTTTTCTGCCTCTCTGCCCCTTTGTTGTTTTTTTGTTATTTTAGAATTTAATGACAAACTCTATTCTAAAGAGGAACATTAATGTTGATATTGATTATCTTAGGCATCAGAAAAGGAGTAAAGTCAGAAGTTTATCTCCCTGCAGTGATGCTGTCAATCATTTCAAACACACCTCATCACTGCTTTCTATTCAGGAAACACAGATGATGTAGTTGAAGCAATGAACAGGGACTCAGGATAACGGGCTCAGACACAAACTTATTGTGAAAATGGAGGGCAGGTTACTTTATCTTTTGTGTTTCCCTCCTTTCTCTGCTCCCCTTCTTTTCTCTGTTCACTTTATGGAGTGGGGGGTATCACTTCCTGGCTTCATTTTTGGGGTATTTATGTCCTTCTAAGGTCAGGGGTAAGCCATGGGCTATGGGGAACCAAAAAAAGTTTATTTGGATTTAAAACTCTACACAACTATTTCTTAAACTGTAGCCTTTAGCAGATTTATCAAACCCTAGGTGTAGGTTCTGTAGGTCCTGTAAAGTCTCTCATAGTATCAGTGGAACAAGGAAGTATGTGTAGGTGCCTACACAAGTAACTAGCACCTGGGGGTGTTCCCCATGGGATTGCAATCTAGTTTTTAAATAAGCTTTGGACAAGCCTTTCACACAAAAAATGTGGGCATAAGTACAGTTTCTTCCTTTCAAGTGTAACATTGGATACAGGTGTCCTGCCTAGACATAAGCAGAATATGTTTGGTACCTGGAGTTTGAAATCTTTCTTACATTATTCTGTTTCACATACCTGTAAAAGATACATTTGACTCCAATTCATTTTCTTCATGTCAGGCTACAGTGCCAAATATTAGGTGCAGAAGCTACAGGATTATGTTGTGATATTTTATCTGAAGATAATATAAAGAAACAAATGCTAAACTGTCAAACATTTTGTAAAGCCCATTTGCTCATGCAAATTCATCGGATTACCTTAAAGGGAAAGCCAGTCTGTTAGGTGAGAATTTGCATTTTTTTTCTTCAGTATATTATTTGTGTCTTGGGTTATTCTTTTATTTGAATACTTATTCTCCATGATAGAATAAGGATGTTCTAATTACCCTCCCCTCAACTATTTTTGTGTGTCACTTCAGTAGAAATCTTATTCTCTCTAAATTTTATTCTATCTAACAGTATAACAGGCTCTCTGAATTCCCCTCAATTATCTGCTAAGCATCTCAGAAGATAAGGTGTCCAGACACTGGTGAATCCAACATAATTTCCCACAGTTTAATTGCACCCTGTGTGAGGGATAAAGCAATAGATTCACAATCACGTCTTCAGAACTATAAAATCCTTTAATGTAGAGATGAATCTGCTAAATAAAGAAAATAAATTAATTTACTAGGCCAAATACACTTAACAAAACCAAGCATGGGTTTTGCTGTTTGTAAAGTGTATGAAGAAGCATTTAATTAAGAATGTAATTCAGTAGTATTTGTGTGTATTTGAGAGGGAGAAGCAATTAGTAGCTCATAGGGGAGATGTCTCACCAGAATGAAACTGTTCTTGATAAAATGAACTTGCCTTTACTTTTGCTTTCTCACTAACTTTGTTAGCTACTTACTGCTTAAATGCCCCACCTGGTCAACACATTCATTATAGTTTTCTATAAAGGACTGATAATTTCTAAAACGAAGCATTTCAGTCTTGAATACATGCTTTTGGTGGGTTCAGGTTTCTGAAATCTCAGTATAGAAACTGATTTTTTGCTCTTCATGAATTATTTATTTTAATTAAAGGATATTGTCTCTTGCTGCAAGCTAAAAATTCTCTTATGAGTGGGATACAAATATTCCGAGTTGCTTTGCTTTCATTTATTTCTTCTTTTTCACTAAAACTCCTACTTTGGGAGACTTTAATCATCCTATAGTTTGGTATACAGGGGTCTCCCAGACTGTGTCACTTGAAGACCAAGACTACAAAATCAGGCTCAGAATTGCTTGACGGAATATTATGTGGGAGGCAATACAGGCGTTAGCTGTGACATGATACGCTTCATAGATACAACTTGCTGGTAGGAAATAATAATTATTACTTTATCTTGCACCTGATCTCAGCTGATTTTTGGTAATAGTTTGAGTCAACTTGGATTCAAAACTAATTACAAAGCCAGGAAGAAGTATTGAAAATACAGCTATGATCTCATCTTAGACACAATAGTATTGCAGTCAGATTTTCTTGCAATGCCTCTTAATTCCTACTGGAGATACTGATCAATCAATAAGGAATAATATGCATTTATATAAAGCCAACAGACTTCCTTCAGGGCATATTGCTTTTGCTGCTACACTGTCCTGCATGTCAGTGAGTGGAACTTTTAGAGACACAGGTAAAATGATCTTGAAGGAAAAGTCTGTGCTGGAGCAGGAGGCACTGTGGCAAGTCCAGTTCTCTTCCCTTCTCCCCTTTTCATTCCACCCCCTATGAGACATGCTGTAAATGCTATAAATGCTCTAACCTTGACAGTCTGTTGGTTCTGCCAAGGATGGATGCGATTAAGTAAGATATGAGACATGCAAATGTTTCAGGGGCTGCAACTTGCTTGTGAGCCATGCTTGTTCTGTCTGTCTGTGATAGGATTTAGTGAGGGGTCACTGAATGCACAAAAGATTTGCAACCAGCTGGAGTGAAGAAGCAAAACTGTGATTTTAACTGGGTTAACAGCTTCAGTTAAAACAGGGAAAATATTAGGGTTCTATTTGAATTGGTAACATAAATTAAAATCCAGGTAGCTGGGTTCTTTTTTTTTTTTCTCTTGTTTCTTTTTTTTTTTTTAGATTTGGTAATGTGGATTATCCTGTTGTCTTGTAAAAACTTTTCTTTGGACCTAGCACACTAGCTACCATACATAATATCTCATAAGTACCTGAGGATGCAGATTCAGTCCTTGAGTTCTTGTTTTCCCTGTTAGAGGCTGTTGAACACACATTCATTCTACCAAACTTGGAAGTCCCTTGCCCTGTGGGTGCAGTGTGTCCTCCTCAAAAGCAGTGCTGTGCCATAAGAGGGAGAAAACAGAGAGCACAGCTGTAAAATATGGTGTACCATGTAGTTTGAGTCCAGATGTATGCAGAAAGACATTCTGTAAACCTAAATCCCCCGCCTTGCTTTTGACACATGCACTTCATGTCTAAGCAGTGCTTTGAATTCACCAGAGCAATATATGCAGACAGCAGAGGGGCTGGGGAGATGACTTGCTGCATGAATTCACCTGTCATCTGGAATGGGGATCTCAGAGAGCAAAGGCTTCCCTGCAGGGATAACTAAAAGGCTGCAGATTTCATTGGGTATTCTTTGTCTTCCTTACCTCTGCAATCAGTCAGAGATAGCGGCTGTACTGTTGTGTGTGTGTACTTTTTTTCCAGAGCTTGCATGCTTTCCTTAAGCATGCAGTTAGGGACTGACTTAATGGATACCTTTACAGTCTGTATGTTCAGGAATGTGTACATGGCATGCATTCAACATATGCCATTATTACTTCTTCCTTTTCTCTTGTGCAGTTTCATGATTGTTTTTTGTTTTTTCTACACCCCGTGTTTTTCGATGCTTAGTGCAGAGTCCGGTGGAGCAATTCCACACCAGGAGAGAGAGAGATGACCTTAGGGTGCAGCTTTTAGGCAGCAGAACCTTGTCATTGGCAGCTGCTTTCTAAACATCAAGTTAGCATTTAAATTGGTTCAGCTGATCTCCAATCTTCCTGTCTCCTACTCCCACTTTATAATCCTTCTATTTTAATGTAAAAAAAAGAAATGTGATTGTTCTGTTTAGCAACTGATTGAAGTGAAGAGCTACCTGTTTAAACTGATATGCCAGTCAATATGTGTAAATTAGAAAAGAGACCGATGTAATCTATAGTCTGTAAAGGTTTCAAAGATGTACCTTGATCATTAATTAAGACAAAAAGGATGCCTCATAAAATTACAGTTGAGGAGACTAATAATGAAGAAATGCAAGGTCACTTGTTTAATTACCTTTTGGAACATTTATATTCCTTTATAAAATGTTTCTACTGGCACAGAAGTTGAGCTGATGAGCTGATGGCCATGGAAACATTCAGGACTAGGAAATGCAGACTTCATACCTAAGCTTTAAGGTAAAAAAACCCACCAAAAGTGTAGTTGCATTTTTCTATCTAATTTCTGTTTGATTTTGATTTTGTAGTATAGTTTACTATTTCATACAGTCAAAGTTAACTTACAGCACATCTGGTGTGGGTATTCAGGAAGAGTTATTATAAAAAAGGAAGAACAGAAATGAATGCTGTAGATGCAGGGTTAAATCAGTATCATTGTGCTGGGTTTTAGCTATGGATATGTGTATTAAAATAAATAGTGCTACTGCTATTCTTTTTCCCCTAATTATCTAAGATCTGATTTCAATTTGTTTGTCTGATTTCAATTCCTTTTATTTCTCAAGAATGTAATAAAGGTATTGCAAAGATTTTAGTACAGAAATCAGGAAAGTATTCACCCACCTGAAAAATCAAAGGTATTCAGCATAGCTGGAGAATGGAAGGAAAAAGAAAGGAAAAAGATAAATTGTAAAGGCAAAGGCCATAATGCCACACTGATATATGTCAGGACACAGGGTTAGTAGTGGTTCTGTTCCTGCATAACAGTTTTTGTGTGTGTGCTGTTAGGGGGGTGAGGCAGAATGTGAGAGCTGCTTGACTGCAGGATGGTCTCCCTGCTAAGGCAGCACCTACATTAAGGCAATACTTCAGAAGCCATTGCTTTGATATGTTTGTTTCTGTTTCTGTAGACCCTGTGGTTTAAGATAAAAGGCCTAACCTGAAATGAAAATGAGTGCACTAAATCCTTCAGAATTCTGGAGACACTTGAAACTTTTTGAGGATTATTTATAGTTCTGAAAAGGCATCATTTGGGCAGGCTCCCACCGAAGGAGAGGTGTCTGCTGGATGGGAGAGGTTCCTGTGTGCTGGCTGGTGGGATGAGTGGACAAGCAGGTGCCTGGGCTGCTGTGATGCAGAAGCTTATTTTTTCTGATCCAAGAGTAGTGGAGAAAGGAGTCCAGGGTAATCACTTCTTCAGGGGATGAGCATATTTCAGTACTTTGATTTTTACAGGTGACTGCCTTTGTCAATTTGACACTGATGATGTAGGGTGTCATGACTGGGTGTGGGTAAAGCTGTTGTGTGGAGCATACACAGAAGAGGCAAACATCTACACGGAAGTGGACACTTAAGAGGCAAACCCTCAATCAGGTTTTTCATCCTCTGCCAACCCTGTGGCACCTCTTTCGAAGAAGCAAAGTTCAGGGAACTGAGCTGGATCTTCCTGCCCTTCCTCCTCCTCCACACTGGCTGAGGTGTCTCCACAGAGTGCCTCAAGTGCCCCAGGTTTGCAGGAGCTGGCTGGCTGCCTTGCAGTGCCTCTGGCTCAGTTTCATGGAGCTTTGGTGGCTCTGAGGTGTAAGGATGTGATAAGCCACATGCTGGCTCTGGCTGTCGCTGTGGTGGATGTTTAATTTGTGTTGTGTCACCGTCGCTAGAGAGCGGGTCTCTCCTGCCCAGTCTTTGTGACCCTTCTGTGCTTGCTGATGTGATAACCTGCTGAGTGCAAGGTGTGTTTGCTTTGTTTGCTTTTTTTTCCTTTTCTTTTTTGTTTGTTTATATGAATCATTGTTACTCTGCATCAGCCCAGCTAAAGAAGTAGAACAAATGTTTATTCACGGTGTCCCTGGGGTAGCTGGCAAAATCCTAATCTCTTTTACCAGCAGGGTAATGTAATGTGACGACAAAACTACGTAACCTTCGAAGTTTCCACTGCCCTGTGTTTTCCTTCATCCTCACCTCCATAAATACATGCCAGACTATTTTAACGTCTCTTTCTCTCGCATAAAGGAACATAGCAGCACCTGTGCATAAGGATGACAGTATCCTCTTTATAGAATCAGAGAACCACAGAATGATTAGGGTTAGAAAGACCTTAAGATAATTCAGTTCCAACCCTTCTGCCATGGGCAGGGACACCTCACACTAAACCAGGTTGCTCAAAGCTCTGTCCAGCTTGGACTTGAACACTGCCAGGGATGAGGCAGTCACAGCTTCTCTGGGCAACCTGTGCCAGTGTCTCATCACTCTTGTGAGAGTAAAAAACTTCTTCCTTATATCTAGCCTAAATCTCCCCTGTTTAAGTTTGATCCCATTGCCCCTTGCCCTGTCGTTGCAGTTCCTGATGAAGAGTTCCTCTCCAGCATCCTTGTAGGCCCCCTTCAGTTATTGGAAGGCTGCTATGAGGTCTGCATGCAGCCTTCTCAAGGTTGAACATCCCAAATATTCTTAGCCTTCAAGGGAACCCTGAGCTGCTCAGCAGGATATCCACTGCAGGAATAAAAATCTCTTGCAAGACTGATGTATAGCTAATGCTCCAGAGCTGCAAATCATGCTGCATTTTACTGGAGAGATCATAGGTCTCCCAGGACTAAGCTAGCTCTTCTCTTGGCTGCAGTGAAGGTCCCAGGCTCTCATCAGATGTTTTCATTACTTTTAGTGGTCCATAAGCAGGTCGCTTGACTGAATTTAGTGGAAAAGAGGTGAGGCATCAGAGCATTGATGGTAAATAGAAAAGTGACTGAACTTACTAAATCAATTAGAACCAGATGAGACAAAAAAAAGATAGAATTGTCCAAGTAGGGATCAGATAAATCTGTATCTATACACTTAACGTCAGCCACAGCACTGAGTCCTTTGTGCCAAACATACCCAGCCAAGTCAGCAAATACTTCATCTACGTAAGAATTACTGGATCAAGAAGTGTTTTTTCATTTAACTATGACATATTGCCCTTTTGTATGCTAACAAGATGCCTAAAAACCCTGATTGTGCTGGCTGAGAACCTCTAATAGACTGCTTTGGGTTAACAACTGGGTAGCGTGGCAAAGTGTGTGTCGAAGTGAGGTTGGTCAGAGCTTGGTTTTAACACAGAGAGCAGTCCCTATGACTCCTCCATGGCCTCCACATTTATCATCTTGGGCCCTGTGTGAAAGAAAGCAAGTGTGATTTTTATAATGTTTGTTGTTGATCTTGGTCTGCAGTGGAGGCAAACCTCTCCTGGGTTTTCCCCTTCCCACTATAAAATAGGAGCCTGCTTTTCTCTGATGCTGTTGCTCTTATTTCCTTATTTACCAATTGTGTTGGCCACTGGGGAGACAATCTGAGTACTTGCCTTAATGTTTTTGTCTGAGGTTTAAGTCTGTGTTTCAAGGAACTGAAAGATCTCTGATCCTATAGCACTGAAATCTCACTGTAAAACCCACCAGTTGCAAAGACATTCCTCATGAAATTGCATAGGTGTAGAGCAGTTCGCTCATGGGTACTTTCAGTGTCAGTTACATCCTCTGCATATTAAAAAGGGAAGTCTTTCAGCTATTTTTCCTGTTAATTGTAAAAGCAAGCCAACACACTACCTATGGGTTGTTACCTATGGCAGGGACAGCTAGTTTAACTCACAGAGTGATGTTCTTATCTCTACAGTGGTACATCCTGGCTGCAGAAGAGGATGAGCCTCTTTGTGTCCCTTTTGTTTCATTTTCCCTTTAATGATGAGTCTCAAAACTGTTAGAGTGTTAAGCCGGTGTTAGGTGAGAGTGGTGTTATACTGGAAACTATAGCATCATCTTTCATGTCATTAGCAGTAACTCTTCTATTAGAATATCATCTAAATCTACTATAGGCTGATGCTGGCAACTAACTGACAGAGAAAGTGAGATAGCTTGTTTTACTGGTATAAAAAACAAATGTGAGAATAAAACAAAGAAATAAACTACTAAAATTGCAAGGGTGGTATGTTCTTTGTTGTACTTACGTGCATCAGACTGAAGTTTTACAACTGCACAGTCATGCACAGACATGCACAGTGCCATGTCATCAAGACTACTTATCCTTTAGAACAGCATCATCAAAACATCAGTAGCAATGGTATTATCATACGCAATAAAAGGAATATAATCCACCTGGTTCAGGCAGCAGAATAACTTACTTAACTTTGACATGGTCATGTTGGATGGGACATTCAGTGGGATTGTCGTTTTTGATTGTTCTGCTTCAATAAGTAGTGAAAATGCTGGCTTGTATTTGATATGTAATAGTTGTATCAAAACAAGACAATCCAACTTCGTGCATCTTTCCTGTGGGTGACATACCCCTTTCTGTGTGGTCACAGAATTGCCATCAGAAGAGGCTTTAGGTTGTTCATAGTCAGTTAGTGCTCAGATTCCTATTCCCATGCACACCAATTCCCTACGTGTAGCTGTTTTATGTGTGTGCTTATGGGTATACTGGTGTTCTGCAAACAGGTCTCTTACAGTGCAGCTTATACTTTGATATTTGGCTGTATGTTGGAATTTTAAATGCACAGTGACAATGATACTTTATTTAAGAAAAGAATATTGTTAACTAACAACCCATAAGGGTTTTCAATCGTTTAAATTACAGTACAGCCTACATTCATGAACTGTAAACTAAGAGGATTTATATAAGATTATAATGGCTCCAGAGGAGTTGTGAAGTGAATAATTTGCATTTTACAAGTTGCACTGCTGAGGTCTATTATGTCAATCCTCATTCACATGTAACAGTTGTTTGTGAGCAAGTACTGTTATTTGCATCTTCACCTGGTCATTACGTTTAGTTCATTGTAACAAAATTGGCTATATAATAACACTTTATTTTTTTGAAGTATGGTGGAATGAAATGTCCCTTAGAAGTCTAGTTTCGATATCAGAATTTGAAAAGGTCTAACAGTGATGGAAAGTCCTCCTCCATAGATCATGAGAATGAATAGAGAATAAGAGCACCCTAGTATGACAAGAAGTTTAACTTCTGTGTGGGTTATTTTAGAGAAAAGAAGAATTAGATTCATCCTACAGTGAAGGAATGACAGGTGCTTCTGACTTTCATATCTGTTTATTACAGCAAAAAAACTACTGCTAAGAAAAAACAGAAGAAAATAAATATTCATCCACAAAGAGCATAGAAGACCATGCAATTCCTTTTCATTGGGTAAAATTCCATTAGATGATGAGCTTCTTGTGGTTCTTAGGAAAAAATATTTCTATAGATGTGAAAAATAAACAGAATATCTTTGGGATTCTTGTTTGGTGCTTGTGGTCATGAGGAGAGTCTTTTTCTTAGTTGCAGGTTATCCCAGACATAAGTGGGTCCCAACTGTAGGCCACCTGGGCATGAGGTTGACCGTTGTCATAGTCGAGATGCTGTCCTAGAGGATCTACCCTGGCGTTCAATGAATTCCATAGTTTTACTGCTCTTAAGAAAGTAATTTCTCCCACAGTGGCCCAAATCATGCCATCTGCTTTGTTACTGAAACAAGCCCCTGCAAGCTTGCTTTTGCTAAACTAACACATAAACTTGTCGTGCTCTACAGAGGTAGTGTTTTCTCCAAGCTTGCTTTCAAATGCAGATATCAGGGAGGCTGGTACTGTACTGTGAGCTATGGAGTGCCAGAATGTAGGGCTTTTCAATAGCACCAGTATATGGGCTTTAATGTGTTGATTTTGAGTCAGAATAAGAGATGCAGTAAATTCTGTGTAAACTGTGATTATCACTTTCATTTTATGACTATCATGGAAGAGTAGTGCAATGTGGACAGAGGGTACACTGAACAGTGTGCAAGAGCAAAGATAAGTCATCCTTAAAATCCCAAGTCTCATTGACCATCTTGTCCATGATTCTTGAAAAAGATTGAGAATTCTGGCTATTTCTTGTCACTATCCAAACTAGCAGGAACTTGATTTGCAGAAGGGTTTCAGTACTAATTCTCTAAGGGTTAGATTTAGGATTTTTCAGGTTGGACACAAAACCATCAGCATTTTTTTTTAAAAAAAAATAATTTGAAGACTTTGTATATTTCTTTTCATGACATTACTTCAACACTCCTTAAAGGAAACCAGAAACCAAAAGCACAACCCGCCAAAACTGGATATGGTCATCTATGCATGCCATGGTAGTTCAAGCATTATGAAGTTTTAGCAAAAGTATTTCAGCTCACTGATATTTCCCTTTGTCAAAGCACTGAAGGTAATAAAGGGGGAAAGTTCCCATCTGAGCTCCATTCGAGTGCCTCTGGTTATGACATGTTACAAAGGTGTATTTCAGCTCATACTTGGAGTTTTCTAGATTTCTGTGTCAGAACCTAGTCATTTCTTACAGAGTTATTTCCGTGTGCTATATGGGCTGTCCCATAGCTGTAGCCAGTCTGCTAGGCTCCCCTTAGCAAAAGCCTTTTTTCCATGCTTTCTGTTGAGAAAACTGTTTTCCTGCCAGACAGCCCTCTTCATGGCAGTGCAGTAATGTTAAGACATCTCCTTTTAATTTCATTTAAAGCCTTTTATATATTTTAAAATGCTAATGCTTCAAGGCAACTGCCATTACCATTTTTCTCATTCTGAATTCCTTCAGAAGAAGAATCTTTCTTAGTAAATGATATTTCAGTTTCCATGGTGCTCCTTATTACAAGTAGCTGCTCTTTTCATCACCGAATGGTGCCGTTTTCATTCATGCTGAAATATCAATGATAACATACAGCAACAAATTGTTCCTTTATGATCCTTTGCATTGTGGAACCTCTCTTGTTCAAAATTAAATGTCAGGGAAATTAACAAGTATAAAAAATCTGACTCCTTTCATGCACACACAGACGCAGGCTCCTGCCTTCATCCCTTTATCCACCTACGAATATGTCTTCTCTTGATACTGTAAAGAATCATTAATATGCTACCAGCAGTGCTTCCTAAGACGTTCAGCTGTGGGGCTGTACCCTTCTGTACCCTCTACCAGAGCTGAGTGAGGTGTTTTCTATTTATGCTATTTGCTCTCAAGCTCCAAAGTTGAGCACCTCCTTTTTGGAATGATAGCAGCCTTGCCAGCCTGCTCCCTTGCGTTACTTAAAGTGTCGCTTAGTCATGTAGGCAAAAATGGCAAATAAATAAAGGGGGGATGTCAAATGGCTGACGTTGGGTAAAAGCATGCAAGTCATTCTTCAGATCCAGGAGTGACAATAGATTTGCATTTGAATCCTCTGGATTTAGACTGTGCTGCATTTTAAAAGCAAGCTTTTATTAAAGAGTGTGGCAGACACTGTTCAAGTTACAGGTCCAGCCTAAACCACACCTTTATTGCAATGCCCTACATAAATGAGCATCTTTATCTGAACATCTTCACTGTCAAGTCAGGTTCTGAAGTGCTAAATGCAGATCTTTTGCTACAGATCCTGCTCAGCTGGTGCCTATATTTCCAGGCACCTGGCTGTTCCCCAGTTAAACCTCTTAAACTCCCTGATAATAAGCATGCTGGAGTTCTCTGGGGCAAGTCCAGCTGCAGGAAGGGGTGACTAGGCCTGACTATTTCCATGGGAAAGAAAAGCCAGCTTAGGTCCTTGGGACCTTTAGGTCCTGGGGAGGAATGTGGCTTGGGGACAAGTTACTGTGCAAAATAAAAGCCAGGTTTGATGATATGTCTTTGGGTAATGGTCATAAACTTTGTACAGTTATTTTACAAATGAGGTAATGTGAAGATGTTGAATGTTGGCACTTGATGGACATATGGAAGTGGTTTATCAGAGACTTGACTGAGAAGTCACAGGGGATAATTTAAATCATACGATTCAAGTCTGCATTCTATTTCTTTTCAAAAAAGCTACTATTAAAAATTAGGCCCCCATTTAATTTGCACTTCATATTTTCCCAGCAGCTCTGTGTGTTGCCTCTTGTGCTTGCTTTCTGGCTCCTAACAGTGCTCACATGCTTGCTGTACAAGAAATATGCATGGCCAAGCAGAGACAGAGTGAGTAACACAGTGTTGTGACCTTGAGAGTCCTTTGTGGATTTAGCTGCCATCTTTTGTGTTTGTTCTGTTGGCTTAGTTTTCTTTGGGAAAGCCAGGAATGCTATGCACTCCATGTGAAAAGATTCAGGATCCTGCTTAAACATGAGAGGTCTCTCTAGCTGGTAGTCCAAGTTTCAGAGGAATCCATTCTGCTCTTTGAAGAAAGGTGCCTCAGAAAAAGCATTGGCTTAACAAGTTAGGGCTTGGGCTATGATGTAAATCAATATGGCACTCTGGGGAGATCTGTCTTGCCAACTTGACTTGGTACACAACGTGAACACAACCAGGTTTAAATCTTCATTAAATTAAAGCAAATTACACCTCGTGAGTGTAACAGTTATCCTCAGTCTCTCAAGAGCTGTTGACAGATCTGCTTCTGCTTGAGACTTCAGCTGGGAGGATTTGCCTAGAAGGAGAAAGTTTTAGACCAGAGGGAGTCAGAAAAATGCAAGAAATTTACTTTGAGATTTTGATTCATTGAAGCTAAAACTTCTGATGAAAAACTTGACCCATTTCAGTATGGCATTTCTTAGGAAAAATATTTTAGAATCAGGACGTAAATCTTGTCCAACTGGTAAAGACTCCAGAATGGCCAATTGCTTAAAATCCATAGCGCTATAGGTGTTCCAATACATCCTTTTTTTTGTATCAGAGATTGCAATGTTTTATTTACCTAAAGCAGACCCAGGACTTGAACTCTCATTGAAGTGGCTACTGGTTACTGCAGGTCAGGTCTTTCCTTTTGCATTTCCTCTTGGAATGTAATCTCAACAGTTTTCAAAGTGGAGAAATCTCTTTTCAAATCAGTTGGTCTTGAGTAAATTTTGAGGTGCTGATATTAGACCCAAACTTGTACAATGATTTGTAATTGTCTCGTGCGTTACTGCCAAGATGATATGCAAGCAGGCTGCTTCTTGGGTTGAAGGGGAAGCCACTGCCATGAAAGTCTTTTGCAATATTCATCTTTTCCCCAGAACTTTGAAGAAAATCAGTATCAGAATGGAAAAAAAGTAATTGAGGTAAACCTGCATCAGGAAAATAGCAATGCAATTAAAAAGTCTTAATAAAATCAGATGAGAGACAGCTAGGGTAGCTTATAAACCTCTGAATGTTGATTAAAATCGAATCTCCATACTTTTTAAGATTTCACTACAATTCGAAACCAAATATTCCCCTTCCTCCCAATATACAAAGCAATTGTAATGAAGAAGTGCAACAGCTTAAAGAAAGAGTACACCTACCTTGTGCTTCCCCGAAAGAATCACTGAGGTGTCTACCATCACAAAGAAATTCACCATTAGGAACACAGCTAGTCCATCCCATGGCTATACAGGGATGAAATGCACTGCCAAGCTCTGCTGAATACAGCTTTGAAGCAAATTTCCTTCTTCTAGAGCCTGCCCAGAGCTAGGGCACAGGGTTCAGTTAATCAGGATAATCCACTGGGTTTTGGATTTGACCTTTGGTGTTTCAGAATCATAAGTTTTCTGATAATCTGCTCTGAGACTGCTCTACCTCCTACAGACATTTCTGAGAGAAAAAACAAAGCAGACCAAGGGATGGGGGAGGGCAGGAAGGAAGAAAGCAAGCAAGCCAGAGTGAGAACCTGGGGATAAGAACAACAACGCCAATAAATCAGCTGAGGAACATTCCCAGATGTCTACAGCTCATATCCCAGCTTAATGACAACTTTTATAACAACAGTGAGCTCTAAGAGCTGTGACAACTGTGGGCTGTTCTTTCTGTGAAACGACAAGCACACAGTCAAATATGCCCCACTGAGTTCACAAGGAGGAAACGTATTGCCACGGCATCCTTTGTTGTTTAGAGGCTGTGCCAAAATAGTTTCCTTGCATCCACTTCAAAGCCAGGTTTTACAAATGTTTAGTCTGAGTTGACTGTACCTGAAAAAGCTGTGCCAGTGGGACCCAGATGGGAAACATAAGTAAGAAGGTCTAAACAAATCAGTTAATTACTGGTAACATTAAGTGAGATAAGCCACATCTTTACTGTGCTATGGAAATTTTAAGATACTTTGTCATAATTAAAATTAAAGAAAAAAAGAGAGAAAAGGTCCTAATTACTTCACATGGTTTCCAGGCAAGGATTTGCTTGGTTTGTGTGAGCATGGATCTGTATATGCTGTAGTTCCTTAGTTGCAAATTTACCACCAAAGGAGTTTTAAGATTCTTTTCAAAAGTTCCCTTCTGTGATAATTTGTTCACCATTTGCAATCTGTTAAACAGTTTTCAGTGAACTCCTTCCAGATTTGGGCACTCTTAAGAAAATCCACTGGGCAGAAGAATTCACAAGTGCAAATTTATCCAAATAACCTGACACTGGAAAAAAACAAACAAACAAATACAATACAGGAAGCAGCAAGAGAGACCTGGTACTTGAATATTCCCAGGACCTCATTGCAAGAACAGAAGACGTATAGGCTTGGCTTAGTAAGTGCCTCATTCCAGAGCCTGACCTACATCTCTCACCGTTCCTAGCTAGTCACTCTGTGAGCTGTAGCAGTCCTGAAACCTGGAGAGCAAAGCAGTATGTTCTGATATAAATTTACTTGTATGGAATGCATGTTTTCCATGTAAAAAGCAGCATACAGGACAGCCCATTATACTGAAGGGATCAAATGGCTCTCACCATGTCAACATGTGAAAAAATTACAATCTAGCCTATCTGTTAAGGGAAAAGGAGGATTCAAAACTTGAAAGGAAGCCACCTGCCAGACAGAATCAAAATCAGGAATAGAGGCAAAAAGGGTAGGATTCATCACAGCACCTCTTGATTCCATGTATTTGTAAATGCTAATATGAGTCTTGGCAATGGCTGACTTCAGCAATGAGCAATTATTATTTTGTTTATTGCAGCGAAGGTTCTCAGTAGACCACTTCTTCCCCCTTCCTCTGCCTCCCAATACGTTCCAGCCTCATGTTCTGGACTGAGCTGCTATTTGTGGGCTTGCAGCTCAGACACTATCAAATTACATGACTCTGCTTCATCTTCTGATTGTGATTTTCAGGGGAGAAATGAAGAAAGAGAAAAAAGGAAGACTAGCTATTAAGCTGCACTGTCATTTACGCCACCACACACTCCATGAATGTTACTGCTGCAGTGAGCATTAAAAAGGGCTCCCTCCTCTGTTTCAATGCATTGGTTCTGTACCTCTGACATCTGCAGACACCCAGCAGCACGACACTGGGATAATAGAGTGAAGAATCATGCCACAGTCTGTATTTAGAAACCTTCTTGCTTTCTGTCACCTAGCAAGAGAAGAAAAGATTCCACAGTGCCTAATTACTTGGTTTCTTCCTGGTGTTTGACTTCACTAGTTTGGAATATAATTGCTTACTGTTCATAAAACGGGTCTTCTATGACCAGCTGACTTTAAAGGGTCAAACTGTGTTAAAAAGCATGTTAGGAAGGGCAGTAGCTTTTATTAACTTCTTGTCCTGTTTTCAGCTGGGATGGAGTTAATTTTCTCCCTAGTAGCTGGTGCAGTGCTGTGTTTTGGCTTTAGTCTGGGAACAATGCTGGTAACACACCAATGGTTTAGTTGTTGCTCTGTAGCACTTAACCCTGGTCAAGGACTTTTCAGTCTCTCATGCTCTGCCAGTGAGGAAGGGCATAGGAAGCCAGGAGAAAGCAGAGACAGGACACCTGACCCAGACTAGCCAAAGGGGTATTCCATACCACAGCACATCATGCCCAGGATATAAACTGGGGGGAGTCACACAGAAGGGACTGATTGTTGCTTGGGTATGGCTGGATATCCATCAGTGGGTGTTGAGCAGCTGTATTGTGCTTGGGTTTTATTCCTCTTTTCTTCTTACTCATTATTATTATTAGTAGTGGTATTTGTATTATTATTATATTTTACTTTGGCTTATTTTGATTGTTAAACAGTTTCAGTCCGCAAAGTTTACTTTTCCTTTTTCCCAGTCCTCCTACCCATCTCACCAGGAAGGAGTTAGCATGAGCAAGCAGCTGCATGGTGCTTAGTTGCTGGCCAGGATTAAACCACATCACCTCTCAAATGCTTTCATTACCCTTTCCAGTAGGGTTTCCTAAAAACCAAATTAGAATAAATACACTCTAGGCTAAAGCTTCAGACCTAGAAAGGTACTGGTTGCACAGAGTAATGCTGTTCTCCATAACATCTCCTGTCTAGCTGTGTGGCAGTTGTGAATTTGCATTATATCAGAAACATGGCTTATGTGTGCTAACATCTTATGTTGTGTTTGATTCATAGGATACAGAAGTGAAAAGTTTAAATATGCATCAATAGAGACAGTTTAATGGAGAATAGAAGTTTGGTATGATTTTTCCTGATTTGGAGAAAAGATTTGGAAGTTTAGGAAAATATCCAAAATACAAAAAAATTGGTACAGTGGTCCTCGAAGGAAGGAAAGGAAGTAATCTTTATTGGTTATAGCATTACAGGTTTTATTCCAGTGCAAGCAGCTGTTAGGTAAGAGTCAGAATAGGAAAATTTTGTTAAATTCAGCAGTGTGGTTTCAGTCATTCAAACAGTATTTGTGAAAATAGTATAAGTTTGACATCTTTGACTGGAAATATTTTTTTAAGGCTGATTTATCCAATAGCTTCATGGTTGAAGCTATGATGCAGAAGATGTAATTAAAACCTCTGTTCTGAGAGGCTTTAAAACCCTGTATCCATACCTTGAATCAGATGCCAAGTGGATTTAATTTAATTTATAGCCAGGTCAAGTAATGAGCTTAGCCAAACTAATTGCAAAATATCTGGCAACTGACCTCCAAAAACTCTTTCTGCAGATATATCAACATGCAGTTCTGCAATGCTGCTTGAGCCAGAAACTCTGTGCTTTTCCTAGAAACACAGCACTTGTGTTCTGGGCTGTTTGCTGTGGTCCTTGCTGTTGCCTTTTCCGTCAACAAGCACATCCTACAAGCTGACTGGCTTCCCTCCTTCCAGCTTCATCTAAGACTGTGTGAGGTAGCAATGGGTTAATGCAGAATCATCCTGTCTACCCAGATTTAGTGCTGCAATATGGTATGATCCTCTTACCTACCTGTGGGTCTGGGTTAATGACAGTATTTGACATTGTGGTTTCATAGGCAAGGTGTGTAATGGCGTTACTGTCCCGCTTTATTTATTTTAGTCTCCATTTAGCATTGCTTTTCAGCTCTGTACATGCATAATAAGAATTGTGTTGAGAAATAAGGACTGATAGTCAAGAGAATCCTTAAATTCAGACCCAGCTGTGTTTCCTTGAGAAAAATACCAAAAAATAACACATCTTTGGTTGGATTTCAAAACACCTTTTCCTTTGTGATAATTGCAATAGTCCTTTAGGACTGTGCTTGCAGCCCCTTCTGGGATACCAGAATTCTTCATTCTATCTCTCCTCCCACCTGATGGGGTGACCTTCACAATAAAGTTCTTTACATATGGCAACCTCTCCATCACTTCAAAAGCCGACTTAATGTAGATAGCCAGAGGGAACCAGCTGTGAAGCAGGAGCGATCAGCTCTCCTCAGAGGGAGTGCACATGCTGCGTCTTTCCAACCACATCTCTCAGCCTTGGAATTAAAGGACTGAACATTGGTTTCAGATCTGAGTCTCTTCTTGGTACAATGCAGGTATCAATGATATCAAGCAATGATATCAAGGGAAAAGAGACTAGCGTAACCCTTGAAGCATCTGGGTTTTTTTTTCCCCTTAACTCAAACATTTGCTGGCAGTGTGGCTTTGGATGAATTCAGTGTGTCTCTGTTCCTCTTTCTGAAAATAGAAATCTGCTTTTCTGCTTTGCTGACTGGGAGGATGTGCTCTATACAAGTTCAACATTATTATTTATTTGTTTATTATTGTTTTTTAGCTAAAATCTTAGTTTTGTGCTGTTCAGTAATGTTTGTGATGTACTAGCAGTACAAATTTGTGCTTTTCCTATTTCTGTGTCATATTCTGCCCTCATGTATCCCTAAATAGTAATAGAGATATTTGAGATATGGTAAGGTATGCAAGGGTGGAATTGCACAGAAGAAGAAAGAGCAGAATTCCAAATCTTAGACGTTTTGGCTTTCAGTGAAAGGTGTTGAACCACCTCCAAGTGGGCACTCAGTGGTAGTAGGTTTTTGTAGATGCTACTGTGATTGCTCTCCTGATAGAGAGCTGGATCACCTGTGTCTGTAATCTGCTTTATTGCTGGTTCAAGCACTGATGCCTGCTGCCTTCCCATTGGAAGTAGGCAGTTCAAATGGGCAATACTTCTTGCATGGGAAGCATGGGGACCACAACCTCTTGGTGTCCCCAAAGGACTCTTTCCTCAAACGGTTTCTCACCTCTTCATTATAAACCTATTTGCTCTACATAGATGGTTTTGTTTAGATGTGTTATTTTTTTTGCTGGTGCTTTTCAATTATGGTATTTCAGGATCACCAAATGTGCATTCACCATCATTAGTGGCTTCTTCTCATGTTATTTGTTTCATGTTCAGGGAATAGCAACCAGATTGCAAAATAATGAGCTACCTTGTGTATTTCAGAAACATACCCCTCGCAATATGCATTTCAATGATTATCGTCACAGTTGGCTATGTGTTAACAAACGTGGCTTATTTCACTACAATCAGTGCTGGGGAATTGCTCCTTTCAAAAGCTGTAGCAGTGGTAAGTTACAGAAGAAAAATACAAAGCTATATCCCTGCTGCAGTTGTGTTTGTTGATGTATTCTTATTTCTTGGGGAAAAAAATGTGGGGAAGGATACAATCAGGCTTTTCTGTGCCTCCTCTTTTACACCATATAGTAGCATCCTGGCGAAATTAGTCTGATTTTTGGCTGAGTGGGATTGCACTTAAGGCCATAGATAGCATTCATAGTATAATGTTAGATCATATTTATTTACCTGATAAAACAGAGTCATTAGGACTTACCTTTTATAGTCAAGTGTATGCTTGAATAATTCTGTGCTAAACTGTAGGCCAAACTACTGGGAAGTGGAAAACACAGATACTTGTGGAACTGGGAGTTCTGAACTATTTTTTGTAGCAAGAAGCTGTCTTGCTTCTTATAAGTCTCTGCACAATATGCATCTGGAGTACTTAGGAAGGGACTTGCTGTGAACACTGAAGTTCATCTGGGAAGGAGTTGCAAAGCAGCCTGGCTTGGCAATACTGCTTTGATTGTTCTTGTTGAATTGTGGTGATGACACTGATATTTATATTTACGGTATCTAACTCACAATGAGGAAATACAAATTTCCTTTTACTTTCCAGTAGTGGTAATGCCTGTGGCTATTTCAATGGCATTTAAAAATGACCAAATTCTGTAGCTCATGGGAGATTTAGAAAGAAAACATTTTGCAAACCTGAAGAAATTTGTGCATGTCTCCTGTGGTGCCTCAAACTCCAGTTAAGGCTCTTCTGGTAATCTAGAGAAAAAAAAACCATGAATGGAAGTACTATACCACTTGGTAGTATCACCTAAGTAAAGTGAAGACTGTAGGAAAAAATTATTAGGTAAGCAGATCAGGCCATGACCCATTCAGATTAAGCCTTCTCTTTTTTTTTGTCATAATGGTCTAAACTGACAAAAAAAAGGACCACCACAGCATTGCTTCAACTGACGATTTTCCACACACAGTCAGGAGTAAGGGTGGGAGACCTCATCCACAGTAGTGTTGGTGTCATAAAATAAGAGGTAACAAATTCACAGCACAACTTCCAGTAAGGGATATAGAAAAGGTGTATGACTAGAACTGATCATACTTATTAGTGATTAGTTAATAGATAAAAATTACTCTCGTGTTTTAGGAAAAATCACTGTGTTCCTCCTCTAACAGACCTTTGCTGAACGGCTGATGGGAAACTTTTCTTTAGCTGTACCAGTATTTGTTGCTCTCTCCTGCTTTGGATCTATGAATGGCGGCATTTTCGCAGTCTCCAGGTGAGCATTGTTAATATTACTGACGGTGAAGGGCATAGGTTATATGCTTGAAGCAAGGAAGCAAGAGGGTAGGAGAGTAGGATTCATTCCTTTAGCAGGAAGTGAAAAATGACTGCAATGTTTACTAGGTGTGAGTCTATTTCTTACCTTTGTTCCTGTTGAGTTTAGATTCTTATTGTTAAAACCCTTTGAAATGTTTGGAAGTGGATCCCTCTGAGCATAGCACTTAATGGCTGCTTTGTTTCATATGAAGGAGGGAAATTGGAGGAAAAATGTTAATTCCAAACACTGATCATAGAGTAAAGTAAGGAGGGGACACCTTCAGAGATGACTTTGATTTCTGCTTATAGGCTTCTCCTGCTAGTCTTTTCATTCAGAATGCCTCAAACAAGCCTAAGAAGTGATGCTGTGTTCTGTGACTTTCATGAGCTGCTTTGCCTAGTGGCAGTAATGAGCACATTTAAAGTCTGTCCACATTTATTTCCCACCAGGATGTTCTTCGTTGCATCCCGTGAGGGTCACCTTCCGGAAATTCTCTCCATGATTCATGTCCGCAAGCACACTCCTCTGCCAGCTGTCATTGTTTTGGTAAATCATACAAACAAATGTTCCTGCACAAGAATTCATATTATAGCCTTGCTCTGGAGGATTCGAACAGAATTTGGGCACTGCTTGAGTCTCATTTATTAATGTGTACGTGGGCTTTGGGCAGGGCAGAGGACAGTACAGAGAGGAATGAGATTTGGGAGTTGTTCTTATTCTATTCTCTCCTCCTTGCTATCTTGGTAGCACTTGTCTGCTTATCTCCACAACCTCATTCATGTCTTATTGCCCTTTGTTTCTAAGGACCTGCTAGTGATGAGCTAGCTCCCTTTCAGAGGAACAAATTCCACTTAAGTAAACAAACAAAAAAGGGATTCATTTAACTGAAAATGCAGCTAAACACCAGCATCTGGGAGCACCCTAAAGGCTCATTATACTACCTTATAGTGAAAAATGCAAACAATTATGCATTAAGATAATGGAAGGGGAACCCTCAGCAGTGCAGTGTAGCGGTGATTAAAAAATGAGAGAACGTGTGCCTGGGCAATAGTCTGTGAATTGTCTAAGGAAAAACACCAGCATTATAGTAAAAATCCTATTACTGACTTCTAAAATAGCAGCAGAGCTAAATGTTGGCCATGTGTTTGCATTGCAGACTAATTTGTATGGTAAAATGTTAGGACAAAATGTCAAAATACTGACCTCAAACCTCAGTTTGCAAAGTGCTTTGAAGATTTTCACTAAACTTGCAGTCTTTGTAACCATGGGTGTTTAGCCCTTCTTTTGGGACTAATGACTGTAATGTATCTGGACAGAACCTCTCACTTCTGTGGGGAGATTTAGCTATGGCAGAAGACACATGTGCCCTTATGAGTCTGTGATAGTAAGATCAGATGCTTATGCTGGAATTTAAATCAGTTTTTGAGCTACATGCTTATAAGCTCACTTCTGAAGTGCCAGCTAAAGTGTTGAATTTTATATGTGCACATACAACTGCAGGCTTCCACATTTTAAATATTAGGCAATGTGATTATGGTGAAAAGTTTTATGGAATTCATTTTACATAAGCATTTACTTTTCATCTTATTGCTTTGGGTGAGTAGTAATATCTTTCATTTAAATGCATTGTTTTCTGTAGAATGAAATATTTATTTTTTTTCAGAAATATGTTTTCTGCTATTGCATCTGGTTCTGTTACACCAATGCATTGATTTCCTTTGAAAAAGTCATATTCTCACATGAAGATGTCTTTCCTTTAGAGGCAGTAATTTTTTTTCTTGCCTTACTGCAAATAGAGTAGTTGCAGAACATATTCTGCATCAATAGTCTGCATTTTAGCATTTTCCTGGTTTATTTCACCTGCCAAGGTCTCCACACTGTAAGAAAAGAAAGCTCTTGAGGATAAACAGAAAATGAGAATGTTCAGTGTTTGAGGCTTGCTAAATAAAAAACCATTCTTAGTAATTAAGAGATCCGTTCATGTATGTATGTTCTGGTATTTGATAGGTGTGTGTGAAACAGCTCCAGGAAATCATGCAATCACAGTTATTCTTTTATTTCTTGATGCCTCTTCTTCATTGTCTGTGGCCTTTTCTAGCTTTATCATGCTTATAACTGAGGTTTTAAACATTTAGGGGCTGAGTCTATATGGAAGAAATCTTGCCCAATATAATGCAGTGGTAAAATTTCCTTTGACCTTTACAGAGGAGTTTGCTTAATATCAGCCTAAAGGACCAAGAACTTTGTAAGTCATTAGGGGCTGGAATCCAGAGACCCACATTTGAAATATTGATTCTTTTGGTCCAAAATCCTTGCTGTCTTCACTGTTTAAAAGGCAGAGAGAGGGAGAGAGAGAGAGAGAGAAAGAGACTGTGAATCTAGACAACTAATAAAAGTTAGTTTTCCTTACATTAAGATTTAGCCCAGTGTTTTACTGCATCTGCAGTTGATTTCACCTGTTGCCTCATTAGATACCTGGAGAGGCTGCCAGGATCATCCCTCTTGCTGAATAATAAGGGCTGTGTTAGATTTGATTAATTTGTTCATCCCCAAATCCAAGGACTGTGTTGTTGTGGGCATAGGTGCCTCATGGGAAGTACAGATTACCCTGGAGAGTTAATCCAAGCTACAGAAATTCTGCTTTTGTCCAGACATTACCCTAAAATAGATTCCTGTAGCCTATGCTAATAATCTAACCCAAGCCACAGCACTAGTTTATACATCAGCTTTTGCCTGCCTCAGAGAAACCTTGTCTCTCAGAACAGCTTTATAATGAGGAAATGTATTTATTCTAGTGTCCTCTTTCTTTCTTGCTCTTCAGTAGTTGCCTGAGTGACAACTCAGTGCTTTTCCCTGCTTAGAAATGTTTGCATTTCTGATGTGTAGTCAGTCCACCCTGCAAGATGAAAGGCACAGTGAAAGTACAAGCTGGTGGCAAACCAGTGTGCCCAGCTGTCACCCTGTAGTGTGTAGCTACCACTTACTGTGCTCTCTTTGCAGACTTCACCTGTTACAGCTTGCAGGACTGTAAGACTTTTTCCTTCCACAAGACACGTGGAAACCTCTGCTTTCATGTGATCAGATGTGACCAAGACTCAGCTCTTCTTGTCATCTGCATCAGTGATGGGAGAGTAAAACAGTGGGCTAATATATTTGTCAGGTCCCATGAGAACAATGCCCAGGATCCTCAAGCATTTTGGTGATGCAGAGGGCTGTGTGCCTGTGTGTGTTTTTCTGTGACACAATGGACAGATATGTATTGGTCATAGATATGTGGCCACATAAGACAGATATATATTGATCAGATGTGATCTCAGGGGACAGCTGGATCAATTACACACCTGACTGTATGACAAAGGAAGGCCCCACATCTGTGGCCCTCAGGTGTCTCTGCACAAGGCTGTGCTACTTGTCCCTGTGGAAAAAATTGACATCATGGCTGTAAAATAATAGAGAACAATCCACTAACCCCCTCTTATGCTCTGAATCTCTTTTGCAGCATCCTCTCACAATGATAATGTTATTCACCGGGGATCTCTACAGCCTCCTGAATTTCCTCAGTTTTGCCAGGTGGCTTTTTATTGGATTGGTAGTTGCTGGGTTGATTTATCTCAGATATAAACGTCCTGATATGCCTCGTCCTTTCAAGGTAACCTCTGCTTTCTACTGTTTTACATGAACCCTTCTCCCTCTTAGCCATTGTGTGGTCAGACAGTAAAGGAGAATTTTCTGATATAGAAAGCTAAGCTCTTTTTTGAGAAAAGTAGAGTTAATAGAAAATAGACTTTTGCACTGAAAGGTCTCTGAGTGTTTTCCTGCAAGCTCCCCAGTGCTTCTTCAGCTATGTTCACTTCTGAAAGGTAATTCTTGTCTATTCTGCGGTGCTTGGGCGGCAGCAACTGGAGCTGCGGTGCCAAAGGGAAGGTATTTGCTCAGTTTTGCCTACCTGCTTCATTGAGGCAGTGTGATTCAGGCTGTGTGAAAATGTCTCTAGTCCTGTGTAGTCCATAGCATTCAAACTGCAAATCTTAGGGTTACATGTGACAACTTGATTTTCAGCCAGTCCTCTATTTAATCTCTTCTTTGATAAAGGCCTGAGTAATTTTGCCACCGGAATTCATGTTAAGCATAAGCATTAATATTAAACATTTATTTCATTGGCTATCCAATATGCCAATTTGATGCACAAATGAGTTGTTAATGCTATTAATATTATGCCTGGGACTTGCAGTGTATTTGCAAACACAGTTATTGTGAACCCTGAAAGTGCTAATAGTCTGGCCCATTGAACAGTAGCTACTTTAGCTTTGGTTCTACCATTTTTCTTGCTTATTTGAAGTAACATCTTACAAAGTAAGTTGTCCTGTTATGTATTTGGAAAGATAATGTCCATCATGAAAAATTGGAGGAATCTATCCCTGTTTCTGTATTGCCAAAGAAGCTTATTTTGTGAAGAACTAAGAGTGTGCAGTGTTGCATTCCTGTATGTATATCTGTAAATAAGGTCAAAAGCACAAGCTGTTTTACTTTGATTAAAAAGAAGAAAAAAATGCTTTGACAATCCACAAAAGAGGAACAGTAATGCTTCAAGGTGTGAAAGGAGGAGAATAATCTCCAAGGAATTCTCCAGCTCTCCATTACACCAAACAGCCGTGCCTCTAGGTGTTTCCTTCAGAGAGGTGCTACCACAGTGATTGTAGTGATGGTCTTGAAAACTGAAAGAATTAATCTGGTATTTTTATTTTTTCTATTTTCAACACTGGCAATACTACCAGTCATACAGTCAGAAAGTGCTTTTTCAGTAGCTACCACTTGCATAAGGTTATCAAATATCTTTATCGCCAGTCAAATTAGTGTTTAATTTGCTCTCTTCTTTCTAGATTTTAATTTTTACCTTAGGAAGAAAATCGATATGTTCTTAATAGTTTTAAAAGGTGACTTGAGCTCCTGGTTGTGTTTTAAAGTGTTTTCTAATAGGTAATTATCAAAGAGGATATCTTTACTGAGGTTAGACCTGCTTACTTATCTACTGGGGGATTAGAGAAAGGCCTTTTGCAAAGTAACTTATTTACAGCTCTTACATTTTAGAGGGTGTAAAACACTGCAGTGTTTTAGTGTGTAATTAAAAGACTTGTGTGGTACTTACTGCATAACACTCTGCATAGCTTGGTTTCTGCAATCACCGACATTTTGCGTCCATGTTCTAGACACCTGTATATCTCCAGAACTATCCTGTACTGCTGGGTTTTATCCAATTTACATTTCATGGAACATTAAATGCCACAGTCATTCAGCAGCAAGGTCAATGTAAAGTAACAGTTCTTTGTGTGGTTATGTTTCAGGTACCTCTATTTATTCCAGCGTTGTTTTCCTTCACCTGCCTCTTCATGGTTGCATTGTCACTTTACTCTGATCCAGTGAATACAGGGATTGGATTTGCAATAACCCTGACAGGAGTTCCTGCCTACTACCTCTTTATTGTATGGGACAAGAAGCCAAAGTGGTTCAGAAACCTCCTAGGTAAGCCCTGGTGGACTCCTCTCCTTCATGCTGCCTCCAGGAATTTCTCTGGGCTCCCTGTGTCGTGAAATACTTCCCAATTCATCCTCTCACCTGCTCTTAGTTGGTGATGCCAATGCAAGTTTCTTTTTGGCACATGCTATGGCATTGCACTGCTGGTTACAATCAGTGTCCACTAACTAGCGAGATACATCTACAGCAAGGCTATTCTTCACCTAGTGATTGACTTTAAATGACTAGTTGCCTCTCCCTCTGTCCTCTTCATCTCTCGCTCTCTTACAAACATCTGATTCTTTTTAAACCACTCATCTCCCTACCCTGGTTGTTGGCCTATGCTAATAGAGACAGTGTTACCCTCTCAGGAGAATCAGTTTGGAAACTTGAAAATCACAGCTGGGAATGACAGGATAGGCTTGGTGCGATCTACTGAGACCATGAATCTGTAGAGTATTAGGAATGGGACAGGTGCAGGAGGGCTTGCTATGAGGACACTGTCCTTAGCAGTGGCTCCTGACAAAATAATAACAAAAGATACTGGGTTTGATACACCTCTGTGGAAAATTGTTTCTGTGCTTCATGAAAAACAACTTTTGTGTAACTTGGCTGTAGTATTTCACATCTGAAATACCCTAAGAATAATCTTTATACCATTTCTGAAAGTTTTTGTAAGCATTTGTGGATGTTCTGCTGTATTGGAGAAAGGTTATTTGGAGCATTTACATTAGAAAGAAGTCAGTATCATTTATTACAGCTCCCCATTATTCTGGTTTTTGTTGCTCAGTATGATAGGTTTTCCAAGTGGAGGTAATTTTCAAAACATGAAACAGGAATATAGACAAAATATTTCAGAGATGTTGGGTATTTTATTAAACCAAACTGAGAGAAAATCTCTTTTGATGCAAAAGAAAAAGTCAAGCCATGGAAGTCTTCAACTAAACATAGTTTCTTGTATAGGTGCTGAATCAGAAATGCATATCGTCTTCTGTGCTTCTGTCCTGAAGGATGATTGAGCTGTTCAGAATAAAAGAATGGGGGATTCATATGTATGTTATTATACTATAACCTTTTATATGTATTTTCTCTCTATAAATATAGGCAGCATAATTATGTGCTGTCTATTGCAGGATCTATGAATTTCCCTCTGAAGTTATGCTGGGAAGTCCATAGACAATAGGGCAGAAAGTATTTACAGAAAAAGATGTTATCTTAAGGCTAGCACAATCCGGTCATCTTAATTTCTTATCCATAGGGTTATAAAATCCCTCCAATGTCCTGGGAATGGGTAGAAAGCTCCAGTGCAAAGGAAAACAGTTATATGCAAAAGGACATCGTATTAAATAGTTGGGATTTTGTCCGTTTATAATTTCTCAGACCTGACATTTAGGAAATATTCCCTTATCAAACCCAGGAGATTTCTGGTATTTTCTGTGAAGTCTGAGAGGTTTTGAATCGTTGCTTGAATCTCTGGCCACAGGATGCCAGTGTTGAACCACATTACATGGGTGATGGAAAAAATATTCTCTTTAAGGTAGACTGGGTAGATGTGAAGCTTTTTCTGCCAGCTGTGACGAAGAAGGTGAATCATCAGCTTTTCAGATAACACAAAATTCCCCTCCTAGAAAGAAGGCCTGTTGCCTGTGTAATACGTATGGAGGGACACAGTTTACTGGCTCAAAAGGGAAAGCAGTGAGTGCCAGTCAGTGGGTGAAACAGCTTGTTTGCTTTCAATTATTATTCCCAAAATAACAACAGTAATGACTGAAAACTGATGCTGACGGTTTTGAGGTGGAGCAGAGTGGATATTTACTTGTTAAATATAAAGATTCCTCGGAAGAAGCAATAAACCTTCTGTGTGGACTCATTAAATTGGTATTATTTTGTGAGTGTTAAGGGAGTTCCATTGCATAGCCTGAGAGCATTCTTCAAAGGCATTGAGTGAGGATAAATTCACTTAAGGTACCTCTGTGAGATATAGAAAAGTCATTGGGCAGCTGCAAGCTTAATATTCTAACCTTGAAACAATATACATTAGGTGTATATAATCATGAAAGAGTAAGGCCAGAAATGAGGTAAAGGACAGCAGGAAAAAGTGGAATTGTAATTTAAGAGGTAGATTTTTGCCAGATGAACTGGGTAACTTTAAAAAGGTAACTGATTTTTCTAGACAAAGGGGAATGTGATAGATTCAATCTACTTAGACTTCAACAAAGCATTTTGTGTAGTACCATTGGGAGACTCAAAGCCTGTTAGTCTGAACATGGCACTGTGCTAACAAGACTATTCCCAATTTGCTTCATCTATGCAGCTCAGTGCATGAACAGAGCACTGTGGGGCTCTCTACCTATTTGCAAAGCTACCTTGTGGGGAACTTGATTTGTTCAGCTACCCAGACATGGGTGCAAGAAATGACTGCTGCTCTTAAAACTCATGTGGAACACATGCTATTTAAGTAAAGGACAACACTGGTGCAAGGACACATGGGTACAAACTAGCCCCAGATAAGATTACACTGTATATTCAGAAGAGGTTTTGCTAGGATCAGAGGAAAGGGATGTTGAACAGCCAGAATGAGTAGTGGGATAAAAGACCCAGCCTGAAGATGAGTATATTTGTTAAAGGGGTTTCAGGCTGGTTGCAGTAGCCCTCAAATGGATTACTCACAAAATCCTCTCCCAGGCTGAACATCTTTCATTCTGACTGTCCTTAATGGCATTTATGTTGCCCATTCCCCTTACCAAATTACTGTATTGAACAAAAGGTAACATCACAGTTTGTGGGCTTAATAGGGTTTGGGTGGTATTTTGTAGTGAGAATAACATTTTGTTCTCCTCTCTTCCAAAAAAAATTTTGCTGTAGCACCAGATGTGTTGGGACAAATAATTTCCAGCTAGTACAGGTTTCATTTGACCTCCACTTTCTCGCTTTTTATAGAACTAATGCAAAAATGAAAAGAAAGTGAAGCCTAGCAAATCCTACAAAGCAGATCAGTGCGTAAAAGGATGCAGCACCAGCATGAGAATGCTTCTATTTGGACTTCCTCCTTTGAAAACCCAACCTTAGACTCATATTTAAAGCATCTATTTCTTTACAGTGGATTGAATTGCAAGGAGCTTAAAAGTTGAATCCTGCTTACTTCATAGCTTGAGCCCATACTGGAAAAGAGATCTGTCTATGCAACAAAATGTCTCTTTCAGGGTTATTTACAAACACCAAGAGATGACACTTTCTCACTCAGGACATAGTGCTATAAGCTTGGTTTGCTTATCTTTGTCAAGTTTATTATGTTGGGTTCTGCAGGAAATCATCTCAGGGTTTTGCTGTTGCAGATTTCATGTCTAGCCCTATGCAGATGCAGTAAATTACTGCTTTCTTTCCCCACCCAAGTTTTATGGGGTGCTTATGCAGATACCAGGTCTATTTTTTTTTCTAGAGGCAGTCTCCTGGGACCCATTTACTGTGAATTCTCCTCTTGAAAGGGAAAATTAAGGTTTACAGGTGGGGGAGATGGGAAGCTGTAGTTCCTGCCATGATATGTTGTCTTGTTGCAAATATGAAACTAGTCATGTAAACCTATGTACTGATCAAAGCATACAATATAGATATACTGGCTGAATACAGATTGGAATATTTTTTGGGGTGAAATACTCCTTATGCTGTGTTATCCTGAGTATGTTACAACCAATTGAAACACCAAGCAAGCACTGCAACCCCTCCCACCCCCCTCCTTGTCTGATTGCTCCTCCATGGCTTCATCCCAGCACAGAAGCATCGGTGGAAGAGTGGCAGCCACCTCCCGCTGCAGCAAGGGCAAGGTCTTGCTGCAGGTGGCTCTGTCCATTTTGTCAAACAGGATACTAATATCGCAGACAGCTCTTGAGATGCCCAGGCTTCCCCTCTGCTGCTGTGCCCTTTTCCAAGAGCTGTTGCAGCACAGCTCAGCTTGACAGAAAGTCTGTTTTGCTTCTTCCCTTGCTCAGGCTCAGACCTGGCAGGGGTGGGATGTCTGGGGCAAAGCCCTGCTGGATTCCTGCAGCTGGCTTTCCTCCTGCCCTTCACCCCGGCCATGCTCAGCCCAGCTCCAAAGTCTCTGCTGTAAGTAGGGGAGGGAGATGGGAGGAAAATGCAGTCCCTGTTGACTCTCAGCCTCCCTGACCCCATCAGTTTATAGTTTAAGGGCAACCTGGCTTAGCACTGAACTGGTGACCTTCAGAGAGAAGAGCAAAAGGTGGTAGAGTATGCCTTAGACAAGAGAGCAGGAAAGTAGTTTTGGTTCGTATCTTCTGTGAGTTGCTCTGTGTTATCCTCCTTGCTTTACTCTGATGATGAACTAGACAAGGAATGTCAGAACTTTGTCTTACAACAACTCCTGCTTGTTTAAAATGAGTTACTAAAATAAAAGGGGCAAGTGAAAGGAGTGGTAAGGCAATGCCAGTTTCCTATTCTGTAGGTAAATTAACTGTGCCATTTATGAATCAGTGCCCTAAAAAACCTCCACCAAAACCACCAGAAGGAAATGAATGTCCAGAGTGACAAAAAGACAGTGTGAAGTGGCTTCGGATGTGTGACATTGTTAGGCCTGGGAAGCTTTGTAATCAGAATTTTCTGTATTATTTTTCTTTGTTTCTTCTTTTCTTTCTTATTTTTTTTCCTGAGGCAGATTTTGGCACACCTGAATTAACTTGTTTGAACTCTTCCAGACTTTTATTCCAACACTTCAACTTTGTTAAAGCTAAGCAGTTGTGCAGACTGGTTAGGCTTTAAGGAAGCTTTTGAATACATGAAGACTTTTTCTGAACAAGTTTATACATCTATACTCTTCCATTATTATAGTACATGTGTAGGCTTGGACAAGAGGCAAAAAAACCCCCATAGTTAGAAGAAAAAATCAAAACAGACTTTTAAATTGATATATTCACCTGGTATATATAACTACTATGAACCACATGTGCAGTAGGCTATAGAGCAAATAAGATAATTTTCCTAGCTGCTTCTGCCTTCTCCATCCCCACCACAGTTTCCCATGAGTATGCTTTTATCTTTGCAGACAAGCTAACTGTGACATTGCAAATCCTCTTGGAAGTTGTCCCATCAGAGGAAGACCAGAAATCATGATCATCATGTACAGCTTTTGGCTTGGTGTTTCATCTCTACCTGAAGAGGGCAGAGGGATTTATCCCCTTACCTTACCCTTGTTCTGCAAACTGGAGGAACAAGTAGCAGCTGAGATGGATACTGAGAGAGTCAATTACCAGAACTACATTTTATGATGTTGCAAATTTTTGTTTTAATATGATGGGTTTATGCATAGAAAGCAAGAACTTGTGCTACGAGGGAGCTAATCTCTTCCCTATTTCTTTTGTTACAGTGTCATATTTTAACAAACCTTAGGTTCTTCAGGCTAGGATTTTGGATGCATTGTCACTGAAAATAGGTTTAAGTAATGTGTAAGTAGTAGTCACGTGTACTGTGAAGAATGTATCCTGCTTGCTGTCCCTGAAGAACCTGACTCTCCTCAGAGAAAGGGTGAGATAAAGCTGCTGAGTTTCACTTACTAGTGTTCTTCCCGTCAGTCCACTTGTTAGCCTGATCTGATGACTTCTGGCTCACCAGGAGCACCAACATGCTGATGCAAAAGCACAACTGTTTCCACACCTTTGTGGTGGCAAAGGTTTCTTCATTCCAGAGTTGTTATACTATAGCTATATATACTATACTATATAGTTATACTATATACTGTACTATAGGAACATCTCCTGAGAATTAGTATTCCTGACAGTGAGGCAGGAAGATTTTAGCCTGGGGACTAATTTTATACATGTTAAAGTTTCTACCAGTCTGGAATTGGTTACTGTTTCAGCCAATGTTTCTCTGTGTACATAGGTATAGGAAATACAGCAACTGAGTAATCACCTCCAAATGAGCGAAAGCATTTAGATGCAGCCTCCGTTGCTGTATGAGTATTTTCTATCTGGAGGCTTGTGGACCTGCAGTTATCAGTCAGGCAAAACTGATTTTAGAGTTTTATATCGTTGTCAGTGGGCAGAAATCAATAATAGTTACTACTAAGAATACTGTATAGACAAGGCAATAAATGAAATACCTTTTTATGAAAGGTATAAGGCACGCTACAACAGATCTGTTGATTTGAGCAGGATATTTGCCTAATCTCTGGGCTTGAGATTCAAGCACACTCCAATTAACTGGGCTCTGAAACACCAAGGAAAAGGTGCTCTGCCGATGTCTTCTTCCCAGTTTTATCTCAGCAGAAACAGAGAAAGGCCATGAAAACTGATAAACGAAATTCATCTTTGGAATGATGTTCAAGCTGAAATTTGGCTCAAACCTGAGCTCATTTTACCTTTTTTAAAAACAGTTGTAGATGAAAAGATTTTTAATGCTTAGAAATTCAGTTTTATATTGTTAGACTACTCAACCTTAAGATTAAGGTTTGTTATCACTCAATCAAGAATACAATGCTTAAATATTGAATGCACTACTGTTTTAGCTGTATGCTGTCAGCAAGTCATATGTTTCAAGGAAACTTTTATGGAACTAAGCAACATTAAACTTCCTAAATTGGGAGAAAAGTACAACTGGTAGCCATACCACTACAATAGAGGGAGACTGTGTATTGTATATATGTTGTATATATCCAGAATATCAACTGTTTTAAGGGTGTACAGTAAAATGCCTTAAATTTATACATGTTTTTCTTTCTTGTATTTCTGTGGTGGAATTTCATAGAAGTAGAGAAATGTGAGCAATTAATTCTGTAGAAGAGTGGTAATTTAAGACACAGAAAACATCTTGCAAATACTTTTTTCTTAAAATGTTTTCTGTTTGCAGTAACTTAAAATGTTATTTGAAACTTTTTTAGGCAAACCTTTTGAGAGCGATTTTTATACTGACAGTGCATGTGTTTCATTAGTATTTGCATTTGGGTCAAAATTCTGCTTTTGATGCCATCTCCTGCCATCCCAGTCCTCCAGAGTTTAGCCTGTGTCATTGTGGAGCATCTTCAGAGTATACAAACTGCACTTCTCTCTGATAAAAATAGACTACATGATGCCCTCCAGGACTGCAACTAACACACTCCTCTGCTGATGGATGCTGAGTGCACAGGATCCCACCAGGGCTAGTCCAAAGCGAAAACACCTGAACACTGGTAGTGTGGGTGCCAGGTTTTCAGCATCAACTGTTTAATTCCAAGCATTCACTCCTGTTGTGCCACATTACTTGAAAGTTTAAATGGAGGCAATGTTAACTTATGGAAATAAATGGGCTCTGTAGATATAACCAAGTGTTGCTTTATTTTCCTGTCGTGGACATTAAAGTTTAGAAATGCTTCTGAAACCTGATTCAAAGACCACAATTTGACAAGGTTTATTCCATGTAAGGGAAATCCTAAGACTCATTGACTGTGATATGCACAGGGATTCTAACTTCAGGTATAGTTTCTTTAGCACACAGAATGGCAATGCAAAATATTGTAGCTGGGTTTCCACTGTGTTATAAAAGCCAGTCCTTGTGCTTTGCATGTTTTTGTCAACTGGACTCAGTCAAAATATGTCTTTCTTTTTCTTAAGATTTGCACTGCTTTTTTTCTCCTTTGAATTTGTTGCTCTTTTGGGCTATGTGCAAAAGTGTCACCAGTGACAGCAGCAATGTGCAGGGCTTGTTTTTGTGAGCAGCAAATACTGAAGAGGTTTGGTAGAGCATCTCTTAGAGAAGCAGTTCAGCATCTGAAGCCTCCAAAGATGCTAATCTATCTTTGTACCTCCTGATCTCAACTGCGATGTTGCCTAAGGCATAATTTAATCAGAGAGGCATGATTTGATTTCTGAAGGCTGCTCCCAGCTCTGCATGGGCACAGTGTGGCTGATCTTTTCTATGGTGCCACGTGCTGCAAGTCTGTCCCTGCCATCCCCTCCCAGCCTAGGGGTCCTATGGCTTTTGAGAGGCTATGGGATGTGAGCTAGAGGGTCCTCTCTTCTTTCTGTACATCAGCAATACATTCTTTTCTGGATCTAGAGTTTTCATGCTTTGTTTCTGCTACCCCAGGTAATCTCCTTTATACACAGGAATCAAAGCAGGTAAGAGAGAATCTAATATTTTAAACGAGGTGCCTGTCATCTGATTAAATCTGAATTGTACTTGTTGTGTGATGCTTCCAGATCCACTCTATAGAGCTTTTCATAGTGCCCTTTTTATGTTGCCGTACATGAACATTTTTGGTACAGGACAAAATATATTGAGGTCTTTAATGTGACTGGCAGCTGCAGTGTTTTAGGGGTGCTTTTGTTCTGATGGCGTGTGATTTGTGAAGCAGTAGTGTCAACATGCTGATGACAGGCGACACCCTTCCTGGGACACCATGGCCTCCAGATGTGGCCAAGGAGCAAAGATGCTTCAGCACAATGTTTGTTCCCAGCTCCTCACGCCGTCAGTCAGCTCCCAGGCTGCCACAGTTTGCTGTGTAGTGATTTCAGTCAATCTGCACTGATTTTGGTCTGCGTTAAAATGCTGCACCATTGATCATGGTGTTTTAGGAGCATGTGTGTATATACATATTGTATATATTGCCATAATACATGTTCAGGCTATGTTTTTATGAAAAAACTTCCAAGTACTTTTGGAAAAGCCATTACAAATGAAACACTGTTGTAATTTTCATGCTTATTTTTGGTACACTTTTAACTTTTTACAGAAATTGTTGCTTATTTTTATTCTCACTTGTGCATTTCTAAAACGGTCTTTTAATACTAGTGTATAGTAACAAAGACATTTAATCTGATCTGATATAAATATGTATCAGATTGGTATTATAAACTAATGGCCATGCTGGCTTAATGACAGACAAGCCTAAAAAAACTAAGCTGCGTGAAGGTGTGATGCATCCCATGCTAAGATAGGTATTTAACGTAAATTACATGAACTGATCTCTGGAACTGCTTATAGCTCTGTTTTTCTTAAAGGAGGAGGTGGGAAGACTAGTTTAGGCATGCTTAACATGTCAGATAGCTGAGCAGGAGTGAAATGAACCCTAAATTACTACAGCTGGTATAATATAATTACTAAAAGCCCTTATTTTCTAAACTGATACTGAGGATTACAGTTACCCCCTAAGAATTACTTATTTTCAGTTCAAATTGCCATAGAGGTGTTTTGGAGTAGAACACACTCTGCTTTCCAGATTTTCCAATTTGAATAAAAACCAAAAAAGCCCAACTTGGCTTGTAAGAAGTTCATCTGCCTTTGACTGTGTAGATACAATTTTTGGCTGAACATGTACGCTCCTGCTTTTTGATTTTCAGAGGAAAATCAGCTTTCAATTTAAGAATATTTTTCAAACATTCTTCTACAGAAAGATATAGATGTTACCTATATTCGCAAGGCAGGTAGCTAATTGTGTTGATGGAACAAGATGAAAAGGACTTTTCATAACTTTCAGTACCTCCAGAACTTTTGGTTCAAGCTTTAAACATATATCGGAATCCAGGCAGATTTTAATCAGTACAGATCTTAGGAAAATGGGTGTTGATTTTTCTTCAGGAGAAAGTAGACATTTGATTTTTGCAGCATACCTATCAAACATTGTGTTTAATGACCATCAAAGCACAGATGGCTCATACAGCAGACCCTGTAGCAGGGGACATGCTGAAATCCAGTGCTGAAAGGGTACTCATGTCTGGGAAGGATGCAAAGGACAAAAACTGACATTTTGAACCCCTGTTTGGTTATAGGGCTGCTTCCAAAGACCAGAGTCCTTTTGTAGTGGCTGCAATGTCTGTGTGACTGCTGGCACATAAAAGGCCAGTGCCAAATGCCAGTTCAGGAACATCACTGGACCTTCAAGCATTTGAACTTACAGTCTTAAGCCTACTCAGACTCTATATATAGTCTGTAAAGGTGTTTTTTGTGCAAGCCTTGTAACAGTGGTGAGGACAAGCATCCTAAGAAAGGAGCTCTTGTTTGCAGAAGATGGCAATTGTGATTTCTTTCCTCTTGTACATTTCCCTCCCCACCCCACTGTGCTCTTTTATCCATTTCTCTGTGGTGGGGAGTCTGGAGTGACTCAGGAAAGTCTCCTTGTATTAAACACCTACTGGTGACTTGCTGAGACTTGGCAAACTGATGTTTCTGTTTGCCTTCAGAAGTCTCTGTATTTTTCTTGCATGTTAGTCCACGTTTAATTTAATTTCTGTTATTGTTTTTTTTACCAAGGAACTACTGGGGAGCATGTCTACAATTGACACACCAATTCTGTCTACATTTGCTTTCTTGTTTCCTTTTTATTCAAGGAAACTTTTCAAATAAGGTTTTTTTTTTGCTTGAAATGCAAAGACCCACATGGATAAAATACCTTTTTCAACAAAGGCTTGACTTTATCAAGAGAGAGTTTGGATGCTCTTTACATTCCCTGTTACAGGAATGTCTACAGTGCTGTGATCTAAACCACAGCTTTGATATTTTCTAAATATCATATTGATGATGATCCAACATGGTTATATAACTGTGGTTACAGTCAGTTTGCTGCTTCTATAGCTCATACTTTTCTCACGAGGCAAGCTACAAAACTTTCCCATTGCTAACCTTTTCTGCAGGCCTCTCTCTGCTCCCAGGAATTTGGCTAGATCCCCTTTGAAAGAGAAATACCATCCTTTCCTTTACGGTGCACCTCACCACCTGACTCGCAGCTTTGGCTGTTAAGTGAGTGTAGCTGCAGACAGGCACCTTGCTGAGCCCAAAGCTTGCTCTCTTCAAGGTTTTGTAAAGTAGCTGGTTTTCCACCAGCACTCATACGTGTGCTTACAATGTTTTACAAAATTGCTATTTTTGGTGGGGTTTTTGTTTCTCCCCCCCTGTTTGTTATGAGAAGTCTAAATGTTATGGGGCAGTTTTCTAATTTTACCCCATACTGTTGGCTCTGCCTCAAGAAAGACATTTGATTCAGCTTTAGCTGCCAATATCTCTTTGCCACTCAGTCATTACAGTGTAATTGGATCTAAAGTATGTGTATAATTTGCTGCTAGCAATGCTGGCTTCTCTTAATTATGACATCCAGCTGATTTCTAAAGGATACTAATCAATGTGCAGCATAGTAGACAGACACAGATGAATGGGTAAGTCTTTACAAGAACTTGAGTTTTCACAGTACCTGCATATCAAGCTGTTTAAAAGCATTGAGGCAGGATCTCTGGTTGGAAGTGGATGAGGGCTTTTCAAAGGGCTTGTGACACATCCCAGGACACAGTGTGTGCAAAGCCCGAGGTGTTTTAGATTGTATATACATATGCATTCTGCTTCACTCTGTAAAATTTCTGGGAAGCAATGAGGAAAATCTTAGAGGTATAGATATGAACTCCGAGGCACATGATGGCTCTTACCATTCCCCTAGTACTTTCTCTTACATACACCCTGATTGAATGTTACAAATAACTTTTCACTGAAAGCATTTCCTTTCGGTGTCTCCTCTGCAAGCCAGCTTTGAAATATCTGTATTTAATTTTAAGCTCGGTGCTATTCTTGCCCATATAGTTTTGATTTTTTTTAAGCCTTGTATTTTTCTTCATCTGTCATGTCATAGAAAACCTGTTTTCCAGGCTGAAACAGTGCTTTTAAGAAGTAACATGATCATGAGTTATGGTCACATAAGGCTCTAAAGCCTTTCCAAGCAGCTCCTTCCTCACAGGCTCATATAGTTTTGTTTGCAGACTGCAACTGGAGGATCTTAAGGCTTTATCACGTCAAATACTCGGCTCCTCTAGGGTATCTCAGATGTGCTGCAGTGGTTTAATAGAATCCTTGTGTTCCAACACCTTATTAAAGGTCCTGACACAGCCAACTTGTGTTAGAAAATTTGGCTACATGACAAACCCTGCTAGAGGTTATGAAAACTCTGTGGGGATGTTGATAGATTTGGACAAACTGAAAGACTATGTGCACAGCAGTGAATCTTGTGATTAGCTGTCTATATATATACTTAATTACTTCAATATTTTCAGTTACCAACATCTTAATTAAAAAAATATCTGCTTTCCATTTCTTTTTTTATTTTTTCTTAAATTTGGTGATTTAGAACATTACATTCAGTGCAGCTCACTCAGGTGTTCTGATTACCAGAAAGCTGGGACATGCAAAGAATCTTTTAAAGGAATTCTTTCTGTATTTTTACATGACATACTGCACAGTGCAAGTCAATATTCATAAATTACTTCTGGCTGCTGTTAGTATTCCACAGCTCTGCTAATTCATGTGCCAGATATATTTAAAATGAATCATTAAATGCCAGGAGATTTGATGCTTGTTCCACATGCAACAGCTCACTATTGAACAAAACTCCAGCACTATGTACTGGTGCTAAACTTTGGCAACCTTTGATTTTATAATAAATATGTGAGTCAGAGGCAGGATAAATCAGATTCTGTGCTGTCAGCTTGGCAGAGATGATTGATCATACCTTTCTGACAGCACTGCATTTGACTACAAGCTTCATGCAGCCTTACTTTAGATCATACAAAGGCATCCGGATGATGAAAAGCACACTAGCTTAGAAGATAGCATACAGTGCTGTGCCAGTGTCATATTTATCCAGCGGCATGCGTACACTAAAATGCTTCAGGCTGTAGCTCATGCTAATAATTATCTCTTATGTTGAATCCACCTTAACGCATTTTTATTCCTTTACCTATATTTTAAACAAAAATTGTTTTCAAAATCCTTTCCAAAATGGAAATGTAAACCCATTATCTAAAGCAGACACATGGGGGTAATAAAATACCTAGTTCCTAAGCTCACTTAGACTTACTTCTTTTAGAAATTAAATCATTGTATGTTAGGTTAGGTGGTTAGGTGGTCATGCAAATGTTGTTCTTATTTCTGCTTTAGAAAAAACCTGGCTAATTGTGTATCAGAAACAATCTAGTGCTACATATCTGGGTTTGATTTGTTGCTGTTTGGCTCTTGATGATGGATGCCTGCATTAAAACTCTGTTCTTGAAATATGGTCTGAAACCCAACAGCTTTCCTGGGCAGAGGCATGAGGGGAGCAGCACGTGGCTGTCTCCCCTTCTTGGCCTTGCTGGTGAGCAGCTTGTGTAGCTATTGTAACAGTGTGGCTCATTTGAAAGCTATGCTCATGGAGAAATGGTATTTCATTCATGTTATAAATGTGCCTTCATACAAAGCACAGGCTCATGCAGTACAATGTTGGGAATATTTTCCCTCACAGTTTTTCAATATGTCATTTGAAATATACTTATGTTCAACCTATATGGCTTTCATCTGGCTTTGTCTATTATACATATGGTTTTCTGTATATGCGTATATGTGTATACATATGATTTAGAGCTAGGTGCATTCCTGTGTTTCAAGTTTAAGAAAATCAATAAAGTATTATTTAATGCATGCCAACTTAATTTTTAATATTATTTCTAAAGTAAATGGCAGAAAGCATATAACCATCCACCATGGAATAATAAATTGATACAGAATGTGTGGGGAAAAGACAATAAGCCAGATTCATTAGAAAGCTCAGTACACCACTCCAGCAACACAAAGCAGTCATAAACCCAAGGTTGGAATTGCATACAGCAAATGGTGTACACCAGTAAATCTGGCCCTAGTAATTTTATTGCAAATGATATACAAGCCAGAAAAACATTTAGATATTGAAATTAACACTTTTAACAATGATGTATAAGGCAGTGAATAATAATTAGGAAGTTCTTTCAAGATCTCTGTAATAATTCTGGAGTAATTCAGAGTCTATTTTTCCCCTATATATATGAGATAAAATGAGATAGACTCTCTTTTCCTTATGTATGTAACATCTTTACTGGTAAGGTATCATACCAGCTCCCAATTTGCCAAATGTTACAACTGTGCATGAAGCAAAGGCTTTTGAACTTGGAACAAAGCTGGATAGAAATGGAAAAGATAATAAAATAAAAGGGAGTTGCTGGATAAACATAACACAGTTTTTGGTTTTGTGTTTTTTGGTTTTTGGGTTTTTTTGATTGATGCAAATCTGCATCTGTGTTTACCTGTATCAAAGTGGCTGTGTTTATCAGGTCATGTGAAGATAGCTCTTGGATAGATACAAATGCTGATGCAACCTTTGAAGATTTTTGGAGGATGTAGCCGCTATTGTAAGGTTTTGGATAGTCTCTTCTGATGCCCAAAGAAAGAAAAGGTTTTTTATTTCGTATTTCATCTATACCATATTTTTCAACATTGCTTTTAAAATGCAACCGGTTCCTTTCTTTCTAACTAAACTGATGAAAGAGAATATTGAATCTGTCAGGTAATATATCAGCTTTTTGTTGTTGGATCAGTTTTTTGAATCACTGTTTGACCATATTATTGGTCACTGTCTGTCTTTATGCTGCCTCCCAAGGTACCAAATGCAGAGCTGGATCTCCAATAGAGCTCCATCCAGGAAAGAAATCTTTACAATAAGCCTGGGAAGAAGTCTGGGTGTCAGTGCCAACATTGCCTTGCATGACATTGTGCACATGGGGGAAAGATTTCCATGCAGATTAGAACCAAACCCTCAGATGAACCTCTTTAAAAACTGAACTTCTTCAAGCAGTTATTGCAGCAGGTCTGAAATAAGTTTTGCTGCCTGGGTTCTGCATGGAAATCAGGCCATTGCTTTCCAAGCTATCAGTCTGAGCTCTTTCATGAATACCAAATTCATTTAAAAAAAATCAGATTCAATAAAACAATTTCTGTAGGGGAAGAAGCAGCGTTAGGAGAGTGACTGAAATATGGGTTTGCATTAAATTCCCTTTTTTGCCAGATGATAGGCATGCTTCAGAAGTACTACTGCAAGCATTTTAAAAATAAACCCCAGTCCTCCAGACTTATATAAAACCTTTTTGCTCTAATAAAAGTTGGCTAGCTGTGTGTGTGAGAGAGGGAATGAAACATTAGTGGTCGAAGCAGCACATAAGAGCAATGCTCTGTGTACCAACACTGAGCTGTCAGCCACCAGCTGCGGGGAAGGAGCAAGCCCTGCAGTGGGAGAGTTGTGCTGCTGCAGTTCTGGGATGCCCCTCTGATATTCCCATCTCTCCTCCCAGGCACTTTCAACGCCAGCTTTTCAGGTGCTGACACCATAGAGAAATTTGGCTGGAGCCTTTTTTTCCTGGAAATGGGAGGCATGAGGGACAGAGTGTTAGTAGGAGCAAGCGCTTGGGAAGTGCCATTAGCCTCCATGGAGAGGTGGCCCATGACCTACGCCGCTTGGTTCCTGCTCTTGCCATACCCAGGGAGAATGTCGTATTTAACGAGAGTCTGGGGGAAACAGCTGGCTTTTGAGAGCCCATCCAAAACCTATTATTTTTGACAAATACAGGCTATGTGAAGTTTGCAATAAAATCTATTATACCAAGCTACAATAGACTGTATAGAAGAAATAGACCCCAAAACTGAACATATCAGTGCTGTCAGTGTTGTGTGCATTCCTGTGCTTCTGTGTCCATAGGAGATAATTAATTGAACACACTGGAGAGACAAGCACATCTTACAGAAAAAAGAAAAAAAAGTCTCATTTCCTGAGGGCAGTTGCAAAAACTGGAATATTTCTTATTTTGGGTAGCTGGAGAGAAGAGGGAGACAGACCAAATTGCGGATCAGGGCAATACAGTCACAGAGTCATCATCAGCAACAATGAATGGGCAGAGTTTTGTCTCCATGAATTTCAAGTCAAGGTGACTCAAAGAGGTAACTGCAGGCTTAAAAGCCTCTTAAAGAAGACTGCCAGAGAGACAGACCTATCTCTCCCAGCCAGAGAAAACTGATGGCTGATATATGAAACCTGAGGGCAGATAAGAGATTTCTTGGACAAGTTATATTGACTAGGACTGAGCTGAAAAAGATCCAGACTGTTGTGGCCTCCATTTGTACAAATACAGAAGCAACATTCATATAAACCTTTCAAGCTCTCTGAATTGCCTTCCATATTTTTCTCCATATTTATGTTCAGATAACAAATGCACGAGTTTGGGCAACTTCCACAGTAAGCCCTGATTCAGCTGTATGTGTGTGTCCCAAGACTTTCCAGCCACCAGATGGGACTGAAACAAGCAGAAAATTGAGACCCAGGAGTTTCTTTGTATTCTGTACAATCTAACATGATTATTTATTTATTTTAATAATGTAAATGGTTGAAACAGATCTATGTACATAAAAGTTGCTGAACTGGCTGAGAGCAAAGGTCCATGTAATGTCCCTGCCAGTGGCTTTTCTGCTGAGAACAAAAGCTATCAGAAAGAGGGAGAGACATAGCTTCTCTGGCTTGCTTCCCAGCAACCTGGGGCACAAAGGACTGCATCTGGACTAGGGTGTTTAACAGCTGTGAGGAGCACATCCCCAAAAAATGTGTTCTCTCTCCTTTTGAGCCTATCTAGGAAGGAAGGTAGCTAGGAAGGAAGATAGCCATGTGTAGTTTAAAGGATAGTAGTTTGGGGTTTTGGGTTGCAATTTTTTCCATTCTGTTTTCTTTAATTGTCTTCCAGGTCAGAACTAATCATTAGAACAAATAACATATTTCCAAGTTTCATGAAAGGCAGCAATGCTTTTTAACGACTTGTGTAACACGTGCTATTTTGGCCCTGGTTAATGGAGAGACACTTAACAGAGAGCTGTGCCATATACAAAGCTCTGTAAAGAAATAACTGAGCATTGATGAGCTCCCACTGAAACATTAGCATCAAAATATTCCTCTTCAGACTCCAAAATGCTGTGCCAAACCTCATGAAATTCTTGTCCACATCGGGTCCCCCTTCCTGCAGCCATGACCAGTGTCAGTCACTTCATCTTGTGAAGGGTTCAGGCAAGAGATTATTCAAGTCAATAGGTGGACTTGAACCTCCAGCAGGTGCTCACACAAATCAGTTGACACATGGCCCAGGACAGGCTGTTTGTTGGTCAGGCACCCCTCATATTCCTATGCAGGTGCTTCTGAACTGGTGCACAATAACCTCTCTTCACTTATGAAAGTGCACTGCCTACCCTAGGGGTAAGTGTCCCTGCAGCACTGTTTATTTGAACTTCTGTCCTGCTTTTCTTCACCATGAAGATTTATTCTGGTAAGGTTTGTGGCTCCCCAGCAATGTCTGTGCATCTAATAGAAATTTGTTTCTTGATTTAGTTTCTTACTAATACATGGATAATGCATTTTTAATAGGTTTTTGCCAGTTGCATCTCCTTTTTCTCATAGTATTATATCAATCAACAAATTGTGGTTCCCTGAGGGTCACTTGACATTCAAACGTATTCTAGAAATAGTTTTGAATTCTTTAGTCTACAATTGAGGAATTTTATCCATAAACCAATTGTGATTGGCTCAGACAGACACATAATATTGTTTCAGTTCAGCTAGGGCACCAATTCCAAACATTTCAGTTCAAATGCTAATGGAAAGGACATGCACAAAGGGCTTCAGTTGCAATTATGTCTTTTAAGTAAGACAAAAAAACATTGAAATACAGCAACAGATTTTGGTTTTCTGTGTTTCAGAGCATCTAGTTTGGTAAACTTTGAGTTTAATTTTCAGACTTTCAGAGCCTTAAATTAGAAGCTGGGGACTCTATTTGGAGCAGTAAATGTAATCTCCGAACAGTGTGCATATCACCTATTGTGTTCCAGAAGTGCTTCAGATTTTTTTTGCCTGCAAAACCTGTAATTCAAGTCCATTACTAGAAGATTTTGTTCACTAAAAAAAAAAAAAGAAAAAAAAAATAAAGGTTTTAGCTTTATTGTCTGCACTCTGGATACAGTTTACATTCTTGTATTCTTGGCAATGCTAAGAGCAGATCAGGAGCTATCATTCCAGAGACAACTATCTGAAGCCTAGGTAGAGTTATGGATTTTACATTAACAGCCTATTTTGTAGAAATCCTTTATTTCTCATTAACAAAATACAGGCCCAATGTGTATCATGATAATGTTGCTCTCTTATTTATGTTTCTGTTGTTTCAAAAATTGATTGTAACTCCACTTTAGTTGGTTTTATCATTTATTATGATATGCCATATTCAACATGCTTCTTTCAGATAATAATTCATGTTCAGAAGTTTTGGTCCAGGAAATGTCACCTTTCTTCAGTTCTGCCTGGTTTTCAGTAAGTTTACTTGTAGTGACTGGTAATGCTGAGAGTTCTCTCGTTTGGTATCATGTATCATACCTGCATTTGGTATCCTGTTGTTTTACTGTCAGAAATCTTTGATATCATTCCGCTTTCCTTGATAGACAGTGTATCTATATTGCTCTTGTATATTGCTACAGAGTTTCTTTACAAAGCAGTTATTACCTTTCATAAATGTATTTATTGAAGAAGTCCATTTTTTTAATGGTATATAGCTGGTACTACAATTAAAAAGGAAGAATGGTCCTGTTAAATATCCCTTTATATTAAAAAAAATAATCCAACAAACCCAAAAAACTAATATCCCTCCCCCCAGAAAAACCCCAGCAACCAAACAAAGACTTCAAACCATTAGGAAAAGCATGTTATTATGCTATGCTATAATTTCATCCCTATTTTTCCTGTAAATTGTTTTAAATTTACAGGAAATATAAACCTTGGGATAAAAATATTTAGCCATCTTTCATCTCTTGCACTGAATCTTCTGGATCCTTTAAGCTTAGAGCATACTAAGCTCCTTACTGAATATCTCTGTATCAAAACAATTTGTATCACTTCACAGATTGTATATTAGCCTCAGAAAGGGTTACAACAAAACTCTGTATCCCATACCCAATGGGTCAGAAATTGCTGCTATAGAGAGTACCTCTTAACATTACCAAAACTTTACATAATCAAAATCCTTGTTTGTTTTTTATCTATATACTTTATTGTGTCTATTTTTATTTTCTTTTCATGTCCTATAACACAAGAAGATTTCTCTTAGCAATTCCTTTCATTTTCTCTCTTTATATTTTAGGAGTCAGACAGAGAAAGGTAGAACTGTGCAAAGGCTGTGTCCTTTTTGAACGTATTTATTTACATGTATGTAGCTAAAATGGGAAGGCAAGTGTTTTCTCTTGTCCCTTTTTTTGTCCTCCTTTAAATGGATCAACCTGCAGTAAACAAGTTATATTCCAGCTGCATGAACAGCCTTCCAGAAAAAAATTGAATCAGATTAAGAGCTAACTTCACAGCTGTGGTTGCTGGATCTTCAAAGGTGTATTTGATTCACTTGCCTCTAACCATCTGAAAACTAAGCATTTAGTTAGTGCAAGTGTTGAAGATCTCTAGTCACTGGAGAAAAACTGGTCCTTCCAGGAGCTGATATGAGCCATTCTGCTGTAAGCAGGATGAATTTCTATCTGCCTGGCTTCTGCTTCTAGTGGAGTTGCACTTTCTTGTATCTCCAGTACTGTTGGACTTTGCTGCCTTTTACACTGACACTCTTTGACACAGCTCACAGCCATTTGAGTATGGTGGGTTTTCCCATCACTCCCTCTGGAGTAGTCTGTTTTCCCCCACTGACCATGGAGCTATATGAGAACAAACACACTGGACTTTTGGGCAGTTGAAAATAGATGAGGTAAATCCCACTCTTTGAAGTAGTAGTGATAAACCCAATGAGATTATCCATCCAGCTAGCAGTACAGATGCCTGTGTGAACAGCCAGGATAATGTACTGAGGGAGGAGAGCAACTCATTAGCTGTGGAGAATAAAGAGAAGGAGGTGCTTCACTGGATAACATGGCTTTATGCCTGTTGCTGCAGCAGAGGGAGTGATGTGCCTTTTGCGGATTTCATAATCAAGGAGTTAGGGTAAAAGTAGTTTTTTCTTTCCTGTAGAAAATCTCAAAATTGAAAATTTAAGGCAAAAGGTGCCAAATATCCAGTGGTCAGCACCAGCCATGGGAGCCTCCAGTTCAGATCTCTCCTCTTCTTCAGTGCTGCTGGGCATTCTCCATCCCTTCTCCTGAGGTTGTTCCACTTTATCCAACCTCACTATTTGGACATTGAAGGCAGGGGTAGCAAGGAAGGCTGTGAGAGGTGTGCTCTTACACTCATGACAATAATTTTACTCCCAGATTCTTTGTCTCAGGTACCATTCAGTGCAAAATGGTGCCGGTGATGAACTGACAGTTTGTTTTCTGAAACAAATAAGCACTTCAGAGAGAAATCTACTGGTTTGTGCAGAAGACAGCATTAAAAATATGCAATCAGTAAAGATAAGAGGAAAATCTACTGTTTGTATAGAAGAAGAATGCTTTACAGCCCTAATCTGTTACTAAAGGTTCCCATTCATCCTTGGCAATGAGATCAATTTGTGCTGAAAATTTAGTCCTATATGTGTGAATTGGAAGTGATCTTATTAGTGTTTTACTACATCAGGTCTGATAAACTCCACTATCTATTTCAGTTAAGCTTCTATTGATCCACTTAGGAGATCAATTTGGTTTTCATTATTTTTAGAGGGGTGGTTTAATTTGTCTCAGACTGAAGTTATTAGAAAAAATGTAATTTAGCAACTTTTTGGGGGGATGAGCATGTACTATCTATCTCACGTGCACACACAGACACACACAAAGGTACATATTTATGTAGCAGGTCTGCCTGTATGATGCTTTCAGTTTGTCCTCTTGCTTCTTCAGTTCCTGTTACTGTAGGTGAATCAGCCTTCAGTGGCTGAGCTGCAATATAGCTATAGAAAGAAAAAGTTAATGGGTAACAGGGACTTTTCTAAGTCCATCTGCAGCCAAAGCTCCAGCTGCAAGTCAGAAAGGGCAGTACAAGTGAAAGGTCTCATGTTTCAAAAAGAGGGTGGATGTGGCTGAAGAAAGCAACAGATAGGTGTGATGTCTAAACCCTGGGTAAATGTCAACTTCAAATAAAGTCCTTGCTTTGAGAAGGGAGGATGTTTTCCTGTTTCTGTAAAAAAATGATCGGAAGGATGGAATGCTTCTATAAGGAAGGGTTGAGAGAGCTGGATTTGTTCAGCCTGGAGAGGAGAAAGCTCTGGGGAGACCTTAGTAAAAGTGGAACATGTTGCCCAGAGAGGTGGTGAATGCCCCATCCCTAGAAACAGGCAGGGTCAGGCTGGATGGAGTTCTGAGCAACCTGTTCCAGCTGAAGATGCCCCTGGTCATTGCAGGGGGGGCTGGAACTAGATGATCTTTGAAGGTCCCTTCCAACACAAACCATTCTATGATTTTATCAGGTACATTCGGCAATGCCCATAAGTGGATTGGAACAGGGAGGGAAGGGCTGTGAGAAAAGCCCCTTTCTCTAAAGTATCTGCTAGTGGTTTTGGTCTACTGTACACCAGGGAAAGCAGAAAAGGCTCCTTGAGGTGAGCAATAAAGACAAGACCCAAGACTTTGGCCTACATGAAGATTCACATCTTGCAATTATATGGTGTAAATACTCCCCTCCCCATTTCCTGTCAACAATGCAGGGATCCAGGGCTGTGCCTCTTGTGGGCACCAAACCAGGCAAACTGTGCAGGGAAAAGGCTACACTCATGGTGAATTTGAAACAGTTTTTAGTACTGTCATGGTAACTAGGCATCGCTGCACTTCATCCCTGAAGTGCATGAAGTTGAAATGGAAAATCACAAAAAGAGGTGTGAGAAAGGCCATAAGAAGTACCCCTGCTGCTTCATTTTTCTCTGTAGAGATGTCATAGACCAGCCCTGTTTATTTATAGCTGTGTTAGCATAAATCCAACTTCAATTTTTCAAAAGCTGGTTTGCTATAAGACTACTCTGTGTCTTTACCGCTGTTCACACTTCACAGTCAGATGAAGTTATTAGCGGAAGGCCTATAAATCCAAATTATTAAACTGAGTATCTCCCATTCAACTGAAACAAACTCAGGGTAATAAATTGAAAACATAAAAAACCTTTCCAAATTGAGAGATAGACCTCTTGAACAGAGAGCTGAAAACTGAGTCATCTAGCAAAGACAACTGGCACTATGCATGCACTGTCTTGCTTTGTGAAGTAAAACCTGTGAACATATTTGTCATGGTTTCCTCTGAGGCAAAAGAAGACTGGTGCTGAATCTGATCTGATGTACAAGACTCGCAAAAATTTCTAAGTGACTTGGGAAGTCAGTGTGCTCCTTGGGCACATCTCTACATTTACGTGGATGCATGTATCCAGCCTGTGCAATTAGGCTGAGTTGATATCATTGTCCTGTTTCTAAGAGGCAGCAGATGTTACAGTCTTGCAACCTGTCTTCTCATCAGGGGGAAGTTGCGGATGTAAAGGCCAAAGTTTCCTTGTGAAGCAAACTTGTTTACGTCCACAGTCTCTGCTGCAAAACTTGTACAACAGCATACGGAAACCTGCTTTTTCAGAACCTGATGCTGAAGCTACTTATTCATCTCAGTAGCTGTCAATAGATGAGGACGCTAAGTCAGAGCATGCAGTATCTTGCTTTTCCAGCACCCTTAGTCCACTTGGAGAGACCCTTAGTAGCAGACCCGAGCACAGTCAGTACTGCTGCAAGGAACAGATACTGATTCATAGGGAGCAGAAGACCCTCTTGTGTGGGACCTAGCAATGCCTGCTGTAAGGCCCTGCAAAATGATGCTTGAATGAGCCTCTATTGAAACATCCTGATGTTTAGAGCTCTTTAAAACATGGCATTAAGCTTAACTTCCTTTGTGAAATATTGCCCTTTATAGTGCAAACTTTTGTGAAACTCCTAACCTCAGAAAAAACCTTTCAAATCTAAACACTGGAATACATCATTACTGGTTACTCATCATTTCTATAGATTACAATACTAGTAATAGTAATTATCATTACCACTCCATATATTTTCTTTCTGGGAGTATGGTAATTTCTGCACCATGTGTGTGCTATTCAGGCAGTTCCTTTTACAATACTTACTCAGATTGCTGATAAGTGTGCAATTTGCAAATGCGGTCCCCAGCTGAGTAGTCCATTCCTGGTTTGCAAACTACTTCTGCCACCTATAAATAGGTATGTGCTTAAGTGCTTTTCCAGGTGTGACTTTAACACAGTATTGGACAGTGTGGGCCTAGTAGAAGGCAAAACATTTTAACATGCTTTACAGTAAGCCGCCATTTATCTCTCTTGCATGTAACTTTTTTACTGAGGGCTGGATTTTTGTTTAGTTTAATGGACAAAGCACGTTAAGCAAAAGAATAATGTTTCCATCTTGCACTCCTGCTCCATTTAAACTTTGCAAAATTGTTTTTTTGGTTATCAGATTAGGAAAAGGAAAGTCAAGAAAGAACTGTTGTAGGACTGTGTAAAGATAAGTCCCACAGCTGCTATGAAAGAAGAGCTCTCTTGCTGGAATGTCAAATAAAAAAAAAAGAAAACTAATGGAATCAATTCTAAAAACCATCTGGTCCCTATATGGGAGGAATTAGTGTGTAAATGCAACTATGTCCCTCAACCTTTCATCCCTGGGAAAGGTGAAATTTTAAGCCATGATATCCTCCATTACTCATCTCATTAGTCATCTTACTATTATAATTAGTATTGCTAGGCTAGATGCCTGCATTTCAGCTCTTAACCTACCCCCAGTGAACAGGGAGTGGAATTAATCAGCTCTCTCACGGCTGGCTGTCCCTCTGTGAAATGTCATCAAAAAACACATTTGGTGAGAGGGGGAAAGATGTTGCTCTGGAAGAGTTGTTTCAATGTCAACACATTTTATAAATGTGCCTCAGGAACTGGACATTTCCCTAGTTATGTTTATGAAATAATTTACAGTTTCAAAGGATGGAGAAATTCAGGTCAGGATTAAAATTGCTCTGGTTTCCTACATTTCTCCGCACCTCTGCCTGTTGATTTACACATTGCTCCATTTCATCATAGTGGTCTTAAATGTGCAGACAAGAAAAAATGGGTTGGAAGGGACCTCTACAGCTTGTTTGGTCCAGCCTCCTTATTTAAGATGGGCACCTTCTACGTTGGACTAAGCTGTGGCGTTTTGAATGCCTCTAAGGATGCAGATGGCACAGCCTTTCTGGGCAGTCTGCTCCAGTGTTGGACCACCCTTGTGGGAAACTCTGCTCCTTGGCTCAACTGATGTCCTTTGCCTCTTGTCCTTTCACTGTTACTCCTCCAGAAAGCATCTGGCTTTTCCATAAAACCTGTTACTGGACAGCTGAGGACTTACTTGTTTACACTGAGTGTCTCCCTTGGCATCTTCTCACAGATCCCCACCCAGCTTCATGGCCCTTTGCTGGACTTGCTCCAGTATGTCCATGTCTTGACGGTATCAGGGAGCCCAAAACTGGGAACACTACTCCAAACATGGTCTCAGAAGTGCTAAAAAGAGGAGCATAATAATTTTCTTGAGCTGCTGCCTCCAGTCTTACCAGTACAGCCCAGCTTGTGGTCAACCTTCAACACTATAAGATCACAGTGAAGAGAAGTGAATATTTAAGAGAGAAATTAAATTGGAACTACTAATGGGGAATAAACATAATGCTGAACAAAGGAATGGCTTCCAGTACAACATCCCGGTTTCAGTTGTCTGCAATTGTTTGGAGCTTCTGCTTTAGGCAGAAACCTTGGAATAGTCATAAAGATTCACTTTAGACACTAATTGTAGACTTCGACAATTAATGTGTAGAAGTGGGGTTCAGAACAAGCAAGCAACCCCACCTACAGAGCCTGAGATATGATGCAGAAGGCGCATTTACAACCTTGGAGCTGAATCAGTGCCTTTGGGCTCAGTTCCTCATATTTACAGACAAAACAAAGATAACCTCTCACTGTGAAGTTAAATGTAAGATTCAGCATACCCATCCACACCTTCAGATAGAATATGTGAAACTGGGTGTATATTTTCTTCAGAATGTGTGTTTTGATTCTCAGTCTTTCCTCCAAGGCACTGCAGTATTTCCTTCAAGGTGTTATAGTCCTTCCTTCTTCAGGGCAGATATTCATGAGCCAAGGGAAATTTAGCCTTAAATCAGGTATCTTCAGGTATTTTTCTGTCTTACAAGTCTAACTTCACAAATGACATTTTAAGAGGAAAAACAGAGAGAAGGAAGGGACAGGATGCATTTAGCATTTGCTCAAATATATTAGAAATGTGGGATCATCTGACTATCACAGACAACTGTACTATTGATGTCTGGGTTAGAAAGGTCTACAAAACATCTACTCTACTTGTCACCAGCCTGCAGCAGTTGCAAATCAGTCTGATACCCAATAATCAGCATAAGATTTGTAGTAAGTGATTCAAAGGCAAAAATAATAATGAACCTCAGGAAGCAGCACTGGAGAGAAGCCAGAGAAAAAAGAGGAGAAAACTGAGATTAGGTCTTTTATATGCATATATATGTAAAGACCAGTGTCCTGTGTCCCTATGGCACAGCATTTTGTAGGGTAGAATGCCCATCTAAGCCTAGGGATCCCTTTGCACTCAACACAATGGAGAGCTAAAGCAACCATCTTTTTGTCCTTGCCAATTCAATAGGATATAAAATCTGTCTAGACATGAAATCTGGCTTATGGGCTGATACTGAGTGTGTGAGTAGAACAGGGAATTGGGGGCATTAGACGTTATTACCACTAAGAGTCTGTAAACCTTCAGACAGTGTTTGCAACACTCTGGGGGGAAAGCAAACCTCTCCCTCTGCATGGCACGGAACCACACATGCCAGGTAAATGAGGCCAGAAAATAGGAGAATTAAAATCACAGAAATAGCAATCCAGGCCCCTATCAGACTCAAGATAATAGTGAAATAAAATCTTTCTTTTAGGAAAGGTTTAGGCAGGTATAAGTATATAAGATATAAGCATCCTCTAATAAAATACCCAGGTGCTACAGCTGATGGAATAGTGAAGGCAAGTTTGGATCTGAAAACCAAAAGAGAGCATAGTTTCATTTGTAAATATAGCTCACAGCATCACCACCCATGCCCCAACTATAAGGCAAATTTTCACATCTCTTGAATTTTTAGCTTTAAGTGCTTTTTTCCTGACACAGACACATGTCTGTTCATACACATGGTTGCTTGTTTTTGAGGAAGAGTATTGGCCAGGAACAATTAATTACTTTTACCCGCAGGCACCACTGCAATGACCAAATCCAGCTCCATGGTTAAAGAAATGTAGACCTCAAACTTCTGGTTCTCCTAAGGAAGAAAAAGTATATATTTTATCACCAGTTGTTGAAATTTATGGCATTGAAATAAAGAGCTAGCTAGAGGCTGACTCAGCAGAATGTACTTGCTGGCAGAAGAATGCCTAAGTTATTTTTGAGGGGGAGAGCATGTCATCTAAATTAATGTAGAGGAATTGCCTCATAAGTCATCTCTACAGTTGTGCTGCACTACACTAGTGTGAAGACCAGAGTTCAATGCTATTCTCATTTTGCAGATGTAATACTGATTCATCTGGTTTGGATCTTTATGTCATTTTACACAGGCTAGTTGTAATGATACTCAGATGAGGCAGAGGAGTACACTAGCTGGACCATTAAACCTACTATTAAATCCAAGCTAACTGTTCAAGGAGTATACTTCCTGTACTATAAGGCTGCATAGTGCTGATCACTCCAGTGAAAAATTTGAAATATAGTGTATTTCATGAAAAAAGAAAGCAATACAAGAAACACTTAAGAGTGGGCAACACTGCATCATTATTACTGCATTTTTCCTCTACCTGTAGGGAAACCAAAGCAATTACATGTTAAAGCATATACTTACACCAAGTGTTGCATTGTGTAGACCTGCATATCAGATTTACTATGAGCTCTCTAAAGAAGTCAATATTTGAAAACAGAGGTAGTGGAAAGCAGAGATTTCTTTTCACAGTTTTAAGATACTCAGAAGCCCTGGGAGTTTGAATAGTTCTACTTAAAAAAAAGGAGGGGGGGGGGCATGGTGTTTGAAAAAGTATGTATATGAAACTTCCAGTGAAAAACTGGGGAAAACTTTGGGGATATATCCCTCCTTGAGTAGTTGGTAGAGCCCCTTACCTGTGCCAGCCTGCAAGTGGGATCTGCTGCTGGGCCATGCATCATGGAATAATTGCTGGGCTCTCAACAGAAAAGATGTTTCCAGTACAGACCTGGACAGTTTCTGAGGTTTGCTTCACCTGGCTGGAAACTAGTCATATTTCTCATGGTCTCTATCACCAAAATCAGCATGTTTGTATTTAGTAGTTTGTGCTTGAGAAACCTGATGTATTTCAATACAAGCTTATTTTGATGGAATTTTTCTGGCTTGCTTTATATGAGGCATTCTCTTGGACGAGCTTTGGCACTTATAAGACAATTCTCTGGTCTGGCTTCGCTCCAGCAAGGCATGGCCTCATTCCAGAATGCTACTAATGACAGTGCAAGAGTGACACGTACCAGTCTGCTCATTATTGTGCAGAAGAAGCAAACTCCACAAAATAGTCTATTTAACACTAGAGAAAATGTAAACCTGACAGGGTTTAGAAGTGGACTAAATATACTTAGGCACTGGCAACTGTAAGAGGCATTATGTAATCACACATTCACGCTTTTATTGAGTACAAAATTCATTTGGGAAGAAAAGTGGAGAATACTTCACTCATAAGTGGCATGGCTGGTAAGGAGATAGCTGATTTCTCTAGAGGGCTGATTGATGAGGGAGTGATATTTTGTTCCCTCAGCTTTATTTTAGCTTTTCAGAATAGAAACTCTTCCTGTTACAAATAATAACCTTCCTTTCCTAAGCAAACCTTTCAATCTTTTTGATAGCTATTCAAGGTTTTAGAGCTTTGTGACAACACTTTGAAAACTAAGGAAATGCCCTTTAGCTCCTGCATATCTATTTTGAAATTCATCCCTTGCACTGTTTGTATGCTGACTGTAACACTACCAAAACAGAACCGAGGTGCTGATGACACGCTCGAGCAAAAGGAAATTGTATAACCCAGGACACTCAGTAAAGCCCCGAAAATGACTGAAGTGTACCAGAGAAAGCAAAAAGCTGTAGCTCTCTTTTCAAAATGGCTTGCTTCTGAGGCTCCTTTTCTCAAAGGATTGAGCTGCCAGAAGACCAGCAAGAGCCTTGTTATGAGTCAAAGAAAACATCTCTACAGTGTCTCCAGGAATTGGAGTAATTTCTGTGTGCTGTTTCGTTGGATGATCTCATAACAAGAGTTTGAAAATAGTACTTAAATACTGTAGGAAGTGCAGAGAAGGGCAAAAAGTGTACTGTGGGGAATTAAATGAGCATGTTATGTATGAAAAGAGGCTTGAAAAGTACAGTATCTCTAGGCCTAGGAAGAAGGTGACAGAAGAGGATCTAATTGCGTTATATAGTCCCTAAGGAGGTTCATGTAATAATGTATGACAGAATGTGTTCACACTTGAAGGGAACAGATAAGCAATCCATAGACCTTGTTTGAAAAGAAGGAATGAAAAGTTCAGAATAACCATGAAATCCCTATTATTTTTCCAGAAGGCTCTTGACAGCATAACAGTAGGCTAACAAATGAACTAATTATACCAGAGGGAAAAAAAAAGACACATATATCCACACATACAGGTATATTTCAAGGATGGGATGTATTATATCACCAGAGATCAAAAACATCTGTTAATCACTCATAAATAACACGCAAACATAGGTATTTCTGCCTACTTTTTGTCTACATTTTTTCACTTCTATTGTGCATTGGACTGCCTTTCCTTCTTTCCCTTCTTTCATTTTCTTAAGCAAGGAAAAGGGCATAGGAGATGACCCTTTCCACATGACATAAGGTTTCATGAAGTGATGCTACGTAAGCCCCTCTTCCGTTCTGGTGCCTTGGAGATGCTGCTGGATTGCAAGAGAGAGGTGGCCCTTTCTGCTTCTGGAGAGAGGAACTCTGCACTTTGGCCCCAAAAAGTCTTCAGTGGAGGGTTCCCCATTGCCTTGAGCAGGAAGGGAGACCTTCTAGTCAGTGGTGAAAGTCTTTATAACAAAAGACCATACCTGTACTGTTCTTCCAGCACTACCAGGTGAAGGCCAGTGTCCAGGGCTTGCCTGGATGGGGAAGTTTACAAGGAGAAACCAGACCTGCCCTTTTGGAGCCAGTCCCTCTGAATGGAGACAGATATCAGCTTGGCTTTAGTAGCATGTTTGCCTTAAAGATGAAGGGCCTCAGGACTGGTGGAGGTTTTTGTTATATGCTTTTTTGTTTATTGTGACCAAGAGGGGAAAAAAGCCTTGAACAACAAAGCAAATTTGGCAAACATGCTATGTGGAAAAGAGAGCAACAAAGTCAAGACAGTTTGTGACAGTGGGTCACACCACTGAAAACTACACACTTTTTACAAAGCATAGACAAATTACTAATGTAATTATGTTCAGCTGCAACAATGACAGCTATGCTTACAGAAGAGATAACAACGATTGCTGCAGGCAAAGCAGTAATACAGTGGAGATTTTTGCACTGTGAGATTACCCTGACTTCGTACATACAGATGTACCCTCCAGTGTCCAGCTGAGACCTTGTGACCCACCAGTACATTGTGCTTCAGGCAAACCAATTGCCGTAGCCAGGGGCACATAAGGGGTGACAGAACTTTCTGTGGCTTTTGCTTGCATTTGCTTTCCATCTTAAATCACCTTGTAAACATAAACTATGTGAACCTTGCACACTACTGCTGCAACACCTGCTCCTCCATGAAGCACAGCAAAGCTCCTCAGCAGACTCCAGCCACCGGAGCTTGCTGCTCAACTGCTCTGGTGGCCAGCCACCAGTGTCTCAGACCTCTCACTGCTTGTGAGACGTGTACCTCAGCAATGCTTTTCATCAAGAAACTCAACATACTCATCTGGTGTGAGTAAGGTAGTTCTCACCAGCCTTCTCTGAGGGCTTGTCAGTATAGGAAAGGTAGAATAACAATACAACTGGAGAGCATTGCTATTCTTCCCTGAATGTTTTCCTAGGTTACTTTAAGATGATATCTGTGGCACAGTGACTCAGCTTACACAGCCCTCCAGCATCCCAAAGTGATAGGAATCCACCAGTCCACACTCCTCAGTTTTTTCTCCTGTGCTGTAAATAAGGACATGTAAATATGGACAATAAAGAGATATGTGGGAAGAAGAATAGGGAGAGATTGCTCATCTGGTCATTTGGATATCTGATATGTTGTGGTTGCACACCCATTATGAGAATTCTGTATATTGATCACATTCAGCAAAATCAAGCTGTTTGTGCAAATGTGTCTGTGTCAGCGAATTTGTTCCAATGTTATAAGGTTATATTTTCTGAACTATAAAGCACTTTGAAATACCTTGAATCTACAGCTGAGTTTTCTGTGCTAATGGGCAATGTACTTTTTTTCTCTTGAAGAGGTTTAACTGGTCCAAGCGGTAGAAATGACCTTGTCAGAACAATTGTTTGTTCCCAAATATCTTGAGAAATGCACAGAGTATGCTGTTAACTGTTAAATCTGAAAAGCTCAGAACCTGTTGACTGTGAATCATAGAGGATCACTCTTCCTGTGCTTCCAGGTTGTATAATACCAGCAGGCAGGAAATTAACTTTCCGTTACAAAGCTTTAAACGTCACTTTGAACTATATATCAAAAGAAACAGCATATAGTCTGTCATTGGTGTTCCTTTTCCATGGACTAGACTCCCATTGACTCAGAACTGTCACTGCTGAATTTTCCTGCACTAAATGAAGATCAACTCAGTGCCTGGCCACCAGTCCACTGATGGGGCTTGAAAGGTGGCACAGGAGCCACATGTTAGGTGGGTAGCTGCCAGGTTACACAGTTGGCAGGACTGGGAACTTTTAGGGGACTTTTAATATTCTTTTGCTATTAAATCTGAGCTGATGGACTGATTGGTGGTGGTTGGAAATGCAATGATTACTCTGAGTAACAAAAAGGAGGGACTCATTCATACTCTGAAAACACAATTCCCACATGCATAGCTGTGTTTTAAATCCAATTACATGTCCTTGGAGGTGAAAACCATCCCTGTTTAGATGCTGAAATCTTCAGATATTGCCTTGTTGAAAAAATGTGAGATAATTGAAGTGTCTGAGCACATGCAGAGAAGTACAAAAAAAAAGGGTGTTTTTCACATTTTTGGGGGGGAGTTGTATTTGCAGCACCAATTTTATGCCTTTATGTTTGTTCTTTGCATAACAGAGATCTCCACTATCTTAAGCAGAAACTTGGCATGGAAAAGGTCAGCAAGATGCCTAGAAACGAAGATAAGAGTGCCTGTTCATCATGGCAATACCCAGGTCCCTGCATGGGCCTGCTCTGACAGAGCCCTCTCTCTACTGCAGTGCCCCTGGTTTGAGCAAGAACCCAAAGTGGACAATGACTTCCAGAGGTTCTGGTAGGTAGAATCACCACTGGGGGGGATTTGTGTGGTGTGTTGGATGGCTAAGGTCACTCCCAGCATGGGAGCAGGCTGTCTGTCTTCAGTATTGGGATGTTCCTGGGACCTGTGATGGCCATGAGAATGAGCAGAGAGAAACCCAGAAAGGACACAGCCCAGTATCCACCATAGCCTCCACCCTACAGGCAGCTACATCCTCCTGCCTGCCCTTTGCCCTTAATTCCCCCTTGGGTCCCTGAGCCAGAATGCACTAGCTCCTTCATATATTTTTATATGACAGCATAGCTGGAAAACACACTAGAACATATGACTGAAACCCAGATAACAGAAAGCCAGATCATGCTGGGAAAAAGCCCCATTTAATATATTTTCAAACAAGTTATGCTGCTGTAAGTTTCCATTACTCAAAGTCACGTGATACCAAAAAAATGTACAGAATATTTAATTCTAATTTAGTAGAAACAGTTTTGATTGAGGTAGGCTGCAACCGTCTACTGAAAAAATAATTTATAGGCCTTAATTGTGAAAAGAAAAGGAGCCTTTTGCTTCAAAGAGCCCATCAGCAAGCTGTCTTTCCTGTTTTGTCAGTAAGCAAAGCTGAGAGCAAATAACAGATGGGTATGTCCCTTAGCGCCAGCAATGAATGTTCATGAAATATAGCACAATCTCCCTTCAGTGTGCTATGTTTTTTAACAGTAGTAGTAGGTGTGGGGCAGGATGAATAACGAGCTCAGATCAAAGATCCTTTTTTTTTGTACTGAGAAGATGGCAGCGCCTGGCATTTAGGCAACGGCTATTATTTTGCTGTGATTGTTGGAAGCAGAGATAAACAGCTTCGGCAGACATGTGGAATGGGTTTTAGGGGGGGGTAGGAGTATGAGGAAAGGTTTTAGGCCTGGATTTAGATTCCAAAAAGAGAACAAAAATTCCAGGTTTTTTATATACTGCGATGTCAATAAGCAAATAAGCCTGTTCTAGTCATGGAAAAACGTAAGATTAGATTCCCAAGTGGGTTTAGTGCTGCAATATGAGAATTGCAGGCCCAGGGCAGGGGCAGAGGGAGAGGCAGTTTGTCTTGCTCACATAGCTGGATGGAGTACTGCAGGGAGCATGGCTATGTTAGATCAACAACGCTCCTGGGCACACAGCCCAGCCTGGTTATCAATAGATGCTGTGCTAACGTAGCCTTTCTGATATTCCTGCTCACTTAAATACAACTTCCCAACTTTGTAGATATATCTTAAAGGCTAAGACCTGGGTTTGTAAAAGTCTGCACATTGAGTGGGGAGCTGACCAGCAGAAAGGAAAAGAAGGGTTTAGCTTCCTTTCTTAGCAATGAGGGACAGAAAGGTCTCTCTGTGTTCAGGGTGCACAGCTATCAAGGCTGGCTAGGAGACGAGTGAAGGCTGGCAGATGTCTCCCTGTCCAAACAAGCAAGTGAGCAGAAAAGTTCAATGAATGGTGGGCTTGGACCCCAGTCACTCCAAGCTCCTGAGGGTTTGAGGGGATTTTGGTTTCTACTGCTACCTTGATAAAGAGAGATGCTAACTCCCTCTCAGCACAGGGCTGGGTTCCTCATGGATTTAATATTGAATCAGTTTTCACAAGAGGAGACACTTCAGCAGGAGAAATTCTACATGTCCCTAGGTGGTGAGGGAAGAGCCTGCTGGTGAATGCCCCAGGGCATTTGCTATGGCACAGATGCTGAGTAGGTGTGTGCACGCCCAGCCTGCCATAGTGCTGCGTGCTAAAGCAGATTATAGCTCAGTATTTGCAGCATCTATATTCCAGGTGAAGGCACTTTCAGTACCAGATGGAGAGCTAAGTCTCATCTGGATCATCTATTTCTTGCTTTCCAGCTACAAAATGTACCACTGTTTTGCATACGTTCACTATCTGTTAGTTTATGCGTAGCTACTCAGCTGTTATTCTGGCTGTATTTTATAGCAAATGTCGGAGGGCCAGATGGTTAAACGGTGGAAATCAACCAATTCTACTAACATCAACTGATTTTCATAAGCAGGGATTCTGGGTCCTTTGAGTTAACATGTCTGTGTTCACACACCTGGTTTGGTTTAATAGAAAAGCAATGTGATATATTTGCAAACAAATAGAAACATGCAAATTGTAGTGGTGCTTCAACTGTGGTAGTTTAGACCTGGACTGTTAAATAAGTTTTAGAGCCATGTGACTTAGTCTTGCCTGCTATTCATGTTATCACACAGTTTATAAGTGAAGTTGTGCTAGTTCCACCATTATCAGAGCTTCCCAAATATTTCACAGCTGTGCACTGATGGTAGTTTGGGTGTGAGCTGAGTCAAGCTTTGTTTAAAACTTGGAGTACTATATCTGAAAAAACCTAAAAAAAGGAGTTTGGATGAGGTGATGTGAGTTCAGATTAAACTCAGGTTCAGATAGAATTTCACTTGGGTCTGATCCTTATGTGCTAAGGAACAATAAAATTAAAGGATGTCACACTCATTCAGATTAGAGTTGAAGGAATATTTTACATAAAACTCTATGAAATCAAACCAAAACTCTGTGAAACCAAAAGCACAGGATTTTTAGCATTCGTGTAATGAAAAAAAGAAAAGAATAATATTTGATGGAGCTCATGCACTCATAAAATGGCAACAAGATGATGTATTTCTAAAATTGAGATGGTGTCAGGTTTTAAAGCATAATGCTGTAAAGAAGCCATTGTGGAAGCAAGAAAATAAAACCCCAAACCCCAAAGTTAGTATGAGTACCATAATATCTAAATATAAGTTGCATATATTATTCTAGACAGAAAATACTGCCCTGGGAAATAAGCATGGGATGCTTCAGTGACAATATCTAAATACAGAAACAACAACAACAAAAAAACAAACCCAAAACAAGCAAACAAACAAAACAGTCAGAAAAAGATGGGACAACAGCACAAAAAGTGCAAAAAGATTTTGGGACTTTCATAAGCAGATAGGCACAGATATGGCCTTTGTTTTTGGAGTGATTTTTACAGTTTTATTGTTAAATGCATATCAGAACAGTTTGTCATGCTATCAGGGAGTAATCTTTCCAATGTTAGTTAATAGCTATTTGATTATTTTGTTCATTCAAAGACATATGAACTTCTTGTGTATGTGTATCAAAGAGTAACCTGGGTTGAAAAAAAAAACAGTTTATGTGAAGAAATAAAATATAAGCGCTTAGTTACCAGTACTACGTAACTGAATACTACACCACTACCTATAAGAGTTATTTGTATCCATTACATATAAAGAACCAACTGAGGAAAAACTAGTGATAAAACACTTTGTAGACATCACAGGGTTCTGATAGTAAAAAGAGAAAAGCATGAGTATTTTATGATACCTTCAGACTCCCAGGACACTTATATACCTGTATGATATTTTTCTAGTTTCAACACTTTCATTACCCTATACCACTGTGAGGAGCAATATAATTTTTCTGTAATTATGGTTTCTAGTGGTCAGTTTAGACACAGCTTTCTCATGAAGAACATCCCCATGACTGCAATATTTTGCATATTTTGCCCATAAAAATAGAATCATTGAATGATTTGGTTTGAAAAGGACCTTAAGATCATTCAGTTCCAACCCCCCTGCTATGGGCAGGGACACCTCACACTAAACCATGTCACCCAAGGCTCTGTTGAACTTAGCCTTGAGCACTGCCAGGGATGGAGCATTCACCACTTCTTTGGGCAGGCGCTTCCAGTGCCTTACCACCCTCACAATTTTATATCTAATCTGAACTTCCGCTGTTTAAGTTTTAACCCATTACCCCTTGTCCTATCACTACAGTCCCTAATGAAGAGTCCCTCCCCAGCATCCATGTAGGCCTCTTCAGATACTGTAAGGCTGCTATGAGGTCTCCATGCAGCCTTCTCTTCTCCAGGCTGAACAGCCCCAACTTTCTCAGCCTGTCTTCATCTGGGAGGTGCTCCAGTCCCCTGATCATCCTCGTGGCCCTCCTCTGGACTTGTTCCAACAGCTCCATGTCTTTTTTGTATTGAGGGCACCAGAACTGCACAGAATACTCCAAGTGAGGTCTCACAAGAGCAGAGTAGAGGGGCAGGATCACCTCCTTCGACCTGCTGGTCACACTCGTTTTGATGCAGCCCAGAATACAGTTGGGCTGTAAGCACACACTGAAGCTGGCTCATGTTAAGTTTCTTCTTGACCAGCACCCCCAAGTCCTTCTCCACAGGGCTGCTCTGAATCTCTTCTCTGCCCAACCTGTAGCTGTGCCTGGGATTGCTCCGACCCAGGTGTAGGACCTTGCACTTGGCATGGTTAAACTTCATGAGGTTGGCATCAGCTCACCTCACAAGCGTGTCAAGGTCCCTCTGAATGGCATTCCTTACCTCCAGTGTATCAACTGAACCACACAGCTTGGTGTCATCGGCAAACTTGCTGAGGGTGAACTCAAACCCACTGTCCATGTCACTGACGAAGATGCTGAACAAGACCAGTCCCAACATCGATCCCCGAGGGACACCACCCATTACCCATCTCCATTTGAACATTGAGCCAAAATGTCTGCTTGTGTGCTAAATTCCAGTGTTGTGGGGGATCAGGGAGCTTGAAGATATTTCTTGTAGAACAGGAACCCTCCTGTTCTACAAGAACTTAATTCACCAGAACTTAAGTGGGGGAAGGGAGAAGAGAAACATTCTTATTTATTTATTTATTTATTTATAAAAAATCAGATTTTATGTCATTAAAGTGGGTTTATATTGTTTTCATTTGAAATAGTAGTGATAGTTTTTCAGTATTTCAGTGGGACCTTCAATACTAAGAAATGCTGAGTTTTCAGTTTGCACACTCAGGGCTGTTTCTCGTAGTCCAAAGACACAGAGCTCATCCTTTGCTATCAGCAGATGACAGGTAACGACTGCCTTTAAGAGTCTTGACTTGCTGTTTGCCCAAAGCACACCTTTTCCAGCCAGCCTCACTGCTGGCTTGTAGACCTCCCTGAGAACAAACAAACACCAGGAGACTGCTAATATGTAGCCCGTTTATTTTGTTACATTTCTCAGTGTACTTTCAGTCAAATTGAAGGTTTATTAGAAGGTTTTGATGGCTTGCTGATGAGCTGGATTCCAGAGCTGCTGTGGTTCCTTCTCCCAGCAATACCCACTAGGTGGTAGCATCAACCCAGCCGAAAACTCCAGCTAATACAGGGATGTGCCTTCAACATGTCGCAGCGACGGTGAATTGCCTTTTTGTGGAAGAAAACGGTGCGCTGTTCTGTCGTACTTCGTGCTGCTTCTGGAGAGGGGGGCTCTCCCCATGAAAGGCGATAGTAGCGTTTATTAAGAGGTGAACTGACTGCCAGGAGTAGGGATGCATCCACAGTGACTCCATGAAGATCAGCCTGAATGAAGACTGTTGAGAGAAGGAGATAAAAATGATCTAACAGAGTTTTTTACCCTCAGCTTACAGATTCACTACGATGTATCCTTTGCATACCCTACTTGTGCAATCTTTAAGGCAGATTACAGATAAGAGGAGGGTCATTAATTATGTCTCAGAAGGAGCTATATTTTAGCTGTTACAGCTTGCAACATGCTATCCTTACTAGTGTTCAAATTTACTGCTTGCTTAGATGCATTATTTGGGAAAGAAAAACCTGTCCCTTGTTCTGCATTTGGTTTATATTTCTATCACTATAAGTATTCAGAATCAGTATTCTTTCAGAAGGTACAGTTTTAAAATGGAGCCAGGAGTGCAAGCTCCTGTTTTGTATTTTTGGGGCTGGATTCAGAGAATACCGAGAACAACAGAAAAAAGGATTTCATTTCCCAAGCCAAAGGGTATCTGCTGTGTTTTAAAAGACATCTTTCCTTGAAAACTCTTTTCTGTTTTTCTGTCCTCTTAATCCCTTTAGGTCATTTAGAGTGGCAGATACAACAAATCAGTATGATGAGAGGAGGGTTGAAGATGTTTAGTAAGTTGAGCAGCAACTGTTAGAGGGGGAAGCAGGTGTTTTTTGTCCATACATAAATGGGAAAAGGCAATAATTTACTGGAGATTAGTGAGGAATAAGGAAGGATTCTTATGTATGCAGTCTGTGTATTTCACAGAGCATAGCGAATGAGACATGGGTCAATGTGCATTTTTCCAGTCATATCTTGCTGAAGTGTTTCAAATTATGGGATCTTCTTGTTTTCCGTCATACTCTTCTGAAGTTAACACGCAAATTACATAAAGACTAACAGTGACAGTATGTTAAAACCCCAGATATTTTGCTCAGAAAACAGGTAGTGACAAAATTAAAGCATTACCTCAGCCATACTAATGAGATGCAATCACACTGCAGTGTTTAATTACATGATCACTTGGACCAGATCTTCAATGCATATAAATTGCTGCAATTTTATTAAAAGCAATGCCAGGATACACTAGCAGAGAATGTGACTCCCTTTCTTGAACAGATCAGTTTTCTGGAGAAGTACATTCATTTGCTTGAATTAAAAGGAGTACTATGTATAAAGTATTTTAATGGGTACTTACCCACCGGTGTATGGGGTTACACAAATTAACTGAGAGAGTGCACCAGGAAATGCGTTGTTATTATATTTCACCATTAAACCCTGATCATTTACTTAAAGACTGTATCATCATCCATATGCACAAGGGGCAGAGCCCTGAAACTCTTTTGGCTGGTGGCTGCCTAACTGTGCAGTTTCCCCATTCTCTTAATGTGTAATTTTATAGAGCTGCCCTGGAGCCCTCTTTGAATATTACTGCAGCATTTCTTTCATAAACCTCTAAACATGCCAGGATGCAAGTACAGCACTACTAATGCCTCAGCCTATCTTTGTTTTGCATCAGCAGTTAAGGGGAAATAAGCTAAATCTAATATTTTTAGCCCTCCCCATACAATTACCTTGATTATAAATACATAATAGGTTTAGATTCCCTGTGCTAATTTGATGCAGGTTCCCTGTGAGCATTAAAGGTTGCTATTAAATGCTGACCAGCTTTCAGTAGCCCAATAGGTGGTAGGCTGGCACAAAGCTACTATCTCAGTCACATCTTTCGGGCAGTGAGGCAGCAGGGCTGGATTTAAGTGTCAGCCACTCCAGGTAAACCCTGCACTTGCTGCCATATGCATGCTCCTCCTGTGTCTTGGTTTTTCATGAAGACTTTCGAGTTTTTAAACTTCCTGGAGCTTAATTAATAAACATGACAACTAAGTGAGAGCTGGCATGAAGCCCCTTTCCCATCCAGCACATGGGCATAGTAGGGTAATTGTAGTTATTTACATTTGGCATCCAGCTGACTGAACTAACTGCTCAGTATCTTTTTTTCTTTCTCTCTCTCTTGGAGTAGAGAGGCTATTAAATTAAACAGGTTAATGTGGCTGCAGCATTTCACCCCCTGCTATTCCCGCAGCCATAGTAAATCTGCCACCTGTTTATTTCCATAAAATTTCAATTACAGCACCACCGGTTTATTCTTCTTATGTGAGCTGTTAACTTCAGGCAGTTTCAGACTCAAAGAAGTGCACGGCCTGTTCCCTTCCAAAGCTGTTCTTCCTGATGCTCTTCCTTAGCTGGGAGCTTTCTGGGGTTTGGTTTTGGTTTTTTGCTAAGCATCCCAGACCCACACCACTTGAAAATGTGGAACAGACTCCTGCCATGATGGTGCAAAGGATGAAGCTATGTGCATACACACACATGCACACAAACGTGCATACACACTTGAACACACACATACCTCATCACAAGCAGTGGGAGCGTGCTAGAGGGCACGAGCAGAAATGAACTGGCTGTAAGACCACAGCAGCAGGGGTCAAACGAGGTTAGCAAAGCAGGCTAATGACTACTACAGTAAACCAGCAATCTTTTAAAATCACTCTTTAATTCTCTCCCTCCCTTGATTTTTCCTGACTTTTTTCCTCTGAGATACAAACTCATTGGACTATAACAAGAAGATGGTGACTGATGTCCCCCTTTGTATTTGGGCCATGATAAGTAAAACAATCTTTACAAGCTCATCCTTGAGTCTCCTGTCATTGAATCAGATGCAGGCAGGAAATTACAAGGGTGGAATTAAGCATTACACGGAGCTATGTATTTTACTTGCAGACAAGGCCCTCCTGCTGGGGGAAACGTGGTGACTAGGGACCTGGGTTGGCTGTTTGCTGTTGCTCCTAGTTGCAACCAGAACAGGAGGTGGGTGGCAGGATGAGGAGGGGAAGGGGAAGGCATAAAGGAAAGTTGCCTTGCAGACTTGTTTCATGATATCACTTCATCTGTATCCCCAAAAGAATGATAACACTTCTCCGTTTTGTACGAAGTTTAGAGAGCACTGGAGAAAATATGAATACCACTGTTTTACTTATTTTTTACCCCAAATTCCACCATTCCATCCACAGTTTCAAAAACTATCATAATCTTTCTCTCCCATATTTCTGGTGGGAAAAATAACTTGGAAATGTTATTCTTCCAACAGTCTAGATTTTGGTCAGATGCTTATTTTTTTTCCATTTCATCACTGCTCCCTCCTCTCCCTCCTTCTTGTCCTTAGTTTGTGGTCAAAACTTCTACTTCTGCCAAAAGCAATAATTTTAATGCAGAGCTTGAAGGTCAAAACTCAGAGAAAGAAACAGCATGTGACTCAGAAACAAAGTACATATGCTATCATCTTTGGTTCTGCTATTGCAGGCACTGTGGAAATCAAGCACCCTTTAGTATATGCTATTTGCTGGGGAAGCATTTAAGGCAGTAAGGGGATAAGAAGCACAGATGTTCTGACTGCAGAGAAGGGAAAACCACTGGATTAGGTCTCAAGGCCAGAAGATGGGATAACCTCATTTTTAAAGTTGCAGTAGTTGGAAGTGCCTCTTTTGGGACTTACTTAACCAGGGATTCAGAGGCTGAGTTTCTCCTGCCTCATATCTTGCTGTGTTCTGAGACACTGCAAGTAGTCACCGAGCCTGTGATTCCACTGTGACATCCCCTGTGACAGCATTTGGCATAGGTATGAGCTTTCTTGCTCTGAGCAAGGCAAGAAAGACTTGGGCTTGTGGGGCTCTTGAGAGAAACTAGATTTATTAGCCATGCTGAGTGGCAAAAAGGTGTTTTTATAGAAAAAAAAAAAGTAAAAATAAAATATTCATGCCATCGAAAGACCATTTGCCTATAAAAATATTAACTATGGTTGTTGCCTGTTGTGATATCCTTGTTGTTTTTTACAAATACAGACCCACACACCTTGAACATGTTTTCAGACTGGCTCCTTCAGCCTGAGGTCAGACAGGAGAATGTGTGTCAAGGCTGCCTGCTCATTCTGCAGTGGCCTGAAGGCTGCTGTGATGGGGGTACCCCTCCACTGCCCCTGTCTGAAAGGGAGGATGCACTTGCTTCATCCCGTTCTCCATAAATATACTAGTTATAAACTGTGCTACATCTGTAAGGAAATCTGGAGGTGTCAATGTTTAAGCCCAGGCTGTAAATCAGAACCACGCAGTCTACTCCCATTGCCACCCTTTCTTCCCTCCTCTCCTGGAGGGATGGGAAGGAGAACTGAAAGAATATAACTCCCACGGATTGAGGTAAGAACAGTTTCATAACTAAGGTATAACACGAATCACTGCTGCTACTACCAATAATAATAATAATGATAAAGGAAATAACAAGGGAAGAGAATACAACAACTCACCATCCACTGACTGATAATACCCAGCAGTGATCTAGCCCTTCCAGGTAACTGCCCCCAGTTTCTATACTGGGCATGATGTGCTGTGATATGGAATACCTCTTTGGCTAGTTTGGGTCAGGTTTCCTGTCTCTGCTTTCTCCTGGCTTCCCTTCCTCCCTGGCAGAGCATGAGACTCAGAAAGTCCTTGGTCAGAATAAATGTTACTGATCAGCAACTAAAAACATCGGTGTTATCAGTGCTATTCCCAGGCCAAAAGTCAAAACCACAGCACTGCACCAGCTACTAAGAAGGAGAAAAATAACTGCCACTGCTGAATCCAGGACAGGAGCACAGGGAAATACTGCTCATACCAAATTATATGGTTTTTAGCTTGCATGTTCAATAGCCTTTGAGACAAAGACTGTGTATACTTTCATGTACTTTTCCTGAGTTTTGCATAATTATATATCATGACCAAAGCATTGCTCACATTGTGTTACTTACACTGTCTTTGGAAATCCCTACAACTTTTTATTTTACAGTTTTCCCCTCCAGAATTATATCCTTAGGAGAAGAATTATGTTGTAGAACTTTGTAAAACTATTTAAACTTGAAATCACAGTGATATTTTTGAAAGATAGTTAAGAGATAGGGAATGATTTCATATCTATATTATAGCATTTTGCCATAACCAGGCACAGGTGCGTTGTCTTTGGATACCAAATTATTCATTTTAATCACAGTTAAATAGTAGGATTTGTTTTCTTTTGGCTGGTTAGAGTCTTCAAAATAAAATTCTAATGAATTTCTTCAGACCTGACTATGATGTGAAGCAAAAGTCAATAAGCAATTTATTCCTATGCTTATCTTAAAGAATGGCAATTGACTTGAGTGGGGTTTCTTTACATGCCACAGTTCAAGTTTGCCTGTTGATTCAAGGATTTGCATAGTCACATTTAAGTCAGAGTAAATGTTTGTGCAGGAACGAGTTCTTGGCAGGAGTCAGAGCACCAACAACTAGTCTTTCCCCAAAATATGGGATAACAAGCTTTTTGCTGCTTTTGTTGAAGAGTAAGGGCTTATTTTAAAAATAAAGTTGTGATGATGTATTTGCTCTTTCTGCAGGTGATCTGGCACAACATGGACAGTTACAAAACTACTGGAGTCCTGAGGCTATGTTAGTTGTATTAATTTACCACAAGCTGTATTAAAATAAGGATTTTTGAGGAAATTATTTTAGAAAAGAAAACAAAGAATGCTGGACGGTTTCCAAAACTTTCCCATCTGAGGCATTTTAGGGTTTAATTGCCAGCTTTAATATTAGCCCTTGATAGGAATGAATAACTAACTTATTATATAGCAATGGTCATCGTGGTGGAGAGGACATTTTATAGAATCATAGGATAAGAATTGTTTAGAATGGAAAAGACCTTTAAGATCATTGAGTCCAACCATAAACCTAACACTGCCAAGTCAATCTGAAATTTAACTGTATAAGAAATCCATGTTAGTGGAAAAGTTTAATCTTAAGGGATATAGAATCATAGAAACATAGAATGGTTTGCATTGGAAGAGACCTTAAAGATCATCTAGGAATATATTTCCAAATTTGAGTTTCCATATAACTGTGAAACCAATGAACTTTAAAGCAGTGGAAGAAAGAAGAGAGAAAAGAGGGAATTTCCAAACTGGTTCTGTGCCCACAGCTCTAAGCTATTCTTGTTCCCCTTATGTTTAAATTATCTTTGAAAACATATCTTTTTAGGAACCAGTGAAGAGAAAAAATTGCTGAGCATTTATACCATTCCTCAGTCTACCCTTTCTTTCTGTGAGAAGCAGATGCCACTGTTATTAAGAAATAATTGTGAATGTACTGGTGAGAGGTTACTTAGAAGAGCATTAAAACAGAGCACCCCATCCAAACAACTGCAGGATAACTGCCAGCTCTAAGAAATAGCCGCTGACAGCCAGAACCTGGGGTGTTTGTGGACAACATCAAGGTGTCAACAGCCTGACAGAGCTTTTCTGTCACTCCAGAAGGAGCTAATATGTTCTGAAACTTGTGAGCTTTAGGGGGTAATGACTATAAAGGCAGTCTAGGAGGTCCATTCCTCTGTGTGTCCCTTCCTAGGACAAGCTGCAGGCTAAACACTGTTTTTCCGTAAGTTTTTGATCAGAACTTTATGAAGGTGTAAGAACGAACAGTGACATAGAGGACTGGAATTAGGGATTTTGAGTTTTAACAATATGCTGAATTCTGTTATATGAAAAGCAGGAACACAGCTGACTTCAGAAGTTCAGACAGAGTGTGGAAATCTCTCTTTCCTTTTTCTTTTCTTTATTCTTTTTTTTTTCTTTTTTTTTATTTTTAATTTAAGTTTCATTAAAAGCTCTCCATCAGTGATAAGACTCCTGCATAATTAAACCAAATGAATGATTCCTGTGTGCTCTCTAGCAGGAGCGATGGACTCTGCTGATCAGCTGCAGACTAATTTGTCCCCTCCCCATGGCTGAAGTGAGGACTGAATCCACTGGCCTGGTGCACCTCTACAGCTTTAAGTCATTAAAAGGGTAGATATTCTCTTCTTTTCAATTGGCTAGGTGAAATGGTTAGTAAACTGAGCTGGTGGTTCCTGGTTGTGGATATAAATGCAGGAGTTAACAAAGTTTCAGAGGTAGCTTATCCACTCCAGTAGTTGGTTCCTTTTCCAGCTAGAAAGAATAACATCAGAGAGCTATAGCTTCTCATTTCCAGGTCATGGGGCAAGACAATGTTGAGAGGTGAGTAGTGTTATGGGGTATATTTCACCATTGTTGTATGCAGGAAGTGGAGTAAAAGATCATTGTATTGTTTATTAGGTTTTGTAGCAGTGGCTTAGCTAGGAAAAAACTTTAGGGAGAGTGTTCTTAAGTTCTTGAAAGGTAACCAGGTAAGGTATTGAATTTGAGCCATGTAAAGTAATAGCCACTTGTCCTCAGAGTGATTACAGCTAAAAAGCCTTTACAGGCTGATAGTTAGAAATGTAGCTACTGGTTTTGCATTAAGGCTGGACTTTTTATCAAGCTTGGCCAAGATTTTAAAGTTTGTGTCTTCACTGAGTTCAATTGTTTTAATATCCTATGTAACATAGGATTTATCTATTTCTTTTGTGTGAATTTTAATGTGAATATGACCTTTATTTGATCTAGTCAACTTATTCTACAGTGTCCAGAGTCAAAGCTGATTATAGATGGCAGGCTTTGAGGTTGATAGTATTTCACATGTGGCAGAATTGTCTGGTCTGAGGGAAGGACTTTTAAGAGCTGTAAGTGCAAAGATAGAAAGTTGACCTCTAAGTATGCTTGGCTTTCTTAGGTCAAGTCTTATGCATGATGCTGCTTGTGCTTCATGGACATACTCTGTATTGATGCAGTGTGGCTGCTGTCCCTTGTAGAACCCTCCAGAAAGCTACTGGAGGTTTTTGCCTGTAATGAGTTTATCTCAGTGAGTAGCATATTATATAAATTGATGCCATAGGAATACACTGTGGCTTTTGAAATTAGAGTGATAACTGATCTTTTTGAAGAGATAATTGGTCTAATGGCTATTTAGGTGCAAATCCTTACCTTATGTGTAAGCATTGCTGATTTTTAAACCTTCAACTCTAGTTTCTTCATAGGAAGATTTTATGTCCTTTCTTCTTACCTTGGTGTTGATTCCAAATCTGTTCTATTTTTTCTTACTGTTCTTCTGTTATGAAAGATGTGGGCACAGCAAAGGACTGCCTGTGACTAGATATTAAGAAAAAGCTCTTCATTGTGAGGGTGATGAGACATTGGCACAGGTTACCCAGAGAAGCTGTGGCTGCCCCATCCCTGGCAGTGTTCAAGGCCAGGTTGAATAGGGCTTGGAACAACCTGGTCTAGTGGAAGGTGTTCTTGCCTGTGGCAGGGGGGTGGAACTGGATGAGTTTTAAAGTTCCTCCAACCCAAACCATTCTGTGAATCAATGAAAAACAGATTTTTCCATTCTCTGAAATGCCTCAAGGGATTCTAGCAAACTTCTGTTCTATGTAGGTGTTTTTAGAGCTACCTAAAGCTAGGAGTTATGAAGAGTTACCTGTATTTTGCAGTTCTGATTGTAAAAAGAGAATGTTTGCTTATGGTCTTGCAAAGTATGAGAAAGTCTGAGGTTCCAATTAAAATCTGAATTCTAATTTCTCCGGTTACTGAAAGTGTTTCGTTTTCCCAACAAGTGTGTTTTGATTTGAAATTTTCCTTTCTCATTTTGGATGTGATTTGGGTTAAGGCAGAGCACAGTGCTGAAGTAGGTAATAGCATAAAGATTGGTTTAAGCAAATTAAATTGTGTCGGTCTGGGAAAAGTTATGTTAGCTCAGCCCACTGGGATCAGTCCTGGTGACATCTCATTAGATGTTTGTGTGGAAAAAATTCCTTGGTGATTACTAATAGAAGAATATTTTGGAGCTATGTGGAACTTGTATTTTATTTTCAAGACTGCCAGTTGTGGGGAAACCTTACAAAACCCTAATTAGGTGTGCTTGGAGACAAGGGTGTCACATGTGCTACAGCTTGCACTTGCAACAGTGTGACATTGTTAATTGATAGAATAAGCTGTGTTTTCAGAGTTCTCAGTCTTCATTGGGACTCACTGGTAATTTCAGTCACAGTTTACCTGTTGAAGTCCTGCTCTCGAGCATCAAGTTTGTTGCATGAATTATTCACTATTATTTTTAATAAAAATTAAAAAATAGAAGTTATTTAAAAAGCATACTATATATCCTGTATTATCAGGGTTAGTTAGCTTTTGCTATGTAGAATCCTGCCATCACTTTTAATCATTTATCTCCTGTAACATTTTATGGGCTACATAAGATAAGAAGCAGCAGCAATGTGTAGTTTGCAACTCTATTATTGATGTAATTAAGTGTTGAGGAGAGTCTATTATAGATAAAGGCTGCAGGAAGCCATGAATGCAGATTTTCAGAGAGGCATGGGGTGGGGTAGGTAATGGATCAAGTACAGAAGCCTGATACAATTCAGGCTTTGGTTTGCTCACAGATTGCAATCTCAACAAATGAGGGGGCAATGGAGCTGTTTGAAGGTGGGAGGTGCTGTAGTCCTTCAACCTGTGTGTTTCTGAAGCCTGAGCAACATGCTGGAACAGAGAAAGTGGTAGAGGAGGGTATTTCACTGCTCTGGGAAGGAGAAAATTAAAGCATGCACATGAGGTTTTTCTGCAGAAATGAAGTAATAGCAGAGGTTTGTACCAGTGATGTTATGACACAGGAAAGACATGAGGTTTCTAAATTAAAAATAAGTCCTTTCATTTTAGGCAGAGCAGATGTTTTAATGCTTTTCATATGCTGTGAATGAAGTCCAGCATTGGTGTTTGACTTTTCCTGCTCTGTGAGCTGCAGGATTAATGACAGCAAGCAACTTCTTTCCTGATTTGGGCATTGGAAACTCTGGATACAAAACATTTACTTTCTGGTTTATGATAGGTATTTTTTACTCCCTCTTTTTTATATTTGGAGTTTAATATTGCTGATATCATCATAGTGTAATTACAAACTATATAAAAAGAAGCTTAAATATCCTAAAAAGTCTTCTGATTATAAAAACTGGATAACTTTCTAAATTTGAAAAGGAGTTTAGGATGTTTTCACAGCTAAAGAACAGAAAACCATTAGAGACTGTTAGTGGGTTTTGATCAGGGTTAGCACTTCCTCACTTGCTGTTATTTATCCCAATATTTCTACTTGTTCTTCTTTTTTGTGGTCAAAAGATGCATTTTCTACCTCTGTATGTACATTATTGTATCATCCCTTCACTCTTGGAATGTGTTTGGACAGGAGCAAAGAAGAAGTGTGAGCATGGAAGGAAATGAAACAATTACAAAATAAGGAAATGGATTCTTTACCAGCCTACAGGCAGTAAAATGTTATTTGTTCTACTGTGAAGCAATTAATGGTTAAGACTGTAGGAAATAATTAATTGAGCATTGATTTAAAACAAAACTGGTGTTCACTTAGGTAGCTGTGTTCTGTTGAACTACCCTTATTTCAGATTTAGTATAGACTTTCAGAAAACAGTGTTAATTAATCTGTAGATAACCTTTGCCTTTTTTAACCTCTTGGAGAACTGTGATGGGAATCTTTTGGAGGATCAAAACTGGCAGTGTTTGGAAGATGTTAGTATACGGCTAGAGGTGTGAATCACAATAACTCTGATTGTATAATGGCAATGCTGTTTTATCGTAAAAGCACTACATAGGATCTGTATTATCTTCAACTGAAGTTTTATGTATTTAATTGTCAAGATGCTTCGGGATGTTCTCAAATATGCACTCTGTCCAGATGAATTAGGATGTTGCCTAGTAACAAGAGAGATGACACTATTGAGACACATGTTTGTATTCCTTTACATTCTGCTTTTCTCAGCTCTTATTTGAGGTTGTTTTTTCATACGGATGTGATGGCCGTTATTATAAGGCAAAGAGCAGAACAAGGGGACACTGACATATTCCATAGCAACATCCTTGTTTTCTGAATCAAGAGAAATGTATGATTATCTCTGATTTATTTTTTTATAATGCCTACTCTCAGACCTGTAGGTGGTGAAATTGGGGAAGCTTTATACAGGTGGAACAGTTTAAAACAATGATTAGTAGATGACTACTAGATCAGGGAAAGGCATCCTCTGTTTTCTTATCTCTTGCCAGACTTTTTTTTCCAGCCTCAGATACAAAGGTGTAAGGAAAAGGGAATCTGAAATGGGAGTCCCAGTGGAGAAGTTTTGTTGGAGATGTTTTCCATGTTTTCAGTCCTAGAGAATCATTTGCCTGAGACACTTCTATTTGCCTCTGGGGCACAAAGTCTTGGTTCCACACAAACCCCTCATTGCATCCTCCCTTGTGCTGCTGTTTCTCTGCACTGTACACTTGTCTGTAACAGCATCAGCATAGATAAAAATGTAAAGTATGCTTCTAGGGAGCTCTCTCCAAATTCTAACTTTCTACCGTGCACATTAGACATTGCCTGCCCTAAAATACAGAAAGCTAGATTAGTAACTTTATAATAACAAAATGTATGAACTGTGATCTTGTAATACTGAATTAACAATTTGCTTGGTGTATGCACATGACTGGTTACTACTTGAACAAAATGTCTAATGATATTTAATGACATTTACTGTGTTTACCATTTTACAGATGTGAAACTCAAGCAGAGTGGCTGAAATCTCTCTGCTTAGTGTTGCATCCTCTTCCTCTGAACAGTTTAAAAAAGGAGCAAGGGGAATAATTAACCCATATGAGTTTCTGTAATGAGCTGTCACAGAACTGAGGGCGAAATAGTGAAATTCTGTCTCTAGGACTTCTGCTGTAACCATCTTTATCTATTTTGTTAATAACAAGGTGAATAATACAATGACTCCTCAAATTATTTTGCCTCTAACAACCCTGGGAAAATAAATTTGACCTAGACTCAATTCACTTGAAGTTGAATATATGTTTTGGTCTTCAACAGCTGGATATCTCCCTGCCTGGAGCATCTGTCAGGCTTGGTATTCTTATGCTGAGGGGGGCTGAATAATGACTTAACTAAAATGAAGAGAGCTAATATGGCTATTTTGTGATCCTGAATATTCTGTAGTTTCCTAAGCCTTTTACTAATGCAACTTACGAGTAGAAAAACTTTCTCTGCTTTAGAGTACATCTGAAGTTTAATGGAAAAAGACTGATGTTTCATTCTTCCTCATATTTTCACAATACTTTGAGTCTTTTGATATCTGGGGGGAAAATAATGCTGCTGGTGCCCACTCTGTTCCAAAAGCAAGGAATTCAGCATATGTTGTTTGCCCAGGAAGACCTGTGCTTCTTCTGCCCAAACATCCATGTGTTCTTTCTACCCAGCCTTTGCAAACAGCAGTGCCATTGCATACTGAGTGACAGGAAAGGACAAGGCCATGGAGCAGAGCATGTCTGATGTCTTCAGATCATCCAGGACTACTCTGCAAGTTAATGTGGGAGGACATAAGAACAGTGACCTGATGCTTCAGAAATGGCAATTCATAATTTATGCTGGATAATACGTGCCTGACAACAAATTTCAATAATGCAAAGATCACTTTGCTTTTAATAGATCTGACCTATTCCATGGTCATTCTCCAGCCACCCACTTGACATGGGTAAGCACAAATGTGTCCACATAAACACCAATAAAATTTGTTTTCCACTGGAATGCAGATTTCAGTAGAAAGTTTAACCAAAACACCAGGATTTTCTTGAAAACACATATGGGGGAGGAAGAATGGTTTTGTTTTGGGTTTTTTTATCCTTAATGTACTTTGTAGAAGGGCAGAACAGATTTTGGATTGATTATTCATGAGACAAAAAGATTCTGCAGTGCATTGTACCAGTGACCCTTTATGAAAGAAAAAGAACAAGCAAGATTTAGTGTTAATAATTGAGTATGAAATGGTGAAGAAGTGTACCTCAGTACTGCCCATGGGTAAATGAAATCCCAGGCACAGGTTATGTTGACAAGGCATTGACTATAAGAAATACTTGTGATGTGAAGTACTGTGTTCTTTACTCTGTGGTTGAGTATATTCCAGTTTAAAAGAACAGAACACCTTGAGCAAAGTTTTGGTCTGAAGGTAGCCCTAATACAAGTGCCTGACCATGGAAAGAGCAGCAGAGTGGTTCTAATCCTTGCTTCTCTGTTCATTGTTGTTCATTCTAGGCTAAATGTACTGCTTGAGTGGAAGAGCTAACTGTGGTTCCTTGTGCCTCTTTGTGTTAGTCACTGGGACCTTGTTCTTTCTGCTCATGGATGATGCTGTTATAAAGCCCAGCCTGTCCTTGGAAAAGGGGAACTGGAATAGTGACAGTGCTTTGGAAACCACCAACTTGTCACAGTAAAAAATGACTATTGAAGCTTAAAGCAAACTTAAAAAAAAGAGATGTTTAGAAACCCATGGGAAAGTTAGGTCCACAGGGTGGTGATAAGCAAAACTCATTATTCTGTGTATGCCAACTTCTTGACCCTGACCATACCAGACTTGAAAGTAATTTTATATTGTAAACATATAAAAGATTTTGCTGGAGTGAAAGGAAGCTGTATATGTGAATGAATTGAATTATAATACTCTAGCCACGTCACATGTAATAAAAATATGCAATGCATGTTCGTTTGCTTCCAAAGGAGTTCTGTTATAACTTTATAGGTGCAATTTGTCTGGAAAGGCATTGTGTAAGTAACAGATTGTTAAATGCTCTTCTTGAAATGTTGCTTGCTGTTTAACAGTCTGCTTTGAGTGCAATTTCTCTAATCTGCTGAGAAAGAAGAACAAATTGAACCTGTTTTTTGTCTAAATCATTTAATTATATTTTGGTGTACTAAGATTATAGTGGTGAGGGAACCTTGCATCTTTGTCTTCATCTGATTCTTTTTTTCCAGTTCTTCAGCTGGCGTATGAGCACAGCTGAATTTTACTGCAAGAGCTGGATTTGTTTTAGGGGTGTGGGGGTGAGTCTTCTCTTCCTGATCAGGTTTGTATTTTCTATTAGGCTTACCTAACTGTCAGAAGATGTGGAGCTATAGGCTCCATGTGGATTCTCTTTGTACTTGTGGGAGTTCTTAGGAAACCTGAACTGTCCTTTAATGCCCTCAATGTCAGGAAAATCTGCAGCCTTCCTTCCCACCTTGTTCTGTGATCTGACAGATTTCACAAGCTATTGTAATCATGGCTTGCCTACATCTGTGCTTGGGTGGGAGACTTCAGAGATGGTGTGGAGGATAAGAAGAGCAAATGTTGCTAGATTGTTTGGAAGTCCCTGATTTACAAAGGAGTCTCCTTCAGCATTAGGGGACTTTTTTCTTTTTTGCTCTAGGGGATATGCAATTTTTAGCAAAAGGCAAAATAAATGTTCTTTGTTGCAGTCATTACTGACTATCTCCTAGTTTTAGAGGATTATTTAACTCTAGACTGAAGACTGGACTGCTTGTGTTTGAGAAAAGATACTCTAAACCCAAAATTCTCCTCTTTTTTTATTGCTGCAATGTGCAAAACCAGCTGTGGTGTTCATGAAGAAGCATACACAAAGCAGCTTTTCAGGTGCTTTGGGATAAAGGATGCTATTATGAGTGCAGTGTTACACAATTTTAGTGTATTTTTAATTTCCTCTGGTACCAGGAGAAAGATTAAGAAAATATCCATTCTTGTGAAATTCTCAAGTTTTTGTTCTGTGGCTTTGTGGTTTTGTTTTGTTTTGCGTTGTTTTGTTTTGTTTTCCAGTAAATAGTACCTCTATTTGGTAAATGACTAAATGCTTCAGCATAGCTGAGAGGTCACTTAGGGGCTTTGAATTCAGATCAAAACCTTTCTGTTCCAGTTCCTCAAAGTAAGGCCTCCTGCCTCACAGAGGTTTCATTAGGCATTATATGCCTTTGAAGACCTGAACTTGGGCTCTTGCATCGTATTTGCATCTGACCTAACACTGTGTGTGGGATCCCTGGCAGACCTCTGATGCTGTGCAGCAAGTGTCTCAGCTATCATTGGCAGCTCTAAAGTTTACAATACCTTCAGCTCCTGATGGAGCCCTTTAGTCTGTATTTCATTTTGTTTAAAGTGAAAGATCAAAGGGAAGGGAACTAAAATGAATTAGGAAAGTCAGAGTAGCTTGGTGAAAGGATGGGCATCCATCCATAAGTAACTCTGGTGTTTCAGGAATAAGATGATGAACTGTCATTATTACACCCTTTTCCAGGTTTTTCTTTTCTATGTGTGTTAGATGCTTTGTGCCATGGCTTGCTATTTTGTGTCAACATCTCTTACCATCATTTTGGTGAGTAGTCAGTGTGGAAGCAACAATTACACTGGCAGCTGTCATTAGATTAAAAGCCTGTGAAGTTTTCTGCATTTGGTAATGGCAATGATCAGAGAGTTGCTATTCTTCTGTCTCCCTCTCCCTTTTCTCACAATCAGTACTCTAAAACTTATTTGATGTAATATAGGAAATACAATAACCTGGGAAAAAAGCCTTAGAGGTATCTTCCCAGATAATTCTAGCAAGTTATTGCACACAGTCTGAAATTTCAGGAAAAGGTTGCATTATCATTTCACATAAAAATGGCAAAATGCAGGTGACAAACATTTTAACTGTTGCTTTATTTATCTTTAACCTCCAATGGACTAGAAGGAAATATTCTGTAAAATACTGTGTTGACTTCTGCTTTACAGTGCTCAGACTGTAGTGATAAGACAAGGGGTAACAGGTTGAAACTTAAGCAGCAGAGGCTTAAATGGGATATAAGGAAGAAATTCTTTACTGTTAGGGTGGTGAGGTACTGGAATGAGTTGCCCAGGGAGGTTGTGAGTGCTCCATCCCTGGCAGTGTTCAAGGCCAGGTTGGATGAAGCCCTGGGTGATATGGTTTAATGTGAGGTGTCCCTGCCCATGGCAGGGGGTTGGAACTAGATGATCTTAAGGTCCTTTCCAACCCTAACTATTCTGTGATTATCCATCTAATGTGCTCATGGCACACTCTCTTCTGACATCCATGGTCATCTTTCTGTGCAATAGGATGTAGTAATTGCAATGACAGGATAGTTTGAGAGTCTAACTAAAAACATACTTAGTGGATAGTTTCCTGTGCTGTCATGATGATTTGGAAGAATAAAGCAGTTGGTTAACCACTGAATTTTTATCTTTCTGCTTTTTTAGTAGTACACATTCTATAATTCAGAAATTATTTTATTCCAAGCAGAAGTGTATATCCATTAGGTATGTACATCACCATATTTTGAGTGAAAACTGGTTCCAGAGTATCCCTCAGTCTTATCTTAATATGCTTCACTGGGAAAACAGATTCTTGCAGTTGACAGGCAACATAGCAATGTTTAGGAAGAGTTTTTCAATATGTATGAGTTGTGACCAGAATAATGGTAGTTTCATGTTATACTCTAAGGACTGTATCAATGTTTTATTATTAGGCTGCAAAAAAGACTCATCTATGACATAATGTAACTGAGAGGTAAGGCATGCTTTTCACTGACTCATAATCTGTGCTGTATTTTACATCACCTGAAGTCTCTTAGATTGCTTGGGTTTTAATTCTGAAATGTCTGGTGCCTTGTAAATGGAGGGAAAATTTTGGGGTATAGCCAGGAGCTCTTATTGAAGCAACAGGTAAGATGTTATCATGATGGACCACAAAAGATACATCTTGCAGCAGTTACTTCCACAAAGCGTCCTTCACTTTTCTCCTGGAAACCTGCTTATTTGGTTTGGGACTGGTAGCCTTTGTGCCAAGCATGTTTAAGAGGAGTTGAGGGTTTGAGTGCATATTGGCTTTTTGATAAGGGAGAAGCACACCTGTTGGAGCAGGTGGAGACTGATTTTTGAGGGAGAACATGAGGAACCTGCAGTATGCCTGTGGTCTCTCCTGATGAGGAAGTGCAGGTATCTTGTTGGCTGGCTTTTCATGTATGTGCCATTTTGGAGCTTCTCTTACCAGAAATGCCTCTTTCATTTTCCTTGTGTGAATGACTGGCATTATAGATTCTGATTCAATCATTGTTCTTTGTGCTTTGCAATATCTGGAAGCAAGGTCATACATAGCCACCCTATTCAGCTGACTCCTTTATATCTAAGCTTTGTATGAGGATATATACACATTTCAGTCCCTCTAGAAAGAAATACTTCTGTTCTATGGATGTTACTGAGGTCAAATTGCACATATAAATTCCTCTGCTCTCTAAATATCCCTGAGGAAGACCACTGTGCATATATATATATATATATATATATATATATATATATATATAAGTTCATCAGCAATGGTTTAAAGTCTGTGCCAAACCAAAATTGTACCTGTGACCTTACAGGCAAGTTTACAAAAGTCAGAGGTGTTGAGTCCACTAGCAAGTATCCAGATTAGCATCTGTTGTCTTGAGGTTTGGGTCCTGAGCATTAGGCAGAGAAGCCTGCGGGCAGTGTGGCAGGGTTGTAAACTACCACTTGGCAGCAGTTCTATAGTAGCTGATGAAACCATTACAGCTTCCTTCTGTAACTTGTCTGGGTGCCCCTTTCCTCTCATTTCAGGGATTCATTATCTCTGAGAACTTGGTGGCACTTCAGGGAAAGCTCACAGTATTTCTTGCCTTACTTGCTTCCTTGAACAAGGGCAGGTTAAAGCCCCATCTCTAACTCAGATTGCCAAAATATTTAGGTGACCAAATCCAACTGAGATGAATTGTATTAGGTGCTTACCTATGCTTGGCAGACTGTCAATTATCAGGCATTGATTCCCAGAGTCACAAGATGAGATCCAAATCTCAGTCATTTCAGTCTTAAGTTTCTAGGTCCTATAAATTTATACTGTTTCTCTTGCCTTCAAAAAAAATAAGTGAACTAAGCTAACTGATTCTGAAGAGCACTTGAAGCAATGCTCTCCCACTCATTTTCACCCAAGTTTAATCACATGTCTGAATCACATGGAATACAGATGGTGTATAAAATCAGCTTGAAAGGGGATGCTCCTTGGGATATGTCAAAGGCTTTGGTTTGGCTTGTTTAGGGTATGTTTCTGTGTATTATTAGAAGGTAAATTTGAAGACACCAAATTTGCAGATGTAAATCTTATTGCCAGAGTAGGAGAAATTGCACTTCAAATGGTTCTTGACAGAAGCTTCAGCTCTTAATACTTAATGAGGCATTGATGATGGGCCATTTCTCTACTCCAAACAGACAAATTGTATTGGCAGTTTGCAACCGTGGAGAGATAAGTGAAGCATCTTTTGTTTGAAGTGAAAGTTGTTCAAGTGGTGAAGGGCAAACTGCCTATGGCCTTCCCTCTCTGAAGCATCCTTTGTAGCTTGAACAGACGTTAACTATTATTCACAGGCTACCTGTGGGTGTTTTTAAATATTTATTAGTTTCTCCCTCTTCAAAGTTAAAGCCTGCATCTGCCCACCACAAAACAAGTCCTTTAAGAATAGATGTGGCCCACTGCCTCTCAACAGTAAAAGCTGGTGTTTAGCAGAGGAGATGGAAGCTTATGCCTGCAAATAGAAGTTAAATTGCTCATCCCTCAGCTGTGTGGGCAGTTCTCATTCCTTCACTCTTGTTCTCTCAAGTAGTTCACTGCAAGTCTGAAGTAGTGTAAAGAAACAGCATCTGGCCACTCTGAAAAAGCCTGCGACTCAAGACAGGCATTTCACCTTTAAAAATAATAATTAAAAAAGGGTTTTCAACTGCTAATTCACTTCAACTCGCATTTTAGGTACTGAATAATCCCTGTCAAGCAACCAAGGGCTGAAAATGAATACTTGTTATAACCACTGTTTTATTTTGAAGAAAGCAGAGATGGGTAATTAACTAGTGAATAGTACCAAGGCTTCTTGAGAGGAACAGGTGTAATTACCCCCTTTTTGGTATCTGTGTATATAGAAACCTAATTATAGTGCATTTTTTACACAGCAGTAATGCAAGCAGGCAGAGATTCACTTTTATCCACCCTTTTCAACAAGACCCAGTTAACTCCTACTGATTTCCTCTGGTAGGTGGGCACCTTGGTTCAAAACTGGATAAGAGAACAACACTTCTGTTATGAGTTGTAATGACTTTTTAAAGAGTTATCTCAAAGTGGGGAGTAAAGTGAATAACTAAGCTGAATTACTGATAAAACTATTTGCACGCAGATTAAATATAGTTTTTTTCTGGTCACAGTAGACCAATCACTGCGACCTAAAATCTGAACCTATTGATGCAGATTTTAAGTCTCAATTTCTGAGTAACTTTAACATGAGGCTTAATGCCCTCAGTGGCACAAGCTTCTACAAAGATCAGAAAGAGCAGAAACGGCAATCTGTGCATTAGCCCCAGGACCAGAACAAGTAGCATTAGTGGGGATGTCTTTACACCATTTGAAGTGTGAAGACAGAAGCTGCTCTGCTCTTTGTTCACCTGGAGTGCACTGGGCTGCCTGAGGCTCAGATACTCCCTCTGCATGGCCTCCGATCACAGCCACGTGTTCAGACTCTTACTCCAGCCCCAAAAGCTTGCCTGTAGCCACAGACTGAATGTAGGAGGTTTAGTCAGCCTCTCTTCTGTGGAGTTTTGCCTTTGGAGAATAGTGGTGGCAAGGGTGAACTTCATCACTTTTCACAGGGAAAGAAAAACAAGTTTATAGTGCTTCCTCTCCCAAAGACTTAGTATTTAAGGGGCTTTTTCTTCCCTTCAGATGCCACCCTGCACTCAGTGTCATTTGTTCTAGTCCCACTTGCTAGTTGTAGTTGTGGCAGATGCCATGAGCTGCTTCTCCTCTGCTAGACCAGTAGAGAGCTGAGCTCTCTCTCCTGCCTGGCCCCGTAGGATACTATGCAGTGATTAGGGCTGTGCTGAGAAGTCTGTTACAGTCAGAAGACTGGTTAAGATCCAACTGAAAACACAATTCAAGTGTTAGAATATATGTGCAGAGTGAAGAGGTACATGAGCTGTGCAGATGTGCTGGGAGAGCCTCCCTGTGCTTGGTAAAGGTGATTAATCCTCATCTATCTCTAGTAAGCAGGCTGGGTGCTGGGACTTCCAGTTGGCATCCTCTGTTAGGCAGGCATCTACACCACAGCAACTGTCCTGAGCAATTTAATGTGATTGCCTTGGGGTTCTTTTTAATCCTGCTAGTTTGGTTTTTGGCTGCTACTAAGGTGTATTATTTTAATTCATATGATTTGAGTGCCTTGCAAAGGACACAATACTTGATTTTCTTTTAAAATAAGCTCAGAGTTCCAAGTTCTCCAAGTCAAATCCAGTGGAAAACCAATTTTGGACTAGGAATGGATTTTAATGTTGATTTATTTCTACAGTAGTAGATAATTTAAAAAACCAAATCAAAGTAAACTCTACTTTGGGAGGAAATATTGAGACAATTGTTCTGGAAATGTCAATACAGGATTTATGACATTACTGTAACACTAGTGTAGTGTGTGTTTTTTTTAGTTTTTGTTTTTGTTTTTCACTCTTGACTGTCTCAAAAAAGGAAAATTTGGTGAGGTTTCACTTATTTTAGAGGGTACTGTTAGATTGTGAATATTTTTGCTTTGATCAGCCTTCCAGTTATGTATTTGCTGCTTTTTTTTCTGCATATCCAAATCTGAAAGAACTATCAGATCAAATGGAAGATCAAATTTTTGTGCATTTCCTTGCAAATAAAAAGATTTTATCAAAAAAGGTCTAAACTTACCCTTTAGAGAGCATCTAGATTGTCTGCTGATTTTATAGCAGAGGACTATCTAATAGATTTGCTCTCCAATGTCTAACATCTTCCTGAACAGTAATGAAATCACCCTAAAGAGATTGTGTGGTGTCCCCTTAGGAGTTATGGTGGAGGTGACTATGCAGTTTTCTCTGTGTTAATCTATAAATGTGAAAGCATGGCATAAAGTTCAGAGAAGAGCTCATTTTCCTTGTAAGTACGTGCTGTGACATTCCTGATGTGACTAGCATGCTGTGTGGTGATGTGTGTGCAGCAGATGGGCTAAAATGCAGTACTTGTTATTTTGTGCAGAGGGTTTTGCAGTGTTGTATGCATTTGTCTGCTAGGATTGCTTCCTCATGCATAGCAGTCTTCTGTTTAGCTGTGACTAGGCGGAGCATCATGACCAGAAAGCCCTTTTTGAGTAACCCAGTAAGGTTTCTTGGGCACTGAATAATTATCAAGTGACTTTACCATGCTATTAACTCTGAGGTTAAAATAACAGTATTGCTGTACCTGTCTGCTCTGCTGCGATGTTCTCTAAGTTCAGGCTCATGCTGTGTAAATTTTGACAGCCCAAATCATACTGCTTACCTCTCAGTCCCTTCCTGTACAGAAGGATCACTGTAGTTTACAAGGGTCTTGAGCACAGATGTAGGCCGCATTAATCTTGTCTGAAAAATATAGGAAACGGTGACACTTATTGACTTAGAATTGCTTATCAGGAAGGCTATGCGCTGGTGAACAAGGTCAAATCCAAGTGGGGGAGAAGTTGTGCTGATTTTGGTTGGGGGGAATAAAAGCCGAGTGTGAGTGACTAAGGTTCCACAAAAAATGTATTATATAATCATCCCCAGGTAGGTTTTTTCCCTTGTGTATGACTCATCTATTTTGCTTTCCCCTGGTCCTCTGCAGCACTACCCATATGAGAGTGTTTCTCATATAAATTGCTAGAATGTTGACATTTGGTGTCATTCCTAGTTAGATGCTTGCTCTGTCTTTATATTTTTTTTTGAGATATATATGGGGATAAAACTTTAAACATCTCCAGTACCACTATCATAAATCACACATTATGCTGGAGGATAGTGGTATACTTAAAATAACAAACCAAAGCAGACAGAATTCAATACAATACCTAAAAAGCAGCAGCTTGTCTACAGCTCGAATTGTAGTTAGTTAATTAAGCAAATTTGTGTAATTAAACATTTATGTATTTATTACGGTGTACTGGTTTTGAAAATAATAAAGAATGAATTCTTTCTCCCTGTGTATTTGAACTGTGTATGAAAATCAGAACAAAAACTTAGTGTTTTTATGTTGAGTAATGTGCACCCCTGGGTAAGGCTTGTGGGGGATTTCTAGAGAAGTTAATTCAACTATTCTGCTATGTTAGTTCACTTTCCGCAATTGTTTCAGAAGAATTTGTTCATGAAGTCACTTACTGAAATCTCATATTTCAGCAGCTGAATGCTCCAGACTTCAATCCATTTACTCCCATAAAATTGTGTGTGGGACTGAACCTTGCAGGTATTATCCACTGCAGGATTATGCTTTCCCATGCTCCCTAGTACTGGCAAAAAGAATTGAATGAACAAAAAATATTTTGATGTTCTCAGTGGAATTTATCTCTAAGCATTGACACATCAGCTGTTTGGTGCTAGTGTGACCCTGTAACTCACTCCTAAGCTGGTGGCATGAATGTTGAGTGCATCTGTATTTCAGGATACACAAGTTTGGTATAAACAACCTCAGCTGTGAATACAGCTAGCCCCCTCCTTTCTCCCCTTCAAGTTGGTTGCTTCTGTCCTGAGTACCTCTGTGGTTGCTGCCAGCCCTATTGTTGTGGCATAGCTGGTCGGCCAGCTGGACCACGATAGCTGAATCCAGAGCAGTTCATCTACACAGTGTTCTTGTTTCTTCAAGTTTCTCCCCTGGGCAGGCAGTTGTACCCAAGATCTGTAGAAGCCTAGCCTTGGTATCAGCCTATTAAAAGACACCATTATTTCCATTTGTATTGGGAAGAGGCATTAAAAATGTTAACTGCTGAAGCAACTTCAGCACTTGGCTCTATGGTGCAATACAGGTGTTACTGATTATTTACAAATATACTTAGTGGCTATCTCCAAATTCATTTAAATGTAATTGGTTTACTGGATGTGGCAAGAGCAAATTTAATTTACTATGAATAGGCAATAAAGACTGTGCCTGCACCTGAAATGGGAAGGTGAAGCTTTTTATGACCATTTAAAGAGGTCTGCATTTTCCTCCCAGTCTTAAACTGAGTATAACTTTGCAGGATTACAAAATGATACTGCGCCGAGTTCTTCTCCCCATGGACCAGTATCTTATGCTGTGTTAGAAGGTTGCCTTCACGTTTTGCTGTGACCAATAGCAGCACCTTTCTATCACTTGTGACATATATGTGCAATGAAAGGTCTAAAATTTTGAGTCAAACCCTTTGAGCAAAAAGCTATGGGTCTGCTATTAGACTGGAATAAAAATAGCTCTGAATGTTTTTAAATATGTTTAGGTCCCCATCACCTCTGGATCAGTCAATTTGTCTTTTCTGTAGCAGAAGTCCAGGCTTTCTAGTCTATCTCATTGACTTCCAGCCCTGCACTCCCCATTCATCTATTAGCAACAGCCAAATACTGGCTTAGGTATGTATTTGTCAATATCCGTGCTAAAGAGTGCTTCAGAGATGACAGTTGTGCTTCCAAGTGATACATCTCAGTGAAATTGCAAAGCAATACAAAGGATGGCTCTGTAATCATTGCTAACCAGGTCAGAACCACCTCAAACTCCATCTAATGCAACCCGGCTAAATCTATCTCTAGAGCCAATCTGTAGCATTTTATAAATCTTCTGTAATATTTTCTTTTAAAGCAAGCCTCAGGCACACAAATATTTTTTCTTTCAATAGATATGTGCTTTCCTGATTGGAGTTCTTGAGTTTTGCTGTGGGTGCATGAGCTTTTCATCCTCCTAAATGATGTCACATTTCCAACGTATTGCAAAACTAAACAGGCTTCTGTTATGTTTATAAGCAATCCCGTGTTTGAGATCTTTCTAGCAATGGTTTGTGAGTTTTATGTTGTCCTAGTAATAGCCTAATAGTGCATGTGATCTTGAATGTTATAGCAGACCTTTACATAACTTGTCAATTTGCCTTCTGGATTTCAGGGGCAGGGGGAAACAGGGACAACAGTATTATGTCATTTTTGCATACTCTTTTTCTTATTTAATAGTGAAAAACTGCAGAAAACTGACCCTAACCCATACCTATCTGTAGCTGGAGAAGTCTCCTTTCCTCACTGAAGCATGTAGCTTCTTTCTGTGAGCAACACTTCATTTTAATAAACCCACAGCAGTAAATACTTTGAGGCATCACTTCTTATTATTTTACAATGGCAAGTATAGGTCAGATCTAGCAAGAAAGCCTGTTAGTCAACCAAAGTAATAAACTGAAAATTGACCCATAAACGTGATTGACAGTTCCTCTTTGGATTAGAAAAGAGAGAAGAATAGCTTGAGAGGACTTATGGAGAAATACCAGTTTGATTTATGAGCTTGCTGTGGACTGTATACAAACATGGATCTTAAATAAGAGCTACCACTTCTTGTTTGAAGTGAATCTTTAATGCTTGTGTAAACTTTGCAGAGGCAAATAAGTAAACACTATTCATCCCAGTAAGAAAGGGGTAGGAACAGAAATGTAAAAGCAGCTGAAGAAGTTGGGGTCAAAGGTTGCACTCTTGCCCTATATTGTTCTTGTGTAATGATTTGGGGGTTTTTTTGGTCTTTAAATTCAAATAGAGGCAGAAAGACTAGATTGTTAATTTACATGAATAGGTGGTGGTTTATTTTTGTTTTTGGTGGTTTTTTGTTGGTGTTTTTTTTTATGGTTAGCACAGTTGTTGTGGTTTAAGCCTAGCTTGCAACGCAGAGCCACGCAGCTGCTCACTCACTCTCCCGCACTTCCCCCCCTGCTCCCAGAGGGATGGGGAGGAGAACCATCGAAAGAATGTATCTCCCACAAGTTGAGATAAGATCAGTCCAGTAACTAAGGTATAACACAAACCACTACTACTAGAGAATACAACCGCTCACCACCAGCCAACTGATACCCAGCCTGACATGAATAGTGATCTAGCCCTTCCGGGTAACTGCCCCCAGTTTCTATACTGGGCATGATGTGCTGTGGTATGGAATAGCTCTTTGGCTAGTTTGGGTCAGGTGTCCTGTCTGCTTCCTCCCAGCTTCCCCTCCTCCCTGGCAGAGCATGAGACTCAGAAAGTCCTTGGTCAGAGTAAACATCACTGAGCAACAACTAAAAGCATCGGTCTTATCAGCATTGTTCCCAGGCTGAAAGTCAAAAGCACAGCACAGCACCAGCTACTAAGAAGGAGAAAAATGACTGCTACTGCTGAACCCAGGACAACAGTCAAAACCCTAAAATCTTTATGAAAAATTAACCTTTTTTGTTGTTGTTGTTGTTTGGGGGTTTTGGGGGTGTTTATTTGTGATTTTTTTGTTTTGTTTTTGAGTTTCAGAGGTGCAACACACTTATAAAGTCAGAGGATTCACTCTCAAGGCATGAACTTCAGTATTAGGCTGTCTAGGTATTATGTGTCTAACAGTTGTTAGAACATCTTGGGGTTTTTTTTGTCAGTGTCTCCTGTAGGATTTTGCCAGTGACTAACTTGTTAAACCAGAATATCTATTGCTCAGCCAAAAATTTCTTTTGGTTTCTCAGCTTTGGGAAGAGTCACTGAGGAAATGGATGAGCAAGTTTTACCTTTCCTTCCTGTTTTGATTTGAAGCAGTCTACTGTGAATATCATCTTCCTTCACACACAGCTATGGGTTGTTTTTTTCTTTTCCTTTCTAAAAAATCCAAACCATTTCACTCACTGGGACAAAAGCATTTTTGGAAATACTTACATTGTTCATGAAATAAAAATGTTGTTTGGGTAGTCCTGGGACAGAAACATGCCAACAAGCACCCTATAGAGAAAAACATCAACTCCAGCTGTATACAAGGTTATTTCCTTCAAAAATCTGGAAAGCAAAATTGATCTGGTAATACCAAACTACTGGGCCTACAAAAGCAAGGAGATTTTATAAGGTGAACATTTTAGTATTCAGTATTGAGCTGAGGTTCAGTTTCTTCTTTGGGTTTAGGTCCAAGTGATGTCCATAGCAGCTAGAGTCTATGAAGCAAAGTATTACAGAGCTAGGAGCATTTATTATGTGTAATTTAGTTTCAGGCATGATGACTTTAAATTTGTATCTTGGAGCAAAAATTAAAACAAAAAGGCCTATTTTTCATTTAATTTTGTATGATCTCTTTTTTATTAAAAATTTTTAAGGAACATTCATTTTCTGTGTATATATCATTTTGATGATATGTTTAGGCTTGGAGCAAGTGCCACAGCTAACCTGGTACTTGAGTCAGTACAGCTTCTTACCTAGGAAGATAAGATCTTTTCAGTTACTCATGTATGTTGTAAGGCAATCCCCAGGCCATCCACAAGAACAGCAATCAAAAGAACATATCCTAAACCAGAGAAGGCTAAGAGCTTCTAGAGCTATTTTTCAATCCTATGGCCTTTTTTTGTGACAGTCAGTTCTGATTCTGCAGCTGGAAAAGGCCCAGATTTGTTGTGATGTAAAATATCATAACATTCTACACTTCTAACTGGAGAGAAAATACTTTTTTTTTTTTATGAATAAGAGGCTGTGGATAGCTGTACTGCTCCTAGGAGCATCTGGAAAGGATGCTTACAGAGAAGGGGGTCACAAAGGCTTAATTCAATTAGACTAGCTTTAACCCTTTAACTTCCTAACCTAATGTGATTGTATGTTTTGAGACAAAAATCTAGCTTTTCATTTGAAGAGTGGCTTTTTTTCCTAGTAATATTTTGCTTTTCCCTGGATCTAATTATGTTCTTTCAGCTAGATGAAGCAGATTTTGTTTTAGTAGGTTTATTGTCCTCCTGTCTCTGTGCCTCATCTTCAATTCCATGTAATATGTATTCTTCCTTACTAATTCTATAAAGCAGTATTGAGTGACTGGCAATTCTATTCTCTTCAGATGACAAAAGTATAGCAGAATATTTTGACCAACTAAAATAAAAGAATGAGGGTTATGGCTTTTCAGAAGTTATGTCATTTAACTAGGTTGCTTATTTCCATGCTCTTGGATGAATTCCTTGGGATGCATCCTGGTAAAGACTAATGAAACTTAATGAGAACTGCTGCTGATTTGCAGGACTAGTAATTCGATTTAACTAGGCATTTTTTCAGTTGATTTAGTGGTGCTCAGGTCTTTATCATTCTCATTAGTTACTAAAACAGCATTCACTTTCATCCTACCTCTACCTCATAAATGCAGTAACTTAATTTTTATGTTTCTGTCTGTGGTTGATAGCTAGCTTATTTTTCACTATAATGCAGTTAATCAATCTGTGTATAAAAATGCAGATGAATCAAGACTTTATCTAGTCTTCCATAACTTGTTTTCTTTCTACAGTTGCTTTAAGGGGTTGCTTTATCCCCCCCTGCTGTTTTTGGAAGGGAAGGGCAGTGCAGGGACATTTGATCCATGCATGGAGATTTTAACAACTTTGTGTGCTCACGGTATTCTTAAGGATGTGGTGCATCTCCTTGCTGCTGGATAGATGGACTCTTCATTAAAGACTGTAGTGACAGGACAAGGGGTAATGGGTTGAAACTTAAACAGCAGAGGTTTAGATTGGATATAAGGAAGAAATTCTTTACTGTTAGGGTGGTGAGGCACTGGAATGGGTTGCCCAGGGTGAATTTTCCATCCCTGGCAGTGTTCAAGGCCAAGCTGGACAGAGCCTTGGGTGACATGGTTTAATGTGAGGTGCCCCTACCCATGGCAGCGGGGCTGGAACTTGATGATCTTAAGGTCCTTTCCAACCCCAACTATGTTAGGATTCTGTGATTCTGCTAAATACCTCAACTTTATTTTTTTATCAGCTCCTTTATGTAGCATGTGAAAAACAGCTGTGGTATAAGTTCAGCAAACTATTTGGGAAGAAGTGACCTAGGTTAAGTCTTAATATAGCTAAGACAATGGGTCACGCTAAGTCTTCCAATTGTTTAGTAGTACCATAATATATAGTTGTGATATGTACCCTTCTTGTGCTATAAAAATGCTTCCCCATGATGAGATCACTGAGCTCAAACACATCTCAGTTTTTGAGCCTTGTTCTTTTTCTGCAAAGGTCTACTTGTAAAACTTAGCTTGTAATATCTTTTTTTGGTTAGCATAAACTTTCAATGACAGGCACTAAAATCCATCATTAATTTATTGGAATAAACCAGGAATAACTGGCTTTAAATTTTGTGTTAGAGTGTTTTTCATCCAGGGACATATTGAATTGTCATAGTCAACCTGCTCTGTAGGTCTGAGTTTCTGTGAAGTTGTGGTGGAATCCTGTCAGATTTTTCTAGACAGCTGCATGCTACAGTGCCCTGAGTTCTGGCTTAGCTGAGATCCCCACCATTGGTACTGGCAAATACTGGCTTGTGATGGCTCCTCGACCACTTGGACTTTCAGAACTCTAGCTGTCAAACTAGCTTGCCTAAAAGCCCTTAAAAAGAAGATTTCGGGGTGCCAATTTCTGATCCTAAACTGAGAAGAAATCAGATGTTGGTGTATGGAAGTCTCATGGGTTGCCTCCTCCCAGTTCTGCTCAAAATGGAGACAAAGTTAGTAAGTGCAACTGAATGTAGTGGTTGCAGAGATATAGGCAGAAAATATCAATATCTTTGTTGGTGAGCATAAATGGAAGGGCAAATATGTAAATGAATGATCTAAAGCTGTTTCTGATAGCAGCAGCTACAGAGGGGAATATGCTGGACCTGCTAGCTCCAGGCAAGTTATAAATGACGTAATAATAGAAATGAAGTTTGACGAATTCCTGCAGTCTTTTGTAGAAAATATTCACAAGCACTGACTTAAATTATCAGCAAATAGCCTACAAAACTTGGTTTAAAGAAATTAAATTCTTTCTGAGTTTCAAAAACAAGGTGTCAAAACTCATGTCTGATTCTAAGACTTTAAAACATTGAGGTTTTTTTCCAGCTCAATTTAATGTTGAGAAAAGAAAGAACCCTTCTGGCTGTAGTCATGTATGCCAACCATCAGCCAGGAGTAAAGTTTTACAGCTGACTTATAAACCCATGAGAGATGGGTTTTCTAATGGAAATACTGACAGCCTCTTAACTTGAGCAACACTAGCAGGCGCCGTTATAATAAATGAGACCAAGACACATGATACAGGCCCACGAGGTAATTAATGGCTAGAGTAAAATAAAATATAGACGCAATAGCCCACAGAGAGCATGACTCAATGGAGCAAACTTGTAATAAAGCACAAAGAATGTCTGTTTAGTAAAGAGCTGTGTGAAACTGCTTGTAAAATAAATCATGAGCCAGTGCTAGAGCTAGCTCAGCTTTCTGTATGTTTCTTTTAAATTAGAGGATTAAAAAACTCCCCTCAACTATAAAAAAGCCATTTTTGGCAGTGCAGAATCGCAATACATAATGAAATGTGAAGCAATGAAATGCAAAGTGCACCTATACAAACAAGCTTTTAACAAGCTTCTCAATAGAAATATAGCTGAGAAAAGTTAAGACCGCACCTACTACTTAATTTTACCTTTTAATCCAGTAACTTTATGACTAGCTGTCATTCTGATTCTAACCCACTTGTCTTCTCATTTGGAATTCTTGATGCCTCGTGATGTCATGTGTCAAAGCAGGCATCAAAATCGCTCTTATTCCTCAACTTCCTTGCTTATTTAGGCTTTCTTAAAGAAAAACCAAACAAAACCCCAAACTGTGTTGTCTTGTTTCTTGTAGTGCTTATGCTGATTTAGGAGGCTGCAGGTACAATACTTGTAGATAAGCTGTTCTTTTTTGGTTTATGCACACCTATGCTTGCTCATAGCTTATTGTTTATCTTATGCTCATGTCACTGAGGCAGAAAAGTTGCTTCAGATTCATAAGCCAAATGAATTGGGCACTGCAGTGAATGTATTCCTAACAACTCTCAAGTCTGCAAATCTTGGGAGGGAACAGGCTTATGGCTGATATTAAACTAAGGTGCAAGCATATGCCCTGTCACCGCTACTTTAATCTTTACCTAACAGTTAGTATTGGCAAGCCTTAATCCTACATTCCTTGAGCCAGGGGTAAAAATACTTGACAAATTATGAACTTCTGTGACTTCAAAATTGGCACACAAGAAAGTCAAAGCCCACTATTTAATAAAACTGAAAACTTTGAATGTGAAAGATGGCAGAGCTACAACATCAAAGTTAATTTTTTAGATGCTAGTGGTGTAATTTTCTGTTTCTGCTTTGTTGTTTTTCATTTCTTTTCCTGCATCCTAACAGGGGAATATTCGAAATGCTTTTCTAGGTTCTCATGCTGCAAATCTTCTGGGCTTCTGCTTTTCAATGTTTGTATTTGTGTCAACTGTGGAGTAGCAATCCATTTAGTTTCAAGCTTTGTATAGTAGGGAAATACCACACACATCATCTCCATGTCATACTGTTGGAGCCTAAAGTGCTTCCCTTAAGTCATCTACACTTTAATAATTACTGGAGAAAGTTATTTATATTCTAACCTTAAGGAGTCTGCTACTAAATTTTGCTGTAGTTTCAATACCTTGTCATCCTTGTAAGGCAAAATGCTTTGAGCTCAGAACTGTATTATTTTAATGTTAAGGTAGTGATACTTTAATTATTATTCTGCACGTGAAACATAGCCAGTCACAATAAGTAGCTTTATGCAAGCTTCAAAAACTCCCCTTGGATATCTGGAGTAGCTCTTGTGCTTACTGAAGCCTTAACAGCAAGAAGTAATCCAGGAAGAAGCTATCTACCCTTGTCAGAATACTCCAGGCTCCAATAAATGAACTCTCTCAAATGGCACAGGGTGATCTTGAAGATATTCTCACTGTTTTTCATTTTACTTTAAGATGTGGGTGGTTGGTGTAAATGTTTTCTCAGCTGCTACAGTCAGATGAGGTTTATGCTGGAGGTATATTAAGTGTATAATTTCAGCTGAAGTGCAGAATGTGTAAAGGGTCTTGGTCACCAGCTCCACTTCAGAGATGGATTATAGACCATGAAGTATTTTGCAGTGCTGAGTAGGCCAATACTGAATTTCTTTAAATGTGGACTATCCTCCTTCCAGAAAATCCCATTTCTCTTGTAATTGAGTAAAAATAATTTGCAAATCATTATTTTTAACTTAAAAGAGCCTATTTGCATAAACAGAAAACTTTAATGCTTCCCACTTGTACTGTGTAAAAGTGAATTGCTTATCTGCTATTTGGAATTTCTATCCTAGATTTGTAACATTAACTTGATGAATCTCAGTGCTTGATTTATAGAGAGGCTGTAGATGAGTGCCTGTATATTGCTGATTTAAACTAGATCTGTTATCTAAATCTTTACTGCCCATACTAAGAGCCAGGAATTAAATTTGGCACACTTGACACTTTCTATGAGTATCAGTAAGAGAACTGAGATGAGCAGAAACAGTGGCTTTTTATCATTACTTATAGATTTTTACACACAGTGCCATTTGTATCTTAGATGTATGTGGTCACTGGGAAATTTTATTAATAGCAGATCAAGTTCTACATTCCTTACTTTGGAAATTGTAAGGGATTTGCAGTGTTTGTATTTTACAAAGTAACAGTAGAATCAGAAGCTTAATTACTTACACCGTGTGAACTTTGCATGTTTTGTTCAGGCTATGAAAATGGAACCCGATTTCTAATAAATTTTTGCTCAGAGGAAGTATTTAGAAATATTTCCTTATAAATAGGAAAGGCTAATAGCCATGACTTCTGATTGAAAAATCAGACAATAGTACTGTGGAGAAAACATTCCTCCCCAGTTTTGTCACCCCCACTTCAGTATCTACATCTTTCAATGAATTCCTCTGAAGGTTATCATGGTTTGACTGCAGAGTCTGAAGTGTGGGAAGTCTACTAAAATCGCTTTTCTCTCTGTCAAAAAGCATTTAAATTCAGGTTCAAAAAGGCCCACTGGTCAAAAAGGCCTTTTGAAGCCCTGAGTCAAGAATCACCTATTCCACCCCAGTGGGGTGAAAAAAAGCAGCTTTATTCTTTATTTTTAAAGGACAGTCCAATTCTCTTAGAGCTGCCTTGCATCAGGGAACAAATGCCTGTCATCCTTTGCTAGGATAAAGCCAGAACTGAGAGAATTGCATAGATCATGTCCATCATCTACATGTATTTGTGCTCTGAGTGAATGCCAATGGAAAAGGGGTAATTCTGTGATGTTGGTGAGAAAATTTACTGTGCTGTGTCTTTTTCATGCTTTCTCATTCTGTGAGAAGATGGATTTTTTATTTTTTTTAATTTTATTTTTTTTACCTTGTGGAGACCACTGGCTTAAAATTCCTGTGTTGGTCCTGTTGAGGCAGGTCTGTAGCCAGTAACCTAGCTATAGTTCTGCTCATATGTGCTGCTTTCTTTCATGGCCTGCTCCACTCACTTCTGTATGTATTTCAGGTCAAATTTGAATTTGGCTATTTAAAAAGATGCCCTGAAGTATCACTGTTGGAAAGTGTAAATTCTATCTGCAACTATATGGGAAATCTTTGAAGATACACTGTATGCACTCACAGCATTAATTCAGATATGCTCCTGTTGATGAGTGTTCTAATGGGGTGGGTTTATTTCTTGACTATTTTCCTAATTGAGGTATTTCTTAGTCTTCCCTGGTTTCAGTCAGGAATCACTTCCATGGATAGGATGGGTAAGGGTTTTGTGTAAAGGCAGAGTACAGACTGATTCCCACTTCTAGGTAGAGCTGCAAGTATCTGTTCCAGCCCGTGGTCAAAACTATCATGGCACAGAGCACTTAGCCTGGATCTGAGTTTGGTCTTGTGCAGTATGTTTTATCTGGCAATATGTCCTGAGCTTGAGCTACAGGATCATTAGCCAAAGGGTTCAAGACTCTTTATAACTCTAGGGTCAAAGGACAGGCAGCACAGTAGGGTGCAGAAGACCTTGGTCTCTAAGTGGTGCATGCAATAGTAAATACATGGGTTAAGTCCCCTGCATGGCAGGCTAGTAGCTAATAAGTAGGGAAAAAACTCTTCCTAAACCAGAAGCAGCTGATGGACAGGTCAGGGTCTCAGGTGCTGCTCGCACTGCATGTGTGCCCATAGTCTAATTGCCAAAATACAGTAGTTAGTTATCAAAATATTTTAGTCCTTACACCCTGAAATTGTTAGCCAAAAATTAATTGAATTCACTTACTGTGTAGGTGTAATCTGTCCTAAACTATGCTTCAGTACACAGAGTATAGCACTAATGTGTTGACACATACAGAGAAATTGATGGCATTTAAAATATATCTTTTTTGATTATTTAAGTGGCCATATTAAACATGTTAATGTTTCAAGAGTCAACTGAGTGTTAGCTGGACATTAGTTTTGAGTAACTGCAGAATACAGCAATCTTGAGGGGGGTGGGAGAGGGAGGCAGCAAACACGCCTCCTTTCTGAAATTGATATCAAAACTGCTGAAAGATTTTTGACTAAAACACAACCAGAATTCTGAGAGACACAGGTTAAAGAGTCTGCTTCAAGTGGTGTCTGAAGTTCATGATCTCATTCTCACAGACTCTGTCTGTATGGGAAGAGAGCATATATCCCCAAAGGTGGAGTCTTGCTGACCTTCCTGCTGATGATGTGCATTAAGGGAGGATGCCTTTGTGTCTTTGCTGTGGATACGGGTGCTTCTTTTTGTGCAGGCCTTGTGGGGAGAATTACAGATCAAATATTTGGCTCTTTTATCAACCAGTAGGTACCTATGTCAGGTGGGCAGGCTGATGATTAGAAATCACCTGAAATTAGATTTATGCCTTTTTCTTTATAGTGGTCTTTAAAACAGCGATAAAATTACTGATACCTGCTTAAGACTTTTTTGACTGATGCTCATCTCTACATCTGCAGTAAATTTATAGGGTACATGATTCATAATGATGAATGCAAGTGGTAAACTGAGGAGGAAGGTTTCTAATCCTGTGTGCCAACATCTTAAAAGGAAAGCAAATTCACACTGGAGAATAGTTAGTCCATTTTTCCAGTAAATATGGCCAGTCTGGTAATAAACCTAGTGACAGACTGTGAATCAGTTTTAACAAAAACTCTGAGAATAATCCCAATGTTGATTTGAAAAGAAAATATAAAATGAGAAACCTATCTGGGGCATTCTAGGCCTAAGAAGCAGGTAGTAATGGAGTAAAACATGAAAGTTGCCTTTCCACTTTGATATCATTCAGGCAGAGTTCAGTATTCAATACTTAAAGCAACTTTGATCAATAAAAAAATTAAACATATTTCCTCATATGTGACTGTTTCTTTCACAGAAAAATAAGAACTTGCTAGCATAAAAATGAGTAACTGCTAAGAAGAAACTTCCTTTATGGTTACTCAATAAAAGAAAAAAATCTTCAAAGAAAAGTGTCCAAAGCACACAGGGGAAAATTCAAATGTCACTGAAACTGTTGTGATCCGCAGAGCAGTTGTGAAGATTATCAGCAATGCTGTATAAACTTGTGTAATGTTAATAATGAGAAATGCTGAAGTGCTTAAATAATGGAAAATATTTCCAGTTCTTAATTACATCAGGTTAATCTTTATGAAATGATGTAACTGCAGACACTCTTTCCACAGGGATGTTTTACTTAAACTATTTTTGAAGGAATTTTCAGTTACCTTTAAATACACTCTAGACTATCATATACGATACCTTCAATTTCTCTTCTTTGTAGACTCCCTTGAGGTTTTAAGTGTTGTGTTCTCCCATTTAGTAATTTCTCCCTTTAATGATCTCCCTTTGCATGTATATTCTCAGGTCCTCAGTTCCAGGAGATGGTCACATTTCTGGTTTCTTCTGGAACAAAGTGCTTCAAGACCCATCTTAGTGGGGGCAGTGTTTGTTTAGTAGAAGGGAGCTACAGACTGGAGTAAGGTCCATGCTAGCACATAAATTTTAGATATTAGTCTAAACATGAGAGCATACCTGTCACCAGGGGGTTTATGTTTTGGCTTAGTTCCACCTTCAGAAAATTAAGAGTTCTGAAATAAGGTATATTTCATAGAAGCAAGACTGTAAAATAAACAGCAAAATGAAGTTTTGCTGTATACTATTGTCAGAATGAGGTTTTAAGGCACACTCCCTTTGTCTGCTGTACAATTTTTGCCAGCTAAGGATGGGATAAGAGCTGATAAATTTTTCACAGCATTTCATTAGATGAAGAAATCAACAATTTCTCATTTAAACTTAAATGGACATCTACCATCAAGAACGGAAGATCTGTGCAAAACAAGACGTGTCCCTTGTGGTCTGCATTTAAGCCTCTTCAGCGGGACTGGACAGAATTCATGGAGAAAAAAGTATGCTGTATTTGTATATAGGGTTACCTGAGTAAGCTGAACTGCAAGAGATACCTGTACCATTTCCCGATGGAGCCAAGAAACCACCAGAGCTCTGATTTTTCTCCACTGTTAACTGCTGGGGAATGATGTGACTGTTCCCTACCTTGCTACCTAATGAGTGAATAAAACTATGTGTTTTCATTGCTCATAGAATTTTTGAGACAAAAATTGCAGAATAAGAGATCTCTTCCTTGAATGGCGACGATGGCATCAATAATATGGTAAAAGTAAATTTTAAAAGCTAATTTTAGAAATGTGCCTTTCTGAAGTGCTGAGTTTGATTCTCTGTGGGAACTAGTGTTATGATGATGCAAGTGAGGTGTGGAAGCACCTAGATGTGGTGGGATCTGCGCACTTGTGACTGTCAACAGTACACAGAATCACAGAATCAAGTAGAAACAGTAAGAGTGAACTAGACCTTTAAGATCATCAAGTGCAACCTTTACCAGAGGCCTGCCAAGTCCACCACTGATGCTGCCCCTTGAGAAAGGCAGAGGAGTAGGAAGCCAACCAAGGAGCCTGGAATCTCCCAGTCCAGAGAAGAAGGGCCACCTTTATTGTGCAGGTAGAGGGGGATCGCAGTGGTCGCTCAGAGGTGAAACACACTTGGTCCCACTGGGGTGTCCAGGCGGTGTTTTGGGAGTCTGTCTGCGTGTGCTCCTCCTTGCACTTGGTGCTGGCGTGTGGCTGCTCTAATGGGCCGGTTAGGCCCGGAGTTGTGAGCGGGAGCGGTCTCGCACCCGCACGGGCCCGGTTGATCTCGAGGCGCTGCGTCTTTGCCGTCCTCTGGAGCCACGGGATGATGCTGATGGCCGCTGTCTTGTGGTGCTGCGGCTGTGGCTCTCTCGTGCTGGTGAGCGCTGGGCCAGCCTGGGCGCAGCCTGTCTGCAGGGGCTCCTGCCAGCTCGAGCTGTTGCTGGGCGGCTGCCCTGGGAGCGTCTTCTGGGCCGTGCATAGGGAGCCTGGGCTGGACGCTGGCCACGGGAGCGGTCTCGCACCCGCACGGGCCCCCCGGCTCTGTTGCTGCTGCTTCTCGGCAGTGCTGCAGAGCCACGGGACGGCTGCTGCCTGGTGGTGCTGCGTCTGCGGGTGTCACGGGACGGGGAACGTTGTGACAGCCTTGGCCCCCCCTGGCTGCGGGTATTGCTCGCAGCGCGTGTTGCCGGCGGTCGGCTTCTCCCCTGCGGTCTCCTAGGGCACCTGTAGGGTGCCTGGGTCTGACGGCTGAGCCGGGTTTGGTGTCGGCGTCGGTCAGGCCCAGGGTGGCTGGAGCGGCTGCTGCCCTCAGACACTGGGCAACCGTGGCATGGTGCTGATGGCCCCTGTGTGCTGCTGCTGCTGGGGCTGCTGGAATCCTGTGCAGCATGTCCATGTGTCTGCCCCGATGGTGCCTGGTTTCTGGGGATGGGGTTGCTGAACTGCAGTTCCAGATATACAAGAGACTCCTCCGATGCTGCTGAGCTGGTACTGCTGGAACTAGGAAGCTCTGAGCTAGCACTGGAGGCTACAAGGGAAAGCAGGAACATTAAGGGCTTGGCTCCCAGGTGTGGGGCAGGGTAGGCTAGAGTGGTGCCCCAGCCCTCCTGGAGCATTCAGGCTCTGCCAAGCCCACACCAGGTATCCCACTGCCAGGCCTTGCCTGGCCCCTGGCCCCACACTTACAGGTGCCCAGGCCAGCACATCTGTCACAGTCCCATGTGGCCTCATGGTTCCCCAGGTTAGAGCAGAGTCTGTGAGTGCCCACAGCTGCGCAGGAGCGGCACAAGAACAGCTGCCAGGGCCTGGGGAAAGAAATGGGTTCATGTCTCTAAGGATAAAGTGCCCATAGCACGGGATTGTCCAGCAGAGCTCTTGTTCTCAGCCCTTCTGCTTCGAGCCCTTGCTGAGACGGAGATCCCGTGCCGAGCCCCGGGGTGCATCTTTGGCAACTTACCCGTCTGGCTCTGCCACCTCCCTGCCTCTTGGACAAAGGCACTCCCTGGCACTGCAGCTCCCCTGCCTCTGGTGCAGTTCTGCAGGTGCAGTGTTGTTTTCCCATGACGCTTGTCTGATGGAGAAAGGAACATTGATGAGCCCCTCCTGCCACAGCATAAGGCATAGGCAGGGCCTCCCCGCTCTTCCCCTGACACCCTGTTTCCAACTCCTGCACTGAGCTAAAGCCTAGAGTTGGGGGTGAGCAGAGGGCCACAGGTGCGGGGGCAGGCCCAGGTGTGGCACAGTGGTGGCCGGGAGGACACTGACCTTAGGGGGATGCGGATCCCCATGAAGAGCATTTCATGCTGAAAGAGTCTCCTGTTTTGACAGCGAGGGCACTGGAAGTGAAATGCGCCAGCACTCATGGCCAGTTCCTGCAGGAGAAACAGAAAGAGCGTGAGTGAGGCTCTGGTGCTGCTGAGAGCTTGTTGTGCCCGGAGCAAGGGAACGGCTCCTACCCGGATGCAGGCCCTGTGGAACCAGGCGTGTTTGCACGCTGGGCACACCATGGTCCCGTAGGTCGGTCTGCCTTCAAGTGGGTTCAGGCAGATGAGGCACTTGGTGTTCTCTGGACCCTCCAGCTCTTGTTGCTGTGGGCGGTGCTCCCAGCAGAAGGCTCTATGGGAAGAGGGAAGGGATGGATGAGATGAGAAGTGCTGGGTCCTTCCCTGGTGATGGGGAGAAGGGTAGAGGGGGTACCTGTATGGCATGAAGTAACGGGTGACGCATCCACCCTCCGTGGCACAGGGGAGATGGAACCTGCGGTCACAGCCAACCTCATCGCAGGTGATGGTGGCCCCCCTTTCACCGCACACAAAGCAGACCTGGAAAGAGCAGAGCAGCCGCCATCAGCGGCAGCCTCACGGTCTCCACAGGCAGACCCACACCTCGGGGCAGGGCGCAGGATGTGGCCCCAGCTGGATCACAGGCCACAGATCCAGCTGGCAGAGCAGGCTCCTGTGCTGGAGCCTCTGTGGAGCTGCTGGGAGCAAGACTTCTGTCCCAGAGCTGGGTGGAAAGGCTGGGATTCTGTTCTTGGCATCTGTGCTAAGCTCCCGCAAACCTCTCCTGGCACAAATCACCCTGATCATCTCAGATCCTCACCCTCTGGGCTGCCTGCTCGACTGTATCGTAGAAATCCGTAGGAAGAAATTCTATTTGACCCTCCTGTTCCGTCCCTTGTGGCTGAAGGTCAGTGGCAAAAAGCTGCAGAAGAGCAGAGACAAGGAGCAGATGAGGGGCATGTGGCAGGGCAGGTGTGTTGCAAAGATGGAAGCAGCCCCAGAGGAACTCACCAGGCAAAAGTAATGGGCAACGTTCCCTTCATGACGCAGTGTTTGCCCGCAGATGTCCGTGTCTGCCTCTGCGCGGCGGCACAGCATGCATGCTGGAGGGGAGAGAGCAAATGCCACTGAGAATGAGCACCTCTGTGGGGCCAGGGATGCGTCCCTGAAGGATTGCCCCCAAGGGCTGCTCTGTCCCTGCCTAGCTGGCTGCTGAGCAAGGCTGGAAGCCTTGGAGAGGAAAGGGCACTGTAGGCACGGGTGTCCTGGAGGGTGCACACTGCCCAGCCCTGGTCCTGCTTGCCAAGCAGAGGAGCGGCCCTCCCCAGGGTGTCTTTGGAGCTCCTGCCTCCCCCTGCCAACGGTCCCGGTCCACACTAACATCCTCAGGAGTCCCTCTGCCAGGCTGTAGGAGGGGGACATTGCTCTCACCCTGCTCCATTGCGTCGGGGGTCCTACACCTCCTTGCGGACGTGTCAGATACCAAAGGTGAGCGTTTGGAGAGTCCCTGTCCCAGCAGCGCTGAGGCTTCTTCTCCAGATGCTCCTCTGCTACCTCTGAGGCAGAAGAGAGACGCGGGTGAGTTTGCAGCACAGGCCAGAGCTCTGAGGTGCGGAGCCCCCTTCTCCCTGGGCAGGCCCCCGAGAGCCCTGTCCCTGCCCTCTGCTCCCTCACCTCACCAGGTCGCAGTGATGCACTGTGCCCTGCGTTCCCCTTTTTATAGGCCTGCCCCGGCACCGGTCACCGTGGCCTCTGTGACATCAGCACCGCTGGCTTGGGTGTGCCCCAGATACGGGCAGGGGCACCCTCGGCCACACAGCACCCACTGTGCCCCGGCCACTGCATCACGGGGCTGGCTGTGAAGCGCACAGGCAGGGGCCGGAGCCCTTGGCACCCAGGTCAGTGGGGCGGCTGCTCCACCTGCAAGTGCAGAGTCAAGGGCCAGCTTAGGGACATGGTTTCCTGGTGAACTTGGCAGTGTTAGCTTAACGGTTGGATGCGATGTCCTTTATGGCCTTCTCCAACCTAAATGATTCCTGTGATGACCACATGATGCCCTGCTTTCACTGTAGAGTTTCTGTATTAACTCCACTGTATCATATATTTGATGTAGGATGTCTTTATTTTGTTTTTGCGCACTCTGTATATTTTTCTTTTATAAAATGTGGTCATTTTATTCCTGCTGTCACCTCAGTTTGTGACTTCAGTTCATGACTTTTTTATAGCTGTTTTGGTGCCTGTTCATTTTCACATGCAATCATCAAGACCAAAGTGGCTATAGCTGTAGGTATAAATTCATAGTGGTTACTATTGTCAACAAGGTGGATTCTTCATTATAGTTCCTAAATGCTGTATATGGTGGTAGAGTTATGTTTGTCTTCAGTAGCAGACTGATGACGGAGAAGAGGTTTATTGCTGGAAATGTTAATGGGAAGACGACTTTCAGGTCTCTACCCATTGATTGCTACTCACATACTGGACCAATTATTTTGTCTTTGAAATGATGTGGAGTGCAGACTGAAAGCTGATAGGTCTCTAATTGTTCAGAATTTCCTTGCTGTTTAATCTCTGCTTAAAGAATCAACAAGCTTATATATAAACAAGATCCAGTAGATTTTTCTTCTGTTGTGTATGCTGCAGGGAGTGTTCTTACTCCTTTCACAAGCCTTGGCCTTTCTTTATTATGTTATGCATGGCATGACATGAAAATGTGAGCCCTTCTTCACCCAACAGTTGCATTGGACTTCACTGAGAGAAGCTATGCTGATAAATGAGGGATGAAGAGCAATTTTAAGAGTTTTGTTGGCACATGATTAGTTTGAGTGCTTGTGGCTATAATTGGGCAGGGGTAAAGGTTTGGAAGTCTCTTGGCCTTGGATTTAGCTGAGAAAATTGTAGGTTCTTCAAATGACCACATCTTTTGGTGATCCCAATGTACAGGTCTTGAAGTATGCTAGGGAAGCTATTTCTCAACAGATTGAGAAGGGAGGTTAGGAGACAACAAGAAAAAGGCTAAGATTAACACTCAGGAGGTGTTTTCTACCTATGAAATGTTCTTCTGCTTTAAAAAGTACTGAAACCAAGTGAATTTAACAAGCTGTGTTTTCTGGATTTGGTATCACTTTAGAAACTGGATTCACTGAGAAAGCAAATGATGGTTAGGCAGACAACAACTGGTCTGTGGTTTTGGATACTAATTTGCTGCATGTCCTTTTTCAAGACAGATCTAAAGTTTAGAAGTAATCAGTCTCAGACTATACAGAAGGTGGGATGTTGTGGTTAATATATACCAAAAGGAAACACTGTCCTAGGCAGGACCTTGTTAACTTCAGCCCTATGAAAGCAGCAATGACACTTCTGCACTTTGAAAGGCTGAATAAAGTTTAACTTCTGGACTCTTGATGGGGGGAAAAAAATTAAAGAAATTTCCTGTTCTCCTCCCCTCTTATTCTTTTCTCAAATGACATTGCCACATTACCAGAGAATGAACAGTCATGCATTATGCAGCACAGTTATTCTATGGGAAGTGCTCACAGACATCTAAATTAATGGAATAAGTATGTCAGCTTCCTAATGTTAAACTCAGAGGATTTTGAAGCAGTGATACAATAACAACAGCTGGTTTCTTTAAGGCTTCTAAATAAATTAATTTTTAAAAATTAAAGATGCCTACATGCAGCATCTTTTGATCGAGTTGCAAAGAAAGAATCCCTGTTGCTTATACTCTAACATATTGCTTTTCATGCCTTTCCCCAGAGTGCTGAAAGAATGCTGCAGATGTTCTCATTTAAGCATTCGGTGTCCTGTCAACTAGATGAGAAAAAGTCACTATATAATGTGGTAACCACTTTTCAGAATGAAGGCTATTAAGTAATTTTTCCTCTCCATCACTGCAAGTTGTTGGTTTTTGGTGTTCTGAGTTGGTGGTGTTTTTTTGTTTGTTTGTTGGGGTGTTTTTTTGAGTGTTGAACTTCTAAAAATACCTTTTTTCACTTTCCGGAGAGCTTGAGTAAGAAATGTATGCAACAAGATTATACCAAATTTAGATTTAATTCAAGATTTCATCTGGGTTATTTTTCAAGGCAGTGTTCAGGACTTAATATTGTAAAATGGTGAACTAATACTAAAGGATTTACTTACAGCAATGAAAGACTAAAGTTAATACCAACCAATGAACAAGAACTAGGCACATCAACAGTGATTTCAATGTAAACAGAACTGTTGAAGCATCCGGGATTTACTAGTATGACTTTCTGCTTCTGGCTTTTATGTTTCTAATCCAAATTTCTCTTTTCCTTTTTGCCCTGTAATTTTACAGGGTAAGTTTCATTTTACTGTTGTCCTGGTTTCAGCTGGGATAGAGTTATTTTTCTCCCTGGTAGCTGGTGCAGTGCTGTGTTTTGGCTTTAGTGTGGAAACAATGCTGATAACACACCAATGGCTTGGTTGTTTTTCAGTAGCACCCTGATCAAGGACTCTTCAGTCTCATTCTCTGCCAGTGAGGAGTGGCACAAGAAGCTGGGAGGGAACAGAGACAGGACAGACCTGAACTAGCCAAAGGGATATTACATACCACAGTACATTATCAGTGTTGGGTTTTATTCTTTCCTCTCTTTCTGATTGTCCTCTCCATCCCATGGGGTGTGGGGGCAAGTGAGCTTAGTTGCCAACTCAGGCCAACAAAGGCAACTGTTTAAGAAAAATAATACTGGGGGGGGAAGGGAGAAGACTTGACTAGCAAATGGCATCATTATTATTAGACTTCTAACTGCTTGTCTGTACCATTGAAAGGTAGATCTAAGTGTTAAAGAGTTTATCTTAGAATAAACAGTCAATCATGTTAAACCATACAGTCAGATTTGGGAAGTAAGTTGAACTAACATGTTCAGTAAATAGACAGAAAATGTTAATATATTAACATAGAAGCATGCTCTGGGGTTCTTACTATTTTATCAGGATTTATAATTGTATAGGCAGGAAGGCATTTGTCAGGTGATCATAAACCAGTTCAGAAAAGCAGGCTGAAAGGATGGGATTTGAACCAGATGATCTTCTGAGAAGCTCTTCTGATCTCAGCTGGAGAGAAGTGCCCTTCACTATGTGTGAAAGATCCGATTTGTACTGTAAAACCATGCTTCCAGGGAAACAGCCCAGTAACTGCTCCTCACTTAAACAGAGGGAAAAGCCTTCCCTTGCTCTAGTGGGAAGAAGATCTTTCACAACTATCTTGCGTGTCTGGCTGGTAACTAGAGTTTACAAAGTAGATGACCCTTTTGAGATGGGGAGAATAAGAAATATTTTTGCAAATACATTCCTTTATATATTTGGATACAAACAGAAAGTTGATGATTACACTTGTATACTAATGACATTAGTTCTGTGTGTGACTGATAGGTGCCTTAAATTGCACTGTGTGGCTCCTGGACCTTAGATGGGATTTAAATGTGGTAGTCATTTCTAGGCACACGTAGAGCTACCTTAAGTGTCTTGTTTACAGTTAGTATCAGTCCTGTTAACAGTTACCTATTTGACCCCATTTTGTACTTCTGCCTTGATCTGCTTACTTGTGATCTGATTGCTTGGAAGTTCTACATGGTTTAAATTTGTTGTCCATAGCAGGCTCTAGTTAAATAGACTGGAAAAACTAGCTTGTGTTCTCAAAGTGAGGAAGGAAGTTTTCATACCCAGAGAAAGTCACAATAGCAAAGAATATTGTGAAACTTCCTGCTTAGGGTCAATCTCATTATCTAGAACGCAAAAGAACCTAAATATCCTCTTCCTTCCTTCTTCCTGCTATAAAATTTGCAGGGTAGTATCATAAGATTTGCAATATAACCCATGAGGTTCTTGTATGTTCCTTTTCCTTAAAAAGGAAAACTTTCCAAGCCCACAACTCTCCAGAATGTGATGAGTTATGAATACAGTTTCTTTTAAGCCACCTCAGGGCAATTCGCCAAATACCTCTCTAATACAGAGCTGTGGCACAATTCTGAAATCCAACTCAAAGAATATTGGAAGGGGCTGTTAGGAGTGAACAGAAAGGGTACAATTAAAGATATATCTCTGATTTTAATAATGTCAAATAATTATGTTGTGATGTTAAAAACACCTTGCGGATAGTATGGGCAATTATGTGGAAAAGACAATGATTGCACAGTGTAGAGCAGAGGTAGGATATGATCTCTCCCACGTGGTTGATCAATCTTCCACCTCATTGCTCACTCTTAAATTCACTCATTCAATGCAAAATCAACGATGATCATAATAAAGCACCATTACTAATACAGTTACATTAGAGCTTGATTAAGTTCACTATTGCAGCTAAAAATCCATAGTGAGGGCAAGAATTGGTTTATTGGGAATTAACATAAGGGATTTCAGTTGTACATTCTCAAAACTCTCTTAAAGCTTTGAAAGTAATTACTGTATGCTAGCTTCAAAACAGCAACATTTTACAAATGAATTAAAAATGTCATTGATAATGTTGCTGTGCTGCCAGTGAGAGGTTGAAGCTTTTGGAAGAAAATAATAAAACTATCTCATAAATAATGGCACTTCAACATAGAGCAGGCAACTATATAAATAAAATAGATCAAGCATGGGCTGCATTGCATTACTTAGTGTTTATTGCAGTTATTTCTGTGAAATGATATAAAACAGTGTAAAATTCAGAACGTGGCCTTGAACTCAATTCCAAAGCTTTCTCTAGTAGACGAATGACACCTTTACTCAACACAGATTTTAAAATGATCTAAAACTCTGGAGGCCTTTGTACAGAGGACCTCCAGGGTGAGTACACAAGTCTGAAACAATAATGAGCTCTCTACAAGGCTGGCTGCAGGAACTTATCTGTCATTCTGACATGTTGAAAGAAATCTACTGGAAATCTTGGTGGCAAGAACATGAAATGGACTTGTTGAGATTTAAGATATCCAAAAGGAGATAAACATGAAGACATTCCATTAATCAACCTGACAACAGGAAAATCCAGACAGAGGGAAAGTATACAGCTGTCTAGCTAGATCATGGCCCATTACTATTTTTCCCATATACATTCTAGTGCTATAGTGTTTCTATATAGAGTCAGTCTCACAAAACTTATATGTAAGACTGGCTGTTACACTACACAGTATCTTAATTTTATAATCTGATTTTATTATTTGAGTGTATCTGATCCTCTGAGCCTTGGTCTCCCTGCCTCCCCCCCTCCCCCCCCCCCCGCTGCCTTTCAACCAGCACTGGAATCAGCAGGACACGGTACATAGGGAACAGGAAAAAGCAAGTGGGCACATATATGTGGCAAGTGATTCGTAACTACCTAAGCATGTTGTCAGTGGGATTTTTCTTGTCATTTTACTTAGTAAAACAAAACTTTTCTCTGCATGCTCATTACTCTGAGGTCCTGGACTTAGCTGGAGTTCACACAACCATTTGTTCAGATGACCACAATATATTTGGACAGGTAGGTGAAATACCATTGACATCAATGAAATTTGCACATTGACTTTAACACCAGCCTGTGTGGTGTATACTATTCTCAATCACCTCCTTGCTGCAGTATAGCTTTTATCTTCCTAGTATCTGCCAAAAAACTTCTAAGCAGACTGTGGGTGTCTTGAAGAACTCTTGTTTTCAATCAAACCGTTGAAACCATGAAGAGAGTTACAACAAGTAACTTACATTAGTCTATTTGAATCAAGGAGCAAAGTCAACATCCAAGATGCAGAAAACATGTCAGGCTGCTGTGCACTCCTTCATTCTTTCCCTGCTCTGTGCCCCAGGGCCTGAAGAAGTCTGCTTGTGGTTGCTGGGACCTCCTGCAGGAAAACTGCAGGTGGACTGGGCTCTTGCTTCCTGAGTGACAGAGGAGGTCCTGAGCTTGACCTCTCCATTTTTAAACTTCCTATGCTGGTCTCAGTTTACTGGCTGTGTTTCTGAATAGCTGTGCAAATGAGACCAAGAGTAGGATTTAAAATGGCCCTAAAAGGGCAGAGTATGCAGTTTGTACATCACTGTCACGGGTTCAGCCGTGGCAGTCATTTTTCTCCTTCTTGTAGCTGGTGCAGTGCTGTGTTTTGACGTTCTTATCTCAATCTGTGGGGGCTACATTCTTTGGATTTTCCTTCCTAACTCTCTGGGAGTTGGGGGACTTGGTTTAAACCACGACAATCACAACTGAGTCTTTTTTTAGTAACCTTAAAATCAGGTAAGTTGAAAAGTTAACTGCTAGGTTCCCTCCTCATAAAAAGGACTTAAGTTAGCTATCAGGATAAAAATTTTCTAGCAAGAAACTATAGAAAGGAAGGGATTATCGTTCACTCATCTTTCCATCAGCATGTCCCTTCTATCCCCAGTATTCTTCCCCTTACTACCAAGAGTCTAAAGTTCAACATTCATTCCTATCATAGACAGCCTTCTCTGTGTCAAGTTTTCATGGTCATAGGAATCCAAATCTCTAGCTTGATTTCCTTAGCCTCACAGTGATGTACTCTTCTTATACGATGTTCTTTCTTCTGCTATTGGCACAAGTTGCTGTAATCAGATAAGAAAGAAGGGGTAAAGTCAAGGAGACAGGAAAAAAATGTATAGAGAACAAGAAATAAGGCAGCACGCAACTGTATAAAAAAGAGCTAAGCAGTGCCAGCACAGCTTTGTTCTGCTGTGCCTCAAAACATAGGTGCTTTGTTTTTCTCAGCAAAATACATACTAGAAATCTTAATCTGATACTTTAAATAAGGGAAGGTTACTGGTTTTCTCCAGATTCTATCACTTTTAATAATGACAAGTCATTCTCATGAAAGACAACCTGAGACCTCTCAAATATTTGAAGTAATGAGGTTTTGTAAAATTTCACTATTTTGACATAAATGATCACAGTTCATTCACTGTGAAATAGGCTCATCAGCGATTATAAGTAACATACCTTTTCGTTATGCATATGTGTGGTTTGTACTTGGTCTTTCAGAATGCTGTGTTACCACTTCCTGATTTTTTTTCCTAGCCCAATCCCTAGAAATAAAGCACTTGAAATGCCCTTTATCTTTACCTCTAATATGTAGCTAGCTTTTTGTCCTGCAGTTATAGGCCTATTCTTACAGGCAAATCAGCAAGTTTTCCTTATTTTGCCAGAGCTCCTTCTACCCTATGTGAACTTGTAGTCATGAACCAGCTTTCACTCCAAGGGATTAGGAATGATTTTAGGCTATGAGAAAACCATGCAATGATAACTTAATCATCCATTACATAATTGTAGTGTATAAATAAAATATTCTCACAGCTGATTGTTAATTTCAGTTTATGGCTAAGCAATATGAACTTGCATTAGCAGTGGAAAGTTTGGTACTTTGTATTTTGAACCTCAGAGAAATAGGTTTTTAGAAGAGTATCAGCTATTTAATGATTTATAACTAGAAATTTGGGGAAGAAATATGAACTAAGAGCAAAGGGAATTCTCAAGGAAATGGTTGGTTATACAGCAAGAACAAACAAAACCACATAATTTTGTGAATTCTGGATTCCTCTTTATATGAAATGTGGAGTACTTAATGAATGTTATTTACTACAAAACCACTTGAGAATCAGTGGAGATGTGCCAGAGTTGTCTTTCTATTCAAGTATCAGTGTGCAGCATACTTGGTGGTTCATGAGATTTCAGCACAGTCCTTATTTGACTTACTTAAGACCAAAAAAGCCAACCTAAGCCTCAAAAAAATATATGTATGTCCTACATGATCTTTTTTTTACTCTCTTGGAAAAGACTAAAGTAAATACTTTTTGCAACAAAGAATATTTGATTTGAAGGTTCCTCTGTGAAAGACTGCAGAAAAAGCAAGTTCAGTGCCAAAAATGACATTAACAAAGTGGTAAGGTTGGCTGGTAGTGTATTGAGCTTTCTCAGAATGACAACGTGTTGGGAGTTTTAGCCAATTTTATTTGTTTGTTTGTTAAAAAAGCCCCCGAGCTTTTCAGGCAAACAGAACCAGGGGGTGAAGGAACTAAACCTCTTTTCAGCGTTGCCCTTGTGTTAATGCATCATATTGTACTTCACAACAGAATTACGCACCTCTGTACTTGTGTGTGGTGCACCTGACTTCTACTGATCATGGTAAGATGATTATGAACACAATCTTCTTAGGAAGTGAAACTTTTGATTTTTAGTTAAGCTGTACATTGGCATGTCAGTGTAATGTTGAAGATGCAGGGCTGAACTGTGAAGTCTTCATGGTACAGAGCTGTGTTCAGTAACTGGGAGACAGTGGTTCAGATTCCAGGAGCTATGCAGTTAGTTTAGCAAGACACGACCTCTAGGCTAATTATCATGCTTCAATTTTAAGTCTTTCATCAGTGAACTTGACATTTTTAATTCTCAATAAAAGAAATGTTTTTAAGACTTAATGAGGCTGATGAAGTTGGCATGTATGCATATGCTTATGATGTTCTGCAGCTCATCAAAAATACAAAGTAGTATGTGATTCCTAAGTGCTTCTCCATAATCCTACATAGTTTGAAGAGGAGCAGAGAATAAATGAAGTATATTTTGAAATATTTATAGGTTATAGTGGCTGACAGCAGAGGCAGAGAATTCTCTATAGCCAAAAGAACCTGACAGTTTTATTACACAGTAAAGACAGTAGCTAGAAGCATGTGAGAGAAGACTGATCTGCTTCCAGTCTTCTTCCATAAAATACAGCCCCCTCTACCCAGGACAAGGTTATCTTATAGCTGATTGTTTGTTTCTAGTTAGTTAAACTGGGTGCTCTTCAAGCTGTGACTCCAAGCATAAAGTTGTTGCTTGCTTTCTGGAGTCTTCTTTAGTTTATGATGCAATTTGCAAGTTTGCTGAAGTATTTATTCACTGATCCTGGGCGTGTCTCCACTATCTCTTGCCCATTGTACCTCCCATCTGGTTTTAGCCAGGTGTCCCTATCTCTACTCCCATAGCATTTAGTGTTTCTTTTTATGGATAGAAATTAGAAAGAATTAGTTAGAGCTTATACCTCTGATTTTAACATAACAAGTGTACAAATACACTAGAGTTTGTGAAAAGAGGATGGAAAACCTGTATGTACCTCCCAGTCATATTTTTGCAAACACCCAAAAATCTAGCAAATGATATCTGTCTAAACCACTATGTTTTATTTCAATTCAAACCCAGTGCATGGACAGTTAGCCTCAGGGTGCATTCTCCTCCCTTGTACCTATTATATCTATTAGAGCCCTTTTCCTGCAGGGAAATTGTCTTAACTATGTGTTTTGTGGTTTGAGATTTACCTGGCTTTTCTTTCTCCTGTATATGAGCAGGACCCGGCTTATGGGACCGATTCATACCTGATAAGTGCTGATCCTCCTAGATTCAGGTTTATTTAGTTATGATTCTTTATCTAGGGGATATAGCAGATATGCCTAGATGAGCCTGTGTTTTAATTGTAGCCCATCTCTGCTCACAGGAAACATGATGAAATCCAGGGTAGACCTGATCAACATGAGCATTTAGATATTCAGCTCCTAAAGGATAGGTTTCTCAAATGGAAATGGAGCAGGGGCTCTGCTATGACATTCAAACTTCCTGCAGTCTCAAGTGCAAGCTGCCCATCTCAAGCTAATAGAAACTTTCATCTGTCTGTGTATGTCTTCAGGTGTGGCCAGTACATGGTCTGGGAATCAGATGACTTGAAGCACCCTGCAGTGCTGATTATTCCTGATCTGTGCCTATGGGAATTGCTGCACAGGAAAAATGAGTTTAATGGTTTTCAATGCATCATAGATGACGCAGATTGAGCTTGCAGATTAATTTATATATGTTCATCCATTCCACATACTTCGGGGGAGAGAGGTCCTTTCCATATTCAGGGCCAAAAGCACAGAAGGTGATTTGTCTTAAATTATTATTTGGAGGATGTTATAAAAACTAGTTTAACTTATTTGGGTGTGGTATAAATGAGTGATGTAGCTACCAGTATTGTAACTTGGCAGAGTTGGTTAACATCAGCATTGCTAGATTAATTTGTGCATGAAAGGTTGCACTTACAAATGGTTTAGGAAGGACAATTGTGGCAGACTCACATCTGGACATTGGTTTTCACATGCTATCTCTACACAGGAACAGTACTTTTGTGTTGAGAAGGGCAAGAACTTTCAAGGGGTTCTGTCAGGACTTAGAGCATTTCCGTGGCATACCAGTCCTGCGGATAATGCAGTAACCTATGTTTTCAGTTGTGTGAAGCTGATTATGGATTAAAAAGACTATTGTCTTAGTTGTGTTTGAGAAATGTGATTTTCCAAGGAAATAATCTTCAATTTATTTGTAATAGTGCCATTCCGTTAGATGTGTGACCTTTCCTTTGAATAGAAATAAGGTAAATGCTTCACCAGTCTTAAAATAAAAAACTGTGTGTATATATTTATTTCAATCTGAAAACATTCATGCAAATGTTCTTGCTGTAAGATCTTGACAATAATTGCAGTATTTTAAAAGTTCTAACCTTTCTATTTAATATTGCTACCTTTATTTCTCTGAGCCCTGCAAAAAATCATTACATTGACATATTTTAACCTAATGAAATGAAAATTCAAGCACTGCTTGTCATTTGTTGGTGGAACAAAAATACCTTGAAGTATTTCAGCATACCAGTAAACAACAAGGCACAGTGCAGGGAGTGTTTGAAATACTTGGTGAAAATGCTACAAAAGTTTGTGTGAAACTTGAGCCCAAGTTTTGTTGGTTTTTTTTTTTTAACAGGGGAAACTTATGTTCAAATGATTTTTGAAATTGTGCCTTTTGTTTGCTTTTCAAACCTTTGGTTTTCATCTGGAGGCAGAATTCTAAATTGTGCTCTTCTACCAGTATCTTGTGTGTTGTTTTTTCTTAGGATTTCTTTAATTCATCATACTCTTAATTCTTACACTTATTTTGTAAATTGCATGAACTTGATCATGCTATTGAATGTGTTGCTCTGAAGGGAAGATGATGGGAATATTCTATATGTGTACTGGCTACATTGCATGTATTTAATCTTGTTGTAGAAAGGAAAGACCATGCTTATAGAGAAAGTATAATTGTTACCACATATTACTGTTAACACAGTTGACTCCTTTTTCTTTTCAGCTCTCTGCATTTAAAATCCTTGTTTGTTTTTCCCACAATGATGTTTTATAAGCTGCTATCAGTCAATTTTCACCAATATAAACATGATTACAGTACATGTGCATATAACAAATGCTTTTTTCAAATGTAGAGTTCATTTTAAGAGGACCTGGTTTTCTTCTGTACAACTCTGTTGCCAATAGACCCATCAAGCACGATGCTATTGTTGTCCTTTATGTTTTCCTTGCTACTCTTGTCACAGGCAATCTTGAATGTGTGTAGTGTTTCTGAAAGCTTTATCAGCCTTCTAGCACAACAGCTGAGCTAGCACACTTCTCAAAGACTGCTGAGTGGCTAATGTTTGGAAATCACGACATCCTGGGTTCAGGCAAAGCTACTCCCTGCGATGGATCTGTGTGCACTTAACTGTCTGTAGGTGGCAGTGGGCATTCGCTATGCAACAGCATTTCCAACATGGGGTCACAAAGTGAGAAACTACTTGCAGATTCCCGTTTTCAGAGCTTTTCTTTCTCCGTGGTGTTTTATTTTTTAAATGAAATTCTGCAGGGCTTTAAAGATTGAATCTCTTTGTAAGTGTTGTTGACCTTTTAGCAATAAAACCTCTACTGATTTCTTCTCTTTCCAAATGCTGATCTTTCTTATCCATTCTCTAAGCTAGCATTCATCTAAATATACCAGGCATGCATTTTAAAGCACTAATTTTTTAATATTATTAAAACTGATAGAACATGCTAATTTTTTTATTCCCTTTCGCTCTTGAAGTATCTCTTTCTGCTCTTCAGCTAGCCTTTGAAATTGAAGGCTATGTGAATGCCTGTTTAAAAGGTACCTTTTAAAGCCAAAAGGATTGCTGCTGTTTCACAGGGGATCTGAAGCCCTAGGAAAAAAATAAAGCATGTGGCAAAACAGCAGGATGGCTGTTCCCTGGATAGGGGAAGGTAGGAGTGCTCTCGGGGTGTGTGTGGTCGGAAGATGTTGGTAATGGAAGGTCAGCCTGGCCTGCAGAGATGTAGTAGCCTGTGGCAGGAAGCAAAAGAAAACTTCTAGGACTATTGAAGTATGAAGTCAGATGGGAGGACAAACTGTGAGGCAACAAAAATAAGAGTCTGAGGTCTCGTCTCAGACTAAACCCTGCTAGTACCAGGAACAAACTTGATTCAGGCTGACATCACCAGCCTGAATATTTTTGTGCTAAGACTCCCTAACTCTTAACTTAATAATATCTTTATGTTACGAATTTTCTTCTGGACCTATATATATATATATATTACAGGTCTATAGATCTGCGTCCAGTAACAGTTCTTGAGTCTCATACTGAGAAAGTAACGTTTAACAATTCCCAGAGGGAAAGCTGGAATGGGGGTAGAAGTAGAAATTCAAGATGTTGGTGCATATTTAGTCTCTTTCATCTTCAATGGAAATATGATGGAGACTGTGCTATTTCTGTCATACTAAGAAGGCTAATCTAGCTTTTTTTCATTCGTATGTTTTCTCCTACTTTATGTATTACTTCAGGCTCCAGACAGGACATTACATTTTCAGTTCTGGTCTTTGGAGTGATTTCAATCAATTTCTAAAATGAATGTAAATGAAATTAGAATGAAATGCAAAAGCCTGCAGGAAAGCCATGTTGTCTTCTTGTATATCATCTATGCCAGCACCACAAAAAATGGGATTATCACTTTCTCCCATCTCTTTCCTGAGAGGAAGCTTTTTGCATATCATGCATACTTGCATACTATGTAGTGTTGCAAATGCAGTATGCATAGGAATAACTCACTCTGGTCTTTTTCTTAGCAACTACAGAGATTGTCAACACTGGTTCAGGAAACCCCATAAAAATCTCTTAAATTTAGGTGCCCTAGGATTTTTCTATTTTAAGGTACAAAAGTAGTGCCAATGCAAATAGCTGGCCAGAATAGTGCTAAAGGGGAAACACACTGGTGTTTACTTTTCCTGGACTTTAAACGTGAACAGTCAATATCATAGAATCATCATAGAGTTGGGTTGGAAGGGACCCTAAAGATCATGCAGTTCCAACACCCTGCCACAGGCAGGGACACCTTCCACTAGACCATGTTTCTCCAAGCCTTGTCCAGCCTGGCTTTGAACACTGCCAGGGATGGAGCAGCCACAGCTTCTCTGGGCAACGTGTGACAGGACCTCACCACCCTCACTGGCAAGAACTTCATCCTAATATCTAATCTATTTCTCTTTCAGTTTAAAGCCATTCCCCCTTGTAATGTCCCTACATGTCTTTGTAAACATTTAAAATAGAAAAACAAATGGAAAATAAGAGACAAGAACTTGGCGCTGGTTCTGTCCCTGCTGGGGCATTGTTTGTGTATTAGTTCACTGTGGTGCTGAGGAGTATGTGCACAGGCAGCTGCTGAACATGGCACACAGAGGAAGTTTGTGTCTGCTTGCACATCTCTAGGTAGTCCAGACCCTAAAGGTTTAGCCATGCACTGACATTAAGACAGCTGTCTATGGAAAGGTTTGATCCCTAATCCACACTGAGTTTGAGGTGTCACAGCAGCCAGTGACATCTCTGAGAGTGATCCTACTTAAGCAGGAGGTGGATTGAAACCTTTTGCAAACTTCTATTTCCATTTAGTATAAAGATCTACTAAATGCTGATGTAGATGACTCCAATTAGGTGAGACAAGTGCTACCTTCAGCTTCTATGGGTATATGCTATTTTGTGCCTGCATTTCAGTTCCTCTCCTGTAAAAGCATTTTCTGTCTGAAGCATAAGCATTTTGAACTGTGAAAAGTCCTTTATGTTGGAGGAAGGGAACATACTGGGAGATGAGAGGAAGTTGCATTTAGGCACTCTGAGGTCACTCTGGGAACTTTATCAGATAAACAGTGAATCCAGAGCAGTGGAAATACAGAGGCAGAGCAAAAGCACTGAAAAATGAAAAACATACTTGGGAGAACAGTGCATGTAAAGAGCATTTCCAAGATGCTATTAGTGAATGAGCACAGAAGGAAATGTCTTTCAGATGAGTGAAGAAAAGTAGAAGTAGCAGAATCAATTACTCCAAGCCTGGGAAAGCAATCTGATATCCAAGAATTCAGATGAAATTTTGTGCCCCTTGGAGTCTGTATTGGCCATAGGATCTCTGTGGAAGTTCGTTTTCTCTCTCCACTCTATATGCTTGTTATATGTTACTGGAGACCTACATTCCTTCAAAAAGAAGTCATTTTATAACAGATGTGTGCTTAATTCTCAATAAATTGGATTCTAGCTTTATAAAGTAAGCTGGTAAATGGGCCCCAGGCCATGAGAACAATATTTAAGGACCTTACCTGTGTGGCTGTTTTGGCTTTGATTCTGCAAGCTATATATTTCATACCTAATCTGAAGCAGATGGGCTCTTCTGCTGAAGTCATTGTTTGCTGACCTGAAGTTTTCAACTGAGCTAACCGAGTATTGGGTGAAATACTTGACATGAAGTTAAAAGACTGATAAATTGAATTATGCAAACTGAAAAGTTGGTTTTGGTCATGTTAGAATCATAGAATGGTTTGGGTTGGAAGGGGCTTTTAAAGATCATCAAGTCCAATCCTTCCCTGCAATGAGTGGAAACATGTTCAATAGGTCAGGCTGCTCAGAGTCCCATCCAGCCCAGCCTTGAATGTTTCCAGGGATGGAACATTCACAGCTTCTGTGGGCACTTGTTTCAGTGCCTCAAAATCTTCATCATTAAAAAAATTTTACATATCCAATCTACATCTACACTCTTAATTAGAACTGTTACCCCTTGTCCTATAACTATAGGCCTTACTAAAAATTCTGTCCCTCTCTCTGTCTCAGGGAGGGCAGGGCATGGTTCCACTGGTCTCTTTTTCAGCCTCCCTCATGCTCTGATCATGTCTGCTTCCTGCCACAGCTCTGACACTGGGCTAAACTGATCTTGCCTCACATATTTTAGTATTATTTCCCACTATATTTTTTTTCCTACAAAATGTCAGTGAGAAGAGACTTGGAAAATACAGAAGTAAGAAACACAGAATGGTTTGGGTTGGAAGGGATCCCCTATCACAAGCAGGGACATCTCCCACTAGACCAAGCTGCTCAAAACCCCATCCAACCTGGCAGTTAATATTAAGAATATTAAGTCACAGTAACTAAGGTGGGATGTGCTGTGGTTATGTGTACAAAGCACCCACCAGTGTAGGATAATGCAGCACACTGGTGTAGGCAGAGCAGGTTAACTGCTGGGCTGATCTCTGAATCAAATGGATAATATAGAGTTACAGATCTCAGACCTACTCTGTTCCTCTTGAAAGGTAATGGTGACATTTTCTTGGTAGTGCAAGTTGCTTTTTTGATTGCAACACTTGACTGCAAGAGCGAAGTGATGACTCTGAGCCATCTAAAGGTTAATTAAAAGAAGATTGTCAAATAAAGGCCAGGTCTTCCCTCCTTGTTCATGCAGAAGCCTGCTGAAGGTCATTTGCATTTTAAGACTGTAGGACTGAGCAATGCAGGCGCTGTTAAAACAGAGAGCTTTGAGCTCATTTTAGTTGTGGTCTTTAATCTTTTAGCTTCATTTAACAGCTGCTGTTTGTATGTAATTATTGGTGAAGTTCTAGTAGCTGGATATAATCTAAGACCAAAAAGACTCAAAGTTATTGAACACTAACTCTTATAGGTGGTGGTTCTGTAAAATAAGGACAGTGGGCAACAGTGTGGGTGATATACTGTAATCATCAGGATCATTTTATGTGATGAGAAAGTTTGGCAGACTTTTTATGACAGGCACAACTCTTCAGTTTCCTGTGTTTTGCATAACTTTTCTGACCAGAACCATTTTCTGGATTAAGCAAGCATATTATAGGCTAGTAGCATTTTCATCGGCTACTATGGGTTTCTGGTCCTTGAGAAGGTAGCTATACAATGGGACTGTGGAAGGCTTTTGTCTCCTGGTTCCAGTGGTAGGAAAGGATCTGTGGTGAACTGGCAGCTTACTTGGACTGGATAATTTTGTTCATAGGTCTAGTAGGTGCATGATACAAGCTGCGCTTTCTTCTCTGCGTGTAGCAAAGTAATGACCTATGGGTCTTACCCAGCATGTGCATATTTGATAGATCATGACCACTGTGTTCTTAGGATTCTGCAATGCACAAGGACAGAGATTTGGGGTTTTGATAATTTGTCTATTATAAATTAGTATAAAACTTCTATTAGTAAAACCGTTTTATATATAGATAGATAAATATTTTTATATGTACATACACAAAAACATTTCAAGTCACTAAGAAATTACCACTAGGAAAGCAAGTAAACATAACAGTAAAGCAGATATGTCTATTACAAGTCATTACAACATTCTAATTTTGGCAGCAAGTATTTACTGATAAACATTTACTTGTGTGTACCGATAAGTATATTTCTGAGATACTAATGGTAAAAAAACCCTCCAAAACTGCTCACAGGAGTGGGGCTAATCAGTGATTAGAAAGTCTCACTTAAAAATTATCTGTGTCACAGGATGGAGTCAGCCATGTGTCCCTGGCAAGGATCTGGTTGGGCTGGGAGATCTTGTGCAGAGAGGCTCTTGCACAGAAGCTGATGCTGGCCAAGTAGCTAATCACTTTGCGTGCCTTTTCATTGTATGTAAGTGCTTGTAGGACATCAGTTCCTAGAATAGTTGCTCACTTCTGCTTTCCTGGCAGGCAAGGTTGTCCTCACAGTTTTTGCTTTGCATCCATCAAAGTTCCCTTGTCCTGCCAACCACCCCCCATCAAAGAAGCTTATGGTGAGCTTATCACGGATGTCTTTCTCTGACAGTATGTTTACCAGGTTGCCTTTGTGGCAGCTTTGTTGCTGGGCATAGATTATGACAATGCTAATACTTGCAGAATTTCATAAAACTGTAAAACCTAAGAAGATGACACAAAATGCTCAAGAAAAGTACTTCTCAAACTACTTTTTTTTTTCATTCTTCATGAAGTAAACAATTACAGAAACAAGCCAAGTAGTTCAACTGCAATGTTATAAATGGTGTATTGTGTTCATTTTCATAGGTATGGTATTGATGGTTCACAGGTTTCAATGCTTGTAGCTCAGTTCATAAACCTGAAGAATATAAAATTGATTGTTTCTTAATGTATGATGGAGATTGTGATTCGGGATCTCTGGGGTTAGTGTCTGGTATCTGAATTTCTATATGTTTAATATTTTCATAGTTAATGCATTTCAACCAATCTCTATAATTGTATAGAGGCAGCAATAAATCTTATTTGCTTAGCCTAAAAATCATGTTGCTATTGGAGAGCTACAAAGTGGTGTTTGAGCTTGTTACATTTTGACAGTAAATCTGCCAAGCTGAAGGGAGAATCTAACCATCAACTGTTGGTGCTTGTGTGAAAACATCACGAAGACTTGTTTTTCAATACTCACATGATGAAAGAAACCATCAACTAACAAGTCAAGGTCATAAATTGTTATTTAATTAGTTTTTCCATCTTCAGTGGCTAGTGAATTTTGCATGTGATGGTAGGAGGCAAAATTAGACCATCCCTTTGCCTGAAATCTATGGACAAGTCCTCATTTCTTTGTAGTCTGAGTTTAGTAGAAAAGGCAATTAAGCAAATATGACTTGTACTTTTGTGGTAACTAAGTTTTACAAAGTGCCAAAAATATGTAGGTGACCAGCTGTTAAAGCTGATGGAAGCACATCAGCACAAATAAAGCATCTTCCCATGAAATTTAAGCTATTAAATTATTTTTGTTCAGAGTTTGAGAAGCTTCTGAAAACAGTTCTTGGCAAGCTGTAATGCTGAACTCTTAATGAGACTACACTGACATACTAGGCATATGGGAAACTTAGTGGAAGGGAAAATAATGAATGCCATGCTGTTACACCAGAATGGAAAATATACAGAAGGATAAAATAGGCTGCATTGGTAGTAAAGTAATATTTTGTGTTAAAGCCTAGTGTAGCAAAATTAGCAAACAGAGTAGAATTAGTGTTGACTTAAATTCTAAACCTAGACAGTTTTGTTTTTTTTAAAACCGCAGTCTATTATTGCCAAGCTAACCAGGATATTTGCACTAAATTTGATGTGGTGAGAGGGCTCAGTCAAACCTATGGTCTTTTGGGTAACTTATTTTTGCTACTAAATTATTTCCCTAAATAATCTAGGGTTTTATTTGGCAGAATGTAATATAAAAACAGGTCCTTTTACTTGAGATTACAATGAAAAAAGTCTGCTTGTCTTCAAGTGCAGCCACCATTACTTGTTATAATATATCCAAGAACTTTAAATCTCATGGTAGTGTTGCCTTTTTTTTTTTTTAAGGCATGTTTTAGACTGTCTTTGGTCAAAGCCTAGGAATAGCAATGTTGTGCAGTAGGTGTGGAAATGGAGATTGAGAACCAGAACATACCTTGTGTTCTTGTTCCTGATGCTTTCAACTTGCTGATACTGAATCTGTGGGACTGGCAGCTGAGGTACCTGAGTAACAGTCTCAGCTCTGGGAGGCTGATGAGAGGAGGTTCTGCATCAAAGGAGTACCCCTAGAAACTCAGAGCTAAGGCCATGATTTGATAAAGAAAAGCATGTGTATTAAAAGAGTGTATGGGGGTAGGCCAGAGGACCAGGTGCCCAGCAGGGAACATATATAATGGACATTCAGGATAAACGTGTTTGACACTGGAAGTTTTTCTGGACTGATACTTTGTTGCTATAATCTAAATAAATGTTAATGTGTATACTAAAAAGACAAGAAGATTCCCCAGGAGTGTTCCTGTGCAAACATTGTTAACCAATCCTGTAATGTTTTCTGATCTTTTCCTGCTAAAGAGCAGAGTGATGAATAAATATCTTGAGAATCAATAAATCTGTTCAGTATGTACTTATCTGGAGTCCATGACTAAGTAAACCTTAGTAAATCAGTACTTGGTGTGTTTGGGCTTTTTTCCTGAAACAAACTTCTCTACTCTTCCTAGGAATGTTAATTGTAGAAAGTCGTTAGAGCTTCCACACTGGTTCTGAGCCAAATTCTGAATATCCCTGAATTCTAAGGGGTAAACTTCTAAACTACGTAATTACAGAAGAACTGTATGGAGAATAGAGTTTTTCTTCTTTAATGCAAAGTGCTTGAAAAGTTTACCCCTGAGTATTCAAATTAGTCATTAATCAAAAAAGCAATTTGTTGGGCATTTGAAAATCATTACCAGTTTAGAGGACTTTGATCCTATTTTAAGGATTTCAGCAGGCAAGAAAACTTTAGATACCACCAGAGAACATCCAATCTACACAGCAATTTAAACACTGTATCTCCAAGAACCATATGTGGCTTAATTTTCACAGCTTTTGTAACCTAACTTACTGTATAATATTTATTCATAGCAGGGAAAAATAACCTTCAGTAAAACAAGTATGTTTTGTGTATTGGACTTGGCCATGTTTAAGGGCAGTTTGCAGAATCCCTCATAAAACAGGCTGGTGTGAAGCATCTTGCCATGCACAAGACCAGTAGCAGCTTCAAGCTGGGTTCATATGCACTTGCATAGAGGTTCTGTGGGGAGAAATAAGTGGCACAGTGGTAGGACAAAGGCTATAGTCCTTTTCAGAATGTTATTACTTGCTCTCTTATTTGACAACAATAGTATGAGTTTGGTCCAGTGTAACTTCACAGGAGCACTTCAGTTTGGTATTTAATAATCCTACCCTCAGAAAACTGGCAATTAATGAGCAGCTGTGAAATCTGCCATTCTTTGATACAGATGTGTAAGCTCTAGAGCACCTTGTCTTTGGGGAAAATCCTTCACTGAAGTGTTTTAGGAAAAGGTTTAGATTTAGCATTGCTACCAAGACACGTAGCTACAGACGTCCAGATAGTGAGGAGGAGGTGGCAGTTACACTAACTTAGGGTTTAGAATTTCTGCACCTTTTAGTCTTTAAGAGTTATATATATATATATATATATATATATATATATATATATATATATAATGCTGTATATAGAGATACTATTTTACTAACCCACATAGGTTTTGTTTGGGTATGCTTTCTTACAAAGGATTATTTGCACTTGCAAAATGTGAAAGTGTTTCAAAATGAAATGGAAGCTGTTAGACATATAAAATATTGCTCTGTTTTCTCTTGTCTGTAGCAAACCCCTGCTTCCTAGGAGTGCTTTTATTTTCCTTGATGTAAGGCAATAAAAGGCATTTCATGTTCATACATATATGTATTCAGTTCCTCATGGAATTCTTGTGAAGCTAATTTACAATTGCACACATAGTTCTACATTGGGTCATATATACATATATATTGCACATATATTTTAGGTGGCTTCTCTTTTTTTTCTGTGAGGGCAGACAGCTATTTCTGGGAGGTACGGGGTCAGCAAAACAAATGCTTTAACCTAAACAGAAAATGTCTTGGTTTACTTTTAATTAAGGTCTGCTAAGTTCAAGTTTGGGCCAGTCAATAAAAAAAAATGCATGTATGCATCTGTGTTTCTCCAAATGTTGCTCAGGTTTGATGTAAACTAGAACATTTGAGCAAAAGATTGGGTAGGTAGAATTTGTGATTTACTTTTATAAGCATAATAAATGTGATTCAAATACTCCATTCCTTTTTCTCACCAGAGTTATACTGAGCTTACTTTCAGGTAGATGAAAAATTAGTAGGCAAATACATGGTATAAACCTATTTACTGTGAAGGAGTAGCAAACGGTTAGCGCAAGTCCGTCCTCACACTTGTCAACTGTTCACAGATTTAACATTTCTTTCATTTGATGGCAATTCTTACTTGAGAAGAATTTGTGTATTGATTCAGGGAACTGTTGTAGGGATATAGTTGCATTTTTATCTCTGCTAATCCTGTGGCTGCCTGACTGAGTTTCTTGCTTTTCATACCCTAGTTGAGGGCTAATCAAAACTGTTACTCTTCCAATTGTCTAACTCCAACAAAGGCTGTTCTTTGCCTACTGACCTGTAGAGTACCTTGGGCCCTCCACTCTGAAAAATATAGGAAAAAAAAATTGGGAACTCATGTGTCTCCCTGGAGTAAAGGGAATCAAAACCAAACCAAAAAAAACCCCAGCCTCTTCCTTCTCTTGCAAACTTGCATGAAACCAAGAGGTCGATTTCATCAAGGTCTTCGGAAATGTTGTGTCTTTTTTACCTTGCCTGTCTTCAATAAAGGTAGATAAAGCTCAAAATTGGTTCAGGTGGTGTCTATAGGATTTGTGGATCAGGAGCTTTTACAGAAATAATAGAAATTTACACAATGTTATGGTCAAAAATATAGACAATATTGAAAAGTTACTTGACTTCCTCTGCTGAAAATCCTTTTATTTTTCCTTTGAATCTCTCTGTGAGAGTTCCACAGGTGAGTAGTGTTGTCTGCGGGAAAACACTGATCAAAAATATAGGAAATTATTAAACATCTTCTGAATACAAATCTGACTGAAGTAAATATGAAAGTGCCTATTCATTTCAACATGTATGAGGTCATGGACTTTGTAGAAAAGCCTGCAATTGCACAACATATGCCTGAGTTCCACAGTATGTCTTTTAAAATATGTTTTTAAAGCATGTAATGAAAGCAAAGGCCACAGTTGAACTGTGCATCCATAACAAGTATAATAGGAGACTCCAGTGGCAGACAAGATGCAATACCACCCCGTTCCTTATCAGGTAAATTACTATCAGGTCTACACTAGCTTTGTCCACTCCCATTGCTCTGTGAAAGTGGAAAAAATACTTAACTGAGAAATGCTGGCAAACGCTACTGTGCAACAAGACAAAAAGTAGTATCCAGAACCAAGGGGATGTCAAGCCCTTATAAATATGAGTAATCACAGGAGGCACAGGACATCTCTGAAACTCTTCAGCATCTGTAGCTTTCCAGAGCTTGCTGATTTTCAAAGCTTACCCCAAATTATCACTATGAAGAAAAACTAACGTAGTGAAGGAAAAGCCAATAGATCTTCACAGCAAGAAGTGTCGTTTGTAGTAAAAAAAAGTTGTTTCAGGCAATTAAAGTTTGTGTTGGGGGAGGTTGGGGGAAACATAAGGAAATCTTGGGTTTGTGCCTACTAGGTTCTTTTTACTAAAGAAATTAGTAAATAAAGTCAGCTGGCTAGCTAAGGGCATCAGCACAAGCTGTGTTATGAAATTGGGATTAGCCAGAGCAAGAAACAATCTGCAAGGTTCCTGTAAATGTTCAAGCATCCAAGGAGAATTTATTTCCTGGTGTAGAAGTGATACTTGTGCATACATTTATATCAAATGTACAGCAAGTTTATGTCTCACTGTGTGCTTTCTCTGTCATTCAGTTATTTTGTTGGAATGACCAGCGGCTTCTTAGTCAGTCTGCATAGCCAAATTTCTTCCCACAAAAGGCAGAATGTGATTTTAAGAGGAGGATGTATGTCTAGGTCTGGAGTTATCCTGGTCTTGTGTTGCTGTCATGAGGAGGAGCAATGCTACTGCATGATTCAGTAATTTAGACACCACCTAAGTGACAGGAGTGAATGGCAAGTGTTGTAACAGGAGAGGTAACAGAGAATTGTGGAGAAGGAAGTAATTTTACCTAGAAACATTCCGTATTCTCATTGCATTTAGATCTTCGATTCCCTAAATGCTTGTTGGTCATTCAAATGCTTGTCAGTCATCCAAATGTTTGTTGGTCATCCAGCAACTGATCTAAATATTTTTGACTGGCTCTAATGGCACTAATTCTACCAACACTTTGGACCTGAACATTAATTCTACCTCTTGGCTTTACTGTCATATCTGGCTTTAAAGTATGTTTTCACCCTGATCTCTGGAATTGTCCAAATAAATGTGAATTTGTGTGGCTCCTTGTAGAAGTATTAAAGAACTTCACCTTTTATAAGTCATCAATAGAACTTGTGCACAATGACATCAGAAGAAATCAGCTCTCTTCAGAGAAAGAAATGAAATCATCATATCAAAATATTGCCTGTCTTTTTTCAGAATTTAAAAATAAACTTTCTGACCATCATGCATAAATGCTTGATCTCCTCATAGTAGTCCTGACAGTCCTGACATACAAAGGAAACCTGTACTGCTGTTCTTATCTATTATACTTGACATTCTGTATGTTTAGAATACAGAGTTAGTTGAGGAGTCTTCAGGGAAAAAACCCTTAAAAGTAATGTAAACACATAGATGTGTGAATAAGAGCAGATTCTATGACTCCATGGGCAGAAGAGGTCTCACAAGTTTCTTACTTAACATTTGGTGTTGGCTAAGTACAATTTGGAAATGTTAGGGGCTTTTATTGGTGGAGTGTTGTGTTTTTTTGGTTGGTTAGGGTTTGGGTTTTTTTTTGGTTTGGTTTTGAATGGTTGTAAAAATGAAGCAGAAGTGCACACTGAAAGTAGTATTTTCCTTTCAATGATTAAAATAACATATCAAAACCCCTGTATTTTGGAGAAGAAAAGAAATTTAAGTATCTGAAAAGCTGAATTCTAGAGTTTTTGGAAGAGAGCTGGAGTTTAGAAATAATGCCATCCAAAATTATGATAGTTAACTAAGTTACTGAAGAAAGTGTAGGGAGCTTAATAAAATTCTTCTGAATTATTAGATTATTTTAGGCTTAGGTCAAATATATTGAATCAGTTCTTTTGACTGAAGGCTGGAATCCTTTAAATGCTCATAAATCATAATAGAGTTTGCCTCACTTTTCCAAATGAGACAAAACTAAAAACTCTTAGTTAAAATCAGAGGAAAAAAAATAATGTGTGTATTTAAGTAAGGCCAGGGGAGGAGGCAGCGGTGAGACCGTTTTATCAGCACAGGAAAGTTTAAGACTTCACATTTTTCCTTTTAAACTAATTTCTAAGAGCAGTATCTTGGAAGAATGTTGGCCTTTGGAAGTGTATAATTCTGCAATAAGTTAACATGTTTTGAGGGAATGCCCAAATTCTAGCATGATGCTGATGTGAATTTCATTTGTGTTGGCAAGTGTTTGTTTTTTTTCATAGCACTTGTTTGGGTATCAGAGCTCTTAAACAGGATACATCTTTTTTGAAATTTCAAGTAAATGGAAATATGGTGGGGAATGAGTGGGTAAAAGGATTTATTCCTATAACCTGTTAAATTAGCATACTACTTTTTATTAGTGTCTGTCTGCAGGAGCAACTGCTTGAAATCAGAATGCTGAATCCCACACCATCAATAGATAGTAGAAAATGATGATATTTCCATTCTCTTACATCTGTCTCTAAATTCACAGTTAAAACTTTCTCCATAATGCTGCTCTACTGACTCAGATGTAAGTGAACACGTGGATCCAGTTGTGGAATATGGGAGGGATATGATCTAGTGTATAAATTAGACCAATTGCAGAGCTAGTAGATTTTGTTCTTTTTCAACTACATGGTTGTAGCAGAGTACTGGACTCAGTAGTTGGGAAGGGCTTTTTAAAAGCCGTGCTCTGACGTGTGATGAGATATTCAGGAGCCAGAGCTTTATAACATAGTAAGGAAACGAACTGGGGTGTATACAAATGTGGTATTTGAAACGTTATCCTGTTCCTTATGAAAGAATAACAAGTTTTAAGATGTGATTGAAAGCCAGTGTATACAGAGAATGTAGGTAATTAGATTTGTTTGCAAAGTAGAAAAAATTTAGTCTCTGCTGTACACATTATGAAAAATTAAATTTATTTATAACATAACTCCAAAAAAGTGTCGTGATAGCAGGATGAACTTACTAGCGTGACCTAAATTCACTGTCAAAACATACTGCTTCATTTCTGGTGGCTCTTTCTATCCCTTGTGGAACTGATTTTCTAGCTGCTGCTTGTTTCAGAAGATAACAAATAACCACAGAGGAGTGCTCTATTAAATGCTACCTTCAGGAAAAACTGAGTGGTTTTAATTAGCATCAAATGCAATTCTAAATCTGTGCCAAGCTCCTAACATTTAAAGGGGTAAAAGCAGGTTGGAAGAATTGGGGTTTTCCTTACCTTTGTTTCCCACGGTAAAGCTGGGTTTTACTCTCATTAAAATGTTCATGGAAGCTATGTATGACTAATACATTGAAATTCTGGCATCAGAACACTTCTGATGTTCTGGACCCAGCAGAAGTTTTCAGAAACCACCTAACTGGCTTTTCTTGAGCTTTGTGCACACATCAGGTAAAAATAAGAAAGTCATCCAGCTTTCTAGAAATGTCATTTCCTTTTCAAATATGATCTGAACATAGTGGAAAATTGTTTAAAAAGTCTTATAGCGTTAGTTCTAAGGCTAGTGGATTTTTAAACATTTAAGAGCTAATATTTCAACTGCAGGTATATTTTTTTAGAAATCAGCATTATATATAAAAAAAATCCTCAATCTAGAGGCAAGATTTCTTCTTTTTTTAATAAATATTGTTTTTCTTAATTGAATGAACAGAAGAAAGTGAGGAGTTTCAGTTCAAATGTCAGAAGAAAAATATCTTTGCTTGCTTTATTTGGTTTTATTTGATCTGAGTGGTGAGAAACATCTGGCAAGTCCATATATGTTTTGAACTCCAGGGTGATATTATACCCGTGGCAGAAGTAACAGTGGTTTTGTTGAAAGCACAGAAACTCAATTAATAGTGTCTGTCATATTTAATTTTATAAATTACTCAGCAGTTGCTGTAAGATATTGACTTCTGTGAGAGGTGCTCAGCAGACATTTTAGGTAAAACTGCAGTCAGAAACCCACTATTCCTCCAGCAGGTGGGACTTAAAAATTGACTTAAAACTGGGATGCTGGATGTGTAGATTTCAGTATCCTTTGTTTAGAGATGACTGTTAGAGGTTCATTCATTTCTGTGCTGGATCTTTATCAATAGAAGAAGAGAACATTTTAAAGGTAATCACTTCTTTTTTTTGGGCACAGAATACACTTCAGAAATACTTTGCAAGATTGAAAAAGGAAAGAAATTCTCATTCAGCAATATATAGTAACTTGTGAGCCTGGACTCATGTAAAATAGACACTGAATTAGTTTCTCAAAACTCGAAACTTATATATTAAATATATTTGCACTTACAAGAAAGATCATTTAACTATTCATAGTTCAGTCCTCTGACACCTCAATTGTCTCACTGTTTGACTCACTTAAATAAGTATTTGAGGTTTAGACTGAAGTCTTCCACTGTCCTCAAACTTACTGCTTAGCACACCTAGGTGTCTGAAAGGGATGTCTCCAGTGTTTGTGCTCCCATTGGATGTGCAGTAAAGCAGGGCTGGTTTCAGAACTCAGTTTGGTTCATAACTTCCTAATGGGGAAAAAAGGAGTCTGTAAACCTGCACTGAAACAGTGTCATGCTATATGGACATGTGCCACCTGACTTTTCCTCTGCTGGAAACTTCCTTTGGCTAATTGACTACTGTTTGTATGTAAAATAGAAGTGTCCACCTAACTGCATGCTGCTCTCTCCTGCTCAGTGTGGTTCCACCACTATATAAAGCAGTTTCACTGCTAACTACAGTGTATTCTTTTTATCTATTAGGAGAAAGCTCTCACCTCAGACCTTGTTTCTTGCCATGATGGACTTAGAAACAGGTGTCTGGAGCTGCAGTGCAGAGACCTGTCACAGTCAGTCAGTGGGAGACCTGAACTTCTTGCCACTATAAGGCAGGATGTAAAGCTACCAAGCTGGCTGATGACATTAGTGTTATAATCCATAAAGGATGCAATAAACGATGCAAAGAAAGTATTGGGATATTTCTACTCTAATAGCAGCTTTAAGCATGAATACCACACTGCTCTCTATGAAGCTGCATTATATGAATATTTTTAGGGTTGATCAGATTTTGAAGCACTTATTTCATTTTTATGTAGTCCCTCTTCAGGTTAAGCACCCCTTCTATTAGACATAACTGTTTACATATCTGTAACTGTACAAAAGAATAAATACTTCATGATCTGACCTATAAACAAATATTTATTCTTGGTAAGATACTAAGCCATTGTGTGACTTGGGAAAAGACCTCTGCCTCTCTTTGTTTCCTGACAGCTGTGAAACAATTCTGCTTCAGAAGTCACAGGATTTGAATTTCAAAATAACTTACAAGTTGGGAGCAGAGCTTTAATGTTTTTAAAACATTAAAGGGAACTAAGTGAGAAAGAAGCTGGAAATTATTCTAGAAGTGTCAGGAGAATAGTAATTTTCATTTGTAAAGGACTTTAAAGTTTTGACGTTCTTCTTTTAGAGAAGTTGGAATGAACGAACACCTTAGTTCTCTTGGAGCAAAATGGAGAAAAAAGAACCCCAATCCCAGAACTCCTTGGAGACCCACACATCAAGTCTGGCACTGGTTTTGGCACGATACTCTGGGAGTTTGAAAGGACTCTTTCAGAGATTACAAGGAAGAGTTTTCCAGGTTTTCCATACTTGAGTTGTTACTGCTACCCAGATGACAAGTCTCAAGGAGAAATCAGTCCATCACTTTGAAACTAGTTCCTGAGTACAATAATCAGATCTACCCCATTTATTTGAATTGGCTTTAGAAGTTATAGCAAATGAAAGCTTTTTTTTTAGTCCTGTGGGTTGTGGGTAACCTCCCCTTCTCTATTAAACATGACTTTAAACATAGCTGTGAACATGTGCCACAAGGACAGCATGTTGGCAAAGTATGTTGTGAATGTTAAGAATAAGTCATGTAGGACTCTTGAGGAATTGAGGAGTGCAGTCATGCCATGGTATTTCTCTGTGCTCCTTGGAAAGCTGACAAAAGATGTAAAGGATGTGCAAGATAGTCTTGCTGGTTAAAAAGAATGACTCAGTAGTACTGTAAACTGTTAGCCAGATGCTTAACCCAAGGTAGAATAACAAAATGGCTACTCTGTGGCTGTTAAGTAAGAATTAGAAACTAAAAATATAATTAGGCTTGTCAGTATGGAGCTTCTCAGACAAATCTGCATTTGTTTTGTTTTCAGCAGAGTTTGAGGTCTGGCTGATAGACAGTTGTGTCAATATTAGATACTTTGATTTCCCTGAGGCATTTAATTTAGTACCACATAACATTTCAATTTAAAAACACCACATTGTGTAGTATTAACAGGCTACACAGCAGATGGATTAGAACTGGCTCACTGACAGGTATCAAAATTAAGTTGCTAATGGGGAGAGATCAATAAGAAATTCCATTTTTGTGATGGCCTCCTGGGGGCCAAGGCTGCTTTATATATTTATCATTGATCCAGACATTGATGTAAAATCCTTAGTGGTGGAATTTTCAGATGACTTAAAGGTCTGTGAGGCAGCAAGTAATGGAGACAAGCAATTAGAGAAATCTGAACCACTCCATGTGACGTTCAGAAGTTGTGATAGGTTAATGCTGCAATAGTACAGGGGTGTCACATCACTACTGTAATTGCAGATGCATGTACCCACCAAACACACTTTGGTAGTAGCCTCATGCCCAACCTGCTGTGGAGCTGTCCTGCTGTTACGTGTCCGTACCATCCCCAGCAAAACCTAGTCTGAAGCTGTTCCATTTAAGAAATAGGTGGGTTACGGAAAGGAGAAAGGTGAAAGATGACGTTCTGCTGCAGCAGTTCCCATAAAGTCAAGCAAAAGGTGGACCTCTTGTACCAGAGGTTCTCCAGGGCAAATTAAGTCACATCAGCCTGAGAAAGAGATTTTTACTGTTTTCTCTTACATCTGAAATGTCAGTGCCCTATTTTCTCAGAGCTGATTGGAATGTGCTCTATGCTATTTGCACATTGGGTTTCAGAATTGGAGAAATCTTGCAGTTGGAAGGAACTTTTTGTAGTCCACACTCCAAAAATGTCAAGGGTTGGGATCTCCCCATGTTCTCCTGGTAATCTGCTCCAGTGTTTGGACCATCGAGTGAAGATTTCTTTTTCCTTGTGTTCAAAGGGAATTTTCCATTTTGCATCTTGTAGCTCCTGCCTCTTGTCTTCTCACTGAACACCTATGAGAAAACTGTGAACATACATACCTCATGTTAGCTCTGTATTGGGATTTCAGCCCCTTGTGGAAGTGTACAGTAAAGTTCCTAAGTGTTCAGTGCTAAATGCATTAGGACTTTAGAAAGGGAACACTTTTCCTACAAACATATTTATAGCCACTAAAAATTATACCTCAGTGCATCTTGAATTTTTTGTTTTTTTTTTTTTAAATAGACTCCAAAGGAAGAAAATAGTTCTAAGTTTTCCTCTGTCTTATTCTTGCTATTTCTTTTTTTCTATGCAACAATAAATACCAGAGTTGTAGAGTGTGCTGATGCTTTTAATAGTATGAGGTTTGTTTTGTAGGCATTTACTCAAGGCACAGTTTTACATGATTTGTTTGTCTTGTATTATGTTTTTGCTTGTTTTCTTGTGTCAACAATAGGATATTGCCCTAGCTGGATAGGTGCTCTGGCTATTATAGCCATCAATTTGAATGGTACTCTGGTATACGTATATTTTTAATGCTTCAATATATTAATATTTGTTGGCATACATCACTATCTGTATTTCAAATTCTGATGGTTTCCTATAGCACTATCAGTACTTCTCACTGATTTGGTTTATACCTACAATAAGTTGTAACCCCTAAACTATTCTTATTCCATCAGTGGAATTGCCCTTGTCTATGTTCTTGCTTTCTATAATCTTTGTAACGTGTATAGAGGCAGTTCCTCTCACTCCCTGCCCCCAACAAAAAGTCATTTCTTCAGCTCATCTAGCTGTTTTTCCCTCTAAACCCTAGTTAAAGGTCTTGTTATGCCTGAGTAGTTCTGAACCAGTTATAAAATGCATTGGGCAGGAAGCAAACATGTTTCTCAGCCTTTCATTGGTTTTAATATAGAAATGTGGTATTTCATATGTAAGAAAACATCTAAAAATAATCAGAAATTTTAAAAGCTATGGAAATGGATAATTTGATCCTGAAAAGAAACATCACAGTTGCTTTCTTAGTGTTTAATTTCAAAATTGCCATTGGTATTTGGAAAAATCCCTTTTTCATGAAGGAAAAACTGGGAAGCTGTAGTATGAAATGTTGAATTGAGTCAGACAACTGTTTTGCCAGTTTCTTCTGTGCATAACATGAAATTCCATTCCCAGTGAAGCATAGTATTAGACTTGTTTTTTCCCACTTCAAATTTGTGCCTGTTCTCGTTCTTTACTTCTAAACTTGTTTTGCTACATTTAAATACTGCTTGGCCATAATTTTTATAATAGTTAGAAATTGAATTGTTCAGTATGAAAATAAGCTACTGAATAGCTATCTTCTGCTTTTAACTGTCTAAATACACGTATGTGGATATATAGAAGTATAGATATTTGAACCCTAGAGAAAGCAACATAAATCCATAGAAACCTCCAGACATTAAATTTAGAGTTCTTAAATACAAAAAGCTGAGGTGTGTTTGTGTGAATCAGTATTTTCACAAGTTGTGTATGCAACTTGTATTTTACTCAGCCTTGGAAGTGTATAGCAATAAATGCTTAGGTATCATTTAGGATTATGGTGCTGTGGAAAGGATCCCTCATGGGTCCTTTCTAACTCAGGTTATCTTATGACTTTTATTTTACTTTTTGTTAATTCCAGGGTTATGACAAAAAATCCATCATAATCAGTGAAACCTTAGCTTGATTCATACCTTCTGATTTCATATTATACTTCATTTTTGGATCCAAATTTTGAATTAGGGTCTGAAAGTTGTAATTAGGCAGTATGTATGTGGCCAGGTCATGGAATAAACCCAGACCCGGTGTTTACTCTGACAGCTAGACTGAAATGGTTCAAATAACAGTAATGGATGTTCATCAGAACTGATTTTCAAAGGCAAAATCAATGTTAGCTATTTGTTTAGCTGAAAACTCCTTCCAGTGAAAAATATGGACTTGTCAAGAAACCTAACACCCTTTGCTTAGATGCTTTGATTTTATGCTTAAAATAGGAACATATCTGTGGAAAAGTCTTCAACATATTTCATGGAGGACTACTGACTTTGACTTCTTCCACATTCGCTGCAAGTTCAAATGGACTGCAAATTCTCAACTCAGACTATGTTTTTGGTTAGGTGGTAGCCCTGAGTGAATGTACTCCTGCACTCAAAGATGAATGGGAAGAAATGGGAGGGTCAAATGCTACAGTTGCTGAAAGTCATTAGGGTACCATACCAGCTTTTTAACATAAATTAATAACATAAATAAATTACCTTGACTTGGAGGATGAAGCTTTTTAAAAAAGCCACCCTTCTCTTTATGTTAACTCTGGTTATTAGGGATTGAAGCAGAAACGTAATTGTAATGTGCCTATTTAGGAGCCATTTATATTGCTTAAGTTTCTGCTGGAGTTCAGACTTTGAAACTTAACTACTCATTAATAAGAAAAGCACTTTTGTTTAATACTTACAATTTAAAATAGTGAATACTTGGACATACATATACATATTTTTTTGCAGATAACTTAAATTATATGACTGCAGTTTTGACATATCTCGTTCTAGCTGACACATTTTCCATCAGCTTTCATTTGTCCTGCTTAGGATTTCTTCTGCAGCAAGAATTTTTACTGGATAAATTAAGTATATTTTAAATGTAACCTAATTTGTTGTATTTTAATTTGTTATTCACACTTTAAATCTTGCTCTAAACTGATAAAATTATTTGTTTTCCACATGGGAAAGGATTTCATGCAGTTGAAACACATTCTTTGTTAGTCAAGAGTTATTTTGGTTTTCTTTTTAATGCTCTAGGATTTCTAGTCAGATTATTAGTTGTCTCTGGGTAAGGAAAAGACTATTTGAATGGCTGCTCCTTTTAATCCAAATAATCCTGGTCTCTAAAGAGATTAACGTAAATACATATAGTTGCTTCCTTTTGCCTATGCTTCAGTGGTTTGGTTAGTTAGACTATATGCCACCCCTGATTTGTAAGGAGAAACCAGAGAACAAACTAATACTCTGAAAAAGCAATGATTAATTAAGATGATAACTGTTGACTGAGAAAGCAACACAGACTGGGGCAGAAATGGATTACTGTTAACAGAAGAGATAACCTAAATTTTTATTTGCAAGCCTGTGCAAGATGTTGTATTGACCTTCTTGCACAGCCCTAAGTGAACTTCCAAGCTGCTTGAGGAACAAATTTCATCTGAAATAACCATGCCAACACGAACTGCTTGTTTGTGAGATATAGCAAACAGATATCTTGTAATTGATTGTGCATATGCTGCTAAAATATTAAATTCATCTAATCTGTTTTGTGGCCTCAGTAAACACTAATGGAAGAAATAGTCAAATAGGATGGATATTAAATTTTCTTTTAAAACTACAAATATTGCCTTTATCGTTGAAGAGACTTGCACGCAAATGTTGCATGGTTAATTTACATCCCTCTTTTATTCTAAGTGCTCAGCTTCTTCATTTGACCTCTCTTAGACAAAGGAACTTCTTGTGCATGCAGTTGATCTCAGTACTAATGTAGCTCATATGATGACACTTTTCTTGTGAGATGCTAAATTGTTGCCTAATCTGTCATTAAAGGAGCTTCAGCACTTATGTAAAATTAATTCTTTAAGAGATGCTGCAGTGGTGTGCATACATAATGTCACATCTCTGTACATATATTATTGCTGCCTTTAAATAATTCTGTCTGAATTAGACTGTGGTCTTGCTTCAACTATTGTTGACTCTTTGCCAGTTGTTTATTTAAAGTACCACAAATACTGTAGGGTTCAGACCAGCATAAAAAGCCAAAAGAGAAATCTGAATTTAAAGAAATTAAATAGCTTCAGTTATTTAATGTAACTTTTGAAGAAAGCAGCAAAAGTTTCAGACTATGCACCCCCAGTATAATGGTAGATTAAGGCAAGAAATACAACCTGAACATGATTGGAGCTTTCTCTGAAACAAATCACACTCTGCACAAGGTCACAAATTACTTTAGCTTGAAAAATACTTTCTGAAAAGTTTTGTTTGGAAGGCTTTTTCCACTGCTAATCCTCACACACCACCACCCGATCTCCCCCCTCCCCCCCCAGTCCAGTCCCCTGAAGTAACTGGAACATGTATCTAAATATCTTAATACTTTAGCTAGCTCTCCCTTAAACAAAACCAAACCCCAATCCAAAACAGAATGCACAGAGGATCCAACCCAAAGTCAGTACTTGAACAGCCTGAATACTTTGCTGAAAAAGAGACAGATTCAAAGCATGAAGTATTGACCATAAGATGTATTTTCATTTACTTAAAACAACCAGAAAGTCCCTTCCTAGAAATGGAATGTTCTGGTGTTTTATCATTATTACTTCTAGATAGTTAAGTTTAAGGTATCATGGGTTTCAAATTAAATGTCAAAAATCACTTGGCACTGAAAATGTGTCTCTGCCTAATGCAGAAATCAAATAACTCTGGCATATTCCATTTGCAGTTCCTGTAACAGTGCCAGGAATGGTAACGTATCATAATTGCTTTTCTGGCAAAAATCAAACCAATAAAATGCATTATATTTTTAATAATAATAATACTTAAATTCTTACATATGATCTTAATTTGCTAAGTAGTTTGAAAGATTGAAGTAAAAGACTGCATAAATATTTGAATACTTGTTGAGTGCTTATTGAAATCTAATTCTGCAACACCTTGATAAGTGCTGAGAACTTCAGATTTCCTATGGTCATTAAGATATATAGTAAATTCTTTTGGAGGCAGCTACCTCCCAAGGTATACTCCATGTGAGTGATACACTGGGAGCTTATACAATATAAAACAGCAGTTACTTTAATCCTATACACTGAGTTAAGCTCACTATTTCAATTCAGCTTTGCACTTTTTCTATTTATATATGTATTGGCAAAAGGGCAGATATTTGTAAGAAGGAAATGCTGATAAATCCTTAGAATCCAGTCATCACATGGATTCTCACTTCAGACTTTAGCAAGGTTACAGAGAAGTGGAAGAACACAGCACAAGAAAGATGAGGGGCTGGCCCTCCAGGTACACAAGTGACTCAATGGGTTATAGCAATTCGATTTTAAAACTTCGAAAGTAAAAAGCTGAAGCGAAACAAGACTGGTAGTGAATATTTCCACTGGGGCTAGAGTGTGAGCAACTAGGCCTGGGAATGTCATGGACTCCTGTTGCTATCATCTGAGTGAACTTCAAATTTTCCTCATGATAAATAGTAATTTTAAACTAAGGGCATCATACCTGCATGCAGTGCTCCAAGTAGCAGCTTCCTACCCCTGCTTTGTGGTCCACTACATGTATATCATATGACATTATTTTATCATGTAACCAAAATGTCACATGGGAAGCTCATGATATTGAGGTTTATTAAAAGGTATTTTGAAGAGAGGAAAGCTTGACTTGAAATTTGAAATATAAGGCTGAATTCAGCTTCTCTCTACCAAGTCAATAAATGGAACATGTGGAAACTACTCTTTGTTCTTCCATCTCTATTGAGGAAGGAATTAGACTGAACTTGACAGATTCAAGTGATAAATAAGGGATGCAGCTCAACAAAGACAAAAGCTCTCTTCTAGATCTAGGCAGAAGCAGGCAAATGCATTAACTTGGCACAGACAATATTTGTGGTTCTGTGATTTTGTGGGGGGGTGGCTGTTTTTCTTAGTTCAGGTTTGTCGTAGGTTAGGGACAGGACATGCAATGCTTTATTGCTATGCAAAGACAGTTAGCCCTCCTGGCTTTATGGACAGAACATTGTCACTTGTTATCTTCTCAGTACTGGAGCACAGGTGTCCATTTTGAGTATAAATTAATACTTTGATTTATCTAGCTTATATTCTTAAAGTTCAGAGAAAGGGAGCAAGAATACCCTGCTGTACTGCACTGTATTAGGATTAATTCAATCAGAGGTTTGTAGAGATGGATGCCAGGGCCTTTTGAGATCCCTTTCAGACTTATTTTTCTACAATTGTATGTAGCAGATACCATTTACCTGTGTGGAGTGACACGGGTCAATCAGGAGGAATTAAGTTCTGTCTCTTGAAATGGGTAATGGAAATACAATTTATGATCCCGTTTCAAAATGATTCTTGCTACGAGTAAAAGAACATGAACTACAGCAAACACATCAGTTCTCAAACATATGCAGTAAAGAGTAACCATATGTAACAGCTTCGGTATTGTCTCTTCCAGTCGCTGCCGTACCTTTTGATTCAATCTTGAATCTCCCTGGCAAAGTGCTTGCTTACACTGGCAAACAGTTAGTGTAGAGTTTGAAGAAATAGCTAGGCATATTTACAGGAAATTCTGCACATCAAACGTTTTCACAGTTGTTCTATAATTCTTTCCCTACATCCACAAATGCCCTTCCATTTAGTTAAATTTGAATTCATTAGAGTCTTACTTCAATTATATTCCATCTTACAGCTCTGAAATGCATAAAATATTCTCCTTGATCCATGACAGATTATCTTTTTTGTTTGGACAGTTTGTAGTCCTGGGAGTGTATTGGGTTATTATTATCATAAAGGTCTGGATTCTGTTAGCAGCCTGAGCAATTAGCAGTTGGGATGTTCTGGTTTTTATCTCTGTTTATTGGCCAAATTCCTGGCTAAACCAAATAGACCAAATGTACTATTTCAGCTAATTTCCAGAGAGATACAAACATAATATAACTTCAATGGCATTTAATGTGAGTTAGATAACTACTAGGTTCTGCATCTGTTTGGAAGATAGGTTTGCATTCCAGCCTCAGGCAGAAAGTGATTTCAGATTAAGAATGCACAACAGTGGTGCTGTAAAATCCATGGAGACACAGAAGTGTGTTTGCAACCATTTGACTTGGGAAGCTCAGACTGTCAAACTCTGAAGTTTCAAGGGCTTGGTGATCTCTCAAAGAGACTTAATGCCTGATCTAGAATTAATGGTTGAGAAAATGAATAATTGGTCATCTGTGGCTTGCTGGACAGAATCAATGGATGGAGTATGATATAAAACATAAATACATTACAAAGAAGCTGACTGAAATTACCCAGTAAGCTTTATATTATGGTGGAAGCTTTTTTTTGCATGGGAGAAAACACATGAACAAGAAAGCAATAATGGGAGTGGGAAGAAAAGAAACACAATTTGTGTGTTGCAAAGGCAGCCATTGTTCTGTTGCATAGATGCTTAATGCTTTCGAAATAATGGTGATAACTGGTCAATTCAGGAAACAAAAGCAGATACAGAAATATCTCAGACCTATAGGCTTACCTACAAGAGTCCAAGGTACAGGATCTCTGTTTTATGCTGAATTTGTGTTTCAAAATCCAGAAGTTAGCTCATGTAGATTTGGAAACCTTCTGCCAACTTGCTGTGTATACTCAGCTTGTATGGGCAGTCAGTGCTTCTGTCAGTCGGGAGTACAAGAGTACCACTTGGAGATCTCAGGCAGCTGACATTGTGATACCTTCTGGTGTAGAGTGAAATACTGGGAGAGGTTTGAATTTATGGTTTTGTTTCAATTGTTTTTGGAGAATTGCATCGTAAAGGACATCTACATTACATTTTATGCATTGCTGTTGTTGCTGTTTTCCTGAAACAACAGGAATTGCAGTGAGAAGAAATTGGAACATGCAGAGTAGAAACCAACAGGTGGAGCAATTAAAGCTAAAAGTTTTTGCTAAGGAACACAGATTAATAAGGACAAGAAGCCATTTAGTCTACTCATTTAATGTAAAAGACAACTGATATAAATAGACACTTAATCTAGAAGGATCCACGGAACTTCTGTACCATATGTCCCTGCAAAACACAAGTCCAAAGCACTCTCCTGAGAACTGAAAAGAAAAATGAAACCTGTAGTACAAGAGATGAAGTGCCAAAACAAATAATTCTTAGTATTACAGGAAGACAAAAGGAATGAGAGCATAAGCAATGTGCTCAGTCTACACAAAACAGTGGGTGCTTGTAAGTTACTGTCAAGACACTGTTTTAGTAGGGAACTCATCAATATATCATGAGTTTCATGGCATAGTTTCCATTTGCCTGAGTGTCTCTGCAGTATACCAAAATGGCTTTTGAGTATGCCAGAAGAGTTTGTGTAGTCTTCTTTGACACAGCTGAAGTTCTGCTAGATGCTGTTGCCTGATGATGGAATTTCAATGTATAGTCCAGAAAAAAATCAGGTATCTCCCCTATCCTTAATCTCTCTAGAGGATTATATAAAATTATCCATTTTACAATATTTTCTGAAGAACTATGATGTTGCCTGTTTTACTCAGCAGCAGGCATATAAAGTAAGCCAAGAAAAACCCAGATACTGTTTCCAGGTGAACAGATGCTAATGTCTTAATTCAATTTTTATTTCCAGTTCTTGCTCTGCTAAACTCCCACTGAAGTCAGCAAGTCTGCCTAAATAAAGAACAAATAAAAACTAAGTAAATGCCTTAGGTTTTGTTCTAGGGCAAGGAAATGACTATTGGATCGCTGATCAGCCAAGCTTTCCCACAGAGAGCAAATATTAAGATTTCCATATATTAAAAATTCAGTGTGTGTAATTCAAAATAAGTCCAAAACCATCTATCTCTGATCCATTAAAACTCCCATGAGAAATGCAGATAAACGTTTTTAATAGTACTTTTTATTTCTGTAATGGCTATGCTTTTTGGGGGGGAGGAGGTGATCACACATTTCACCCATGTATGAACTAATAAATTGTCATATAACCCAGCGATAGCTCCTATTAGAGAAAAATATTATTTTGCTTATTTTTAGAAGCTGTAGAATCAAAATTCAAAGTGTTAAATATGAGTGTGTTTTCTAAATCATTTTATTGGTAAGTATAAACTGAAGTGTTCATGCTACCACTCTCAGACACTGAGGTATGAGTCAGTGTTGAGAAGCAATTTTGAACTTGGTTATTAAACAAATTTAGGACAATGTCGGTTTGACCTGGTTTAATGTTTTGGAATTGCAGGAATGATTGCTGTATAATCTATGCCACCAGTTAGCAGCAGTTCTCTTCTTGACCTTTCTCATGTTATTGGTGGTTTGAATTTGAATGTTTTGGAAAGGATGTGTATTTTCTTTTTCTTCTCCAAAGTCTGAATGCAAATCTGCCAGAACTCTGGTGGCAGAGAAAGCAAGAGAGTTAAAGAGCTTCCTGTATTCTGTGCTTTTGTCTGATGCTTCTTTTAGGACCTCTGATAGTTGGTTTGGTTAGTACTTTTTGCTAGTTAACTCCTGCTGTGACAGCAAAAGTCCTAGATAAAATGAGATTCATTATAAGCTAATGATGAACAGAAGGTTACACAGACTTCCTTGAATTTGTGTAGATACACTCACTCATACTGAAATCTGATGTGGTTGCATGCCATCGAAGTACTTTCTCAGAGGGAGAGATGTACTTCTGACCTAGGCTGAGGATGGGGTTGTTGCAGGGTCATTGAGTGGCAACATCAAAACCTGCTATCTACGTTTAAGGGATTTTGTGAAATGCAGGGAAATCAATGGCAATCAAGGAGGCAAATTTCTGCTTAACTGACACAAGTGTACATTTTTATTAGTATTATTATTATACAGCATTTATTGTACAATCTAAATGCAGGCTACTCTGTGATTTCTAGTATGTGTTAATTGTGCATTGAGTTGAGATCTTGAGCAAGGCTCCATTGCTGTACTTTTAGAAAGCTTAATATGGTATCAGAAGATGGAAAGTATCTAGTGAGATCAACCTTTAAAGCTTTCATCCAGTTTTGTGAAGTAAGATGGTAATAACAGCTAAACTATGTGTCTTCTTCCCATCAGGAAGTTTCTTTGCTAACATAGATATAAAAGTTAATAGCATTCAATGTTGACATAGATGTAACTTTAATGGTTGGATATTGTAGCTTAGGGCAGGTTTGTTTCAACTGGTTTCACACTATCTGATATGATGGAACTTCAATTCCCTGAGTGCTCCTTGGCATTTTTTCTCTTACGTTGAATAGTTAGCATGCAGAGTCTAGCATAGGGAGCAGTCCTATCAGCACTTCACAACTAGAATTGACCTAAAATGAATGGGAGTTCAATACATCGATCAGCTTGCATACATTTGAACAGTTGTCAGAGTTGGGAATTAGCAACTTCATTATCTCTCCTTTTGTATTCTTACTAGAGAGTTAACCGTATGTATGTCAAAAACATAACTCTAGGACGTAGACAGTTTGTATCATGATGAGTGCAGTGAATGTAATTTCAAAAAATGGTGAGGGAGGAACGATTGCCATTTGATTCAATTAAATACTTTAGAGTGGATCATGGGATCAGAATTTTGTATGAAGCATTCACCTATAATATAATATTAAACTGGATTAATATAAAACAAGTTGATGCAGGCTATCTTGATCTTAAAATGGATAACTTGTGCAGCACTGATTTTTCTGTCTCCAAGTTTTGAAAGAAGCTGTATGCATTTCCAGATTGGATTTGGTGTTTTATTCTTCAAGGCTGCAGGAATTGCAAAGGCAAACCTAACACGGCCAGATAGCTGCCTTTTGGGGTATGAGGGCGGGTGGGTGGTGGGTTTTTTGGTGGAGAAAAGCAGGGCCAAGGCCTGTTAAACGGAGTGGTTTACAGCTATTCACACATCCTTGTCTCTAACTGGAGTGCTACAGTTTCAGCAAACTGTTTTGCCTGTAGGCAAATCTCCACAGTTCACATTTTCTCAGCATGCCTGGGGGTTTTAACTTGAGGTGAAACTCGGGTTGTTTATATTTACATTTGAACTCACACTTGTCCATATGAGTCTGGGGATCAGTATCAGGGTTCCACCTTCTTTACTCAGGATTTTGTCTATTTTAGTTATGTGTGAAATTGGCAGAGTGCAAATCAATGTGCTGTGATTGAAAGTGTTAAAGCAAACAACTGTCTGCTGATCACCAGCTGCTGCTGCAGTTACTAGTTTTCTACTCCATAGCTAGACCTTAGCGCACCAAGTCCTTGTAACACAGACGCTTGAGAATTGCAGTTGGAGTCTTGAACTGTAATAGCAAATACCACTCACGCATTTATTGCCTGAGGTTTTGAGTATGTCTTCCAAGAATAAATATATAACCTGTAAGCTTATAAAGTCTGCTTCACCCCCCCCCCTATTTTGATGAAACAGAAACAGCAACAGAAGGAAGCCCTCGAGGGTAAATCAGGTTATCTCATTCAGTAGCAGGCATGGAGCATGACAAACCAGAGTTAGCAGCATGGCAGTGTCATAGGAGACACTGGATAAAACTGACATCTTTCATGTCCAGAGATTGGATCCGTGTTCCTGAGATCACAAGACTGTATCTTCCCTAAAACCTTATTAAACTGCTACACCAGGACACTCCATATGCTAATGAGCCCTTTGAAATGACTCTCTGTGGTTTTGTTATTTTAACTTCATAACACATATCGGAGAGGCCAAAGTTCTCCTTTTTAATTTTACCACCTCTTAATAGCAGCAAGCCACAGTAGACTGCGTGGCAGCTCAGAGTAAGTGGAATTCAATGTAATAACTCAGTGCACTTGCTCATGGCTCAGTACAAAGGCCTCAGCTCTTCCTTGGCTTTGTGTTTTTGTTGTTTTTTTTTTTTTGACAGGGGTAATCTCTATTTCATCTCTACTACAAGCTGTGCTTTTGGCCTATTTATAACTGCAGCTGCCTGGAGAAAGCCTGAAGGAGATGTGATCAAACCAGACTGTACAGCAAAGCACATTATATAAACATGCAATTTGTACCAAAGAATAATTTGAAGCATGAGGGGAAAATGTCAAGCATGATGTCTGAAAACCAATTTGGCTTAAAATTCACCACATTATGTATATGTGGCATTTGCCAGCATCCCATTTATCCTTGCAGGGAAGGCAGACATCAATCATACCTGCATGTCAACTACTGTCAACAATGCTAAACTTCTTCAGTGGATTTTCTCCTCTGGCACACATTAATTTAGAATATATTAATGTAAGAACTCTTGCAGTGATTTTTCTTCATAGGCAGACAAAACTTATTTCACCTCAGGTGCATGCTATGAAACTAAAGAATATCTGTAAATCACTATTGATACAAGTTTGCTTCCATTCAAATGTTGCTGCATATTAGGAATGATTTTTTCTTTCTATTATTAGAACGATTTGAAAAGTTGAGCCTAGAATGGACCTCAAAAGATGAACTTATTTGTTCTGAAACAAATGTTCTGAAAACATCTCTGCACGGTGTATTTGAAATATTGGGGTTAAAAATCAGGTTTTCTAACGTCTAAACTAAGGATTTATTCTCACCTCATGAATATGTAATAATTCCTTTCTTCCCCAGTAGAGATCTATTACTATCAGTTTAGAACAAATCTTATGTGTTTGGGAATCTGTTGTCATGTGACTTGGCATTACAATTTTTTTCCAAGGTTAGTAAACGGATTTCTTCTGCCTTCCTGCTTGGGTCAGGTTTTGAAGGCTTTATTCCTATCAGTACTCTAAGTTTCTTTTAATCAGTCTTTACTCATTAAATTGGTGTGCTCAGTGCTAGATGCAACATTTTGGCTGAGGTTTGTTGTGTCTAAGTATTCAGTAGGTGGAGTCTTGTGCATAGTAGTATCTTGACCTGTCTTCATTATTTTCATGCATTTAATTTCTTCATGTACATTGCCTGCTAATGCTATTAACTAACATCACCACTTGTATCACATTTGCCCTTCATGGTGAGGATGGGGCTCTATAATTAGGATCATTGCAGAGCATGAGGAAGGCTCTGCAGCCCCGACCAGACCTGCTGCATTGGGGACCTACCATACCATCCATCAGCCCTTTCTGCTTGCAGGCCTGGTCTCCTCCTGAAGTCAGCCATGTATGTAAGTGAACACACTTATGCAGATTTCATCCAAGCTTGATGTTAAACAAGCAATGAGGTTTGCATGTGAACTCACCTTGCAGGGCAGACCATGCCATTCTTGTTCTACTGAGGTTTAACATATAGCACTTGCTTTAATGTGAGAGAACATGATAATACTCTATATAATATATGAAACATACAGATGCATCTGTGGTATGTATCTGTGATCTTAAGTGGACATTTAAGTGGATGTGAAATAGATTTGGTACTTACTCATTTTTGACTTACAGAATCATGGAATCATAGAATGGTCTGGGTTGGAAAGGGCCTTAAGATTGTCTAGTTCCAGCCCCTTGCTATGGGCAGGGATGCCTCACACTAGACCATGTCACCCAAGGCTTTGTCCAACCTGGCCTTGAACACTGCCACGGATGGAGTGTTTATCACTTCTTTGGGCAACCTGGTCCAGAATCTTACAAGCCTCACAGTAAAGAACTTCCTCCTTACATCTAACCTAAACTTCCCCTGACTAAACCATGTTTAGCCAGTCTTGGAGCAGACTTTAAAAAAAAATTATAACAGTTTAAATTGCTTTATTCACATAACTACTGCCTATTGAGACTTCATGTGCTCTATTGAAGTACTTTTGAAAAATACATAATCTCTTGTAATAGCCCATACTGTAAATTCTGTAATGCTGGAGGTGGTGCATCCTCTCGTATTTTGTCAAAGGTGTAGTATAAATGTTTGCAAAATCTTTTGTACCTATGGAAACTCTGAGGGGTAATCCTGCTCAAAAAAAGAGCATCAGAACTTGGGCAGCTGTGTAAAAAAGAAACAAAGTTTTGCAACTTTTGTTTTTCTAAAGGCAGTATTTGATGTTTCTTTTATATTTTTGTGGGACCTGAAGTCTCCTTCTTTTATTTAACAGTAGTCTATTACATTCCTCTGGAGCTAGCGGGCTTCCTGTGGCATTCCATCATCATGTCAAGGTAGTGCTTCACAATATTTTTCACATTTTCTGCCTCATACATCAAACTATAGAATGATATCCATAAGGTACAGCTGTCATTCTGTAAAATTTTTAGCAATGCTCTCATTTTTATCTGACATCTAGAAATACCTAAAGTAATAAAAAATCATTTCTACCTCATATTTGCTTTGGTGCTCATTCTGTCCCTGTCAGTGTCTATATGTTATAGCAGGCAAGATTTATACATTCCCTTGCTTAGCATTCTGTAAGGGCCATGCACAGAACCCAGGACTGTGAAATTATTCCTGGTTGGGGGGGGGGGGGGAGGGGGGAAGGATTGGAAATCAACTTGCAAAAACTTCCATTGAATGTATTATATATGCTCTTTTTGACCATAAATCAACACTTCATTGAATGATTTCTGTTTTCCATATGCTTTTTTTCTGTGCAGATTCTCACATTATCCTGTTTCTATGGTTCTGAAGATCATTATTTTTTGCTGTATTTTTTGTATAGAATGATTTTATTCAGGAGAGGACAGGATGCCTGAATCTGCCATTTATTTACTATTCAGTTAAATTAAGTGTCACTGATCTGCAAATTCAAAACTCTAAGTACTTCAAATCATCATGGAGAGAATATAAAATAAATCTGTCATATTTAAAGTAATGCTTTGCATTATAATCAAGATAAATTGTCATAATCTGATACATCTGGAAAAAAAAGCCTAAAATCAGAGCTCAAGAGCTCTGAACAGTTAACTCTGTTCAATGTTACTTCCATGCAGCTGATACCCTTCTCTGATCAGGAAAATGTCATGTTTTCCAGGGTCATCTGTTTAATGCCTCACTGCATTCTTCATGAGCTGCAGGTTAACTTCAAAGAATGAAAAGGATTTAAATCTGTTAGCCTGAGTCTGTAACTCATTTGTTAAATCATGTATGAAACATGAGTAGTATGATTGAAACAGAGTTATTCAGTTGTGGGATCATTAATAGAATTCCAATAGTACTATATGGGAACTCCAGCAGTTTCACAAACATGTTGACTCCTGCATATCATTGACTCACATATATTGGCACAGACTGATAAAAAAAGCTTTGGAAAAGTTAATGCAAGTATTGGTGGGTTAGCCCAGTGTCTTTTAGTCTGCAGAGGTATACAGATGTAAATTTATTGTTGTATAGAGGTACTCATCCAATATTAGCAATTCAAATAAAGAGCTGTGCTTTATACCAGAGTGCAAGAACTGTCAAGGTTTCTAAGTTAATTAGACTAAACAGACAATTAATTACATCTTATTAAAATGTAAAGGACCTGTGACAAATTGCACTAATTGCATGTTCTCATATATCTGAAGAGGTCAGGCTACTTAAAAAAAGTGTGTTGTTAATGGAAGACAAATGTAGTTTTATATGCTCAATAGGAATATTATAAACTGCATTATTTATGACTCTGGTAGAACACTTAGAACACTTAATAATTTTAAGTTCTAAATCAAACTATTCATTAAGGGATGGAATCAGAACACAGCCCTGAAAGTAGTCTGTAAAAACCTGCTGTCAATGTGATATTAATTTGAAGGTCTATTGGTTCCCCCATTCCACTCTCACCCCACTCCCTTCTCCTTGGCAATACAGAGATACTGATATTTTAAAGCATGTAAACCTTAAGGAAGTTTGAGTTCTTTGAAGTTTTCCTTTACTCTCCCAATCAGATAGTACAAAAACATCTTATACTACTACTATTTTCCAAAATTATGTTAAATCAACCTCTCCCAGGTCTAAACTATTGCCATTCTGTGTAATAATTACCAGTAAAACAAGCAATGATATAGTGAATGATTGGACCAAGACTACAGAAGAAAGTTGAGGAAACCCCCTAAAGACTTGGTAGCTTTTGCTATTAAATGTATGGTCAGTACTGGATATTTTAGTAGATATGCTATATTAAGTACTAATTATCTTCAGTTTAAATGAGTAAGTGTAAAAGTTGCTGCATTTATGCATCGTAAATGGGCCAAGCTAAGACTAGTGCAAGAGAGAAGGTTTGCCATGATGGAACAAAAGAGAGATGCCATTTCAAATCACAGCTAACACAGAAGAACACAGAATCACATTTAGAAACCCTTTGTTACAGGCTTGGAAGTGCCTCATTTCTTAGACTGCTCAGTTAGGATAAAAATCAGTGCTAAGAAATGTACCTGGAGTGGAAGCCAAGGGCACTCTAGTAATGTTAAATCTAAAATGCTTGCACAGGGAGGTAACCAGACTGACTAAAACTGACATTCAAAATCACAAAAATGTCTTTAGACACTTCCATACCAGATAACATGGAAGACAGTGTTAGAAATTTTGTGGTACTCTGAGAGCATTACAGGTGACAATCTGCAAGAGTAACTTTAAATTCGGGTAGTGTGAAGAACTGGAATATCCATAAGTTTCAGGATTTTGAGGGGGAAAGATGTTGTTTTGATTATAAAGTCTTGAATTAAAAAAAGATTTTGGATTCAATGGATATTTAATCTTAAATTCATTTGCTCTGGCATTGCTGGAATGAAATTCATGTAATGTGTCTAAAAGATAGGACCATTTGTCTGTGTTTTCCCTGGCTTTGCACCAGTGGTCATGTTTCTGCAATATACTTTTCTTCGTTAAGCAGAGAGGTAAGGATCATCTTTTTGATTAGCTCAGATGGATAAGAGTAATGTCCTACAGTTATTTAAAAAATGAATCTATAGATATATTTCCTAATGGCTTGGTTGTATCAGAAGATAAATTATGGTTATTAACAGTGAATACAGTAATATAGAAGAATAAGAGTAGCAGTTATTAAATACAAATTGATATATTTTGATTACTGATGGAATAGTTGAAGTGCTTTTAACCATGTACCTACATAACTCTTAATCAATCAGCACAGGGTACAAAATACCTTACTTTAGCAGATATTTAAACATAAATCTGAGATTAAATCTGTGATTTTATAGCCTCTGGGCTTAAAAAAGACTATTCAGATATTTAAAGTGAAGATTTTGTTAGGTATTCTTCTGACCAGGGAGAGCAGGATGTCAGTGTGGTTTGACACTCCTCTTATTTTCTAAGCTTCATAATTGGTTTATCTAGTACTTTGCTATGCTGGTTTAAGTGTTCAGTGTGTGTATGGTGCTATGTCACAGTTGTTCTCATAACAAGGGGTACATCAGGAAAAAAAAATATTGTTTTTCCACTGCTATCACTTTTGTCCCTGAGGGCTGTGGTTTAATTGCCCTATGAACAGCTTCACACTCAGCAATGTCTGACAAATCTTGCTGCTATGGAGTAGTGACGCAGAACCAGATGCTCCAAACTTCACTCTTGCCATCAACAGTATTTGAGCTGCATGGCCTGATGTTCATGATTTTTCACATGAATATCACCTTTGCTGGCTTGTGGCACTTAATGTTGGTACTGAGCTTACAGTTGCTTCTAGTTAATGAGCTATCATGCAGTATTGTTATTGTTAATTATTCTGATTTCAACCACATGTGAAAGCCATACAGACTCTGCTTTAATACAAATTTATGATACATTTTGTTTTGCTATGAGACTGTTTCTCCTTAATTAAACTATGCAGTAGCAAAGAGAAATTAGTTGTCTTAGAAACAATTATGTGTGCATAGTCTTCATACGCTATTGGTAGGAGCACCTTTTATTATTTCACATTTTCTGCAAAAGACAGACTTCAGCAGGAATCTAAACTTAAAATGTTGGCATACCCTGCACAGAAACTGTGTATAAAAGTGACACCTTGGTAGATTGAAGCTGAAGTCGTTGATAGAATGAAATCTTCCTCTGAAATGATCAGGTTATACTCTCCAGTATGGATTGCTTATAGATAGCTGCCAAAATAAATCCACTTGGAGAGGAAGGAGGAAATTGTTCTTTGAATGACAGCCTCCGGCCACATTCCCCAGAGAAGTCAAGACCAATGATGATGAGTTTCAGGGTCTGACAAGGATAATAAATTGATCCAAAATAACCCACACCTGGGGAGCCCTTGGGTGTTCTTCACAATGCATGTGTCTGGCAGGATTTCTGGGTATACCTGTCACAACCAGGGAGGGAGACAAAGGGCTGCCTGGCCTCACCTGTGTGAAGGAGAATTATAGTGCAGCTGGGGCTGCAGTGTGTTGTGCTTACCCTAGTCACATGGTGTAACTGTGACCTGGGGGCTGGAAAGGAAAAATGTCTTAACAGAAGGTCAAGAAGGGAGAAAAGGATGACCATGCACTTCTAGCAACACACTGGACGAAATGCTGAGGGTGTGAAGGTAAGGCACAACTGGGAGGAGGCTGTCAGCCAAAGGAGGAGAGTGTGTTAGTGATTTCTTCATTTAAATGTGCAATGCATACATGAGTTATTGAATGAATTACTAGCATACTTGTTTGGGGCAATCGGAGGGAAAGCTTGCATCTGACTCTTTCCCTTATCCATTCTGCTGTTGCATCCCCAGGACATTCCAATAGATACTTGCCAATATCATAAAGATTACTCTGCCACATAGTTTTGAGATCCATCCTTTTAACAAAGTGTGTCTTTAATACTATCTATCTATCTATTGTATTTTTACCACTGTAAAAGTAAACCTGAGTGTGATGATAGTACACCGGTCTTAATTTCATATTTAGTAGTAACTGGTGATACAAGGAAGTGAAAGCATTACATGTATAGTGGAAGTACATGCTACATGTATGTGTGTGTGTATGTCTATACAGTATTTCTACGCAGTTTACTACAAAGGGGAGTAGAGTTATTCAGACAGATTCACACAATGTCAGTCTTTCCATTCTAGATATACTCTCACAAAGCATTGCTTCTTCACATGGACAGACAGGACTAGATACTTATGTTTCTTGCAAATCAGTTTGTAACCAGGTGGATCAATTTACTAATTCAGAGGTACATTATTTTTTATGTGGCATCTAACCATTCTGTTCAGAGATCACTGTTTTCTTCTTCATAGTATTTGGCTTTACCACAGTATTGAAAATTTGTAATGAAATTCATAGACTCGTGTAGGGTTTCCTGTGATGGTCTCCAGAGTATCAATATTCAACTAGACAGTGAAAAGAAAAGTAGTCAGATATAAATTTCTCTTATTATGTAAGTCTATACCCTGTAGAATGTGTTCAGAAAGTCAAAGACTTATTCTGTGTTTAACTTTGTCTTTTCTTATTCATGCAAATTCAAACTCTTCAGTTTCTATACAGCACAAAGCACTTCCTAACTTCCTCTTCTATTGTATTAAGCCTTACTCCAAGATCACAGATAAATTTGGAAATAACATCAGTTTGCTGTGTATACTTTTTTTGTCATGGGAGAGGTTAAAAGTTATGGTACCATTTCAAATAACTGGATGAACGCAATCCAACAAGTAATCTTTAGAATATTGTAACAATCTGCATGCATCACTTAACTTGGAGAGAAGTAGTTTTTTTCCTTATTTACAGTAACTTTAAAGATACTTATTCTCTACGGCCTTAAACTAAATGTATAGCTCAGTTTAATGTCCTCATTTCTGCATCTGCAAAAATGGTCACTTGACTAATACACAGCACAGGCTACATTGGGATGCTCTGTCTGGGTGCTGTGATCCAAGTACTGCTGTAGTTATTTGTCACTATAAGGGATAAAATGTTTCCTTGTGCTGCACATATTAAAAATTTAACTACATGAGATTTTCAGTGTCAGGAGAAAGCCCAAGTGTCATTTCATAAATAGAGCGAATTCAGATATGGAGCATTTGATTCATCCTTCAATTTATTTGTGTACAAGCCCTCTTATTTTCATCTTGGATTTTTTTCTCCCTTCCTAAATAAAGTTTTTCATGATAGTCTGAAATTGTTTCCTTAAGCCTGGAAGACATTTGTAGCAGCAACATGCTGAAATTATAATTGAAATGTGGAGCTGTGAACATCCTTATCATCTGCATATGTCCCCACATGGTGAGCATTAATTTATTCTGGTTTGCTATCTTTGTATGTTAAAACTGATTCATAGTTTGTAAATATAATCAAAGACAACAGCTGCCCCCTTCTGTATCTGTAATAAAATGGAATCTTCCCGGCAATCTTTTTGTCTGGAAAAATTACTATTTTATTCCAAGATTAAATCTCTTCAGTGTCAGTTTGATGAGTGGAATAAAGCATTCGAGTCCAGCACCAAAATGCTTCTATTATAGAGGCATCAGGAGGGGCGCCACAATTTAAAATTGCATTTTGATTTCCAATAAAAGCAAGACTAAAATCTTTTCATCTGATACTTTAATAGTTGAATTTAATCTCTAAATTCAGCACAATAGCTCTTCAAGGGACAAGTGAAATTTCTATCTATTCTTCCAATAAAATATTTATAATGTTCTTCAGTAGAAATATTTCAAAAGGATCTTCTTAGAAATGCTACTTTAGTTCTCATCTTTCTTGCCTTCCCATAGCTAAGTGAATGGCAGTTCTCTCAAATTTCCAGCTGATGACATTCTGATAGCTTTTTGGGCATGGGTCTTTTCAGACAAGTTGAGCCTCTAGTTCTTTGGTTTGGGATAGCGTAGCTGAGACTGGTGAAGATTAACCAGTGAAACTTTCTCTGTCTGTAATCATAGAATCATAGCATAGTTGGGGTTGGGAAGGACCTTAAGATCAAGTTCCAACCCCCCTGCCATGGGCAGGGACACCTCACACTAAACCATGTCAACCAAGGCTCTGTCCAACCTGGCCTTGAACACCACCAGGGATGGAGCATTCATAACCTCCCTGGGCAACCCATTCCAGTACCTCACCACCCTAACAGTAAAGAATTTATTCCTTATATCCAATTTAAACATCCCCTGTTTAAGTTTTAACCCGTTACCCCTTGTCCTATCACTACAGTCTCTAAAGAGGAGTCCCTCCCCAGCATCCCTGTAGCCCCCCTTCGGATACTGGAAACCTGCTATGAGGTCTCCATGCAGCCTTCTCTTCTCCAGGCTGAACAGCCCCAACTTTCTCAGCCTGTCTTCATATGGGAGATGCTCCTGTCCCCTGATCATCCTCGTGGCCTCCTCTGGACTTGCTCCAACAGCTCCATGTACTTTTTATGTTGGGGACACCAAAACTGTACACAGTACTCCAAGTGACTTCTTGAGTTCTCACAAGAGCAGTCATCTTGAGGCACAGTGCATTAAGGCAGGAAGGTCACAGGGAATTTCATGTGTACCTATGTCTCAGTACAAAATTTCACAAATCTTACCTAATAAAGGGACTCTCCCTACTAACTATAAACGGATTTAACTGTATAATGAAAGTGAAGACTCCATATAGACTTAAGTATACAGGCTGAAGTTGACAGATTGCATAAAGACCACAAGGCTTGCTTTTTCTGTGGTTTCTGGGGTTTTTTTAATCCCTTTCCAATCTGCATGTTTTATTATATGTCTCTTCTTACTGCCCTGCATCTGATGTTATGTGGCTAAAATCTCTTATCTGTTGAAGCCAATAGTGTGTAGAACTACCGAACCCATATCTTGCCTCTCATTTCATGGAATACCTCCCTTGTAGTTACTATTTTAAAATCATTATCATATTTCTTTTAGTTTATTTTTATGCATTTGGAAATTGGTGTCAGTCAGCCCTGACTGCTTCTTATAATCTGAAGACAGAAAATCTGATTTCTACAGGAACAAAACTGGTCTCTGAGCAAGAGAACACACATCTATGTTTATTGATGTATATTGAACATTTTCAAAACAACACAATGATACCGTAAGCTTTGCAAGATGGACAGGTGCTATAAAACTGTCAGGCTTCTACAAAGACTGAAATTGTCTAGCTCTGTCAAAATTATTTGTTGATGTCTCAGAAAACAGAATCTGCACTTTTAACTGAAGTGAGCAGTTTTTCATCTTGGAAATGTGTAGGAAAGTGTTTGGTGCAGAAAACTGACCACCTGTCTAGAACATCCATTTTAGATGGCTTTTATAGTAGCTTTTCTCCAACCCTATAACATGTCCTTCATTATTATCAGTAGGCTAATACCTGCTGGCATTGTTTTTCCTGGTATGTACTACTAACTTATTGAAAGGAGGAAAAGTAATGTTATACCTCTGAGTTCAGCAGGATCTAAGATATGGGAAAAGCTGCCTCCTGCAAAGTCCTCACTCTAGGAATTGGAGAAGATGGCTCCTGCTGAGTGAGAGGCTCAGTAGTGCTTAGGAGTTAGGTACTGCTGCCTCTTAAGTTAGAGTTGAGATGAGTGCCTTTCCCTACAGAAAGAGATATGCACAAACTTTTTTTCTGTCAGGTCTTTGCCCCCTGTGGGCTATGAAATCCTGTTACAGGGTCTCTGGCACATTAAGTGGTGACCCACAAAAACCTGGATGGCTGCATATTGAAAACTCCCCTCTGACTGCAGGTGGTGCACTGAGTAGTATTACTTTCACATGGCAGGTGATGATGGAGAATGAATGTGACAAGGCACAGGTGTACAGGGCTGGGAAACAGCAGTGGGAAAGGCAAAGAATGAATTTTCTCTGTGGATGGTTTGTGCAAGGAAATCTGAAAAATGGTCTGTTGTCTGGCTCTGGAACTTCTGAAAGTCAAGCCAAGTTTGTCCCCTTCATTTCCACTTACTTTTGTGGTAGCTAGCCAGACTTTGTAGGAAGGTGGATTGCGTAATGGATAGGTGAATGAATGAAAGCAAAGGAGACTTGTTCATTAGGCTTCGAAATAATGTGTTTTATATTTTTAACTGCATGATTGAAAAGGTTTTTAGGGTGCTTTCTACCACCAATTACTGAAAAACCAAAGAAGTGGTGGGCTGTGTAGCTGGAGGGCTAAGAATTGTATTACTCTTTTAACAGTCATTAAATAATGTATAAAACCACAGTAACACAATTTAAAACCCTTTAAAAGAAAAACAGTCCTCTCTTACATGCTCTGAAGTACTGCCTTAGGTTTGTAATGGTTCTGCAAAGCTGTTTAAGTCTTACCTGACAGAAGTTCTCTGATTAGCTTCTGGTGATAATTCTAATGTTGCCATCAGATCTAAATAGCTGTGAATACAGAACTCTGCCATTAAAGTAGGAGACGTACCTGTCTGTCTAGTAATTCAGTCTATGAACTCTTCAGCAGGCATTTCCAAGTAAGTGCTTCCACAGGACTTAGTCTCAAGGTGTTAGGAATTGTGGCTTATCAACTGCTGTAACTAGGTCGTCCCTCTCTACTGGCTATAGAGCACAGTCAGAAGACATTCACAGAAACCATTTCCCAGAATTAGTTTTTTTATGGAGAAAGTGCTCTGGGTGACACAGAGATGAAGTAATTAAAAAGGAAGAATGAAGTGCTCCTTCAGACTGTGGCTAATGAGGAACTTCAAGAATCTTAGCTCTCAATCGATCAGCTGTATGCTTCTATTCAGCCTCTTGATGTCTGTAATATCAGTTGTCGTTCTTCCGTATTGCCAAAGTGACAGCTTTTGACTTCTGTCAAAACCTAATACGAACAGTCTCTCAATGCAGTGCAGAGAGGCTGCCTTTTTTTCCTTTCTTCCCTTTATACTGGAAAGTTTTGAATAAATCTAATGTAATATTTGAATGACTTCACAGACACAGCAGTATATAAGAACATGCAGTTGATTTTGGCTTTAACAGACTCTGTAGGTTTAGTGCTAGTGTCCACAGCTGCTAAAATGTTACCCCTGCTTCCATTCACAAATCTACAAGTGCCTTAGCAAGAACCATGCTCTGATTTGGAAATTAGTTGGCAGTCACGAAATGTTTCTCCTCCCTTTATGACTGAGAGGAATAGCATGAAAGGCTTAGTACTGACAAGGCTCCAAAATAAATGAAAAATTAATGGCTAAGGTTAACAGCACCATAGAAACACTCGTCTCACTGACCTAATGTTCACTCAGATAACCAAGCTGTTTGAATAAGAGTGATAGCTATAATTTGCTGATACGAAGTTAAAGGTCAAAGCTTAAGAGTGAAATAAATGTAGATGTGCATTACATATTATAAAATCCTCAAAAGCCAATATGTACTGGTAGAAATTGTTCAGTAAAATGGCAAAAGAACTATATGTGATCCAAGGAAAATAACCTTGTAGCAGGGAGGTGTGGCAGATGGAAAGAGGTATAGAATGAGTCCACACACAGAAACATGACATGCTCTTGTATGTTCTTACACTGACTTTTTGTGATTGGTGGTGTGTAGCCTGTGAGTGCCAGTTGTATCTACATATAAACACCAAAATCATTTTAAGCAGAAATATCCAAGTTATGTTCAATCCATCACCCAGCTCACTTCTAGGTTATGGTGACAGCGTATGCTCTCAGCCCAGCAAAACCAGTCCCTACTTTTCTACTGGCATCACTGGGATGTTTCTCTGAGAACCGGGGGACTGTTCACTCTTCTCTCAGGGCTTTCTCTCCTCCTGCTGAGCAGCTGACCATGCCTGTGGGAAAGAGCTGGAGGAAACAGAACACATGCATAAATGCTGCACACATCTGCAGTACAAATCAGATGCTGATTTACATGGAAAATGGGGAGGGTAAAAAAGTAAAGCTTGAATATGACATTTTTGCCTCAAGCCAAGTGGCACAGAACTTCTGAAGAGCAGGGATTAACTTCAGTGACATCCCAAATTTTAGTGGTTGTAGAAAGGCACTTTCACACATTTATGAAGATGCATGGAAAATGTCTGCCTGGCATTTGGAAGCCAGGGAGTGAGTTTCTGCTCTAAGCGTTAGCAGATGTGTTTCCTCTGAAGCTCTGTTAAGCTTTGCAATTGCATTTCGTGCTGTGGCTACCCATACTAAGAGGAAAACAGAATTATATGTGTATCACCCAAAACAGACTTGAAAGAAGATCCTGAAACTGTGATTTGTCTCTCTATATAAGTAAGAAAAGCTACTTCTTCACCCAAACATTTACATTTTTGCTAAGAAAGGTTGGACCAGATGATCCTTGAGGGCCCTTTCAACTTGTGATTTTATGATTCATTTTACTTGGGGTCCATGTATGGACTAAGATGTGATACAGTGATGCAATGGAAAGTATAGCTATATACCAATAACTGTATTTTTATGATATATGTGGGTTTTTTTATGAAACTGTGTGCCTTTCTAGAGCTTCGGTATACTTTCCTCCCTCCAGCTCCAGTGGCATCGCTTCATCTACCTTTTGGAAGCTTGCACAGCAAAATAAGAGTTGTGAATAATGCTCAAGAAGACTTGGGCTTTTATTCAGTATCGATGTAGTTAATCTTTAGAAAATAACTTTGCTGAAATATGGGTCACCTATAGTTTTTACTGTTCTTTTAACTCTACCTGAAGAAAAAGAATTTCATTTGACAGACCATTCTTTCTTTTTAATGGTAAGAAATATAGGGAGAAGGCGAATTACTGCTTCCATAAATCATGGCTGATGATTACAAAGCTCTGTTTAAGGCCTAGGCCTTTAGAGGTACATTATCAGAAAACTGCAATGCTAAGCTCTCAGATGCTAGGTATTATCTTGTGTCTAGCATTCTATAAATGCCATAAACTTTGATTTAAAAGGATGCAACCAGGTAATTGTTCGGAGTTTTTAAACTTTTAGTTTTACTTTTCAGATTTTTAATGCCTTGGAAATGTACTTTCTTCCCCTATTGATCTCATTCTTTCCCATTTGGCGACATTGATTTGTTTTCCTGTCTCTTAAATGTAACAGAATCCAGGCAAGACTGGTTTTATTTAGCAACTTCAATTTAAATAGGACTTAAATATCTTCCTGCAGCAGCATCTTTGAATGATATTAGCAGAGCTCTGAGTATACTATTTGGTACGTGCTGATGAAGTTGAAGGAGGGCACTATATTCTTTATGTGCAAAGTACTAAAACATAAATTCTTTTTACCTTGATCCTATTTTCAGTAAATCTGTGATGGGAAGTTTTGGGATATCCTTGAAAATAAACAAATATTTAAAATCATTAAAATTAGGAAAATCAGGATTAATTCTGTAAACCCACGCTAAGCTATGACTTCCACAACTCTAGCATCCACTTAAACTTTAAGCATGCAAGCAGTCCCCATTATATTGCTTAAGTTTAGTACTTAGATCTGTGTCTGATTCTATTTTTAAGTTTTTCGGCCTCATTCAGCTTAACTGCTCTTATTTCTAAATAGGAAAGTGATTCCTATTGCTATAACGCAAGGCTAAGAGAGAATGATACTCTCACAGCTTGAAATTTGGGTCTTTGGTGACTTAGCAGGTGCGTGCAAGATACTGAAACAAAGAATGAAGTTCTGATAGCTCGGATTTACCTATCACCTGCAACCTGGAAGTCTTTATGCTCACAGAAAGTTTGGTTTAGGTACTGTGGTAGAGAGTATGAGTATCATCCCCAATACGCACAGTGAAATCTAAATTTCTTTAACTCTGCAGCTGTGAGTGGATACAGGGAAATTTATCCTCTCAAAATGAAATTCAGAATAGCATGAACCCTGTGCAAGGAATCACTCAAAGTGGTTCAAAATCCAGTTGCAGGTAGATGATACCACTGTGGATGTACTTAAATATTTCTGGCTATATATATATACCTTAAATTCTGTTTGTGTCTTTTAAGCTGGTGAAGGTAAGTGTCCCCCACCTTTTTTTTTCCTCAATAATCTAAGGGAGTTTTCAATTATTGTTTTAAAACCTATCTGCAAGGTGTTTTCTCATTAGGTAATAGTTTAATTGTTTTAGAACACTGACACAGGAGGTCAGGACATGAATTCAGTTTCTTCCTCCCAAGATAGTTCCATAACACCAGGAAAGAATACTGTTTGCTTAGCCTTTGATCACCCCTAGGAATATGTGATCAGAAAGAGAGGACAAGAAAGACTGTGACTATATAATCATTGCCCAGTGTCTAGGGTATTTAAATGATTAGGGGGCTCAGTGGGGAAGAGGAGTGAGCTCCCATTTTTCTGCTTTGTGACTGAACAGTGTTGTATTGTTCCTAGAATGACTTTTCATACCGACTTGTGTAAAATACAATAAGGTCTTGAGAGTAATCCCAAAGTGTGGTTTTTGGTTTGTTTTTTTTTCCTTTGTTGTTGGTTTGTTGGTTGGGTTTTTGTCCTGTTATGCCCTGTTTAGGTCCTGTTATGTCCTGTTATGCCCTGAGAAAGTCTGTGAATCCTTGAGCAACTTAGGTAAAGGAATTTCTCTGTACTCACTAGGAGGATGTATTATCAGATTTGTTGACATTAACATAGTCGGTAGTTCTGGGCTCAGCAAAGGTACATCTCTAGGCAGTTAGGAGAAGCTGAATTTGGAAATAGGAAGATATACAGGCTTGATTCTCCCACACTATGAGCTAGATGGGGATTGAATGAGAGAGTTCAGAATTACAAGTTTGGACTTTGATACTCAGACTCCATTGAGCTTTATTCTCTGTCCTGCTCTTCCCTCTCTCTTTTTTTCCTTTTAGTTTTCTAGATCTGCTCTTCAATGCTGTGTTCAGAGGAAGGCTTTGGTTCGAAAAAATAAACTAATCAGAAAATCCACTGAATTTCTGTACAGCCTGGGACTTGAATTACACCCCTCAAATTCATCTATACACCAGAAGTCATGATGTCTGTTACATATTCACTTCCTTACCCCAAGAGTGCTCTTTTACATACATTCCTCGCTACCTTTACTGTCACAGGGATTATAAAAGGTGGTGGTGCAGTAAAAATGAATGTAAATGAAAAATGTCGGTGGAACCACAGCCTCGCTGGGCAGCAAAAGCACCAAAATAACCCTCAGGTGGTAGATCTGAGCACTTTCTGCTGGCATATCATCAAAAGAAGCAACCCATCTTTTCCTTTCTTCCCAATCCCTTGTTTGTGCCAGTAGAGTCATCTTGAGGAGCAGTTTGGAGCTGAAGTGAATCCAGGAAGCTCATCAATCCCTTTTAGACACAATTGTTTTTCTGATCCTGTTTGCTGTACCTCCGTCACTTCTAACGGTGCAAAGGCAGCATTTTGGTTGTAGGTGAGTGACTGGCAGCTTGGTGGAGTACAAATCTTTGTCTGTAAGTGAAATTCCTACCTTGTTCCTGCTTAAAGTACTCCTGAAGCTGTTGCTTTGGATAAACACCTACCCTTGTGTTTACCCGTGAGAAGATGGTGTTGGGAAAACAGTCACTGATTTCAAACACAGAATTTCAGTGTTTGTCTTAGAATACTGAAACCAAGCAGTGTCCGACCGGGATTTATGAGCAGGTAGCAAGTGCACCACTGCTGCCTTACAAACCATTGTGAAGAACCTAGATCAGACTACTAGACAAACTCTGTAGTAGAGTTTCTCCACTATGAAGTCAATTAAAGTTATATTTCAGAGTCAGGAGTTTGCAATGATTCAGCTTCCCTTGGAAGGTCTGTCAATCAAATAGCAATATAGCTCCTAGTCTAAAAAAGTTTGAGTTCTTTTTCTCATAGCTTGCAAAGAAATAAATGTGTAAGTCTATATAATATTATGTTATTACTCCTGCATGGCAGTGGTAAGGCTGGCAGGCAACCTAGTTTATACAGTGCAAGCGTGCCAACACCACATTGCAATGGAAAATCAATTCTCAGCCAGCTGTGCTTGGATTGGAAGGAATTCAAGCACAGTTAGTGTTCTGAGCCTTAAATTGCCACCATGATGTCTTTGCTCAGAGATAAATCTCATGAAGGTATTAGAGCAGGACTTGTAAAGGCTGCATCTGAGAATAATATTTTTATTAAGGGTAATGTTAATGCCATTTCATTTGAAAATAATGAGATAGAGAGAAAGCAAGAGAGATAGGGAGATAGATCTCACAAAAATTAGAACTCTCATTAGTAAGATGCTCACTGGTGGTATGTATAAACAGAGGTGAGATTAAGGAAGAACAGGATGGTGCTTTCATAAAATTAAAACAATGAACATGCAACAAAATCAAGAGCTAGAAGTGTTGATAGTACAGTTTATGCATAGTAATAATATTTCAGCTTTTCTGACTGCATGTTTTCCCTGGGCTGTCTCCACACTGAAACATCTTATTAAAGTGCTTTTACAATTTGCTGTCAGGTTGGTTTGATAACATTTGGCTGCTGAACAATGGATTTTATGCCACTTAGTTTGCTATAAGGGCTGATGAAAATAACATGAACATTATGGTTGGGATTAACCCTCTCTTTTGTCTCTTAATACTGCAATTGATGTATCTGAATTTTCTGTATTTGGGAATAATCCCTTTCTTTTTCCAGCCATACTTGATTTAACAAGTGCTAGTACATCTCCTCTTTCTCACACTCCCATAAGCAGTTAATGGTGGGGGGAGAATCTCAGTCCTTTCCCTCCTGTTTTAAATTTGGAATATCTTGATTTAGATAGCTGGTTTGCAAAGGCCAGATGATATCTAATAGCCCTGGTCTGAAGCTGCCTTTTAGGTGTGGTAAGTTTCCTGTACCTTCTTCCATGTGATTCAGGCCATCCTTTGAAAAAATGGACTTGTTTTCTTTCTCACAACTGAATGTTTTACTTCTCATCAGCACTGGACTGAAATAATTCCGTAAATAAAAAATTTATGCTTCAGTTAAATGAATAAATATAATTAATTCATGATGGTGGCAGCAAACTGAAACACTAGTGGCAAAAAGGAACTACTTGTGGTTTGGTCTTACAAGAAAGACTGTCTTTAAGAACAGACTTTCAGACACTGAGAGAATATATATTCTGCCTCTAATTAGGACACTGTCCTTTAGCCTGTCAATAGCATACCTAAACCAGGTGTTTGATGAAGTTATCTTATTCTCATTGTTTAAAGAATCCTCTTCTGCAAAAGTACCCCAAATCAGACCTTTCTTTAGTTGTCCTCTAATGCTATTTACAGTGAAATGGTTTAGTATTTATTCTAATGTAAATGTATGTAGAAAAAGACATTTTCCTGCATCTAGTTAATGAATGAAAGAAAAGCTTTTCAACCTTGAATGTCTTTAAATGAAAATTTAGTAAGTTTTCTCAGTAATCAGTAAGCAGAACATCAATTGAAAAATAGCTGGTTTATAAATGAAATAAATGGATTTAAATGTTTAGAAGAGACTTTAACTTTAGCAGAGATACGTTCTCGCAGTGAGTCTCTGTGACTAAGCCACTGGAAAGATTTACCGTTAGGGAACTCAAGGTCTGTGTTTCAAAGGAAATATTGGTAAGGATTATTATTCCCTTGTCCCCAGCAGTTCTCATAATCCCCTTACACTCAGAGTAGGATTTACAAAAACAAAATAAATGACAAAACTAGAATGCTCTGGGGCCCTGTGTTTGCAGAGTGAAAAATGAAGCCTAGATGATTTGAATCTTATTTTGAGGTCATTATTAGGCACCTATATATTTTTTCCCCTTCTAGGCAAGATGGATAAGAAAAGAATCAAATGTAGGCCTCTAACAAGTGGCAGCAACAAAAATTACATCAAAATGCCATAGCAGCTAGTGTACAAGAAAAATCTTGAAGAAGAAACTTAATTGTAGTATTGGGATTTAAGATGTTTTGGTAAGCACCTAAAGCTGCAACCTTTTTGTGTTTTATTATAGGTTTATAAATGGATGTTTGAGGTGAGCAAAAAACAAAAAAATGGGATCCTTTCTTCAGCCTGCTGAAATCAATGATAAATCTCACATTTGGGTTGCTGTAGGCTCCCTGAGGACTCGCTTATGCTGCTGTAACAGAGCAGCAAAATGAGTTGCTAGTGGAACAAGCAACTGATAGGACAAGGAGAAATGGTTTTAAAGTGAAAAAGGGTAGATCTAGATTAGATATTAAGAAGTTCTTCAGTGTGAAGTTGGTGAGACACTGGCACAGGTTGCCCAGAGAAACAATGGCTGCCCCATCCCTGGAAATGTTCAGGTCCAGCTTGAATGGGGCTTTGAGGAGCCTGATATATCGGAAGGTGTTCCTGCTCATGGCACACAGATTGGAACTAGATGATCTTTAAGATCCCGTCTAACCCAAACTGTTCTGTGATTCTGTGACTCTAAATGAGAGCAGAGGTCAGGGCTCATGTGTTTCAAGTAAGGCATGTGCTTAACCACTTTCTTTGATGATAATCCAGGTTTCAATAAGCAAGGCAAAACCAGGTGAGCTAAATAGAGATACACGGAAAGGTCAGTTAAACTTGATGATAATCAGGTAGCTCAGCAATGTGGGATTCTCTCATGCATCTTCAAAATGGCAGCTTTACAATGAAAATGTAAAATCCATCATATAAATTTGTTTTCCTATTAACCATTTCAGAGAGATACATGGACAGACTTTCACAGAATTTATATACATGCAAGATCCCTGCAGGAGTTAAAATGTAGATGAAATATTTCATAGGTGATGCTTATTTGTATGGTATTTTCAAAAGATGCTTTGCTAATGGGTGCATGAGTTTTCCATATCCTGTTTCTTAGTCCCAACCTACCTTAAGGGATTACTTAATTTCATTCCTACATCTTCTGATGAGGACAATGATGATATATTGTTTTGATTTCCTAAATGCAGACAAAGCCTGCTAGAGATTTTTCAAGAGGATACTCTAGAACAGTATATGTTGTTTCCTTGTCTATGTCTACTGTTTCCCTTACAATTTCTCACACAAATGAAATACACTAGACAGAGTGTGAGAAAAAGCTTTCTTGTGCTATTTCTGTCCTTCCCTGTGACTTTAGATCATTCCTTGTGACATTGCCTTTTGAATTCTGAATTATAATGGCTTGCCTGGATTCAGTCCAATTTTTTCTTTGATTTTGGATTTTTTTAGGGAAGTAGTCTTGGGGGCCTTTCAGATGGAATTAAGACTTCACTTAAAGTTAAATCCCGTGACAGAGCTGAATAAAATATTCAAACTAAACCATATGTTGTTTGGACCATCAGTAATTTATGTAGGAGGTACCTATGTCTGTGAACGGTGTGTACTGTAATGGAAAAGATGAAGGGATCTTTTCTTTTAGAAAGAAATTATCATTTTTTAACAGGTCACGTATTTTCTGCTCAGTCAAAACACCACTGAATCAAGTCCTTCTATTGGATTATTTTTTGTGTGTGTCATAAAAAGTAATGTCAGTTCATTGTTGAAGCATTATAATCTGAACTGGATTTGGCTGAAGAGCACCGTCTTGTACCAAGCCAGGCAATGTAGGGATGTACTTCCACCTCCAAATCTCAACTTGTGCTTACTTGGCGCCTAAGGAGAAGGTTCAAGGTCTCTAGCAGTCCTAAAAGTCCTGAAGTTCTCACTTTGCATTTGCACAAGGACTAGAGTTGTCACAGGATGCTGTGAAAGCGGACTGGAGGGAGGTGAAGGGTGGGACTATGGCATCCTCAATTTAGAGCACCAAAATTATCATGGTGTTGCAACCATAATCATAGAAAAAAAAATAAATCCTAAGGCCAGGAAACCTTCCTGTGAAAATGGTTTTGGTCCTTTACTGAAGCATTTCACAGGAAAAAAGTGCTGTTTGGTGGTCAAAAATTTGATAAAGGACAACAATGGACCCTAGAGTACCAGGAACACCTCGTCCATGCTGCTGGGATAACCAAACATGGCACATTTTAAGCCCTTAAGTAGATGTCCACATGCCACTGTTTGTCAGTGGAATATATAGAGAGACATTTTTAAAGAGAAATTTTATAGCTGATAGGAAAAATGGTATTGTGAAAACCAGCTTGTGTAGTGAAAAACTCATAGTAAGAAACTGATAAAATGATCAGCCTCCTCTGCCTCAGCAGATACAGCATCCACCTGTGGTAGGACAAGTGGGATGAAGTTTTCTTACAGCTTTGGCACGTTTTTGTGCATCTCGGCTTCTTGTAATCCCTATATAACAATACTTCTGCCTGCTATTGTCTCTTCTTGAGTGAATAACTTGGTTGAATTAATAACCTCAAGCTACCAATGCATTATATGTGACTTAAAGACTTTGTTCTTGGTATGGTGATGTTTCTTACAGAATACTTTGTTTTTGAAGTGTAAGGTGTTCTTTCAATCTGGAAACTGTTAGGCTTTGCTTCAGACCTCTCCACCTGTGGCAGTGAATGCATGCAGGACAAAACAAGAGTGACTAAGCAGAAAGAAGCCAGATTGTCACAGTGCTTGAAGCCTCTGAAGAGGCATGCAAGACTTCTTGAAAATCCTATTAGGTGCAGTTTATTTGGCCCATAGCTTGTCTGTGTCAGAGTTTTTCATCTTTAAAATGAGTGTCACTATATATGTTCTCTGCTGGACAGGGCTCTGTGAGGATATGTGTATTAAAAAAAGAGATTGTTGGTTCACATGAAACTTGGACCATTTAACTGTGAAAGAGAGAGGTTGATGCTTTACGTAAGCTTTTGATGTGCTACTGCCTCCAGAGAGTAAGATGATTTTGGTGGATTATACTCATTTTAGCAGGTTAGAATTTTGTCCATCAATGGACAATAAGAATAGGTTGTTTAAAGCAAACACATACTGTGTTTGGCAATTTACTAAGATTTATACTGCAAAGAAAAACAGATCTCTGACACAATTCACCATGAAATTAAATAGCAGCTTACCCTAGCAGCAAGCAGCAACCAGCCCTCTGCCAGAAACAGAAATGTTTCTCCCACACGGATGTAATAGCTATCTTCTACCACACTGCATGAATACAGGCACCTTGCAATGTGCCCAGTCAGTTAGCAGATTTGGGCTATTTCAGATTAGGAGGAAACTTGTTCCAGGCAGAATACAACCATGGAAAACAGCTTATTACCAGATATCTCTGCTTTCACGGTTTCTCTCCATGTGGTTCAAAACTTTTTGATTATTCTGGCATAGGTTAAAAAGAGGTTTACCTTCTTTAATGCTCTCAGATGTGGATGCAGTTATATTGACATAAAAGTGCTAATCTTCATGGCTTATGCACTTAAAGGAAGTAAAAATAGACTCCTTCCTTTCCACCCAGTATGATAACTTTCATTGAGCTAGAAAATAAAATTGAATAGTAATCATTGTTAATGATTCAAAGCAAAGGTATACCTAAATGTTAGTTTCTCAGCTTTTGTTATACTCAAGTTCTTAGGAAACAACTGGGTAATAAAGATGTTAATAAATGGACTTTGGAAAGGAAAGATTAGCCAGCCTATTATCTCAGTCCCAGGTTCTTCCCCTAAACCCTCAAACAGGAGGAAGGTTGGAGCCCGAACTGGAGCAGGAACCACACTTTCAACCAGCTCATTAGCCCACTCTAGATTTAAGATGCTTATATATTGCTGTGTGTGTGGAATGTGGACTTAAGAGTTTCAAGTAAGACTTAGTCAAAATACAGGCTTTCATTTTGTCATCATAGCAAAGACATATGTCATAGCCTCATATTTACGCTAAGCGTCTATCTGTCTCTTGGAGTATATGTCATCCCTCCACCAAGCCCTGCTATTTTGCTAAATACATATAATGGGGATCTTGTGTAAAAGATGTTTATTATAGAGTTTATTATTAGTTTTGTGCAGTAGGAAATGGTCAGGCGAGGAAAGGCTAGACAAGACTGGAGTGTCATTTCGATTCCTTAGTGACAGCTTATACAGAATTGCAATGGTCTGTTATTTTCCTTCATATGAAAAAACCCCATGGACCTATATAAACACATACAACAGGCCACTGTGGAAAAATAAGCCAGACAATACTAATAGAAGGCAGAAAATGAGATCTTTATCTCATTTGGAAGGCCATTACAAGGCATTTGATTTATAAATTTCATCTTGAAAAAAACTCAAAAGCTAATATGGTGCTGCCTGGGAAGTGGAGTTATTAACTATATATTTTAAATGCTTATGAGGACAGAGCCACAAGCTGAGAAGTGGGCCATTTAGGAAAAACTTAATAATAAAATCTGTTCAAGTTAATTTGAAACCTGTTGTAGGATCCCCATTCTGAATATGTTCAATTGTTGGACTTGATGATCCTAAATGTCTTTTTGAATCTAGTTGATTCTATAATTCTATGATTAATGATGTGCAAAAACCATTAGTCTGAACTTGACACAATGTCAGCAAGTAATTGCCATTGCAGGAAAACGTAGACATTGTTTGGAAGTCTGACCACTGTACCACAAACAAAAGATGGATTGGTTACATGAAAGCCTATACAGTTGTAGTTCAGAGGTTTTGACCAAGGGTTATGTCAGAATATATGTGATGGCAGTGGGGCTTCTGTCAGGTTTAGTATAATTTTGGTCCCCTATGAGCTGGCATGAATATTCTGTAGCACTGGCAATTTGCAAGGTAATATATACATTGAAGGCAAGTGCTCTGGTTAAATACTTAAAATGCAGTCTCTTGGGCTTGTAAAGCATTCAGGGAGCTCAGGAGAGCTTCCCATCCATATGCATGTGTCATCACAATGCTAAAAGAGCCATTAGAGTTGGCTTAGAAAGGAGAATGGAACAGGCATGTGTGAAGTTCAGCTCAAAAGCACTTAGGAAAGACATTCGAATCACCTAAAAAGTCACCACGTTCTTTGTTCATCTTTTTATTCTTTTCATCTCTGAACTCTTTCTTTCCACTGGTTCTTTGACAGAGCAGTCCCTCAGTCACTAATAGAACAATGGGCAACGTTACAAATCTCCATAATGGAAAAAAAAAGTCCATGATTTTTTATGGCATTAAACTACAAAATTACAATCAAAACAGTGAAGTTTTCAGTGGCTGTACTGGTTAACTGTGTATGTGCTTCAGCAAATCCTGCTGCAAAGAACCTCAATGATTATTATAATTTATCATTGTCATTTACAAATTACAGCCTGGCCTTGATCCTCAGGTATAGTATGCTTACTTAAGAGTTTCAGAATGGAAGGAGAAAGAAGGCAGAAGATTTCCTAATCTGCATGAGCCAAAGCCACTTTAGACTCTTGCAGAATAGGGGTCAGCTTGAGCTAGAAAGATCAGTAGTCTTTGGCTATTGAATGCACTTTCTGGTAGGTTTGTGCTGCTGGATTAAGCCTTTGTCAGAGGTGTAGACTGTCTGTAAGAGTCAGGAACATATAACTAGTGCCAATCTCTGTTCTCATACACTAAGCTGAGTTTGAACCTAAAGGAAATTCTGTTCCAAATTTCTGTAGAGTAACAGCAGAAGGCCAGCACAGTGAATTAGTGAGACTCAGTCTCTCCTCTCCACTCTTCTAACACATTAAAGGGTATTTACTACTCTGCCTTTGACTGGAGTTCTGGAAAGGTGTCTTTTACTTTTTTGGCTTACCTGAATAGGAATGAATAAATCTAGTCATGCAGCAGACACTCAGACAAAGTTCCCTATCTGATTAATAAAAGCTAACTGAAAGCCTAACCAACATTAGTTGCTGTTATGTGTAAACCTTCTTTTGCTATATGAACCTACTGCAAAGCCATGCAGAAAACAATAAACTTAATTTCAGGTTTAAACAGTGCTTAAGAACTTTCTTATTTTGACTACAGGAAGCTGAAAGCAAATTACTGTGAAAAATCTGTTAATATTAGCCTGGAAAAGAATCACATTAGTTTTCTAGGGAGGGGAAATAAGTAAGATAAAATATGTGTACAACAGCTTCAGGTGAGTGAATTTACCGATACTGGGAGACAGCTGCCCCCCCCACAGGGGAGGGGGAATATGTGCCTGGGCCCCACAAGGACACTGTGGATTGGTTTTCCAGATGTGAATTGGATCTGCAGAGAGGCTGCCCCTCTCTGGTGTTGACCCATGTTCAGAGCAGTTCCTTTTCCCACACACAACTTCCCTGAAACCATACAGTATATATATTCTACTGGAATTTTTGTCCCATTTTTTCATACTTCAAAATAATTTTTCCACTTCTGTCTGTAAATTAACATTTCTGAGAAGCTTGTATCTTTAGTAATGACCATGCTTCTGGCTTGAGTTTAGTTGCTTTCTTCTCTGTTACATATTTGGTAATATCACAGCATCTTGGGTGGCCACATTAGGCAAAGATGCAGAGATATATTTCAGTCAATTAGCTGCTTTGAGGTTTATCATGCGGTTTTAAAGAGGAGTCACAGAATGAACTTTCCCAGTGAATTGCTGAGATGGGATACGACAGTGGTGGGAGGCTTCTCGTTTTCTCTGAATTTTGCTTGGTATTGGGGGATTTGAGTGGAAACCAAGACTAAAACCCCTAACTAACGTGTACCCTCCAGCTGCGCTTGGCATGGGGTCAAAACTGAACAGCCTCAGAAGTTTCTTCTGGTTTCTGTGGCTTCTCCTTCAAAAAAGAAATGAGCTCAGAATGACTGGTGAGCTCTGGGAAGCCTTTCAGCCAACACAGCCTGAATTTCAGTTTTGTAATTAAACTATTATCATTGTCAGACTCCATAGGCTGTGGGAGAAAACTTTAATTTAGCTCCTGGCTCTCTATAGCATATCAGTATAATGTGCTTTCATGCTGTGAGGAGGATATGCTGCTGCCAGCCGCTTTAGCTAGCAAACATCATTTGTTAAAAATCATCCTACAAGGAGTTAAGTTCTGTGGGAAAATAAAAAGGAAAGAGGAGGAAAATTTGGTAGCTAAAAGCAGAAAATACCATCCTTTGAAAATACAGCATTGAAACACCTCCCAATAAAAATATATTTGAATCCTATTGACCACTGTTGGCATAAATGTTAGGAAAGATGATACCAAATTGGGTATCTGCTGTACCTGTGCTTTCATCTTACTGTTTCTACCAGAGGAAGAGGTTTTCACAAGTGCTGAACTCAAGATTCTAAAGGCATTTGTTCTTGCTTTATTACAAGATGACCCAAGTGTCAAAGGTAATCGGTTAGTCTCATTCCTCTGCACTAGCAAGTCAACTAGATTACCTCACCAAAAGAAGTTATTTTTTCTCTGTCCATTTTTCTCCTCCTTTATTAAGTGACAACAAAATATCGGAAGTTTACCTTTCTCAGATTTATTTATAGGATGTCACAGTTTAGAGTCTCACATCTTAATGTAGCAGAGAAATTATATGGCTGCTATAACCAAAATCAATTTTAAAGTCCAAGAAGGTAGAATGAAATAGTATTGTAATGGAAATGTTGTTGATATGTAACTGGAGAGTATCTAACGCCACTCTATAATATATGGTTTTATAATTTCATTCAGTTTGCAATTAGGTTCATAAGATCATAAACTCAAGGAGATTTCTTACTTGCTAGTAAAACTGCAAACTTTTATGGCATCTGACAAGTTCTAAATTTATTCTTGACTAACTTGACTTGCAGGAGGACTTGCTTGTCAGCTCGTTGGGGAAGTGAGTTCTTGTTCTGCTGAGCACAGTGGCATTCCAATGTGTTTGACTATAGTAGCTTTGTGATACAGAAACACAATTAGTTAAACACACAAGAATAGCCATATTTAAATTGGCTGTCTCCTAATGTTTAAAACTGTAATTTGAGTAAGGGTCCTTCTCATATGCAAATATATAATTTATATTTATGATTTGCATCTGTCTCAGAAGGCAGTGATGTGAACACTGAGCTGTACTGTCAGTGTATTACCTTGTCGGCAGCTATAAAGACCAACTAGGGAGAGATATCCATTTATGGAGATCATAAATTTATGACATCAGACCAGATGAATAAAGCTCAAGCATGAATGCTCTTTGAGATCTCCTTAGGGGTCCTCTTTGCTCTCTTCACTTTGGGATACAGCACAATCTTTTAGCATGACCTGCAGATAATGGCTGTCTTTCCAAATTACCTTCTGGCAGACATATCTCAAGTAAGTCTTTGTCAGTCTGCTGACCTTGGATCATCTCCTGTTTCTCTGTACAGGACAAGTACTTTTACATGCATCCACTGTCCAACCCAAAATGGTTTTAAATTTATTGTCATAGGTAGCTTTCCTTTCTCAGATGTGGTATCAGGCTCTCTGGCCTTTTACCAAGTGTTGACTATTTAGCATACATAGTAAGGATGGGACATGTTTCAACTTTTTCTTGTTCCCATGGGAATTTGCCCACACACACTGTGCATGCAAAAACCACTTACCTCACCTAGTCTGTACCATTTCACAGTCATTACGCTTGCACTATTCCAAGCACAGGCTGTTTTATTCAATATCTGTGGGCAACAACTTTTGGGTTTATTTTCCTTTCTCTTACACGCCTCAGACATCATCTGGGCCATTGAAACTTCCCTGAACCCTGATGAGGAATGCACCAGAAAATCACCTGCCAGCTCAGTTTGGCCAGTGCTGTGGTACCCAGAAACATGCATTGCATTGTTTTTTCCCATGCATAAACGACAGCTGTAATCCCATGTCACCCCTCCTCTTGCACTGTAGCAAATTAGCTGCTACTGGCAGTAGATCACACGTTGCTTTTGACAGTAATTTATTGTTTGTACACCTTTGCTCTGAAGGTCAGGCCATGCTAGTGTCTGATGTTGATCCAGCCCTACTAAATCCATTCATTTTGCTTTCTTACACCTGTTATGTTTCATTATTGTAATTCTTCTCTTATGTTTCTCTAACCTTACTGTGAAATATCTCTTTTTGCTTTTCTGTCTCCTTGGGGCAGTTATAGTATGTACATTATTTTTGCTTTCCTTTGTTTCCTCTGCAGGCTGAGAGTTCTAAACTTTCATTTGGGCAGGAAAGCTTTTCATGAAAAAAAATTCTTTGTACCTTGACATTTGTTTCAAGGCCCCTGAGAAAACTTTTGCTTATGGTCTTGAATATTAGGCAGCAACAACATTTTTGCTTCATATCTCTTTAAATGCTTGACCTTTTCTAGGATCTAAGAGCGAGACTTCCTAAAGGAGGGATCCGACTTAAAGCCTAGGTGGCTTTAGCTGCTACAGTTTAAGGTCTTACCTTTCCCTTCTGCAGGGATTTAGGGCCCCTGATGCCTGAGGTAGGAGATACAGCTTCTCTGCTGCAGCAGTGTCTGGCTGAAACAACCTCCCTGGTTTCCATTCCAGAATAGCCCACTATATACTGAAACAGATGAAATATCAATGGTGAGTGAGCACATCTTAGGACTTCTAGGGAGGTCTTTATGCATACATCTGTGCAGATATGCCAGAGGATAACTGTAATTAGCATGATTTCAAAAGCATGCTGAACAGAAGCAGCCTCTGTGAAAAAATAACAGAAGAAATAATAGTAGGATGTAGCTGTGCTTTTCAAAGACTATAGGCAATACAGAAACCAGGATTGAAAGATGAAATACCTGTGAAACTTAAACACATCTTTCAGATATTTTGAAATGCTTTGGGAGAAGAATATGAGCTGATAGGTCATAGGGAGTAAAACGTTAGCTGACATGGCAGGTCTGATGAGCCTTGCTATTCAAAAAAAGGAAAAAAAAATTGTTTCAGGAAAACAAAATCCCTCCTAAAAATGGTCTGAGGTTGTGTGAGTTTGAACATAAGAATGGACACACCAGAGCAGACCGAAGGTCTGTGTAGTTAGCGTTGCACCTCCTGCAAGTGGCCAGCAGCAGATTTGTGGAGGGGGAGGAAGGATAACACCAAAGTGAACTTTTGGCAGTATTTCCCCCGAATGCTCCCCAGTCCTTCAGAAATGTGCAGCTCAGAGATGTCTTGCTTCAGAAGAGGTGTCTCTATAACAGGCTCTACCACATTTTGGGGTGGTGGGATTGAATTAACTCCCTGTGCAGTGCCAGGCAGGCACAATGCTGCTTCCCCTCATCTGTTTACAGCTTGTGGTGCTCAAGGCATGGTAAGAAGGAACTATCCTTGTATTCTTTTTACCCTTTTATGCCCATGTAAATGATGGATTTAATTTAGTCCTTAACACATTTCCTTTTGTAGTCTGCTTGAATTCCATAGGGATCTTTCTGCTGCTAAGGGACCTTCTTGTCTTTGGGGTTGGTTTGGGAAAATTCAAATATTTCAATAGAGCTAATCCAATTTAGAACAAAACATGCATGCAACATTGTAATCAGAGTTAATATTTGATCGCAGTGTTTGAGACAAGCTCCTGGTCACTGAGGGTAACATCCACCAGTTTACAGTATCTTGATACATTTCTATAAACATAAATCTGAAGATATCAGTGTGTAGTCTGCAAGTCACAGTCTTCAAACAAATGAAACAAATCTTCTTATTAAGAATTATGGTCTGAAAGGTGGAATAAATGCCTCCACAAGATGGCAAATGCCATATAAAGAGCAAGGGGGAGAGACTGAAAGCGTAATCTCACACATTGCATCAGCCTCGTGTTCTTCCAAGAGTTTTAAATAAGTGTGTGGTGTTCCTGAGGGGGTTGCAATTCCCAGAGAGGTTTTCCAGGACGTTCTTGGTGGGAAACGGTTCAGGCGTCCTGCTTCTGATGTCAAGCAAAATAAATATTTAAGAAAGTGCCTTTTGCCAGCGTGCAGCTTTATAATGCAAAATATTTGTTATTGATAATGATATAAGAAACAACATGCAATGCTAATTCTTTCACTATTAATAATATAATTATAATCAAGATAGTAATGATGTTTTTATTGCACTATTATTAGTTTTATTGCAAAATAATGTTTTGCTGGCATGACACATCAGAGCATCTTTCTGTAGCTAGCTGAATTATCTGCAACATAGCATGAGTTGCATGACAACATATGAGTTTGGGGTGTCTGTGTATTTAGACTGGTTTTTAGAGAACTTAACCAGTACATTAGGCCCCTGGAAGATAAATAAAACCCAGCAAAGCCCAGATTCAGTAGAGTAATTTCATCAGCACACAGGTCTCTCCAGTTGTCATGTGGGAGTTGATATTCAGCTTGTCCCGGTAGGTCTGTCTTTCAAAGCAGTGAAAGAGGAGAATGGTCTTGTAACTTTTCCCTTCAGATCCAAAGCTGTTTGAGACCTTTAAGAAGAGAGGCTGCTATCTCTGAGAACCTGTAAACTTGTGTGCTCAGGTCAGGGGAAGTATCAAATCTGCATCATTTTACAGATGTTAGTGACAAACCAGAGTTAGTTCTGGTCTCTAGTTTACCTCTCACTCCAGACACACTAGAACTGTAAGCCCAAACTGCGAGTAAATCTCAAGTACCCCCTTTGAAAGTCATGCTTACAAAAAGTAACTCTTAGAGTTCAAGATCATGTTAACTTTTTGAGTGGAGAAAAATGCATGCCAGCTCCACAGAAAGTCCATATTTTTATATCTAGGGCAGATGGAATTTCAAACAGTGAATGTTAGTGGGGACCAGGCAAGGTGTCTTGTGTTCTGCTTTTGGAAAAGAGATTTTCTGCAGAAATTGTGTTATTGTGATTATCTGTGTTGCTGTTACTTCAGTATGAGACAAGTAATGACACATTGCTTGAGGCTAAACTGAAATTAGAGATTGAAGTCAGGGCAGAATCCAGCTGTTGGTTTAATAAGCATTGCGCTGTGCTGCTAACTCTGCTTCACACAGGCACTTGGTGTTTCTGGGACATGTTGCGGTTTGAAATGACAAAACCTTCAGTGTTTTTCAGCAATCTTATGCATAATGTGTTGCACTGAGTGACTGCTTCACCGTGCTTGCTTGGGAGCTCCCAGGGGTTGCAGTAGGAAAGAGCTGTTGGCAGAATTCATCAGAAATCCCTCTCTTCAGCCTGGTTTTAGGATTCCTGCCTCATAGTGCTTGTTAATCTCTGAGTAAACAGCAAAGTTGACCACTTTTCCTATGTGTTTGGGAAGTGGACGTATAAATATACCTATTTCAAAACACTTAACTACCATATGTTAGTTACTATTACATTGCTAATTTGTGAGATCAGCAGGAATTTTTCAGGGTGGATTTTCCTTTGAGAAATCTTACTGGCATAAAATTCTAAAGGAACTTATGTCTGCAGGGACTCAAGAGCATCAGTATTGGAGTACTGCTAAGCGTAACTTCGAAAGATGTGCTTAAGACCACAGAGTTGAGAGATATATTATCAACACCTTATTAAAACATCTGTGTTTCTGGAGCTCATCTACATACAGCAGGTGCAGGTTAAGACTTCAGCTGGGCCACATAAAATGTTGCTATCTTTCCTACCTCTGATGACTAGGCTTAGTGTAAAGGAGACCAAAAAGCTTACTTGAGCTTGGCAATTGCAGTTGGGTTTTCAAAAGGAGTCCAGTGAGCACTGCTGAGACTTGGCAATGACCAAAACCAAGTATGCAACTTGGTCTGGCAAACGGGCTCCAGAGAAAGAGAAAAAATATTAAATGTTATATACACATATACAAGAATGCAGTATATTAACTGTTTGCTCTTGGGCATATGGTCTTGCTTGCTTTCTTGAATGTGTCAGGTCAGTTCAGGGTGGGTGAGACTGGGTCAGACATGTTTCACCTTTCCTATGAGCTAATGGAAACTGGACTTTTTATCCCCATTGCTCATTCCCTAACCCTTCCCACAGTGCATTGCAGTATTCTTCATGTTACAAGTTGAAACAGGAAAAGAAATGTAATCTTTATGTGATTTAGGAAGTTAACTTGGGTTCATTGTTGCATTCATGTGGTTGCATGCCTCTAGAGGAGATCAGGTTTGTGTCTACTAGGCTCCCAGTGCTGGGAATGAGATTGTTTTCAACCTGCTACTTACTTAAATTACTGTACACAGAACTCATAAATATATCCTACAGAGAAACTCTTGAAGCACATGTAACAGTGATCAAATGCGAGCATATTTTTTCTTCATGTTCTTCAAATGTTTTGCATTCTTTAATGACTCTTGACATTAATGGTGACCAGAGAGTTAATGTCCCTGTAACAAGCTAATTTTCTGCAATTTTAGAACCAAATATGAAAGAATCAGTAAATCTGAGTAGCCTGGGTTTGAGTTCTTCATTTTACATAGTTAGGTCTTCATTTTGGGAAAATCCTCACAATTATAGGCTGGTCTGGAAAAGAAAATCTTCCTGAAATTAAGGACCAGATTGGAAAAATGTGGATCTCAGTCAGTCTGTGTTTCATTTTTCTGGAGTGCAGTAGACACTATGTGGGTTGAGAAGACCTGAGGGATAGTATGAAATTTAGTTAATTATAAAGAGAAAAAAATCCCTTACCTATGTGCTAAAGCCACATTGCTCTTCAGGAAGTTACATTAAATTGAGCTTAAATTTAAGCTTATGCATGAGCCTCACTAAGCATGTGCTGAAAAGCCTTTCTGGAGAACGCTCTTCTGAACAGAAGCTTAATTAACTTGTTGCAATCCCGGAATAAAAACTCCTGTAGAAACAGAAACCAGTTTTAATGATAATACCACACTCAATACATTTAAATCCTCTTATTTTCTATGATTCTAACTTGAACACATACACTTGGCCTTTAAAAAACAATACAAATGGTCAAATGTATAGCAGCTCTTTAATTGAAATTGTTTCATGAAACATGCTCTAAATAACATGAAATGATTGCAGATGTGCTTCCAGATTACAAAATTCAAATAACTTTCCCCAATGAATGACTAAAATAGCTGTGCAAGTACTTTTGCTTATACATTTTAAAAGCTGTAAAAGCGAAGCTGCAATCCCAAATGTTATACTAATTTTAAGTCCTTTATAGTACACCTGGGACAGAAAAAAATATCTTGGCTATGTGTTTCAATGAGCATTTAAATCCTAACTCTAGTTTGACTCTACAAATTAATAGCAGTGCTCCTATATAATTTATTTTACGTAGGTGTTACCTTTTCCCCTTTTTCCTTATGAGGAGTTTTTAATTGGCCCTCCTTTTGTGTGGACTTAAAGTCTTTATTTAAGTAAGCAGGTAAGTATTAACCAAGTATGTGATTTACATGCACAAACAGAAACAGCATATCTATAGGTTTCAGTGGTGCTTTTTCTGGATTTACATCAGTAAGACCTGGCCTTATTCCCATTAATATAAAAAGCTTTGATGAGGTAAATTTATGGTGAAGTAAAGGCTGCAGTACTATTTAAATGCAGCACCAGTTTAGAGCTTTACTGGCAGGGTCCCCATGTACTTTGAGGAAAGAGTGTGGAAAACACACACCTCACTAAGTTTGGTTGACTGTACTGCAAGATTTTTTGGGTTGGCTTTCCCCTTCAAATGGAACAGTTCCTCTGTTTCCCTGTAGACCCCAGTGATCATAATTCTCTTATTTTACTTTTACAACATTTCCTGCTTGTTGGCTAAACTGTGTCCCACGTAGTAGGATTGCAGAATTGTCACTAATCATACAACCCTTTGGAAACAGGGCCTTGGGTGACATGGTTTCGTGTGAGGTGTCCCTGCCCATGGCAAGGGAGTTGGAACTAGATGATCATAAGGTCCTTTCCAACCCTAACTATTCTATGATTTTATGATGTTCTGCTGTATCTGGACATTATCAGTAAATGGGCAGTGAGAGCTGTAGAGCATTTGTAGGAATTTCAGTTTCTGCCAGTGTTATCTTGGAGAAAGGGAAGTGTAGATTAAGGTGTTAGTATTGATGCCTATGACGGTAGATACCCCAGGGAGTTCCCATGCTTTGTAGGGGCCTGCTGTGCTGAGATCTGTGCTCTTCCTGACTGGTGAGGGAGCTATGTGCACTGAGTGTCTGACACTGCAGTGTAAAAACCATGTCAGGACTTTGATCTCAAGGTCACCATGACCTCTCAGGCAAGTCAGACTTGAAACACAGATTAGTGACAGTGAACTCAGCATGTTCAGGGATGTTTGTGGGCACAGACACTCAGCTGTCTCTGGTTTTCAGATGGTCTTTGTTGTTGTTTTGTATCAGGCCAGCTACTACCCTCCTGGTTGGGTTTAATGGTCAGCCTGTGGTACGAACCATTTCTTCTAAGTACATTTGGGTTCAATCTCCTTGTTCTGGAAGCCAGAACTGCTCAGTAGTATGGGTGTGAAGTATTCTACTACTAGTCTGCATTTCAGAGGAGTGGGGCCTGACAGTGGGGGAAAGCAGGTAAGTGAACATCTGAAGTGACCTTCAAATTGGCTGTACTGCTAATTAAAGGTTGGAGAGCTAAAAAAGTCTATTAGATGTAGCTACCATTTATTTTCATGGTTTATCCTCTGGCTCTCAAAGGCTGCAGAAGTCAGGAAGTTCCTATAAGCTTTATAGGAAGCTAAAGGTTTTCCAAAGAAGTTGCTTAGATTCACACTCTAATATTATTTTCTTGGTATATTTATCTCCTCGGTGTTAAGGTATTACCTGTGTCTGAAAAGGATTTTTTTCTCATTTGTGGACACTACATCTGGAAGTGGTGCCTTTGCCTGGCAAGAACTGTGGTTAGGACTGGGAATGTACAGCTGTAACTGATGTTTAGCAGGACTTTTTAAATATGAGGTGGTAATAGCTATGGTACTGAAACACTTACTTTGCAATTGCAGACTAGTCATTAACATTGGTGTTGTAGCACTCGTACTCTGAAGAGAGGCTCTATGTGTTCCCTGTCAGTAGTTAGAAATTACCATGCTGATCTCCATGCTTGGCTTTCTTGACTAGCATAACAAAAATGTTCTGTGCTTCTGTGTAAATGTAATATTTATTTGCTTCTTTTGCTTTTGCTTGTTTCTTCTCTTTGTCACTGCACAGTTTTAAATGAGGTAGGAAAATTCTTCTGCAACGTTTATACAGAGGCCGGTACAATGAAAGCTAATTCTGGGATGTATGTCATACTCCTGTCACAGCTACTTTTAATTCTTATTGTTCCCTCCTCGTTGACCTTTGTAATCAGTGTACCTTTGCCTTCTGTTTTACGTGTTTTGCTGTTCGTGTTGCTCTGGCTTAGATGCTATAATGATACAAGTTGATCAAAGTTGTTACAAGGGGTTTGTTTTTGAAGTGTGCCAGAAGAGGTACACTGAAAGGTCTGTATTGTATTACGCTTTTGTTTAAAACCATTATCAGTTATCTGATTGACTTCAGTCTTATATGATGTGATTTAACCCTGGTAGGGAGCTAAGCCCCACAAAGCTGCTTGCTCAACTCCCCACACAGTGGGTTGGGGAAAAGAATGGGAAAGGCAAAATGGCGGAAACCTGTGAATTGAGATAAAGACAGTTCAAAAGGTAAAGCAAAAGTTATGCATGAAAGTAAGGGGAAAAAAGGAATTCATTCAGTACTTCCCACTGGCAGACAGGTGCTTTAGCCATTTCCAGGAAAGCAGGGCTCCTCGGGCTGCTTGGGGCCACAGGTTACATAAATCCTAAGTTTCCCCCTTCTTCCTCCTCTCCCTCATAGCTTTTATTGCCAAGCAGCACATCATATGGTGTTGGATATCCCTGGAGTCAGCTGTCCTGGTTGTATCTTCACACAACTTCTTGTGCACCCCCAGTCAAATGCTGGTGGGGCAGAGTGAGAAGCAGGAAAGGCCTTGATGCTCTGAAGCACTGCTCAGCAATAGCTAAAACTTCACTGTTTTGGTCACAAATCCAACAGATAACATATAAAAGCTGCCATGAAGAAAAGCAACCCTATCCCAGCCCAAACCAGTATAGATTATTAGCCCTGGGCAACCGTCTACCCTGCTTGACTATGGATGGTGCCTTGCTCAGTGTTTGTAAATGATACTTTCCTTGGAGTAAAATGCAGTTTGGAGAACCCTCATAAAAACTCCAGTGGTGTTGCAGCTTCCTACTTTGTGTGTCATGTTACAAGCTGACTATTTGGTTTTGATTGCTACATCTTTCCATCATTGTCAAGGATGTACTTACCCAGTAAAAGTTCTATAGTCTCTCCTTGTATGTAGAAGCACTGTTTTAGCACCTGCCATGGAGATGCCACCTTCTCCCCTCAAGCTCACAAGTGCTGTTTTAAGGATATAGTCTTGCCAAGAGAATCCAGAGTATGAACAGACAGTACCAGGCAGATTCACTGTAATTATATGATCTGCAAATTTGCAAGGCCCACTACTTTTTTTTCCTCACATCCCTCCTTTCCATTATTCAAACTGCTCATTCTTTGCTGAATGAGCTACATTTTAGCATATCTAAAAATAATTTGCAGAATTTATGTTTCGGGAGGATGAATACTTACTGCAAGGTAATCTTTTATGGAAGCACTTGCATATCTCAATATATGACTCAGAATGGGGTTCCAACAAACTCTCATAAACAAGATTTATTTTACCATTTAACTGTAATAAAGTTGTGCCTTGAATTGTACTGTCTGTAAGTCATACACAAAGGGATGTACATTAATCCTTAATATTAAAGCCCTGTTCTTATTTTGTTAGTGTAAGACTTCTCACTTATTTTTCTTGGTTTTAAAATGCTGCATTTATCCAATTTCAGAATAGATTGCATTTTGTTTTTTTTTTTTTTGCTGGTAAAGAGAAATGAGTTTTGTTTAATCCATTTTTTTTCTAAATATTCTGACACCTTCATCTAGTAACAAAATGAGAACTTCCAGTACCTGTGTTCCCTTAACCAGAGTATTTTACACAATTGAATAGAGCATTCAAGGATATGTAAAATGATTTTAGTTTGGGCTTGTGTATGCATAGTGGTAAAAAAGACATTTTACTGTGTTGAAATGTTTGAACTTACACTGTACTGTGTGAACGTATTCATTACAAGAAGTGCTTCCAAAGAAACAAAATACGAACTTACACTGTTTTTCTTTCTCACCTACTTCATCTTTTGAATTTTAATTTGCAGCAATTTTAGCAATTCTTCTTTGTGTAAACTTGATTTTGATCTTACCATGCTTTTGTGGCCTCCTCGGCATTAGGCACTTCCCGAGCTTTAATCAAGAGATTTTCTTCAAGCTATACCACAATATTTGATCTCTGCTTTGAAACAGAAATCAACTGAGGCCTCTCAGAAGTTGGGCTAGCTATCAGGAGGAGACTGGATTGTGGTCTATATATTGCAACTGCTGGATAAATGCTCTTGGACAGAGCTTCTCTAGAATCAAGGGTGAGACCAATTAAGTCAGCCAAATTCTGAGAAATTACTTGCTGGGGTAGAAAGAAAGTGGGGAAGGAGTTTAAGTAAATCTTAAAAAGTTATGCCATCCAAATGCAAAGAAACCTGGGAATTTTTCTGCTTTGAAGGATGAACTTACTTACTTCTGTAGGAGATGCTTTATGAGAGTTGGTTATGTATAGCAAAAGACTTCTAAAATTTATGAGTGAAACCCAAAGAAAGAATAATGAATCTTCTCCTTGATGCTTAAATGATACCAGTACTGGATTATAGCTACTACTTAAGGTGATTTACTTGGAGGGTGAATAATGGCTACATTCCACCACCTCTGTATGCAAGTGCTCGGCACGTGGTGTTCCTTGGAATCCTTTCATCTGTCTTACTTTCCACGTAAAAGTTATGTATAAAGGATATATAAAGTCCTTCCTACTCTTTTTCCTCCAGTTCTCCAAGCTGAGCAATGTTTTAGGGATCTTCAATATGTTCAATAAGCTATTTTTTTTTCCAGATACAAAATACAGATATTTAGTCCTACACAGCAGTACAGCTGTGTACAAGTTTGTTACTTGCCCATTGATAATACCTCCATACCTCCCTCATGCACAATCAGCTTATAAGCATATCTAAAGGTCAGTATTGTTTTCCTCCTGGACAAAGCTGCTTGCTACATGAGGAAAAAATGTAGTTTTGCAAGACAAAAACTTTGAAGGCTTCACCACAGGCAGTATTTCCTCATCATAACTTGTACTGTTACTCTTTACTTTAAAATGCAATTGAAACCCACATAAGGACCCTGAGATTGTTACCTTTATGTCACTGTCTTTGGTCCAGTTGTACAGCCAAAAAGCCCAGGTTGTAAAGGAGAAATGGCAAAAAGAGGCAGACAAGCTACTTTTTAGTTTAGAACTAATATTTTTCAACCATAATGTTTTGTGTCTCACTATTTTGATCCAAACCATTGATATCTTGCAGAGAAAGTCTGCAACAAACTTGAGGGAGGAACTGTTTTCACAAAGAATGTTCAGTGACTGACACAAGGGGGATCGTGGAGGACTGAGAAACACTCCTTTTTCTTTTTTTGTGTAGTGGGTCACAAATGCTCCCTTCCCGCTACAAGAGCTCTTCCCTTCAAGGTTTGTTTGTTAACTATTGCAATCATTACAGGGGTTTTTTGCTTGTGTTTTGTGGTACTCCTGGTGTTATAGTAGAGGCCGGTTCCTTCAATTTTTGTTGGGCAATTCCTGTCTCAATTTGCAGGTGTAAATTGATGAAAGGTAAGTGAGAGTAAGACCATTCCATGTTAAGAATTAGCTGAAATTTGCATCTTTCTCATTTAGCTCTTGCTTGGTGATGTAAACATATGCAAAGAATAACAGTTACAGTGACCCTGCAGTGTGCAAGTGAACAAAAGTAACCGAAATCTGAGATTGATATTCAAGTTTGTCCTTTTGGAGTCTTCTCTCAGCTCATACTGTTCCTCTGCAAACACTTCTCTTTAGCCTTATTGTCACTTTTTCTATAACTGAAACAAATGCTGAAGACCGCTGTCCTCCAAACATAAATGGTAGTATCTTGTTTAATAGACAGTGTTACCTACCATTGCTCATACAGTCTTCACCCAGCTCAACTCTGCTGTCATTTAACACCTTTTATCACATAGGGAGTCTCTGAGTAGTGATTACTTTGAAGGATAGACAGGGAAGTGTGGAGATGCCTCTGGCGTGAGGCCGAAGTCTCCCAGCTGATGAGAAAAGCCTGCTGGAGTCCAGACCACCAGCAAAGCAATGGGAGTTTGTTTTGTCTAGGTATGGAGAGGCCTGCTGGGAAAGGCAGCATAAAAACTTTGCTCTAGGCCTATGAGCTTGACTTTAAAAGTGCTATGTTCTGTTCAGTGTATGCATTTTAGATGAGACTTCAGTAAAGCATAGAACCATAAAATGGTTTGGGTTGGAAGGGACCTAAAAGTTCACCCAGTTCCAATCCCCTGCCATGGGCAGGGACACCTTCCACTAGACCAGGTTGCTCCAAGCCCCATCCAACCTGACCCTGAACACTGCCAGGGATGGGGCAGCCACAGCTTCTCTGGGCACCCTGTGCCAGTGCCTCAGCACCCTCATAGTGAAGAATTTCTTCGTAATATCTAATCACAGGCAGTCCTTTGCAGTCTCCACCTCTTTCAAGACAGAGGTGCCTGAATACCATGATCACACTACCATCAAGAGAGAAGATCTTGGTAGTCAATTGATGAGTTTATTTAAGCAATGAAAGTATTTATGGATTGACTTAGATGGGAATTCATGTGGATAAAAATGGCAAGTCTATCGTTTCCTTTGCAATAATACTTTGAGACAGTATTCTTTCTTCATAGATTTTTCTTTTACAGAGGTACTCCATGCTTCTTGAACTTGCATTCTTTTTGTGCTTTGGCCACTGTGAGATTTTAAATCCGTTTGTGCCCTAGAGCGAGAAAATGTTTTCATTCTATTCAAGAAAGCCTGTTGACAATGAAGCATCAACAGAGTTGTTTATTCTTTCAAAGACAGATTTCTTCTTTCTTCAGTATCTATGCTCATCCAGTTTAAAACGTAAAGCTGCTTATCATGCAAGTCATGGAATTCTTTAGGATTTTTAAAAAAAGGAAACATGTCAAATAACAGCACAATACTTCCCAAGTGCTTATCTAGCAGACTAGAGAACCCTGATATTTCACTTGAATCAACTGTTTAAATGAGCAATTTAATGACAGTCATTATTTGTGCAAGATTTGCTTATGTAGCAACTTGAATATTTATACAAGAATAGAAGCCTGATGAAACAGAGTTAAGAAATGCATGCAAGCAAAATTAGATCTGTGCCAAACCATCTTGTTTCACATTTTTTACATTAGAGGATGAACTCTTCTTCCATAAATGGAGAAGTTTGTATCACTTCATAGAGAAGAAGTTAAAAAAGGTCCCTCTGAATTTGAATTAGGTTGATTATACTCTGAGAAAAATCAGAAGCCTTCTTCCTATTGAGTCCATTTGAATATGTTACAAGAATCTACTTTTATCTGGCTTGCAGGTTTCCTTTCGCAGGCAAAAAGAACCCCTTAAAATGATCCAGGAAATGTGTTTCTACTTGCTGAAGAGTACTTAATAGTGGGGCTTTTGCAGTCACAACTTTCCTTATTAACATGGGGTAGGATTCATCTTATCTACAATGTCTACAGTCTAAGTGCTTTTATCTAATGGACATAAATTATCTGATATGTTATACATGCATCTCACTTCAGGGTGAGATGTGTAGCTCATAGTAGTGCCTACTTATCTTGACACAATATGATGAAACCCTAGGGAAAGCATCTCAGATCTAGGCTTCTGCAGTGTAGATATTGATTTCTGATCTGATAGATACTCCCATGTGAACCCCATTAATGGGAAGATTAGTCTATTATTTTAATTAACTTTTTTAAACCTATTGAAATAATTTTCAGTTATACTGCATGGGTTTTTTTGGTTTTAAGAATTTGGTTTTTGTTAGCTGTATCATTCTAGCTCTTGTGTTTTTTGAAATCACTTTCGCTTTGAGGGCAGAAGGAAAGATTAGGCACTGAGCAAATACTGTGTAAACTTGCCCTTCTGTATTATCCCAAAGAGTTGCTCTGAACTGTTCTATTTGTGGAGCCATTTACTTTCTTTTTTTGAAAGACGTTAGTGGAGTCTTTCTGCTCTCATTAAGGGTGACAGTATGCATAAATAAGCTTTTCCACTCAACATAACTCAATCTCTGTCCAGTCTCTTGAGCAATGTATTCCTGTGTCTGTTCATTTGATGGTGTGCAGAACATGTAAAAATAAATCACTGAATGTGCAGCAGGAAATGGTGCAAGATTTTCTCAAGAGAACTGGTCAATATGTATGCATTTAGGAGAATATTTTCTAAAATGTTTGTGTTTGAGTGTTCTTGAGTTCACTTTATCAGACACATATGTGTTCTGATAAGTGCATTTGTCCAGAAAAATGCTTGTGTAACTGCTGGATTGGTAATAAATAGCTGTAGAAATATATTCAGAAATAATACCATGTGATCAGTACATAATTCTAGACTGTAGAATATGAATTGTCTGTAATCAAGTGCTTGGAAATGAATTTATACACCAAGAACTAACATTTTTCGGCAATGATTTTTAATACAAAATAAGTTCAGTGACAAGTGTGGTGTATTCATGGGCAACTGAAGAATTAAATTAAACAAATTGCTTTCCATAAACTGTTTCCCTACCCTAGCTGTAAACATCACAAATATTAAAATATTCTTTGCAGAATACAAATAGACATTTACATTAAAGTTCATGGCCTAATCAGAGAGAGAATGCAGGCCAGCTGGTAAATTATCATTAATGACAGTTATTTCTCTGTAGAAGTCTGGGCTTTTACATGCAATGCTATTTTAGTGAAGAACAGTAAAGAATATTTAATTCCTGGGGAACATAATATAGACAGATGTGCATATAGGAGTTTATTTTATTGTAACAAAATAGGTAATGTAGGTATATCTGCATCATGCAATGTAGCCACTCTACTGAGACTTGTGCTATAGTTCATGTGTCCCCTTGCAGATACAACTCTCTTAGCTGAAAATGTTTCTGCCTTAGCTGCTTCCCTTTTTTCCCCCTCTTGTCCTTCACCTTTTAGGGTTTTGCTGGATGTGGTTCTTCACAACCATTTTCTATTGATAATAGGATAGAATAACCTGATAAATTAACCACTGTGCATTAGAGATCCAACTTTGATTGAAAGAACACTGTTGACAAGTGTCCTTTCAGTGTGACATGGAACAGGGACTGCTCTGGGGGGGTCATGGTTTTATCAGTCACATCCAGAAAGGGATGTACACTCAAGGCCTAGCAGTTCTCCAGCCCCTGGGGTAATACATCTGAATCTGCATAGCACTACTTGAGATTGTGAGTCTTTTGGGGAGGCAGTGCTATGCTTACGTAGATGTATTCTGTGGCCCTCTTTTAATACTCAGCAATATATCACACTGTGCTGACCAGCACAAATTCCTCATTCTATGCTGAGGAATGGTATGGGATACACATAGAGGTTGATTCATAAAAGAGAATTAGACAGAAGCAGTCAAAGCACAAAAATATGCAGTATGTCTTTATCGCACACACCTTTTCCTCTGTAGATCTCAGTAGGACACAGAAACTTATTCCAAGAAGACAGAATTAGTATGTTTTGACTAGGAAAAGCTCTGTTATTGATGGAGAATCATAGCAGCTTTCAGAGAGCTGCTTCACTGTTGGAAATGATGGTATAAAGCAGTGAACAAATCCAAGTCTCCACACTTGGAGTTTTTTTGATGACTATTCACAATTTGTTTTTAAAGTAGTATTAATGTGACCTACCACTACTTGATTCATGTTGGGTTTACAGAACAAATAATACATGAATTTACAACAGTATGAATCTCTGCCACAAATATGCCTGTGATGTTCTCCACAATCTTTTGTTACAAATTGCAATTTGGTTGAAAATCAAATTAGGCGATGAGCTTTCATGGAATCCAGTCCCTCTGGTTTGTAAGCCTACAAAGAAAATAGATCAGTGGCATTCCGGTTTAGTTTCACAGCCAGATCAATTATGAAAATGTTGCCATGTCAGTGAAGCTGCTTTGACTCAAGGCCACATTCTTACCCTCCCACACTAGTAAGTCTGATACAGATGATGAACATGAATAAAGGATCTCTGGTTTCAAGGGACTGTTGTGCTCGAAGATTGTTCATCTTCAAATTCTGTCTTATCCATCAAAGTGTTTGAACCTCAGGTTGTTTTGAAAGATTATTTTCTGTGTGAGAACTAGCATCTAAGTTTTTCTTTGAAGTACATTCATATTTTCAGAAAATAGCTTTCCTATAATGTAGTTCTAAAGAAATCCACATGCAAGGATTGAATTTTAGGCACATTTTCACAGATTTCCATAACCATGAAGTGCAATTTGCCATAGCTTTGAGACTATGACAATATTTCCATCTAAGAAAAATCTTAATTTTTAAGGTATAAAGACAGAATAAAAAGTTCTGTGTGAACGGAAAAAGAATTTGCCTAGCCTGGTTTGAGACATCAACTGTAATAGGTAATTACTCCCTTTTTGTTATTCTTCTTCCTCCAGTGTAACAAACAGCATATTTCTGCAGTTCATCTCTTTCTTAGAGAAAAGTGAAGTATGGCTTCTTCAGAGCTGGATTGCTCTGATATTATTGGATAAGATCAGGCAATTGTTATATAGGGAATCCACCATGTGACTTATGCTGTGATTTTTTATAGCATCCACTGCTCAGGTTTGAACAACAGCCTAATAAATCACAGTTGCATCTGGACAGAACAAAGCCTCAAAAAACAATTCACTGAAGTAAAAATAAATACATGCTGTCTTAGGCTAAAGCTGATTTAAGTCTTTTTACTGAAATGATTACATAATTCAAGAGAATTCTGCTAGCAAAAAACAAAAAGACTTTTCTTTAATGAAAAAAATGAAAAGCAGTGAACAAACCAGTATATTCTAAAAGTAATCTCTGTGCTTTCTGTCTGCCAAAAACCTGTTTAAACCCTTTGAAAATACAAAAAGACTGTCTCAGGATAGTCCCTGATTGCTTTAGTAGTGGCTATCCTCTTCAAACTCATGGTGAGCTAGAGAAATTGAGAAGCTGAATCCACAGGATTAGTGTGTCTGAAAAAGGAGCAAAAAAGGAAGAACACTGAAAGTTCATTAAAGTTAAAAGATAGTTTTGTTTTCTGGATTCAGTTTGAGTTTAAAGGGAGCTTGTGAGCTTCAAAATCCTGTAGAGATTTGACAGCTCAGCATGCAGTAAGCTCAATTTGTTGTAAAAATTATTTCTTTTGGCAGTAACACTGATCTATGAATATTAATGATTTAACTTAGCATATATTAGAATTCTGTAGATGGCATCCACAGAAGCTCTGTAGAGGCTCTTCTCTATCTCACCATCCATGAAATGTAATTCTGTTTCAAAGGAAGAAAAACACAACAAAGCTTCTTTTAATTGTCTATGAATCTACTTGACTCACGGTTGGCTTTCAGCCGTATAATGTTCCTCCTAACCTGTTGGGAGCTGAGATGTGCTCCCATGTAAGGCCTGTACCTGGCATTTGCAATCAATAGGCTTGATATGTGCTGCCATTATGTCTTCTTGAGTGGACACAAGAGAAAAACTGCTCACCACCAAACACCTGCTTTCTCTGTAATCGCACTGAAGAAACTTCTGCTGCTAATGTATGCAAGGGCTGTAGAATTAACATCTTTAAACTTTTAATATTATGAGGAGCCAGGAATACAATTAAGGTTCTGCTTGTGCTCCAAATCATGTAGCAATCTTTGATCTTCCCAAGGAAAAGCAATAAGTGGAGTGAGCACAGAACAAGTCAGAGGTAGAGAGTTTCTCAAATAGACATCCTCATTTTGCAACTAATTGTAGGATTGTCCAGCATGTCATTGCTACTGGCAGTGGTAATGCAGAGCTCTGTATGCTTAGGATCCTGGGCAGATCCTGGGAGCAGCTGCCATTTAAAACAAATGAGTTTTTTGGCAGAATAATGTGGGGAGCAAGGACAGCTGGCAGCTTCATGAAGACAGATGTGCTGAGTGCTGAGGGTGACAGGTGAGAAGCAATTACTACATCAGTCAGGGGCCTGAAGCTGAGTCAGCACTATCAGAGCCATGACCAGAGATGATGACTCAGATCAGCCTCTGTTCAGTGATTGCCTAGCAAGTCGGTGGTGATAAGGTAGGTCCCAGGGAAAGCCAGAAAGTGAAGTCACTGGGGAAGGGTCAAGGATTAAGGAGGTGCAAGACCAGCCACTTGCAATGGTAAAGGGCAAGACCTTCAATTTAAATGCTGCTTCCAGGGAGAGGAGAGAGGAGCCTGCACTAAGACTCCTTCCAGCTCTTCCTTCATATCAGGTCTTAGCAATGAGCTGGCACTGAGCGTAGGAAGCTAAACTCCCACAGCCCGGTGGGCCCCGTGTCAGAATCATGGAATCAGAATAGTTTGGGTTGGAAGGGACCTTTATAGGTCATCTAGTCCAAAAAGACCCTACAATGACCAGATGTCCAGTGGATATCTTCCATTGGATCAGGTTGTTCAGAGAGCTGTTTAGCCTGACCTGGAATGTTTCCAAGGATGGGGCAGCTACCATCTCTCTGGGTAACCTGTTCCAGTGTTTCACCACTCTCACTGTAAAAAACTTCCCCCTTGTATCTAGTCTGAACCTATCTTCTTTTAGTTAAAACCATTATCCCTTGTTCTATTTCTGCATGTCTCTCCCCATCTTTCCTATAAGCCCCCTTTAACTATTGAAATGCCACAATAAGTTTCCCCCAAAGCCTTCTCTTCTCCAGGCTGAATAACCCAAACTCTCCCAGCCTTTCCTCATAGTGGAGGTGTTCCATCCTTCTGATCATTTCTGTGGCTCTCCTCTGCACCTGCTCCAATAGGTTGATGTCTTTCCTATGCTGAGGGCTCCAGAGCTGGATGTAGTATTCCAGGTGGGCTCTTGTCAGAGCAGAGTAGAGGCTGGATGCTTAAGAAATAGTATTTGAAGTTGTGACAACTTATTGATGTAAAAGATGGTCTTTACTTCCTCTCACAATACAACAGCCTTTGATTTTGCGCGTGTATGTATAAACATGCACATATGGAATATATTGTAAAGTGTACTTGTTTGGGTATGTTTTTATATTGTTTGTGCCCATATGTTAATATGTGTTACTAACTTTCAGGCTAAATATCAAACTGTATGTTTTCTTTTTTTTTCTTATTTATTTCATTTTATTTTGATGTATCTGACAAATGTGAGGAAAGCTTCTCCACAAGAAATAACCAAAATGAGAGTAAAGTAGCATTACCTAGGTGCAAGATTGATAATGCAAGAAAAAGAAAAACCTGAAAAAAGACCCTTATTAAAATCTAATAGCACACTGCAGGTGGTCACAACAATATCTGTTGTAAATCATAGCAGACTAATGATCTGATCCTGTTCCCTCATTTAGGCAGTTGTCATTCCAAACCCCTTATAACCCTGAAATATCTGCCTATCTCTCTGTCTAATCTTAATCAATGTTCAGCAGTGAGTCATATACATTAGTCATGTAGGTATGCATAAGTGTGATCACCAACAAACAGGTTGTATGAAACACAAGGATTAATGTATGGAAAGGCAGAACTTTGATGTTGGAGCTATTCCTTGCCTTGGAAAAGGGACATTGTTCCTCCTAATGAGTTACCAACCTGTTAAAGGCTTAGGCAGTTCTGGGAACAGTCATTAACAATCTGTCTGGGCAGGGAGACAGTTTGGAGGAGGCCCAGGAAATATTAGCATATCCAAAGCAAGCAATAGTGCTCTGTTGCTTCAGTAAAGGAAGGCTCCAACCCTTCCTAACTGAGTTACTGTGTGCTGGAGAGAAGGTGGGGACCCATCTGGTGTTTGCACCTGAGTAGTCTCAAAGGCGGATTTGGTCAATAAAAGATAAAAGGTCTAGCCCTCAACCTCTGTCTGTGAAGGGTTTATCACAAAGCTGAGAATTGTATGCTAGTTTATTTAGAGCTAATTGATGTGCAAAGTGGAGGTGATTCTCCTGCCTTCTCTGTAAACTCAGAGGATGGAAGAGGTTTTTTTGCAGGGAGCAGGGACCAAGGATAGATGGACAGAGACCCACAGGATAACTACATCCAAATTGTGAGGCTGTTTTAAGAACTGCTAACTTAGGAATCTGAGAGGTAGAAATGACTTGAGGTGAGATACGTAGGAGTGTGCCTGAACCTCAGGAATGCGAAGAGTCTGGGGCGGCAATGCTAGAGGGAAAAAGCAATTTAAAGTAAGTAAAACTCTGACATTTATCTGGTCTCATAGTGGTTTTGCTCTGCCACTGCCAGTTATAAAATCAAGAACTAAGGAAGATATTTGAGCTGAGAACATCCTGTTATGAAATTTAATAAGTACTGCTAGTACTATTTCATCCAGAAATGCTTCCACTTACTGTGAAAGAATTACATTCTCTGCCTCCTCTCTCTCCCCCTCTCTTTCCAACAAACTTCAGTCATCTGTCCAAGTTTTTGTTCAGGAATCTTAATGTGTAAGCTACAGTTGGGAATTGCACCTTAATATGATTCCGATTTGTATTAACATAACTGAAAATGTTTGGCACCCCTCAGCAGCTGACCATCATGAGAATGAAAGAAGGACAGTATGGGATTGTAACAACACCTCTATTTTATTTACATTTTTTCCATTTCCTGTTTTCTTAAGCAATATCTAAAACTCTCATAAAAGTCTGAAGCAAGTAACTGTTTGGATGCCAAGAAAAAAAATTGTATTCCTGTTTACCACAAGGATATAAAGCATAATGTTTTAATTGCAGGCAAGATGGCATAGCTAGAAGCACCAGCCAGCATAGTACTGTCAGAACTATTTCTGCCTCTAAATGGTTGGCTTTGAGCAGAACACCAAAGATGACAAAACTCGGGAATGATTTTAGGGAGCTGCTGATTCTGAAAGTAAGATACCAAACATCTGTGTCTGGCTCGTTAGCTTGTAAGTTACCTCTATGTTGGGAGAAAGATGTTTTCTTGTTGTATTTTTCCTTACAGCTTTACCATGAAGTTTTATTGAGTTCCATTTTTTTATGCTTGATGCCTATTTATACACAAACCTGTCTTGTAAATCTGATGTTTTTTATCTGGATGTTTTGTATCTTAATCTGATGTTTTGTATCTTAATGAGAGTATGGTCCAGTATCTCAGTGATGCTTCCACCCATTCTTCACCCTGCAGTCAGAGGTCACTCCTTTAGTACTCCTTTGCCTTTTCCAAAATCTACTAGCAGAGCTCTAGATCAGTTTATTGCAGGACAAAGAACACAAGTTAACACATGCTACATCAGACAGATTGTCCCTAAGGACTGTCTTAGTGAAGACACCCAGGCTCTGTTTGGCCTGTAAGCCCCAAGGATGCACCCAGGCCCCTCGAGTTATGTCCATGTTGCATACCAGACAGGAGCTTTGTGGCAGACCTGTTTCAGAGACCTGTGCAGAGTTTTCCTGGGAGGCTTTTCTGACACTTCTGTGTCACACCTGGCTGTTCAGTGAGGAGCCTGATCACCTTCCAAACTGCCTGATGCAGAGCACCTGACCTATTGAGGTGCTGCCATCTTCACCTCATTTTCATTGCCACTTGCTGTAACAGAATAAGAGAGAAAAGTGGAGATTCCAGTAAGCACAGATGGGAAGAAAGATTAAACCAATTGTGAGGCCAGCTGCCTAAATTATCACTACCCAATGTTTGCTGGACATCACTCGCATGCTTCAGGGCTTTATCAATCATGAAGGGTGCAGATGCCTGTTAAATTACCTGGTAATGTTTTTAACTCCTGTGTCCTTTTAGAACAACAAAGGACCTTCTCCTTTCTATGTACCAAAGGTATAATTGAAGGGTGCTACCCTCACACTTGCCAACATTTTTCCCCCCATTCCATTCAGCTAAGTCCTGTTGCTCTTCTGTTTCTCCTCCAACTTTTCTCAGCATGTTTAACAAGTGACCCTTCTCTTATTAGAGGGTACCCTGAATGTAAGATGTGGAAGGAAGTTTTTCTTATTGAAATAACTAAAGAGGGAGAAAATGTAGAGTTTTCTGTCAGAGCTCAGACTTGGGTGCTTCCTATTATGTTTAATTTCCTAGAAATCCTTAGAACTAAACAAGATACTGAGTGTCTAACACATATGCCCATGCCCTTAATCTCTAAATGTGGCTCACAGTTTTAGAAAAGTCCCTATTTGCTTATTGTCAAAGGAGTAGACTTTATTTTTTTTCCTTCTTCTGAACAGGAAATGTGATCAGAATAAAGAATATGGTGTTCCCAAAAAGCAGAACTCGTTTTTTCTTTTCTTCATGGGACAACTTTCCCTAGCCTCTGCCTGTGTGAATGCCTGTAACTCGCTTAAAGGAACAAGAAACACCAGCCCACCACTAACAAAATGAAGTCTTGTGTAAGGGTAAGCTTTTTCAGCTTACTTCAAAGGATATCCACTGAATTTGTGGAGGTTGCTTATTTTCTGTGGGGGACGATATTGTCCTTTAATTAGGCTTTTCAAATGTAAATTCCAAGCAATGCAACATTTTAAGGATAAAAGCGTTTGTTTGTGGCATAATGCCTCAAAGTGTCAACAAATCTGAGTCTGTAATCTCCATATGTTTTGATTACTTCCTATCAGAAGAGGCTTCTTGCAAAGCAAAACTTTTTCTGCTCCTTTTTCTTTTTTTTTTTTCCTTCTTTTTAACACTCTAGTTGCATCTACTCTAGGCTTACACCTGGTGCCCATACTCTCTTGCAGCCGACATATGACTGTTTGAGTGAGAACAAAACCACTTTGACAGATGGGCATAAATTCAGGGATGCCAAACAACCAGTGCCTGCACTAACTTTGAATGCTAACAGGCCATTCATAGCCAGTAGTGGCAGAACAACAGCCTATTCACAGCTCCAGGTCATTAAGAGAGAAGGGGGAGAGCAGAACATGTAGTCAAATTAATAAACCTGAAGATGATGTCGTTGGTTTTAATGCTATAAAATTAGATAATAAATTAGAATAAATTGCCTAACATCTGAATTTAGAGAACCGTGTTAGACAATGCATAGAAGGAAATCGTACATCTTCAGTGTAAGCAGCTCTGTATATGGCCAGCTGCTGAGAAACTTTGAAAGAAGTCCAAAAGAAATTCTTTGTCTAGCCTTTTACAAATAGCTTGTTTGGCTGCAGCAGTGAGGTTCTGTAGCTTACTCAAATCATCTTCAGAAGCGATCCCCAGTGCTGGACCATTCATAGTGATCAGCTATTCATGCAGACATATTCTGGCAATTCCTTTTAGGAGAGGAGACAGGCTCTCCAGTCTTCCCCAGTCGCTTTCTAGAGCGGCCAGTGCAATGCACCAGGTATGCAGCAGCAGTCTTCTGCAGCTGCTGCGTTAGTTCCACATCACTTTTCAAAGAAAGATTTTTGAAATGAAAGAAATTACATAGATGATAAGTTGCTAAGTAGAAAGAAACAGTTCAGCTGGCCCATGTTCATGTACTCATCACATGTTCTTCTGGGGATACAGGCTTGCAACCTGTGAACAAACTACCCCTGCTCCAGTGAACTATACACTACTGGCTTTCATACACTGTACTCTGCAAGGATTTGTTTCCTTTTTTCTTTTTCTTACTAGGAAAGCCTGAGACCTTGAGGGATGACAGTGCCTATCTCCTAATTTTTAATAATTAATTTCTAGGCAAAGATATCAAACCTGTTGGTAGGGGCTTTGGGTAACAAAACTCAGGGGAAAAAAATTGGAAGGGAAAAGACTTTTCATTTAGGGCTTATTAATGTGGCCAGAATTGCACATGAGTCTTTGTGCTTGGTGTTTTCTCTTGGCTAGCTTCAGGCTTTCAAAAACATTTAGTGAAAAGGAAACACTAGGCTCAGGGGCTTAGATGGAATTTAGGACATCTGAGTAGCTCTCAGAGTGCATAAAATAAGCTGGCTTTTATCTGGACTAAGGTTGTTGACTCTTTTGGGGCATGATTGTTTAGAATTTAATTTACAGTTTTGGCTACATGGTACAGATTTCATTTAACTTTCCCTTCAGGCACATACAGAAATTTGTTTATGACTGAGATTTTTCCAGCCCAACTGTAGCTTTGTTACCAGGGCCTAAGGGGTGAATGACACTTCCTGGCCTTCTACAGCTCTAAACTTAGAATTTTTTAATGATTACCTCCTGTTGTGGCTTCTTCCTCCAAGTTTCCTATTAAATGTTTTCTATGCACATGTTTTTTCAATTTGGAAGAAGCATATACTGCAGATTAATGAAAGGAACAGAAAAAGAAATTCCCCTTCTGAAAGAGAAAGCGTTTTCCTCAGATATTGTTCTCTCTTTAACATCCACATTAATCCACATATGGTGGTTTTGGCCACACTGACATGACTTGTGGAAGCAGCACTTGATTTAGAAGTTGCTATGGAAAAAGAATAGAACTAAAATGTCGTTACTCTGTTTGAAAAGGTATTTATGATTAATTTCTGAGATAACAGCATAGATCATTAGAACCTTGTTTTTAGGAATAAAGTGTCAGTTCTGGTCATAGTCATAACTGATTTAACAGGCTTGAGTGGATGGCGATTTTGTCTTGTTTGGAAACTGGAGAGATCAGATTCATTATTGTATTCTGTTAAAAGAGTGCAACTTTTTTTCTAAGATATCTCTCTATATTACAGAATCATTGAGATCAGACAAACATGTATGTGTAGAAACATGTAATGACTATAAGAATAGATAAATGATAACCCTGCTGGGATTCTTTTTTTTTCTGGTCCCTGATCTGATAAATATTTTTATGTATCTAAATACATGATAGTTTCAGGAGAACAACCAACCCAGCCTAGAGAGCTCTTGTAAGCACAAGTGAGCTATGGACCACACTACATGGGCCTTTTTTAGCAAAACAGCTTTTTGCAGTTTTGTTCCTTTCTGCCTGACCCGGGAAAGGCAGGAAACACAGGCCCATGAGTGCTACAGAGTAGAGTAGGAGCAGCATGTGCCCCATTTCTGCCCTGTTGCTTGTGACAGGAGCAGGAGGCATGATGTGTTTGTAGTGGGTGCAGGCAAATGCAGGACATCCTGCTCATTTTAGCTGTGTTAAAATCCAAAGTGGAGAATGTGAGAGTCTGCTTTCTGCTTGTAGCCCTGACAGACAAGCCCCATACTGGATTTTCTGATGCATGTAACACATATTCTGGCCATGGCCCATGGGAATTACAGATGGACTTTAAGGGTTAGACTGAATCATGGAAGTCATATCATCTGAGGACAACTGTTTCTCAATTTCTAGTCTTTAAGGTTTAAATCTACCCTTGGGGCAGGTGGTAGCCACATTAGAGACAGCTGTGTGCTGTGCCAAGACCCAGCACTGTAGCTAGCTTGCTTTTGAGGGTTTTTCTTATGTATGTATGTGCTCTTTAAAGGCTGTTTATTTTCAAAAATCAATATTTTGAAAGGCAGAGGAAATCCTGTTAAATATTGACTTTTTCTTTAAATGCCAGATGTTGTGAACCTTCCATCTGCTGATCACTTTCTAGACAGATGCCTGAAATAAGATACTCCCCCTCTCCTACCTCTAAAGTATCCTCCTTGCTTCTTTGCTCCTGCAGCCCTTCACACCAATCTTTGAATTTCTGTTCCCCTACATGCTTATAAAATGCTTAATTTTTACTCTTTCTACCATTTTACTGAAAGTCTTGCATTTTGTTTTCCTCTTCCCAAATTTTATCAGATACAAACTGTGCACCAGACACTACTTTTTTGCTCTGATCTATCATTTTTAGTGGATCCATTACAATCTCTGAAGTGCAGGATATCAGCTGGAAACTGAATGCTTGCACAGTACCGACTGCAGCTTTTCAAGAACCTAAACAGCCTCAGAAATGTAATGGTATGGGTGTTCATCTCCACACTCTGGTGCTCTTGGTGCTGATCTGTCACAGGAAGTGAAGGCTGGGTTTTTCCCTCTCACATGGTTGGGAACAAAAAGGGAAACACTGGGATCAGAACAGAGGGCCACGTTGTCATTTGCAGTCACATCAGGGCTGGCCTACAGTGAGATCTTTTCAATAAAGCTTCAGCCTCAGCTTTGTCCATCTGCTCTATCGCCCACTCCTGTAACAGGAGGTAGAAGCACCTGCGGGAAGAAGTAAAGAGTTATCATTATGATGCTTTAAAGCTCTTGAGTCTTAGTTTAGCCCGGCCTGGATAGAAGACTGTGGTCTGGCTTAGGTAATTTTGTTCTACCTCCAGCAGCACGCCAAGGCAGACCTGGTTTGGAAGGCATTTAGACATATTAATAATGTCTGAGTGGAGAGACTCAACACAAAAAACATCCCTTTTATGCAGAGGTGGTTAGACTACTCTGGGGGGATTTGGGCTCCTACCTTGTCTGGAGTGACTTGGGTATCAGGCCATTCATGGCCATTAGCTTAGAGCTTGCTAAACCACTTCTGTTGAAATGATTACTCTTTCACATGAATAATTAAATGTTTCTTGGATTAAGGACAGGACACTTTACATAGGTCTAATGTTTATGATATATCTGAATGAGAAGAATCATCCGAAGAGTCTTTCTACCAAGAGAACACGCACTTTCTCTGCAGTACAAAACAAGACCTTTTGCACTTTAGAGCAGAGAAGCTTAATTACTCAATTCAGCCTTTTTTTTTTTAAACATTTCCATCCAAATTTCCCAGGCATTGTTTTAAATGGGTATTTTCCAGCTCAATTTCCTCTCTGAAATCTGATCTTAACTATAACTTCATAGCACTACAAGTTGTGATGTTGGCTAGGCAGCTGTACAGTTAAAATTAGGAACATGTTAGCACTCAGTTCCTGATTGTAGAACTAGTTCGGAGTTACGCAGACCTATATTTAAAAGGCAATTAGAAGTTTTAAAGGATTTTAGGCATTTAGATGCCTTTTCAGCTTGTGGCTTCAGATTGTTTGAAAACGTTAGTGTGCAGGTAGATTGGGAGGTAGTATTTACAATATGTTAAGATAGCATTAGGAAAGACCAAACACCCTTGTATCAAGACACAAAGAATCTATAAGGTGAGTATCAAGTTCCCATTTTTATTGGCCATTATTGTTATTATGTGTTTAATGGTTGTGTCCTCCGTTTGGCCTATATGAGAATGTTCAGCTTTTGGAATGTCCTCCAAGGAACATGGTCTGACTGGGTCCAGAGATGAAAATATTACGAGTTTCTAAATCAAGCGAGCTACATGGGTGGGTTACAACACAGCCCATGCTGACCCAATTTGGATAGGGTTAGAGTTTGCTGGGTCAGACCAGGCTGCAGAGGCTCTCTAGATTCATAGTGTAGTTACTCAGGGTACCTAGGTACTGTCAACACTAAACTTTGAATGAACTCAGACAACATCTGCGTTGTAACCTTGCCTGGTAACTAGTTGTTGGTGCTCAAAAACCTGAGGAAAATCCACACATAATATGGAAAATGGTTGGGATATTTGGATTTGAAGAAGTGGTGGTTGGGAAAAGATTATTGTTTTACAGCTGATAATGTTACATCTGATACTGCTGTGCTACAAAATGACGACCTCTCAGTCTTTGAAAATTCACCATGAAAGACTATATATGTGCTTTGCAGCACGCTGCCTGGCCTGGTGCCGGGGATGCCCTCCAGCCTCTGACTTGGGTGCCAGACAGGGAGTTGCAGGGAATTTGCCCTGCTGAAACTTTATTTAAACCAGAAGGAACCAGCAAAACCTGCCAAAACACTGGTCAGGGATGTGCAATTTTTTTGTGACCACATGCTTTTGGAATTGTGGTGCACTTCAGCCACAGATGTGCTCTTGGAACCAAGTTTTAACATGTTCTAGTTTAATTCCAGTGATAGTGCTAGGATATTTTTAAGTGAGTTGGCGTTCCATGCTCTCTGGCTTCAAATAATTATGCCTTCTGCTGTTATTTTGCTCCTACCAAGCGAGTGACAGCAAAAAGGAATACATTTAACTCCGTAAAACACTGCTGTGAATGGAAAAAAAAAAAGTATTGGTTGATTATATTGAGTCTAGCTTTTTAAAAAGATGTTTAAAAGTGTAAAGTTCATTTTTCTGGTTCATAGCTGTCTATATATATGCACGTTGTACATTCAAAGCATATTCATATATGGACATAGTTCATATGTTCTGCAGCAACCAGTGATATACCTAATGTTTATTTAAATGTCCATTAATTATGTTGTTTGATTTTTCTTTGCTACTGAGAATGCCCTGTAATGGGCATAGTTCTGAAAGCTGTTCAGTGCTGTGCGGATACTGAAGGATATGGTAAGGAGGGATGTAGTGTCCAATCCAGAATTCTGCAGAAGTAATCTTTTGCTGCTGGGACTGAGGGTGGGAGAATTAGTCCAAGTTACAGTTTGACATTGCCTGGGCTAGGATTCTCATAGTAATCCTGACTGCTGCAAAGAAATACCCAGATCCAGCCCTGGTGATCTGCCTGCTCCAAAGTTAACAACAAGGCTCTAGTGGCTTATATTCTGGGAAGCTTTAGCTTTGGCCCAATATTGACAGAATTAACTTAAGTAAGTGTGAAAGCAGTTCTGTCTGTTTTATCTAAACAGCTACTTCCATAGTGTGCTGCATTGGTTCAGATGAGGATGTGGATTATTTTTCTAAATACCTTCAGGACTGACACAGCCTGAGAGGTTAACCAGAAAGCTGTTTGGTAGATGTAGAACAGAATCCAGGTCTCCCATCTGTCTTGTGTCTTGGCTCCAAAACCATCATCCTTTTAAGGAGAAATCCCAAGACCAGTCATGTTTTGTCATTTCTAAGCATTAAATTCACTGGTATTTTAATTTTCAAACTTTCATAAAACCAAAGAGCCCTTTTCTAAAGCTCTCTCGATGCTCAGAGGCAAATTTCCTTTCTTTTTAAATTCTAACTAAGCTTTCCTTTAACTTGGGGGAGAGAGGGAGATCACAAGAGAGGCTTTATGCTACTTTCCTGTTTTCCAACATGACAGATGCATTAGAAAGTGTAATGCACTCTAACAAACAAGGCAACTTTGCATATTGAATATAGCACATGAAATAATAAAAGAAGAACAGCTGCTGAGAGACAGAAAGAAAAAAAAGAGAGATAAAAGTTAACTTGAGTTGTGTTTTATATGAAGAGCTTTGAATTCAGTCAGATTTAAAATTCAATGCCAAGTACATTTACAGACATCTGGGAAATCAGGTCACATACTCTTTGTTAGTCTGCTACTACTGGTATATAAAACAGGGCACACAGAAATGTAAGCCTGTCACAAGAACACGCTTTTTCTTTCATAAAATGTCGATTTAACAGTTACATTCATACAGCGATTAATGTGACCAGTGACAACTGGCAACAGGTTAAAACCAGAAAGGGCTTATAATGGGATGCAAACTTCTCTGAAGTTTAAGGCTATGTGAATCTACACGTTCATGGTGTAACATTTGTGCCAAATCTGTATTTGCTAAATGAATGCTAATGAAATCTTGTGCATCAGGACACTAACTTATCACTGATGGCAATAAGAAAGCACACATAAATCACTGCAGAATAAGGAACTGTTAATAATGAAATTACTTCACGGGATGTTGCTGTGCAATTGTCATTGATTTCAACTGTCAACATATAGCCAGTAGATGGAATGTATAGAACAAATTGCCTTAGCTTCCCAGGTGTTTGTCATATGTACTTAGTATTGCATGTTAGATTAGACTGACCTTGATCAGCAAAGTATTTGTACTTTGTCCATCCCTAAAAGGTTTGGAATTAAGTTCACTGTGGTTGTGATCTCTTACATTGCATGAAGCTTGGAGAGTAAGGCAGACGGTGCTCAGGACAAGTGGGTAAAACTGCATACAGTGACCCTGACACTGAATGAGCTTTAGTAGTTGCATCTGCTTACAAGGAAATGCCTGTCCCTGGTAGGTTGATGGACAGTGGTTTAATCAAGATGATGTTGGCAGCGTCCTAAGCACAAATATATAAAGAGTGGTCTTCTGGCTGTGCTAGCTTGAAAAATAGAGAAATAGGAAGAAGATGAAAATATGCTCTATGCCTTTTCACTGCATTTTAGCTATCCATCAACTGCTGCTGTATCTTCCTAGTTGTAAGTCCTCACATGTATTTTAAGCTCTAAAATTGAATATAGGTCCCTGCACCCTTCCCTGGAGGAAGGTTGAGACAAGTTGTTTTGGCTTTGATTTTAAATAACATTAATTTCAGTGTGTGAGAGATAGCAAAGCAATGCAAGATAAGGCATGACCGGTCAAAGTCTGCACTGAATTTTCAGAAATGCATGTAGTCCTCAGCTCCTCAGTAACACTTTAAATGCAACTGAGAAATTAAGCACACTGGTCATGCATGCTATGTTGCTTTCTTTGCTTGAAGTACTCGGTGAACTTAATAAACCCCAAAGAAGGTATCTGTTAAAAACTTAATACTCTTTGCAGGCTCTGGTTTCTCCTTGAATGCTAATAAGCAGTTCTTCCCCTACATATTCCTCTAATCCTTTCTGCCCCTCAGTAATCCTTCGAAGAGGCCCAGCAGGTCTGGCTGTTTGCCTTTTTGTGTTGGATCCCGTATTGCAAATATCAGAGTACAGACTGCTCAAGTGCCTGGAGCCTGACAACAGCAGTCGGACTGAGCCAACACTGGGCACTACACATCACACAGCATTTTGTGATTTCTTCAGAACCTAAAATGTTAGCCCTGTTGGCTGTGAGGAAAAGGAAAAATACATCTATGCTGCCTGCCTGAGTCTCCATGCATCCTGAAGCAGTAGTTCTGAGAAAACACAAAGGCTGACCAAATGTTAAAGGACATCAGTGGGATAGTTACACTAATCTCTATTTTTCAGTTGACTGAGAGGAAATGTGAGCAAGTGGGACTTATCCTGAGGGTGACTGCTTGGGCATTCTTGTAGGACTACTGAGCAGAGTTAATGTAAGCAGCCTTCACTGCCAGGTGACATGAGTAACTGGCATTTGCAGACATGCATAAGGAGGACAATGATATTTTCTTATCAGTTGTGATATGAGAGCAGTAGCCTTCTGTAGGGAGGTAGCAGTAACCAACTGGGGACTGATACAATGAGAAATTGTCATTCTTGTGTCATCACATTGATATTTAATGTATTCACCTGTTGCTTGAGTTTTTGAAATGAGACTTCTTCTGGTTGTAGCATTAGCCTTTTTAGCATGGTGACTTGTACTCTCCATCTGCTCTGAGGAGCAAGGCAGAAGGGTAGGGCAGTTTCATTGTACCTGCAGACTCTCCTGCAGGGAAAAAATGCTCACCTGGCTATGAAACCTTTCATCACCTCTGCCTTGTTCAAGTGGCTTCTAGAATGTTGTATGGAAATGAAAATGTGCCTTTGCCTCTTTTCTGATCAAGGATGGCAGATCTTTCTTGTATGACTGCTCAAAGCAGTTAATGCTATCGTGGAAATCTAGCTTGATACGGTTTTAGCAGCACCAGAGTCTGAGATCCTTTTGTATTTGTATTGTGTGCTGTTTCTGTCTCCCTGCCTTTTTTTTAGGTTTTTTTTCCTTATCTGCAATAAGATTTTACATTCCCTGGGGATAAAAAAAAAGGGTTAGGAGGTGTTACTTGGGGTGGCTCTCTAGGCTGTACCGGATACACGGCAGGTTGTACCACCTGATGAGACAGACCACTGTTTTAAAATAAACATCTTTTCTTTCAGAGAGAGAGAATGGATTAAAAAGGAAAGAAACAGAAATCCCATTTAAGTCTCCAATATCTTAAGTGTTGAATTTCCCATCACATTTTCCTTGTGAAGATGAAAAGCCTTAAAAGAAAATCAGACTTTGTAATCAGACGATGATGCATGAAAGGATGTGTCTGGATAATGTGACAGATGATCCTAACCTTCATTAATGTGCTTTAATTGGATTAAGCTCTATGAAAGGCCTTTTCTTCTTTTTCAACACCTTCAGGGCTCTTGGCTGCACAATGTGAATGTACAGAACATCCTGCAAAAGGGCACTCATCCAGCTTCATAGACATATGCTGTACATCCTGACACTAAGTTAACATAAACAGAGTTTATCTTCAATGACATGGCCCCTAGGGTGCCAGACAGTAGTGGCCATCAAGTGATAATTGGGCAGTTACATGATTTGTTGCAGCATTCGGAACACTAGGTCCCTTTAAAACAGAATGGTTTGCTGCACGGGGGCTGGACACTGTCAGTGCAGATATCAACTCTTCAAACTACTTTTAATAAAAGCACAGATTATAGGTGATTGACAAAGGGACAGCCTCTCTGCTGCTGCTAATACTGAGAATGTTATTCCCCACGTTGTCTCACAGTTTTCAATAGGACTACCTGGGGAGTAAGGTATTACTGAGTATAAGCCAAAGTGGCAGCCAGACTCACGAAATTATGGACAGAAGCAGCAGGAACATATGTTTTGCCTTGCTGGACTAGGAACTATTCTGCATCGTTTTAGACTATTTTTGTGAATAGAATTTACTCCCACAACTATTTTTTTCTGACCTCTGGCTCCAGACTTACTAATTTTGTCTGCTTTTAAAGATTCAATGCTGACGAATTCCTGACAAGCGTCCACTGTAGTGGATTTCGATACTGCATTGGGGGGTTAGTGGGGAGGAGAAAGAGCCTAAAACTAGGCTTAAAAATAGGGGTGAGGTGGGGAGGGAGATATGAGATGTGTGCTGAAAGAAAAAAGGAGGAGAGATGCTTTCAAAAAATACGTATTTCATGTAATATAAAACACAACATCTCGTCTTAGTGCGGTTTTCTGGTCACAGAGTCTTTCTCTTAAATGGCACTTACCCCCCAAAAGGCACTAGATTACATGGTTATGTGTAAGTCAATGCATTTGATGCTGGCTGTAGCAGTTGTATATTCATTCAAACTAGAGGTGCCATTGTATATATGTATATTTGAGCATTTGGTCTTTTAAACCTCAAAAAAAGCCAGGGACAGCTGGTTTTGAGTACTCTTACATTGTATTCTCTTTGGGTATTTGAAGGATCTTTTAATTTGTTTAACATACTGTATTTACAGTAATATTGGAACTACAACTTCATGCGAAGCTACCAACTGTATCACAGCTAGAATACTTTGTGTAAAGAATGTTCCCACAATATGTCTTCAGGGATATGCCTGGGGGAAAGCCAGCAATTCTGAAATATTTCATATTGATTCATGACTCTCCAAATGTTATTTTAGTCTTCTAGATCACAGAATGCGGCACACTCAAGATTTATTTCTTTTCCATATTTTAACAGTTGTTTGTCAAAGGTCTTTGTCCTATTTTTAAGATTACTTTTGCAGCTTCCTTTTTTGCTTTTATTTATTCACCATTCTGGAATACGTGATTTTTACTTTGGGAATATTTTGATTGTTGTTCTTTCCTTTAGTATTAACACATTATTTCTGTAACTTCAAAAGGATTACAAATTTGTGCTGCTTTTGAAAGCTAGATTTGGGTTTTACCTGCTGCTTGAAGTCATTAGTGTTGATGGTAGTAAAGCCAAGCTAAAAACAGGTTTGTCCATCTTTCTTCACATTTTTTATTGCGATTAAGTCTTCTATGTTGCTCCTTGATGTTTTGCAGCCTGTACAAGTTTGTCTTTTTACTGAAGGAGACAGAAATAGTGGTTAAAGGTAACCATCTGTGGGGCCTAAAGAACTTCCTAATGCATGGAATTGTCATAGCCCAGTATCATACCTCAGCCCCACTGACCATGGTGCCAGGCAGAAAGCCTGATACCCATTCAGGTGAAAGTACATACAGTGAAATTACAGACTCATAAATAAACCAAATTTGAATATTTTATGTTTACTATCAAATCCCCTTCAAAATAACATGGCTGCTTTATTGCGAAAAGGCTGCGTTCTGTTGCCACAAACACTTTCTAAACGAGTACTTTTGTATAACCTTAATAATTCTGTGTAGTCTGTGTGTTACAGCTTTAGAAATGGATATTTAACAACCCTTAGTTGTTAAAAAACAATAATGAAATAGCAAGCTGTCAACTCTGAGGTCCAGATGCTTGTTAGATTAACTATATAAAATGCTTAAAATTATTTAGGTGGACATTATTTATGTTGAGAATGTTCTGGATACCCACATGTAATACCTAGATTTGTATTATGAGTAATTGCACAGGTATATACCCCTTCAAATATAGAAAAAAGCCTTTCATGAAGTTCTTTTGTGCCATGACAAAGCCATACAGAGCAAAAATCCCAAGGTTTTTCTCTTCCTTTCTAGGTCACCTTCAGCTAACTTCATGCTGCTTTACTCAGTGACCTCTGAAATGGAGCAGTCATCCAATGACAGCCTGCTTCAGGCTAAAACTCCTTTCCTCTGCAAACTGCAACGTTTTCCATTAATAAATTCTCTAAGGTCACACGTTAGTAACAGAAATATATGTATGTTTGTAGCAACCAGCAGTGCTGCAGAAGTGCTTTAGAGGAGCACATGCCATCAACACATTGCCGTGGTGGCAGCACTGGTACACAGAACTACAGCCTGCCAGAAATAGCACGAGGTGACGACTTGTTTTGTGAATATTGGCTTAGAAATAATATTTCTTGTGTGAGTCTAGTTTAGGTGAGTGCTCTTCTCTGGGCATCTGCATTCAGTACGTCAGTGGCTCAAGTGATGTTGTTCCAAGGCAACCCATGCTCAGGCTGCCTAGAAATCCCCCCTTCTTTCACAGCAGATGCTGGAAGGTCATGGGTGACCTGTAACCTATCTTTCATGTTTCTTATCTTTCCTTAATTCATCTCTACACATGCAAAATTTTTGCCTTGACATTTAGGTTTGTGTCCACCCGGTGTGGAAGATGAGGTGATGTGCAAACGGATGTAGGGACCAAAGAGAAAAACCCTGAAGTAGCATTTGTAACAGTGGCTGGTCAGTTCGCTTGTAGGTTTGTATAATGTCATGGCTCTTGTGGCATGGGTATTTAAGTTGATATCTTATCCAGATCTTTAACTTTAATAGCTTAAGTTTCTTTGTTGTTGGAGACTTCTCCCAGCAGCCTCCAATACCTGAAAAGGAAGAACAGTGGAGGCATGAAGGCATGCCTGTTATCTCTGGTCATAGCTCAGTTCATGTCTGAAATGGTATAAAAGCTTAACATGGTGCTGCACACAGTTGTTTTGGTGCTTTCTGATCTTGTTTTCATATTGATCACTTAGTTGGACTGGAGAGATTTGCTGGGTCTAAATTAGATCAAGGATTTCTGAAGTGTATTCTATCACATGCTGCAAAAATGCATGTGCTGTAAATACAGTTGGGAAGTGTCTTCCCCTCTATTTTTCTTTCACTGGGCAGTTTAAAATTCTTCACTTGATTAAAACAACCTGGAGCAAATTCAAAGAGTGGCAATATATCTGAAGACACCCCAGAAAAAAAGACCCTTTCAGAAATCATTGTGTTTGTCCACCAAAAACCTTTAAGAGGGTTTAAGAGGAAGATTCCTGTTGCTAGCTCTTTGACATGCCTCTTTGGAAAGGGAAGGCAGGGAATGCAGGTGATGCTTGTAAGCTTCAAGGCTCCCCATCTCTCCTGAGAGACAGATAACAAATCATCCGAACTCTCTGAATCATTCTGGCCTCTCTGCTCCCTAGTTTGGAGTCAAACATATGGTGACCGGCTGCGGGCAACATCCTTCAAGCTGGCAAGACAGGAATGCTGGCTGTCAGCTCATCTGCCCCTTTCTTCCTGCCGCTTCCAAGGAGTGCCTACACTATTGCTCTCATGCTGATACTTGAGTAGGCCCAGACTTTTTTTATAGCTCCAACCAGGAAAGCCATCAGGCACTCTAAAAAGCTATGAACCTGAGCCAAATGCAGACAAATTAAGGAGTGAGAGCAGAAGAGTTACATCTGCCAGGTCAAGCTGGGTGCAAAATGGCTTTGGAGCTGTTGAAATGGAAGAGGAATTTCACCATGTTGAACTTCTCATGAGAAAACAGCCTGCTCTTCCGCATCCTCCTCCCGGGGACTGTGTGAGTCAGCCCAAGTGGTATGTAGTTTACAGTACGGCTCTGGAGGAAAAAAATAACAACGTGCCTGAGAATCCCAAGGAGATAAAGATGCTTATTATAGAGCCCTTGTACCGCTAAGCTGTATTTTCTCCCCAGGGCAAAATGTTAACAAGTAGCAGCGGTCAGCATGAATAGCAATTTAAAAGCATTATTCTCTTTTCTGGAGAAAGATTTTGAAAAACTGACTTCATCCAAAATCCATTTCCTTTCAAGTATTTTACTGCTACATTATTGATATAGTTTCCTTTTTAGAGTATCATTTACACATAAATATAATCCTTCCCTTTCCTCTTAATTAGTCTGTGGCAGCTCAGTGTCTCTTGAATGCTAGGTATGATCTGTGGAAAAAGAAGGGGATGTAGATATTTTTCTTTCTTTCTTTTTTCTTTCTTTTTTTTTTATAGGGACAATCAGAATGTGTACTTCAACTTCTGTATGTAGGCGTACATGTATGCACAGTTCATGTCATTACAGGATTTGGTCTGCTTGCTTTCTAGTATGTCACTGACTGAGCTTATTATCTTACCTTGAAGCTGTACTGGTGTAGGCTCATTTAAATCCAGATATTGCTTCCACAAAGGTCAAGAGAGATCATTCGATAGTTACTGTTAAATGAATAGTCATCCACCAGCCAAACGTCATGCATTTGATTCACTAAATGTTGAGGCAATGATGAGGTATGGAGTAGCCCCGTAACAAATCTGTTAACCACTCAAGCTGGGTGTACTCAAGTTAGCTACGGTTTTTTCCCTGAGGGCTCCTGTTCCTCAAGGCTGAAGAGAACTGAGAATCAGTGAATCAAAGCCACAAAACGATATTGACTTTGTCTCCTGTTTTGTGTGACCTGTTTTGCTTTCTATATGTCATGCATTTCTGCTAACATAAAGCTGGAAGTCACATGCAAAGTGGAATGCTATTTTTGCTGTTCCCCTGGAACAGTAATAAAAGTTCTATTTAATAAATACCAAGGGTTTTTATTCTTTCTGTTGTGGGAGTAGGCATATGCTATATGATCAACAGTGAGCATCCATAGGAGATCTTCCAGAGACTGTTACTCTTTCAGCCCCCGAGTACTTTTTGTTTCCCCTCTAATGCCATACCACCTACTGGTAGGATTATATAAAGCACATGGTAGTGTTAAAATCTATTTTCCAAATTAATTTTTTAATTAATTTTTAATTATTTTTTTCTAAAAATAATTTTCCAAAGTGAATCTCTGTTTCCCTGAACAATCCAAGAGAAACAGAGGATCATTAGAGCTGGGACTGCAAAGCCAATGTAGAGTTTGAATTTGGCTCTAGATATAATGACCATAATGTCAAAAGCCTCATTGGATGATGCAGGTAGAGATGCCTGACAGAGGTGAATAAGCCCAAATCTTTCTGGTAAAAGAGGAAGGAAAAACTTCCAGATATTTCTTCTAAGCATATGTAATGCAATATATATTCTTCTGGTCAAAACTATAACCTTCACGTAATTAATATAAGTACAGTCATATGAGGCTCTTTCTAAGAAACAAAACAGCTTCAGTTAAAAGCATACTTCTTCAACATGCTATTTCTGGACCTGACCATAGTTTTACATGTAGAAGCTTGAAAGTTTATTCCTGATAGAATGAACAAGAATACAAGATGGCTGAGGATATCTTAACTTCAGACTTAACTTTATCATTGATCCTTTGTTCACAAATTCACATGGCTATATTAGATTCTTCTCTTTACAGAAATAATGGGTTTTTTCTTGGAAAATACTATAATTCTGTTAGTAGATTTAAAGCTATCTTCCAAACCACTGGTATCAAATTAGTCTCAAAGCTGTTTTATCTAAAGGTATAATTTCATGGATTTAAGATTGCTAATAAAGACTGTTTAGCGAGTTCCCTTTTCATGATAACCTTAGGGGTTTGATCCAGCTTAAATTGTCCAGAACCTCTACAGAAAAACAGGTCTGTTTTTTCAAATGAGTCTGAACTTCTGTCCAGATGTCTTGGGTAGGAAATCTTCTGTAGATTGGTCTGATTTTTGTTCTAACATGTACTGCAGCTTAAAATTTTTGAAGGCCAAATTACTTTCATTAGTGCTGATAGACATGTGCAGCCACCTTCAGTCTAGTCCACTGTCTCTGGCAGGGACAAGACAGGAGAGTAAAGACCATAGCAGTATCAGGACTGCTTTTATCTGTGACTTGAGAGGATGGCATCAAAGAAGTTCAATGAAGCATACATCCCTCAAGTTAGACATAAACAAAGGTTTGGTTTTGTATGTATATTATTCAATAGGGGGAAGAATCTTTTAATGTGATATATATAACTCTACTGAGCTTCTAAGGTAAGTCACTGTGGGCTACTTTAAGAATTGATCTCAGTCTGTGAACATTATCTATGACCCAAGAACTTAGGAATAGGTTGCAGTAAAGTATAGCCTGTAACTTTTTTCCCACTTTCTCCTTTACCAGTAACAGGATTTTGCCCTAAATTGGCTGTGCTGTCCTGTCTGATAGTCACAGCTCATCTCTTTCTCCTCCTCTTTCTTTTCATCACCATCACAAGGGAAAACAGACCCCTTTACACTGTGATCTCCCCTTTTTGCCACAACTTGCTGTAAGCCCAAGGCAGGAACAGAAGAGGCAGTCTGAATTAATTTACTTACCTTTACTCAGTCACAACAGACAGCGGATGCAGCCTGTCTCCAAATAAGTATGTCTCCTGTGGTACAGCAACTTGTATAAGCAAAACTCTGTCAAGTTACTCTTGAGATGAATTTTGAACAGAAGAATGTGCAGTACTAGGCAGTTCTAGAAAGAAATGGTTTCCAGACAGCATTTTCCTCTGCAGACAATAAAGTAAACTCTGTCTCTGCCCCTTATGTATGTAATTGATTCAAGGTGGCCTGCCTTGGGTAAATGCTGAAGTCAGTGGGGTGGGGGGGAGGTTGCGGAGGGAGGGAGGGAAGAGGAATTAAAAATCGTTGTTAGAGTGTGTGGAATTTACATGATGAAAACGAAAATCTGAATATAAGCTTGAAAATAACGGCTTTCACAGCCAGAATGAGAAACTTTTCGAAGAACAACATGGAAAATTATTGAGGCTTTCAAGTACATGTTTCAGCATCTTCCTTGTGCCTGTCATCTTGCTGTGCTAGCTTTGTGCAATGTAACGTTCTTACAGAGAAAGAAGAGCCTAACAGCTGGTCCCAATTATCCTAACTACAGTGTGAGTACATGCATAAATGTGTCCCATTTCCATTTAGTTCCATTGCTTAATGAACAAGTTCTTAAAAAAAAAAAAGGAAAGAAAGAAAAAGAACCGTGGTGTTTGTACTCTGCTCTGCCATTTGTTTCTGTTTACTCACATCAGTGGAGCTCAGTTCACATGATCTCTCTCTGGTCAGAGGCCAGCATATTTGATCAGAGAAGAGAGCTTTGCAGAATTAAACAGGCACAGGAGAAAAGACTATGTTTAATACAGAATAACATAGAAAGGTCTTCCTGGAACTAAGTGACATTTCTTTTAGTAACACTACAAATGAAGAAAACTGTACTATTAAGAATGCCTTTTTTATTTCAGATAAGGGTAACTGAAAATGACCCAACGTTTTCGGCCCAAGTGACCTTTATCAAAGTCAAAGACTCCTGGCTACAGTAAGTTATTAAGGCTAAACCTGTATGTTCTGTACTGTCCTTGATAAAGGTCACGTGAGACTAAATGTCAGACCTTTTCCATCTCTTTACCTTAAGTAAAAACACAATTTTATGTACTAAAGCTGTCTTGATTCATTTAGTGTTTTAAGGAATTATTTGGGTCCAGAGTGCCCAGAGGAGTTTTGTGTTGGTTTGTAACAAAGGAGATGCTGAGTCTGGAGCAGGCAGCACCCTGGAGCACCTGCTTCATGCATTAAAGTCAGGCTGTTTGTCCGCCCCTGTTCGGGACTCACCTTGCCCTTTTAGCAGTCAGATAAGAACAAAAAGGAAAGCTCCAGGAGACAGTCAGACACTCAGAAACTACAGGAAGTAGTATGTTGTTAATATATAGCCTGTGATTTTTCAGCTTGTGCTCTCTAAATAGTTTTCACCAGAGGCTGGTTTCCTCTCACATGTGATGCTTACAATGGCACCACACAGGGACCATTCCGCTCACCAGACATGCCCTCCTCTGTCTAGTTGCCCTCACTGGTTTCATAACAACTTAACTACAGGCTGCTTGGCAACTGAGCTGGAACAGGCTGTGTTCAGTTCTCTAGCCACTGCTTGTCAATAGCTGGGTTGGAGATTTAGGGGAAGAGCATGCCTTGGAGTCAGTGAACACATTTGTGTGACCTCTTCTTTGAGCCAATGTTCAAAGCATTTTTCTAAAGAATTCCTTATTGTTTATCTAAGTACAAATAATGTATTTATCATTATCAGTGGCTCTGGCCAGGTCACAGCCTCAGAAATTGCCAAGATCTGGGTGTTCTGTATGGAGAACAGCAGAGATGCAACCTTGTCAGTGTGGGTACTATAGCAGTCAAAAGAATTCCAGCTTTGTAACTTTGAAAAGCCTAGAAAATCTTTTGGTGTAGCTCTCTGATGGATAGGTGCTGTGCTATAGCGGGGTCTTGAGGACCACGTGAGGTTTGGGAAGGTAACAGGAGTTTATGGTAAAACTGGCCACCCCCAGGTTAGTAGATGAGATGCCATGGTTTCCTGCACCAGGTAAGACTTTCAGCTTCAGCTCAATGACAGGGCAGCAAAACTGCAACTGTGGAAAGAGCAGGAAAGGGTAAGTTCTTGTCTGGTTCTACATTATAAACATCCTGCAGCATTTTACAGTCCGTATGGGGAAGGGAGGGAAGGCTTCACTTTGCTCTGTCCAGGCAAGTTCCAGGTAACAGTTGTGTTCATACTGAAGGAAGATTAATTCTTCCTGATGGCCTCCCCTGTCAGCCCATCTTTTTCTCCCTTTCCCTCTTTTCTCACTAATTCCCTGACTAACTCTGTCCTTAGGAGAGATCTTGTTCAGGCTTGATGGGGGATATTAGGTTAATGGGTTAATTATCTTGACCAAACTAGCATACTTAATCTGAATTTGCAAGATGTTAGGGTATCTGTCTTATCCATTCCATTTCATCTGAGCCTGAACTTGGGCTCATTTGCTACCTGACTTTAGGAATGTATCTGGCAGTTCTTGTATTCTGATGCGTGAAGTGTGTCCTCTATTAAAATCTATGATATAATTATGAAATATCCGTGAATAAAATCTCTAGGTGGGTGTAAACTGTTCCTGAAAGGAATGTAATCTAAGAAGACTAGAATGAATTTTGAATATTGTTAGTAACTCACCTGGAGAAATAATTTGGTTTTTTTTAATCATGTTTCATATAGTTTCTCTTATTTTTTAATAATGTGTTTATTTCTGTTATTTTTTAGTTCTGCCTATCACACACAAACACAAAAAAAGAATTAGTACCTACATGATAATTCAGTATAAAATACTTAATGTTGAAGTCAGAACTATGTAAATTGGTCGCTACTAATCTAATTCAGTTCCAATTTAATCAATGCTAATGGCTGGTTTCGCTCCAGTTAGGTTAGGACTGGACTCATTCAAGCTGCATTTGAAAATGCTGACCTGAAAGCATACTATATAGATTTATTATAGGGAATAAATAGAATTCTTGTTTTCTTCAAAAAAGTAAGGGAGGATCACAGAGCAAGCTGTTCACCCAAATCCACCCCTTCTGTTGCCAAATAAGTCAAGCATTTAGAATAGGCTAATAGTACACTCATGGTTTTACACTTTATTTGCACTTTATTTGCATTCACCCACCTTTGAAATGATGGCATATAGAATTTTATAAAGTCCCAATATCTGATAAATCTCATGACTGTAGAATACAGTGGAAAAAATAAAGGTTACAAGAGCCTGTATTACCCGTATCTAGTATTTTGAGATAAGACAAGATAAAAACTACATTTGTAAGTAAATGGACTCGTATTAAAACAATATTTTTGCTTTTGGAGGACCTACTGACTGTCCCCATCAAGTTTGGTTATATCAGCTAGGAGAAGAGGTCTGGATGCTTATGTACTATCTGAGCAGATTACACTAGACAGATTGTGGGAAGCTTTCTTGTTAGAAAAATATAACATACTTTACAAGCTTCCTTTTCCTCTTGCAAAAGGATGGGACCTCCTCCTTTTACTCTCCCTTTATGACAGCCTGTCTGTGGAAAAAAGTGAGCCTGGTAACTTGTCAGTCACTGGGAATTGGGCTGAGATTGTCTAACCCTCAGGCAGAGGCTAGCTGAACCACTGCGAAAGCACGTTAGTCTTTGTGAATATAAGAGGGGATTTTTGTTACATAAAACAGGTCCATGGCAGCATTTTTTGTGATATCAAAGGAAGATACTATATGACAAGTAACTTGCTCACAAAAAAGAAAGGAAGAAAGAAAAGTTTATACAGAAGATCTTTGTGTATCTCCCAGGGCAGTTTTCCATCAGGATGCCTCTACTACAGAAATTTCTGTAATAACACAAGAGAGTGAACATTGTTTCTTCTTTAACTATGTGGTTGCAAATGTTTTTAAGGCAATTTACAAATGCCTATCATTTTACCATTTGGATGCACTAGTTCTGACTGGCTGCCCAAAGTTCCCAGGAATATCTCAAATCCAAGTATTTAATAATCTCTTGAGTTGTCTGTTCCATATTTCAAAACACTAAAGCAGCAGCACTTCCAGAATTATAAATAACACAACAGATATCACTGTACACTTCCTACTTTAGAAATAGATCACTAATGTAAAGAATATATTTTCAATTTACTGCTTCCAGATACGGTATCAAAGATAGCTTTTCAGTGACATCAAGAAGTATATTCACAGAGAAGTTATATTTAATAATGACAAGTGAGATGATTAAATTTTCAGGCATATGGTCTGCATTTTAAGGCAAAGTAACAAACTTAGTTGCACTTCTGGCTTTTAAGGATACTTTTTCCAAAAGATCTTCACGGTGACCAGCTTTATACCTGCCAATGACAGTAAGTAGTTTGTTATGGATTCCAGTCAGTGCAAACAAGTAGGGCTGAATGCTTTTGGAAATTCCACCTGTCCTCCAGTATAATCCAGAGAGTGACTTAAATGATGTGTTAATTTTGTATCTCCCACTTTTGCTATGAGCTACTTTAGTAGTCGTTGTTTCACATCTTTGCTATTTTGAGTATTTTCATTTTGAAATATTGGCGGTAGCTTCAAAACTCTGTCCCTTACTGTCTCTGTTCCATTCAAAAACTGAGACTTTTTCTCCTAATTCACTTGAGTGTTTAATGAATCACCATTTCCCACCCCTCACTGCTTCCTGTTTCAAGAATGTGATCTATTTGCTGAGTTCATTTTGGATAAAACTATTCCCATTTTCCAGAAATATTTTCATCTTGAGCCTCAGTTCTTCAAGTAAATAAGAGGTCAAAATACATCAAATGTTAAACTTGGGACAGGACAAACCATGTTCTTACTGACTTAAAAAGAATTGTTCATTAGCATCTGAAAACTTCAGTCACAAATTCATTTGTGAAGTTAATGCCTTATTCAGCAAGCCTTTAAAATTGTCTGACTGGTGCTTTTATGCTGCAATCCAAAGTGCACTCAGCTCCCCGGAGAGGCTCCTCTGTCCATCAGTGGGGTTTGGACAAGGACCAAAGAACAATGTGCGGTCAGGTAGGAGGCTCTGCCAGAGTGGAACAAGGCTATAGTCTCCAGAACAGGATGAATTGCCCAGTCAGGTCTATAAAGATTTCTTTAATAATATTACTTCTGGCTGAGTGTCAGTCTTCTCTTCTTTCTTCCTTTTTCATAATACTCATTTTGGCAGAGCTCAGAAAATTCTTGGCTTTCACAAAGGTTCTTGAAGTGTTGCATTTAAGAAAGTTTTGAAATAATGGGCTGCCCCAGAAAGGATTAAAATCCTCCATTTTTCTTCAGACTTATATTCAAACTCTGAAGCAATTTAACAGGATGGAGGGCAAAACAGCAGTGGCAATGACAGGAAAAAGTATCTCCAGGTAATAATGTGATCCTGTTCTAAAGAATGCCTGGTATAATGTCTGCTTTAAAGAGTATTCATTTCAATGCAGTTCAATTTAATTTGCTTCATCTATGAAAATATTTAGAAAGGAATATTGATTTAGAAAGTTAGCTTAAGTTTTTGTAATTTCAAACAACTTGTGCTGACATACATACAGCTATATAACGTCATATCAAAAAGGATTTTTTAATGCAATTTAATATATAAGAACACTGATAGTTTAGAGCAAAGAAGATTGGTGTAAGCATATATCCTATTAGATTTTTATAGTTCTATAATATGTAGAAAACTCGCAGTCATGTAGTCTGGTGGGGTATGTGAGATAAGGAAATTCAGACTGGTGGATTTTCTTTTTTTTCTCCAATGAAGACTGTTGAAAAAAAGAAAGAAAAAAAAATCTTCTTGAAATATTGACAGTATAATTTGTCAAAGTAGCAGCACATAGATGGACTCCACATCTGGGCCGTGATTCAGTGTTTTTAAGTATGTGCTTAACTACATGCACATCAATAGCTTCTGTTAGACTTATCAGTGCCACTCGCATAGTAATACTTAGGAGTGCACTAAGGGCTTGCCTGTTGCAAGGTCAAAACTTCTGTTCACATTTAATGATTTTTGGAAGTCCTCCTCTGTTTTTAAACCTCACAGAATCTTTGGACGTCAAAGATGAAGGCTATTATGAGTTGGTTCTCATTAATGACTAAACAAATGCCTGTTCCCGAAAGTTCTAATACTATTGTTATTAAGCCCAGTATTAATAGTTCTGTTGGTACTTTCAGCTGGTATAAGAGCTGGAGAAATATACTAAAACAAGAAAAAAATCTGACATGAATAAAGAAAGTTCATTATTAACTAGCTATTTTTAACACTGGGCTGTGGAACAGACATTGATTTTTAGAAAAATGTACCTGTTATTTAAATGCATGGTCTGTATATGACTAGACCTTGACATACTAATAGGCTTTTAAGATACATTGTTCTACCATACATTACAAATGAAGTGGCCAATTTTAAATAGTCCCTAAAGTGTCATTCATTTTAACATATGCAAGAAAGTAATTAAAAATGCAAGGTAATAGATGGCTCAAATTTAATGTGTTTGCATCACATTTAAATTATCCAGAATGCCAAGAACCACAGAATTGTATCCAAGAGGTTTCAATGCAATTTACTAATTTCTCTGAGCTACAGATAGGTAGGAATATAAATATGTTAAGATTACAGGCAATACAGAAAGTCTTGTTCGGTTTCTTAGAAACTGGAACTCTTATCAACATGTGGAGAAATAAGGAGGTCCATAAAAATTATTTTCCTTGGGCACCCTAATAAAACTGAGTAAGACTTTATTCTCTTTTATGGTGTACCTAGTGCTATCCAGTTGTTGCTCCACAACTTAGCAATAACTGCATTCAAGGGTGTCAAAAAGTAACTGTGATATTCAGAATCAAAGTTGTTCTATAAAAAACATAGTCCTTGTGCTTTATTTGGATAATTCTCCAAATGAAAAGAGGAAGTAAGAATGTATTCTTTCCCTTTGTAGCCTTAAATTAGTATTAATAAGTACTAAATCAGAGAAAAATGAGGACATAGTATGTGTTTGTGAGTAGAAAGAAGTGTGTAGTGTAATGGTATGGATGAAAAAGGTACATTAGACATTTATTTGCAGATGTAATTCCCATTTTCTGTAATTGCAAGCTAATTTGTCCTGAGGCCTTTTTCATATTTCCATGGAACACCATGGAAGCAGGAGGATTGCCTTTTCCTGCTGATAAAGCAACGCTGCTTCAATATCACACTGTTCAGTTGCAAGGAAACATCTCTTATTCCTAACCTTACTTGTATTAGTGGCCAGTAAATATCAGGTTTTGGTTCTGTGCTAACAACATAGTGAATTTCCTGAGGACAAATGGCTATTGCTGAGCCTAGTACCTATGGATAAGCAAGATAAAATCTTTTATTTTGTATTTACAGATAGATTGACTACCCAAACTATCCTAGAGTCCTTACCTTCATTAGATGATAAAACACCTTACTGAAAAAAAGTCTCTGTTTCAGTATGAGTTCATCTCCTTCAACATTTGTCACAAGAAACATAGAGCAGTGCAGTCAGGGATGCTGCAGTGTTTTATACATGACATAAAAACTTTCCTATTTTTGTTGAAATGTAGTTCTGCTGCCTTGAGAAAGCTATTTAGCTCTTTTTATAGCTTCCCTGCATTGGTGGTTTGTTGATAGATACCTGTATCTTTTGTTATATCTAGCTGAGAAATGCACAGTACAAACCAGGCACTACTGCTAGTCCCTAACTGCATGACCTTGTGCTTTCTTCTGTAGCATTCATCCGTTTTCTATAATTTCACATCTCAAAATACCCCTTTGCCTTGCATAATACTCCTAGAATTGCCTGTTCATCTTATGTTTGCATTGGTAGGAAATTTATCACCATATTTCTACATTTTCTGTCAGGATGACTAATGAAAATAATGCAGAAGACTGTTCACAAGACTGATCCTTGAAGAGCCATATCAGAAACATGCCTCTAGCCCCAACTTTTAATACAACCTTTATTACCCCCACTTCACATAGTTCTTTACTCATCTTATAATTCTTCTAAGTATTTTGCATATTTCCTAAACTTCCTGTATGCCATAGTGCTTAATTCAGCATGGACATCCAATGCTATTTCCTTTTCCTAGAATATAAGCTTAATAAATACTTATTCTGGCTAGTCAGTCTGTAAATTAAAAGAAACCAGAAAATTACCCTACACACACATTTGTTCCTTATCAGAATATTGGCACATTCACCTAGTTTTGTAGTTAAATTAAAAAAAAATCATTTTGGGATGAACCTACCAAGATACATCAATTGAGGTCTTCTGGCCAGAATGCTAGGACAACTATTCCTGAAAAACAGGCAGGATGATTTAATGGTTCCCAGAATTATGTGCTCCCAGTTGGTTATAGATTTGTTTAAAAATAACAAGAAACACATATGGCATAGGTTTAGAATACCTACGTAGTTTAAAGTCAATTAATTATAGGTATCTTGCCTCTCTGATGGCAGTTCCTTGTCAAGAAGAAGTAACTTATACTGAAGTCCTCAAATTGACCAGTCAGTGATCCAAAACATATTTATAAATGATTTTCAGACAGGAAAGTATGTATTAGCAGCATTTCTTCTAGTGAATGAATTGGAAAGTAGGGCCTATATCACTTGTTTTGAAATAACTTGGTCCTGCTTCAAATGACAAAACTCCTGTTATCTTCAACTGGGAGCAAGATTGGATTATATAGCATTTGTAGTAGTAAATTTCTTTATGGTTTTTGCATTTTCTTCAGTTATAAATGTAAACCTTCCTCTGTTATAAATACAAGTGTTTGTTTTGACAAGTCCAAGCCTGAAAGAAAGTCTCCCATTTCTTGAATGAATTCTTCACTTTAGAAGCTGGATCTCCTGCTTGAGACTCTGGATATCTTTTGTTGGGTTTGGTACAGATCGAAAAAAAAAGCACTGAGAACAGTTAGTTACTACCCCCATGAAGACAGCAAAATCCAAAGTATGGCATTTCTTTCTGTGAAAAGTTTCTGGAATACAGAGAATTTGGCATTGTAGGAGGTCACGCTGGAAGTTATCATCATATCCTCCAGGGCAGCTCAAATTATTCCCTCTCTTCACCATTTTTTCTCTGGTCTACTAACACTTCCTTAAAATCTGTATGAAAATCTGTATCTGATCTGAAAGTGTTTATCTGGGGACTGAGAAAATCACTGCAGAGAGAGGGAAGGGAAAGAAGGGTCAAAATATGGGTGGTTTTAAAAAGTTCTTATATTTTATTCTCAGATCTTCATCAGAAATTATAGCTTAACATCAAATAGGATACAGATATTGTGAGATATTGTACATGTCTGAGTTTTGTTCTTTGGGAAAGGGTCTGGAACTGGAATCAGATGTATAACAATCTTCATGGATAATCATATATGCTGGTAATGAAAACAACTGATATGCTCCTGGATTGCTACATGTTGCTCACTGTACATCTTTTTGAAGGCATTTGGTGGAAAAAAGATGGAGATGACTGCCAGAGAGGTTGTGATATCTCTTGCATGGAGGTTGACCCTGCTTGCACAGAAGCGTTGACCTAGAAGACCTGAGGAGGACCCATCCAAGTTAAGAAATTCTATGACACAATATTGGTAACCTACAAATGTGGCCCTTTCTTGCAAGATGAAGGCTGGACTTAAAAAGCTATAGATAGGCTAACCTCATGGTCTCTTTATCCAGACAATGTCTAGGCCTTCATACCAGTGGAAGTCAACTTCCAAAATCCAAATCTAAACCTGAGCTCAGTATATTTTTACAATCTCTGTTGTTTTGTTGGTATTTTAAAAATACTGTAATTTCTGCTATTCTACAAGGTCAGACAATATATAGTATTCCATGAGCCACCAAGGTTGGTGTGGACTTAAAAAAGACCAGATTTGGGTGGTACATACCAGCAGATCCAATTGCTGTTCTCTGTTCTCCATTTAGTTAAGGATAAGCTGTTATTAAACTGAAAGCCTTGAAGGTTCATTTGTCTCTTCTGAAAACAAAAGGTAGAAAAGAAGACATGGTGATTTGAGACCTACCTGAAGATGTGCCTAATGAACATCATAGCTTTGGGGCTCTGGGAACTGGACCAGGGGATAGGAAAGAATTTGTTTGGTTTGCAGGGTTAGTGAGTGATGGCTGAGAAAAAACTGAGATGGCATCTAAAATTCATTAATCATTTTTGGGAAAACAAACCAAACAAAAACCGGAACAAAATCTTCTTGGCTTGGTTTTGTTTGTTGGTTTGTTGGGTTTTTTTGCTTCCATTGTTTTTATTTCAATACTTTGCTGAGAGAGCTTTGAAAGAATTACACCTTTGTGAGAAAATTACACCTTTAGAGCACACTTCAGTGTTTCCTTTTTTGATCTGCCCATATCTCCTTTTGCTCCAGCTACTTATTTTCTCCATGGTATTAGCTATCGTTTGGCATAGTCAGGTGCTGTGTGTTGCATATTATCTGTCTCAACCTGATTCAGAGAGAGTGAAATTTTGATCTGAAGGGAACACAAGGTTTGAAGCCAAGTCCTACGGTATCAATGTCATAATGGATTTTGATTCGCAGCAAGTTTTTCTTGGATAAAACTTCTACTGATTTCAACAACAGTTTTCCTTTCATATGTGCTGAGAAATTACTTATGCAATTCAAATCTGGTAAATTAACTGCAGCCATATACTATTATCTGACATTAGAAGCACTCGAATATCGCATATTCTTTTACACAGGTTTATTCAATGCTTGAGTCAATAAAATAAATTTTATTTTTATTAAAATTATTATTTTAATTTATTTTTTTTTATTTTTATTTAGGAGAATGTTTAATTTGTATAAGAAGCAGAGAGGATTACTGGAATATTTTGATAAACAATTTAAGTTCCTGGAGTGACTCCTCTAAATCGGCTTCCGAAGAGAGACAAAAATATGTTGAAGTGAGGGCTGCATTAGGTAAGGCTTAAACTGATACACAATTTCAGTTCCAGTTGCCCTGAAGACTCTAACGGTTAGGATAACTTGGAGAGCTCATGTGAATGCATATGTTATATATCTATTCTACATGATGCAAAGCCTACTGTATGGTTCCAGGAAATAAATTCACAGCTTTTAGTAGTGTCAGTGGGACTAGCAGGACTGTGTGAAAATCAGTGCATATAAGGTGTATTCCTCTCTGTCCAACAATTAAGTGTTTACCTGTGACTTTGCCAGCGCTGGTATGAAGCCTTATTACTGCACATGGTTTAAGCATTATACATTTACAGCAGAGGAAAATAATGTTTTAGGTTGCTTTAATTTTCTGACAAGACTTTTTTAATTAAAGGTACGAGATACATGAGAAAGTAATGATTATAGAGATTGAACAGTGAAATCTCAGTTATTTTTCCCATAGTAGAGCAGTAGCAGAACTCTGTAAATAACCTCAATGGAAACACAAGTGGAAACCAGGGCACTTCTCAAATAACATGCCTCAGTTTAGCTTTTTTCCCCACTCCCCTTTGCACGGCCTGCACTTTGACAGATAACTAACTCTGACAAGAACACTCCTGTGGTGTGGAAGTACAGGTCTGAGATTTCGAGAATGATTATACTTCACCATCTAAGTCTTCAAGTCATTAAGGGAGGAAAAGTGACTTTTGTTATCATTTCAGTTTTCTTAGCATTAATTCCTATGGGTTTCCAATAACATTGGCAAATCTTACACCATGCTGTGCTGAGAACAGGCAATCTCCATGAACTAATCTCTCACCACCCACAAGCTGCTCAGGAACTGCTCAACACTTGCCAGTTCAAAGCACCTTCAGACTTCATTTCCACACTTCCTGAGTTTGGCTTGCTTTTTGAGTGCCTAAGTGTGCTTTGACAGTAAGGCAGAATTTACGCTAATTGTCCTCTAGAGTGGTTTGAGGCTACGGCATGAGAGGGTGAAAGCTGTAAGACAGAAAACCTAGATATAGCGTTGGCTCTTGAGAAAAAGCAAAGCATAAAAGAGCAAAACAACAAGTAGGGTCTTAAAGTACATAGCAAGGCCCTACTGTCTGTATCTCTAACTGAGAAGTTGCAAAGTTTGATCTCAACTTCCAGAGAAAAAATACTGACCATAAGCTGAAAAGGTTTACAGAGGGGTGCAAATTAATTCTGAGGAAGTGAACTCCAGAATGAGGGAGCGGAGTGAAATTAGTTTACTGAGTTAATTAGCAGGCTGAGAACAGCAGTTATGTCAGCATGGTAAGATGCCTTTTTTGCTCCTGGCGTTCTGGCTCCTACTTTCTATCTTTGATATGCACCTTGCTCTATAAGTTTGAGTTATCAATGTATAGGAAATCTTGCCTGGCTGTGATACTCCCAGGAAATAGTATTTTTTAATTTGTTCGAAGGTCAATACATTTCCTTAAACAGGATTGGGCAGGCATCTGGCATTCACAAAAGTAGTGGTCTTTGAAACTGGACCACTGTCATCTGACAAACCTACATATTAGGAGAGGTGGTTCGATAGTAAATTCTCTGTGTAATTAATGACAGGAACAAATAACAGGACATTCTTCACTCAACAGACTTTACAGTCTCGGCTCATCCTTATCCCTGGAGTAGAAATAATCTACTGTTTGTAGCTCTTCTGAGACTTCTTCACAGGAAATTTTTACATCAGGTTTCTTTGTAGAAGCCCTGTTAATAGACCTAACCAAGAATGCATTTCCCTTTACAATGTTTCAAGTCTGTGAAAAGGCCTTTCAGGCTCTCAAGAACTCTTTCTATTGTAAGTCTGTATATGCTTTTCTTCAGTGAGGAATTCACATTTCAAACATATTTCTGAGAGGAGCTAGGGGCTGTCTTATCCTAAGAGGTCAATGGACAGAAGTATCTATCTAGACCAAATTGCTTCTAAAGCTTACTTGATGACAGAAAAGGAATGCCTTACTATTGAAAGGCTTTGAATGTCTTCACAACTGCCTCTTCAGTAACCAGTCAGAATTGATGACTCTTTCAGACATCTGACTTCCTGGGAAAATGTCAGTATCTGAAATAAAATTATGGTGCTTAGCCCTCAGCCCTATTCTTTCAGAAACAGAATACTATATTTCCATTTCCTTAGCATGGAAGAATTTGACATTTGCTATATGGGTCTGATGACCCTTGCTTACTTGTATATGAATGTCTACGAAGTGCACAAACTCAAGAATAGCCCAGCATAGAAGAGAATTAAGGAATGAAATTGTCAGATTAGATTTAGGTCTTCCTCAGTGCAATAATTCCCAGATATATGTGTCTTATTTGAGAATGATAATGAGGGAAAAGCAAGAAACCAAAGAAAGAAGCTTCAGAAGGGAACTTCTTTTAGAGATAGGACTAATTTGGTTCATGGATTAGGTCTGTAAGCACAAGCACTTCACCATAGTTGGACACTTGATGTAATAGACTTTCCCTACTTACCTGTTTCTCATTCCAGGCATTTTTTTCTTGTTTATTTTTTAAATGGGGGAGCTTTTTTTTTGTAATGTTCTTGTTAGAGACTTTTATAAATTTCTCCTGTGCTCTCAGAGGCCTTGACTTTCTTGAAAAGATTTTCCAATTAATATTACACTTTTCTTTCTCTTTTTCTTATGTCTCATGCCTCTCTCAGTTTTTGCCCTTTCCTTTTCTTCTCACCTTCAGCTGCTCTTCTGGTTTCCTTCTTTCTTTTGCTTCTCTACTCTCAATTGCTGCTTTTAGAAAGCTGAAGGCAAAAAGGGGCTTAAATATTCTTTGCACAGAAATAACAGACATTAACTGCAATATCTCTGAATCTCTGAACACCTCTGAACACCAATCTCTGAACACCTACCAACAGCTAGGGAAGGAAGTCTTTCTTTATTCTCTTCTTTACTTTAAACTGTGCTTTAAACAGTCCGGGAGTGCATCACTGTGTTCTTAGGTAAAATGTCTTGACGTGAAGTCAACAAGTGCTGTCTGTAATGCAACAAAACAATACAAATTAGTAAAGCTCAATGGATACAGTTGGAAAAAATGCCAATTATGTGATAATTATAGTCAGTTTATAAAACTTCATAATTCTCAAGTTTTTGCTATGTATCTTACATTTTTAAGTACTTAATGTAGCAATAGCAGCAGGAAGCTAAATAGGACCAATATTATCTGAAAGGTCTTTTTTTTTGTAGAAAATAAGTGAATTTACATTAGATCAGAGAGATGGGACTTACACTGATCCTGTAGGATGATTAGTGCCTTCTGACGCTGAATGATCAGATTCCTGAGGCAGGCATTCATGGTCTTGCAGGAGTGACCATTAGAATGCTTCTTTATGCTAGTTCAGCTTATGCTGGACTGTCACAATAAGTAACATGCTTAGCCTGAGGGGAAAGTAAGAGGAACGAGATTGTTCAGATAAGTTTTGCTATTTCGCACCAACTTCACCCCTTTCATGCTTCCTCTCCTAACTACTCCTTTGCATGCTGTCTGCACATATGCTAACACATTCAGGCTGTGAGGAAATGTTCATGTACGTTAGGAAGACTGTGTGTGTTCATGTGCATACTTTCTGCCTTTTCCAGAGCACATTTTCTCTAGCTGATAATTGCATTTCATTTGAATCAGCGATGCAAAACTCCCAGCATTCCTGACATTGGATGAACCAGATTCATGAGAAGCCCAGGGTAATGGCAAAATTCTCTGGAAGAATAATGAACACCTCACAGAATTATAAAAGCCCCAGTCATCTGTACCCAGACTACTTGCTCTTGTTATGCTGTCTATCCAGAAAGGATAAAAATACCTATTCAAAGAGAATTTTTACCCCGTATCTTCCTGTTATGATCTGGATTCAGCAGTGCAGTAATTCAGTGGGAATTCTAGCAGGTTTTCACCTGGGACAGATTAAAAACTGAAAGTATGATCAGACCCTTCCATGTTAGAATTTCTCTGTTGTGTTTTAAAGAATGTGTGTATTTCAAACTACCCGAGAAGTACAAGACATGGGCATCATCGCTTTGAAAGCCCTGGGTGTGGAATTCATTTGTAAAGACACAAAGCATAATGGGAATTATTGGAGAAAAAAAAAACCCACATCATTATCTGCTGATGAAATTTTAACCTCCAAATTAGGCACGAAGTGGGATGACTGAATTGTGCATCCTAACTAGGGAGTGTGGGACAATACAGTCAGGAAGTCTGTTTTTGTTGGGGTTTTTTTTGGTGGAAATCTGGTCAGTGACAGATGATCTGAGCCTCTAAAAATGGACGGATAAAGTTGAATATGAGCAGAGACAAGCTTGGCATAGAGGAAGGCAGAAGAACATCCGGAAGTTCAGACAAAATTGGATAATCTTTTAAAAAGCATCAGGATTTTGTAGTCTTATTCAAATCAAACTCTCTGTTCATCTACCTTTACCCTTATTATTTTACCCCTTGACTTGGCAGTTATCCCTACGTATAGCTTCTATGCTGGTACACATCAGTATTTAATCTTTTACTTCAAACAATGCAGGAATTATTTTACATCCTTTCCATGTGTTCCTTATTAGTATCTTGAAAGGAGAGGGACCGACCTCCCAGCATTTCCTGCTCAGAAAGCCTTCAGTTCTAAATGTCTAGAGAATATTGGAAAATATTTGTTTATAAACGCATTTTTAGAACTTAGCTGCATATTCAGAGCCAGACTGGATGTGAAGGATGTTTACAGTTGTCCATATGACCAGATCTGGAATGTGAGTTGTTCATTGCAGGAAGAAAGGTCTTGGACTTCCAAAGAAAAAGAGAACTCTAAGTTTGATAAAGTTTTGTTTAGTCAAAGATCTAAATAAATTCCTGAAGGCTTCTCTTGCTCTCAGCTACTTGACGCCTTTTAATCACTTACAGATGGCTCATGTGGGACTGTTATGAGATCCAAGAGCAAACCTTCCCCAGACTTCCAAGCCACTTTATGCTAAGGCCTTACTACAGCCCAGTTAATCCAAACAATAAGTAATAAATCAGATACTTCAAGCCATTCTGCTACCATTTTGCAGAATGTAATTCCACCCTTCAGAACCAAGGGTTTAGGTCTCAGCTGGGAATACAGAAATAGGTGAGATCTGTGTGATCTCACAGCTCTGAAGATTAATAATTCTAAACTTGGTTGATACTTTTGCCTTATTTTGAAACACATAGCTTCTTTGCTTTAAACTCCACCACCTAACCTGAACTGCAAATCTCTGCATAGTTTTCAATACAGACAAGAAGTAAAGGAAAGATAATGCCATTTTCTTTAACTATATTTAAAAAGAGACAAAAAAAAGGCGGCTGTAAAAACAGAGCTGAGATTTTAAAACTGGTGCGTGTATGTTAAAAAAAATTGTCTGAATGTTAATTGTGGGATCCTGTATTTGGCATCTTCTAACCATACACAGGTAGAACAAAAAGATTTTTTAGATAACACTCTTGGGCTCTTATACAATTTATTTGTTCTTATAAATGCAAAGTCATTTGTACATGGGCTTGCTGGGAAATAGAATTGTTTTTTTCAGAGAAGTGAAGTTTTTCCTTTCCTTTCATGCAAAACACATCAACAGGGCTATATTGTCAGATTTTTTTCTCTCTATAAAGAGATACTTGAATCAGGTTTGAACAGGGAAAAAAAGCACCAAACAGACTTTCAACTATTCTAATCGGCGTGATTTTTAATACTTCAGCATCATAACAATTACAAAAATACCTCAGCTATGTAATGAGGGAAAATGTCCATATACATTGCTTGTGTATTCAAATATTAAAAGGATTATTCGGTGTCTTCTCCCAGGGAATGGCTCTTTCTCATTCAATAAAACTCAATCCGGCCAATAAGCATGTCCATGTTTTTGTGAGGAATTGCTTAGACTTACCATTCCTACTTTATTTTTTTATTATAAAATGCATTGCCACTTTTCAGCTCAGTTTTCTGCTATATTTCAGTGATTGCATCCTAAGTCTTATTTCTTCCCATATGTCTAAAGAGTTGCTGTACTTTTTTGTCAGCTAAATCACAAAACTGCACAGTATTTAATTTTATATTTTTCCCATTTAGAAATTATAATGATCTGAAACTTCTTCAGCTGTAGCTTTTTTCCTGTCTCATGTGGACATCCCAATACTCAGCAGACAGTTGTTATCAGGGATTCTAGCATGACTTATTTCATCCAGCCTGGCAAAAACACAGCTGAATATCAAAGGGGTATTAACATTTCAGTTTGCCAAGAGTGGCAGATCCGTTTCAAAGCTGGCCCAGAAGACTGCAAATAATGGCCTATTAAAGAAAGGTGACAGAGTATTTCATGCTGTGTTTCATGTGCAGTCTAAAAGCATGCTGTGAGACCTGGCTAAAGCTCCAAAGAGGAAAATACATCTTGTGGCAATATTCAGCTAACAAAAAGTGAGAGAGGGATGCCTACAAATCTCAGTGCATTCCTTTAGTCCATATTCATAGGCTGGGATAATAATTAGTAAGGATTTTTGCCTTTCTTTTCGCTCACAAGTTGCTTGCAATCACATTGTAGGGCTGGGCAATGTCTTCATTCACTCTTGATGAATGACTTCTGTGAATGATTTGCAGCTTCTTGCTTGTTCACAAGCATTTCATCAGTCACAAGTATTTGATATGCAAGCTGTTTCCTTTAGAAGCTCAGGTCACAGAGTTTGTCTGCTCCCTTGCTGGATCAGAATGAAGGTTTGGATGCAAATTTTTCTGATGATGAATTTAATACTTTTTTTCCATTTGAAGATAGTTGCATTTCCCAACAGAACAAGGTTCTGTCAATGTTTTTCTGATCAGTTCTAGTGCTGAATCTCTGAAAAAATAATTAGCTAAAGGAAAATGCAAACCATATGTCTGTACCTGTCTCTATAAAATGACGTGCGTATACAAATATCCAGGAAGTACTGTGGATCATAGGGGCCCTATTTAGAGTAAATTAAACATGCTTTGGATCTCACAGTTCTTGGACGGCACTTCGCTGGTCTAATACACTAGTCCAGACTATTAATGGAAAATATTGTTTTTCCAGTCTGCGTGCCAAAACCCACACTTAGTGGAGCTGTGGAGAGGAAACTCGAGAGTGGGTGATGCATGCTATTTCCTATCTTGAGTCTGCCTGTCTGCTGCTGCATCTCCAATAAATCTCCACAGCAAAACTCTTTGTGCTGTAATAAACTCTGTACATTAGTCTTACAGGGGGATGGGGTAACTTAAGCAAGATCTTTGCAGTTCAAAAAAGAGTAAATACATCTTCTTAGTAATGGGAATCAGATTCCTTGCTCTGAGTGGGAGGCACTTTTTTTCTTCAGTGCTTCCTGTGACTGATGCAATTTGTAACCTCCCCCTTTAAGTCCAATGTGAACTTCTTGTCCTGTTTTAGCTTTTCAATCTCAAAAGGAGTGCATTCACTTGAGAAATGCAAACGGGGTTGTGCATCATTAGCCAGGGTTCAAGGTGTCTTGGCTGCCAGGGTTGGTGTAATTTTCAGTGTCATTCAACACACATTCACTGATGAGTAAATTTGCATAATAATTTCTAATGATTTGCTTTGATCAAACCCCATCAGCCTGTGGGCAAGACACTGGAAAATACAACTAGAGCAGATGAGATGCAGGTGAGAATGTGGTGGGTATTTACAGCCATATGTTGAAAAGGTGTTAGCTATGTGATCACTATTAGGGAAAGTCAGGGTCGCTGGAAAGGCAGATTGACACTGAGTAAGGCTTTTGCTAAACCTTCCTCATGCTTCCTCTTTACTGTTATTTCTGCTGCTATCGATTGGCATTTCCTAGCTTGGTTCTTGCAGGAAGCAATGTACAGGAGCAAGAGCTGGTCCCCTTGCAGGCTTTTCACCACAATGGCCTCAGGCTATCAAGACAAGAAGTTACAAACCCTCTCTCTGTGACACAGTCAAGTTCCAGCCAGTCCCACTGTGGTTATCAGCCAAAGGCTTGCCCATGACATACACATCAGCTAACAGGTACTCTTGGTACCTCAGCCTAGGAGAGAGAGAAGATGAAAGCAGCATGTTTCAGGGATCATAGCTAGCAGTGACCTCTGGGGAACTGCAGCCACTGATATGTTAAAGTGTTAAGAAAGAACAAGTCAGATTTCTAAATACATTTGTATTTAGCAAGGTGTGTTTAGAAGGGACACATTTGTCATTTATTTTAATAGTAGTCCTGGGGTTCTTTTCTTTTTTCGAAAGCAATTTTTTATTGAAGTAGAGTTGTTGTAATGGCTAATCCTTTCAAAAGCATGTTTTTTGAGCTTCTTTTTTTTCTAGGCTACAAAATAGCCAATAATGAAAACATTTGAAAGAAAAGAAAACCCACATTTTTTTCTCGCAATGTTTTCCCATTATTGAGGATAGAATATTTTCAAATGACTATGAAGAAAAAAACAAACAGAAAAATTAAATAAACTATACAGACAGCTTTGCTTGGGAAGAGGATCAGATATCCACAGGGCAAGCAAGAACCCTGGATGCAATAGCTTTTAATGCGCATGAAAATCTGGTCAGGGGAAAACTACTTAACTTTATTAATCTCCAAGAACTGTTTTGATTATGTCTTTTTAAGCAGCTTGGTCCATACAAATTGAGGGATTTTTTTACTAACTCAGCAATATCTGGGAATGAACTGATGAATACTTTCTCACATCTGCCTACACTCACTGATGACATTTTCCTAATGTCAGAGACAAACAACACCTTTTTGCAGTGCTTTTTAGCTTCTCCTTTATTGTTCTGAGCTTAAACTGAGTTCAAACAGCTATCAAAACATTTCCAGCTGGGAGAGAGGAAGGTGTAATAGCTAAGCTTATGATGGGCTGAATATGCCATTCCCCTTTGAGTTGCAGGAGGAAGAACCTACAACATTTGTTTCAGGTTATGGTTATTAAAAGACAAGTTCCCACAGAACTCTTCAGTGTGGGGAAGAAAATTCAGGCAGGGCACGGAGAACAGCAGCTTTGTAATTCATTGCGTGTATAATGTCCCTAAGAAAAAGGTTGCAGTCAGTGGATAAATGGATATTTCTTACCTCTACAGAACAGTAACAATTATTGTGTCTTTGGAGACATTATTATAGTTATGGTAGGGGAATAGTTTCATCCTTCCATGACTGGTAAATAGCATTTCTTCTTTCTTCTTTGTAAGAGAGATTGGATTATTTCTTTTGTCAAGATATATCCTCATTGATATAGGAATTGCTTAGGAGAACAGTTTTCACAAGCTCTTTTCCATGTGTCTGAAAAGATGAAGAATGATGCTCTGCAGGAATATAAATCCCTGAGATGTAGACAGGAGTTTTATCTTTGTCTATTTATTACATAGCATTTCATGCAATGGCACAAGTTTAACAGGGAGACAACTTTTGGTTTGCAGAAGCATTTGGGTTTATGCTTTACCATCAGCAATCAAGAACTCAGTTTCCTGCAGATCCCAGATGAGGTGCACACCTAGCAGTGTCTGAAACAATCTGCCAACTGACATAGAGCCACTTTGCAGTTTGTTATATTTAGACACTGGCCAGTTTTGGGGATCCCGAAGTACCTAACTTCTGCACATGGATTCACACCTAGCAAATATCCAGATATTTCAAGGGTATAGATAGTTCTGCTGTCCATCAATGTGGCAGGATAAGGGCTATAGTAGTGCATTCTTTCCAATTCTCATTTCCAGTGCTCCCCACATGACTGGTGAAAGCAGCACATGTGTGATATTTCCCCACTCCCTTCTTCTCCCTGCACCTTGCCCCAGGGTTGTGATGCAGGAGAAAATTATTTTCAATGAAACTAAGTAAAATCAGATATGGGAGTCACTCAACCACCTATGTGCTGTGCTTACCAGAGTTATTTCTCACTCTGTAGCTGCACTTAATCCATGTGATTTGAGTGTATGTGTCTGTGAGATGTGGACTTGAACAACAGGCAAGGTAATGAGCTAAATAAACTTTGCAGAGTAAACTGGTATGTGCTCATGAGCCAAATGTAACGGGAATTAGGTGTGGATTTCCTTAGGGGGATAGATCTCCAGTTGTCAGGAGTGGTATTCAGCTTGCCTGAAAAGTGTGAATGCATTTCTGTATTCTGTTGTAAGAGGCTGCTGGAGAATGAGGGTTACCATAGCAATACAGAAAAAATTTAAACAGCTAATACTTCCTCCCTAGCTGAATAGAGTGGGCTGAATAGCAGAATCTGAAATCATCATCTTTGGCACAACGAAGTTCATTGTAGATGCACTTATTAAATGTTTTCTTACATCATGCCGGATACTCTACCGGACCTCAAAGTGCTGTGCCAGTGTAACCTATAATCTGGATCAGCAGCACTCAAAGGTAGGCACGTTTAAGTGGAGTGATGACAGTTGAGTACCACAACATAGGATGATTCAAACCCTAGTGAAAGACCAAGTGTGACAGCAAGACAACTACCAAGTGATGTTGTGTCCACTTGGAAGAGATAAGAACGTTGATTTTGACAGTCCCTTCTTCAGTCAGACTGCTGTAAACTGCATATTATAGAAGGCTAAAAAAGAAACTTGCAAGGAAATTTACTTCTTTCTTTAAAGCACTCACCATATGAATCACCTTTTACTTTTTGTCTTGAACCATCCTGTACTAGTTTTCTGCCACTGACAATAGCCAGTATTGGGTGCTTTCAGAAGCTATACAGACAGAGCAGTGAGGTGGTTCTTCCTTCCCTGGTACACCTGTCCAGGAGTTAACTCATCAGGCAAATTGCATATTTGATATGTTTATGAGTTGATTTGAATTTGGTGTGCGTGTGTTTTGTGTTTGGGGTTTTTATATTATTTATGTATGTATTTTTATTATCTAGCTGCTTAAAATAACGAGACTGTCTCATGGCTCACTTTTAGGTTGGCTGCCTTGAACAGCTTTATATTATCACTAAACTTTATCTTGTCATTACCGATTTTGTTGCTTTTTGGTGGGTTTTTTTGGGTTTAGTTGTTTTTTTTTCTGTGGTTTAGGACAATATTGAACACTGTGGGTGTCAGAACAGATCCCCGTAGGATCTGTGACAGAAAAAGTGTTCCATCAGTTGTGAAAACTGAATATTTATCCTGTTTCCTCTCTTCAAATAGTGTTTAATTCGCAAGAAGATGCTCTCTTTTTTCCCTTTCACATGGTGCAAATGAATGCTTTAGATCTTATCTAAAGATCTCCACTCAGTACTAAATTCAGCATTAATTCTTAGGGAACTTGGAGATTTTCTATACAATTTTTTTCCAGCTTAGGGAAATGTAGTCACTTAGTTGCTGAGGACAGCAGTTTCCCCCCATAACTGAGAATCACAAGTAGTCGATATCCAGGTTTCTTCTATGAACATGTCCAAAACACTCCAAAAATGTAGGTCCAGCTTTTCTGCCATGTTCACCTGCAGAGACATTATTCCAGGCACAGCAGAATTAGTAGGCTCAACAGTCTCACAACAAACACATTGTTCTGAAGTAAGTTTGTTATGAACTCACACTGTCTTCAGTGCTGACAGAGGCTATTTCATTTTTGCTGAATACTGTGCAAAGTAATGAATCCAGCTATGGACTTGCAAAGTTACATTATACAGTCACCCAAGGGGGTTCTCCTTGTCCTTGCTGTGCATACAGAAATGTGCAGTCTAGCAAGTAACTTGTATGTGGCTGCATATTTTATTTCTTCTCTGAATACTGTGCTGTCAAAACGTATCTGTCCCATCACGTGGAGGACCTGTGTGTCAAGCTATAACTAAATCCCTTTGAATAAGAATATGCTGCCTTAACTGAGACCTTTTCTTGAGTTTTCATCTTTTTCTTTTTTAATTATCTCGATTGCTTTTGGTAGCACATGATGTCTTACAGGCACTGCCCACAGCTTTACGTGCAGACAGGCTCATAGCTGGCTGGATGCTTTCATAATCAGTGGCATCTGTGTTCATTTGTAAGCTGACAAGCTCACATAGCCGGGCCTAATGGTTGGTGACTTCCAGGAGAAATCAGGTTGTTTTTATAAACCACGCATTTCTGCAGCATCCCCCATAAGCTGTGGTATGGTTTTCCTTGTCAATAATGACAGTAGCTCTGCACCTTATTCTTTTGGGTGTCATCTCTGTTCAATGTTGCTGTCTGTTAAAGCATTTCTAGTTTTTTAATTGTGCTTTCCCTTTGAGATAGTTTCATGACTGACACATTACAGAAGTTGCAATTTTACTGTATGAGCATCTTTGACTTGATGGTCCCCTGAATAGTGATAACACAGAGACTGAGGAGGAAACAAGCTGTCAGCAGATGTGGAATTTTACAATATGAGTAGATTCAATTCCCTGCTCTTGTTATATCTCTCAGATTGTCACAGATGAGATACAAAATTACTACAATGAGATATCCATAGATAAAAAAGATGGGTAAGAAGGAAACACACTTGTCCCCACTTCTGGTTCGAACCACAACTCTGAAGGCAATTAGTTCTTGCACCTCATCTTTAGCATTCTACTGCCCTGTCAGCTATATTTTCTCAAATGAATAAATAGTGATTCTACCCTCTCTAAATTTTAGAGAAATTTGTGTAATTGGTGACATTGCCTCAGAGGATTAGGCAGCCAAAGTGCTTTGACTTTCAATAAGATAAAAATCCTTAGGGATACATACTACAGTATTAACAGCCTCTATCTTTTTTTTCTTTGTCTTCCTTTCCACATTCCCACTCATACACCAAGGTGCATGTCAGCAACAAATAATAACATTGTCAGGTCTGACTAGCTTGCCTTGATTCCACTCCTGTTTGTGCTTTCTCCCACAGCAGTGCTGAGGCATGTTGAAATAGCAAGTATTAATAATCCTCTAGTCACTTCCTGCAAATCCTCCCTTCCCTGCCGCAGCCCCAGAAGGATAGCTTAGGGACTAACCAGAGAGCAGCTGAGCTTTACAACATGCAGGAGATGTCCTCAGAAATTTAGTGGCATACCCTCAGGAGTGCAACAGCAGAGCACAGAAGCACGAGGATGGCTTTAGAAAGTGTCTGTGAACATCTGCTGCTAAGCTAACCCAGATGCTTTGGCCCCAGTGTCAATTATCCAAGTTTATGCTATACTCCAGGCATGTCACAGATCCCTTTTGAAAAGGGGGCTTCAGTTGCTAAGTGATGTCAGAGCATTAGTAACTTTATGATCTCAGCCTACTAGCTTTTGCCCAAATCTGGAAGAATTGCTATAGATGGATGAAAGTTGAAACAGGACTTTAGGCAGACAAATCTACAAAATCATATTGCTTCTACTGCATAAACCTTAAAATTGTTATAAGAAAAGTAGGGACACTTTTCTTATGTAATATCTTACAAATTTCTTGTTTCTGAAAGGTTGTGTAGAAAATACTACAGCCTGCAGATGTATCCCATTAGGAAGTTTAACTGGAAATTACATATAGTTTTATAAAGCTCTTGTTTGTTGTGACCCCCAGAATCAGGGCAGGTAACAGAAGTGTTGCTTCTTACCTATGAATCTTCCTGTGAGAACTCAAAAAGGAGAGATCCCCACTAATAACACATTTGGCACAGTTCTGAGGAAATGGATATCAGAAAAGCCTCACTAAATAATGAATATATTATCTCCTTCCCCCCCCCCCCCCCCCCCCCCCCCCCCCCGAGCCCTACTAGCATGGACAAAAACAGAGAGAAGAGATTGCAGAATGAAATAGATGTGAAATACAAGGGTCCTTTAGAAGGCACTCGCAAGAAATAAAATAACACATTTATATTTTATAATGTGGTCCCCAATCACCAAAGAAAAAGAATAAAACTATGCAATTCCCTATAGACATTCTGTATGATAGCACTACTTTAATAATTGAAAAAGAAGTCTTTTTTTTTAAAGAATTCTACGTTTGACTCCCTCCTGCCTTCTGAATGCATTACCCTGACTGACTGGGAGAACTCTGTCTGAAGCAGTGTGATGGTATAGTACTGGCTATGTTCTTTTAACTTCAGTGTCCTCTCTCTTATAAGCCTGGTTTTCACAAGATGATCTGACTGACTGCCTCTGAAAGTCACAGTCCCAGTAACATGGCATTTTCCAGAAGTGTACAGACGGGTGCAAGGGAAACTGAGTGAAAGATCCTAGGATTTCTTTACACAACTGCTCTCCTTTAATACTTACATTAGGTCATGTGGAAAACTGGGCACATTAAACACACAGGTTCTGCACGAGACTTTATGCACGTGGATCCAAATGCGACTGTGCATCTGATGTGCCATTTTTGATGTGCATACTTTCTACAGAGAGGGACTGGTAAGGGTAGGGATTTGTTTTTCTTTGTTATTTAATCTAGTGAGCACTGACATAAATTTGGCAGTGAAAATATTTTCTGTGGTTGCTCTGTGAGACATCTTGGGTGATTGATTTTCCTGCACAGACAGAAAATCTGTGTCCAGATAAAGCCTCACAAAACACAGGTTAGTAGGAATACACAAAGAATGTGAGTGAATAACCAGTGTTTTTTGATCATGTCTTAATTAAGGAATTATGACTATGCCAGGAAACAATGCTTAGAATAATGTGGCAAATGTTATAATGCATACAATGGAACTAATTTTTTTAGTGAAAATAAACAAATCTTGTTAAATCTATAAACACCTTTTGGTTTTTGAACTCCCATGCTGGTAATGTTATTTCTCAGATGATATTTTAACACTACAGCTTTGCAGTAGAGCAAAACAGTAACTTTGGGATAGATATTCCCTTTTGTTATTATGTGGGTGGGAAAGTAAACTTCCTTAATTTGAAGAGGTGAAGGAGTTATCTCCACAGCTCATTTTCCTTCTTAAAATACTGTCTCTAAGTAACTTGGAAGGCACAAAGTATCCTTGTATGTCTTCTGTTAGGCTTTCTAAGTTCCTGAAGAAGGAGCCTGGGGAGCTGATGTGGAATGTGAAGTACAGAACTTCATGCAGTTTCCCCATTATTTATATAATGCAAAAACCAGGACCACTGAAATAGACTAAATAGATTGGCACTCAGGCCACTTGCTATTTGTTAGCAGATTGGCACTCAGCCACAAATGGAAAACTGTGATGAAGAAAAGCAGAATCATGTCTCCTTTTCAATGCTACCTGGAAAAAGCAGATGTTATCTGTTTTCCCTTTTCTTTCTCTTTGCTGGTTCTTTTTTCCATATAAGGAATATGACACTACATTTGAATTCCTTGTCAATCCCAGCTTAAGTTCTTGGGATTTATTTTTCATGTACTGGAAATTCTGCATCTGGCTTTATTCATTTATTTATGTATTATTTAGATGTCTAAAATAGTCTTCTGCCTTCCCACCATTATGCAAGTAGAGATTTTCTAAAGGTTTTTCCCTAGGTAACCTTTTTTTAAACTCAGCCTCTCCTCTTTTCGTCCCTTCCGAAAATTAAACATGATGCAGTGAGAAGGTATTCAGTACAAGGCAGTTTGATAACATTACCATCCAAGGTACTAGCTATTTTGAAGATCTATTGTTTTATATTTCACTGTTTCTATCACTTTGCTCAGGCTCGAACTCCACAAGTCAGTCCTGGTTATTTCTGAAAATCCTGCATTGGAAATGTGATCTATCTAATAAATGAACAAACAAGGGAAGGGGAAGCCACAGGAAAAATCACAGAACAAATCCTCTTTGCTGTGTTTTTGATTAAGGCTTTTCTTGGGTCATGTGGAAAACTAGGCACCTAAACTCATATTATGGAGTGATGGGATTTGAGTGTGTATCTCCAGTGTCCTTGTATGAATTGAGGAGAAATGGAAAAATGAACATCCTCTGTTGCCTGAAGAAAATGTGATGCATCATAGTACATTCGACTCCAACCCTGTCACAGGATCACTACAACTTTCCAAGAGGGCTGGCAAGCCTCACAGCTCTGTCCTCATTGCCTCCCATTGAAATAACAGCTTTCCTGTTCTGAAAAACCTGTCTTGCACAGGAATATTTTGAAAAAGAAAATAAAGCAGCTACTGAAGACTTTATTTTCTACACACTTTTGATTATTTTGAATTTAGGAGTCAGTGTTGATGTCATATGCAAGAGTGTATTTCCCTTTGCTTATGTTGCTAGGATGTGATTTTGTAATTTGCTTTTCTTTAGTAAGAATCAATGTTTTTCAAGACTATTTTTAGAATGTAGCTCTTTCTAAAAGACTCAAGACAGACAAGATGTTATCTGTGGAGCTCACAGTGCAAGTTACACTGTAAGCCAATGCTGTAGTTTTCAGGCTTTGGTTTTGCACACAAAATGGTCTCAGAGGGTTTAGGGTTAGTAAGGAGAGGGGAATAAGGGAAGACAAGGGTGGCAGCATGTTGTCTCTCTGAAGAAAGTGTTAAGAGGCAAGCCAGTTATGCATGTTTGGCATATTGAAGGTTTATAGCATGAGACAGTAACTCTCCACTCTGAATCACTGTGATGATAAGGAAAACACATGTCCCATTCCTGAATTCAAGGAAGAAAAGCCTACAATTCTTTTTCTTCCCTAAGCATCTTTCCAGATACATATTCTCTGGCTACATAATAACTTGAAATAGACCTCAACAAACTTCTGTTTTTAAACATTTAAAACTTTTGGTATTTGAATTTAGAAATTAGTAACCAAAACACAAATCATTTTTAGATAAAGGTTAAAAAGAGATGGTTAAAAAAGGAAAATGCGAAACCTCAGAAGATAAATATGTTTGAACTCCAACATGCAGAAGCCAGAGCTGTCGTTGTCTGCCGCTGGTAACGCAGGTGAAGCTTCCAGGGCCATGCTCCTTGAGAACCACCTTTATGGAGACATTAGGAGAGGAGGAGATGCTGTTCTGGAGGCTCATTATCACAAAGCAAATCCACATATGAGGCTGGTTTAATTTAACAATCCTGCTTCTATCAAGTACATAATTTTTATTGTGATTATACTTTCAGGAAGGAAAATGAAAATGATGAACCCACATACCTACAACATCAGAAAGACTCTGAAAGCCAACTCACAGGAAACAGTACCACATATTCAGCTCTTTTTGTGGCTCTCCATACTCCCTACCTCTAAGATGCGATTTTTTTTCCCCCTCTTGGTTATGACTTCTTCAAATATCTAACCTCTACTAGTCCTTTAGTCCTCTGGTAGGAAGCAAATGCACAGGATCATATGCAGTGCTTTTAAATTACAGACACCTTGACTCAGGACACAGGAATTCAGCACAGCCCTAAAGGGCTGATATAATACTGTCCTGCCAGGCTACACTGCCTATTTTCTGCTTCAGCTTTAGCTTCCCAAATCATCCTCAGTATAGTATTTTGTGATAATATAAGCCTGAAGCCACAAAGGCTTGCTATAAGGCCAGTTCCTCTTCAGTGAGAAAAGTTCCCAAGTAATTTGACTTCTTCCACACCAAAGTGTCACTGAGGTAAATTGGGTTCCTATTCTCTTGCATTCACAGAGGTATGACGAGTCTTTCTTTTTTTTAAGAGATCAGGCATTCAGAGGTAAATGCTCTCCTTCTGGTTCTGTGAAGAGCTTTTACATTTCAGCGGTCATACCATTGTAATGAGTGAAACCAACAGACCATCTGGTCCTCTATTTGATCTCTGGTAATGGCCGGTACCAGATGCTTCGGAGGACAGAGCAGCAGAATCTACAGCCGAATAACCAGCCAGTTTTTTTCAGCTCCTGTCAATTAGTGGCTCACTCATGCTTTATAAAGTGAGCATGTTTTATTTCTTATACTTTTTGTCATCCAATAATCTTAAACTATAACTGTTCAATACAATTTTAGGCTTGTATTCTGGAAATACTGATGCTGGAAATTTCTTATCCTCCTCCACATTTTCAGGAATTTATTTCACTTTTACAGTTGACTATAGATGATCAAAGGATTTTACATTTTATGATGTAAAGGCAATTTTCAACACAGCATAGCCATGCCAGATAGTAAAATATAGTTATTTGTTCCAGTGACCATACTCTTCTTCAGCTCTGGCTTGTTACACCCTTGTTCAGTGGGATTTTAGTTTTGTACTGATTAGAGTAGAAACTGGAACAAATCTTAATAAATACTACAACTGGGTATACAAGAGCACCCTGGTTGAGTGGGCCAGACATAATAATATTGAATCCTAGTTTGTAATTCAGGTTTAATAAGTCCGATCTGTACCTCAGAACCCAAAAGCTTTGTTGATCTCATCTGTGTCTAACTGCATGCTCCTACAGCCTTTGCCACAACAAAGTGGTATCTTCATTAGTGTCTCTTGGAGGTATTGCTGGACAAACTGTTTAATAATAGTTTCTAGTGTGCAGGTTTTTGCATTAATAAATAGCAACAAGCACAAAGTGGGTTTATTTCAGGCTCTTACTTCCAACTAGTAAGCTACAATGTACTGTTGTTGGCCAAGTAGTGGGATGTCCTCAGTCAGTAATGGTTTGTATATTTAACTGGTTATTTTTAGTTTTTAAGTGAATCACTTACCATTTGTTTTCTGTTTCATGCCAGAATGGTGAATCTTTGTGTCTCATAAGATGAAATTTGATTCACTGGTTGTCTCAGACCTGAAAGATTGAGCCAGAACCTTAAACCAGAGTCTCTGTATTACGCATGTGGGATGGAGAGTCAGAGCTGTGCAACTTCACCTTTCTAATCAGGCTCTGTGTGAATGAGGTTTCACAAACAATGGTGCACTGGTTTTGGCTGGTATAGGGCTTGTTTTCTTTATAGCAGCTCTTCCAGTGTTATGGTTTGGACTTGCAATGGAAGCTGTTTTGATAACACAGTGATGTTTTTGCTGAGCAGTACTTCCAGAGCATCAAGGCCTTTATTACTTCTCACTCTGCCCCACCAGCGAATAGGCTGTGGGGGCACAAGGAGCTGGGAGGGAACACATCCAGGACAGCTGAGCCCAGCTGACCCAAGGGGAATCCCACACCATATGATGTTGTGCTCAGCAAGAAAAGCTGGGGGAAAAGGAAGGAAGGGGGGATGTTTGGAGTCTGTCTTTCCCAAGTAACTGTTATATACAATGAAAATAACTAAACACCTGCCTGACAATGGGAAGTCCTGAATGAATTTTTCTTTTTTTTTTCTTTGCTTTCTCTGCTGAACTGCCTTTATTTAAACCCATGAGTTTCTTCTCTTTTGCCCTTCTCATTCCTCTCCCTCACCCCATCACAGGTAATTCAGTGAGCACCTGTGTGGAACCTAGCTCCCTACCAAGGTCAGCCCCCTATAAATGCTTAAAAACTGGAGCATCCTTCCCAAACAGCTATTGACTTTCTCAGCTCACTTTTTAAAGATTACTTAGGGTCCCAGCTTTCAGAGGCCTTTTAGAGTCTGCTAATTTTTCAGATGTTTTGGTCTGTTTTTTCCTACCTTTTCCATGATTTAAGACTTTCTTTTCTCGTTTTGCTATTAGAAAAATAGATCTAACAGTGAAAAGGACAGGGTCTTTTTTTTTAAAGAAGGTTATCTGGGAAAGAAAGGTTCACAAATCAGATCTGCCATCTAGCCAGGAGAGGAATGCAAAGAATTAATTAATATATGGAAAGAGCATGCAGCAGAACATGATTTCATTTAGAGTGCACAGAACCAGCACATTTATGACAGAATTGCTTTGCAGCTACCTCAGGGAACACAATATAAAAAACAATCTTATGTGCAGAATGAGAAACAGTGGCAAAGGCTGCACGTTATTGAAAGTTAACTGCAAAGTACTGAAGAGTAATTTTGTCAAGTGTGTAGGAAAGCTAACAAAGTTGAATAGCTGTGAAATTTCACATCTGCTTCATGGAAGAGACATGATTGATTTGGCTTCATATAGAACTGCACTTGTCAATAGATCAAAAATTCATTTACACTCTAAAAAGTTATCAGCCTTTTGGAAAGGCTTAATATGCAATATGCTATATATTGGTATAGGTGTAAATTTAGCAGGTTTGAGAGGCTTACAAGTGTAGATTCAGATTGGTTCTTAGATAAATAAACATGCAAATGCTACCTCTGGTAGATGGATTATAAGGTGGTATCCAGGTACAGTTGTTTCAGACCCTGCATAATATGGACATGTCAGTGTATCTGTCATTTGGCAGAACTCTTCTAGATTAAACAGAACTATTATTTGAATTAGTTCTTTTCTTCTCTTCTAAAGCTTATCCTTGTTTTCAGGTCAGTTTGATGAAAATGTATCAACAACTTTTACAAATCACTGCAAGGGAGGAAGAAATGAGTAAAAATCTCTTCCTAGTGTGAATATTTACTGTGGCATGAAAAGACAATTGATTATCAGCATGATTAACTGCAAGAAATCCTAACACAGCAAAAAAGCCAATGACAAATTGGCACAGGGAAGGGAACTGAATGAAAGGAATAGGTTTTCAATATAAGCATAATCTAAAGCATGGCCTCAAGTCACCAGATGGCTCAAGGGATTAGCAATGCTATATAGTCTTTCACCTTCCTCCTCTGTCCCCTCCCCTTCAAGCAACAGGTTCAAATGTTCAAGTAAGGAACATAAGCATCCAGCCAGCCACAGCTTAAAGGGTCTTTATCTACAACAGGCAGCATGGTAAAAGTCATCACTATCTAACAGCGTTATCTCTGTGAGAAGAATTATATGCTGGGGCTGTGTGAATATTTCTTTGTTGATGAAAAGAAAAGCATTCATCTGGTTTAAATTGAATTCTTCCCTTTGAAAAGTTTCAGTTTAGTTTTAAGTCCTTTCAAGAGACATCATGATGTTTATGTTCGTTTCATAGATGTAAACCATAAATCTGTGAACATGCAGGGGGGATCTGAGTTTTCATTTCAGTATAGAGAGTGTTCTGCCAGAGATGTTTCTGAAGTTTGCTTCTGGTCATATTATTTTCTTAGGGGAACACATTCAAATACCATCAAAGTATGATCATAACTGCTAATAAGTGAAAATCCTTTAGGAAATCTTAGTAGACTACATACTACTTAAGACAAATTTTTAAGTCACCATATGAGGAAATGTGGGGTAAAATGTTTTGAGGAGTTATCTTTTCCCCTATATTTGTAATGCTTACATTGTAGATAGATAAAGGGTTTTAATCCTTGTCATGAGGGCTATTAAGCTATGTTTCAACATCATGAAAATCAGTAACCAAAAGCATTGATTGTATTGATCTACATTCAAGTAAACACTATTGAATAGAATAAAAAAACCCAAACCAGAACAAACTAAAGTGGGAGGGGTCACTGAAGCCTATGTATTAACTGTAATCCAGAATACTCTACCATTTATTCTTGTGTGGCAATTCATTAATTAAAAAATAAAATATGTCTTAACTTGAATTTTCAGCTGGTCATACTCTGCTAACTTTCAGCTATAGACTTAAATTACTCTCTTCAGTAGAAGTAACATTTTATCCTCTATGCAAGATAAATGCAGAAGAGGGGAAAAAATAGTTAAGTTTAATGACCTGATTTTATGTTGCAGCTTTGATAAAACTCTGCTTTTCTCCTTTTGCTCAGTTACTTGCCTTTTGTAGCCTTTTTTTTTCTTTCAGGCAGCTGCAGTACACTGCATGATTTATACTTCAGATGCTAAAATATTTATTTTCTTGGATGTTCAGGCATTTTCCTAATATTATATCAGTTTATTTTGTAAATCTTGACCCTTCAAGGTAATATGTTGGCCCCACTGATGTCACTGGCAAAGCTTTTTCAAACTTGAACAGGGAGGAGGTTACCCTCAAGGTTATCATTGTGGTAAAACTGTAATGATCCTAGGTTATATTCAGATTAGGTTCATATTGCCTGTGATTTCACTCTGTATGTTTTTTTGTTTGACCAAGTATATACTCTTCTCCTGGAATGATGCATTCCAGATAATAGTATATATTTATCAGCTGTGCCGTGATGTTTGGGTACAATGGTACATGTGGAGGATAAAGTTTGGGATGTAGATCTATATTGACTGTATTAAGTCACAAAGTAATAGGACTCAGTTTACAGCTTGGTGCTGCTCATCACCCTCTTTACTTCCCATGTTGTAGGTGGTGTGGTTGTAGATTATGGAGCAGAAAAACATTAGTTTGAAATGGGCATAGTCTGGTAGATCTCTGCAACCCCAGGGCCCTTTGACAATCTCTCCTTACTTAACTATGGAGTGCATTCTCCAGAGTGAAGGAGCTACTCTTTTCTTGTAGCCTTTACAGATATGAAGAACAAGAAATGGGATTTCTCTTTCCTTTGTCCATTTATACTTAGGCAATTCCATTTATATTTGTATTAAACAAAAATAGATAAGAGAATGCTGAACTTAAACAACAGTCCCTGGTTCTGCCAGGACCTTTCAATAAATTATTGTTTTGTGCATAAGGAAATCATTAGGAAGAGAAGTTCAAAACAGTGTTTTGATGGCTCAATGAAAGCCGTCACTAAGCAAGTTCAGTGCTGAATAGGCAAAGTTTTGCTCAGATCCTCTCACTTGCAGTATCTTACCTTAATCAAGATAACTAATGAATCTAGAAGAATAACATCAGGAGAATAAATAACGTAGTGTAAGCTAGTCTTGCATGCAGTTTGGCACCTGGAAGAGGAGGTATGCCAACTGAACTACATGTTCATCAAGGTCTGCCCAGCACTACCCCATCACCAACCACTACACAAGTTCACATCTAAGGGTTCATATGGCAGAAATCTTCTCCTGAGACTATTTCAGGTTTTCATATTCTGTCCATATCATTTTCTGTCATTTAATACTTCACAAGTAGCAGACCATCTTGTTGTTCCTTAACAACATCTCTTTGTAATCTCCTTTGAAACTTGCAAGGTTTTCTCTGTATTATATGTACAATGTATTGTGATACCACCACGTCAGCTACAACACAAATTTCAGCACACTTGCAGACTTAGCAGTTTTACGGTACAATTACTGTGATGGCTTTGGCAGACATACGAGGCTGCATATCTTATTCAGGAAAAACTTCTGTAAGTTCATTGAATGCAGTTAATCAATGGAGACAAATCATGCTGACATTGAATTCACAAAGTCTGCCTTTTGTTCACATACATTTCTGTGTAAAACTGGTACACTGAGAGTTGCCAACCATAGGCCTGAGGGGCTTTGAATATATCCTGCTTTCCCAGGTTAACATGGGCTTCCTCTGATTCTCTGAAGGACATGCACCATTTTACTATCAGCTGTAATTTCAAATGATAACATGGAGTCAGCTTGTTGGTCTTTAGCTATTTTAAAATCCCTTAAATATGTTGGTTTCTGTGAAGTATCTGCTGTGCAAAGCAGTGCTCAGTCTGAAATTTGTAGAACAGGTATCTAAACAGATTGAAATTTATTGGAGTCACAGTATTTTTACATGAACTATTTAGTGAAGAGCAGGATGTAAAGCTGTGGATTCTAAACATGGTTGTATGTAAGGCAAAAATGGTTTTGGGTAAAATTTATCTTGTAGATCTTCTCTGAGCACTGTCAGTGTTGTTTCAAAAACGTTTGAGCCATAACATTATTTTTACAGGAAAACTCCTTAAAACCTATGTAACTGAAAGACTAAATGCAAAATTTGGCCCACACGTTCAGTGTGAATATCCTGTGTGCTAGACTTATTTTGAAACTGGGTAGTTTTGGGCAATTTTACAGTTGTTCTCAGATTACAATAAAATCCAAACCAGACTACAGAAACGTGCAAACGTTATTGTTAGCCTGTCTTTCAGCTCTGGTCTCATAAAATAAATTTGAAACTGCAGATTTCCAGCAGAAAAGCTTTCAGACAGCTCACCATTCAGAGCCATGCGAGATGAAATGGAGGTGGGAGGACCACCCTTTTCAGAGGTGGGTGCAGGCCATGTAAACAGATGTGGCTGGGCTCAATGGGGGAGCCTGAATGGCTGCATTGTTCCTTCCCTTCCCGGCCCCCCTTCCACCCTCCCAGCAGGGACCCTGCGCAAGTCCCGCTCGCAGATGAGAGCTTAAATTCTGCGTGTTACAGCTGAAGAAACCCCAAGTGCACTGGGTTTTTATTAAGTCTATCAAATATCTTGAACACTAGTTTACCTCCCCAGAGCCAGTTCAGAGCATTCCAGAGCAGCTTTTACAACAGCTTCTTTTCGCGTGTATGGCAGAATTAATTTTAAAGACAACATCAAAGTAATTTCCAGTTGAATTTCTACATTTCTCAATTAATTGTAGGTTATTTTTGAAAGTAACTCATTTTCAGTTGTTTGTGACTTGTGATGAACCTATAAATAGGATCTTTAACATGTACACACATATATATTACTGTTCAATAGCTTTACATTAAGCACATTCCAAGAAGGAGGACTTGGGAGATACTATAAACATATTTTATATAAGGATACATGTATATATACAAGTATATATACAAGGATGTATGCCATGCCTTCATTAAAATCTTCAAAGCATATTGTAGGGACACAATTCAAACAAGTGTTGGTAGAAGTTCATCCTGAAACAACCACACCACTGCTGAATTACTGAATTATCATATATTACATTTATAAATAATGGATTTATTTCATAGGGGACTCTTATTGTTGAATACTTGTAAAGGTCACAGATACCAGCATTTGGAAGCTTTAAATAACCTTGGTTTCTTTCAATAACCCCAGGGACACAGAGATTTGTGATTTCTTAGGTCTTTCTGGGGAACAGACAGCAACAGCAGTGCAGTTCTAGCTTAACCGTTTAACTAGTGCTTGATTTTACAGAAATAAAGCAACACCATTTTCCCCATTTAAGTTCAGTACAAAGTTATTCATAAAATACACACTGTTGTATTCTGCTGCACAACAGTGCGGGTTTTCCCCCTCCCCTAGTCATGACAAAAGTTTGTAATGAATGTATAATTCGTTAACTTTGTGTATAAAGATCCTGAATGTATTTTGTAGACATTTCTGGCTTGAAGCATGCCGAACATTGCCAAGACAGAGAAAGAGGAAGTGAAACAGAAGGGAGAGGAGGGCAAAGGAATGCACGCTTTGTAAGTGCCAGTTTGCACTTCTTTCATATTCAAAACTTAAGCTTAGTTCTGTGACAGTTCAACATGCACATGTGATAAGAGGTCTAGTTAATTTTCCAACCTCTAAGTCCTTTGTTTGTATCAACAGGAGAAACTTGAGAAAGCAAAATAAACCCAACAGTGTACTTTAAACAGTATTTCAGTGTTGCCCTGCAAGCATTCAGTTTGCAGTTCTGCTGCAAACCTGCTGCCGTAGGCAATATACAGGAGTGTGCACAATCCCCCTTTTTGGAGGATAGGGCTTGGTTATTTATTCTTAGGCACACTATCAAAGCTTTTCTTTTCTTTTTCCTTTATTTTCTTTTGGTAGTATGGTTCTATCTCAGAAACAGTGATAGGGTGTAAATAAGGTGGCCTGATTTAATTTCTTGTTCTGCCACACACTCTGACTTTGTGTCTCATGTCATTAATAGATCTAATAGGATTTTGGCGTGAAACCAAAGGGTGGGGGGGAGGAAGGGATGAGCTGCAGAGAGAGCTGCTGCCTTTCTCAACTCGAAAGCGATGTCAGGCCTATCAGCCTCCTCTTTAGTCCTCCCTGACAGAGCTGGAGGCATTTCTCTGTACATGAATGTGTCTCATGCATTCATGAGGCTTTTTGACACCACAGCCTCTTTGTTATGAGCTAGATCACGGCTCTGCCCTTCTCTCAGCTGCCATATGGTGCAGTGGAAAGAGGCTTTCAAAGAGAGAGTGGGACTGAGGAACTGAGGCAGAGAGAAGAAAGAAATCGAACTGCAGCAGATGAAATTGATTTATTTTCAGAGCAAAAGGGGCAAGTGACTACGACTGGTGGAGGTGGGGGGGGGATGCCTTGGAATATAAAACCGTCTGCAGAGCAGGCGAGCAGGCTGTTCAGATGACAGCCGTGCTGTGCTTGTTCTCCAGACACAGTGCTTGAAAAGAAGCATACACATTTTTGTTATCTTAGTAATGCTATCTGAGAAAGACTTATAGCCCCAGTGCCTACGCACTGGACCTCAGCAACTTCATTTCAGCTTGCGATTTTACTTTTCTGTTGAGAAGAAATCTCTCTGCCCTACCATGTGTGCATAACTGTCAAGCATTAGTATGGCAATGTTAGAAGTCTCCAAAGAGTATCTGTCTCCACCATGACATTTGGAGAAGGATTGTTTGAAGGAAGACATCAGATGATAAATTCTTCTCTCTGTTCAGCGAGTGCAAATCCATTAAAACCAGTTGAGTTTGTTTAGACTTACAGGTCATAGCCTTGTTTTACCAAGGTGACCGATTCTATTAAAAAAGAATATTAAACACAAGTCAGATTTACTTCTTGTTATTTTTCCTGCCTTATTCTTCATTCGGCTTCAAAAGGAAGCCTGTTCCACATCTGCCTGCACTCACTTTGACTTTCAGATTGGTGACAAAATATTTCAACCTGAAAAAAACCCCAACATGATGCTGATGGGTCTTAATTCAGAGAGTTTCTTATGGAGATTATTTACATTTTGTGGCAAACTGGGTTTTAATCTTGGTGTCAATATGGATCAGAAAAAATATGTATAAGGTCAAACTCCTTAAAAGTTAGGGAGAAGTCCGATAAAACTGGTTGAAATTGTAATTCTTATTCCCTGAAAAATTATTATATCTATGTAGCTATTTTCCTGCCTCTGTGAGACTGTACTAAAGGATGCAGAATTCATGGGAACAGAATCAAACATGTTGCTTAGGAATTTTGAAAGGTTTTTTTTAAGTTCATCTGGTGGTGTTTTGCATACCCTGAACTGCCTCGAAAGACTTATGGGAATTGTAGTTTAAGTGGCATGTGGGAGAACTGAGGAGGTCTCATATACAGACCATTTCCACAGTAAGAGAGGATACGTGGACAGAAGAGACAATGCAAAAGATATGGTACAGGTTTGAAATGTGATTGGCATGGGAGCCAGGGAATCATTATTTACTATGTCTCAACAAAATGACTGAAAGACACCCAATGCCAGTTTAAAATAGAGGCTTTGAAATGAATCAAGGAAGTCCTTTCTTCACACTATGAATAATTGAATTGAAGCTCTCATTGCCGCAGAAATTTCTGAAGGCCAAAAGTATTGATGGCTTTAAACAGATTTAGATATTCATTTGAAGAAGCATAAGGCTGATATTACAATGCTTGGGTGCAGTCTGCAGATCAGGAAGTCTTAGAAATGGAACATTTTTGGAAGCTGGGACAGTATGTCAGAGGCATCAATTAATTTCTGATTTTCTTGTATCTTCTTATCTCTTTTACTGACCACTATAAAATCACAAATGTACACTAAATAAACATTTTATCTGCCCAGTATAATTATTCTTTTGTTCTTATAAAATATTTATCATTTCTAGTAAGCTGGGCTCTCTCCTTACTCCATTTATCCTATCAGGTACCATTTTTATATTTACTTCTGTAGTTCACTTTTGGGGTTTAATTGGAGGGAACATATTGAAGCATTTTGCAGATAATGTCAGCCAAGGAAAGCTAGCTTAAGGGAGAATACTCCAGTCCACTTCCCATGGGACAGTATGGGAAGCTTCAGTGGCTACTGAAAGAAGTTGAACCGACTCAAAACTAAATACTGCTCTTCTGAAAAATCAGCTGCTTGGCTTGGATTTGACCCAAAATTATTTTTATAACAGACAAATTAGTTTTGAATCAACAAATCACATGTTTTGTTACAGAAATAACTTTTATGTAGAGCTTGGATTTTCCATTTCCCAAACCGTGCTGGTTAGGTTAGTTTATTGATCACTGCAAAAGGCTTTCTCTAGAAGCACAACACAGTAACCAGGGTTACTAATCATCTAAAGATGATTCGCACCCCTGACTTCTGAAACAGCATTCCATATGTTTGGCTTGTTTCAACCTGGAGGTGGATCTTCCCTGTAAAGGTTTAGGACCATATGGTAGAACTGACAAAAGAGGAAAATGGTCAAAGGAAGAATAGGAGGCAGAGCCCTTGGAAAACTCACAAGCAGCAGAGAGGGCACTAGAGCAGAGCTGGATGATTGTGAGGGCCTCTGCTGTCAATCCTCTCTTTATCACGAGCTGCTTTCCGCCCAGATACATTTCTGTGCCCTCAGCTAATGCTGCTGCTCTGGGTGCTGGTGTGACCACCCTCTGGTTTCCGCTTCTCAAGGAAGAGAATCTAGTGACTTTCACACATACATAGCGCATGTTGTATATGGACTTATTGTAATGTTGTTTCCTGTTTGAGGGATGAACAAAAAAAATGGGACTTGATCAAGTGTTGGTGGCTGGTGTTGGTAGGGCCTCACCATGCTAGCAGTGCCTAATGAAGCACAGTCCCAGCTGTCCCCCTTCTCATCCATCCCTCTCTCTGTCTTTGAGCATCCTCAGCCTGCAGCAGCACAAGAAAGGAAGGTCACTTCCTTTCCCACACTGACAGATCACATAGGTCCACTGGAACCCTGTAGTACTTGGGTAGTGAAAAAGGATTGTCCTTTCACCCTATTCACTGATCAGAGGAGATGGAGAAATGCCAGTCTGAATTCCTTTGGCTTGGATTCAGCAATGCCTTTGAGTAAGAGTCAGTGAGGCTTGTTTTAAGTTAATGACTGTGCTACACTCAGTCCTCATGGAGAACATGTGCAAGGGATCATGTTCCCCTTTTATGCATATGTCAGCCCTTAAGAAAAGTAGAATGAGTTGAATAAAACCACTTCATCAAGATTATTTCTGAGAATTTTCCACTGAGTCATCCAACTTTCATATCTTTTGGAATTTAAATGTTCTATATAGTCATGTTTTGCCTTCTGCAAATAAATATATATGCAAATGAATGAAGGAAAAGAAAATAATGTTTTTGTGAGATGGTGCTGGTCACAAAAGAGCTACTGTGTTAGTTTTTTGCTGTTGCATTTTTCCTCTATTTGTCCACATGAAGAATAATTCATATTGTCAAGTGAAAAGACACTGCAATTACTAATCACCTTAAAAAATGCTGCTGCTCTTTTTGGAAAGAGAAAAGCAGCTTTGGGGCTAAATTCTGACCCTGCATTATGAATCAGTGTTAGTCACAAACATCTATTCAGTATTCCTCTTATTTAGCTATTTTTACAGTAAGAAGAGAAAGACAAGTTTGCACAAAAAAACAGATAGGTAAGTAATATTTTCATATTTTTTTCCTTATCTTTTATTATTATTGTTGTTGTTGATATTTACAGTTAAGAAAGGAAGAAATGCTCTGTTCGGCCAGACCAGTGGCCCATCTATCTCAGGACTATTTCTTTGAAGTGCCACAGGGAAAGACACTTGAACTGTGCAGTTCCAGCAGCCCAGTCACCCTCTGCACCTTGACATCCACAGCTGTGGCCATAGCTGTTTTAGGACTAGGCAGGCTTTTAATCCATTTAATGACACTTTGTTTTAAAATACAACATCTATAGCTATGAGTTTAATCCTCTCAAGAATGCAAGTACGGTAAAACAATATTAAAATTCAGTGTTCATAAGTCTAATTAAAGAGAGTAGTACTTAGCACCTTTCTGTATTCTAAGTAAAGTATTTATGCAGTATCACATGGTCAAGCACTTTGACTTACAAGTTACATGTTTTTAACAAGGTCAAGCAAATTATTTAATAATTTGAATTTTGTAAGTATTTAGTCTTAGTATAGATCAGAAGCATGAAGCCAAATTACAGTTCCTTTTGGCAGATGTCTGTTTCTGATAATTACTCTTTTAATATTCTCTTTGGGCTACCTGGTAAAGCTTCCTTATTCTTAAAGGCACAGAAGAAGCTAGATGCTCAGTGCTTCAAAGGTAGGTAAAACATGCTAACACACAAAAAATACCCAAATTTCAGTGAGCTCCACAGTATTTCCAGTATGTCTTGCTTCTGAATCCCTTTTAAAAAGCTACTGTGTATTGTGTGTGGCTAGTTTTGCCCAGTTGTTCAAAAAGGATGCTAAAGCAACAGAGAAAGCTTGCTTCAGGTACCACAGCTATAGAGGGTCCCCGAGGCCATGGGATCTGAACTAATGTTTATCACTGCATAAGGATATGACATCCATCTTGATTTTCACTTAATACACGGTTTTGGAAAATCATTTGACAGGATATTAGACAAGGATCTCTCTACTTGGACATCTTAGTTCATGATTCTGGGTAGCACAGAGCACAGAAGTGTCAAAATGCATTGGTTTTAAGTTGCCATTATTCATATATGGTTTTGACAATGAAGGCATTATTATATCAGAGTTATTCAAGCATCATAATTAGGTGCCTCATCACTTTATAAAAATTATATCCTATCAATAATTGTAATGACAGTAAGATCTCATACAGGATATCTGTAGAAAGGTATGTGCATTTGAGGTTTAAACATAATCTAATATTTTTGCAGCCTGTGATAATTATTGTTATGCTTTTTTTCAGAGGAAACAAGAATTTGTACCTTGACTGTTCTGCAGCCTCCAGGTAGGTCCTTGCTATAGTTTGACAACTGGAACTGTTCTTGAGTCTTGTCTAGCACAGGAAGATTTTTGGAGAAAGGTTTCTCATTCATGATACTCACAGGAAACTGCTACTTAGAAAGGACTAGGCAACTACCAGTTTATCAGAGAAACCTTTTGAAAGCTGTGACTAATGGTACTGAAAACTTACATTTAGAAACATACATGAGCAAGTTGCAAGTTGGTTTTATGTTGCATGGAAGATTTTATGGAGCCCTTAATGTAGCACCTATTACTGCATGTTCCTCTCTTCATTTTCGCAGCATTAAATTAGCAAGACTGCAACAAATAGCTCAGATACTAACTAAATTAATACACTAAATTACTGAGAGAGCAATATGACAGAACTTAATGCTAGATAATCGTCTAATTTTCAGGGAAACATCCTTTGCATTATGTACCCAAATTTCAAATAGCAAGATTTGTAGTCAGCTTACAGTTATAGCAAAAAATGCTTGAACTAGTACTGTTCAGAAATTATTACTTGTAAAGGCTGAGTAGACATCTGCTTTCCAATTAAAACCAATTGTTTTAATTTTAAATATAATTAATCTGTGTTAGTAATGAAATAATAGATCAATATAATACAAACTGAGTTCTTAAAAGAATCTTAAAAATTCTTTCAGCCCATGTGAGAAATAAAACATTCTCATGCAAAGGTTGTTATTCCCGAATTAGAGCATTACCAGAACTGAAACAAGAAATCAGCAAAAATCATGGTGCTCAAAAACAGTTTAACACAGTTTAACATTTGGGGAATAAGTAATTCTTTAAAAGAAATGTTCCTTTTTTTTAAGGTGTTGTGTAGAACTGACTTTGAGATGGGACAGTTCTAGGCAATCACTTTAAATCAAACATATTTTACGCCATACAAAGAAAGTGGAACAATGTAGGGCCTGCACCGTTTCTGTACACAAAGTCCTCCAAATCAAAGCCTGCTGCTTTTTGTGGAGATTAGTTTCAATTATTCAAGTGCAAAAGCTTGATACCTCATTTGATATAGCTTTTCATTTTGTTCTTGTGTTTATGTGTTATCTCACATCTCCCTAAAATTGCAAACAATACCTTCTACTACTATGTTCTTTATGTATTCTGTATTTTTTAGGGGTTTAAATTCTAGGAGCTAGAAACAGAACCATGAAAGAAGCATATGGATGCTAAGAATTTCTGTTTTCACCTGTAACATCAAAATCTTTTCAAGCGGTTCAATAGCAGTGAACCCACAACATATGGATTATGAAATACAAGTCATACATGTACATATATGTACATATACTATTTCTCCAGGGGGCAACTTTAGAAAATGTATGTGCTATTGATGTTTTGGAAGTTTTATCTGCCATTAAAATGTCAATCAAGTCACAATGGTCAAGATTTTCACAGATTGTTCTTAGGTCACCAAGTCCTGATCAGAAATCAATAGTTTTTAGAAGCTCTGAAGTCTTACTGATTTCAGCATGATACAAACATTCATAGATATTTACATTTCCAGAGATATCAGCACTGTAGGAAGATATGTGTGCTTTGTGCCCCATAAAGGAAGGAAATTGGGAGCTGTGTTTCCCAGCCGGTCTTTTTCACTGAAAACTCTTGGGTTCTCATCCCTTTTGCTGTAAAGCAGCCTCTTACTTTACTTAAAGTTACAAGATTTTGCTATGTACAAACTATTGCAGTGTTGCAGTTAAAAAAAAATGAAAAGAAAAGAACTCTGTTCCTTACAAAGTGCTTTTACCCACACAATTCTTCAAGGAAACTGGTACTGGGTTTGTCCATGGAAGGCACATGCTAGGATATATATGTGTGTGTTGGGAAGGCAAAAAGAAGTCTACTTTTCATATTTAATGCTCAGTGAATGTTAATGTATTATACAGTTACTTTATGTAACTTTATGTAGTTACTTTATGTTCTCTCTCTGTATCACATATCATTGATTTCCCATAAGCTAGAAGTGTACTTCTGTCAGCAGCCTAAGGTTTGCTGCTAAGGTTTTTTACCTTTCTGCCAGATGGTTTCTGCTCAATTCTAAAACAGAACCAACGGAACCCAGCCCTACATACTGATCTAACCTTAAACACAAGTCTTCTCATTTTATCCCCAAGTTAAGCACAGGTCAGTGGCATACATTTCTGCAGTCTTGACAGATGCAGTAGGTGATTCCTTAAACAAACACAAACCTAAGTAGAGGCAATATTTGCACAGATAGCTATCAAGTCAAACAAAATAAGCCCTCCTTTCATTACTGAACACAGTGCAATAGGCACTCTGAACAGAAACACGTTTCTTCTGGTATTTCAGCCCTAGAACATACTGAAGGATCCCCATGGCCAAATAAAGTAAGTTGAAAAACCATGCGTAATGAAAAGCAGGATATTATCCTGTTTGTCACTTTTATGGGGTCACATGCTTTCTAATGTTAAAGCTGGATCATATAGCACTTCAGTCACACAATAAGTAAGTAAACACTGAATCGCCCCTCTTCCTGTCCCTGCTCCTTCCTCCCTGGCCCTCAGAGGAACAGGGGAAAGAGCAAAGGAAAAGGGAAAAAAGACAACTTATATTTGCTAGGATTTAGCTTCTGGCAAGAGACATTATAAGGAATTCATTTCCTGGCACATAATTTACATGTCCAGTCCTCCCTCCCACTCCTTATTTTTTCTCCCACCCTTCCCCCCTATTCCCCCTCCAAGCTGTCTTCTCCCTCCACAGCATTTGCTGCAGTTTCCTGCCGTATGTTTGTTTTCTATTTTCATATCCATGGGAAAGGAATCTGCTGTAGCACAGGGCAGCTATCCTGCCTGTGCCTGAACCGCTGCCACTGCCACCTTTAGCTTCGGCCACAGGTATTTGGACTTCATTAAGTGATGGTGAAGCTTTGAGCAGATGACAGTCATTAAGTTTTAGCAGAGTCAGCTGGAGAAATCTCTTCTTGTCTTTGAGGTTTTTGCTTTCTGCTAGCAAGCTGCAGACAAATAAAATAATTTTCAATTTTAAATATTTAATCTAAATCCTGTTTTAGGGTTTTATTTTGGGGAAAAGACAGTCATGTCCCTCTTGCTCATTAAAGGGCTCTCTGTTGTGTATCTTTGATGCTGCTTTGGGCAGCTCTTCTACTTTGATCCTCTTAGAAATAGGCTCATTACAACATCCACCTCGCAGAGTAACACTTCAAAGAGCTTTGCGAAGGACAAAGGAAGGAATTTAGAAACAGAGCCAAGTGGCTCTCAAGTATCTTGACTAAATTAACTTTGTATTAAGAGTTACTGGCCCAATTGCAATGTTGAGAGGAGGAAACAAAGAAGTGACGCTGTGTGCTTCTTTCATGTGTTTTATATCAAATTAATAAACACACTTGAAATTTTCTAGGACTCTCTGCCTTAACTTTTGCTAAACTAAGCAGCTACACAGTTGTCGCATCAAACTCGCTCTGGAGTTGTTATAAAGGTGGACTGACATTACTACTTGGTTTATATTGTTCAGAATGATAAAGCCAACATTAATCAACCAGTGAGATTAACAGAGGCAATAAGCAGTTCTCAGAATAGCAGTAACTATGTACATTTCCAACACTCTTAAATCTATTATAACTCTAATGATTAGGATTATTGGTCATCCTCCCATTTAATGTCATTACTTCTGATGTGTTTGACTTAGGATTTCAGTTAGGAAGTCATTACCATTACAATATATTATTTGTACTATGTACTTTAAGCACAAGTCTCAGTGCTGTACAAATACAAGCTACTTAAGTGGCCTTGTCCCAGTGAAACTGCAATGACCATCAGAAAGCTCAGCTGATGGATGCCCTGACTGTCATAGTCATGCTGCCTAATAAGAGTGTGTAAAGCAGTCTGGCCCTTGTACATGACTGTGAGCTTAGACTCTTGGCTCATATTGCCATAATCCCTGCCATGAGAAGGGCTCTTTCCTTTTGAAATATCAGATGACCTTAGTTTAAGTGGTAGTGATTCTTGACATAAACCCTTTGCATGTGCTGTAAGTCAAATGCAGATGTCGTTCATTACCCTAACCACTGGAACAGCCTTTGAAAAAATGTATATTGGTCTCTCAAAAATTTAAGTTCACTTGCAAGTTCTGATTTTACTATTTATTCTACCTTTTGAACACCTTCACCAGAGCATAATTTGCCTGAGGTCCCAGTAACATATTCTAATCCTGGCTTAGTTAGGCTTGAGCCATTCTTAGTTTAGAAAATTCTTCTGTAACTTGCAGGTGTTTTACAGTACCCAGTATTATAATGCAAGTTGTGCATTCTATTGTGAAAGTATAGTAAGAGTGGAACAGAGAAAAAACACCAGGAATCCTGCACCTCTTAAGGGCCAGGATGGAGGGTTCAGATGGCTGCCATTCATCAGGCCTAAGCCACGTTCATTATGTGTTTTATTGCTCTGTAAGAACTGTCATAGTCCCTTGCCCACACATACTTCTTCTCTGTCTTCTTAGCAGTCCTTGAAATGTACTTATGTGTCTCCCTGAACCATAAATTTCCCTCTTGCAGAGAGTTATCAGTGAGTTTAATCAATGAACTCTGATTTTATTAGGAAAAAAAAGAGCTGTATAAACTTTTGCTAATATATAAAATGTCATTCAAAATAAAGAAAATCAGAGCTTATATGAATTTGGTCTACACACATGTATTCCTTTGTTAAACATGAAGTCAATGCTAACATAATTTCAAATTTTTCTTCATCTGGGTTCATCAGGACTCACAGGATTTCCAGTCTGGTAAAGGAAAACAGAGAGTAAAATTGTGACTTTGATCCCAAAGGTGACTAAATTTAAGGTAGAGCATTTGGGGACCAAAAATGAAGCTATTCATTGACTTACTCATTTCACTTATTGAGGAATTTACTTCCCAGCCACTCCAACCCCTTATCAGCCTACCTAGCTGAAAGATATGGTGATCAATGAACTGCTTCAATTTTGTGAACAATGTATTAACAGTTGTTAAATTGGAGATTCAGCTACTATTTTGATGTTACTATGTCCTGTGGCGGCAGCATTCTCCCCAGCAGCATCTCTCACTCTCTGGTTCTCATCTTTGAAGTTATCATTTAAATCTTTAATCTAAGATTCTGAAGAAAATATTAACAGACTGTACATTTCATCCACAACCTGTATTGCAAATTGCACCTAGCTTCATAAGCACTTGTTTCACATTTTCTGCTACTCTTTCTGTTCATTATTTGATTTATTTTTCCCCTCATAAGATTTCTTGCAAATAATTATGTGAGGTAACCATCTATGTAGCTGCATCACATTCCTTATATCCTTCTTGTGGTAGTTAAAGTAATCACATACTGGTTGCTCTACTGTTATGTCTGTTCTTATAAGTAAATTATAGGATATATGTAATCAGCCTGCTCTTAATATTTCGTCTGTGAAACCCAAATATACTTTGAAAGTGTTGTCTTAATTCTGTTAAATTCTGCTCAGCCCTAATTATCCTGAGTGTAGCTATTTTTTTTCCACCCTGTGCAATAGGTAGGAGGGCCCACTTGGTTACTTACCATTACTTCAAAATACATAACTCTTTTGGAACTGTTTGGAATTTCCAGAGCCCCTTGAAGCAGGCTTAAGTTTCAGGTTCATGATATCTCACCCTAAAGTTCTCCTTGTCCATTTCACGACTCCAGCAATGAAATAAAAGTTCTTCTCAGCATTGTCTGATTTGACAACTGGGACAAAATCTGATGACTAACACATCATTAGTTTAGTAAGAGATGGGTAGAAATCCTATCCATTCCATTAATAAGAAAGCTATAGTTAAAATATCTGAGTCAGTCTCCACTGAAGGACTTGACCTTACTCTGGGGTGGAGTTGGAGGGTTGCCACTGTTTTGGAGAGTTTTGTGCTGTCCTGGACAAGATACCTCAACATGATACTTTAATTTTCTTTTGCATTTTTCTCTTTAATGCAAACCATGTTAAAATCAGCCTTGTTTCTGAGCAATCAGCCTTCTGCTCAGAAGGCTGCTTGAGCTTTGTACTTCAGCCATAACACTGGAGAATCTGCCTGGCACAGGCAGAACCCACACTACAAGTTAGGAGGGAGGGAGTGCAAGAACCTGTGGTGTAACTTAGATAAGGTCTGTATATAAGTCCCTGCACGCTGAGTGAATAACAAAACCTTGATTTGACCACATCAATCTTGCTTTGAACATCTATTTCTGTATAAAGAGTTGAATCTTCTTTCTTTCAATAGCAGAAATGTCTACCTGGGATAAAGTCTACCCTTCAGGAGAATGGTCTAGAGCAGATCCCTGTTTCTGCTGCACCTGATTTCTAGAGGAATTTCCCAAAACAAAGGACAGGCTATAATGCAATTTTCTAAAACTTTCCAACATTTATTCTGGTACTGGCCAGAAAAATTATGAGCACTGACAGGAAGTCTCAATAGCAGTATTTTCTCCACCAGTATGTCACTGACAGGGCCAAGCAGTGTCAAATGGAGCCCTTTCATAAATGCAGTTATTCCTCACTATTTCATTCACATTTCTAGTGGCATGGGGATGCTGTCAACATTGTGGTTTTGATATAGCAGGGCACTAGCACAATGGTTGTTATGACCTTCTTTTGTGTAGGGAGGTATTCCTTTCACGGACTGTGCTAAGCAAAGCTAGATATCTCAAGATACTGTGAAAAATCCTTCCAGTCTTGAACTGACCTTTGTCATTTCTGTCTCTAAGTCTGTGGTGTATCTTGTCACAAAAACACTCAGAAGTGTCTGAACAGAACACTTGCTGACTGACAACTTGCCTTTAGGAAATAAACTTTTGTAACTAAACTCCTAGAAAAACCTCTTTCAGGGCAGCTGGAGGTTTACTGTCCTGATGGGCTGCATACTGTCTTGAGGGTGATTCTTTCAAAGTTGGCTCTTCATCTAAATTTCTCACTATTTTTAACACAGTGCAGTGACCTTTAGGCAGTGAAATATTGGTTTCATTCAGATCTTATTTCTTCTTCATTCTTCCCCCCAAAGTAGACCCTAATCTATATTTCAGCTTCCTTTTAGTACCTGTTTCAGGCATAGCCTCATGGAGAAATTGACTGAATTTTACAAAGTTGCATATCCAGAGGAACATCCATACCCAGCATATGAGGAAACCCAACTTTTGCTGATCGCTTTGGTTGGCCCATAATGTTCAAAAGCTCTCTGCCATGTTCAAGCAAATAAGATTTGACATGGAAATATTAGTTCTCACTATCTATTTCACTATCTATTCTGTTCTTCTTCTTCTCTATTTCATTGTCAACTGAAGAAGATCCTGTTAGGACAAATCATGCCATGCTTTGAAACCTTACCTGAAAGCTGAGATTGTACAGTTTGATTCCATCCTATTTTGAGCAATATACCAATCTCTGTGACATATTCAAAAGCAGCCAGTAATGGCTTATATTGCAGTATTATCAAATCCCTTGACTCACTGGGAATCTTGATCTTATATGAGTTTTTGTAAAAAGTATGTTATTTGCAGCCGCTGTCCTTTGGACATTTCTTCCTCTTCAGACCCCCTCATAAAGATGGGTAGATTCTTCAGCTGTAGCTGCTTTGATTGTGAAGGACCCTTACCAGCACTAGGAGTGCATCTAATTCATCATGCAGTGTCCTGGAATGTCATCCTTCTACAACATATAAATATATTTCTATTTTTAACACAGTTTATCACTTCCATATAAGGAGAAATCAAATCCTGACACATTTCTCAAAATTGTGACATATCTCTGGGAAATTGTTGCCTAACTAGACTTTTCACTTCATAGAAAGTTTCTCTCTCAAAATCTTAAGTGTATCGACTTCTGCAATTTTCAAAAGCTCATAGTGATAGGAATATATTCATGAAATTGGACTGCCTTCTCATGGGAATGTGGTTTATCTGTTTAGTTTCGGAGGAAAAAACACACTTGTTTTTCTCAGGGAGACTAAGAAATCAGAGGCAACTGTAAAAGACAAATAATGGAAAAGGCTGACAATGTGAGACTGGGGAGAAAGGAATGTACTAAGGTTTTTTTATGCCTTTAGTGACAGTCCTCATTTTACCCCAAAACTACTACTCATGTTTCTGTGGGGAACTATGTTCCCTTGTTTCTTTATGGCAGAAATAAAACCCAAATATCTGAGTTCTTTTCCAAGAAAAAGACTAAAATGTACTTTTTTTTTCTCTCTTTCATAAAATGCCATTTTAAGGCCTCTAAATAAATAGGTGTTATAAGCAAGCTAATATCATACAATACTATACAGGTGCTTGTGTTTACTATAGACTTCTGTAACAGTAGCCGATCCATTTGTTTCCCATTCATATCTTTTATAGGTTTCCATACTAGAGAGACTTTTTTAGCTTGTCTTAATTGCAGAGATTTATTAGGAAAAAGTTCTATTTTTAATACAACCTGTAATAAAAAAAAAAGAAATCCAAACATTTTACCATTTATTAGTTTAAGAAGCAGCATACTGAAGTATTTATTTTTACTGACAGCAAAATAAAAATTAATCCTTTGGCAGGATGACAGATACCACTTGCAAATGTGTTCTGAAACTTCTCTATGGATTTTTCTTAAGTATTTACTGAAATTATCAATCATACTTCCTAGTCTATGGATCATTTGAACACCTAAGAAAAATGAACCTGGACAGATCCATAAAAATGGAATTTCAAAATGTTGTCTGCTACATGGGCTTATCAAGATTATATACAGACAGTGAATGCATTGTGCTTAGCTGGCTATTTTCTCAATGCAAGAATACAGGTAAGTATCTCATGGTGATGTAAATCGTGTATAAATATAGAAACCTCTAGTAAATGAAAATTAATTTTTGTCTATTAATTCGTGATATTTGGGGGTTCATGCAGTTTGGTACAGGCAGTATGTCGTTAACCTTCTAAGGTACGTGAAATGGGATAGCTCACATCCTCTGGGGTTACTGTGCTATTTGCATGGTTGTTGAGAAATAGATGAGATAGTTGAGCTTAATGAGATGGTACCCTCTGTGCCTAGTCCTGCTGCCACCTGTAAGACCTCTAGGTTCCTCCGACTGCTGTGGGGTCAACAGAACAATCACTGTGTCAGGCACTAGACAAAAAGTCAGACAGCTTCTTTCTGCAAGATGAAAAATGAGATGGCAGAGTTCAGCAATTAAGGCAGTGGTCAAAGAGATTAATGTGACCAAACTGAGACACTAAACTGACCAGACATAATTCGCAAACTACTATTACTCCAGATAACATGACAAAGTGCTCTGGCCCAGGGAGATCTATTTTTGATGTACTGGCATCTGCACAAGAAAACTGGAATTAATAGTCACATCATTTGTTTCCCACTCCCACCCCTCTTAAATTATTGTACAGGGCTCATGGGAGAGCAAGAAGCTTAATGCCAAGGCTGATGAAAGCTGACCCATTTCAGTTTGCATGTGACTGGTAAGATGAATTTTAGAGGAACTGTGTCGAAAAAGCCTCATGTTTCCACTCATGAATGCTCTACAGTTGATCTCTCAAAGACAGCAGGTGGGAAAGAGAGTGAACCTTTTATAATACGGTGGAACAGAGAGGGGCGTTTTCAAGCCAAATAAATAAGAAGATGAAAGCATGGTAAAGGGCACCTTTATAAATGCAGGTAACCAAGGGCTACGAACTCAGCTACCAAAATGAAGCTTTCTTTTTCTGTCCTTTTGGAACACCATCAGCTATACAGCAAATGGCACCTCACTAAATGCAAAGCAAATTTGCTCCTGGTCCACACACTGACTGTGAGTAACTAGTAGAATGAGGCATAAGATATTTTAATCAATTTAATGAAAGTGTGTGAGGTAAATTCTTTACCCTGAGTTTGAAGTATTGATATGTTCCTTTTTCCAGCACTGTGTGGAAATTAAATTGATATCAGTGTTAAAGTTGTGAACAATGTGTACCTAGCTTTCTTCTAGCAGCTCCAGTCTCAAAACTACACAATAACTACTGCTTGAAGGCTTGGCAAAAGCTGATGTGGTCTGCCTCTGGAATTTCTGCACTGAAGCTGTTGTTGACTGAACAGATACATCTTTTCCTATCTGCATAAATGATACAGAGTAATTATATTGGGGTTTACATCAGCTTAGCTAAATTGGTTCATCATTTAAATCAATGCAAGATGTTAGAAGCTGCCCTAGGTTTCAGTACCAAAGGTCTTGTATAGTGCTTGCTCATGGCCCTATGTATCGGCCTAGATATGAAAGGCCACTATACTTGTAAGTGACCATTGTGAATTAAACTCAGGTGAAAAAAACTCAGAAATGCTGTCCAGAATTTGCTAAATCTCTTTTGCACAAGAATGATATTGCTCTGAAGTGGTCCCATGTTACTACTATACTGTTTGTTGTCAGACAGTAAATGGTTTGTTGTCTATTTTTATTTTTCCCCTCCTAAAAACCCGAATTTTAATGGCACTTTCTGCCTGGAATTTCTTGTTCTTTAGACAAAATGGTATCTTCTTTCTCTCCTTAGCAGGTACAGCTGCAAACACTGTTCACTAACTGAACATATGTATTTTCCCGGCAAGATGACAGGTACGTCTCAGAATGGCAGACAAGTGACTTCTCTATATGTGTGTCTAAATGATATTTTCTTTCCTATTGTTCTGCTCACCTTATGTAGCTGCATTTGTGAGATGCAATGTAATGCTGTTTCTCATCAGTTCAAACATGGGATCAGCCCTGCACTAACCATGGCCATGTATCTCCCAGGCAGCTCACAGACAGGCTGAACTCAGGCTATTTTAGAGCCCAGTCAGACAGCACTCACATGAGCCTGCAAAACTCTGTGTAGGATTTAACCTTCATTATGTCAAAGGGGCCTTTGAATATTCATTTCTTTTCAGAAATAATGGTTCTGAAAGTTCCCAGCGTTGGCTATACGGTAACATTTTGCTCCCACTAGTCTCACCTATAAAGATGAAGGTCAGGATCGAGTGGATGAGTTGATTGTAACACAATGTAGTGTCTACTGGCCTATTTTTACCCTTAGAAACAGCTAGAACCCTCTATTCACATTTTATATTCATTTATGCCTATTTGCTAAGTAATTCTTTTCTTCTTCATCTTTCTATACCCTGACACCTTAATCTTGCTGACATCTTACAATAGTTAATGAGAAACAGCTCCCTGTCTTTTCGTTACTTGCTTTTCCTCTCTTAACACTAAGGCATCAAATGATAGTTTACTTTGCAAGACTTGAAAATGTTGTGTTGTACTTCTCTTTTGAAGAATACATATATATTAACAGAGCTCAAACCAAGAACAATAATGACAGCCTCATAAGCATGATTACTAGCTGAGACACGAGTACAGACACTCTTGAATATATCACCCAGGTATTATTTTCAGCTCCAGACCTGAAAGCAATTTCCATATTTTATAGACAAAAACATGACACCTATCTCTAGGAGAAGCAAAACCTATCTAATATCTTTGGAAACACAAAACAGCTTCTAAGTAGAAGTGTTTTTGCTCTATGACTGAAATAAAGAGTGTCTCATTAAAAGAAATCCTAACTCTACATGGATTAAGGGAACTTCTTTTTATTTGAAGAGGGAAGACTCTTGGATTATGCTAGTGTGCCACAGAATCATAGAATAGTTAGGGTTAGAAAGGACCATATACAAGAAAGATCGCCCGCTTCTTCCAGATTGGAATCAAGCCCAGTGACATCTATTCTTCAAAGGTAGTATCCAGGTTGTGAACTCAATAGCCTCTCTATGCATAGTGCTTTTAAAATCCTGTGGAAACTTTGACTGCAGTGTGCCAGTGGATGCTGGAAAGGGACTCATAGCAACAGGACAAGGGAGAATGGATTTAAAATTAAACAGGGGCAGCTCAGGTTAGATATAAGGAAGAAGTTCTTTACTGTGAGGGTGGAGAGGCACTGGAACAGACTGTCTGAAGAAGTGGTAAATGTCCCATTTGTGGCAGTGTTCAAGACCAGGTTGGATGAAGCCTTGGGTGACATGGTCTAGTGTGAGGCATCCCTACCCACGGCAGGGGGGTTGGAACTAGATGATCTTAAGGTCCTTTCCATCCCTAACCATTCTATGATTCTGTGATTCTAAGTCTATATCTTTGTACTACCAGCACCTATGGCAAACAGTAAATCTGTCCAGACTCAGGGCCTGCACCAGTAAGACACCTTCTTGATCTACTGATCTCACAGCCTGATAAAAGTAAGCCTGACCAGTCAAAATTGCTTTAGGCAGTTGCTTCTCAGGTTCAGATGGGAAGTGCAATATTCTATTTCATTCTTTTTCAGAAACTGATGGGAAGGACTCTCCTGGTGATGAGTTGAAACTTTTTCTGGATCTAGCATGTTTATTTCACTGACTTTTTTCTCTTTCTTATAGTATTGACAACTTTTCTTGATGCACTCTTCTCACTTGTTTTGTCACAAGATGTTTAGGCTACCCAGAAATAAGCACCTTTTATATCGTCATTTAAAGTTTTGTCACTTAGAAAAATCAGGTCTGAGAAAAATCTAGTAGTTCCTTCTAATTTTAGCATGTTCGCTTTTCTAATCTAATTATTCTGAGAGACACTATTTAGAATAAGATGCTGAATAGCAACAGGCATGAAACTTATGCTGTCTGGTAGTTTCAGCTGGGGCTTCTGTGGTGATTTGCTGTTTGCAGCTGTCCTAGTTCCAAGCAATAATATATTTTATGTTCCTGTATCTTATTTCTCCTTGAGTTTTTCTCACTGTTCTTGAAAAAACAGTAAAAAACTTCTTTGATAAAATGAACCTCTACATGAACTGTTGTTTCAAAACCAGTTTCTGAATATCCTGGGCTAACATACCTTTGTGGTCCTTTAGAAGAGAAAGTGTTCCTAATTGAATCCATTTCTCTTTTTTTTGGTTTTGTGTGCATGTTTATTTTTTCCAGGTTATTTGGCTTACATGTCAAATAGGGTCTCGAAACAACAGAAAACTACTCAAGACATAGAAGCTCTACCAGCCCACTGATGGTCAATAGTCCTTCAAAAGCTGAAATTCACTGCAGAAGTTAGGAGTTTACCTCAAAGCTGGACAGTGTATCACAGTGACTGTCACGTGAGTAGGTGCAAAGCTCATCACTGATAAAACTCCTCTACTTTTATGTTTTCTCATTTAGATTCAGGTGACTTTCATGGATCCATAGTATATATAAAAAAAGTCTTTGGTAAGGATGAAGCACTGACTGAATTGTTAGCATGCTGGTATGGCTGATTTTGAAACAAATTTGCACTGAATACTTCATTCATCTACCAAGAAATTATCTTAAACCTGGCCTTGAACACAATGATTTGTGAGCTTCAAATCTAAGGAGAAACATACTGTAGATTAGGACTAATTAAATGCCTCCTTAAATTCTTGTTTTGCTTTTACCTGCAGGCTAACTCAATTCTTCTTCCTTCTGGCCAGAATGCATTCCAGTGAAGGAAAAATTTATTTCCTGAAACTCTGCTGCCCTCAGCAAGTTCTAATAGCTCCAAATTATGTGGAAGTATCTCTTTTCTTATTGATATTTCTCCTTTAATCTTACTGAGTAAATAGATCTGCACTATTCATTTAGGATTTTTATTTTTTTTGTAAATATAAATTCTATATTACTACCCCTGTTTGGGTACTTAACGTTATTCCAGCTGTCAAGGATTAAACAAGGAAAAAAAAAGGTTATGTATTCTTTCTCCTCAACCCTGGTTTATAATTTACTTGAATTTATAAAGCCTTGCAAACTTCAGATACTTTTAGTGATGACTGCTTTAGTATTTTCTTAAAACCTTTTAACATTTCACCTTTACATTCTTCAGACTGTGACCTTTAGCTTTCTCTGAACATAAGAATTAATTCTGCCTCTCCAACTGTCAAATTTCTCTGTCACCAGCATCCTACTTTTGTTCCATAATGGTCCTAGTAATGTTTTTTTTGATAGTTTGCTTATCTTCATACAGATTTTCTGAGTGTAGATATGAGGAGCTGGGAACAACTCCACATATGCATTCAGGTCTAACAGTATGAGCTACCTTTAGTAACCTGTCATACATGTGAGAGCTTTTGCACACTTCAGTTATTCATATAAAAGCAACATGCCTCTACTGCATAGTATACATTATCATTTGGGTATTTATTGCTAGGCATGTGAGTGATGCTGATCAACCATTCTTCCAATGTCACTTGACTAATGTCTTGAAGTTTTTTCAGCTACATTTTTCCTATTATCTGGGACTTTCACCTTGATTTTCCTTTTCAACTTTAAGAAAAGAGTAGTGCCAATATTGAACTAAATCTGAACATAATTCAGTGTTTGAATCTCTTCCTTATTCCTTGCATTCAGATCAGGCCAGGATTTAGAGTCTGGTAATGTTTAAAGGTTAAAAATTGAGACATTACAAGTGTCCTCTTTAATGTAGCAGTTAATGAAACATGACTGTTGTTCTTCTACAATTCACTTCTTTATTGCTAGATTCATCTTACAGTAATTTCCTTGATATATTATATCCTGATTAAAAAATCCCCAACGTATAAGCTTTTCAAGGTTCTCTTGCTCCCTTGTTCATTCTTTATGTCCCGATTTTCCAGAAAGAAAATAGCTGACCACCTGACCACACAAATACAAATGAAAAAAACCCAAACTTACATAAAAGTAGTGTTAAAGAAAATATTCTGTGTAATAGAGAAGTTCCTTGTAACTTCTCCCTTAGGCCACTTACCCCTTTTTCCTGTCTCCAGAATCATCCTTTACATCCTTTACTCCTACTTTTGCATATTCCTGAAACAAAAGCCTCAAAAGCTGTGGTAATATGGAAAAGTGTCAGCTCTAACAGTACATCTGCTTGGGATACAGCAGTTTTCTTCCTCTTCACAGGAGTATAATCTAGTCTTTTTTAACAATACAAATTATTTTCAGAGAAAGATGTTAAGGAGAACTGAACTTTCTTCTCTGTTTTGAATTCATTTTGTTAGAAAAGGTGAATTGTAGGATTCTCTCTGTCATCCATATAATCAAATTCTCATTTTCTCTGCATTATCACAGTATCATCTGCAGTTGGATTTGCCTCCTCAGACATATATATTTCATGTTTCTTAATCATGTGTTATTCCTGTGGTCTGCACTGATTAATTTGCAGTTTTTGCTGTAATACTAAGGTTTTCTTGCACAAATTCTTTAAGAATCTTAGGGCTTTGCAGTTACTCCTGTTTGAACACATGCAATTCTGAGTGTATTCTCTTTCTATGCTGTCTTTTCTATTTTCCAGTTCCACATTTGCATTAACCATCCTAACTTTTTCTTTATGCCTAAACAGTTTGCCCCGTACAGCATTCCAGTGGAAAGACTGGAGTTCTGACTTACTACATCACAGTAGGCCAAAAACATCTGCTTTCTGTTCTCCACTCACCAAATTATTCAGAAATCAATCCAATTCTGTTTATAGTATGTAAACTTACCAAAAACATGATTTAGGAGTCTAATTCATGCTCTCCTAGATGGCAAAGCTGTCAGGCATAGATTTTTTAAAGGTATTAAGTGTCTAAATATTTAGCAGGACTGGTATTTCATTGTGTCTAGGTGCCTAACTCATTGATTTCAGTGTACTTTCCAAGTTTCCTGCAGCGAACTTTGAGATTATTGGACATTCAGGCATCTTTCAAAAACGTTGCCTTTGAAAGCTGGAATTTCAGTTTGCTAAGGCTTTTCTGTAATATCTGCAAATTCTCTTTGGTTTAGTGAGAAATCGCTGCACAGTAAAATTATTTTGTTCACCTCTGCCAAGGAACCTAGTTAATTCACATTTATTTTAAGAAACATTAAAAAAAATAGTTTGTTATTGATTCTATACAACTTAATATCAAATTTTACCTAAAAAAATTTCCACTTTAAGGTATCTTCATGGTCTGGATATATATTGCCTCTGGTCTGGCTATAGAGGATTTTTTAAAATATAAGTCAAACACATATTGTTATACAGATCATATAAAAATATACTGTCTGATGAGGTATTATCAGGAACTTAACCACCAAAGCAATAAATTACAGCAGGCATAACAGTGAAAATCTCAGAATAAAAACAAAAAAATTGTACATTAAAATAAAGCTGCAACAAGCCTCCCAAAATGGATAAAGAAGAGCCACAGTTTTGTCCTTCTCAGAGAGGGTAATTGTTCTTCAGTTTAGGCAGAAAAAGTACTATTGAATGTGAGTGCCCATCTAGGGAAATGAGGTTAGCAATTGCCAAATGAATATTATGTACTGATAAATCAATACAAAAATGAGTTACAGAAGTTCTTCCACAAGTATAATCCATCTTACTTTAAACTTGTCTTCGAGTTTATGCACTGCTGTTGATTATGTCTTTCACAGGAAGAGAGGAGACTGGCCATATTCTCCCGATTCCTTTCCATGACTCATTTACCCACATATTGACTTATGTCTACAAAGTGCTGATTTATGCAGATGCTCCTTTGCTGGCATTGGCATGTAAAGAACAGATTACAATAAAACAGGATTTTTAAAGTTAGCTTTTATTACCTGGGAACTGCATTTGTTCTGGTTTTCTTCATGAATTTCTGTTTGTGAAAGTTTTTGAGAATTGTGATTTATTTTAGTTTGGCAAGAAAGTGAGATAAAAACAAAGCCTTTCAAATGCTTTGAGAAATGGGGCAGAACAGAAGCAGATATTCTTCCTGTGGGCAGAACTTACTGGATGACCTTGGTCTTGGTCTTCATGCAAGCTTCCATTTAAAGTTTTGTTGAGAGAAACAGGTTCCAGTAAATGTCATAATTTAGCCAAAACAGCTTATTTTGCTAAAATTAAGATCAGTTGAAAACATCCTGGCCAGCTCCAACAGGAACACAGAAATTATACCATGTTGTTAGCCTGGTTTGCAGTCTGCTGACTTCAGTTTGCTTTTATGTTGTTTAAACATCCACACAAGAAATGTGCTGCTGCTTCAAGCTCAAATCATCAGGAATGCAAAGGAAGAAGCTGCAGTTTCTCATCAGGTCCTTTCTTCGTCAGTCCTGCCAGGTGGCTGGCTCTGTTCTGCTGCTTCCAGGGGTTTTTCTGTCTCTCTTTCCTATACTGCTAGCTGCTAATTGATCCCCCTTGCAGTATTTTTCTCAGCTGCTGCTCCTCTCTGTTCACTGATCTCAAATATTGATCCTGGGACCCCTTTTTGCTGGTCACCTGCAGCATCCAGACAGCTATGATCATGGCAGCACTGTCCATTTCACAATGCATCTTCTGGAGATGGCTCACAGTTTGGTGAAGGCTCTCCTCTTTTCCCTATTTTCTCTTGTTTTGAGCTCAGTCACTGCTAATCCCCAGGACTGCACCCACCATTTCTTTTTTGGCTGGCAAAGAATTTCTTCCTCTCTTCATCTGTTGGTATCCATCCCAGAAAGACACAGCTGGAGCTTGAAAGTGATAATTCAATCCACATGTCCAACAGAGGAAGGTAAACGAATAGCCAGAGCTCATCAGTATGTTTTGGTTTTGAAAGTCACAGCACTTAGAGCTTTGAGTACACTGAATGTAGCCACAGTTTATCCCAATATCTGCTCTTATATGACACAGCAGGACCAAGGTATCGTTTCTTCCCAAAGCTGCAGAAACAAAATGTAGCACTTGCAAATGCAATGCCTAATTGTGAACATTCAAAGTATTAAACGTTTTGACAGCTGGAGGAGAAAACATGTCCTGGAAATGTCCAGGATTGTTATTCATAAAGTGATCCAATGAGTAGAAAATCTACTTACTTTAATATATATAAAGGTGAAAACTTGCATTTCCTGACAGAATCTAAATAGCATCTTCCCTTGGAAAGGAAAAAAGGCAAGTGAAAGAAACCCTTTCTAGGTGGTTATTATGTAATGACAAATGCTCTGATAGCCTCACTGTTAGATTTATCTGAATAACACTCAAGGCAGACTAGACCTCCCCTGACTTTAAGGGTCTTTGGGTGAGGCTCTTAACCATATAGAAAAGACAGCTTGACATTTGCATGCAATAAATTACCCACTCTGGACTTTATGCTGTTCCAGTCCTAAACAACTTCCCTTACATACACAGAAAGTGGCTGCACTGCCTGCTTGCACAAAGAGATTGGTCCATGTATGATCCTTCTTTCTCCCCATTCTATTACAAAAAGCAAATGAGCAGGCACACAGGCTACTTTTTATCCAGAAATGATAATGTGAAAAAGGAGTTATGCATCCTAGATACCTTGAAATATATTTACTACAACCAGCTGTCTGAGTAAGTATAACAGAGACCCACAAGAGAGTAGATGTTTAAACATCGAGCATCTGACGCTATGCCTTTGACTTACTTAACTGTGCTGCTTTGCTGAGTGGAAAATCTAGTTACTTGAATGTATAAAGAAAATGAAGACTTACATTTCATGACAGAATCTAAATAACATCTTATCTGTCCAAGTGAAAATCATGTCCATTACACTAGAATGGTTATGTACATCATCCTTCTAGTTTACATTGTTAGAGTGCTTTTACATCAAAGACGTCATTTTATCTCCCATCAGACATCCAGGGTTTTCTCTTGCAGCCTCTCCCTCCTCCTGCTTTGCCCTCACTGCTCATTGTTTTACTACCAGGTACTAGGAAATTGTAGCTATATTTTTTGATCTGCTTTTCACAGGTTGGAGTAAAATGTATTTATAACATGAGTAAATTCTTCATTTTAAAACATACAAAAGGTATTTCTTTATTCAGAAAACTGTCTGAACTTAGAGTAGCAAGTGTATTATTAGAAGCAAGGTTTCACCATAAAAGCTTTAAATGGTGTCTTAAAGCTTTTTAAATAGTGTGTTGTCTTTGTGGCTCTGTAAATCACTAGCCTGTTAGAGGTCAAAAGAGTATCATTTAGAGAAAGGTTTCATTCTTTGCAAGGGACACTGGTAAACCAAAGTTATATAAATAAACTGACTGCCCTGAGACAGTCATGTAGCAAAATATATCTTTGCTGTCAAATGCAGAGATGCTAATATGAAGACAGTGTCTATTGTTTTCATGCAGTGCTCATGGATAGTAGCATTTTATTGTGACAAAGTGAGGCTGGTGGATCATATATACCCAGTGGTTCTAAGTCTTTATCCAGAAATATCAGGAATTTAAAGCAGACTACCTACCATGGTGAGGTGCATATAAAAAGGAAGCATTTCTCAGAGTCAATAAGCACTTGCTCTTCTCATTCAAAATTTCCTTGGTTTATAAGTTTGACCTTAGGATAAGCACAGCAATCCAGTAAAGTGATTAAATATAATTATTTTTCTGTTTCTCATTCATATTCTCAATCTTTAGCTCATCTTAACATAGCTTCATAGTAGAGCAGTGTACCTTCAGAAATGTGTGTATATAGACATATATGTCAAAGGACTTGGCTGTGAAATATGACTTTCAGATGTAAGGTGTATAACGTTATCAAATATACTTCTATGTAAACCTCTAACAAATTAGTAATAAATTAACCTCAGGCATTGCAGTTTGGATCCTTGACTGCCCAACAGCTTTGCCAGTCAGCAACACTATAATGAGGATTTAAAAGTGTAACACAGGTGTCCTAAGGCTAGCTCAGTGAGGACAGAAACCTCCCATGGAGCAGAAGGGCAAAAACTCGCTTGATTTTGATTTTCAGTATGAATACAGACCGTGAAAGCGGAGCCTCACGATCCTTTTGGGGTTTGAAGTAGGAGATGTCAAAAGAGTTACCACAGGGATAACTGGCTTTTGGCGGCCAAGCATCCATAGCGATGTCTCTTTTTGATCCTTTGATATTGGCTCTTCCTATCGTTGTGAAGCAGAACTCACCAAGCGCTGCATTGTTCACCCACTAATAGGGAATGTGAGATGGGATTAGACCCTCATGAGACCGGCTGATGATGTGTTGTTGCAATAGTAATCCTGCTCAGTACGAGTGGAGCCGCAGGTTCAGACCCCTGGTGCTTGCACTTGCCTGAGAAGTCACTGGCACGAAGATACCATCTGCGGGCTTATGACTAAATGCCTCTAAGTCAGAGCCAGAATCCCTCCTAGATGTTTGATGTTGTGCTATTGCGACACTGGTTGCTTGAGGTTGACCCAGGAGATGACAGTCCTGTTCAGAAACATCCTGAATGACCAAGCAGCCTATTTTCCAACCAGATTTGCCTATCCCACATTGCCCTTAGTCATCATACTTGTAGTAAGAGGGGGTAAAGCCCTTCCCAGATCTTCGTTCTCAAAGCCAAGACAAGGAGTATTTAAGAATATGGAAACGTAAGTGGCTGCAATTGGTAATGCAGAATTCCAGATGCTTTTTAAACTCCCTTTAAAACCCCAGAACTGGGGTGAATGTAAATGCCTGATTCATGTGAGCGTTTAGGGACTCTTTCCTAGGCAAAACATGCAGGCATTAATTTGAATATGTAGTCTGTTTTTTCATAAGCTGGGGGCTTAATGCTGAAAGAAAGTTTTTGTTATCTGAGTTGATGGCCAACAGTCAAAGTTATTCTCTTGTTTCTGTATATTTCAGTCACTGGGAAACTGATGTATAACAATACATGGATGCACTGAATTAGAAAAGACAGTTTTAGAGCAGTGACATGTTTTTCTTTCATACAGTGCACACTCCACTGAGATATGTCAAACAGGCTGTAGGAGTGGTACATGCACTTGGAAAGGTTATCCTGTCCACTCTCTCTTTTTCTTCCTTCCCTCTTCCACTTGTCCTTTTGCATTCTTGTACTGTGACCAGAGAACAATTCAAAATCTTATCCAAATTTCACCCTAAAGCACCTATAATAGACTATAATGGCTTTAAACTTACACCCAAAGTTGCTTTTAGTTCTGAAATTTCCAGGAAAGACTGGATGATTTCACAGTGAAACTTCAGTGTCCTAAACTGCTCCTTTAAAGATTGTTTCCTTAACAAAATGTTCATATGTGCTTATAAATCTGTTTTCCAGGCTGAGACAAGGTCATTTGCAAACTAGACTTTATAAGCCATTTTAATTATTTTATTAAATGACATTTCAGAGATGCTATTTAATCTCACTAAGCTGTGTATTCAATTTGATTTGCAAATCTAGGGCAATATTCCTTTCCTATCCAGTTGTACCTATATAGACACTAAACATGTTCCTACCACTGAAACACTTTTCCCAGCTCTTCCACTGTGTCCAGAATGTAAAGGAAATTTATTTGATAGAATCATAAACTTAAAAGTCATAAAATAAACCTTTTTAGTCCAAATTTATTTTGCTAAACAGGGAAGAAATTTCAGGAAAAATTCCCTGTAAGATGTCCCAGTAAGCATCTATCCGTAACAAGATGAATCTAAAACTGAATGTATAATGGCTGTTCCCTCCAGAAGGCCCTTATGGAATACAGCTCAGTGTGCAAAAAGCACATTTGCAATGGTATGACTACATATCTATGCAACTATATGCTAAATGCAAAAGTTTCTGACATCAACAAAATTGTTACATTCAGGATAGATTTGGTCACAGATGACCACCTGATTGGATGACTGAACTTAGCCTTTCCACATACAGATATATGTATAATAATGTCTAAGAAAACTGCTCTTGGATCTGATCTGCCATTGAGATTACATCTTTCATAACATTTGGGAACTGTATGCTATTGCTGGGGACTGCTAGAAGAAAATGATGAGGTTTCTGAGCAAAATTTGGGCATAAACATTAGAAAATAACATCTGCTTCTGTTTGCAAATGACAAAATTAGAGTTCCTTAAAAAAATAATGAAAATATCTTCCCAAGCAAATATAACTTCATTTGGTTCATTGTAATTTACAAATGTAGCTTTTTAAAATTAATCTAATTTCAATATACTGCTGATTATGTATGTGTGTATGTGTATACACATATTTGTATATACATATCTACAAAAAGAGTAATCATAATGGATGATTTTTTTATTAGCAAATATGCAAAACTACAAAATCAAACATGAGTGAGGTGAGGTGTTTACGTGAGAAAGAGTATTCCAGGGTGAGAAATAACATGTTCAGTCAAGCAACCGTATCAGGAGTTTTCATGAGTCAAAAATCATCAGGTCACTCAATAAAATGGTTTTATAGAATGAAAGAGCTGAAATAATAATTATCATCATCATTTGCAATTATTAATTTTTTTTCTTATTTTCCACAATAACAAAACCAATTAATTATGGAATTTCACCTACCAAGATTTCACCGAGAAGGTGTTTCATTACAAAACTTAACAGAAAGAGTGAAGATCATACTTACTAGTTTATTAGAGAGGCTCCAACATAATGGAACTTCAATGCAATCAATTCCACCAATGTATTTCAAGTCCTACTTTTTGTTTGTATATTTTTTTTCTCATGTATTCTCTGTATTTTTTTTCTAGGATGTAAAATAAAGGTCTTCAAATCCAGAAAAAGTTCTCCACTCTCTGAGGAAATTAGTGCTTTTTAATCTGCCATTCATCACATCCACATAAGAACAAAGCGGATTTTCAGGTCAGATACCTCTCCTAAAAATCAATAAGGTGCCATTGAAAAGTTGAGTTTGAAAAGTATAGTAAAAATATCTGTATGTGAAATCTGTGTAAATGAGGTGCTTATACGTATGTGTACAATACCGAGAGATGTTTGAGCCTCTCTTCACCAACAGAACGCAAGTGGGTTCTTGCATGGGCTTGTATAAGTGATGGAAATGAAGTCATACAGAACTGAATTCATGTTTTTGCTAAGGAGATGTACAGAGTCTTTTTCTTTCAGGCAACTTATTCCTTGAGGTCAAATGCATCAAAATATATCGAAAAAGTGAGTAATACTTTATTAGGTTTTAAAAAATATAACCATCAAAAATAGACTTTCTAAAAGATTGTAGAAGTGTCACTGCAAAGCTGTGAGTACCTGGGCAGTGTGAACAAGATTCAGATGAGTTGTGGGAGTTGGTTTTGAATCATGATAATGAAAATGTTTGTTTGGAATTGACCTGGAGTATAAATAACTGATTTCTCAAAGGTAAAGCTTTTATAGATGAAAAAAAACAAAAACAAAAAACAAAACTGTTTTAATTTTAAAAGGAATCAATTATTGTAATGAAGCTACAAAGACTGAGCTGGTGTTTAAGTAATGGGAGTTTTCACAAGCAGATCACTCCAGACAAACATCAGGTTGGCTAAGAAGGCACTGGGCTGCTTTCAGGATTTTTTTTCCCCTAAGCAGTATAGCTTTAAAAAACAACTGTTTGGTGCCGGATTGAACCATTCTGTGAACTAAAGAGATGGGAACTGGCTACTGCTGCTGAAGCCTTAAATGTCCTTCATTTCTCCTGATCATTTAGACTTGTTTGGTTGCAGCCAGCTTGTGAGGCGTTTTGGCACTGAGTCTATTTCCACACTGTGGCATTTGTTTCCATTTTGGATCTAAACTTGCTCCAATTAAAGCTTGTTCCATGGTTTTCTGCTGCTCATAAATGCAGCAATTCAGGACTAATTTAATAATACATCTTTCTAAAAAATGCTGACTTATCAGGTCTGATTTTTCTCTATGTGTGTTGTTTCTGACAGCATTTTCTGATCAAAACTAGACTCTGTACTAAAGCATTGAAGCAGCTATATTTCTATGAATATCTTAACAGCATGTCTACATTCATCCTTTCCCAGATGAAGACCTGAAGCATGTCTCCCACATGGAAGGCAAATTTTATTTGTATCTATATATGTATATGTATAATCATGTGCTTACATATATGTACATATACCTCTAGACATGTTTCCCCAAATGAAAGATGAATCCTGATATACTCTACAAATAATTCTTATGTCGTGGGCAGTTTTCTGTACAAGAAATACAGCATGATTCATGTGCTCAAATAGATTTCACTTCCAAGTAGTGCAGATTCTTCAGTCCTTTGAAGAAGAATTCATGCTGTTAACAAAATACATTTAGGTTGGGTAAACTTACTTCCCGAGTTTCTTTTCTTTTCCTTGCTCTGCTAATTGGCAAAACAAAAAGCTTTTGAACAAAATATTTTCTTGACTTGTGAGCTTTTCCCCAATGTTCCCCTGCTCAGATCTTGCTCATCCTGCTTCAAACTTTCATAACTTAGATGGGAGTTAAAGACCCCACATATCCTGGCTTGCAGCATATAGTTCTCTGCATTGGCAGAACCACCATCAGGATCATGAAAAATGACATTCTTTCTCAGTAACTTTGTCATTTTTTTTCCTTTTTTTTGTTTTGTTTACACTTTGAGGATTCTCTTTCCCTGTCAATTGGCCTTGAAAAAGGTACAGGGAATTCAGAATACAGAAAATTCCATGTGGAGCAACAAGGAGAGAAGACAAAACAGCACTGCAGCCCTCCATTTTCTCTTGACTTCCCACGAAATGTGATACCAAGATCAAAGTTTTAGACTTGATAAAGCCCTCTGGAGACTTTATCCATTTTAGCAAAGGAACTACTCCCCTTTCCACTAACAACATTATATGGGAGAAAGCTCTTGGTTCTCTGGAACAATCAAGAATCTATTTATTTTAGAAGGGTGTATGTGAATAGATGTATGTATACACTTGCATAAACTACTTCTAAGCTGTCTCAGAAAACAAATCAGAATGATCAGTAGACAAGCAGCAAAAGCAACTCATTTCATAAAGAAAAAATAAAGTAGATCAAATACAGTGATAATTATGGGCAAAGGAAATTCTTCCTCAAATCTCAAAGACAAGACTGATATGTAGATTTTTCATATGGATTTGCTATATGAAGGTAGATGTCCATCTCTAGCTATGTGTAGGTGTTCTCAGTTTACTGTCATGGTGATTGTAGCATTTGTGTGTCATAACAGTTCTATAAGCCACATAACTGGCTCTGATTCACGGAAGTAATTAGCAAAAGATACTGACATAGTGAATGGTCAGAAGTTTTAATTTCTAATTCTTAAATGAATATGAGAAAATTCATGCTGCATAGAAAGAAAAGTCTAATAAATTGGGATAGAAGCATTCTTTCTTTAGGACTGTTAAACCAGCACAAATCATGGGCCAAATAAATACATGTAATTCAATTTCTTTCTCAGTTTGATTAGCTACAGCAACAGACATCTTAAGGGTGGTTTTCTTTGATTGTTAGATGATAACTGAGTCTATCAGAGAATTCACTATTAATTCAATAAAGCAGAAAACTGCTGAAAGAACCAACTGAGCCATCAGTTTGGGGAGTTATCTCAGATCACATTGGTGGCAAAATATGTGCACTATAATTGTCTCATGAGCATACAGCATTTAGAAGTAAGGCCCCATCATGGAGAGCACTTAGGACTGAGGGATAACCTGAAGGCTACATGTTTGCAGGCTTGGATTTGTTTCTCAGTCCCTTACCACTGTAATAAGTGATAAAAAATACTGTGAGAGCAATTTTGCATAATAACCCAGAGTGAGCCTTAGAAATATATGCCATTATAGTAAGGTGAAACATACCAACTGGGAACCTGAGAACTTAAAACTGCTATAAAGTACTATTTTTATTCTGTTTCCAACAAAAAGTTACTTAATGAGGGAATTTTTGTTAGAAAGGATGGGACAAAGATAACATAATAGCACTTGTCTTTTAGCAAAGTCAGGCAGACTTTATAGGATTCATATGCAAATTCATATAGTCCTTTAGTTCAAGCCTGACTTTTATTACATTTTTTCCTCTTGGGGTGGGTATGACTCTTACTGTTAAAATGCAGTGCAAGGATTTGATTTAAAATACACCAGGCTTTCACGGTTTTACAATGTTAGGAAAAAAGCACATGTAATAAAATCCATAAATGATAAAATCACTGTATTTTGCAGATAGATTTTACAGTAGGTTGGTTGCCCTACAAAATACTAATGATGTGATGTCAGAAAAAAAGCTCTCTTTCTCTCTCTTCTCTTTCACTATTTGTGTATACTGACAGTGACAAACCCAATAATCTCCAGGGTGCTCAGGTCCGTGAAACTCATTTCATAATTCTTCCATTGTGGAAGATCTATTAAAAAAAGGTAACCATTTCTCTTTTATGATTTTGGGGCACCATAAATTAGATGTAGTAACAGATACCAGGGCTAGTAATTTTTTAAGGGAAATAACTCTGAAGTGTCCTCATTTCATGAATGTATGAATCAGAAGACGGTGAATTTATCACAGTTGAGAACAGAGGTCAATCATTTTGGTCTCATTTCCACTTGGATGAGGAACACAGTACTTCCTTTTGCAGCCTCCAGGTTTTTATCTTATTCTGATTAACTGAAGGCTGAGAAAAAGATGACCCTTTGCTCCACCAGAGCCAGAGAGAGTCCAATTTACCCCCTAATGGCACAAGCAAATCAAACCCTTTTGAGCCATCAGACACTCATGAACTGAAATGAAGCTTGAGGACTAGCTATGAGAATAATGGCTGCTTGAAGTACTAGTTATGGGTCATAGCCATGTTGAATTACTAGCAGATCAACTGCTTTTCATGGTTGAATGCTGTTTGAATCAGGTGGATAGCAGAAAGAGAATATAAACAGAACTGGGTTAAGAGGATATATAGTTTCCAAAAACTAAACTCCCAAAATATTATTACTGTGGATATGAGACATCCCTATGAGGTAGGAGTTTCCTTTAAACTTGATGTGGATTCAGTGATGTGCACTTTGGCTGAAATTAAACCATTAATTCATCTGTGCACTTAGATACCCAAGTCCACAGACTTCATTCTTCATATGCTTAGATCAACAAAGAGATTTGAGTTTATCTTCATCAGCTGTAAACAAAAGCTGGTACTAAAGTCACATTAGAAAAAGCTTCTTTGACATCCCTAAATGAGCTGATGTGATCCCTAATGAAAGTAATAATAAGTTAAGAAAAAGTTTTCCACAGCTGAAAAAGAAAGCTTCCTGGTTTAGTTTCAAACCACAGCAGACCTAGGGAAATACATGCTGTTAACTTTCATACGACAGGCTACATATTATTTAACTGGTTTAAAACCAGTGCAGGTGTTTTGTCTAAAGTGATCATAAAAACAAAGCTAACAGCAAAAAACATCAAACTTGTCGACACACGAAGGTTTTCCTAATATATGTGCTTCTGTACATTTATCACTTGGGTTTATAGCTTTTAGAATTCAAGTGACAAGTTGTGAGGCATTTTTATTGTTAGCTATTGAGCTATTCCTCTACAAGGTACTAAAAAAATAAGAAAAAAATAGATTTGAATTAGTTATAGCAGCTGTATAAAAATAAATAAATAAAAAAATCACTGTTTAAATAGTACAGCACAGCTAGCAGAACAGTTCCTAGCAATAATACTGAGCACTGCCATGGAGCTTAACTCGTGTAATCTTGATCATGATAACAATATACTGAATTCACTTAGACTCTGCCATTTATTTTTTATCAGATTTTCCTTTTATCTATATATTGAACTACTTTAATGGAAATGATTCATAATGCCATACTGCATATGCTTGATTTATTCTGTATTTGCTTTATTCTTCATTTGCTTAATTGCTTCATTTTGTTATAGAAGTCTGTGGAAGGACAAAACAAAAGACCAATATCTCAATAGAACAGTTGCCCTAAGTAAAGGAGCCCATGAACAATTATAAATACTTGAAAACTGCAAGAGCAGCTTATTGAGATTCATTAAAAAGTTATTTTTTATTGAAGTTTCTGTTTATCTAAAGATGTTATATGTATATATACATACAAATATGTATATATGTGTAACCCCTGTAATTTATTTCAATGAAAAGTCTACACAGCTATATTTGGAAAGTACATGTGTCAGTTTATGCTATAAATTCCTGTCACCGTAGTATTAAGATTTGCTGTTTAGAAAATTTATGAAAAAGAAATGCCAGCTGCCCCATTGCATCATACTGAAGCATTCCAGGATCTGACATAGATGTTAAAGACCACAGAATTAGGGAAAAAATGTGGGTGTACCCATATTTATATAGTCTGGTGAAATAATGCATTCCAGTAAGTTAAGGTTATTTTGAAATAGCCTATCATGTTTATTTTAATTGCTGTCTGATTGAAACAGAAATCTTTCTGATGGATGAAAACTTTACTCAAATGGCTCCAGAAAAACATAGCTCGTATTTTTTGCTATATTTCCTGTACACTTTATATATGTTTGTTAATGTTACGTTTTACAGTATGGAAGTAACAGAACTCTTTCATTTGAACTAATGGATTTCTAATTAATTTTATGAATGCTAATATGCCCACAATACATTTCATACAGTTAAGACATAATGCACTACTTTTATAATGGGTCTGTGTAAATTAACTTTGAAGGGTGTCTGCCTTGTCTTTCACCTATTAATTGCATGATGCGAACCCCCCCAGCAGCTGATTTAAGAGTTCAACTCGGCTGATTGTCGCTGGTGGAAATTTGCCAAAATGATTACATCAACTTCCAACAAACAGCATGTGCATGACAACAGTCAGCAAACAATTACTTAAAACCCTATAATATAATTTGTAATTTGACATAATAGACTCTTCTTTCAGGGTTCACATTTCCATGACAAAGACAGGGGAACTGGAGCAGTTCTGCAAACAAGCGTGGGCTCTGGACATCCATGTGGGAGGATATGTCCCTTGTCCATCCTCTCCTCAGTGCTCCAGGGTTGCAAAACTACCGTGCTGCCTGGAACCTGGGATTAAAACCATGACAGCCATCATTTTGGGAAGTTCACTAAAATGCCACCATTTCTTTCTCTTTAGCCCTGAGCAATGAGAATGCTCAGTTTATGCTTTGACTAACAAGACAGAAGGGGGTTGAGGAAAATGTAAACCTATAGTAATGATTTCTGGAAACAATAACTCTTCCTTGAGTTTTAAAAACATCTGAAAGTAAATGTCATGCCCCTGTGTCCTCCCCAGCTCTGTGTGATATTTTCCATCCTCCTGTGTTACAAAGGCCTAGTAAAGGCTGCGTTGTGGTAAGTATATTTCTACTTTAATCTCTAATTCTTCAGTAAGGTCACAAATCACTATCTATGCAGCATCTGAAAACAGCAAGATTATCACAGGCCCTGAAGCCCTTCTGTTTTCTTTGTTCAAAGGCAGAAATCCTTGACGTATATCCAAGAGACAGATTGGTTTAAATTCTGTGCCTCTTTCTCCTTCCCCTCCTCTCTGCTTTTAGCTGAGTGATTTATTTGAAAAATGTGTAACTTCTCTAATTTTCCATGTATGGGCTGAGGGGTTTTGTAGCAATAAAAGGACATAAGGCCAGCAAAGAGGGATTACATAGCATGTATTGTAAGGAAATGTAAAATAATTGCAGTTTTATGTGGGGTGAGGACACTTAGAGGAATGTGAAGTCTTTATCTGCAGATATGTGGTGTTAACATTTTGTTTAGGCTGTGGCTGCCAGAGGAAGATGTTAATAGACTCCTACTTTCTGTATTACTGTAAGAAGCAAACCCCTCACTTCTTAGTCTGTTTTCCAAACTAACTCAGAGGTGGAAAATGGACTTTCTCTGTACATAATCAAACAAACAAACAAACATACAATTTGAAAGTTTGGCAGAACTTTGCAAGTGGTCTGGATATGGAAGGGCAAGAGTAATGCTGTGTAATATCTCCTGAATCATACAAAAAGGTTATAAGCTACTTACAGAATGCATACAATAGCATAAACTCATAGAATATGTTTTTCAGGAATAAAATGACTTAGAAGGGAGGAAAAAAAAGGAGCCATTACTATGAAGACTGAAAGTTTATTAGTGGTACTGTATGCAAGGCAGTTGGTTTTAGGCTGTTATGTTTTAGCTATTATGTCAATTTGCTCTTAGCTCTCTGAGTGCTTCCCTGTGTGGTATTTTTTCACAGACCCTTAGCCCTGACTCAGAGACACAGAAACACATAAGTTCAGATGAATGGTAATGAGCATTGTCAGAGAGGCAAGAAAATTGAGTCTCCGCTCTGGCTGCTGGGCCGAGAGCTGCAGGAGCTGATTGTGTCAATGGTAATGAGACTGAGCAGGCAGCAGATGCTCACGTGCCTTTACAATCCAAATCCCACCAACAAATTCCTCCCACAGAAACTTTGAGGGACGTCTTGGCACCCTGGAGATGGTGATAGACCCGGTCCCAGCCACATGCCACCTGCTAGAGCCATTGTTTAAAAAAGAAGGAGGGGAAAAAAAGCCTATTATGATAACAAAGTTGTTTGCTGTCTCTTGCAATGACTTTATGGCACCAGTTTTACCATACTGCAGCTATTGTAAAAAAAAAAGAAAAAGAGGAACATCTGATTCTTTAAAGAGAAACATTTGTATTAAGGACTGTTAACAACTTACTTGGGAAGCCGGATGTTCAGTATATGTTACATATTCCGCTGATAAACCATGCCTGCCTTTTTCCCATTACAGCTCCCACTGCGCCTGCTTCCTACAGCACGTTTATATTTCCACATGTTTTCCCATGACACTGAAGCAGGGAGCATTTTCTTGCTCCTTTTTTTCCCAGAAAAATGAAGGATAAAAAAATGCAGATACCCATGTGGAGTGCTGTATAAATATTTACTGTAAAATAAAACAAACAACATCTTTGGTCCTTATTCACGAAGCAGGCTGAGTGGTGAATTGTGCCTGAGGTTTTGAAGAAAGGAAGGCCATTAAGGGTCTTAATGACAGCCCTTTGTAGCTCAAGGTTGCTAAATGCTGCAGTACAAAGAGTCTCAGATCCTTCCAGGAAACTTTTGCCCAACAGCTTCTCCTGGAGAAATCTGATCAAGTGTCCGTTCTTGTCGCAAGACTTTGCGTCCAGCTTGGCAGTCCTGTGAGTCTCATCCTCCCCAAAGTAATTTAAAGGGACTCTGAAGCTGTTCAAAATCCTTGCATGGATTGGGTTGGTTCCCATCAGCCCCAGGGGCACAGAAAGACAAAAGTGTCCTAAAAACTCTGGAGTTGCCTCTGCCTCCACCGTGGCTGCATGCAGCTGAGGTCTGGCTCTGCTGAAAATGGTGGACCCTTCCCCTTGACATCCAACATTCTTGGAGCCTTTTGGTCACAAAACAGCTGCTGGAGGTAGGTACACGTGAGTGGGTCTGGATCATTTGGCTTAGGCTGTCAGTGGAAGATTGAACACATGCTTTGTCTGCTCTGAAGACACTTGAAACAGCAATTATGCTCTTTTTTTAAACTCCCAGGGGCAATGAAGAAAGTTACAGTTCCATGAAAAGCTTGGGTTGAGCCAGCAATTTGACAAAGTATGTATTGCAGCCCCGACTAAATCCACATCTACACCAAACTTCAAACCCTTCCTTTACAGAAACTCCACTTCTGTGAAGAAAAGAAGTATCACAAATGCAGCTGTTCCTTCTGTTCTGTATAAACTTAGAGTGGCCTTGGAAACATCATCACATGCTAGTTACTGTGTGGCAGGGTAAAGGAGCAAGACATTTGTCAAAACAGAATAGCAGCGGTGTACGATGCAGAAAGCTTTCCAAATTTATTTATGTAAAATATTTGACATTCCAGTGCATGCAGTATATTAATTTGTTAACATCTGGAATAAAATCAGATGTGGGAAATCCAGTGCAAGTACAGCCCTTTGTAAGGCTGAAAGCTAGGAAGGATATCTCAGGCAAAGGGCACAGATGTTGCTAGTGCCTTCCCTACAGGAAGAAAAAGAGCTCTGGGGGTCTCTGCACTGGTCACCACTCCAGCCCCAAGGTGGCTGCATCAAAGGGACAGGAAGTGACAGAGCATCTTTGCTCCTCAAGTTCCACTTTGTGTGATCCAAAGGTTATAGCCACTCCCCTCTGAAGCATCTGGCTCTCTTTATTATTTATATTTGCAGTGATAGAGATGGACAGAAGGAAAAAATGGTGCATTAGGTCATGGACAGTTATATCTGTTGTACGCAACAGCACCTACAGCTGGGTTTAGGTGGCTTTATGAGAAAGTAGAACAGTGACACACAGGATTACCCTTCTTGGCTTAGGTGTTCTTCTTGCATTGTGCCACAGTTCTGACTTTTTTATTTTACCTTATCTTTTATCCCAAAGTTTATCCCAACCATAGATGATGCTCAAAACCTCATTTGGCTTAGGTGCATATACTGCACTTAAAGGCAGTTTTAAGTAAACAGTTATCAAATAGACATATTCTACTTCATGCTTCACAAGGAAGTAACTAAACAAAATGACAAGTGCATTAGAGTGATCAAACAGTGGAATTTCCATTATATACTGTGCCATAGCAACTAATCCTCAAATTAATTCAAAAGCACCAAGTGACCTATTACAGGCATTAGTTTTTAATGGAGATTTAGTAAACTGTAAGTCTCTAGCATTTTTCTTCTTTGCATTTGGTAAAACTTTGAGCGATAAATGCTTTATTGGTTCAGAAAGAGACTGAATATCTAGGTACAGTACTTACTATGCATGGAACATGTACTGGTTTAACTCACTATTTATATACACAACATTACACTGCAAAACTACCGTGGAAATTTACTCATGTAGCAGAAAATCTGATCCCCTGCCCTTTGCCATGATGATTGATGATAATGTGAAATCTAATTTAGAACTCATGAAGAAAAAAGTTCTCACCTATCAGTAGGTATACAGAATTTTGTGGTTTGATGTATTTTAATGAATGATCGGAATCTTTTTTAAGTGATTTGAAAAAGTGAAGATTATAGATCAGGGCTCTGAACTAAGTTTCTCTCCTTCTCCTCCTGGGTACCTGGTCTTTTGCTCCTGGCTGTTTTTTGGAGCAGGGAACTACTTTTTCCTGATACAGCTATTACCTTTACCAAATGTTTCCTGGGTTTCTCCAAGGTGACAGAACCTTCTGAAACTGCTTGTGCTGGAACAGACTGCCCAAGGAAGCTGTGAATGCTCCATCTCTGGCAGTGCTCAAGGCCAGGTTGGACAGAGTCTTGGATGACATGGTTTAGTGTGTGGTATCCCTGCCAATGGCATGGGAGTTGGAACTAGATGATCTTAAAGGTCCTTTCCAACCCAAACCATTCTATGATTCTATGACACTCTGTAAAAGGAGATGTGCTCTGACTGGGACCAGAAACTGTTAGGCAGAGTATCTTCAGCAGGATTGCTTTAAGGTATAGTTATATATATATATAGATCATAGAATCATTAGGGTTGGAATACAGTTCAGGTATAGATTTTGTGGAGGTCAGGACTTACAGTATCAAGTGGATTGTTTGCTTTTCTGATTTGCGTGCCTGGATCCCTGGCCCCATTTTAGATCATCAATTCTATTCAGATGAATAAGGTAACTGATGCCTGACTGAGGTACACTGTTTAGCATTCCGCAGATTGAAATATATTCCCTACCTAATGTATTTGGAATTAATTAAGAAGGCTAAGGTGATGCAGAGGTCATATCTGATAATCCAACAGACCATTCTGCCTTTAATATATTTTGAAGTAATCCAGCCTCTGATGCACCTCAGTGCTTTAAAAGGTATTGGGTGTAAGCACTAGATTGGACAAATGCAGCATTAATTTGTGATGAACTCTATAATATGGTTGTCTGTGCAAAAAATCAGACTGAAATATCAGCCTCCACCCACTCCACTGAACAGCATCATACTGACCTCTGATCAGCTTTTTTATGGGCCCAAGAGTGAGTACAAAATGGTAGTGTTTGTTTGCCTGCAAGGATATTTTCACTCAATTTGCACTTATGCTGCAACAGATGGGAAGGTAAAGTATAAAGACCAGGGAGAGCTCTGTTCTTAGTTTTACTTTGGGAAACAAACTTGATGAAGGGGATTGGCGAGAGACAAGGGGGGAGAGAGAGGGAGGAAGAAAGAGAAGAGAGAGGGAGAGAAGAACCCCCAATTTTGTCATTCATTGTGATGGAAATGTTCTTTTAAAATACCCTTCTGACTCGGGAAGACCTGTCTTTCACATTCATTACACAGGTGTCAAATCAAATTTGATCTGCGATGTCTAGTGTGCTGGAGCATAGTGCATATGACATTTTGTAACATAACGCAACATAAGGCAATAAATCATACTGAAAGTGAATAAAACCTCATTTGTGTGTGTGTGTGTGCATGAGGACGGGAACGAACTGAATGGCACTGTGCTAATTTCCCTGTGCTTCTATCATTGCTAAGAAAACTATTTTCTTTCTCCCCTGGCCCTGCTGAAGGACCCTCTCTCAAAACAGTCCTTGAAAGCAAGATTCTCTGTCACCTAAGCTTTGCATCAAGGGGATCAGTAACTTTCAGAAGAAAATATGTGCTTGAGAGTAAAACTCAAGAAACAATCAAGAAACAAGGCAGACTTTAAAGTATATCAACCCCAGAAACAGATTTACTTTCAGCTAAGTGAAAAATCAGTTAATCTGCTGTGCAGCTGTGGCTTCTGAAGTAGCACGGTAGGCAAATGAAGGTGCTGTTTGGAGATGGCTTTTCTTCCTCAGATACGTTGCTGGAGAATTTGATTGCAACATTTGAGAAGAAGGTTATGGTGAATAGATCCAGATTAGGTAGGAATAACGGAGATGCCTTTCCAGGAGGCCAGCAGCACTCCGCTCACGTGCCTAGCAGCGTTCACAATACCACGCTCCCCAAGAAGTGTCTGCTGGCTGCACGTGGGGCTCTCCCTTTCCTTTGTAAGGGAAGGCTGCCATGTCAAAGGTGGGCTGCAGCTTAAGTGACTTTCTGACAAAACTCTTTCACTGGGTATGGGAGGAACCAGCCTTGGGAGCGCTGTGATTGCTCATAAGCACCCTACAGAAGGATTCCTTCTAGAAGTGCCATGCTCTTAAATACTGCAGCATCTAAACAACCCCAAGATGTGTTCCTCCTCACTTGTAGGCTCAGATGAATGTCAGATGAAAAGAAAAAGCAAATCAAGGCTTTTTCTTCACTTCAGAATTCATACAGGGACTATTGTGCCAATGACATTTTGTCGTCATTGTAAATCTATATGGTTAGTTGCAAAACAGCATTTAAGGGGTAATATTACATATAGTCTGACTTCTGAAGTTAATATTACATATAACCTGACTGGTGAAGTTGAAAAATCAAAAGTAAACTTTAAAAAAGGGAAAAAAGAGAAAAGAGGTGTTGTAATTCCTCTCTGTAGTTACCTTACTATCTGTTAATATACAGAGTACATCTCTGAGAAAGGCCAATGTGATGAAATGGAATTACTATTTGGAAAGTGATAAAAATTGCATAAAGAAAATTCTGCATATCTAACTGTACTAAAGAGTTACTTGGGAGAACACGTTATCATTTAAGAGTACATACAATATTCTTGGGTTTAAGCAAAGAAATCATTTTTTCTATGAATTATTCATCTCTTGTACTCATCATGTAAAGGGGCAGTGACTTCTTTTATCAACAAAATACGTTTTATTGACACTCAGAACAGCATTTAATTGAACCTATTCCCCCAATTATCGTCAGAAAAGAGTTTACACTGGTGTTTTGGAAAAATGTTTTAGGAAGATTTATCAGAGCTGCAAAAAAAGCTGTCCGTGAACTAATGGAATTAGATTATCTTTGAATTCTCTCCACCAGAACTTAGAATGGCCACTAATTCCTTTCTTTGCTCTTTTGGTGTTTGCAAAGGGGTTCACTAAAGCCTGAATTGATATAATTATTGGCTTGGATTGTTAGAGATTTAGGGCAGATGGCTATGGGTTTCTAAAGTCCCATTTGCTTGTGTTAGCTTTTCTAGTTTGCCTATAGGGTTTGGGGATCAGTAATTTGAAAGGGCTGCAAACTTGTAAAACAGTATTATTCATGGGGGCAGAATGTTCATCAGCGTGACCCAGTACTAAATACATTCATTATGGGCATTTCTATTCTGCACAATTTGCCACACGGTGCTGGTTTGTGAAAAAAAAAAAAAAGAAAAAAAAAGAAAAAGAAAGAAAAAAGAGACAATGGCTTATAAAATGCTTTTGAATGCTTAAAAAGAAGGAGAGTTCACGCTGAGCCTCCTCTGCTTTCTTTTTCAGCAAGAACCTTCTAAGTGACTTTGGCTGAGCTGTGCTGAGAGTAAGGAAATTGGGGGGATCAGAGCCTTACTCTTCACGTTTTTGGATATGGGGGGAATTTAAGAGAGAGAGAAGAGCAATAAAAGAGAGTGATGGTATGATTATGGGCAACAGCAATAAGCAAATGGACAAAGTTAGCAGAAAATGAAAAAGCAGGGTGAGACTGTGGCTAAAACACTAAACTTAAAAAAAACCCAAAAACCCAAACCAAACAAAACACACACAAAGAGGGAACAGAAATCACAGCATAAATCGATGCACTTGAACTGAGAAGAACCCACCAGGCTCTGTGACCTGGGTGCAGCCTGAAGCTCAGGTAACCATCTGCAGCAGTTCTGGTGTACACGAAGTACAGGATCCACTCAAAGATTATTGTCTTTTGTGCAGATATGTTGCAGTGTAAACACGAAAACCATTTTTTACCCATAGCGGAGAGGCAAGGAACTTGCCATTGTCCAAGCACTTATTATGTCCCGTGGCTTCTTTAAGGCATTTGGCATGGAGGAGATGTACTTAGCACAAATCCTCTCTCCGTGAAGCATGAAGAGCTTTTTCAACTAGAATGGAAAAGATCTTCTGGAGAACCACTGGAACAGCAGAGATAGAAGCGCAGCAGCCGGCGCAGAGACAATTGCACACACAGATACAGATACACACACATACAGACACACACGGGAGGACCAAGCACGGGCAAAGGTAGCAGCGCGGCGGGAGGGGGGAGCCGGGGGTGTACAGGGATGTGCACAATGTTACTGACTTGGAGAGGAGGAGGAGGGAGAGATGTCCCTTTCCTCCACACAGGAGCATGGGTGTTGAGGAGAGGCAGGTAAATAGGTAACTACGGAGCAGGAAGAGTCTCTGCCGGCATGGCTGGCGAAAGGCGGGAGGAGGAAGACCTCCCCCTCTTACCCCCCTCCCCCCCCCCATCCCAATTTACTAACCCAACGCACTGAAAACCTCCGAGTTAGTTAAGACAACCTAAAAGTACGTAAAGGAGAAAGGGCGCGATCGCATTTTCCGTGTCGGGAAAGGGAGGAATTAAACCCAGAACCCCGCTTAAAGTGCCCTGAGAAAGGAGGGGGGCGTTGATTTAAAGTTGCGTTTTAGTCATTTGTGTGAGTGTGCGTAACTGTGCCCCCCCTTCCTGTTCCCGGCGGCACACCGGCGGCCAGCAGCGGCTGGGGGAGGAGCTGCCCCCTCCCATTCCCCATTCCCCATTTCCCCACCGGGTCTCTCCCGCCCCTTTCCAGGTCCCCCCCCCATCCCGTTCCTCCCCCCGCCCCGGGCTGATTGGCTGGACGGGGCTCAGCACACGCCGGGTAAAAGCTTTGTCTGGGGAGTTGGAGCTAAGTTGTGGGGGATTTTTAGGCTGGAGCCAGCGAGGGAGGGTGCTCAGTGCGGCGAGAGCGGGCAAAGGAGAGGAGGGAAGTGAGGAGGGAAGAGGCACCGGGCGGGCGGTGGATCCTGGATGCTCCCGGCGGGAGAGGAGCCCGCTGCCTCCCCGACACGTTCCGTCCTGGAAGAGGAGCCGGGAGTCAAATGAGAACGCGTGGATTGCATACGGCTTGTACCTGGATGTCCTGGCACGGTGTGTATATACAGAAAAAGAACACAAAACTTTTCTGATCGGGTGAGATATTAATCCTTGGCTGAGCGGAAAAGGCGTTTTCAAGTTTGGAAGGACCAGATGTGCGCAGGGTTTAAGGTACGGAAGGCAGCCGCGATAATTGCTTTTTAACTTGCTTGGAGAAATGAATTGCAAAAACTTACAAATGCGCCGAGCCGGCGGTAAAATGCACTTTATATTCATTTTTGCACTGATGATAATATCTTTCAATAAGACTGTGCTGGGCAAGAATTTGAAATACAGGATTTATGAGGAGCAAAGAATCGGATCGGTAATTGCAAGACTGTCGGAGGATGTAGCTGATGTTTTATTAAAAATGCCTAACCCTTCCTCGGTGCGATTTCGAGCCATGCAAAGGGGGAATTCTCCCTTGCTTGTAGTCCGTGAGGATAACGGAGAGATCAGCATAGGAGCTAAAATTGATCGGGAGCAACTGTGCCAGAAAAACTTAAACTGCTCCATAGAGTTTGATGTGATCACTCTGCCCACTGAACATCTGCAGCTATTCCATGTTGAAGTTGAAGTGCTGGATATTAATGACAACTCTCCCCAGTTTTCCAGAGCTCTTATCCCTATCGAGATATCAGAGAGTGCAGCAGTGGGAACGCGGATCCCTTTGGACAGCGCTTTTGATCCAGATGTAGGGGACAACTCACTGCACACTTACTCCCTTTCTGCAAATGATTTTTTTACTATTGAGGTGAGAACCAGGACTGATGGTGCCAAGTATGCAGAGCTGATTGTGGTTAAAGAACTGGACCGGGAGTTGAAGTCAAGTTATGAACTCCAGCTCACTGCTTCAGATAAAGGGGTGCCTCAGAGGTCTGGCTCATCCCTCCTGAAAATAAGCATTTCTGATTCCAATGACAACAGCCCTGTTTTTGAGCAACAGTCATATGTAATCCAGCTCCTAGAAAATTCTCCGGTTGGGACTTTGCTCATAGACCTCAATGCCACGGATCCAGACGAGGGCGCTAACGGTAAGGTGGTCTACTCCTTTAGTAGTCATGTGTCTGCCAAAATTATAGAGACTTTTAATATAGATCCAGAAAAAGGACACCTCACCCTCCTGAAGCAAGTGGACTATGAAGTAACCAAATCCTATGAAATTGATGCTCAGGCTCAGGATCTGGGGCCAAATTCCATTCCAGCTCACTGCAAGATTATAATTAAAGTTGTGGACGTGAATGACAACAGACCTGAAATTAACTTAAACCTGATGTCTCCAGAGAAAGAGGAGGTAGCTTATATTTCTGAAGGGTCACCTCTGGACACTTTTGTTGCCCTGGTCAGAGTGCAAGACAAGGACTCTGGTGTGAATGGAGAGATAATTTGCAAGCTCCATGGACATGGCCACTTTAAACTCCAAAAGACTTATGAAAATAACTACTTAATCTTGACTAATGCCACTCTAGATAGGGAAAAGAGATCTGAATACAGCTTGACTGTAATAGCAGAGGACAAGGGAACGCCCAGTCTCTCTGCAGTGAAACACTTTACTGTCCAAATCAGTGATGAAAATGACAACCCACCCCGCTTCCAGACAAACAGATATGAAGTTGTTATCTTGGAAAATAACTCTCCGGGAGCGTACATTACATCAGTCACAGCCACAGACCCAGATCTAGGTGACAATGGCCAAGTGACATACACTATTTTGGAGAGCTATATTGTAGGGAGTTCTATAACCACCTATGTGACCATCGATCCCTCCAATGGGGCGATCTATGCCCTGAGAACCTTTGACCACGAGGAAGTAAATCAAATTGCCTTCATGGTTCAAGCTAGGGATGGAGGGAGTCAGCAGCTTGTTAGCAATACCACGGTGGTACTAACCATCATTGATGAAAATGACAATGCTCCTGTCATTGTGGGGCCTGCGCTACGGAACAGTACAGCAGAAATCTCAATCCCTAAAGATGCTGGAGTTGGATTTCTTGTCACCAGGATAAGGGCTACAGATAGAGACTCTGGTATGAACTCTGAACTCAGCTGCTCTATAGTAGCTGACAAGGAAAGCAGCATCTTTGTGATGGATCCCAAAACCTGTGACATATCTATCAATGTGAGTGTTGAATCAGTTCCAGCAAAACAATGGGAGTTTTTTGTCATAGTCCAGGATAAGGGCAGTCCCCAGCTTAGTACTAAAGCACTTCTCAGATGTACCATTTTTGAGTATGTCTATTCATTTGCAAGCACAGAAGCAACTTTGGTAAGCCAACCCTCTCTGGACGTCTCCATGATAACGATTATATCCTTGGGATCGATATGTGCTGTGTTGTTGGTCATTATGGTCATTTTTGCCACAAGATGTAATCGAGAAAAAAAGGACACCAGGTCCTACAACTGTCGTGTGGCAGAATCAACCTACCAGCATCACCCAAAGCGACCCTCAAGACAGATCCACAAAGGGGACATTACGTTAGTGCCAACGGTTAATGGCACTTTACCCATCAGATCTCACCACAGAGCTTCTCCATCATCATCTCCAACTCTGGAAAGGGGACAAATGAGCAGCCGGCAGAGCCACCACAGCCACCAATCTCTCAACAGCCTGGTGACAATCTCCTCTAACCACGTGCCTGAAAATTTCTCACTGGAGCTCACCCATGCTACTCCTGCTGTTGAGGTAAGGTCCACACGTCCATTTGCACATCCCTTCACTCGTGCCTTCACTGGGAAGCATTGAGGTACTCTGCATGCCACCTGTGAGACCAATTAGATCTATGCCTAATGAGGATATATGATAGGTTTCTCTGTAGATGTCACTGCTTTGCAGTTTTACTCCAGTATCGACTGAATCCATTACCATGGGGAACAAGGTTAAATCTATTATTTATAGATTAAATATTTATTGGTTCTTCCTTGTAAGATCAAAACAATGGGGTGTAACATAGTGCTTAGCTCTGGTTTACTGCTCACTTGTTCTGTCTTCCTTGCTCTCCCTTTCCCTCTGTTTAAGAAAGAGTGCCAGAGTATTTATATAGAGAAACAATGCAGGAAACCCTTTCATTACTGAGGATAGAGAACTAAAAGGCTAAACACGGATACAGTTTAAGTACAGCTGTTGTAATACATGGTCATAATATCTCAAACTTGAGACTACCTCAGTTTTTACTGCAAATGCTCTGTAATGGCTTAAATGAGAGTTCTGTCCTGGTAACTTTACATGTAGAGCAACAACATTTTGTTTTGAATTAGGATCCTGGAATGGTAAAGGGTTGATTCTGATGTATTAAAACAAAACTCTGCCTCATTTTAATTACTTGTTAATGAAGTAATTATTATGAGTTCAGAGGCTAATGAACAGCAGTGCATTTCCTCATTGTACAAAGTCTTCAGATGTTTCCTGTGGCAGACACTGTACTACAAAATAGTCTGTTGTACTGCATTATATATGTGCAGGTATTTGACTTAATTCAACTTTGAAAGTTAAAAAGAGCCAAAACCAAACCTGAGAAGCAAATTAATGGTTTTACAGCTAGGAATTTGAGCTTTCATTTCAAAGAATCAGTCTTCTCACCTTTTCTTTAGCAGGTTTCCCAGCTTCTCTCCATGCTTCACCAGGGCCAGTATCAACCAAGGCCAAGTTTTAGAGGAAACAAGTATTCCAGAAGCTACAGGTAAGAATCTGGACTGTTCTGCTATGTATGCATGTATATGCATCAGAAAACAGACCCATAGTTTTAATCAAAACGTGGAATGTAATGTATGTGAGATAATCTAATTCCATGATCCCTGCAATTCTCTTCACAGATATGCCCTGCAAGATATGGATAAATTCAGCTTGAAAGACAGTGGCCGGGGTGACAGTGAAGCTGGAGACAGTGATTATGATTTGGGAAGAGAGTCTCCAATTGACAGACTTCTTGGGGAAGGATTCAGTGACCTTTTCCTTACAGATGGGAGAATTCCTGCAGGTAAGAGCACAATGGAAGCTGACCAGTTTATTTACACTGCTGCCTGGCTGTCACTTTGATAAAGCTACTACTGAGAAAGCAAAAATTCTTTAGCTTGCAAGTCCTGTGTTTCCTTCCTTTTTACTCTGCTTCATGATAAATACTGAGCTGACACCTTCACATATATAGTAAAATAAAACCTCAGGTACAATTGAAAATCCACCCAGAGCAATGCCTACTTTTTTCTCTTATTCGCATTATCATGAGCTGGCTCTAAATTACCCCCAGATCACAATCTGCTCCATGTCCTTAGACTTTTAATGACTAGGTGGATGTTTCTGCAGAGCCAGGCAGTTGTGGTTTGTTAAAAATATACTGAGCTGTAATATGGGAGATAATATTTTCTGCAGTGGGTTTTGTCCATACAGTACAAACTTCTACCATGGATTGTGAGTAGTCTGGAAATAATGGATGGAGAAGAAAGTGTATTTTTTCCCACTGAAAAATGAACTGGCATGGCAATGGAAAGATCTAAATATGTCCCAGATGGTAAATCTTGCAACTCATAACTTCTAGAAGAAAGAACTTAAGAAGTACAATTCAGGAGCAGAGGGCAGGAAAACAAAAAGCTAGAATAGGAGGAATGAAAGTAAGATAAACGCACATGTACGTATTCACGCGTATGAAGCACCACTTTTAAGTTTATGCCCTGTTATAAGCTGAATATAATAGTGTATGGGAAATCATGTTGAGTACAGATACGTGAATTTTATAGTTACTTTAATAATTACACAGCCACTGGTTGTACCCTAGATCGTACACTTCAGATCATGTTTAGTTTTCTCTGTGTAACTGGCAGGGTTGTGTAACTCACTATGGCTCACTGAACCAAACTTAAAAGGTTTAGTAAAGTCATCTTATACATGAGACACATTGCTTTTGGGGCAGTGCAACACATAGTCCCTCCTAAAGTGTCCCTCACATGTTGCCTGGGCCGGAGGAGAGGAGCTGCCGAGGTGCTCCTTCTCTCTGCTACTATGGAAAACACTGGTGAGGGGTTGTGCCTGACCTTGGTGCAGTTTACCCTGAGACATATACTGTTAGGCCAGAGTAAACCCCCAGAGTTTAATTTGCTTTTCTTATACATTTTAGCTTTAAGATTTCCTTTGCATATTTTGCTCCAGACTTTTTATCACCTACTCAGGCATTCACCTTTCTCTTCAAATTAGTCTTATTTACTCAATGTTTCAAATCTGGAGGTCTTGAAAAGTTACTGGTTTTTATTTTTTCAGAATCTTTAACCTAAATCTGGAGTCCTAATGTATTTTAACTCTCATTTCCCCCTGCTCTTAGTACTTATTCGTCTGCCAGCTAGCATGAGGCATGTCTCATTCTCCCCTGTGATTAGCAAGGAGGGATCTGCTGGAGCTCTCAGTTGCCAGGGGAACTTCAAGTGCAGTGGTGTTTGCACTGGCATCCAGCCCTGGTGCTGCCAAGGAAAAGCTGTCCCCTTCTCCGTGGGCAGTCAGTGACTACCCACAGGTGGGAGTGGTTTCCTCTTTGCTAGCTGGGATACCCAGGACTGGTTTTCAGCTCTTGAAGTTCTGTCTCTAAAGAGGAAGCCAAGGGCTGGGATTTCCAAAAGGGCCCAGCTAATCACATTCAAAGTAAGGAAAACTCCTGCTGAGTGCCCATGGAGCTGGGCTGGGCTATCACAGTAAGCATTTAATGTCACCTAGGTGTCTGCTTGCCACTCTGCATGGTCTTAATCCGTCATCTAAGTACAGAACCATAGAATGGTTAGGGTTGGAAAGTACCTTAACATCACCCAGTTCCAACCCCCATGCCATGGGTGGGAACATCTTCCACTAGACCAGATTGCTCAAGACCTTGAACACTGCCAGGGTTGGAGCATACTGTATGCAGAACGTGTTCAGATGAAACTGAATTGATCTGCAGTCCAAACAAATGAAAAGCAGAAGAACTTCCTGGAAGTTTCCTGTTCTCCATTGTGAAATGTTTCTGCATTGGCAGTCTGGACACAGGCAAAATGTGTCCAGACATTGTGAAAGAGTCCTTTCAGTTTGTCTCTTTAAGGTGGAACTGGAAAGAAATGGAGCCAGTCCCTCGAAACTACAAAAATTACACGATCAAAAAGTTCGCTCACTGTCCTTGAAAGGCTTCTTTCTCTTTTTAAATCTCCACTAATAAGCTTTAAGTCTGAGAACGGGGGGTGGGGGGTGGGAATAATAATGTTGTTGTACATCTTTGCTTTTCCTTTTATTTATTGCTGATTTAAGGATGGACTGTGACACCATTCAATCTCCTCGAAGCATCTTTTGATCCTTTTTTAGGGATGTCAGAATTTACTACTTGATAACAAATCCAATCCTGATAACATTAGTAACAAAACAATAAGACAACCTTCACTGCTAATGAAATGCTAAAACACTGAATGTGAACCTCATTAATTTACAGGAGCCTTCTTAATTAGAAGAGTAATCTTCACCTTCTGGGATGAGTTGAGAGCTCGTCCAGGCACCATGGGTGACTTAGGCGTTTTTGTAAATCACTACACATGTGCTTTTCATACATGGGAACAAAGTGCTTGAAGGCATTTCAGTCCCTTGTATCAAAGCTCCAGCGACTGATATTCTCGAGGATGCTTTGTTTGCTCAAAGTTCAGTGGATCAGCAGCCTATTTCCAAGAGCTTGTGCAATCTCCAACTTGTATTCTTGAAGGAATTCTTACTCTCACATGTGAGACACAGAGAAAACTCATACTTCAAGGAACTGAAAGGACATTAGGAAAGCAAACAATATGGTAGGCTGTGTAAAGCACAGAGATAAATAACGCTGACAGTATGACAGTGGGACTTTATCAATCTCTGGTACGTCCTAAGCTGAAATACAATGTTCAGTTCTGCTTACACTGTCACAAAAAATATCTTTTGATAAACTAAGTGGATCCAGAGCCAGATGGGAAATGTGATGAGAAAGCAAGGGAAACTTACAGGGCATGACTGCAAACATTTCTTATGTATTCAACTATATAAATAGGAAGAAAAACTATTCTGTGTGGCTAATCTAACCGTTAACTGATAGAAGATTAGGGCAAAAATTTCTTATGGTCAAATTATACACAATGCAAAGAGTCTGGCATTTCTGAAAACACTCTTCTGAGATATGTGACTCAAATTCAAAGTGGCCCCTGCAGCACCTGGGTCTTTTCTAGCAGGTGTGCCAAGCACCCAGGCATTGCCCAGCCTGAGCCAAGGCTTCATGTCCTGCAGAGCCAGTTCCCTTTGGAGAGGCACATCCCTCTTTATGGGTCTGTCAAGTAGGGCTTTGTCTGTCTCCGCTTCCAGGGACCCTTCCCAGACCTCTCCAGGTGTTTACAGAGGATTCTTGCAGTGCCCTGCTCAGACTAGCATAGCTCCCAGGGTTGCAGTCACTTGTCCCACTGTGTTGCTCCTCCCTGAGAGACATCACTCAAAAGAAGCAGCTAGGAGAGTGTCTCTTGTCTTCTGCTCTTCAGTCCTCCTGGCTGGCCTGAATGACCACCTTGTGCCAATGCTTGAGCCAGCACGGTCCAGTGACCTGAGCTACAGAGTGGCAAGTGCACCTTGGAGTAACTCCAGTATAAACACTGGAGTCACAAGGGGTGCAAGTTAAGCCCTAGGCATTTTGATACTGTACAAAAAATTGACTGATTCAGTTAAAAAGATAAGATAGCAGTGGATCACTTCATATTCAACATACATTGTCAGATCAAAAGGAGACATGTCAATGAAGATGGAGGTCCTTCTGCACATTATTGTTCTTTCTTCTGTATTTCCCCTGTCATTTTTTTCCTACATTATAACTCTGATGTACTTCTCTAAGTGCATGTGGCAGACTTCACTAAAACTTAAGTAAATGTTTGGAGATAGAAACACCTTCATTTTATTTATGTATTTAATTATTTGTTTGATTTAATAGCAATGTATAAGAGGGAACAAGTTGCTTTAAGTCACAAATGCTTGTTTTCTGCCTGCAACTTACATGTTGATCTTCAGCCCTAGGTGAGAGATTGCATAACTGCCTTACATGTTGTGTATTTGTTCTCTTTTTTCGAGACCATTCAGAAATGGAAGTGCATTTAGATCCAGGCCATTTGTATTTGCCACCTTCCTTCACACAGAAGGTGAACCCAAAGACTGGATTTGAACACCTTTGGAGAAGTTCAGTCCTTGTGTTAGTCCCTGCAACTAAGCGGTATTTGCAGTAGGAGGGGGATGCTCACTCTCCTCTTTTCTCTCTTCCAGCGATGAGGCTGTGCACGGAGGAGTGCCGGGTTCTGGGGCACTCTGACCAGTGCTGGATGCCCCCACTGCCCTCTCCCTCCTCCGATTACAGAAGTAACATGTTCATCCCTGGAGAGGAGTTCCAGTCACCTCAGCTGCAGCAGCAGCAGCAGGGCCTCGAGGAAGATCCACAGCCCACTGATGCTAGCGAGAAGAAGAAGAGCTTTTCAACGTTTGGTAAGGACTGCCAGAGCGAGGAGGAGTCAGGGGACAACTGCACCTCCTCTCTCCTCTCTGAAATGAGCAGCGTCTTCCAGCGCCTGCTGCCTCCCTCGCTAGATGCCTACACGGAGTGCAATGAGATGGATCGCTCCAGCTCGCTGGAGCGCAGGAAGGGACATTTGCCAGCCAAGACTGTGAATTATCCACAGGGGGTGGCAGCCTGGGCAGCCAGCACACACTTCCAGAATCCTGCCAACAACGGGCCCACTCTGGGGACTCACTCAGGCGCGCAGCCTTCCTCCAAATGGCTGCCAGCCATGGAGGAGATCCCAGAGAATTACGAAGAGGATGATTTCGACAACATGCTCAACCACCTCAGTGATGGGAAACACGAACTCATGGATGCCAGTGAGCTGGTGGCAGAAATTAACAAGCTGCTGCAAGATGTCCGGCAGAACTAATTGTTTCAAAAGCCTATTTTTCCATATTTATGGAAAACTGGAGGAAAAAAAAAGAACAAACCGACAAAAAGAACAAAAAAAAGACTGAGAAGAACTGGCATTGCCAACTAGTTGCATTTATCATAAATGTGTCTGTGTATGTTGAATATTAAAATACTGTATTTTCATATGTACACAATGCAAGTGTGATTATCTTTATCTGTATTTTAAAAATACATTTGTACCTTATATTTATGTGTAATTTAACAAATAAATTTTATTTTTGTACGCCCACAGCAAGCATGTTTTCCTAAATGTATATAGATGGTACCACCATTGTCAAACTTCCACCATTCTTGCCACACAGGCATGTTAACAAAAGACAAAAGGAGGGGTATTGCTTTCCCTTATTATTTCTTTTAAGCCTGAAATGTTACAAATTCAAACCACTGAAAAGTTATGCAAACATTAGTTTCAATAAATGATCCAACACCTTGTTGCAATGTTTCATTCTTGTAATAAAGAGTTGTCAACTCCCATGGAACCTAAAATGTCCTTTTTGTTTTGATGCTTTTGGTCTGTAAAGTCATTCTCAAATTGAATCAATGGATTATTGCAGGCTCAGGCTAGGGTCTTTCTCTGTTTTACAGGTGTTTTTCCCAAGCGAACAAATAATGGAATTCAGTGATGGGATTTCCGATGTTATCTCTGAAAAAACCACCCAAAAAAGGCAAAATTTGTTCTGTTGTTGAACTGCAGAGCCAGTTGAAGTGAGTGGTGTATGCTTGGAAAACAGCATCAAGTCAGCTTTTCTGACTTCAAGCTGAATTCTCAATTCATGTAAATAAAAAATCGCAATTGACTGCTTTATCCTTGTAGGTGACATCAAAATAAAAGGAATGTTGCATCTCTCAGGAAAGCAGCTGATTATAGCTATATGTTGCCTCTGTTGTAAACGTGCTTATTGTATTTGAACTTCCTAGACAAGAGCAGTGCTGCAGGTACATTAGCTTTTGATGAGTCCCGTCCTTCCACAGTGGGGCTTCTCTCTGGACTGAAGGTAGCTCAATGAAAACAGTAATATATACCATGGTGCCGTCACCACTTGAAGGGTGACCTAACCAATATTTCTCAGATAAAAGTCAATGTGGTCTCTAGGTGCTTTTTTAAAAAAAATACTTTTTGTTTGGCCTGGAATACACAGATTTTTGTAATAGTAAACAAACTGATTTTAATATTGAGAAAGACTAGTGGGTTTTGGACTCCTTATGCTCATTTCAGGACAGTGTTATTAAGAGATGGCCACAAAACCTGGTATTTTGGGCTTTCATCAGAGCTGTAGATGAACATTTTTATAAGGTGTAGTTTTTTATTTACCAGAAATGTGATAAACTACTTAAATAATTCAAGTGAACACAGGCATAAAAACTGGCACATACTTTTATTCTGGAGAATTGCACTTGTAAAGTACTCTATAGAATATTTTTTAATGGTAGTTATAGAAAAATCCCATTTAATGATACCTAAAAGAGCCAGGATTTTGTTATGTGCATGAGCTTTATTGGTTTGCTCTGTGTGTGTAAGGAAACTTTAATGTCATAATTGGTTTCACAGTGCAGATACTTGTTGACACGTGGATTATGGAGAGACTTGCAAATTGTTCACAGTTCAGGAGTTCATGAGTATAGCTATGCTGGTTTGAAATACCAAGACCTCAGATCTCTAACAAAGTATCTGTATTGGCAGATGGAACTATCAAAATGTCATTTTGTCAATATGGCTTAAATGTAGCTGACTTAAAGGTAACTGGCTTATCAGCATTGGTACAAGAAGATCCTCTAACAGTGAAGGCTCTGTTTCTGTTTTGGAGAGTTGTTATAGCACCCTTTGAATGCCAACAAGACCTCAGTTTATTACTGAAAGGAACAAGTTATACCCCAATGGGCTGAGAGGATTGGGCTTGTTCAGCCTGGAGAAGAGAAGGCTGCAGGGAGACCCTAATGCAGCTTCCAGTACCTAAAGGGGCTGACAAGAAACCTGGAGAGGGGCCTTTTACAAGGACATGTAGTGATAGGACAAGGAGTAACAGCTGTAAACTGAAAGAGGAGAGATTTATATAAGATGTTGGGAAGCTCTTCCCTGTGAGGGTGGAGAGGCGCTGGCACAGGTTGCCCAGAGAAGTTGTGGCTGCCCTATCCCTGGCAGTGTTCAAGGCCAGGTTGGACTGGGCTTGGAACACCCTGGTCTAGTGGAAGGTGTCCCTGCCCATGGCAGAGAGGTTGGAACTGGATGACCTCTAAGGTCCCTTCTAATCCGAACCATTCTATACTGATGTAATGACCACAGCTCATTTATTAAATATTTGAAAACCTCTTCCATGTTTTCCTCCTTCCTTCCCACTAACAGCCTCAGTAGCCACAACCAGTCTCACCTGAATCCACCTACCTTCTCCACCACCTCAAGGGTGCAGGAGGTCATTTAAGTTCAGCCTGGAGCATTCAGTTGTTGAGTGTTGATCCCTACTGTTGCTTCCTGGATGGATTGGGGACTTACTTTATAGCTGTATTTCTAAGTGTGTCTCCAACTGCTGTTGACAGGAGTTCACAAACTGAGATGCTGCTGCAGTTCATAAAGGCATGGCTTTCTCCTTAGCTAGCTTGTTTCTGTCTCACTTCAGCCCACTCCTTTTCAGTTTCCTTCTTCATCAGTATGCAGTTTTGGTCTGCTCCCAAGTTCCCTCACCACCATCTCATTTTCCTTCCCTCTCAGCTGGCTGACTTTGCTTCACTTATCCATCTGCACGGCCCATGGTTGTACTCTAGTGTTTACAAAGTATGTGGTGTCCCAGTAACATTGCCCATGACTGAAATTCCCAGTTGCTACCTCTTCAGCTAAGTCTGGTTAACATGTTCCTCAGAAGCATTCTTTCCCTAATTTATTCATGTGCAACCATAAGCTCCACTGGATTTCTGTATTCCCCCACACTCAGAGCCTCACTCAGGTGACTGTATGGGTGGCAAGGGCTTATGTGCCCAGCTGCAGCTCCCTGCTGCTGACTGCACAGGAGTGGAATGGGAGAGGGAGTTTCAGGCAGAGCGAGTTCCTTAGGGAACCAGTGATTCCAGCCTGGGCATGGGAGGTGTATGTGGGCTGGCAGTTATGTTGAATGTGTAGAAGATGGTAATTTGACCATAGCTATTGAACTTGGAAATTATTTTATTTTTCTATTGACATGGATAAAACGCTGCTATTACTATTATTTATTGCTAAATCAGCAGCTGAGAATGAAACTCGTCTTCAAGTGGTGCAGATTCCTCCTTCATAAATAAATGCAGATAGATACAGCTTCCCATTTCTAGAAGAGGAAATATTAGACCTTTGGGCTCAGACTGATTTGTGCTGCCTACTTGCAGCACTTGCAGGGCAGCCTGATAAGCTCCATTTTCACAGTCACATCATCTACTAGGGATTTAAAATTCTGTTTTATATTTAAAATCCTTAAATCAGTTTATGCCCACTGGTCTATGTCACGTGGACGGTCTCAATGATTTAAAGAGCCATTGTTTGCAGAGGGGGCTTCCTAGCAAAAATAGATTGCAGTGAATGTTTCTGGTAGTGCTAGGCACCAAAATGTCATAAAATACGTAAGGTTTTCCTAGAGGGGATTTCTGTACCAACACAGTAATAGTATTTGGTGTGTGCGCTGCTGCAAGAATCTTATCGTGTAAAGAGACCAGTTATAAGATCCGTCTCCAGGAGCAAAAATGTTTACTAAGATTATATCTGAAATGTGTTGGAGTTTGAGCTGCATTTATTATTGATAGGAAGCTTGCTAAAAGATCTGTAGATTGTGGTAAATGAGGGAAAAATATATCTTAATCCTAGTCTGTTTAGAGTCCTTCTCAGGCTTCATTTATAAATAAGAGAAATTACATACATATATATATGTTTATATATGTGTGTGTATACACATATAAAAAACCTAACACCAAATCTTTTCTATGTCAAGAACAGGGAAAGTTAATATCACACGGATTAAAATGTAAAAAAACAAACAAACCCCCCAAAAGTCTGGATTTTTACATTTTGATAACTAATAGAGGGTTAAGAATTTGGTGATGTATTTTAAGCATCAAATGTGAGCATGATTATCCTGCCCAGAACACTAGCTTGCTAGAACTTCTATAAATGTTTGGCAGCCAAAAAGTTTCCCTCCTTGGTATCATTATGATAGAAAAGGTCATGAAAGCCAGCAAGTGATAATTATCAAAATACAGGTTGTTACTATGTGCTGGTGGTTCTGTGATTGTGACCACAGGTAAAATTAGTACGACTTTTGAACAGATACAAAGCTTAATGTTCAACCACCATCTTTCTCCAGACTTCACATAGGTTTTACTTTTTAGTCACTTCTGAAATGGCCAAACTCAAAAATGTTCTGAAGTCCTGATCAGAGATAGTGCATTGTTTGACTGTTTAATTTGTGTTTAAAGTATTTCTGTAACCACTACATTACACTTTACTATTTGGTGTCCATTAGGGTAAACATATTGAGAGGATGTGGAGGATGTGGCTGTCAATAATGTCTTTGTTACATTCTGCACCCTGGTCGTGTTTATAGTTAGTTGGTTTAAGAACAGCAATAGAAAGGAAAAAAAGCTACCGCAAAACATTTAACCTTTACATTTTCCTAACTTTTTTTTAATGAAAAATTGAAATTCATAGAAAATGCCAGGAAGCTGAATTTCCTCTTCTTCTCTGCAACCTGCAGAGAATGTCAGATGTTTCCCAAGATTAGAAGATGTGAAATCCTCGATTGTCAGCTGCATATATGAAACATAAACTTTCCAAACTGCAGCACAAGCAGCTAAAGTTTGCCTGCAACTGTAAAAACAAGCTGGATTTGTGAAGAAAATCTTATGTTTGAATTTTGTATGGGAGGGCAAATCATGGAGCTTACTCCAAGTTGCTTTAAAGAGCAAAAAGAGCTTTCTCATGTTTAGTTAGCATTAGGTTAACATGATCTCTAAACTGAGATCCCTAGGAGACTGTGGTACACATACGTTGTCCTTCAACAATGCAGACTGGCACAGTAAGGAGTGAAATTGTGCCTGAAAATATATCCAGGGCCAGACATTGTCTGCACATGACACTTGACCTGCCACATGTTCTGTAATGCAGTTAGAAAATAAAGGAAGTGATAATATTATAACTTCAATCAATACAAAATATTCATAATTATCAACCCTGTTGCACTGTACATCCCTGGAGCATTAGAACCATAAATGACTGAACACTAGGAAAAAAAAATAGTATTCAGGGATCATTTAACCCCCACTAATTAAAAGAGTCTTTCTGAAGAGATGCACAGGAACAGTTTTAACCACACTGTAAAAACTATTAACAATAGAATTGGTAAATAATACTTCATTTAATTAAAACTCAAGGGAGACTCTGACAGAAGTGGATAACAAACTAAGCTGAAATTTAACCAGTGCACACATTCTTCCACCACTTGCTCAAATAGCACTGTTGGAAATACAGTGAGAAATGACCATGTGGACTGTTTTACAGCTTACATAAAGCACTTAAAGCATCGCCATGCATTCAATTTCATAACATGACTTTGGTTTAGTACTGAGTCAAGAGAATAAAGCAATACACAAGGAATTAACAGCACCCCTTGTACGTAACTTAAATATTCCTTGAAGGACTTTTATCCTGGTAATGACCTCACTGAGTGAACACATTCAGAAGCTTACAAAGTAACAGAAGAAAGCTGTATGACTTAAATGAGACTTCTTTTCAGGTGCTCATGAATAATATTTCTAAGCATACTAAGGTTTGAAGCTACAAAATCTCTTAAGTAACCATAAGCTCATGCAGCATAATTTTTACCATCTAAATCCTAAATATAGAATCTCAAACATAGATGCCTACTTGTCAATTGATTTTTATATCTATGACTTACAGTGCTGCCAATGACTTTTGAGATGTAGGTGATTGATTGTGCATATTCCCGTGAAAATACTACATTCAGTTCTCTAGACATGGAAAATATCTGTGCCCAGTCACACAAAATTCTGTCAATACCTGAGTGCAGGCATGATAAGGGGAAAAACTATCCATTGCCTAACTTGTTTCAGGGCGTCAGTGCTGCAGAAGTTTTCCTCTCTGGGCACACATGCATGCAAGACAGGACTCCAGAGAAAATAGAAGAGTAAAAAGAGGGCCACATGTTGCAACAGGCACTGGAAAGCAATTGTCTGCCCTTTTAGGTGGTTATCCCTCAACTCTCATTTGTTTCTCTTCTCCTTCTAGATGAAAATATATGGTTTAAATGTTAAACAAAGACAGCAGCTTCAGTGGTAAAAATTGAAATTGTAGGGTAGGGTATTGGTTTGGACAAGAAGCTGATGCTTCCTGGGAAGAGAAAGTGATCTGAAGCTGGCGTTTCTCAAAGTAATGATATAAGTACACACTATACTTTCATGTACTTGTATTTTTGCAAGGAAGAATTGTCATAAGCTCTTGCTCTGGAGGTAGGATTTATTGTGGTAGGGTTTTATTTTTAAAAAAGACTTTTATCTTTAACTATTTTGTTTCAGGGTTTTTTTGGTTTTTTTTTTTGTTTTTTTTTTTTCTTTTTTTAATATAGCTTTAAGCCAAGTCCAGTATCCTGCCTTCTCACCTTCTCCCTTTAACAGCCCCTGGGCATTCCTGCTTGTGCTTTTTTGCTGTCACTGTTGCTTGAATGAAGGTAGTGTGGAGCAGCTCAAAGGATAGGTCTGGATGAAAACTAATGGCTTGCTCATGATGGCATGCATGCTGTTTCAGAGGTGAGTTTGTATATAGTCCGTATATGAGTCTCTATAGTGTAGCCGAGACTTTGCTGGCATTGATTGCTGCAGACCTATGCTCTTGGTCACTGGTGAACATGCAACTGTGATAGTTTGAACACTGTTAAGAAGACAGGTATGATAGCATGGAGTGCCAGGGAGGCTGCAGGATCTGGGTTCCCTGCCAGCATTTTGGGTGATGGACTCTGAACTCAGTGCTTTAGGGGTACTCTGACAGTAATCCATGGCCTAAGTGGTTCAAGCATGGCCATGAAGGGTGATCTTTCCCTGTAGGCTGGAGGTTTAATCCATGCTGCCATCATCTTCTTTTCTCACTTACTGGTTCAGGTGGGACATTTGCTGTCAAGTGTAAAGTTCTTACGTATTACGCAGAAAGCATGTAAGGTCTATAGATTCTACTCTGTTAAATTTTCTTTTTTGTGTTTAGCTGTGAAAATCAGTGTGAGAGGAAGCCTACCTCCTATTTGTTTCATTCAAATAATTCTTTCATTGCCTTGTCCCTTCTCTCACTGGTTTGGATGCTAATACCCTTCATCTCACTGAAACACTGAATAATGGGTTTTTTTTTTGGGAAAAAAATAAAACTAACAATAGGGAGTAAAGGGACTGGTAAGCCATGCTGTCCCATGTATCTAGGAATGCTCCATGCATGTAAAATCCACAGAGTTTTTACAGCAAATATGGACAGTGATACCAAGAGTTTTTTTGGTGCTGTATTATTGAGTGGAAACTGGTGATTTTGAATTGCAGCATTTCCCCACTTGGCAAGATTGTTTTCCAGCTAGTAAGGCAGTGTCCTAGGATCACCATGGCAATGTTAAGTATAAACCATGAATTATGCCTTAAAAAGAAAGGAAGTATTCTTGCTGCTGTGTATGCAAAATGAAACAGCCTCCCACATGTGGTACTGTGGCTGCAATAACTTTACATAACTCAGTGTCTTTATCTGTTAAAAAGATAAGACTTCAGCAATGATCATATTTAGATCTCAGAAGGAGAATTAAGACCATCCATTATTATGTACAGGAAAAAAAAAAAAGCTAAGACAAGGAAAATAAGCAAAGTCTGTATGAGAGGGGAGTGTGTTTGTGTCTCCTTTTCATGGGTTCCAGCTGGTCTTGAAATGAAATGGTTGCAATCTCTACACATAAGCAGATTTATTACATGCTTAAAAGTGCATTGCTATAAAACATGGTTGAAATGGAAAGGGATGCACATGTAAGCCTGGTAATCAACTTTACATGGACGACTCATGGACAGAGTCTTTCTATTTAATCCTGGATGGGGTAGTGAGAAAGCCTGACTGCTGATGCTCTGGAGAAAGCTAATTGTCTAATGAGCTGAAGGTACTGCCTGTGTGTGAGAAAGCGTGTGGAAAAAATCCATTTCCCAAGTAATATAGTAGTGTGCAAGACAAAAAGGAAAGGAACATGTTAAAAAAAAAGAGAAAAAGAGAAAATCCAATTTTCTTGTTGATCAGATCTGTGTTGCTTCAGGTAATGCCTGTTATTCGCAATATTTGCAAAGTGACAGCTAACCTGGCTGGCTTTTATACAAATGATGACAAACAACCACAGCAGCTTAGTGCACCTCTGACAAAGAATGATGGACATATTTTATTCAAATAAAATGGAAACATAAGCTTGGTAAATTGGCAGGTTTGAGACCACCTGGTCTTATTTTGACCCATCTGGCTTTCCTAAATTCTTACAATAATTAGGTCATCTAACTAAAAAGAGCATGCTGATTTGTAGCCAGACTAGAAAAATTTGTGGTGAACTATTTATCATGTTTCCAAAGTATCAGTGACTGATGTTAAAATCCTTATACATCCTCAGGATGGACTTTTGGGTTTTTTTGTTGTTGCTGTGGAAGCTTACGCCTGACTTGACTTTTTGGAAAGTCCTGTAATTTAAACTTTTAAAATCTTTCAGGAAGATAATATAATTTGAGCATTGCAGTTTCAGTGGTGCAATAGTTGAATGGCATTGGCACTGTTTTCAGGGATCAAGTTATGCCTTATGATCTTAAAAATCTGTGAGACAAAACCACAAGTGTAGAGTGACTGTTGAGGGGCAACCAAAATTCAGGTCTCTCCTACAGTTCTCATCTCACTGTAGCACTTAGAGCAGCAAAGTAAATGCTACACGTTTGAGTGCATGAGTTAATATGAGAAATAGCAAAGAGATTTGTCATTGAAAACATTTTTAAACAGCTGAAAACTCGGTGGCTTCCTGCCAGCGTGGGTGGACAGCAATGGTATGTTCTGATGCTCTGTACTACTCAACACAGATTTCTTCAGCATTGTTTACAAGAGCCTACACGAAAACACTCAGAGTGAATATGCAGCAGTTCATGTTAACTGTATGGAGCGACAGTGAAGGTTTGTCAGCATATGTAGTTCTGCATTTTTGTGTGTATCATAGTAAATTACCTCACCCCTTCATACCACAGGGAAACTGCTTTATGGCAAAGGTATGCATGTCATTAACTGCAATCTTAAATACAGGATATAGGCAAAAGAAAATGTGTTAAAAATATGTCAGAAAGGAGTCTGAAAGGCTGTTGTGTTGAGTAAGAATTTAATGGTAGTGTTTCACTGAAAACGAGGCTTCAATAGAACAGCAAACTGTATCAACAGTATCAACCTTAATTAGCATGTGAGAGAATAAGAATAGGTACTATTTCCCTGAAACTTGAGGAAAGCCTTCCAAAAGTCACTGTTAGTAGTTTAATAATTTATTTTAAACTGAGCAAAAAGGTAAATACTTATTCTCTTTCAGACATCCATGGAAAAAGGAAAGGCAGGGAAAAGGCCCGAACAGTGCTTAGAGTAGCAGTGTTCTACACTGTGTTACAGGGATTTTATACCTCAGAGGAAGTACCGTCTGGGGACACTTAGCTGGATGTCAAACATGCCTTTCTGAATAAATTGCCCAAGTCAGGTACTGTGCTGGACCTAGTAATTTGTAACTGGTTAAACCTGCCAGGTGTCTGTTGCCTTACCAGGTAGGATTCCTCTGGGGCTGATGAGGACTGGGGTAGACTCTCTTAGTGCAGAGCTGATTTCATTGAACCCAGTGGTTCCAGCACTGTCTATTTAAAGCTTGGCTGATGCCTGAAAATGCTGGATGTCCATCTGCATCAGCGAGAGGAGTCTGACTGAATTCAATGCCTTGTTCCAAGGTTTGCTGGCTGTATGGGTGATGGCCAAACATATGGTGACTCCTTAGGCTGGCAGGATGTGAGCACTCGCTTTGCCAGCTCCTCCACCAGTTGATGTGGTGGTCATCTGGAGAAGGCTTGTGTACACTCTGTCATTTTCTCTCTGCTTGTTGGACCAATGTACAAAAAGATTCATACCCTCTTTATGACCCAGGGCTCTGACTGAGCTAGCCAGGTAGCAAACGGTGCTTCTGGAGAGAGCTCAACTTGTGACTCAGGTGGAGAAGAGTGGTCTGGGGAAGAGGAGATCTCTCGTCTTTCTCGACTGAGTGCATTGTCCTTGGTTAATGGTCTTTTTCACTGAAAGCAGCAACATTATTATTATCTCACTATGTAGTCAATAGGCAATAAATGAAAGCCTGTCTGACTTCAGAAATGAAAACTGATTCCTACAATTTGAGTCAGCTTGTGCTCTCCCCATCCCCTTGGAACCTGAACGCGCAGAAACCTCAGCCAAAATTAAGATGATTCTGAGACAGTACTGGAAACAGCTCTCATAAATATCAACAGGAGGCAAAAACAAACAAATGTGGATGCAAAACGGTAGAATCCATTTGGTCAGGCTGGAGGCAAATCTGGAATGAGAGGAATGTCACCCAGATGGAAGGTGCATGAGAAAATACTTCAGCCCTTGTTTTTCTCTTGAGAATTGTTCTGCAGTATGTTCCCAGAGAATTTACAGTTACTTACTGTACATTACATATGGTTTGAAGAGTGTCTTTGGGAAATTCATTTAAACATTGAGTCTGGGACTCATTGTACAGACCAGTGACATTAAATAAGGTATGATAGATTACTTCTAGAGAGCTTTAGCAGCAATGTTATATGCTTAGTATAGTTGTGCAGTTTAACAGTATCTTCCCATGAAGCATTCTTTGAAGGAACAATACCTAAACACAGAAATAAATCATAACTTTTCAAGTCAATAAAATGTGAACACTTGTGAGAGCTGTTCCTGGAGACAACAGTTAGCATGATAGAAATTATTTTTCCTGGCTTATTCCAACCTACCTGGGGGTGGCTGTCTGGTCCTGACTCCATGGAAGGGCACCTTACCCTCCCGGTATTCCTCTCCATAAATTTAGGAAATTAACCTGTGACCCATGAGGGGTTTTAATCACATCAGAAAACTCTCAGACAAGCCCTTAGTAAAATAAGTAATTTAGGTATTTAGAAAAATAGCATTTAGTGAGGTTTTATTTGCTGAGTAATTTAGCAAGCTTACTCAGGCACAATTTTTTGGTGTCTCTTAGAGATGCAGTATCTCTTAACATGCTACTCAGCCCAGCCAGCTCTGGCTGCTCAGTTGAATCACTCAATATTTATGTTTGTTTAATCTACTGGGCAAATAACCTAGAATATATATTACTAGGACTCAAATTTATTTTATAACACAACATGGAATCCAGCAAAATTCTTATGTTCAATCTGTTCAACCAAGAGGACTATTCCCTAAATTATTTTCGATGTGTTTTCTTGGTATGGGAGTGGGGTTTTTTATTTGTTTGTTTTCATTGCATTTTGAGATCAATGCAGAGTATGTCAAATACCAAAAATAAAATCAGAAAGTTTTGTGTCCCATCTGAATTGAGTTGGCTTGAGGACAAACAAGCTATGTCTGAATACATAAGTGTTTAAAGAAGTTTTCATAAAATGAATATCAATACTATGATGACCTAGTATGCATAGTTCCTTAACTTTACAAAAAAAAAGATATATATTTTTTCCAGATGCAATTACATAAAAGACACTCAATTAAGGAATACAGTGGTTATTTAAGCATATGAACGCATGGAGAATTGTGCTACTCTGATTTAAGACAAACTAAAAAAATCAGACCACTGACAAAAGCTGTCTTGTTAGATCTCTAATCAGCCATAGCAAAGTAGATCAGAAAATACAAGAGGTTCTTTGGTCATCATGATCCTAGCTCCAGAAGATAAGCATATTTCTTACTTACCCTTTCAGAAGGGCTTACATAGATAACGCAGCAACTTCAGGTGACAGGTGGAAAAATAATAGCCAGCTGGAGACAGAACAAGAATATTTGTAATGTCATTCAGTTTACAGACAATGAATAAAATTCACATTATTCTAGGGAGCTTTTAAGAATTATTCCAGTTTTTACAGGTGAGAACTTATACAAGAATAGGCAAGTTCAAAGAAAAACTGGAAACCAAAAGTAAGTACCAACGTATGGACAGGCAGCCTTCTGCTCCAAACCATACTCAAAACAGGGTGAGAAGTGCTTTCAACAACGAGTTGTTTCAGCCAGGAGACTAACTAGTTCTGCCATATCAACACAAACCTCTGTTGTACGAAGATGCAACAAAACTTACAGAAAGGCAGGTCAGGCCAATAAGAAGCATTGGTAATGGAAACTGTGGCAAATGTTCTCTCATAGCTTTCTGAGAAACCATAATTTTAATTTCATGTTTTGTTTTGTTTTCTAGAATTATGCATATTAATAAAGTAATTTGATATTGTGGGACTCACCTTTTCCAGCAAAAGCTTGCCAAGCACAGTATATCCCAGCAGTTGAACTCTAGGGCACACCTCCTTTTAAATAGACTTTTCTTCAATAGGGCAGATTCTACTACAACTTAAAGAAAATAACATCTTGTTACCTGCAAGAGTTTAATGCTGGAAGGCTGTCTCTTAGCTGGTTTCCCGAAAGAATGAATAATTTTTCTGCTAGATAGTGAAAATGCTTAGTAATTTTAGACAATGACCATACTTTTCATATAACTCTTCATACACCTGGGTTTTAGTTCCCTCTTTTTCTCTAATCTCTAATGAGATGTAGTTTATAAAACAGTACCCAGTTCCCTTGTTCTTCTTGTTCTATGGTATGTTCTACCCAGTTCCCTTCTTGTTACCCAGTGTAACAAGACACCACTTCAAACTACCGAACTCCCCCTCTCTCCACCAGCAGGGGCGCGCTCTGAACACCAGCTCGGTGTCGCTGGCGCCAACCTCAGCACCAGGCTCGGGGCTTCCTGTCCCCCCCAGTCCCGTGCAAAAATACAACTGACCTCCCCTTTATAACTCACAAAGTACAACAACCACACGCAAAAAAATATGGTTCCACACAGTGACAGTTACAGAGAGTGTCCTAGAGTGTAGCAAGCAATATTTCCCTTTAAACCTTTTGATGAACAAACCCCACACGTTACACAGCGGAGGTTCTCTCAAGGAAGGGAAACCCAGGGGAGGGCACAGAGGCCTGCTGGGAACCGGGTGGGGCCACTGCAAGCTCCTGCAAAAGGCAGCGCTGGGAACACAGAGAACAGAACATAGAAGGGTGTGCAGGGAGGGCAGGCACCTCCTTGAAGGAGAGACATTCCAAGGCCATCTGCACAAGTCAGGGCCACCTAACTCTCAAGGAAGAAAGGTGGGCACTTATGAGAGAGCAAAGGCTGCAGCTCCAGCAGGGATACCTGCACCATCTATGTTGGTGCTGGCCAGTGCCTTCGCTCAGATGGTGGCTGAAGGGGGTGCCTGCATTGGGGGAGGGTGTGAGGCACTGGAACAGAATGCCCAGAGAAACTGTGGATGTGAGGCCCTGACTTTTGTGCACTCTTGGCAGCAGTGGCCGGGGCACCATCGCTGCCCGGTGGTTCCTGACTGGCCTTTCCCCACTGTGTGTGAAGGACACCATGGCCTTGGAATTGTGGTTAGACCTTTAATCAAAAAGACACGTTTTCTTAAGCAGGGCTTAGCTGCCGCCTGGCTTTTCAGAGCCAGCAGCACAGCACCCGCTGGATCCATCCTTGTCTTTGCTGCCTCCTTAAACAGTTGACGATGTGTAATGTCTGCCATGCCAGGGACGAGACCTGGGGTTCCTTTTCTCTTCCCAAAGGATGGAGGGCTGCAACAGAAGGAAAGAGAGCGGAGCTGAAACCCACCAATCTGCAGAGACCAGCAGGCATCCCTTCCAGACCATGCCAGCCCCAGCCATCGCTTTCCCTGGTCAGGAAGTGCAGGCAGGGCAAACGCATCACCTGGAAGCTGCTGCTCAGGAATGCACCAAATGCCCCGAGATGTTCCCTGGAGCAGGACAGGGCATAGCAGCACACTGCCCAGGCTCTGTCCCCTGACCCACCAGCCCCAGCACACACAGCTCTGTCCCTGCCTACCTTCACAGACCTCCAGGAGTGTGTCTGGGCTGTTGTCCTTCAGGCACCGAGCAGCCAGCCCTGTGCAGAGAGCTCTGTCAGACATGCTGCTGCCCAGCACGCTCCTGGCAGCATGGCCTCACCTCTGTCGGTTTGGCTGCACCTTCCTTCCCTCAGCAGGGTGACCCCAGGGAAGGACAGGACCCAGGGGGAGGTGGCACTGAGCAAGGTGCCACTGAGCCCCGCTGCGAGGGCAGGGGTTGGAGGGGGAAGCACGGAGCCTCTGGCTGCACAGGCCCTGCACGGGGCAGCCGATGCTCTGACAGCCACAGGGCTGCTCCTCGCTGCCACTGCAGCAGATGGGACTGGGGCCAGGCTGCCAAAAGAGGGACCCCAGGGGCTGCGGCTTACCGATGAACCTCAGGGCGGCCAGTCTCACGCTGACCTGAGAGTGCTGCAGGTAAAGCAGGCTCTGACGCGTATACTCCTCAGCCCTGCTGGGCTCCTGCTCCAGCTGGAAAGAGCACAAAAGGCACAGGGGCTGACACAGACCTTCCCCAGCCGCCTGGGTCAGTCCCTCCTACCAGCACCCCACACCTCCCCTTGTTTCTCTGGCCATGTTCGTCTCCCAGCCAGGAGCCCTGTGGGGCTGAGGTTGAGAGACAGCCACAGGCAGAGCAGGGTCTGGAGCTCCTGAGAGCTCCCTGTGCCACTGCCAGGGCCCAGATGGACCTCCTGCAACATCCCGAGGGTGAGGAGGTGGGAGGAGAACCTCGTGTCCAGCCTGGGACTTGTCCTCACCAAGCACTCCATAGTTCTCCATCTCTCCGATGTCTGCAGGTGGTGACTGAGCCAATTCCATTTGAGGACCTTTGCAGCTGCAGAGAGGGCTTCCTTAGAGGCCTGCAGAGGGGGAGAAGGATTGGGGATTGTGTACAGGGCTTGGGACCCAATGGCCTGGCCCCCAGAACTTGCAGGGCAGCTGGGAAGCCCCTGCGGACTCTGCCCTTCAGGCCTCGATGGCCACGGACTGCTACTGAGCCCTGCTGGACCACGTAGGGCAGGTGTGGGAAATGCCCGTGTCAGCTGCTCCTGCAGGCTCAGCACGCCCTGCCCCGCACCACTGGTTAGGTTTGGAGTCTGTACCTGGGCCACGCTCTCAATCTCGTCACTCATGTGCAACATGAGTGGGACCAGGCTCGTCTGCACCTTCTTCTGCATCTTCCGCTTGTCCTTCCAGTCCACCAACTGTATTATATCTTTGAAGAGGCAGATGGAGAGCTCTTGTATGTGGCTGCACTCCTGGTAGGGAGGAGGACAGGAGGACTTCAGTAACAGCTGCTCTCTGAGCCTGAGCGTGGCTGAGTGGAGGAGCCTCAGGTCTCCCAGAGCCATCAGCCTGTCAGGGAGAAGCTGGGCTGGGGCTGCAGAGACCAGAAGCCATCCCCACAAGAGCACAGGGGCATGAGGAGGGGCATAGTTGTGGGTAAGCGCTGCCGCCAGACTGTGCTGCCAGCAGTTGTTCTTGCAAAGGGCCCATCAGTGGAACTCAGGTCTCCACCACAGTCTTACATCATCAAAGAGTGGAACGAGCATCTCGGCCAGGTCCAGGACGATGGAGCTGGCCTTCTTCTTCAAATGATCTGTCACGTTTCTGAATACGACCAGGGCCCTCATCTTGTCTCTGTAGGTACTCTGCAGGGTCTTCATCAAGTCCGGCAGCATGATCAGTATTTTCTCTGCCTGTAAGAAGCACAGAATTTCTTTCTTGTGGTGAAAAACCACCCAGGCCAGAATGCTCTGGCCATTAAGCACCAGCCTCCCATTGGGCTGCATGGGCAGTGGCACAGGAATTCTTTCAGCAGCCTCCTGGCAGGCCTTGCCCGTGGGTGCACTGAGGGGACTGGGGCACGTGAGGGGACTTTGAGGGCACTTGGAGCCGTCACCCCAGCTCCCGACTCCCAGCCCAGGTCAAGCCACTGTGTTCGCCACTGCCCAGCCCCAGGTGGCCAGCACAGCTTCACTTGCCTATGCCCTGCTCACCATGTCAGGTGACTGTGATAGTGTGATGAGGCCTTGGAGCAGCAGTGAGAGCAGCCTTGGAGGCACCAGCGGCTCCCGGAGCCTGTACACCCCAGCAAACATTCTTGGTGTCACATGGCTGGAGGCCAGCAGCTGAAACAAAGACAGCAGTGAGAGAGAGCATGCAGGGCTCTCTGCATAGGACAGCACCTGGGTCCCACTGGCAGCTCAGGGCAAGGGCACTGGGGACAGAGAGCCCGTCCTGGGGGACACTCAGTGCTTGTGGGACACACCACACGCTTCTCTGTGCCGGCTCTGCCCGTGCAAGCAGAGCACTACCTGGGCATACAGGGGCTTTGTGAACCCGCACACAGACAGCGTGGCCCTGCGTGGCTGCACAGGGGAACCTGGTGCTGGGCTGGACGTAAAGGGCTGTGTCCTCCTCTGTATCACAGAGGAGGTGATCGTTTGGGGCAGGTGGCAGGGGACAGGGCCGTGCCTCTTTTCCTGGAGAGGCAGGCACAGCCCTGAGCATGAGCAAAGACTGGGCTGGTTACTCACAGCCAAGAGCTGGATGCAGGCCTCCACTTTCTGGGAGCTGAATCTCCATCGCACACTCACGTGCTGGAACCTCGTGTTCAGCTGCCTCAGGACGTTCTCCAAGATGAGGGGATCGGAGAACAGCACTTCCCACATGGTCACAGCAATACTGCAGACGCAGAGCGCTCTTGTCAGCAGGGCCACCTCGGCCACCACACGGTGCCTGGGCCAGTCCTGCAGCAGCTAGGCTGTCCTGCAGCCCTGGCCCTTCCTGACCCCTTGCTTGGGAGTGCCTGCGTCCCAGCCTGGGCAGACAGGAGGGGGCTGAGATAGTGTTCCCCATGGGGTAGGGAGGAACCTCATGCAGGGACTCGGATCTGGCTTGGCCAGCTTTGGCTGTTGCAGGCCTGGCCGACCCAGGAGGGCTGGAGAGAGTGGTGGGGTGCAGGGCCCTGCTCCTCAGGGGTGCCCTGTAATTTTCTGTGGGCCTCCAGGCCCCTCTCCCCACATGGAACAAACCCACAAGGGCTGTGGGGGTCAGTACCTGTCACATGATGGAGCGAGATCCACAAGTCTCAGGGTCACATCCGCTGGCCACAGCTCTGCCATCTTTAGAAGCAACATGCCCAGGCTGTGCCAGGCTGCTGGTGTGTAGATGTGCTCCAGGTTGTAATAGATGCAGCTAACGACAGCTGACACCTGGAGGGCACACAAGTGAGGGTGGTGGGCCACCAGGCTGCAGCCATTTCCTCAGCTGCCACTGAAATGGCCGCCCTTCCCATCCTACTCTGCTGCCATGAAATGGCTTCAAGGTGAATGAGGCACCCGGGCGAGGGAAAGCCCCATGTAGGGAGGAACAGTTCCTGAAAGGGCTCAAGGGCAGGGCAGCCACAGGCTGCTTACCTCTGTCAGCCAGGAGGCACGTTCCATCGTGATCAAATCCACAATGCTGATCAGTTCCTCCCTATCACATATGTGTGAGTCTCTCATGGCTTCAATGGTCTTGAGAACAATGACCATCTTCGCAGCAGGCTGGAGGTATTCCTCAAATGCCTGCGGGAGGAAGGAAGGCAAGGAAGACGTCTCACACCGAGTGCCCTGATAGTGCTGCTCAGCTGAGCAGCTCGAACAAGCTCTGGCGAGCGTACCCACAGGAAAGCTGGCAGCAGGGGCTGCAGTCACTGTGGGGTGGAGGATGAGAAGAGAAGGGCCCAGGGTGAGGGAGGAGGGTTGGGGCTGTGGGCACGGTGTGCTGGCCCTACAGAGAAGCAGGCCTTCCCGGTGGCCAGGAGACCTGGAGCTGCTGCTGGGACCACCGGCGTGCAGCTCTCTGGAGTCCCTGCTCCAGAGCAGCAGCAACCCTCTCAGCAGGGACAGTGAGACCATGCCAAACCCGCTGCTTCTGGACTTCCTTGCTCACACCAGTCTCCTGCTGATGCCCTGGACAAGGCCCAGCAGGGGAGAAGCTCATTACCTTTACAATGCTCCTGGCACTGCACGCGGAAAGCCAGGAGGGTTTCCCAGCTTCCGTTTCGCCTCCACACTGGGGATGCTGTAGACCATCCTTTGGTGATGTCATGCCTAAACAAGAGGGGATCACAGAAGAGTCATTAGGACACAGCATTGATTAGCATCAATGACAGCTTTGGCTATGGGGACCATAGAACAGCTGGGTTCTGAGAGGTCCTGAGAAGAGTGGGAAGGAGAGCAGCACAGTGCTGGACTTGTGGTGAGCATTCAGCTTCTGCATCAAAATGATAGTTGGGATGCTGTGGGAAAGCAGCTGTGAGGAGCAAAGGAAGTGAGGGAAGAGGGCAGGCTTTCCTGGACAGCCTCCAGCAAGTACAAAAAGAATCCACTGCAATGCTCGGGGAAACAAGCAGGACTGCGAGGAGATGCCTGTGTGTGGAGGTACACAGCCCAGAACAGCTTATCTTACGTTTTTGCCGCTGGAGGAATCTGAAGAGGTAATGAAGAGCATCCAAAGCCTCATGCCGGATCTCCCAGATCTTGCTAGTCCAGCAAACAATGAGATGTCCCAGCAGCTTTCCCAGGAGGGGACCACAGATAATGTTGTCATGGGAAGAGCTTTTGTCATCTGCAAGCAGGCTCTGGACCTGGGAAGGGAGGCAGGACAGGTAGAAGAGCTGAGAGGCAGCAGCTGTGACAAAAGCCCTGAACCCAAGTCTGGCCCGGGGAAGGATCCTGGCAGGTCAGAGCTGTGCGGGGCCCTCCCAAAGCAGTGAGCTGGGGCAGCAGGGCAGGGAGAGCTGCCAGGCCTGGCCTCCTGCCATGCTCCTTGGGCAGTGCTGTCCTGCACAGGACTGGGGACTGAGATGGCTCCTGGCAGAAAGGGGGCTGGGGAGGGAAGACCATGGGAAAAAGAAAGAAGCCGAGACCTTCACCCAGCACAGAGCTGTTCTGAATGCTTCAGGCATCTTGAGCTGCAGGCTGCTGCCCACGGGGGGCAGGGAATGGGAGACAGCCTGGCTGAAGGCTGCCTGCCTCCTTACCTGCACTAAGGAAGAGCTGCCCATCAAATCGGCCAGCTTCCCAATCATCACCACTGCCCTTTCGCATGCAGCTGTGTTCTTAGTGTCGATAAAAGGCAGCAGCATCTGGAAGGAGAGAAAGTGCTGCTGTGCCCTGGGAACTGGTGCCTGTGCCCGCAGCAGCAGCAGCAGCACTGCTCAAGTCCCAGCTGGACCCATGCAGACTTTGTGGCCCTCAAGAGAGGCAGATGCCACCCCAGGGTAGAGTCTGCTTCTTTCTGTGCCCTCCCCAAAAACACAGGTCTGTGCCCCTGTGAACCCCGCTCTCTGCCAGTGCCGTACATGCAAGATAATCTTCAGGTCCTCGCAGCCAGGGGAGGTGAGCACCAAGCTCTTCAGCAGGATGTCCATGGCATCCAGGGTCTGCAAGAAGAGAGGTCGTGTCAGTCTTTCTGCAGTCCCTCTCTCCCTGGGGACAGATCTAACTCCCCACACCAGGGGAGGACACTCTGGTGTCCAAGAGAGGCCTTGGGGCAGACAAGCTGCTGTGGGCAGAGGAGCCAGTCCAGAGGCACTGGACATGGTGAGGCCCAGGGGAAGGAGATGAAGGGACAAGGGTGGGAAAGCGAAGCTGATGCCCTGCTGTGCCTTGGATCCCTGGCTGTGTCTCAGCACGTGGCAGCCAGGGAGCAGCTCTGAGTGCTCCTGACAGCAAAAAAGCACTTACATGTAAGTAGAGCAAATAGTCTAGGCCTTGCATGTCTGTTTTAGGAGGAAGCGAGAAGACACTCCTGAAACAGGCCTCTAAAAGGCTTTTCTTCTGGCTTTCCAGGACCATCTCCGCATCGCTGAAAAGAGAGAGAGAGGGACCTGTGAGACACGGGCGCAGGGAGAGCTCCCTCCGTGCCTTGGGCAGGTGGACACAGACCTCTGGAGCAGAGACCCCCAAGAGGGATGGAGCCCTGGTGTGAGGGCAGCACTGCTGGGAGGCACCTCCTCCCTCCTGGACATGGCCCAGGCCAAAGGACAGCCCTGGCAGGGGAAGCCTCCTGCCTCCCACTTTCAGAAGCAGCTGAGACGTGGAGGGGACCTGCAAGATCCCTCTGCTCTCCCCTCCATCTCTCCACAAGCCTCGAGCAAGGCAAAGAGCAACCCCCTGAGGACACCACTGGACTCTGCTTGGATGGGAGATGCCCATGGGCAGGCCCAGGGCCACAGACTGTGCAGAGGCATCAGCCAAACCAGGGGCTGGGCACATACCTCATATCAGCGAGGGCAAGCATGGCTTGCTGCCGCACGGCCGTGTGCAAGTAGTCCATGGGCTCCTCTTCCACCAGCGCCTGCAGAACACAACCGGGATGGGACCTGGTGGCCGCCAGCATCCAGTGCCAGCACCAGGCGGCAGGGCTGGCAGAGACGCTCTGCCCCCAGCCCAGCACTGGCTCCCAGCATGGCCCTGCTGCAGGGCTGCTCAATGACACCCTCAGGCCGCTCAGTGTCTGTCCATGCACGCTGGTCCCTGCCCTCCCCCTGCATGGGCCCTGTGTATCTTCACAGTGTGCCGGCACCTGCCAACTTGTCCCCATCCTCAGAGCAGCCGGGTGTCCCCTCACCTCGATGTTCTTTGCCACCTGAAACTGGTCGTAGAACTCCCTCAGTTCCTCTGAGAAGCCCTTATCTCTGGAATCCTTGCTCACGGTGGAGACGGTCTGCAGGAACTGCATCTTCTCAGCCTCCTCCTGGGCAGCCAGGGAGCAGAGATAGAAACGGGCAGTGTGAGGAGCCAGCAGGACTGGAGCACTGGGGCTACAGTGCTGTGCAGGAATCCGGGGGAGCATCCCTGCCCAGCCAGCAGCCCCCAGCAGCCCTGGCAGGAGAGCTGGTGGCCCCATCAGGACACACAGGCACTGCTATCCTGGAAATGGCTGCAATTACCTTCACTGAGCTGTTCAGAAAAGTCTGGATGATCTGTATGGATGCAGCGTGTGCCTCCAACATCCTCAACAGACAAAGGTATAGTGTGGGGAATGAAGAATGTTCCAAGAAGTGTCTCAGCACTGCGGAGCTGCTGGGGCAGCAGGGAACAACGTGGGCTGCGCTCGGGGGTCTGCACCAGCCTTGCGCTCCCGCTCTGTCCCGTCACTGTCCTGCCGGACACTGGCATAAGGGGTGTGAGGCCTGGGGGGTTACCAAGGGCACACAGGGCACGTCACAAAGGGCACCACGATGGACCAGGAAGAGAATGTCACTAAGGGCACCACGATGGAACACGAAGAGCATGTCACAAAGGGCACCATGGTAACCCACCACTCATTCCATGAGGGACATTCCATGAGGGTATTCCTGTGAGGGGCACAAGGCCTGTTCTCACCTGGTCACTTGAGTCCCCTTGGGGTGCCCTGAGCCCCATGTTTCGCCCATGTCATATGGAGTCTTGTTATGGCAGGATAACTGGCATGTGTCATGATGTTCACAGCCAGACTAGTCAAGAGGTCTCAAAAAGACCACGTGTAGAGCTGCAGGCGCACGATTCAGTTTAGTGTGTCTTAAAGTGAAAGAGAAAAATTTCTAAAGCAAATATTTTCCCTTGCCTTTTCTGTTTTTCAGTTACAAAAAAGCAATGATTAGGCTGCATTTTTTTTTTGCCAATGACACCAAGCTGTGTGGTTTGGTTGATATGCTGGAGGGAAGGAATGCCATCCAGAGGGACCTTGACACACTTATGAGGTGGGCTGATGCCAACATTATGAAGCTTAACCATGCCAAGTGCAAGGTCCTACACCTGGGTCAGAGCAATCCCAGGAACAGCTACAGGTTGGGCAGAGAAGAGATTCAGAGCAGCCCTGTGGAGAAGGACTTGGGGGTGTTGATTGATGAGAAAATGCACATGAGCTGGCTTCAGTGTGTGCTTACAGCGCAGAAAGCAACCATATCCTGGGCTGCATCAAAAGAAGCGTGACCAGCAGGTCAAAGGAGGTGATCCTGCCCCTCTGCTCTTGTGAGACCTCACTTGGAGTATTGTGTGCAGTTCTGGTGTCCTCAACATAAAAAGGACATGGAACTGTTGGAACAAGTCCAGAGGAGGACCACAAGGGGATGATCAGGGGACTGGAGCACTTCCCGTTTGAAGATAGACTGAGAAAGTTGGGGTTGTTCAGCCTGGAGAAGGATACATGGAGACCTCATAGCAGCCTTCCAGTATCTGAAGGGGCCTATAAGGATGCTGGTGAGGGACTCTTCATTAGGGACTGTAGTGACAGGACAAGGGGTAACGGGTTCAAACTTAAACAGGGGAAGTTTAGATTGGATATAAGGAGGAAGTTCTTTAATGTAAGGGTGGTGAGGCACTGGAATGGGTTGCCCAGGGAAGTTGTGAATGCTCCATCCCTGGAAATGTTCAAGGCCAGGCTGGACAGAGCCTTGGGTGACATGGTTTAGTGTGAGGTGTCCCTGCCTATGGTGGGGGGGTTGGAACTAGATGATCTCAAGGTCCTTTCCAACCCTAACTATTCTATGATTCTATGATTCTCCTTTTCATATAACTCTTCATACACCTGGGTTTTAGTTCCCTCCTTTTCTCTAATCTCTAATGAGATGCAGTTTATAAAACAGTACCCAGTTCCCTAATTCAGAAAAATGCTATCTGTAAAGACCCATCTGCCATCTACAACAGTAAAGGCTAAGGCTGAGAGACAGTGAGGAGGATGTCTCCTGGATCTAATTCAAGAAGGGCATTAACAAAGAAAATGGTACCTGGTTTTCTGAGCACAAAATCCATCTCCAGAACATTACAAATGAAAAATGCATGTCTTCATCCTGCTTCAACATCTCAGTTTGTTCTCAAAGTGACTTCTTAATGTGAAACAGGATTAAGAGGAAAAGAGCAGCTAGTTATCCAAGAGAAGTGCTTAGGACCATGTTGGTCAGTTAGAGAACAGAGCACAACTCTTCACATTGGATGTTTAAAAAGCATCATCAAGCAGAAACATGAGTTATAGCCTTAGCAGATGTCAATAGAAGATGTTGACAGAAGATATTGGAAGCTAGGGGAACGTTAGCAAAAAGGGAGCATCCCCTCAGTACTTCCTGTACTATTCTGTGTTACCGTAATTTTGTCTTCTCTTTGTGCACTTGTCTAGGTGATGAGTAACAGAGATGCATGTTTAAATTTAAACATAGTCTTTCAGTTTGGTTTAGGATTCCACGACTTTCAAGAAAGGTCTGTAAGAATCAGGAACTTGTTGGAACAGGGCTGCAAAAGACAGTAAAATGAATGATACAGTCATCAAAAAAGAAAAAAAAAAGAAAAAGAAGGAAAAAAGAAAAAAGGAAAAAAAAGGGAAAAAAAAACAGAAAAAAATGCATAAATGGGGGACCTAAGCAAAATAGCAGTACATTTCTTTTAGTCCAGAAACTGGCAATGAGCTCTGTGTAAGCACTTCATTCAGTTCCTGCAAAACATAACAGGATGGAAATAAGAGACAGAAAATATTTGCTAGGTTATGCAGGCCATTTTCCAGTGCTTGCAGAGAAGGAAACAAGTGGAAAGTACATCCCGTATCACTCTCTCATGTCCCTTCTGGCTATATTTGGAAATGACATGGATAAACTCTGGAGGGAGCCCCACCCAGTCCCTTTTAGCCAGGAGCAGTTTAGCAGTAAGTAAGCTAATGGGACAGCAGAGGAAAATTCTGGGTGATGCTCACAGAGATGGGAAACCCCTTTGCTTTCTTGAGTTTATGGGCATAGGAAGTGACCAAATGCTGCAATGCTAATTTGCTTTGCTGTAAGGGCTACTCTCTCTTTGTGCTCATACACCAAAACTTTCCCTTCAGCCACCCTCCTTGGGGCTGTACAGCTCCCATGCTGGAGGTATGCCTCCGGGTCCTGATACTGTTTCTGACAGCAGTGGGTGACTTGCCGAAGAGGATACATGACAGGAATTCGGAAATTTTTCAAATTAATAAAAAAAAAAATCATGGCACATGAGCTCCTTTGACCTTATAGTCAGAAAATTATACAAGCAATATCAGTGTTTCATTGCAAAAGGGGAGAAGTCCCTTTCACTCGCCTTAAGCAGCTGACAGTTAAAAGTAACAGAATTTGAAACTGAGATCTGCCTCTCTCCCTGAGTTTGCTATTCAGCTCTGTGCTCTTATTTTCATTCTGGTTTTGAAGTTAAATTGCTGTAACCACTACCACCAAAGCCAGGCCACGTGGGCAGCAATTCAAGACTGAGTAATTCTTGGGAGCTTTTTCTCAATCACTCAGCTACAGGCGTAACTACGGCTGCCAGAAGAGAATGTTTTTTCTTTTCTCTTTCTTTTTTTCCCTACCCCGTGGGTTTGATTTATTTATTGTTTTTAATTGCCTATTTTTGAGCATGTTGGCAGATTACTCTGAAGCCACCTGACTAGGGTTTTTTTTATTTAATTTTTTGAAAGAACAGTTATAATTCCTCTCTTTTTGCTGAGGGTGTTTGCTGGTGTACCTTTGAAAAATGCAGTCCTGAGCGGTCAGTTATACAGGTACTGAAAAGACCATGCAGTTCATGTTTACATGCTTTTGTGTTTATCAATCATGGTGTTCCGAACCCCGCAGCGGCCGGGAGTGTCCCCCGGAAGTCACCCGCTGAGCCCCAGCAGGATACAGGAGACCACGCAGCACTTCCCAGCAAGGCAGAGGAGGAAGATCCGGACTCAGAAGAGAAGCTGGTGGTGGGAGAACTGGCAAGCAGGGCAGCTACATCAGCCCCGATCCCAAAAGTTATGCAGAGTCAGGTTTGGGTCTTGTCTAAGGTTAGACGAGTACATAGGAGCACCATAGGCATCTCCCATCCAAGCAGAGTCCAGTGGTGTCCTCAGGGGGTTGCTCTTTGCCTTGCTCGAGGCTTGTGGAGAGATGGAGGGGAGAGCAGAGGGATCTTGCAGGTCCCCTCCACGTCTCAGCTGCTTCTGAAAGTGGGAGGCAGGAGGCTTCCCCTGCCAGGGCTGTCCTTTGGCCTGGGCCATGTCCAGGAGGGAGGAGGTGCCTCCCAGCAGTGCTGCCCTCACACCAGGGCTCCATCCCTCTTGGGGGTCTCTGCTCCAGAGGTCTGTGTCCACCTGCCCAAGGCACGGAGGGAGCTCTCCCTGCGCCCGTGTCTCACAGGTCCCTCTCTCTCTCTTTTCAGGGAAGTGGAGATGATACTAGAAAGCCAGAAGAAAAGCCTTTTAGAGGCCTGTTTCAGGAGTGTCTTCTCGCTTCCTCCTAAAACAGACATGCAAGGCCTAGACTATTTGCTCTACTTTAATGTAAGTGCTTTTGTGCTGTCAGGAGCAGTCAGAGCTGCTCCCTGGCTGCCACATGCTGAGACACAGCCAGGGATCCAAGACACAGCAGGGCATCAGCTTCGCTTTCCCACCCTTGTCCCTTCATCTCCTTCCCCTGGGCCAGCACCCGGAGACTGTCCCCAAGGCTGGACAGTCATGAGTGGCAGGGCATGTGGGACAGTATGGCCAGGTATCTGGTCCACTGGGCCCCTCCAGTGCTTTGGAAGCATTGGAAGTGGATGGCAGCTGTATGGAGTCCCCAGCAGCAAGCTGTAGAACTGCTGAAGGGGACGGTGAATGATTTTGAGCCTGGTGGGCCCAGATATTTCAGGCCATCAGTCCAGAGATGGAACATAGAGATTGACTCATGATCGAGGGGAGGACTTAAGAGTGATGGTGTATTGGAAATGTGGGATCTGGGCATGACGTGAATGGTAGGGAATAAGGGGTGGATAATGTCATGGGTTCAGCCGTAGCAGTCATTTTTCTCCTTGTAGCTGGTGCAGTGCTGTGTTTTGACTTCTGGGCTGGGAACAGTTGCTTGATAGCGAGCATGTTTTGAGGGTGTTTTTGTTCAGGGCTTTTTCTGAGCACATGCTCTACCAGGGAGGAGGGGAGGCCAAGAGGAAGGAGAGACAGGACACCTGACCCAGGCTAGCCAATGAGGTATTCCATACCATCGCATGTGATGCCCAGGATGCAACTGGGAGAGAGAGCTGGAGGGGTGGAGCAGTGGGGAAAATGGAGGAAGGAGTACATGGTGCTCGGCCGGGCAGGGTGGAGTGAGTTATGGGTCGGTGGCTGGTGAGATGTTGTATTCTCTTCACTTGTTGTTTGCTGTATCATTATTATTTGTAGTAGTAGCGGCAGTAGTGATTTGTGTTATACCTTACCTATTAAACCGTTCTTATCTCAACCCGTGGGGGCTACATTTTTTGGATTCTCCTTCCTAACTCTCTGGGACTTGGGGAAGCAAAGGGGGGGAGTGAGTGAGTGAACTGTGCGGATTTTGTTTAAACCACGACACTGCCAAATCATGAAAGTTTAAATATCTGTTATTTTTTTCTCCCAAAAGATTGCCAACTGGTTTCTTACAGAGAAATAATGTAAGAAACCAGAGAAATAATGTCAAAAAAATTAAAAGAAGATGGTGATCTTGTGGCAATGTATGGATATGAATCAGACTTTTAAGACTGGTGTTGCACTGCTAGAAAGCTTGATACTATCATATACAATTGATAATATTTTAAGTAATTGAAAGATTAGCAGAAACTTGCAAAGTGGGAAAAATATTGATAATAAAAGTTTTTTTTGTGTGCTTGTTTTTCATAGGCAGTGACACAACACATCAGTTTCTCTTACTGATAAAGTATTTGGTAGAGAATAGAAAGTGAAAGAGAATAATTAAGTGGCCTGCATATACATTTCTGTCAGTTAGTGTTTGTTTATGTTCAGGAACATGAAAATATGAAATAAAATTGTGACATGCAGAAGGATTTTTTCCAGTGGAAAAAAAAAACCCATATTCACAATTTCCAATCTGCTTTGCACTATAAGAGCCCTTGGAATTTTGTAATATTTTCTTTTACAAGTAGCAAATAAGAGGTTAGGCTTTACAGTTTTGGTATATTTTTTTCTGATAAACCCCCCTATAAATTTACCCAAGCATAAGCCTTATGCTTTCATGCAAGTTTAATCTCTGTTCAAAATGCAGTCTAAACATAACCAAACATCATCTGCAAACACTCCACTGATCCTTCCATATTCACTGACATGCAAACAAATCCTGGGAAATGATGCTAAAAGAACGTGAAATATAATTAATCTGTCTTCACAAAGTCCATTTTGAATTACTTTGTTGATCTTTCATCTAATTTTAGGCAGGGATTGAAAAGCTGGTCTTACAACATATCTAGGTTTTCACAGTCTTGAGATCCTGAGCAGGTCCCCACTGAAAAAAGCAGCCACAAAGTTCTGAGAAGCCAGGGTGAGAGCATCACTATTTCCATCCTGGATCTTCAAAAATCAGTGGTAATGTGAATACTAAACCAAAAACCAAGACCAGCAGGGGCGCGCTCTGAACACCAGCTCGGTGTCGCTGGCGCCAACCTCAGCACCAGGCTCGGGGCTTCCTGTCCCCCCCAGTCCCGTGCAAAAATACAACTGACCTCCCCTTTATAACTCACAAAGTACAACAACCACACGCAAAAAAATATGGTTCCACACAGTGACAGTTACAGAGAGTGTCCTAGAGTGTAGCAAGCAATATTTCCCTTTAAACCTTTTGATGAACAAACCCCACACGTTACACAGCGGAGGTTCTCTCAAGGCAGGGAAACCCAGGGGAGGGCACAGAGGCCTGCTGGGAACCGGGTGGGGCCACTGCAAGCTCCTGCAAAAGGCAGCGCTGGGAACACAGAGAACAGAACATAGAAGGGTGTGCAGGGAGGGCAGGCACCTCCTTGAAGGAGAGACATTCCAAGGCCATCTGCACAAGTCAGGGCCACCTAACTCTCAAGGAAGAAAGGTGGGCACTTATGAGAGAGCAAAGGCTGCAGCTCCAGCAGGGATACCTGCACCATCTATGTCGGTGCTGGCCAGTGCCTTCGCTCAGATGGAGGCTGAAGGGGGTGCCTGCATTGGGGGAGGGTGTGAGGCACTGGAACAGAATGCCCAGAGAAACTGTGGATGTGAGGCCCTGACTTTTGTGCACTCTTGGCAGCAGTGGCCGGGGCACCATCGCTGCCCGGTGGTTCCTGACTGGCCTTTCCCCACTGTGTGTGAAGGACACCATGGCCTTGGAATTGTGGTTAGACCTTTAATCAAAAAGACACGTTTTCTTAAGCAGGGCTTAGCTGCCGCCTGGCTTTTCAGAGCCAGCAGCACAGCACCCGCTGGATCCATCCCTGTCTTTGCTGCCTCCTTAAACAGTTGACGATGTGTAATGTCTGCCATGCCAGGGACGAGACCTGGGGTTCCTTTTCTCTTCCCAAAGGATGGAGGGCTGCAACAGAAGGAAAGAGAGCGGAGCTGAAACCCACCAATCTGCAGAGATCAGCAGGCATCCCTTCCAGACCATGCCAGCCCCAGCCATCGCTTTCCCTGGTCAGGAAGTGCAGGCAGGGCAAACGCATCACCTGGAAGCTGCTGCTCAGGAATGCACCAAATGCCCCGAGATGTTCCCTGGAGCAGGACAGGGCATAGCAGCACACTGCCCAGGCTCTGTCCCCTGTCCCACCAGCCCCAGCACACACAGCTCTGTCCCTGCCTACCTTCACAGACCTCCAGGAGTGTGTCTGGGCTGTTGTCCTTCAGGCACCGAGCAGCCAGCCCTGTGCAGAGAGCTCCGTCAGACATGCTGCTGCCCAGCAAGCTCCTGGCAGCATGGCCTCACCTCTGTCGGTTTGGCTGCACCTTCCTTCCCTCAGCAGGGTGACCCCAGGGAAGGACAGGACCCAGGGGGAGGTGGCACTGAGCAAGGTGCCACTGAGCCCCGCTGCGAGGGCAGGGGTTGGAGGGGGAAGCACGGAGCCTCTGGCTGCACAGGCCCTGCACGGGGCAGCCGATGCTCTGACAGCCACAGGGCTGCTCCTCGCTGCCACTGCAGCAGATGGGACTGGGGCCAGGCTGCCAAAAGAGGGACCCCAGGGGCTGCGGCTTACCGATGAACCTCAGGGCGGCCAGTCTCACGCTGACCTGAGAGTGCTGCAGGTAAAGCAGGCTCTGACGCGTATACTCCTCAGCCCTGCTGGGCTCCTGCTCCAGCTGGAAAGAGCACAAAAGGCACAGGGGCTGACACAGACCTTCCCCAGCCGCCTGGGTCAGTCCCTCCTACCAGCACCCCACACCTCCCCTTGTTTCTCTGGCCATGTTCGTCTCCCAGCCAGGAGCCCTGTGGGGCTGAGGTTGAGAGACAACCGCAGGCAGAGCAGGGTCTGGAGCTCCTGAGAGCTCCCTGTGCCACTGCCAGGGCCCAGATGGACCTCCTGCAACATCCCGAAGGTGAGGAGGTGGGAGGAGAACCTCGTGTCCAGCCTGGGACTTTTCCTCACCAAGCACTCCATAGTTCTCCATCTCTCCGATGTCTGCAGGTGGTGACTGAGCCAATTCCATTTGAGGACCTTTGCAGCTGCAGAGAGGGCTTCCTTAGAGGCCTGCAGAGGGGGAGAAGGATTGGGGATTGTGTACAGGGCTTGGGACCCAATGGCCTGGCCCCCAGAACTTGCAGGGCAGCTGGGAAGCCCCTGCGGACTCTGCCCTTCAGGCCTCGATGGCCACGGACTGCTACTGAGCCCTGCTGGACCACGTAGGGCAGGTGTGGGAAATGCCCGTGTCAGCTGCTCCTGCAGGCTCAGCACGCCCTGCCCCGCACCACTGGTTAGGTTTGGAGTCTGTACCTGGGCCACGCTCTCAATCTCGTCACTCATGTGCAACATGAGTGGGACCAGGCTCGTCTGCACCTTCTTCTGCATCTTCCGCTTGTCCTTCCAGTCCACCAACTGTATTATATCTTTGAAGAGGCAGATGGAGAGCTCTTGTATGTGGCTGCACTCCTGGTAGGGAGGAGGACAGGAGGACTTCAGTAACAGCTGCTCTCTGAGCCTGAGCGTGGCTGAGTGGAGGAGCCTCAGGTCTCCCAGAGCCATCAGCCTGTCAGGGAGAAGCTGGGCTGGGGCTGCAGAGACCAGAAGCCATCCCCACAAGAGCACAGGGGCATGAGGAGGGGCATAGTTGTGGGTAAGCGCTGCCGCCAGACTGTGCTGCCAGCAGTTGTTCTTGCAAAGGGCCCATCAGTGGAACTCAGGTCTCCACCACAGTCTTACATCATCAAAGAGTGGAACGAGCATCTCGGCCAGGTCCAGGACGATGGAGCTGGCCTTCTTCTTCAAATGATCTGTCACGTTTCTGAATACGACCAGGGCCCTCATCTTGTCTCTGTAGGTACTCTGCAGGGTCTTCATCAAGTCCGGCAGCATGATCAGTATTTTCTCTGCCTGTAAGAAGCACAGAATTTCTTTCTTGTGGTGAAAAACCACCCAGGCCAGAATGCTCTGGCCATTAAGCACCAGCCTCCCATTGGGCTGCATGGGCAGTGGCACAGGAATTCTTTCAGCAGCCTCCTGGCAGGCCTTGCCCGTGGGTGCACTGAGGGGACTGGGGCACGTGAGGGGACTTTGAGGGCACTTGGAGCCGTCACCCCAGCTCCCGACTCCCAGCCCAGGTCAAGCCGCTGTGTTCGCCACTGCCCAGCCCCAGGTGGCCAGCACAGCTTCACTTGCCTATGCCCTGCTCACCATGTCAGGTGACTGTGATAGTGTGATGAGGCCTTGGAGCAGCAGTGAGAGCAGCCTTGGAGGCACCAGCGGCTCCCGGAGCCTGTACACCCCAGCAAACATTCTTGGTGTCACATGGCTGGAGGCCAGCAGCTGAAACAAAGACAGCAGTGAGAGAGAGCATGCAGGGCTCTCTGCATAGGACAGCACCTGGGTCCCACTGGCAGCTCAGGGCAAGGGCACTGGGGACAGAGAGCCCGTCCTGGGGGACACTCAGTGCTTGTGGGACACACCACACGCTTCTCTGTGCCGGCTCTGCCCGTGCAAGCAGAGCACTACCTGGGCAGACAGGGGCTTTGTGAACCCGCACACAGACAGCGTGGCCCTGCGTGGCTGCACAGGGGAACCTGGTGCTGGGCTGGACGTAAAGGGCTGTGTCCTCCTCTGTATCACAGAGGAGGTGATCGTTTGGGGCAGGTGGCAGGGGACAGGGCCGTGCCTCTTTTCCTGGAGAGGCAGGCACAGCCCTGAGCATGAGCAAAGACTGGGCTGGTTACTCACAGCCAAGAGCTGGATGCAGGCCTCCACTTTCTGGGAGCTGAATCTCCATCGCACACTCACGTGCTGGAACCTCGTGTTCAGCTGCCTCAGGACGTTCTCCAAGATGAGGGGATCGGAGAACAGCACTTCCCACATGGTCACAGCAATACTGCAGACGCAGAGCGCTCTTGTCAGCAGGGCCACCTCGGCCACCTCAGCCACCACACGGTGCCTTGGGCCAGTCCTGCAGCAGCTAGGCTGTCCTGCAGCCCTGGCCCTTCCTGACCCCTTGCTTGGGAGTGCCTGCGTCCCAGCCTGGGCAGACAGGAGGGGGCTGAGATAGTGTTCCCCATGGGGTAGGGAGGAACCTCATGCAGGGACTCGGATCTGGCTTGGCCAGCTTTGGCTGTTGCAGGCCTGGCCGACCCAGGAGGGCTGGAGAGAGTGGTGGGGTGCAGGGCCCTGCTCCTCAGGGGTGCCCTGTAATTTTCTGTGGGCCTCCAGGCCCCTCTCCCCACATGGAACAAACCCACAAGGGCTGTGGGGGTCAGTACCTGTCACATGCTGGAGCGAGATCCACAAGTCTCAGGGTCACATCCGCTGGCCACAGCTTCTGCCATCTTTAGAAGCAAGCAAGTCCCAGGCTAGTGCCAGGCTTCTGGTGTGTAGATGTGCTCCAGGTTGTATAGATGCAGCTAACGACAGCTGACACCTGGAGGGCACACAAGTGAGGGTGGTGGGCCACCAGGCTGCAGCCATTTCCTCAGCTGCCACTGAAATGGCCGCCCTTCCCATCCTACTCTGCTGCCATGAAATGGCTTCAAGGTGAATGAGGCACCCGGGCGAGGGAAAGCCCCATGTAGGGAGGAACAGTTCCTGAAAGGGCTCAAGGGCAGGGCAGCCACAGGCTGCTTACCTCTGTCAGCCAGGAGGCACGTTCCATCGTGATCAAATCCACAATGCTGATCAGTTCCTCCCTATCACATATGTGTGAGTCTCTCATGGCTTCAATGGTCTTGAGAACAATGACCATCTTCGCAGCAGGCTGGAGGTATTCCTCAAATGCCTGCGGGAGGAAGGAAGGCAAGGAAGACGTCTCACACCGAGTGCCCTGATAGTGCTGCTCAGCTGAGCAGCTCGAACAAGCTCTGGCGAGCGTACCCACAGGAAAGCTGGCAGCAGGGGCTGCAGTCACTGTGGGGTGGAGGATGAGAAGAGAAGGGCCCAGGGTGAGGGAGGAGGGTTGGGGCTGTGGGCACGGTGTGCTGGCCCTACAGAGAAGCAGGCCTTCCCAGTGGCCAGGAGACCTGGAGCTGCTGCTGGGACCACCGGAGTGCAGCTCTCTGGAGTCCCTGCTCCAGAGCAGCAGCAACCCTCTCAGCAGGGACAGTGAGACCATGCCAAACCCGCTGCTTCTGGACTTCTTTGCTCACACCAGTCTCCTGCTGATGCCCTGGACAAGGCCCAGCAGGGGAGAAGCTCATTACCTTTACAATGCTCCTGGCACTGCACGCGGAAAGCCAGGAGGGTTTCCCAGCTTCCGTTTCGCCTCCACACTGGGGATGCTGTAGACCATCCTTTGGTGATGTCATGCCTAAACAAGAGGGGATCACAGAAGAGTCATTAGGGCACAGCATTGATTAGCATCAATGACAGCTTTGGCTATGGGGACCATAGAACAGCTGGGTTCTGAGAGGTCCTGAGAAGAGTGGGAAGGAGAGCAGCACAGTGCTGGACTTGTGGTGAGCATTCAGCTTCTGCATCAAAATGATAGTTGGGATGCTGTGGGAAAGCAGCTGTGAGGAGCAAAGGAAGTGAGGGAAGAGGGCAGGCTTTCCTGGACAGCCTCCAGCAAGTACAAAAAGAATCCACTGCAATGCTCGGGGAAACAAGCAGGACTGCGAGGAGATGCCTGTGTGTGGAGGTACACAGCCCAGAACAGCTTCTCTTACGTTTTTGCCGCTGGAGGAATCTGAAGAGGTAATGAAGAGCATCCAAAGCCTCATGCCGGATCTCCCAGATCTTGCTAGTCCAGCAAACAATGAGATGTCCCAGCAGCTTTCCCAGGAGGGGACCACAGATAATGTTGTCATGGGAAGAGCTTTTGTCATCTGCAAGCAGGCTCTGGACCTGGGAAGGGAGGCAGGACAGGTAGAAGAGCTGAGAGGCAGCAGCTGTGACAAAAGCCCTGAACCCAAGTCTGGCCCGGGGAAGGATCCTGGCAGGTCAGAGCTGTGCGGGGCCCTCCCAAAGCAGTGAGCTGGGGCAGCAGGGCAGGGAGAGCTGCCAGGCCTGGCCTCCTGCCATGCTCCTTGGGCAGTGCTGTCCTGCACAGGACTGGGGACTGAGATGGCTCCTGGCAGAAAGGGGGCTGGGGAGGGAAGACCATGGGAAAAAGAAAGAAGCCGAGACCTTCACCCAGCACAGAGCTGTTCTGAATGCTTCAGGCATCTTGAGCTGCAGGCTGCTGCCCACGGGGGGCAGGGAATGGGAGACAGCCTGGCTGAAGGCTGCCTGCCTCCTTACCTGCACTAAGGAAGAGCTGTCCATCAAATCGGCCAGCTTCCCAATCATCACCACTGCCCTTTCGCATGCAGCTGTGTTCTTAGTGTCGATAAAAGGCAGCAGCATCTGGAAGGAGAGAAAGTGCTGCTGTGCCCTGGGAACTGGTGCCTGTGCCCGCAGCAGCAGCAGCAGCACTGCTCAAGTCCCAGCTGGACCCATGCAGACTTTGTGGCCCTCAAGAGAGGCAGATGCCACCCCAGGGTAGAGTCTGCTTCTTTCTGTGCCCTCCCCAAAAACACAGGTCTGTGCCCCTGTGAACCCCGCTCTCTGCCAGTGCCGTACATGCAAGATAATCTTCAGGTCCTCGCAGCCAGGGGAGGTGAGCACCAAGCTCTTCAGCAGGATGTCCATGGCATCCAGGGTCTGCAAGAAGAGAGGTCGTGTCAGTCTTTCTGCAGTCCCTCTCTCCCTGGGGACAGATCTAACTCCCCACACCAGGGGAGGACACTCTGGTGTCCAAGAGAGGCCTTGGGGCAGACAAGCTGCTGTGGGCAGAGGAGCCAGTCCAGAGGCACTGGACATGGTGAGGCCCAGGGGAAGGAGATGAAGGGACAAGGGTGGGAAAGCGAAGCTGATGCCCTGCTGTGCCTTGGATCCCTGGCTGTGTCTCAGCACGTGGCAGCCAGGGAGCAGCTCTGAGTGCTCCTGACAGCAAAAAAGCACTTACATGTAAGTAGAGCAAATAGTCTAGGCCTTGCATGTCTGTTTTAGGAGGAAGCGAGAAGACACTCCTGAAACAGGCCTCTAAAAGGCTTTTCTTCTGGCTTTCCAGGACCATCTCCGCATCGCTGAAAAGAGAGAGAGAGGGACCTGTGAGACACGGGCGCAGGGAGAGCTCCCTCCGTGCCTTGGGCAGGTGGACACAGACCTCTGGAGCAGAGACCCCCAAGAGGGATGGAGCCCTGGTGTGAGGGCAGCACTGCTGGGAGGCACCTCCTCCCTCCTTGACATGGCCCAGGCCAAAGGACAGCCCTGGCAGGGGAAGCCTCCCGCCTCCCACTTTCAGAAGCAGCTGAGACGTGGAGGGGACCTGCAAGATCCCTCTGCTCTCCCCTCCATCTCTCCACAAGCCTCGAGCAAGGCAAAGAGCAACCCCCTGAGGACACCACTGGACTCTGCTTGGATGGGAGATGCCCATGGGCAGGCCCAGGGCCACAGACTGTGCAGAGGCATCAGCCAAACCAGGGGCTGGGCACATACCTCATATCAGCGAGGGCAAGCATGGCTTGCTGCCGCACGGCCGTGTGCAAGTAGTCCATGGGCTCCTCTTCCACCAGCGCCTGCAGAACACAACCGGGATGGGACCTGGTGGCCGCCAGCATCCAGTGCCAGCACCAGGCGGCAGGGCTGGCAGAGACGCTCTGCCCCCAGCCCAGCACTGGCTCCCAGCATGGCCCTGCTGCAGGGCTGCTCAATGACACCCTCAGGCCGCTCAGTGTCTGTCCATGCACGCTGGTCCCTGCCCTCCCCCTGCATGGGCCCTGTGTATCTTCACAGTGTGCCGGCACCTGGCAACTTGTCCCCATCCTCAGAGCAGCCGGGTGTCCCCTCACCTCGATGTTCTTTGCCACCTGAAACTGGTCGTAGAACTCCCTCAGTTCCTCTGAGAAGCCCTTATCTCTGGAATCCTTGCTCACGGTGGAGACGGTCTGCAGGAACTGCATCTTCTCAGCCTCCTCCTGGGCAGCCGGGGAGCAGAGATAGAAACGGGCAGTGTGAGAAGGAGCCAGCAGGACTGGAGCACTGGGGCTGCAGTGCTGTGCAGGAATCCGGGGGAGCATCCCTGCCCAGCCAGCAGCCCCCAGCAGCCCTGGCAGGAGAGCTGGTGGCCCCATCAGGACACACAGGCACTGCTATCCTGGAAATGGCTGCAATTACCTTCACTGAGCTGTTCAGAAAAGTCTGGATGATCTGTATGGATGCAGCGTGTGCCTCCAACATCCTCAACAGACAAAGGTATAGTGTGGGGAATGAAGAATGTTCCAAGAAGTGTCTCAGCACTGCGGAGCTGCTGGGGCAGCAGGGAACAACGTGGGCTGCGCTCGGGGGTCTGCACCAGCCTTGCGCTCCCGCTCTGTCCCGTCACTGTCCTGCCGGACACTGGCATAAGGGGTGTGAGGCCTGGGGGGTTACCAAGGGCACACAGGGCACGTCACAAAGGGCACCACGATGGACCAGGAAGAGAATGTCACTAAGGGCACCACGATGGAACACGAAGAGCATGTCACAAAGGGCACCATGGTAACCCACCACTCATTCCATGAGGGACATTCCATGAGGGTATTCCTGTGAGGGGCACAAGGCCTGTTCTCACCTGGTCACTTGAGTCCCCTTGGGGTGCCCTGAGCCCCATGTTTCGCCCATGTCATATGGAGTCTTGTTATGGCAGGATAACTGGCATGTGTCATGATGTTCACAGCCAGACTAGTCAAGAGGTCTCAAAAAGACCACGTGTAGAGCTGCAGGCGCACGATTCAGTTTAGTGTGTCTTAAAGTGAAAGAGAAAAATTTCTAAAGCAAATATTTTCCCTTGCCTTTTCTGTTTTTCAGTTACAAAAAAGCAATGATTAGGCTGCATTTTTTTTTTGCCAATGACACCAAGCTGTGTGGTTTGGTTGATACGCTGGAGGGAAGGAATGCCATCCAGAGGGACCTTGACACACTTATGAGGTGGGCTGATGCCAACATTATGAAGCTTAACCATGCCAAGTGCAAGGTCCTACACCTGGGTCAGAGCAATCCCAGGAACAGCTACAGGTTGGGCAGAGAAGAGATTCAGAGCAGCCCTGTGGAGAAGGACTTGGGGGTGTTGATTGATGAGAAAATGCACATGAGCTGGCTTCAGTGTGTGCTTACAGCGCAGAAAGCAACCATATCCTGGGCTGCATCAAAAGAAGCGTTTTAAGACTGGTGTTGCACTGCTAGAAAGCTTGATACTATCATATACAATTGATAATATTTTAAGTAATTGAAAGATTAGCAGAAACTTGCAAAGTGGGAAAAAATATTGATAATAAAAGTTTTTTTTGTGTGCTTGTTTTTCATAGGCAGTGACACAACACATCAGTTTCTCTTACTGATAAAGTATTTGGTAGAGAATAGAAAGTGAAAGAGAATAATTAAGTGGCCTGCATATACATTTCTGTCAGTTAGTGTTTGTTTATGTTCAGGAACATGAAAATATGAAATAAAATTGTGACATGCAGAAGGATTTTTTCCAGTGGAAAAAAAAACCCATATTCACAATTTCCAATCTGCTTTGCACTATAAGAGCCCTTGGAATTTTGTAATATTTTCTTTTACAAGTAGCAAATAAGAGGTTAGGCTTTACAGTTTTGGTATATTTTTTTCTGATAAACCCCCCTATAAATTTACCCAAGCATAAGCCTTATGCTTTCATGCAAGTTTAATCTCTGTTCAAAATGCAGTCTAAACATAACCAAACATCATCTGCAAACACTCCACTGATCCTTCCATATTCACTGACATGCAAACAAATCCTGGGAAATGATGCTAAAAGAACGTGAAATATAATTAATCTGTCTTCACAAAGTCCATTTTGAATTACTTTGTTGATCTTTCATCTAATTTTAGGCAGGGATTGAAAAGCTGGTCTTACAACATATCTAGGTTTTCACAGTCTTGAGATCCTGAGCAGGTCCCCACTGAAAAAAGCAGCCACAAAGTTCTGAGAAGCCAGGGTGAGAGCATCACTATTTCCATCCTGTATCTTCAAAAATCAGTGGTAATGTGAATACCAAACCAAAAACCAAGACCAGCAGGGGCGCGCTCTGAACACCAGCTCGGTGTCGCTGGCGCCAACCTCAGCACCAGGCTCGGGGCTTCCTGTCCCCCCCAGTCCCGTGCAAAAATACAACTGACCTCCCTTTATAACTCACAAAGTACAACAACCACACGCAAAAAAATATGGTTCCACACAGTGACAGTTACAGAGAGTGTCCTAGAGTGTAGCAAGCAATATTTCCCTTTAAACCTTTTGATGAACAAACCCCACACGTTACACAGCAGAGGTTCTCTCAAGGCAGGGAAACCCAGGGGAGGGCACAGAGGCCTGCTGGGAACCGGGTGGGGCCACTGCAAGCTCCTGCAAAAGGCAGCGCTGGGAACACAGAGAACAGAACATAGAAGGGTGTGCAGGGAGGGCAGGCACCTCCTTGAAGGAGAGACATTCCAAGGCCATCTGCACAAGTCAGGGCCACCTAACTCTCAAGGAAGAAAGGTGGGCACTTATGAGAGAGCAAAGGCTGCAGCTCCAGCAGGGATACCTGCACCATCTATGTTGGTTCTGGCCAGTGCCTTCGCTCAGATGGAGGCTGAAGGGGGTGCCTGCATTGGGGGAGGGTGTGAGGCACTGGAACAGAATGCCCAGAGAAACTGTGGATGTGAGGCCCTGACTTTTGTGCACTCTTGGCAGCAGTGGCCGGGGCACCATAGCTGCCTGGTGGTTCCTGACTGGCCTTTCCCCACTGTGTGTGAAGGACACCATGGCCTTGGAATTGTGGTTAGACCTTTAATCAAAAAGACACGTTTTCTTAAGCAGGGCTTAGCTGCCGCCTGGCTTTTCAGAGCCAGCAGCACAGCACCCGCTGGATCCATCCCTGTCTTTGCTGCCTCCTTAAACAGTTGACGATGTGTAATGTCTGCCATGCCAGGGACGAGACCTGGGGTTCCTTTTCTCTTCCCAAAGGATGGAGGGCTGCAACAGAAGGAAAGAGAGCGGAGCTGAAACCCACCAATCTGCAGAGACCAGCAGGCATCCCTTCCAGACCATGCCAGCCCCAGCCATCGCTTTCCCTGGTCAGGAAGTGCAGGCAGGGCAAACGCATCACCTGGAAGCTGCTGCTCAGGAATGCACCAAATGCCCCGAGATGTTCCCTGGAGCAGGACAGGGCATAGCAGCACACTGCCCAGGCTCTGTCCCCTGTCCCACCAGCCCCAGCACACACAGCTCTGTCCCTGCCTACCTTCACAGACCTCCAGGAGTGTGTCTGGGCTGTTGTCCTTCAGGCACCGAGCAGCCAGCCCTGTGCAGAGAGCTCCGTCAGACATGCTGCTGCCCAGCAAGCTCCTGGCAGCATGGCCTCACCTCTGTCGGTTTGGCTGCACCTTCCTTCCCTCAGCAGGGTGACCCCAGGGAAGGACAGGACCCAGGGGGAGGTGGCACTGAGCAAGGTGCCACTGAGCCCCGCTGCGAGGGCAGGGGTTGGAGGGGGAAGCACGGAGCCTCTGGCTGCACAGGCCCTGCACGGGGCAGCCGATGCTCTGACAGCCACAGGGCTGCTCCTCGCTGCCACTGCAGCAGATGGGACTGGGGCCAGGCTGCCAAAAGAGGGACCCCAGGGGCTGCGGCTTACCGATGAACCTCAGGGCGGCCAGTCTCACGCTGACCTGAGAGTGCTGCAGGTAAAGCAGGCTCTGACGCATATACTCCTCAGCCCTGCTGGGCTCCTGCTCCAGCTGGAAAGAGCACAAAAGGCACAGGGGCTGACACAGACCTTCCCCAGCCGCCTGGGTCAGTCCCTCCTACCAGCACCCCACACCTCCCCTTGTTTCTCTGGCCATGTTCGTCTCCCAGCCAGGAGCCCTGTGGGGCTGAGGTTGAGAGACAACCGCAGGCAGAGCAGGGTCTGGAGCTCCTGAGAGCTCCCTGTGCCACTGCCAGGGCCCAGATGGACCTCCTGCAACATCCCGAAGGTGAGGAGGTGGGAGGAGAACCTCGTGTCCAGCCTGGGACTTTTCCTCACCAAGCACTCCATAGTTCTCCATCTCTCCGATGTCTGCAGGTGGTGACTGAGCCAATTCCATTTGAGGACCTTTGCAGCTGCAGAGAGGGCTTCCTTAGAGGCCTGCAGAGGGGGAGAAGGATTGGGGATTGTGTACAGGGCTTGGGACCCAATGGCCTGGCCCCCAGAACTTGCAGGGCAGCTGGGAAGCCCCTGCGGACTCTGCCCTTCAGGCCTCGCTGGCCACGGACTGCTACTGAGCCCTGCTGGACCACGTAGGGCAGGTGTGGGAAATGCCCGTGTCAGCTGCTCCTGCAGGCTCAGCACGCCCTGCCCCGCACCACTGGTTAGGTTTGGAGTCTGTACCTGGGCCACGCTCTCAATCTCGTCACTCATGTGCAACATGAGTGGGACCAGGCTCATCTGCACCTTCTTCTGCATCTTCCGCTTGTCCTTCCAGTCCACCAACTGTATTATATCTTTGAAGAGGCAGATGGAGAGCTCTTGTATGTGGCTGCACTCCTGGTAGGGAGGAGGACAGGAGGACTTCAGTAACAGCTGCTCTCTGAGCCTGAGCGTGGCTGAGTGGAGGAGCCTCAGGTCTCCCAGAGCCATCAGCCTGTCAGGGAGAAGCTGGGCTGGGGCTGCAGAGACCAGAAGCCATCCCCACAAGAGCACAGGGGCATGAGGAGGGGCATAGTTGTGGGTAAGCGCTGCCGCCAGACTGTGCTGCCAGCAGTTGTTCTTGCAAAGGGCCCATCAGTGGAACTCAGGTCTCCACCACAGTCTTACATCATCAAAGAGTGGAACGAGCATCTCGGCCAGGTCCAGGACGATGGAGCTGGCCTTCTTCTTCAAATGATCTGTCACGTTTCTGAAAACGACCAGGGCCCTCATCTTGTCTCTGTAGGTACTCTGCAGGGTCTTCATCAAGTCCGGCAGCATGATCAGTATTTTCTCTGCCTGTAAGAAGCACAGAATTTCTTTCTTGTGGTGAAAAAACCACCCAGGCCAGAATGCTCTGGCCATTAAGCACCAGCCTCCCATTGGGCTGCATGGGCAGTGGCACAGGAATTCTTTCAGCAGCCTCCTGGCAGGCCTTGCCCGTGGGTGCACTGAGGGGACTGGGGCACGTGAGGGGACTTTGAGGGCACTTGGAGCCGTCACCCCAGCTCCCGACTCCCAGCCCAGGTCAAGCCGCTGTGTTCGCCACTGCCCAGCCCCAGGTGGCCAGCACAGCTTCACTTGCCTATGCCCTGCTCACCATGTCAGGTGACTGTGATAGTGTGATGAGGCCTTGGAGCAGCAGTGAGAGCAGCCTTGGAGGCACCAGCGGCTCCCGGAGCCTGTACACCCCAGCAAACATTCTTGGTGTCACATGGCTGGAGGCCAGCAGCTGAAACAAAGACAGCAGTGAGAGAGAGCATGCAGGGCTCTCTGCATAGGACAGCACCTGGGTCCCACTGGCAGCTCAGGGCAAGGGCACTGGGGACAGAGAGCCCGTCCTGGGGGACACTCAGTGCTTGTGGGACACACCACACGCTTCTCTGTGCCGGCTCTGCCCGTGCAAGCAGAGCACTACCTGGGCAGACAGGGGCTTTGTGAACCCGCACACAGACAGCGTGGCCCTGCGTGGCTGCACAGGGGAACCTGGTGCTGGGCTGGACGTAAGGGGCTGTGTCCTCCTCTGTATCACAGAGGAGGTGATCGTTTGGGGCAGGTGGCAGGGGACAGGGCCGTGCCTCTTTTCCTGGAGAGGCAGGCACAGCCCTGAGCATGAGCAAAGACTGGGCTGGTTACTCACAGCCAAGAGCTGGATGCAGGCCTCCACTTTCTGGGAGCTGAATCTCCATCGCACACTCACGTGCTGGAACCTCGTGTTCAGCTGCCTCAGGACGTTCTCCAAGATGAGGGGATCGGAGAACAGCACTTCCCACATGGTCACAGCAATACTGCAGACGCAGAGCGCTCTTGTCAGCAGGGCCACCTCGGCCACCTCAGCCACCACACGGTGCCTGGGCCAGTCCTGCAGCAGCTAGGCTGTCCTGCAGCCCTGGCCCTTCCTGACCCCTTGCTTGGGAGTGCCTGCGTCCCAGCCTGGGCAGACAGGAGGGGGCTGAGATAGTGTTCCCCATGGGGTAGGGAGGAACCTCATGCAGGGACTCGGATCTGGCTTGGCCAGCTTTGGCTGTTGCAGGCCTGGCCGACCCAGGAGGGCTGGAGAGAGTGGTGGGGTGCAGGGCCCTGCTCCTCAGGGGTGCCCTGTAATTTTCTGTGGGCCTCCAGGCCCCTCTCCCCACATGGAACAAACCCACAAGGGCTGTGGGGGTCAGTACCTGTCACATTCTGGAGAGAGATCCACAAGTCTCAGGGTCACATCCGCTGGCCACAGTTCTGCCATCTTTAGAAGCAGCAAGTCCAGGCTATGCCAGGCTTCTGGTGTGTAGATGTGCTCCAGGTTGTTATAGATGCAGCTAACGACAGCTGACACCTGGAGGGCACACAAGTGAGGGTGGTGGGCCACCAGGCTGCAGCCATTTCCTCAGCTGCCACTGAAATGGCCGCCCTTCCCATCCTACTCTGCTGCCATGAAAAGGCTTCAAGGTGAATGAGGCACCCGGGCGAGGGAAAGCCCCATGTAGGGAGGAACAGTTCCTGAAAGGGCTCAAGGGCAGGGCAGCCACAGGCTGCTTACCTCTGTAAGCCAGGAGGCACGTTCCATCGTGATCAAATCCACAATGCTGATCAGTTCCTCCCTATCACATATGTGTGAGTCTCTCATGGCTTCAATGGTCTTGAGAACAATGACCATCTTCGCAGCAGGCTGGAGGTATTCCTCAAATGCCTGCGGGAGGAAGGAAGGCAAGGAAGACGTCTCACACCGAGTGCCCTGATAGTGCTGCTCAGCTGAGCAGCTCGAACAAGCTCTGGCGAGCGTACCCACAGGAAAGCTGGCAGCAGGGGCTGCAGTCGCTGTGGGGTGGAGGATGAGAAGAGAAGGGCCCAGGGTGAGGGAGGAGGGTTGGGGCTGTGGGCACGGTGTGCTGGCCCTACAGAGAAGCAGGCCTTCCCGGTGGCCAGGAGACCTGGAGCTGCTGCTGGGACCACCGGCGTGCAGCTCTCTGGAGTCCCTGCTCCAGAGCAGCAGCAACCCTCTCAGCAGGGACAGTGAGACCATGCCAAACCCGCTGCTTCTGGACTTCTTTGCTCACACCAGTCTCCTGCTGATGCCCTGGACAAGGCCCAGCAGGGGAGAAGCTCATTACCTTTACAATGCTCCTGGCACTGCACGCGGAAAGCCAGGAGGGTTTCCCAGCTTCCGTTTCGCCTCCACACTGGGGATGCTGTAGACCATCCTTTGGTGATGTCATGCCTAAACAAGAGGGGATCACAGAAGAGTCATTAGGACACAGCATTGATTAGCATCAATGACAGCTTTGGCTATGGGGACCATAGAACAGCTGGGTTCTGAGAGGTCCTGAGAAGAGTGGGAAGGAGAGCAGCACAGTGCTGGACTTGTGGTGAGCATTCAGCTTCTGCATCAAAATGATAGTTGGGATGCTGTGGGAAAGCAGCTGTGAGGAGCAAAGGAAGTGAGGGAAGAGGGCAGGCTTTCCTGGACAGCCTCCAGCAAGTACAAAAAGAATCCACTGCAATGCTCGGGGAAACAAGCAGGACTGCGAGGAGATGCCTGTGTGTGGAGGTACACAGCCCAGAACAGCTTCTCTTACATTTTTGCCGCTGGAGGAATCTGAAGAGGTAATGAAGAGCATCCAAAGCCTCATGCCGGATCTCCCAGATCTTGCTAGTCCAGCAAACAATGAGATGTCCCAGCAGCTTTCCCAGGAGGGGACCACAGATAATGTTGTCATGGGAAGAGCTTTTGTCATCTGCAAGCAGGCTCCGGACCTGGGAAGGGAGGCAGGACAGGTAGAAGAGCTGAGAGGCAGCAGCTGTGACAAAAGCCCTGAACCCAAGTCTGGCCCGGGGAAGGATCCTGGCAGGTCAGAGCTGTGCGGGGCCCTCCCAAAGCAGTGAGCTGGGGCAGCAGGGCAGGGAGAGCTGCCAGGCCTGGCCTCCTGCCATGCTCCTTGGGCAGTGCTGTCCTGCACAGGACTGGGGACTGAGATGGCTCCTGGCAGAAAGGGGGCTGGGGAGGGAAGACCATGGGAAAAAGAAAGAAGCCGAGACCTTCACCCAGCACAGAGCTGTTCTGAATGCTTCAGGCATCTTGAGCTGCAGGCTGCTGCCCACGGGGGGCAGGGAATGGGAGACAGCCTGGCTGAAGGCTGCCTGCCTCCTTACCTGCACTAAGGAAGAGCTGTCCATCAAATCGGCCAGCTTCCCAATCATCACCACTGCCCTTTCGCATGCAGCTGTGTTCTTAGTGTCGATAAAAGGCAGCAGCATCTGGAAGGAGAGAAAGTGCTGCTGTGCCCTGGGAACTGGTGCCTCTGCCCGCAGCAGCAGCAGCAGCACTGCTCAAGTCCCAGCTGGACCCATGCAGACTTTGTGGCCCTCAAGAGAGGCAGATGCCACCCCAGGGTAGAGTCTGCTTCTTTCTGTGCCCTCCCCAAAAACACAGGTCTGTGCCCCTGTGAACCCCGCTCTCTGCCAGTGCCGTACATGCAAGATAATCTTCAGGTCCTCGCAGCCAGGGGAGGTGAGCACCAAGCTCTTCAGCAGGATGTCCATGGCATCCAGGGTCTGCAAGAAGAAGAGAGGTCGTGTCAGTCTTTCGGCAGTCCCTCTCTCCCTGGGGACAGATCTAACTACCCACACCAGGGGAGGACACTCTGGTGTCCAAGAGAGGCCTTGGGGCAGACAAGCTGCTGTGGGCAGAGGAGCCAGTCCAGAGGCACTGGACATGGTGAGGCCCAGGGGAAGGAGATGAAGGGACAAGGGTGGGAAAGCGAAGCTGATGCCCTGCTGTGCCTTGGATCCCTGGCTGTGTCTCAGCACGTGGCAGCCAGGGAGCAGCTCTGAGTGCTCCTGACAGCAAAAAAGCACTTACATGTAAGTAGAGCAAATAGTCTAGGCCTTGCATGTCTGTTTTAGGAGGAAGCGAGAAGACACTCCTGAAACAGGCCTCTAAAAGGCTTTTCTTCTGGCTTTCCAGGACCATCTCCGCATCGCTGAAAAGAGAGAGAGAGGGACCTGTGAGACACGGGCGCAGGGAGAGCTCCCTCCGTGCCTTGGGCAGGTGGACACAGACCTCTGGAGCAGAGACCCCCAAGAGGGATGGAGCCCTGGTGTGAGGGCAGCACTGCTGGGAGGCACCTCCTCCCTCCTTGACATGGCCCAGGCCAAAGGACAGCCCTGGCAGGGGAAGCCTCCTGCCTCCCACTTTCAGAAGCAGCTGAGACGTGGAGGGGACCTGCAAGATCCCTCTGCTCTCCCCTCCATCTCTCCACAAGCCTCGAGCAAGGCAAAGAGCAACCCCCTGAGGACACCACTGGACTCTGCTTGGATGGGAGATGCCCATGGGCAGGCCCAGGGCCACAGACTGTGCAGAGGCATCAGCCAAACCAGGGGCTGGGCACATACCTCATATCAGCGAGGGCAAGCATGGCTTGCTGCCGCACGGCTGTGTGCAAGTAGTCCATGGGCTCCTCTTCCACCAGCGCCTGCAGAACACAACCGGGATGGGACCTGGTGGCCGCCAGCATCCAGTGCCAGCACCAGGCGGCAGGGCTGGCAGAGACGCTCTGCCCCCAGCCCAGCACTGGCTCCCAGCATGGCCCTGCTGCAGGGCTGCTCAACGACACCCTCAGGCCGCTCAGTGTCTGTCCATGCACGCTGGTCCCCGCCCTCCCCCTGCATGGGCCCTGTGTATCTTCACAGTGTGCCGGCACCTGGCAACTTGTCCCCATCCTCAGAGCAGCCGGGTGTCCCCTCACCTCGATGTTCTTTGCCACCTGAAACTGGTCGTAGAACTCCCTCAGTTCCTCTGAGAAGCCCTTATCTCTGGAATCCTTGCTCACGGTGGAGACGGTCTGCAGGAACTGCATCTTCTCAGCCTCCTCCTGGGCAGCCGGGGAGCAGAGATAGAAACGGGCAGTGTGAGGAGCCAGCAGGACTGGAGCACTGGGGCTGCAGTGCTGTGCAGGAATCCGGGGGAGCATCCCTGCCCAGCCAGCAGCCCCCAGCAGCCCTGGCAGGAGAGCTGGTGGCCCCATCAGGACACACAGGCACTGCTATCCTGGAAATGGCTGCAATTACCTTCACTGAGCTGTTCAGAAAAGTCTGGATGATCTGTATGGATGCAGCGTGTGCCTCCAACATCCTCAACAGACAAAGGTATAGTGTGGGGAATGAAGAATGTTCCAAGAAGTGTCTCAGCACTGCGGAGCTGCTGGGGCAGCAGGGAACAACGTGGGCTGCGCTCGGGGGTCTGCACCAGCCTTGCGCTCCCGCTCTGTCCCGTCACTGTCCTGCCGGACACTGGCATAAGGGGTGTGAGGCCTGGGGGGTTACCAAGGGCACACAGGGCACGTCACAAAGGGCACCACGATGGACCAGGAAGAGAATGTCACTAAGGGCACCACGATGGAACACGAAGAGCATGTCACAAAGGGCACCATGGTAACCCACCACTCATTCCATGAGGGACATTCCATGAGGGTATTCCTGTGAGGGGCACAAGGCCTGTTCTCACCTGGTCACTTGAGTCCCCTTGGGGTGCCCTGAGCCCCATGTTTCGCCCATGTCATATGGAGTCTTGTTATGGCAGGATAACTGGCATGTGTCATGATGTTCACAGCCAGACTAGTCAAGAGGTCTCAAAAAGACCACGTGTAGAGCTGCAGGCGCACGATTCAGTTTAGTGTGTCTTAAAGTGAAAGAGAAAAATTTCTAAAGCAAATATTTTCCCTTGCCTTTTCTGTTTTTCAGTTACAAAAAAGCAATGATTAGGCTGCATTTTTTTTTTTGCCAATGACACCAAGCTGTGTGGTTTGGTTGATACGCTGGAGGGAAGGAATGCCATCCAGAGGGACCTTGACACACTTATGAGGTGGGCTGATGCCAACATTATGAAGCTTAACCATGCCAAGTGCAAGGTCCTACACCTGGGTCAGAGCAATCCCAGGAACAGCTACAGGTTGGGCAGAGAAGAGATTCAGAGCAGCCCTGTGGAGAAGGACTTGGGGGTGTTGATTGATGAGAAAATGCACATGAGCTGGCTTCAGTGTGTGCTTACAGCGCAGAAAGCAACCATATCCTGGGCTGCATCAAAAGAAGCGTGACCAGCAGGTCAAAGGAGGTGATCCTGCCCCTCTGCTCTTGTGAAACCTCACTTGGAGTATTGTGTGCAGTTCTGGTGCCCTCAACATAAAAAGGACATGGAACTGTTGGAACAAGTCCAGAGGAGGGCCACAAGGGGATGATCAGGGGACTGGAGCACTTCCCGTTTGAAGATAGACTGAGAAAGTTGGGGCTGTTCAGCCTGGAGAAGGATACATGGAGACCTCATAGCAGCCTTCCAGTATCTGAAGGGGCCTATAAGGATGCTGGTGAGGGACTCTTCATTAGGGACTGTAGTGATAGGACAAGGGGGAACGGGTTCAAACTTAAACAGGGGAAGTTTAGATTGGATATAAGGAGGGAGTTCTTTAATGTAAGGGTGGTGAGGCACTGGAATGGGTTGCCCAGGGAAGTTGTGAATGCTCCATCCCTGGAAATGTTCAAGGCCAGGCTGGACAGAGCCTTGGTTGACATGGTTTAGTGTGAGGTGTCCCTGCCTATGGTGGGGGGGTTGGAACTAGATGATCTCAAGGTCCTTTCCAACCCTAACTATTCTATGATTCTATGATTCTCCTTTTCATATAACTCTTCATACACCTGGGTTTTAGTTCCCTCCTTTTCTCTAATCTCTAATGAGATGCAGTTTATAAAACAGTACCCAGTTCCCTAATTCAGAAAAATGCTATCTGTAAAGACCCATCTGCCATCTACAACAGTAAAGGCTAAGGCTGAGAGACAGTGAGGAGGATGTCTCCTGGATCTAATTCAAGAAGGGCATTAACAAAGAAAATGGTACCAGGTTTTCTGAGCACAAAATCCATCTCCAGAACATTACAAATGAAAAATGCATGTCTTCATCCTGCTTCAACATCTCAGTTTGTTCTCAAAGTGACTTCTTAATGTGAAACAGGATTAAGAGGAAAAGAGCAGCTAGTTATCCAAGAGAAGTGCTTAGGACCATGTTGGTCAGTTAGAGAACAGAGCACAACTCTTCACATTGGATGTTTAAAAAGCATCATCAAGCAGAAACATGAGTTATAGCCTTAGCAGATGTCAATAGAAGATGTTGACAGAAGATATTGGAAGCTAGGGGAACGTTAGCAAAAAGGGAGCATCCCCTCAGTACTTCCTGTACTATTCTGTGTTACCGTAATTTTGTCTTCTCTTTGTGCACTTGTCTAGGTGATGAGTAACAGAGATGCATGTTTAAATTTAAACATAGTCTTTCAGTTTGGTTTAGGATTCCACGACTTTCAAGAAAGGTCTGTAAGAATCAGGAACTTGTTGGAACAGGGCTGCAAAAGACAGTAAAATGAATGATACAGTCATCAAAAAAGAAAAAAAAAAGAAAAAGAAGAAAAAAGAAAAAAGGGAAAAAAAGGGAAAAAAAAGAAAAAACAGAAAAAAAGGCATAAATGGGGGACCTAAGCAAAATAGCAGTACATTTCTTTTAGTCCAGAAACTGGGAATGAGCTCTGTGTAAGCACTTCATTCAGTTCCTGCAAAACATAACAGGATGGAAATAAGAGACAGAAAATATTTGCTAGGTTATGCAGGCCATTTTCCAGTGCTTGCAGAGAAGGAAACAAGTGGAAAGTACATCCCGTATCACTCTCTCATGTCCCTTCTGGCTATATTTGGAAATGACATGGATAAACTCTGGAGGCAGCCCCACCCAGTCCCTTTTAGCCAGGAGCAGTTTAGCAGTAAGTAAGCTAATGGGACAGCAGAGGAAAATTCTGGGTGATGCTCACAGAGATGGGAAACCCCTTTGCTTTCTTGAGTTTATGGGCATAGGAAGTGACCAAATGCTGCAATGCTAATTTGCTTTGCTGCAAGGGCTACTCTCTCTTTGTGCTCACACACCAAAACTTTCCCTTCAGCCACCCTCCTTGGGGCTGTACAGCTCCCATGCTGGAGGTATGCCTCCAGGTCCTGATATTGTTTCTGACAGCAGTGGGTGACTTGCCGAAGAGGATACATGACAGGAATTCGGAAATTTTTCAAATTAATAAAAAAAATCATGGCGCATGAGCTCCTTTGACCTTATAGTCAGAAAATTATACAAGCAATATCAGTGTTTCATTGCAAAAGGGGAGAAGTCCCTTTCACTCGCCTTAAGCAGCTGACAGTTAAAAGTAACAGAATTTGAAACTGAGATCTGCCTCTCTCCCTGAGTTTGCTATTCAGCTCTGTGCTCTTATTTTCATTCTGGTTTTGAAGTTAAATTGCTGTAACCACTACCACCAAAGCCAGGCCACGTGGGCAGCAATTCAAGACTGAGTAATTCTTGGGAGCTTTTTCTCAATCACTCAGCTACAGGCGTAACTACGGCTGCCAGAAGAGAATGTTTTTTCTTTTCTCTTTCTTTTTTTCCCTACCCCGTGGGTTTGATTTATTTATTGTTTTTAATTGCCTATTTTTGAGCATGTTGGCAGATTACTCTGAAGCCACCTGACTAGGGTTTTTTTATTTAATTTTTTGAAAGAACAGTTATAATTCCTCTCTTTTTGCTGAGGGTGTTTGCTGGTGTACCTTTGAAAAATGCAGTCCTGAGCGGTCAGTTATACAGGTACTGAAAAGACCATGCAGTTCATGTTTACATGCTTTTGTGTTTATCAATCATGGTGTTCCGAACCCCGCAGCGGCCGGGAGTGTCCCCCGGAAGTCACCCGCTGAGCCCCAGCAGGATACAGGAGACCACGCAGCACTTCCCAGCAAGGCAGAGAAGGAAGATCCGGACTCAGGAGAAGCTGGTGGTGGGAGAACTGGCAAGCAGGGCAGCTACATCAGCCCCGATCCCAAAAGTTATGCAGAGTCAGGTTTGGGTCTTGTCTAAGGTTAGACGAGTACATAGGAGCACCATAGGCATCTCCCATCCAAGCAGAGTCCAGTGGTGTCCTCAGGGGGTTGCTCTTTGCCTTGCTCGAGGCTTGTGGAGAGATGGAGGGGAGAGCAGAGGGATCTTGCAGGTCCCCTCCACGTCTCAGCTGCTTCTGAAAGTGGGAGGCAGGAGGCTTCCCCTGCCAGGGCTGTCCTTTGGCCTGGGCCATGTCAAGGAGGGAGGAGGTGCCTCCCAGCAGTGCTGCCCTCACACCAGGGCTCCATCCCTCTTGGGGGTCTCTGCTCCAGAGGTCTGTGTCCACCTGCCCAAGGCACGGAGGGAGCTCTCCCTGCGCCCGTGTCTCACAGGTCCCTCTCTCTCTCTTTTCAGGGAAGTGGAGATGATACTAGAAAGCCAGAAGAAAAGCCTTTTAGAGGCCTGTTTCAGGAGTGTTTTCTTGCTTCCTCCTAAAACAGACATGCAAGGCCTAGACAATTTGCTCTACTTTAATGTAAGTGCTTTTGTGCTGTCAGGAGCAGTCAGAGCTGCTCCCTGGCTGCCACATGCTGAGACACAGCCAGGGATCCAAGACACAGCAGGGTATCAGCTTCGCTTTCCCACCCTTGTCCCTTCATCTCCTTCCCCTGGGCCAGCACCCGGAGACTGTCCCCAAGGCTGGACAGTCATGAGTGGCAGGGCATGTGGGACAGTATGGCCAGGTATCTGGTCCACTGGGCCCCTCCAGTGCTTTGGAAGCATTGGAAGTGGAAGGCAGCTGTATGGAGTCCCCAGCAGCAAGCTGTAGAACTGCTGAAGGGGACGGTGAATGATTTTGAGCCTGGTGGGCCCAGATATTTCAGGCCATCAGTCCAGAGATGGAACATAGAGATTGACTCATGATCGAGGGGAGGACTTAAGAGTGATGGTGTATTGGAAATGTGGGATCTGGGCATGACGTGAATGGTAGGGAATAAGGGGTGGATAATGTCATGGGTTCAGCCGTAGCAGTCATTTTTCTCCTTGTAGCTGGTGCAGTGCTGTGTTTTGACTTCTGGGCTGGGAACAGTTGCTTGATAGCGAGCATGTTTTGAGGGTGTTTTTGTTCAGGGCTTTTTCTGAGCACATGCTCTACCAGGGAGGAGGGGAGGCCAAGAGGAAGGAGAGACAGGACACCTGACCCAGGCTAGCCAATGAGGTATTCCATACCATCGCATGTGATGCCCAGGATGCAACTGGGAGAGAGAGCTGGAGGGGTGGAGCAGTGGGGAAAATGGAGGAAGGAGTACATGGTGCTCGGCTGGGCAGGGTGGAGTGAGTTATGGGTCGGTGGCTGGTGAGATGTTGTATTCTCTTCACTTGTTGTTTGCTGTATCATTATTATTTGTAGTAGTAGCGGCAGTAGTGATTTGTGTTATACCTTACCTATTAAACCGTTCTTATCTCAACCCGTGGGGGCTACATTTTTTGGATTCTCCTTCCTAACTCTCCGGGACTTGGGGAAGCAAAGGGGGGGAGTAAGTGAACGAACTGTGCGGATTTTGTTTAAACCACGACACTGCCAAATCATGAAAGTTTAAATATCTGTTATTTTTTTCTCCCAAAAGATTGCCAACAGGTTTCTTACAGAGAAATAATGTCAAAAAAATTAAAAGAAGATGGTGATCTTGTGGCAATGTATGGATATGAATCAGACTTTTAAGACTGGTGTTGTACTGCTAGAAAGCTTGATACTATCATATACAATTGATAATATTTTAAGTAATTGAAAGATTAGCAGAAACTTGCAAAGTGGGAAAAATATTGATAATAAAAGTTTTTTTTGTGTGCTTGTTTTTCATAGGCAGTGACACAACACATCAGTTTCTCTTACTGATAATGTATTTGGTAGAGAATAGAAAGTGAAAGAGAATAATTAAGTGGCCTGCATATACATTTCTGTCTATTAGCGTTTATTTATGTTCAGGAACATGAAAATATGAAATAAAATTGTGACATGCAGAAGGATATTTTCCAGTGGATAAAAGAACCATATTCACAATTTCCAATCTGCTTTGCACTATAAGAGCCCTTGGAATTTTGTAATATTTTCTTTTACAAGTAGCAAATAAGAGGTTAGGCTTTACAGTTTTGGTATATTTTTTTCTGATAAACCCCCCTATAAATTTACCCAAGCATAAGCCTTATGCTTTCATGCAAGTTTAATCTCTGTTCAAAATGCAGTCTAAACATAACCAAACATCATCTGCAAACACTCCACTGATCCTTCCATATTCACTGACATGCAAACAAATCCTGGGAAATGATGCTAAAAGAACGTGAAATATAATTAATCTGTCTTCACAAAGTCCATTTTGAATTACTTTGTTGATCTTTCATCGAATTTTAGGCAGGGATTGAAAAGCTGGTCTTACAACATATCTAGGTTTTCACAGTCTTGAGATCCTGAGCAGGTCCCCACTGAAAAAAAGCAGCCACAAAGTTCTGAGAAGCCAGGGTGAGAGCATCACTATTCCCATCCTGTATCTTCAAAAATCAGTGGCAAAAACCAAGACCAGAGCTTCTGTGCTTATGTGCCCATGTGGCTTAGATCCTCCTGATTTCTTAAAGTAAAAGCCAGACTAACACAGGTACACCCATGTCTGCTTTTCATTAAAAGAAAGGGAATACAGCTACAACTACATTATGAATTACCTAACAGTTGAGACAAAGCCTCTTAAAAGTAGGCTGCCTGTCCATTTAAATATGCTTAAATCAAACCAAGCATTTATAATCTATTTAGAACCCTGAAAGCTAAGAACATTAGAATTGGTCTGTGAGGCCTAAAAAGAAAAGAAAACAACTAAACATTATCTTCACTAAGTAGATTTTTCCAACCCTCTTCTCCTCCCATCTCTATCTGACACTGTTTTCTTTTTGTGGTTTATCTGCTGTTGGATGAGCTGTTCAGTATTTGCAGTTCTTAGTGATTCCAAGAATATGTGGGGACCAAATCCTTAGCTTGAAGGCACTATTCTTGGTTGGGTTTTTTTGTATTTCAGCAGTGTCTAGCTGTCCCACTGTGGACTGGAATCCCCCAGTGAAAGAAGCAATACAAACACATGATAAAAATAAACTCTTGCCACATCATGCCACTGTGTAGGAAATGGGTGGAAACAGAATTGTCTTTGGGCCAAGGGCAGTGAGGACAAAAGACAGCTCTAGCCAGGAGTGATGAGGGCTGCAACTCACCCATGCATATTTAAAGAAATCTTCGAGACTGATCTTTGAAGATTTATATTGAAATATTCCCCAGTTGATTTATAATTTTGCAATATGTTCACCTTTAATTCACCCCAATTCATTCACCATATGTTGGCATTTTGGTATATGCGAGACAGACTTCATCCCTGCATGTTAGGTCGTATCTGAATTATTGGAGGCAACAAATGATGGAAAGATTTGACATTTTAATATGAAGTAGATGAGAATCTATCAATACCAAAATTACTTATGAGTAAGATAAAGATCTAACAGAAAGCAGAAACATGAGTTTTTTTCCATGGCAGACTAATTAGAAACAATTGACTTGAAATTCAAATATGGGAATGTTTGATTCTACTCCCAGAAGTGATGCATGCATTTTTCAGAGCTAAGGCATGTGCTAACAGTGCATATCAAAAGGTTTGGTTGTTTACACATTTTCTTATGCCAGAAATGTTGCTTCTGCTTAGGACAATGCAGCTAGTTATAGGTTGGTCTATAAACCAGATCCCAATAATGCACTTCATTAGGAAAATCATTGCAATTCTGTGGATGGTGAATGCAAACAAATATTGCTGTATTATTTATTAATTACTGTTTATCGTATTATGCCTAGACTAACAGTAGTGGACTCGCAGCAAGAATATTAAACAGGTGATCAGGAACAGGGACTTGGCAAATTTGAATTAGACTTTTAATTCTCATTAAATTTTGCTGAGCTTTTTTTTTCTGAAAAGACTGCTAATCAAAATGTTGGAATTACCTTATGACCTCAACATGCAAAATATTATTGAGCATAACAACTCTTCCAGAGAGAAAGTTAATGAATTTTCAGCTAACATCCACAGTCCCTAAATAAATTTGCCATGATTAATGACTTGTATCATCTTTCTGCAAGCAAATTATCAGAAGCAGTTCATTTTCAAAGCTTGCATAAACTGTGGTCCTGAAATATTTGAGAAAATTGGGGTTTTGAGGCTCAATACTGCAAGCATGGATGGAATTTTATTGGCATGGAATGTCTTCATAGGCATGAGAAATTATACTGAAATTAGGTTTGGTGGAAAGGCAATATGAGTGCCAGTGCTAATGTGCAACACCTAGGCCTCAGTAGAAGATATGTATTTTGTAAGTATAATATCTTACTATTTTAAATGGAACTATTGTATGTATTTACTTGCAAGAAGCCCACAGATATGTTTTCTTTCTGTGAGGGTGAAAGTATGGTGACTTTTATGTATTAGTTAAATTTGCTTTAGAAATCATGGAGTAGTTTAATGGGTCAAAACCCGAAGATGCATAAACATATAGAGAGAGTGAAAACATCAGTCTACCTTGGAAAAAAGGATAGTGTTCTCATTTCCTATGCAACTAAAGCATAAAATGCATCTGTTTTTTCTTTTCATTTCATGAAGATACGTAGTTTTCTGTCTAGAAACAGCAGTATGAATGATCACAATCAAGCATAATGAATTTCATTTACATGTAATCTATGAAAAGTTTTTAAGAAGTTGTCGTCAGGCAGTCTGCCGTAAGGATATGCCAGCTGGGTGTTGCTTTTTTAACATCTATTTTTTAATCTGTATGGAAGAGAATCAGTTCCTTGGTAGAACTGGTGAAAAACTGTCATTTGTGAGGCACTAGGCATGAATAACTCTGTGTGTGAAACTACAGGAGAGGAAGCACTTGCTTTTTTCTTTCTTTTCTTTTCTTTTTCTTTATCATCCTGCCTGCTTTATGGCTTGTAAATGATAAATGAAATTTACTAGCGAAGCCCTGCAGTAATATTTCAAATTATGCTACAGAATACACTGTAAAAAATATTGAGTTATAGCAGAACCAAAGAAAAATGCCCTAATTTTTTCTTTATGGAAAAGTGTGCTACCTTAGAACATTTCCCAACCACCATTTAAATATTAAAGGACGCTACAGTGATTCAACTTCAGTGTGCTCAAACAGTTTATTTAAATAACTTTAAAAAGTATGCCTGCTTTTAATATTGAGACTTAGGAATTAAGCAAAGTTAAAACTCCGCATTAAAGTATAACTCTGGGTAGCCTTGAGTGCCCACTCACCCCATAAAATGGCCTCTAAGCAGGAGAGATGAGCCTGAGCAGCAGGGATGCAGTGGCACTGCCCTGTAAGCCTCTCTCTTAATGATGTTAGAAAACTTGCATTGACACATTTTTATGACATTTTATTTGTGGCTGTTGTTGAAGGATGAAAACCAAGACAAAAAAGACATTATCCTAAGCTGGGGCCGTGGATAGTTGTGTACAGTGTCCTTTAAGCCCTGTAAAGCGGGATCCTTTTGTCAGCTCGGGTGAGCGGCGGCTCTTTAACATTCTGAACCTGCTGTGGCTGCTGGGGCAGTTCATCACCAGAGAACAGAAAAGAGCCCCTGGCATATCAAATAAAAACAAAAAAAAAAAAAAAGAAAAGAGAAAAAAAGTGGGGGAGGAAAGGAGGAAAACCAAAGAAAGGCAAGTCCTGGGTGCACAGACAGCGCATTGTGTAAGCGGGGTTTAAAGAGCCTGCCGTTAGGTATATTTCATAATATGAAAAGACAGACCGATTTTGACCCCCTCGCCTGGTGGGATCAGTGCTGTCAGTGCCATTTATTTTCAATCCCCCATGATTTCTGTATCCCCACAGCCCTTTTGCATAAAAATGAACCATAAAGGCAGTCAAAACACCTGCTTTACTGACAGGCCCGATTAAAGCTTTGATTTATTCTTCAAAGTGAGAGCTGATCTGCTGTTCATGGGGCCTCGCACTGGTGTGTAATTCATCGGAGGCTGAAGGTCTCCTTTCTGTGTCCCCAGCTTCAGCTGTGGATGTCTTTTGTACCTGCTTGAGAGCTGGGTGAGCTTCGAGAACACCCACCCCAGCTGGAGGCTGGGATTTTTCCATCCCTACTGGCGCGAGTTTCTTGGTCTGTCTTATTAAACGACAGTAAATTACAGGACTAATTGGGGAGGCCCCCAAACATAGGGTTGAGTGTTTCTGAGGAGCCAGCCCAGCTCCCGCTCTGGGGAGCGGCTCCACCAGATGGAAAGGAATACTGTTGCTTACTCCCCCTTCATGTTTTCTCATTACTAAAAACATCAACATTCAATGTGGGAGTTTAATGTTATGTAGGAACCCTTTAGTCTTTATAGACAGGTTTTGTTCTGCAGTCTTAAACCTTTTTTTGGGGGGACTGTACTGATGAGGCTATGCACACTAACTGTCTCCTTTGGCTCGTAAACAGCGCAGCAAGTGGGAGCAAACCTTGAAATCTCTTTTGGGAATGTGGGACAAAGGGGGATGAAGGTTCAAAGCTTTATCATTGTAACTGTAAAAATAGATATTTCTTAAACTTGCTGGAAGGTTGATCTGAGTCTGATATTTCAAAAGAAAAAAACAATTTACTTAGTGGCTTGTGGGTGTCTGGAGACAGTGAACAAGCTTGGGGTTTTCTGTATATATATATATATATATATATATATATATATAATTTTATTTTTACACAAAAGCTCAGTTTATATCCTGCCTATATATTGCCTCACCACCCCAAAAAACAACCTTTATGGTATTCTGACAAAACTGCCTTGTGAGTATATTTGACTTGTGCACCATCAGGTCTTGTCCACCCTAAATGGTTCTATGATCATCCCCCAAACCACTAAGCTGTTATAGAACCAGAACGTGGTATAAAAGAAGGCTGATTAAGTGTGGTTCAATGCTCAAAAATTTCCCAAAGTGAGATTTTTTTTGTAATTGGAAAGCACCTTTTCACTGGAACTAAAAAAATATCTGTGTATTGTTATTTATAAATAAAGTGGGAACAAACAGGATGGTTACATTCAAAGCCTTTGTTTAGAAACAATACTTGTTTTTGAAATGCTGATGAAGTTAATGTAAAGTCTAACATAGTAAAAATGTAATGTTCTGATACACTTTGATAAAAACAATGCTCTGTTTAACCAGGTGCAACATTAAAAAAACATCATCAGGAAAGAGTGAAAAAGTCCTTTGAAATTAAGCAAAATTCATAATAACAATTTCCTATTAAGAACAAATAATCTATGTCTTTATGGAAGAAATTGCCACATTACTGGGAACTGGAACACTAATTTAAAAATAGTTTTACTGTAAATTCTTCAAGTGGCTGAAACAAACTACATAGAATTTATATTTGCAGTTATGCTAGCACTTGGCATAAGACTACAGTGCAGGGAGTTCTCCTCACTTTTTGGAATGTAAAGTAACAGTGTAGTTTAAATTCTGGTGTGAACTTCAACAGATCTAAGATGTGGCACCACAAAGGCTGTGGTGAAGCTGCAGAAACTGAGAGCCCAAGACACTTCCTGACTTCACGCTGAGGTGTGAGGTAGACATGAGCTTGTTCTTTCTTTCATGATTACTTGCATAAAACGGATTGCACAGGGCAGGCAAGACTCAACCAGCATTAGCTGATTGTTGGTACCACATGTACTAAGAAGGCCTTAGGTTGCTATCTAAAAATCTGACTCATGACATTTATGTGTCTGGAAGTATGATTTAGTCTCAATACATAAAAATTGAGAGCATTCCTTGCAAAAACAAGGACACATCCTAGGCCTGCAGTAATGTGTAGGTAGATGCTGGGTTATAATACAAAACCATCAGAGAACAAAACTGACAGCAGCTATTAATGCAAAGAAATTGGATCTGATGAGAAGTGGGAAAGTAAGGTACTAAAACATCAGCTTATTCCTTGTCCATGATTGCTTTCTCAGTCTTCACCTTACTTGTCCTATGCTATTTTCCCATTTAGTCTGGCATGTGGCTTACAACCCTCATGCAATAAAGAGGATCTTTGATTTTAAGCTAGACAAAACTCTTACAGATTTTAAATACATCAAAACCTCTTTAAGAAAATCTAAACCAATGAATGACAAAAAATATCCTAAAAATTTCTGTTCGTACAAGAACTTCCTTTTAATGAAAAAGGCAAAGATCAGAAATAGAGATAGCCAAAATTTAAATGTAGGTTGTTGGGGTTTTTTTTTTGTTTGGTTGGTTTGGGGTTTGTTGTTTGGTTTGGTTTCTTTGTCTTTTTTATTTTATTTTTTTCTGCAAAGGGGGACACATTTTGCCCCATGGTGAGAATTGTCAGTCCTGATTTTTGCCTGGTGGATATGAATTGTTAGTCTTTGCTTACTTTTAGTTGCTACCAGAGGGAAAATTTTGTCAACTATTACTAGCTAACGCAGATTTAAACAAACAACACATATATTATGAAATGTCGCTGTTCTTTTTCTTGTACAGAATACATAAAGGTTTTATCATATCTCCCTCATCCACAGACGTGCCCATTCCACACAGCCCTTCTCATTGCTTCCTCTTTGCTTCTATTCCTTTAAAGCCATATTTTTGTTCACCCTCCATGAAATTGTGAATGAGAATCCAGTGCTTGCTCCCTCCCTCCTAAACTTCCATTTTCACCTACCTTCTCTTTATAGAATGCATAAGCTATATATATATATATACATAACATAATACATGTGTGTGTGTGCATGCTTACATTGTATAGCATGGTTATGAATAGAAACCTTGAGAGTATATCAAGACTGTATAACTCTAAGTCATTTAGGAGCAAGTCATTCTGAAGAAGTTTATAGTACTGCAAAACCAAGCCTGTGAGATTGCCAGCTACTCTTTCATTCGTCACATATATCAAATTCAATAGTGTAAGGTAGAAAATAGCGTTGAATCCTATTAAAGTGTTCCTACTGGGAACAAAGATCATTTATAGGTTTTAACCTCTGTGTCCACCAGCCCTGTGTTGCTCTGCACTAGCATTGAGATATAATGCCATATCCTGATGCAGCCTTGAGGGAGCAGGGGGATTGAGCAGTACATGATGTGAAGAGGAGAAAATGGAGTGGGAAAGGGCTCAGGCAGGAATTCTCACTCCATAGTCTCAGTAAAGACAGTATTGAGATGATTTAAGATAGCTGTATCCAGATTAACTCTGACTTTTGAATTTTAAGCATCAGAAGTGAAACAGCTGAAGAGCTTCAACAGCTTTTAAAGAGAAAGGGCCTCTCGGGCATTAACATTTTACTCTTCCCTACAAGTTTTTGTTGACATACACATCCTCTTACTGGATAAAATTCAGAAGAACTTTGAAAAATATCAGCCTTAGGTTTAGATTCATCTTTCTGCTTAGCCCTGATTGCCATTTCCCAGAGAGTCCAACCTCATCATAGTCCTTATCTTTCTATCCAGTTTCCAATGAGTGTTTGAATTTTGCTCACTGCTGTACCTGAAAGTTAGGAGCAAAGTGTAAGCATCTGGCTGTAGTATATCTGTACAGCAGTCTAAATAATGTGTAGCCTAACAGCTTCTTAGTGACTCAGCTGTGTTGTAAAAGATATTAGAAAATATCATTTGACTCATTTGAAAATACTAATTTGACTCTTAGTGTAGCAAACAGAAATATTATAGAGGATATATAGGTGCAGGATGAATGGTTCTATACCTGTATCACTTTCTTGTTATGCTTTATCAAGCCTTTATTCAGAATTCAAAGGGTGTTTTCTTTACTTGTGTTAAACTTTGCAGGCTCTCACAATGGAGCTCTCTGTGAAGAAATATGATGATTGCTACTATTTAAAAAAAAAAAGAATAAAGTAGGTCTTTGTAAACTCTTTAAAACAAAATGAAGGAAAGCCTTTAGAGGTAAATCTCCCAGTAAAGGCTTGGCAACTCTGAAACAGATTTGCAGCCAAATCTCTTTAGCTTGAGGTAAGCACAGAAGAAGGTGCTCAGTGAAATCCTGGCAAAAATCCATAACTTAACTGTGACTGCAAAAAAACCCCAAACAAAACAAACCCAAAAGAAAATAGAAAAGAAACCCATACCTGCTATTACAGACAATAGATCAATTTAAATGTATTTTTTTCTGACAAAATGCTTAGTTTTACTTTTTAGAGTAAGTTTCTCTGCATAAAGCAAAATTGCTTTCTTACACAAACCAGAGCAGCTTTATGAATTTTAAATCACCCATAGCACATATAATAAACTTTGGATGTTAGTCACAACTGGTTTGAATAAAATATTTACTTCTCTTTTGGTCTTTAAAATGTTAGTTAGTCTAAAAGATATTTTAATAAATGCATAAAACATGTTCATCTAAATGAAAAATTAATAGAGTGCATATTTCTTTCCAGATACTTTTGTAATTGATTTTGCCAAGGGTAGTTTAGCTCAGATGCAATCTCTGTTTGTTCGCTGAGGGCCTGTTCATTATATTTTATATAATTTCCCTGTATTTTCTGTATCATGTATTTTTAATACCGTAAAATTTTAATTTTACCCTTATTGAAGAATGGTTCTATTTATTACTATACGCAATACAGACTCATATGAAAAAAAGACAGGAGCAACTTTCTGTATTAAAAGCAATTAACTTGACCTCACAGAGATGTAGCATTTTCCAGACCATAATAAAGACCTTTACGTACAAATCTCACGTTGGTTGTAAATATTCAAAACCAAACCCTGGATACTGCTGTGGAGTTTTGCTGTTGACCTTAGCACAAGGCTTTACCTCTTGCTTGATGCTTTCATACTTTTTCAATACATAAAACTCCAGTTCTGCAATGGGATCTAGCAGCATCATGACTACAATAGCATTTCTTGTAACACACTCATGAGGAACATTCTCTCCTGGGAATAGAATCGAGAAACAATTTTGGCTCAACATAAGTATTTAGGGATGTTGTACCTGTTTGGAAAGCTAGCCCTGGCAGTACAGCATGTCCAGACAAATTTTATCAAACATGCAATGGTCTAGAAACAGGATAAAAAGGAAGAGGCCAGTAGCATACAGTACCTAGCAATGTATCTCTTAATCTAAACCCAAAATAGTATTTTTCTTAAGGTAGAAATAGCTAAAATAGCTAGAGTGTGTTGCTTTACAAACATAAGCAGAAATCTTAGCAAGACTAATATTTTTCTCCTTATTTGAAATACTGTCTTACTTAACAACTGTAACTCAGAGATCTGTTATAAAAAGATTCATATATACATATGGTAAGGGTAGACTACTCTCTTTCCAGGGATTCTAACAGCTACAAGTCGAAGTTACCTCAGGTAATGCTTGACTGGGATCAGAAAGTTCTCTCTTGACAAGACTTTTCCTAGGACAGACATCACCAGAGAGAAAAACTTACTCAAACTATGCATATGGAAGCTACCTTTTACTGACAAGTAGATAAAGATATTAAAATAATAAAATCATAGAATAGTTAGGATTGGAAGGGACATTAAAGATCATCTAGTTCCAACCCTGGAACCTGCCATGGGCAGGGACACCTTCCCCTAATTCAGGTTGCTCAAAATCTAAAAGTACTCTAACATCACACAGACACTATAGTTGCAAGTGAACTGGTGAAAATCAGACTTACCATGGCAAAAACTGACTTGATAAGGGTTTATCTCTTAGCTTTGGTTTGTTTCCCTGCTCATATATAAGCAGATTCATCTTTAATATCTTTGCTTTTAGTCTCTTCAGTTGATGATTTTACTGCTGAAAGGTTGCAGTCAAGAAGAGAAAAAGAACATCAGAAAATGATTCAGAACAGCATGCCCTTTTGTCATGCCATGATTTGAGTCTGCATGGCTCTAGTTTTAAAGCTTGAAGATCACATATTCAGTAATTCCTGCTCTCTAATTAAACACTGATGACTGTGCCTAGATGAGTTTTATTTTAAGCAGCAGCATGTCCTTTATGTTTTCTGTAATAACAAATTGTCAGAAAAGGAATCATGTTTATTTTCCCACTTGGTTCAGAACATGGCAGTGTATTCAGTGCAGGTTTCATCAGTTTCTTTGATGGTTTTGTTCGTGGTCTTGGGAGACTTGCCATCAATCTGACTTTGTATGCCTATATCCTTAATAAGCTTCATATATCGAGTAAACTCATACTGTGTGTTCTCACTGCCTACAAATAGCTGATCTTCCTCTACCTAAGACAGAAATGTAGTTTGAGTGCACCTATCCTATCCTGCTTCGTTATCTGCAGCCAGTCTATCTTTTGCTGAAGACCATTTCAGATTCTCAAACACCATCAGGCTTGTTCATCTTTTAGGTGGTGGATTCCTAACAAATGCTTATAATTAATTAGAGTCTTGAATACATAGAAGTAAATTGTCTGCCTCTTGTGAAGATTAGATTAAAACGGGAGCAAGAACTAGGCCCTCCCAAACATATGTAGTAAAATACAGCTTTGGATGTGCTATTATGAAATCTGACCTTATGCAAAAATATGACAGTTGTACGTAGCATTTAATGGACAGTTGGTCTGCTCTTATAATCAAAATTGTGTGTTGTAGCTGTATTTCCATATTGGACACCCTTGTGTTTCTTTCAAAGATCATCATCCATGATTGGTCTCCACATCCATGATTACCACTCCAGTATTAAGGAAGGATTTGCTATGGGAATACTGAGGAATACATTCCAGCTTTCTGGAAAGATTGGAATATCAATTAGCTGTTTTGCACATGTTCAAAAGTTGTTTTTTTTTAAAAAAAATGGAACAAATTCTGTCAGGTGCAACAAAGAAAAAAGGTGCAGGATTAGTTAGTTCCTATCACTGAAGGCAAAGGACAGGATGACCTCTATTACTAAATGTAGCTCAAAGTCTTTTTCTGCTCTTTTGTGCTCAGAATGGTGACCCTAATATAGGTAATGCTACCTCTGAGTACACAATACTTTTTGTTATTCTTCTGCCTGTTAGAATTCTTTCTTTCATATTGCTCTATATTTGCAAAGTACCTCAAAATTTAAGCAGAACTTTTGAAGACAATGAAAACTGATTGCCTATCTCAGGGGATTACTTACCTAAGGCAGAACTTGTTTAAGGGTATGTATCCTGACCATATCAAAGAGGGTGAAGAACTGTTTGGGACATTTTCCCCTATTCTTTGAAGATGATTAGAGGAAAAAAGAAAAAGAACAACCACAAAGGAAAAATTACTTATAACAAACACTGACTTAGAAATTTAAAACCCTCTGGAAAGATGAATGTTTTTCTCAGATGCTCTGTTGAATATTATCAAGTCAAACGCAAGCAATTGTTCACTAACACTATTTCTATTTCCTACCTGAAAGAAAAGGCTGCACACTCAAGATCCTACCTTTAAGTTTTCTAGTTGGCCAAGTAAGAGACATTATGTACTGTACAATACTCTTACCAGCAAGAAATAGCCTCACTGTTGTAAAACTTCATCATAATAATATTTATTGTAACTTCCATCCAAATTTCAAGACCTAACATTAAATTTCTTTTAGTACTTCTCTGTTCCTTGCAATAGTTCATATATTCATCAAAACACAATGAAATCATTGAATAACAAGATGCAGAGTTCACTGGTGCAAGTTTTTCGTGTCAGAATATAGTATCAGAGAATCATAGAATAGTTAGGGTTGGAAAGGACCTTAAGATCATCAGTTTCAAACTCCCCTGACATGGGCAGGGACACCTCACACTAAACCATGTCAACCAAGGCTCTGTCCAGCCTGGCCTTGAACATTTCCAGGGATGGAGCATTCGCAGCTTCCCTGGGCAACCCATTCCAGTGCCTCACCACCCTTACAGGAAAGAACTTCCTCCTTATAACCAATCTAAACTTCCCCTGTTAAAGTTTTAACCCGTTACCCCTTGTCCTATCATTACAGTACTTAATGAATAGTCCCCCACCAGCATTCTTATAGGCTCCCTTCAGGTACTGTAAGGCTGCTATGAGGTCTCCACGCAGCCTTCTCTTCTCCAGGCTGAACAGCCCCAACTTTCTCAGCCTGTCTTCCATACAGGAGGTGCTCCAGTCCCCTGATCATCCTTGTGGCCTCCTCTGGACTTGTTCCGACAGTTCCATGTCCTTTTATGTTGAGGACACCAGAACTGCACACAATACTCCAAGTGAGGCCTCATGAGAGCAGAGTAGAGGTTCAGGATCACATCCCTCAACCTGCTGGTCACGCACCTTTTGATGCAGCCCAGGATGCGGTTGGCAAACTGTATGTTGTTGAGCAGCTCGTAAGGGACAATCAACAGTTTGCCTGTGATATGAAATAGGTAACATGAATGTGGCAGGGCCCTGAGTGTTATGCTGCACAAATTTTCTGAATCAGCTTGTGACAATATGGAAAAAGTACCTAAAATACTGGTTTTCTAGCACAAATTTGGCATTTGATTCAAAGAACAAGGATAAAAAAAAAAACACCACAAATTTCCCCTCCCCAAAGGTGTGTGTGTGTTTTTGTTCCAAAGTTATTAGGATCACAGAATACTTATAAAAAGTAAAATATTCCTCCTAAAAAAATAATTTTTATTTTGATATTGTCAACTTCTGGCTCTATAGTGACATGTGGATATGTGTCAGCCCTGAGGATATTTTTCCAGTAACACAGTGTTCAGAATAAGTTATTTATGAACACATAAGTAATGAACAAGTTCCATTAGCTTCTTTTTTGATTGAGAAACCAACTGCAACAACTTATTTTCTCCTTTAAATTCCTATTCCAAACACCGTCAGACTCACCACAGATTTGAATGAACTTTCTGTCTGTGGTAAATCCCAAACCAAAGCTGACATGATTTAAACATTTTCAGTTAGCAAACAGTGTTATTGAGGAAATGAAAAAAGAAGAGAGAGGAAAAATATGCCCCATGTTTTGCAGAAATGATGCTGATTTGTTGGGATACCCTTATAATTTTTTCTTTTTTTTACTTTTTTTTTCAGGGTTGGCATCTGCGTGTTTGTTTCAGAAATGCATTTCAAAGGACAAGAAGAATAAAACCATATTAACAGTTATCAAGTGACTAGAAGGTGGCAAAACCAGAAGGATAGTAGAAAGCTGATTTAGAGTCAACATCTTTTCAAAAGTCCCAGAGGATGGAAATTCATATTCAGCAGACTTACTCTGTTTCCACCCTTAAGGGCTGCTCTAAGGATGGAATCATGATACAACAATCTATTTTCTAACTTAACACACCAGTATAAGCTTTCATAGCCAGTAGGTGAGGCAGCTCCTTTCAAGAAACATTTCTAGTCTTTTTCCTATAGTGGTGTAAAATAGATTTCACTGGTGGAAGTTATTCTATTTTATTTCAGGAAGGTGGAATTTGTTTTTTTGCCACAAATAAGTCTACAGAACATGTTCCACAATAAATGTATGTTCGGGGTTGGTTTTTTTGTTTGTTTTATTTAGGTTTGGGGTTTTTTTGTTGGTTTTTTTTTGTCTTTCTGTATACATTCTTTTAAACAGTACAAGGTTTAGTTCTAACAGTCCTAAATGGAATTAAGCTTCCACTTTCAAAACTATTTGTTTCCCCCTTCTTTTCCCCTGCACAGGAAACTCTTATTATGTGGCTTAATTGGAAACATATTTCTGGGATTGGAATGTACAAGGCATAATGTTAGCCAGCTGAGGAACAGAGACAGACTTCTTTGGAAATCTACTATCTGATGAAAAAAAAAGGTTTGAGAATGACTGATTCAAGATCATAGTCAAACTATTCATGAACCATGATATGGGGCTTTAGAAAAACAAGCCTGTAATCTGTTTGGTGAACTTCTTCAACTTGGGTCTCTTGAGGTTTGATGAGCTCCCTAGATGAGAGTAAGAAACACATTTTTATGATCTTGGCAATTGGAGGAGAGGGGATATTACCATTAATTATGTGCCAGCATTTCCACCACTAATTCATAATCTAAAGGGAGGTCTGTATCACAGTTACATTGATTCTTCATGGAGGCATCTACCATGAAAACTAAATTTGATTTATATGCTATACTTTGAGCCAAGCATCTAAAAAGTATGCCTGGACACAAAAAAGTGCCTGGACATTCTCTGTGACAAGAAAAGTGCTCTTGTGTAGGTGGGTGTGCATGCATGTGCACATATATCTGATTTCCAAGATTCTTTAAAAAAGCAAATATTTTATGTAAAGAAAAAAACAAGTAAAAATCTTTTCCTTAATGGCAAAAAAAGTTCTGGTATGAGCAGCTGAACTCACTGTATTTCTCTACAGATATATGTGAAAGCAAACATCGTTACAGGGTCTAGGTTATAATGAACATCAAGCAGCTGTGGACCATGGACAAAAGAATTACCTCTGAAATTTTGATTTATCCACCATTTGTATAAGGATATATTAATATTTGCTTCATGTAAGTCAGCAGTTATTTTATGAAAATATAATATAAAAGTATGTAATATTTGATAAAATTTATATCAATTATTTGAACTGTTTTATTGCATCAACATGCCAGAAAGTTGAATAAAGCCATACTTGATTTCAGTTGCTAACTAAATTTTCAAAGCAGCTCTAAAGTAATTTCAAGATCAGCATACTCAGCCCTAAAAGATGTAATTCACCCTTCACCTTGAAATTAATAAAATAGACAGTATCTCTGTATACAGCAATCAGCAGCAATATTATCAATTCACAAATTATTTGCTCATAAACTTAGTAAAGTGCCAGTGTTCATTTTCCACTTTTCCAGAAATTCCAAGTATTAGTTTGATCTTACAGGGATAATGACAATATGGAACTGTCAATACATGAAATTGAGACACCAAAACTTGAAATGGGACTGAGAACTGTCTATCTGAACCAAACTAAGTTTAAGCCAATTTAAATCATACAGGCAAAGAATCTCACAAGGCAAGTACTGCTGAAAAGCAATATGATCTCTAGTTCTAACAGTAAGATTCATCATTCCTTTCTGCCTTGCTAGGGTACAAGGGTAAAGTCACTTCTAAAATAACTGTAATTCAGGACGCTACAAACAGCCAAATAAATCTGAGTCATGATCTGCTCAAAGGTGGCTGACAGACACAATTATGGCCATGCTTCTGTGTACAACTCAATCTCTTAGTCATTTGAATGACATGGTTACTGCTTCATGGTATTGCCTACATATGTTCATACTGTAGTTGATCTTACAGCTTCCCTTAAGCTTTTCTTGTATATGTACATGTATACGTATGCATTTAGATACCATGTAATGCAATTTTACAACAGTAATGTATGCTGTTGATTAGCATTTGGTGCCGAAAGAGCAGTTGTTTTCAGCTGTCAAAAGAATGAAAATGATCAGAACACTTAGGAATGTGTAGCTTTAATACATGGATGAGACAAATCTAAACCTGAATGGTATACATTAACTTCTTCAATAAGCAAGGCTGTAATACAGAGAGATTTAGGCATTGTGTGATGTTTTCTATGCTGAATCAGCTGCTATTGACAAAAATGCCTGCAAAAGTCTATGTCCTACAAAAAGTCAGTATGATCTGAGCTGTTCAGTCTCTTCTGAAAATGAGATGAACTCTTCTAAGCCATTCAGACACTGTGGAAAGCATTTTGTGCCTACTAATTTCACAGACAATTTCATGGAAATTATAATTAGGTAGTGAAAACTTAATTATAAAATGTAAGCTTTCATGTTAGAAAAAAATTATACAAAATTAAGCCAGTTGCTACTGGAAAATAACACAGAAATGTCATTAAAATAGCTTGGCTTTGAATTAAGAGAGGGGATCAACTGTGTTCTAACTTTGGGCATTTAAAACACACATGAACATTTGACCCAGCTACTAATAGATATATTGGCATTTACATTTGAATTCTTGGTTGTGTCAAACTTGTAATTGTTGTACAGAGCACATCAAAAAGATTGGAAACTCTCAGTTTTGCAATTCTTAGACTAATTTACATATGTAAACCCAGCATTATAAATAGTGACTGGACAAAGCATTATTTTTCTTTGTCAGTTAAAAATATTTTTTCCTTTTTCCCAAAAGTGAATCACTTCAAGAAATAATAATAATAATAATAAAAAACACTAACTTAAAGGAGAATATTGTCATGAAACATACTGTGCACATCTTTTGTCTTTACCACATTAATTTTTCTAAGCTAGAAACAATAAAATACGCATGCAGGTTTTGTTTCTATTTTCATTTTTTTGGTGGTTTGGGTTTTTGTTGTTCTCTTTTGTCATTGGAGATGAAGAAATGAGAATTTCTGCTCATTCAACATTCTGATTTGAGACTCTAATAATCATGATTGATCGTTTCATAGCCTGTGAAAAGTGCTAGTAGTTTCTCCATGAAATTTCTGATAAAGCAGATTTAGCCTGAAGGCAGCTTTGACTTCTGGTTTGAGTACCATGGGAACATCTCGTTTATGGGATGTGTGTGAGATAGATAGGCATAGAACTACAAAAATGAGTTATGGAGCTTTGACTCAGAAAGTTCATGCTGTGAAAGAGATCTGCATTGAAAAACAAGCTGTATATGCAAAGGAAGAAATTCTCTATGTAAGAGAATTAAATGAAAAAAAAAATCCTGAAGAACCCAGATTACAAAAGATTTGTTTTAAAAGCAGAATTTTGAGAAATAGTAGACAGAGAAGACAAAATAACTGCTGCTGAATCCTGCCAGAAGATCCTATTATCCCCCTTTTGCTCTTGTTCTCATTACTGCTTTCGTAATGATCTGTCTCACACTATATAAACTCAAGGAGTTCAAAGCAAGCTTTCAAATCAAAAGCATACAAGGCCCCATTATTATAAAGCATAGAGCATTCAGTGTCCATATTCATGAAGACTAGGTTTGAGTGTACTGTGTCAAATCTTGAATGAATCCATGCCACATGACAATATATTTAATAAATATTTTTATTTACAAAATTGATTTGGCTACAGGAATGATATTACAGCATGACATTCATGATGATGGATAAATTTCTGAGTTTCTGCCCATTTAATTTCTCTGTGGTAGTGAACAGTGTAGCATCTTAGTCACTTGAGGTAACTGTTCAAGTACTGTATGCTCCAGAATTGCCTTTGCTATGAACATCTTTGCACACATCTGCCAGTGCAAACGAGCCACAAGGCTTACTACTGACTAAGCAAGGATGTCTGGAAGCAGGAAGATTTTCCATCTGCAATGTACTATCCTTTAAGCTATGTTAAATGGCATCCACCATGCTCTACAGTTAGAAAGCAAAAGAAGTTTGAATTGTTGCCTGTCAAGGTTCAAACTTAGAAGGCCTTTTCTGTATTGCATCAAGTGGTAGCTCTTGCATCTTGCTTCAAATTGGAAGTGGCCATAGGACTTACTGTTTTACCTTCTTGTTTCTATCTGACTTGCATTGCCTATTGAGCAGTGAGTCCCATGGGCTTTGGTTAGAAATGCAGCAAAAGAAAGGGTTACTCTTTGACGTTTATGCTTTCTATAACTTAAATACTACATGAGCTACAACCAAATTGTTTTACCATCTTTATTTTAATTAACTGTATATGTAACTAAATGTTCTATCAGAAGTCCCAGCAGTATTTCTGCAAATAATTTTCCTCAATTAGTGTAATGATTTTACTGATTTTCTGGAGAGCAAAATTATAAGTAAAAAAGAAAAAATGAAGCAAAGTAACAAATAAATAAATAACACCAGCCTGAGACATAATCCTTGCTAGATTTGATTTGCATATAAAATAATAAAAATATTTTGTGCTTGAAAGGACAAATATTAAACTTTCTACCTTTTATTAAGCAAATTATCAACATAGTCACCAGTGATATTCTCTGCAATTTATTCTGTTTTGCTCAGTGTAGTGGAATATTGCAACAATTCATGAAGGGAAGTTGATATATGGATAGGGTTTTATTGGAAGTTGTACCTGTGTGAGTATTCTCAAGCTCTACTGGCTCAGTGTAATAGGATCATAGAATAGTTATTAGGATTGGAAAGGACCTTAAGATCGTCTAGTTCCAACCCCCCTGCCATGGGCAGGGACACCTCACACTAAACCATGTCACCCAAGGCTTCATCCAACCTGGCCTTGAACACTGCCAGGGATGGTGCATTCACAGCTTCCCTGGGCAACCTATTCCAGTGCCTCACCACCCTAACAGTAAAGAACTTCCTCCTTATAGCTAATCTAAACTTCCCCTGTTAAAGTTTTAACCCGTTACCCCTTGTCCTGTCACTACAGTCCCTAATGAAGAGTCCCTCACCAGCATCCTTATAGGCCCCTTCAGATACTGGAAGGCTGCTATGAGGTCTCCATGCAGCCTTTTCTTCTCTAGGCTGAACAGCCCCAACTTTCTCAGCCTGTCTTCATATGGGAGGTGCTCCAGTCCCCTGATCATCCTCATGGTCTCCTCTGGACTTGTCCTAACAGTTCCATGTCCTTTTTATGTTGAGGACACCAGAACTGCACACAATACTCCAAGTGAGGTCTCACAAGAGGAGAGTAGAGGGGCAGGATCAGTTCCTTTGGCCTGCTGGTCACTCTCCTTTTGATGCAGCCCAGAATATGGTTGGCTTTCTGGGTTGCAAGCACACACTGTTGGCTCATGTTCATTTTCTCATTGACCAACACCCCCAAGTCCTTCTCCACAGGGCTGCTCTGAATCTTTTCTCTGCCCAACCTGTAGCTGTGCCTGGGATTGCTCCGACCCAGGTGTAGGACTTTGCACTTGGCATGGTTAAACTTCATGAGGTTGGCATCAGCCCACCTCACAAGTGTGTCAAGGTCCCTCTGGATGGCATTCCTTCTGTCCAGTGTATCAACTGAACCACACAGCTTGGTGTCATTGGCAAACTTGCTGAGGGCACACTCAATTCCATTGTCCATGTCAGCGACAAAGATATTAAACAAGACCGGTCCCACCACCGATCCCTGAGGGACACCACTCGTTACTGGTCTCCAGCTGGACATTGAGCCATTGACCACAACTCTCTGTGTGCACCCATCCAGCCAGTTCTTTAACCACCGAGTGGTCCACCTATCAAATCGATGTTTCTCCAATTTAGAGACAAGGATGTCATGTGGGACAGTGTCCAATGCTTTGCACAAGTCCAGGTAGATGACATCAACCGCTCCACCCCTGTCCATCGGTTCTATAGCCCCATTGTAGAAGGTCACCAAATTGGTCAGGCAGGATTTCCCCTTAGTGAAGATTGAACTGGAGAGATTTCCTGAAACATGAATTTAATGTTAAACTAGTTATGATCTCCGCAACTGTCAAAAAGGTCATCACTTACTTCAAGTCAACAGAATGAATTTACTGTAGAGATTCAAAATGCCGATGAGCTAACCTGTAGCAAGTGCCTTAGTCAGCAGGAGAATAAGTCATCAGGTTTGTTGCCCCTGTGCAGAGAAATTAAAGAGCATACCGAGCATATGCCATTTGTCTTTCTGTCTTGGACTGTTTAGAAAGAGCCAAAACAGGATTGTCAGCCTCAACACCAAAGCACTCTACCTGGGTCATATGTGCCTCAAATAAACACACCAAAACTTTTCTTTTCAGTCAAGGAATAAAGCACATGCAGTTTACTATGGCAGAGCTATGAAAGAGCCCCTGAATACTCTCTCCAAGCAGCATCATGTAAATCTGAGTCCAGACCACTATGATTTAGCCTAAATGCTGAGCTTTTATTACATACTGAACCTGGTGACATTGGGGAAAAAATGCAATGTCATATTCATCCACTGTGCATTGATAGAAGCTGATAGGCATGCATTAGTCCTGACAGCAAGCAGTGAATAACTGAAAGCTGTGTACAAAAAAAGTTGAATCCTTGCCATAGACTAAATAGATACCATGCATAGATTGATAGGTACATAGATTTTCTTTCTGAGGAACAAAAAACAACAACAAAAAGGTAGCTTACCCAGAACTGTATGTGGGATGAATTGGTGACAGAAGCCAGCTTAAAGCAAAAAGAAGAAAAACCCAAACCCCAACACACAACTTTGAAAGTTCCCATGTTTGTACATGTCAAATCCTGACATCTTTCCTTTGAAAGGTTCGTTTATTTTATAATACATCTATGCACAATGTCTCTACACTTTTAGGAATACTGATTAGACATCTGAGAACTAAAACAATGCTCTTGCAGCGGCACTGCAAAGATTTTTCAGCTTACTTTTTCCCATGAGGGGCAAGGATAGCATAATGTTGTTAAGGAAAACTGAGTCAGGTGTAGAAACAAACTGAAATTTTCCTTTTATAAAGAAAAATTCTGACTGGGGCAAAATCAAGGAATGAGAAAACGTTACAGTTTTGAAGCACTGCCTTCCTCCATAGGTACAGTGAAATCTGCAGGGGGAGGAGAGAGGCCTGCCGGGGCAGTGCTGAGCAAAAGCTGTGCTAGCTTTTGGTTCTGTTCTTCTGCTATCTTCTCCTTTTGAAGAGCAATGTGGAAAGCATGCTACCTTCAAACTTGAAGGCATCTTCTCTTCAGAAAAGGCCAGAAATTACTTTTCCCTGCTTCATTTGTATGTGCTAAATTGACAACACAAGGTTTTTTTCTGGCTTTTAACAGATTTATGCTTGATTTGCTGCAGATACATTTTCTGACTTTGAAACTTGTGTTCTCTCACCTTAAATAGCTTTCAAAGTCATATGGAATTGAGATGGAGATAAGCACTAACATCTACCCATATTATTTTACGTAGCTGATTATGTAAAGAGCACAAGCCTGCTAGGTGTCCCTGCCCATGGCAGGGGGGTAGGAACTAGATGATCTTAAGGTCCTTTCCAACCCTAACTATTCTATGGCTCTATGAGTCTATGTAGCATAGTACTGTTAGTATGTCTTGAGTGAATCCTAAAAGGAAATCTGCTAAGGCAGCTTCTTGATTCCCCTGTAAATAAAATAAAAAGGTAGCATGAGACAAGGCTATACAGAATGAGTAGAAGAGGCTGGATGTGTGCATACAGCAAGCTCCTGATCTGTTTGTAGCCATGTGTCCCAGTGACCTGAAGTTCTTGGTCTCAGGCTGTGACTGCTAGGTGGTGCTCCAATGGTATCCACGGTGTTCTGAGAGGAGTCAGAGCAGAACATACCAGGTACATGTTTGTGTCTGTGGCACAGTGAACATGCCACAGGGTAAAAACAGTCCTGAAAGCTCCTTGGGAACTTTCTACCTCCTGTATGAGCAGAGGGACGCCTCAACTCCAATCTGTGAAACAGAAGGAACATAACATAACATACAACAGTCTGCAAACCATCTGTGGGATATTTGCTTATGGTCCACAAGGAGCTAATTAATTGCATGATACTACTTCCCTTTGTTACTAACTGAGAAAAAGAAAAAGAATGCAGTAATAAATAATGTAAGGCATAAAACTGGACAGGCATTTAGAAACAGAAACATGCTGCACTACAGTACTGGGAAACATCCTCATTTAACATATTTCTACATATTTTTATGCACTGTGGATTTGACCCATAATAAATATATATAGATAATTTTACTTCCCACCTATGACACTGCCACACAGTTCCCGAGTATATAAAACAGTGACTGTAGGTTTGACAAGCACACTGAATACCTCACATCAAATAAAAGTGCTTACACCAGCAACCAGCCTGCAGCTGGTCTGCAGCAACAGGTGCTACCTTTTAAGGGCATTAGCATTTTGGGAGGGACTCTTTCTGGAAAGATCTGGTTTAGGAATAGTCTGGATTACTTCAGTTAAGAATCATGTCTCCCAGGTACAGCTGAGATGAAGAGTTAGAGTTGTACTTAAGCTACGGTATGCACAGCTTTAATTTTATTGTACATACTTAATTTGTTTGTACTTGTATTTGTAATTACAGGTCTAAATCTAATAGAGATGTTTCAATAACCATTTTATTTTCTGAAGAAAGATCTCTACACTATGTATTATTGTCTTATTAACTTGACAATGAAAAGTGCATAATAAAAGATAACTATCTCTCATTATTAACATTTATATTTTGTTATTCTTATTTATTCATCTTGAGATCTTATCTAGCCCCCAAAGCTACTACAGAACTTAATTTCTTTTATATATTTTCTGTTTGTATTCAGTTAGACATGTATGACAGCTACAAAACCTGTAAGAACACTCCTTTAAAATTAAAACTGTATTTTGCTTCAGATTTTATAGAAATAAAATCAGATGAATATTTTAATTTTATTATTGCATTCAACTAAAACTGCATAATCATTTTCAGTTTTCCAAAGTTGAGGAGGTTAAGAATTTGTAACTTATCTCTCTTTATTAATACTATTTCTAATAAAGGTCTATTATTTACAGATGTACCTAGTTTTGGAAATGAAGTGGTGTTTTAAATGTCTGAAATGGTGTCTGAACTGCATAGGACTTTGGGCAAAAGAGGTGGCTAATTGCCATCCTTATTAGAAGTAACTTATTAATCTAAAGAAGTATATAATACTGCAAGCTGAACCATTGCCTCTAGAGACACAAATGAGAAAGGGAATTTGTACTGAAATCCCAAACTATGGAGTTTATTATGAATTGTACTGCTAACATTATCAACTATATGGAAATATAATTTTAATGATTGAGTCACCCAAGTTGAACCAGATTTAATCATATCTGACATTTCAAGGTCTCACTGCATTTTCTAGATTCCACTGTGATTTAAGAATAATCAGTACTGAAACTAGTCATTACAAACTTTGAAACATAGTAAAACCAAATTTTTTATTTTCTGAATTTACGAATAGCCTGTATTTGTATTATACCACCTCAAAGCCTTCAATACTCCTATGATAATCCCTCTTAATATATAAAAGCTAACAAAAAATACAGGAATTAATTTACCTAATAGATCTATTTTAGGAATTTATATGTATACAAGATGTTATAAATATACTATTGTGTCTTAAGTTGATGAAACTGGTCGAGTCTGGCACACTCCACTTTTCCCAGTGACAATATCTACAGTTATCTGATGCATCCAAATCACTGCTATTAATGACTATAGAAAACTTGAGTCAAGCAGGTGTATAGCTGTGAAATATGAAACTTGATGTGGGAGAACAGAGAGAGTTTTTCTAAGTGACTGTAAGAGCATCTCCTTAAGACATCTAGTGACAAATGAACATTGTTAATGCAAGAATCTAAAAAAAAAAGGGGGAGGATAAAGTTTATATTTAGCTGTCTTAGAGAAAACCATACAAATAGAAGTGGAAACAAAGCCACTGGTAAGAGATGTAATGAACAGCTAAAGCTGGTGGAAAGTATTCACCACACTTCCGTTCCCCGGAAAGCACCAGGCTCGTCAGGGACTTTGAGACGAGTCCTTTGGTCACCAAAGCACTCTGAATTGTGCGCAGCCTTCCTCCAGCAGCGTTCCCAGCCCCAGCTGCTTCCTGTCGAGGCCCTTGCAGTGGGAACCAAATGTCTTTGATCACACCAACCCACATGCTGGCCTCCCACCATGGCTCTGGTTCCCAGTATTCCCTGCTTCCCCACACCACCCACGAGGGCTGTGATTCCCTCCACTTCCTCACAAGTCTGATGCTATGGCTTTTCAAGTTATTCAAGCTCTTAGTTCAGCACCCACCTACTTAATTGCTTTTCTCTTCCCCCTCTATTTCTGCTTTTCTTTCTTATTAAGGTCTCATTAGATAGTACTTATAGAATTTTTCTTCCATTTTAAATGGCCAATGAAAAAGTGGCCAGTCATGGTTGATTGAAATAGGCAAAAAAAATACTCTTTCCAAGTGGGATGGGAGAAGGAAAGTGCTTGGATGAATGAGATTAGTCCTTTTTGTTTCTTTATCAAACTAAGATCAAGCAAGTTCTCAAAAAGTCTAGAATAGACCTATTTCTGCTGCTGTTAACTTATTAATGGTTGACTTATTAATGGTTGACCAGGTCACAAAATGCAGCAGAGAACTAAGTTTTCTGAACTGCAGAGGCTGGAATAACGGGTAAGAAAAAATAAATACATAGCTTATGTTATTGCAGCTGAAACCCGTGATGAAAGATCACTTCTTAATGACTTGTAGACATTGGAATTTGGGGCTGACATTTTATTTTTAATGATGGCTTGTGACCTGTCACCCTTAGGGCAATAATGCTGGATATGTGTATGATAAGGAATACATATGGACCTCTTCCCACTTCTAAAAATAAAACACCATTTGGATATAAAGATAATTTTTTTATTGCCTGTAGTAAAACCCTTGAAGTAAAACATGCCTTCCAGATACTTTCACATCAGGGGAACTCAGCTGTGCTTAAACCTTGGCATGTGAAATAAAATGTCCACTCAATGTAATAATAATTCAACACTGCTATTTCCCCTTTGGCATGCCTAAAAATTAGTATCGGATTTAACCTCCTACATGTATAAATGTGTCAGTGTCAATTGAGCTTGATCTCGGTTTCTCTGCTGCTTATTCTACCCTACATAAAACTCCAAAACACATTCATTCCTTGCACAGGATTCTTGGATTATAACTATTTAGTATTAAACCTCTGGAAGACAGAGGATGAAGCTTTCTGATGAGACTCTATTTTTATATCAGTATCATATGTAACTTGATAACGCAGCTGTAGGCATATGGCCATTTGCAAGCAGTTTGGAATAATAGTTGTTATGTAATTTTTGGAGTGTTCTGCAACATTAGAATTTTATTTTAGGTCAGGTATCCTTTCAGCTGTGCAGAAGAGGTTTGTTTGCTCCATAACATTGTGCTGGTGTACCACAAGAATCTCCAAGATAAGATGTGAACAAAGAATGACTTCTTTGAAAGATGTGATTTATTCCTGGGGGAGAGATGTCCAATTCTTTTTCTTGTAGCTGTCTTTATAGTCATGGGAACATTAGTTAGGACAGTGTACACAAACACAGTATTTAGCAAAACACCCAGGAGATACTCAGATTTAACAACTTGCAATCTGTCTCAAATTCATTGAGGAAGCAATATAAAAGACACCATGAGGAAGATTTTGGGGGGGGATGGAGTCTTTGATCTATGCAGTTCTTACCCTATTAACAAGTTTCTCATCCATTTACTTAAGGAGGAATTTAGCTGGAACCAGCAGCCCCTCCTGTTTGCTGCTTGTGACACTGGTAACCAGACTAATATAACAGCCTTGGCTATGCTTTGGTCTTCATGAGCAAGTTGTGGAGGAAGCCCTCCAAGTCTGAGCTAATTCTTCTCCTGAAGAATACACCTGATTTTCTGTGACACTGGTACATCTTATAGGGGTCAGATTCCCTCATTGTTCAGTGAGGGTGGAGAATAGAAAATAACTCTGCCTCTCTGGAAGCTTCTGAGAACCTCATAGATTGTTTCCCCTTTGTCCTTCTCTTACAGGGTTTCCCATGGGAAAAGGAAAACCTAACCCAAAATCCAGGGATAACCTTTTCCATTAGCATCGCTGGTTTTGATTAACTGGGAATTGATAATAAACACCTAATAAAAGTTTTTCACATTCCTTCACAGTTTCTTTGCCAAAGCAAAAAGGAACAAAAAACTTAATGGTGAGGGAATAGGACATTGCAAGGGGATTTTTCTTTTTTTTTATATATATAAACAAAGACTGCTTCCATATAGGGATAAGAAGATTAAATTTCTTTAATGGCTGGGGAAAGGCTTGCTTGCTTTAAATAACTATAGAAACTTTCTTTGTTGTACAACATTCCAGAGTGAGGCCACATAATCTCTTGGTGCATGTAAATTGCTCTGTGAATTATGTTCCAGTTATGAATTTAGAACTTAACTGTGACCGACTCTGAAGGGAGGAAAAATTTTCCCTCCATGCAGCCATGGAAGAATTACCCTGGCCTTAGCACTGGGATTTGACATGAGTGTTGGCAATGTCAAACACTTGGATTCTTCTCAAAAGCAAATGCAAGAGAAGTGGGGAGTTTATTTTGTCTTTCTGTGTGTCAGCCCCTGTACATGGACATATGATGGATTCCAAAGAGCAGTACTGCAAAAAGCACTGCTGAGTTTCTTCTCCTGCTCCTTCCAAAACAGTAAGGGAGTCGTCAGGGTCTTGTGGCTTGGCTAAGTACATGGGTGCAACGTTTACTTTTCCCCAAAGACACTCCGCACATGTCCTGCATCCTTCCAAAGGCTAGGCCTGAAGGGATGGTTTATTACTGGGCAATTAACATATTGTTAAAATAATATTGAAATAGCTGAGATAAATATTTGGATAGTCACTTAATTTTCCCTTTTTCCTGGATGATACACAGCCTTTCTTCTCTGAGTGGTAAGAAGTTTGCTTGGCTCTTGTTTCTTTAGTGAAGTATATGCAAACAAGTAATGCATATGAGTCAATACCTCTTTGGTGCAATTTAGCCTTCTACAGTGTGGAGTTAGCCTATGAAACTGCAGGTATTTGAGCCTCAGAGCACACAGTTTCCATTTTAACTGCGAAAAAGAACCAAATGTAAAAGAATGGAACCTGGTGCTTCAAGTTTAGCAGAAAATAATCTGGAAGAAAACACTGCATTCAAATAAACACCGAAAGAACATCTGTATGTTTTATTGCATTTTTAAAACAATCGTGTTGCTGATAATGGGAAGAAATCTACTGTTTCTTCTTATTCAGAATCAGTGTGTTCTCCTAAACCATCTGCTGGGAGCTCTGTGCAGCTCTATAAAACACTTCTTAGAAAATAACTTAACAAATTGGAGAAATTAGGCATGGTAAGGAAATTAGCAAGCTTGAATACAAAAATGTAAAATCTTATTCAAAGTATCACCTCAGATGAATAAATAAAACAAAGACTGTAATGCACGATATCACTATTACTGAGATTTATAAACTCACTATTTGTATTAATTTTCATTTTCTCATTTTAATATCTAAATAGATTATCTGTTATTTTATTATGGTTGATTTAGTCCCTATTGCAGTCCATTTGTTCAATAGCTGATAGCAAGATTTTCATACCTGGTTTTGGTATATATTACAAGATCCATTTGGAGAGCCAGAAGTGAGTTTATGAGCATTTTTGTAAAGACTTATTGTAATTGGCTTTTACTGCGTGTATGTTGTAGGAGGCAATATATTGTGATTTCACATAATTTAAGCTATAATGAGGGGTAAAATGTGTATCGTTAAGTTTGCAAATGCTCTCCTTCTTCCTCCTTCTCCCTGCAACTGGAAATTAATCCTTTTCATTAACTGTAGTTCATAGAAACTGCTTCAGTGCACTATTTTATCTTAGCTATATTTTAACAGTAAAGCTCAAATATCAGTGGGGTGGGATGTTGTTCTATATTTCTTTATGCCAGTTATTTGCCCCACATGTATGTAGCCTATATTTTCTTTGTATGTCTGTGTCTGCATATCAAAATTGATTATACTGGTTCACTTTAAGATCAGTCTTGCCTAATGAGTTCATGGATGTTCTTTTACTGACTTCAGTGGAAGAAGGTTCTAGCCCTAAATGAAAAGGCTTTTCCCTCTTTGGAAACTTTTGCAGGATTACATTATTGTTCGGTTCAGCTGAGCTCTGGCATATGCAGGTCACTTTAGGATATTTTCATGCCTGCGACCAGATGGAAAATGTCTTTTGCAATCAACAAAAAACTTGGATTGTTGACATTTCAAATTTTTTTCTACAACTGTAACTAATTTGCTTTCTACAAAATTTAACAGTGTCCAAAAATGATTACAAATACTTTGCAATGAGATTACTTTCATGGTTCAGAGAGTGTGCAGTGTCACAGAAATTTGCTTTATTTTGGTATGCTCAGATTCAGCTTGAACTAAATCTGTGGCTTGAATAGTCTAGCTGATACATTTTACTTCCATGTGGAGTAACTTTATGGTTGCTCAGTCTACTAATGAACCTATCTGGAAACCCTAATCATATCCTGGTAATGGAATTTCTCTCAAACTCTTCCTTCTTCAAAATGATTATTGTTAGGTTTTGTGATAAAAGTCTTCCATCCATACAGGCAAAGGAGTGCAGAGGACCAAAGGTGGCTGGGGGAAACCCCCATAATCTTGATGGAAAGGAGAGCATCCTGCCCTGCCTCTTCCTGAGGCTGTCTCAGGAGGGTGCTAAGCACCATGGTCTGGGGGCAACGGCCATCATGATGGCTCAGAGGAAAGGCCCTCTCGAGCACCTTGGGCTGAGGAGGGTGATGACTGAAAGGGATACGGGATTCATCATGGGATGTAGGGAAAAACACTGAGATGAGATCATGAAGCACAGGTGTCTGGTGTCAGTAACTGCAGCTGGTAAGGGTCTACATGCCAATGTGGTTGCTGAAGAATATCAAGCTGTGCTAGCTGGTAAATGAAACAAGTGGGTTGCAAGCCCTGTGTGTGTGTCTGGAAGTAGGGAACCTGCAGGAACTGGCTACTAGAGAGACTGTGAACTCAGGGGACTGCTTGAGACCTACTAGTGTGTGAGAAACTGGAGATGAGAGGATGCAAAGGCTACAGAATATAAAGCCAGTTATGGGATGGATTGGCTGTGTGTATCTGTGTTGGTGTGTACCAATGTCTTAGGTGGGGCTATGGGTCTTAGGACTTGCATGTTCAGATGCCAGAAATGGGGGATCCAGGAGCAGATACTGTATGGACTAGGTTGTCTAAGCTCAGATACTGTAGGGATGTAAATATATGTGTGTCATTTCTTACTAACAGACTTCTCACCCTGAACTGGCAGAAAGGGGAACAGGCTGGAGCTGTTGGTGCTGTCTGATTATGAGCGCTGAATGTTTGATCTGTGTGGTTGGCTATGTATATAGGTGTGTGTTATAAACATATTTGTGTCTGTATGTATTGGGAATATATGCTCAGCCTTACTACTGGCTAGACCCTGGAACAGGAGCAGCCTTGCCTGTAGGGGGATACAGAATTCAGCACCTCCTTACCACAATTTAACTCTTGCTTCTGAGATTGGAAAAGGCTGCTGTAGAAACACCACTGTGTGCTAAGATTTGTATGAGGTGGTCATTGGCATACAATGTGAATGAATTTACATTGGGTATTTGGGAAGCCAGGCATGTTTAGAGTACTCACCTCAGTGTCAGGTCCAAATTGTATACCTAGGCTGCCAGATGAATCGCTGTACAACACGGTGAGTCTCCATACACATTTACACCTACTTTACTGTGACATGGGATAGAGGGATAAATCCTTCTCAAACTCTGTTCTTATCTTGACAAAAGAATCACTGAATGGAAAAAGGATTGATGCCTCTGAAGTTACAGGAGCTCCTAGTCCACTGTTATGAAAAGATAAGTCCCTCACAAAACTGAGGAAAATAACTGGTTTGTTTACACATGGAAATCTTAAATTGGCAGCTCCTAAATCTTGAAAAGCACCACAACATTCTTGTAAGGAGAGATCATTCAGAATCTCTGTTTCAGAAACAGAGGAAAACAGCTGTTTTAACTCTGCTTCTTTACTTCCTGAAGTAGGAAAGTACCACTAGTTGCAACACATGTCCAGATCCACTGCCTCATTTCCAGGGTGGAAGGAACTCCTTGTCTCATCCTGACACAGCAGACTTTACAGGGAACTTACTTCCCTTTGAACATCAGAAAGTGCCACAACCCCTTATTCATCACTCTGGGCGCCCTCTTGGCCATGGCCTTTGCTCAAGCCTTCAAATGACCAGGAGGTTATCGATGAAGAAAGCTGTTTGCTTTCTCTGTAAACACCTGCCTTCTTAGCTGAGTACTAACATTACATGCTCTGGAACATGTTTTCAGTGTCTGGGAATTTAATATCTGGTAAGCATTTGTAGCCTGACATTGAGCCAGTGACTAGCGATTTTATCCTTAATCTTTATTTATGCACACCTTGTGATTTTTAATTAATAATACAGAATAAATCCAGGCTTTAAAATGGTTAAAAATGGCTTTTCATATAAAATTAAGAATAAGAATGATCATTACAAAAGATGATCATTAAGCTTTCTTTTTCTGCCACATGGCAAACACTTAAGCTCTGAAATCCTGTGAGACGACTCCCATTTCCAGCAACATCAATTCAAACTTAATGTGCAAGTTATTTTGGCCTTAGATTTCCAGCTGTGTAAATCAGATGTCATATTCAAGTAACTTCTGAAGGTTTTTTTTTTCGATGGAAAGCTTTCAGCACAAGAAGATAACATGCATACTACAGAACTGTTTCCTTCTATGTGTTAAATGTAATCAGATTGAATCTCTTCTGTTTTCTATGTGTTAAATGTAATCAGATTGAATCTCTTCTGTTTAGCCAATTTGGTTTTCTTCAGTTTGCAACAAATTTATAGTGCTCAGGTCTAAAATCTGTCACCTTTTGGGAACACTATTTAATCAAAACCTGGATGTGAAGACAGGAACTTTATCAAGGATTTCTCTAGTTGGAAGAGTAGAGTCGAATTTCATGCAGATAGTCTCATTTGATAGATCAAAGTCCGAGCTTGCACATGACAAATTCTCCTGGTTTGTAATCCGTGTCTGTGTATTGGAGATTTTTGCAGGTAAATGCCATGTGTTCAACTGTCAGTGGTATAGAAGAAGTGTATGTAGGATTTTCTTGCGTTCTTCTGCTTCCCAGAAGACGAATTAATCTGATAGGGCAAAGCCATTTTCATGTCTGTCCATAATTCATCTGAATCCTGTGGTAGTGGTATAGTGTTTTTTGAAACTGGAAAAAACAAGCCTACCTCTATAGCTTTATTGAAAACCCCAGCTTTTTAGAATACTGGAGAGTTTCAAGGAAGAGCTTGCAATTAATGCTCTGCCTCTTACAGAGGGATACGTAATTTTGATTTAAGTAAGGCTCAGCAGCAAGAGCCTGGCCTGGAAACTCCGCAGAAGCTCAGAATGTTATTCCCCACATGAGAAAGGTCCCACTAGAACAAACAAAATGTAATGATTCTGAACAATGTAGAAAAACTTTACAATCATCTCTTTAATATCCCCAAACTCTACAATCATCTCTCTAACCTCCCTTCTTTACTTTTCTCAGAGACTTCACAGCACAGTAGGTCAAAAACCCTTTCATTTTGCATAACTTTTTTTTCACTTATTGACTGGAAACTTTACTTTTAGCTCATTACAAAACAACATTTTTATTTGCTCCCAGAAACTGTCAGAATAAAAAACTGATTTTCCCACACACCCCTAATCAGGTTTGTTTCCAGAATAGCCTAATATGGGGTCTGCAGTTAATGCTGTGCACAAGCTTTTCATCCCTGTACAACAATTTGCTCTTAATAAATACCAAACTTAATCACAGAATTGGTTGGGAGGGATCATCCAGTTCCAACCCCCTGCAATGGGCAGGGACACCTTCCACTAGATCAGGTTGTTAAAAGCCCTGTCCAGCCTGGCCTTGAACACTGCCAGGGATGGGGCAGCCACAGCTTCTCTGGGCAACTTGTGCCAGTCCCTCAGCACCCTCACAGGAAAGAACCTCCTAAAGTCTAATCTAAATCTCTCCTCTACCAGTTTAAAGCCATTATCCCTTGTCCTATCACTACATGTCCTTCTAAAAAGACCCTCTCCAGATTTCTTGTCCACCCCTTTAGGCACCAGAAGCTGCTCTAAGTTCTCCCCGGAGCCTTCTCTTCTCCAGGCTGAACAAGCCCAGCTGTCTCAGCCTTTCTATGAGACATGTTTCAGTCCTCTGATCATCTTTGTGGCCTTCTCTGGATTCGCTCCAAAAGGTCCACATTCTTTTTCTGATGGGGGCCCCAGAGCTGAATGCAGTATTCCAGGGGCGGTCTCATGAGAGCAGAGTTGGAGAATCACCTCCCTTGACCTGCTGGTCACGCAGGGTAAATACAAGGGTTTAAATGTTTTTTTAATTATTGCTCAAGTTTCCAAGAGTTTATATGACAATCTTTCAAAGTCAGATGCCTAAGATGTGAGGTATTTCATGTTATGAGAAGAAATGTAGTGTTCAGAAATCTCATTTAAGCGCCCAGTCATAGAAAAGGTAACCCCTTCCTGCAGTGCTTGCAGCAGCAGCAGAAAACAAATGTCCTCTCTGCTGTGCTGACATACTAACCTCGGCCATGACTAACAACAGGCAATGAGGGGGATGACTCCTCTCTGACAGATGGGCAGAAGAGGGTGGAGAACACATAGCTGACCTTTTGGAAAATCATGATGACTGCTGTAGCTGAGTCATTCCAGAAACAGTGTATTCAAAGCTTAATAAAGGGCTGGTACTTTTATCAGTCCTGAAAAGAAGGTGTCATGGACTCATTTGGTGATCACCGAGTTGCAGTCTGTTTCTTGGGTTGCTCTTGGAGCACTGTGGTGCTCCTCTTCGAAAATGGGAGGATGATATTCACATAGCGTTTTTGTGATTGTCACGAATAATTCTACTTGCTCAAATGGGGTAAATATATCCATTTAGCTGGTATTTGTCTTGAAACTTATATGGCTAGAGACTTTTTAACCTTACCTTATATGGCTCTTGAATTTTATTTACATTTACAAGAAAGGCCGTCTTGTTTTGAAGGAAATATTTGAGCTGTAAGTATTCAGTTGTGTTATTTTCTTGCTTATTTTCAAAGATAAAAGGGAATGAGGAAGTTGGAAGACACATTGTTTTGTTAGTGAGATGTCTGTACCAAGTTGCTGAGTTACACACTTGCAATAATGTTGTACTCTGTGTTGATCTTTGGTATGTATTTCAGATTATAATCCTAAAAATTCTTTTGGTGAGGATAACATCTTTGACAGTGACTCTGGGTTTAGTTATATAGAAAATATAATGTCAATCATTTACATTGGTTTTCTTTAAAGTGTGTTTAGGCCTAAGGCTTTTAATGCAGGTGACCCTCACTGTACCCAAAAGATGCAGTGGTATTAATGCTTCCTCTTTTTTTTTGTTGTATGGGTTTTTTAAACTATTCAATGGAAAATGCTTTAAGTTATAAGTTATGGGTGGATTTGGAAATGTTAATAAAGGAAACATCTTTTTAGCTGTCCTCAGAAATATACTTTAGAAGATAAAAGGAATAATAGAGACTTAATTCATCGCGAGGATTATTTGATGCTTCCCTAGATAAACTATGAAATATTTATACAGCAGAATGCTACTTTCTATGGAAAAAAAAATTCCCCATATATGTGAATGTGCACACTCACACACTACCATTTCATCAGTGATCCCCAAGCTAGCACTACCTTGAGTTGATGCTTCCATACACACAGCACTGTGCCAAGAAAATATTAGCCTGATTTCTCAAAGCTGTATAAAGCCTTAAGTGATAATTCCACACTTTAAATAGAAGCAAACAGCTCAGGTGTTGTTCAGCTTTGTGTTAATGTGCCACGATTCCCATTTGAGGGACAGAACATTCATCTTTGCAGAGCAGACCATAGTGTGTTATAGTCTAGAGCTGGTATGTCCATTTCCTGTCATTATCTTCTGCAAAATTTTGTCAGACATGAAAAGCAATCTAAAGAATAGACTGGAATGTAATAAAAAAAGTTTTGGATTCAGCTGAAAAAAACTTTTCAATCAACAGGAAAAAAAAAATGAACTGCATGAGGACCTTTGTTTTATTTCTTTGGTTTGAGAATTAGCGTAATTTTAAGGCTTGATGGATTTGTCTTTGGGAGGGGGGGGGAAGTGACTGTCTTTATTTATTCCTCTACTCTGCAAAACATAAGCTTCCTTTCTGGAAGTTTTCATTCATTTAAAAAGCAGAAAAATATCAACAACTTCAGCATCATATTTTTTTTGCTTGAGGCAGGTGAAAAAGTAGAGCCAGGTGCTTACTGTCCACTCTGCCTGCAGGATATAGGATAATGATAATTGAAGTTCCTTACACCTTTGAATTTCAGTTAAAATGCCAGAGAGATGTTGTTATGAAGAACAGAAAAATGTATATTGCACAAATCGATATAAAGCATGCAAGCAACATAACACTTTCACTGTTAGTACTTTGATATCTCTTTTTCTTTGAGATAAATGAGAATTTAATTCTCAGATGTATTCCTATTACTGTAGGATTTGTCGTATTATCCTTTAATCCTTTTTTGTTTGGACCCAAATATGTGTTGTGGAATAAAAGATTACTTAATGTGCAGTCTTTTTCAGACTCTCTTGCGGTACCCTTTATAGCTTACGTTTATGTAAGCTCTCATGCTGCGCTGTGTAATAATATCTAAATAGCCAAGTGTAAAAACAAGATTTTGCAATAGTTTGTTCTTCCCTATGGAAAACATTTGAGACTAGAAACTTGAAAATATGTGATTAAAAAGCTTAATTTTTGTCGTATTTTGCCTTTTTAATCTAGGTAAAGCTTTTTTTAGTCCTGTTATAGTAACATATGAAAGCGGGGTATATGTTTTGGGGATGGTAAAACTCTCTCCATAGTGCATTACTGGGAGAGGTTTCAATTATGTGTTTTTCACCAGCTAATTCTGGGTTTAACCATTCCAGTTGGTTTATGATTGCTAGATGAGCTGGAGAGGGCTAGAGTCATTGTAGCTGTCAGATAAACTGCTTGAGGAAAAAGGGCTTAAAGGGTAGAAGCAGAAACACTATCATCACTCTGCAGTCTGCCTCCATGTTGTGGCATTGCCTTCCAAAAGTGTTGGATCCTTTCCAGAGCAAAACAGTACAACAGCTGGTCCCAATTATCCTAACTACAGTGTGTCTACATGCACAAATGGCCAGCTTTTCTAATTGGGCTTTATGGTTTAATGAATTAGTTATTTAATAATTTGACAGGAATGCTAGTGTTGTGTTTAGCTGCTTGCTTCTGTTTAATCTTATCTTTGGGGCTGTGTTCATACAATCCTGCTGTGATCATTGGCTGCTATTGTAATTTATGTAGATGAAACAGCAAAATACATTGGCAACACACAGCATATAGATTTTTTTTTACTTCACAAGGCCTAAAAGTTGAAAATCTATCACTTGATAACAGTTTTTCTCTTTACAAGAGTAAGGAGAACTCTTTTTATGAGTTACCACTCAATACAGCTAGGAATACAGAAATTTAACCATCGCTTTTTCCTGAGTCTCAGAAATTAAAATAAAAAATTAACATCTGTAAGACATACCCACATTCTACTTCCTCTTACACATTCATTTACTTCAAAGGATGTATTTTCAGATGCTTCTAGATGAGCTGCAGAGAAATCTACCTGTATGAGCTTAAATAGGAGCTTAAGCATGCAAGCAGTGTAGAAAAATGCACAGCTGTCATACTAGGATAAGGAAGCATTAATATCTGCACAAATGAGAGAGGCTGCACATACTATGAGCACGCAACATAAACCTGGAGACAAATGGTCCCAAATATATTGCAAATTAGAATATTCACCTCTTCTCTGTCAACACTTGGCTCCTAATAAATCACCAAGTGGTTATGGTTACCAAGCAACCCAAACCTGTTAATTTACTGTGCAAGATCATGAATTCCAGATAACTCGTAAGGATGAGTAGAAATTGAATGACACAACTCAGGGGGAGGGAGAGAAATTGTTTTGAAATGAGATTTTCTTTTTTAAAATGTCATAGTATGAAAAGAAGCAGCCAATTCACATTTATTCTCCCTGGATTGTAATGAAGAAGTTGTACTTTGTCTGCGGAGGTCCTGATGGGTTTCTGATGTAATAGCTGGAAATTAGGAAAGGCCTCCAGGCAATTTAAAGTGGAGGGGGGGTGTGTATCTGTATTTACTCAATGTCTTCTACAGTTTTAAGCCTGGGACTGTGGGTGGGTCCATGTTCCTCCAGTATGGTAAAGCTGGGAAAACAGAGCTGGGAAAGATGGAGCTATGCTTCAGCTGAATAATATGTTTACTGGGCTAATCATTTTTGATCCTATTTACTGACCAGGGGCTTGGCTGTAGGATTACCAAGGTTTAGCTGAATCAAAGGGGGTTGCAGATGAAAGATTGCATAATAAGACATTTTCACAGTTTCCTGACATGTGTAGGTCTTATGCTGAAATTCAGAAAAATCATTGGAGTTGAAACACAATTGAATTTAGGTTTTCTTCATTTTAGAGGTAAGACGCTGTGCAGTGTGAAAGTCAAATCAGATGCAAATTATGAGCTGGAAGCACAGAAAATTCAACAATAAACTGAGTAATAGAATGCACAACTATCCAAAAAATAACTGAAAACAGGTTGCAACAAGGAAGAAAATTATTTCATCAGCAATAAAGTGACCATTTCTCTAAAGGAAAGGTTAATATTTAAATAGTCTTTCTATGCCATCATAATAATAACAAACACCACTTAGCCAGAAGTAAAAATGAGTAAGTATTCTCATAACAGACCTGGGACAAAGTACTTTATTTCCAATCTTACCAAAACAGATGCAGTTAATATCAAATTCTTTTCAACTTGCAGTATTGCCCAGTGGAAAACAAATATTGATCACTTACCTGGATATAACTACAGATTTATCATCTGCAAGTTTTGTTGCTTATCAGAATATTTGGTCCTATCTCATGTCATATCTGAGCTTTTTCCATGATTTAAACCTGTATTTTCAAGTAACTTGTGAGTCCTTACAGCAAGCTTGTCAGAGGCAAGGCTTGTTAAAAGAAACAGCAGAAAATGGTAAGAGAAAACTCACTGCTTGTCTGTCAAAGACACCTAGTTTCCATGGCAGAAGGAGGATGGCAGGGTTAAGAAGGAATTACAGTCTGTAATGCAGTCTCTTGAGCTACCAAAATAACATATGGCATGCAAATGTGAGGAATTGGCAATGGTCTTTTTAACCTGAGCTAAAGCTCTCCTTGAAGGAAATTGTTTTCAAGTGTTGCCCATAAAGACTGCAGCAATTACTGGGTGAATGTAATGTCTGTCACGAGGCATGTAACGTGTCAGCTTGCCAGAGATTGAAAGTTCACCACTTTGCTTTCCATGACATAAGAAGCTCATGAGGTCTGCTTTTAAGCTTTCTTTGTCTGTTCATCTTGCTGGATAAGAATGAAAACTATTTCCTTTCCAGAGTTTCCATTGTAATAATGTTATCATCAAGGCTTCATATACAAAATGTCTGGTTGTACATTTACAGTAATATCCATGTAAATGAGATTTATTAGAGCATCGGAACTAATACTGGAATTGACACTCTCTTGACCCTCTCTTTCTGTGTAAACATTGACAGAAGTTCAAGACTTCAGAAGGGAGGTAAAATGGTATAATGTCAAAATAACTGGCCTTATGAAAGAGACATAAATTGCAACTGAATGAATCCTATTGGTGAGGCTCTATATTCCATTTATGGTAGAACAAAAGTCCCTTTAGAAGTGTCATACCAGAGAAATATTTCTAAAGAAATTAAAAATAATGAATTAGAACAACATGTTGAGAAACTGGAGATATTTGTTATGGAACAAATATTTTCTTTCAAAGAAAACATGTTTTTAAAGCAACTGTTTGCTTTTAGAATGGAATGGAAAATTCTTTTGAACATGTGGGTTTTATTGTGATGGAAAAGTTAGTTTTTACATAATTCTCACTGGGCCACTGGCCACTGACTTCAAAAAGGGTTCTATTGACCACAGTACAATACAGGATGTGTTCAGAGAATCTGAATATTTGTTTGACTAAGACACAGAAACATTTCTCTCCTGTGGATTTACCGTAATCATGAAGTTGTCTTATGTAAAATGCTTTCTTCAGTTTTACTAGCTCTTGCTTAAACATACTAACTAAAGTTGACCTTAAGAAAAGACTGGTGAAACTGCATATCATATAGCAATGAATACAAGCGGCTTTAATCACGATTACCCAGATAACCAATTAAATTCATTTGCTATTGCTATAATTCTGTCCTACACGGCCAGTTTCCTTGGGAAGAATTCAATTTATGTTTCAAGGATGTTGTTGAAAAAACATTACTTAAACTTTAAAGACTTTTAAAAGTTTGAAATAATTTCCTGTAATAACAAAATATTCAAAATTAAGGGACTTTTTTTTGTGTTGAACAGTTAATGTTGATTTTTAAATTTCTGGATTGTATATAGGTGCACACAAGGTTATGCTGCATAAAACTGGATCAAAAAAGACATGGATTAAAGGGCAAAGTAAGAGTAAATGATTTTTTTTCCTTGTTTTACTGTGGGTAAAATAATAATTTGTGAGTTGTTAGCTAAAGATGCTCATGCAACTGAAAGCAAATAAAATGCCTTTGGGAAAGCCTAATATTGCAATTTATGTGAAAATGCAAGAACAAATTAAGATTGCAATACACAGTATAATACTCAGGAAACTAATTTCTGAGGCATAATTAGCTTCCTCAGGTGTGGCTGCCAATCATTAGCTGGGCAATTGATTTACTTTTTAAAGTCATGGGGAACTAAAAGACTAAGTGTTTTGGGGTTTTCTTGGTTCTCTCTGGGGGAGGAGGCAGGGCCTGGGGAGTGCCTGGGTGGTGGTGGTTATTTTTGTTTGTTTGCTTAAAAAAAACAACAAACAAAACAAGAACAAGACCATTCAAACCAAACAATAGGAATTGGCTTCCTAACTTAACGATTGATTTTGACTTTGGCTTGCTAAAACTTGAGCTTTCAAAGGAAATCAACCAACCAACCAAACATAAAATCCGGATTTTATTATAATGCAGGTTGGATTCAATTCACCATAGAAACACCTAAACTTTGGTGTCTATGTATAACTGCTTAAGCTTCTGTTCTGGAGCCACGGGATGATGCTGATGGCCGCTGTCTTGTGGTGCTGCGGCTGTGGCTCTCTCGTGCTGGTGAGCGCTGGGCCAGCCTGGGCGCAGCCTGTCTGCAGGGGCTCCTGCCAGCTCGAGCTGTTGCTGGGCGGCTGCCCTGGGAGCGTCTTCTGGGCCGTGCATAGGGAGCCTGGGCTGGACGCTGCCCACGGGAGCGGTCTCGCACCCGCACGGGCCCCCCGGCTCTGTTGCTGCTGCTTCTCGGCAGTGCTGCAGAGCCACGGGACGGCTGCTGCCTGGTGGTGCTGCGCCTGCGGGTGTCACGGGACGGGGAGCGTTGTGACAGCCTTGGCCCCCCCTGGCTGCGGGTATTGCTCGCAGCCCGTGTTGCCGGCGGTCGGCTTCTCCCCTGCGGTCTCCTAGGGCACCTGTAGGGTGCCTGGGTCTGACGGGTGCACCGGGTGCTGCCCTCACACACTGGGCAACCGTGGCATGGTGCTGATGGCCCCTGTGTGCTGCTGCTGGGGCTGCTGGAATCCTGTGCTGGAGGTTCCAGAGCCTGCCCCGATGCTGCTGGGCTGGCAGTGCTGGGGCTGCTGGTCTCCTGTGCAGCATGTCCATGTGTCTGCCCTGATGGTGCCTGGTTTCTGGGGATGGGATTGCTGAACTGCAGTTCCGGATATCCAAGAGACTCCTCCGGTGCTGCCTGGCTGGCAGTGCTGGGGCTGCTGGTCTCCTGTGCGGCATGTCCAAGTGTCTGCCCCGATGGTGCCTGGTTTCTGGGGATGGGGTTGCTGAACTGCAGTTCTGGATATCCAAGAGACTCCTCCGATGCTGCTGGGCTGGCAGTGCTGGGACTAGGAAGCTCTGAGCTGGCACTGGAGGCTACAAGGGAAAGCAGGAACATTAAGGGCTTGGCTCCCAGGCCTGGGGCAGGGTAGGCTAGAGCGGTGCCCCAGCCCTCCTGGAGCTTTCAGGCTCTGCCAAGCCCACACCAGGTACCCACTGCCAGGCCTTGCCTGGCCCGTGGCCCCCCACTTACAGCTGCCCAGGCCAGCACATCTGTCACACTCCCATGTGGCCTCATGGCTGTTCCCCAGGTTGGAGCAGAGTCTGTGAGTGCCCGCAGCCGCGCAGGAGCGGCACAGGAACAGCTGCCAGGGCCTGGGTAAGGAAAGAAATGGGTTCATGTCCCTAAGGATAAAGTGCCCATAGCACGGGATTGTCCAGCAGAGCTCTTGTTCTCAGCCCTTCTGCTTCGAGCCCTTGCTGAGACGGAGATCCCGTGCCGAGCCCCGGGGTGCATCTTTGGCAACTTACCCGTCTGGCTCTGCCACCTCCCTGCCTCCTGGACAAAGGCACTCCCTGGCATTGCATCTCCCCTGCCTCTGGTGCAGTTCTGCAGGTGCAGTGTTGTCTTCCGATGACGCTTGTCTGATGGAGAAAGGAACATTGATGAGCCCCTGCTGCCACAGCATAAGGCATAGGCAGGGCCTCCCCGCTCTTCCCCTGACACCCAGTTTCCAACTCCTGCACTGAGCTAAAGCCTAGACTTGGGGGTGAGCAGAGGGCCACAGGTGCGGGAACAGGCCCAGGCGTGGCACAGTGGTGGCCGGGAGGACACCGACCTTACGGGGATGCGGATCCCCATGAGGAGCATTTCTTCCTGAAAGAGTCTCCTGTTTTGACAGTGAGGGCACTGGAAGCGAAACGCGCCAGCATGCATGGCCAGTTCCTGCAGGTGAAACAGAAAGAGTGTGAGTGAGGCTCTGGTGCTGCTGAGAGCTTGCTGTGCCTGGAGCAAGGGAACGGCTCCTACCTGGATGCAGGCCCTGTGGAACCAGGCGTGTTTGCACGCTGGGCACACCATGGTCCCATAGGTCGGTCTGCCCTCAAGTGGGTCCAGGCAGATGAGGCACTCGGTGTCCTCTTGATCCTCCAGCTCTTGCTGCTGTGGGCGGTGCTCCCAGCAGAAGGAGCTATGGGAAGAGGGAAGGGATGGATGAGATGAGAAGTGCTGGGTCCTTCCCTGGTGATGGGGAGAAGGGTAGAGGGGGTACCTGTATGGCATGAAGTAACAGGTGACGCATCCACCCTCTGTGGCACAGGGGAGATGGAACCTGCGGTCGCAGCCAACCGCATCGCAGGTGATGGTGGCCCCCCTTTCACCGCACACAAAGCAGACCTGGAAAGAGCAGAGCAGCCGCCATCAGCGGCAGCCTCACGGTCTCCACAGGCAGACCCACACTGCGGGGCAGGGCGCAGGATGTGGCCCCAGCTGGATCACAGGCCACAGATCCAGCTGGCAGGGCAGGCTCCTGTCCTGGAGCCTCTGTGGAGCTGCTGGGAGCAAGACTTCTGTCCCAGAGCTGGGTGGAAAGGCTGGGATTCTGTTCTTGGCATCTGTGCTAAGCTCCCGCAAACCTCTCCTGGCACGAATCACCCTGATCAGCTCAGATCCTCACCCTCTGGGCTGCCTGCTCGACTGTATGTTGGAAAGCTGTATCATCAAATAGTATGTATTCCTCCTGTTCCGTCCCTTGTGGCTGAAGGTCAGTGGCAAAAAGCTGCAGAAGAGCAGAGACAAGGAGCAGATGAGGGGCATGTGGTAGGGCAGGTGTGTTGCAAAGATGGAAGCAGCCCCAGAGGAACTCACCAGGCAAAAGTAATGGGCAACGTTCCCTTCATAATTCAGTGTTTGCCCACAGATGTCCGTGTCTGCCTCTGCGCGGCGGCACAGCATGCATGCTGGAGGGGAGAGAGCAAATGCCACTGAGAATGAGCACCTCTGTGGGGCCAGGGATGCGTCCCTGAAGGATTGCCCCCAAGGGCTGCTCTGTCCCTGCCTAGCTGGCTGCTGAGCAAGGCTGGAAGCCTTGGAGAGGAAAGGGCACTGTAGGCACGGGTGTCCTGGAGGGTGCACACTGCCCAGCCCTGGTCCCGCTTGCCAAGCAGAGGAGCGGCCCTCCCCAGGGTGTCTTTGGAGCTCCTGCCTCCCCCTGCCAACGGTCCCGGTCCACACTAACAGCCTCAGGAGTCCCTCTGCCAGGCTGTAGGAGGGGGACATTGCTCTCACCCTGCTCCATCGCGTCGGGGGTCCTACACCTCCTTGCGGACGTGTCAGATACCAAAGGTGAGCGTTTGGAGAGTCCCTGTCCCAGCAGCGCTGAGGCTTCTTCTCCAGATGCTCCTCTGCTACCTCTGAGGCAGAAGAGAGACGCGGGTGAGTTTGCAGCACAGGCCAGAGCTCTGCGGTGCGGAGCCCCCTTCTCCCTGGGCAGGCCCCCGAGAGCCCTGTCCCTGCCCTCTGCTCCCTCACCTCACCAGGTCGCAGTGATGCACTGTGCCCTGCGTTCCCCTTTTTATAGGCCTGCCCCGGCACCGGTCACCGTGGCCTCTGTGACATCAGCACCGCTGGCTTGGGTGTGCCCCAGATACGGGCAGGGGCACCCTCGGCCACACAGCACCCACTGTGCCCCGGCCACTGCATCACGGGGATGGCTGTGAAGCGCACAGGCAGGGGCCCGAGCCCTTGGCACCCAGGTCAGTGGGGCGGCTGCTCCAGCTGCAAGTGCAGAGTCAAGGGCCAGCTTAGGGACATGGTTTCCTGGTGAACTTGGCAGTGTTAGCTTAACGGTTGGACTCGATGTCCTTTACGGCCTTCTCCAACCTAAATGGTTCCTGTGACTCTCATTCCCATTCCACTATTGCTTTATCACCTTAATGCCATTAATAAACCCCCCAAAATGCACAGCTTTTCACAGTGTGGGTGTGTGAAAACTGGCACTGACTGCCCAGAGAGGTTGTGGCCTCTCCATCCTTGCAGCTGTTCAAACCTTGCTGGACATGGCCCTGGGCAACATGCTCTAGCTGACCCTGCTTTGAGCTGAGGTTGAACTAGGTGATGCTCAGAGGTACCTACCAGCATCAGTGATTCTGCAGCTCTGTGGGAAGCCACAGTCCTTCTTTTCCTTTACATCAGTGAGGAACAAGGTACCTGATTTCTGGTGATATGCATGGAGGTTATGTGGAGACAAAAAGCGGGAATGATTTGCAGCACAGCTTTCCCAAAGCATATTTGCTTTTTATGACTGAAATAATCTACCTTGAATTGCTTAATTATTGGCAATAAAAGAAACCACAAGGCTGACCTGCAAATTACAGGGAACTGATGGACAGGGGTGGTGCAGTTGATGTCATCTACATGAACTTGTGCAAAGCGTTCGACACTGTCCCACACGACATCCTTGTCTCTAAATTGGAGAGACATCAATTTGATAGGTGGACCACTCAGTGGTTAAAGAACTGGCTGGATGGGTGCACACAGAGAGTTGTGGTCAATGGCTCAATGTCCAGCTGGAGACCAGTAACAAGTGGTGTCCCTCAGGGATTGGTGATGGGACCGGCCTTGTTTAACATCTTTGTCACTGACATGGACAGTGGGTTTGAGTGCGTCCTCAGCAAGTTTGCCGATGACACCAAGCTGTGTGGTTTGGTTGATACGCTGGAGGGAAGGAATGCCGTCCAGAGGGACCTTGACACACTTGTGAGGTGGGCTGATGCCAACCTCATGAAGTTTAACCATGCCAAGTGCAAGGTCCTACACCTGGGTCGGAGCAATCCCAGGCACAGCTACAGGTTGGGCAGAGAAGTGATCCAGAGCAGCCCTGTGGAGAAGGACTTGGGGGTGTTGGTCAATGAGAAAATGAACATGAGCCGGCTTCAGTGTGCACTCACAGCCCAGAAAGCCAACTGTATCCTGGGCTGCATCAAAAGAAATGTGACCAGCAGGTCAAAGGAGGTGATCCTGCCCCTCTACTCTGCTCTTGTGAGACATCATTTGGAGTATTGTGTGCAGATCTGGTGTCCTATTTAGGCAGATAGGGCCTGGCGGCCAGAAGATATCGTGCTGTACGGAAAGATAAGACCGCTCTCCAGGTAGCCAATAGCGTTTAGGTGATGATACCAGTTTTACAATGCAAGCAGATGGATATGACATCGTAAACTTAGGCTATATAATGCCGTGTTCTCTTTCAATAAACGCCATTTGCTGTCCACCACATTGGTGTCTGTGAGCATTTGGACCGAGCGGCCCAAGGGGGGGCTGTCGTGCTTTTCCTGAACCAGGTTGTCATGCCTCTTGAAGGCAACAGTCCTAAACATAAAAAGGACATGAAACTGTTAGAACATGTCCAGAGGAGGACCATGAGGATGATCACAGGGCTGGAGCACCTCCCATATGAAGACAGGCTGAGAAAGTTGGGGCTGTTCAGCCTGGAGAAGAGAAGCTGTGTGGAGACCTCATAGCAGCCTTCCAGTATCTGAAGGGGGCCTACAGGGATGCTGGTGAGGGACTATTCTAATGAACAGGGAATGTAGTGATAGCACAAGGGGTAATGGGTTGAAACTTAAACAGCAGAGGTTTAGATTGGATATAAGGAAAAAATTCTTTACTGTTAGGGTGGTGAGGTACTGGAACAGATTGCCCAGGGAGGTAGTGAATTTTCGATCCCTGGCAGTGTTCAAGGTGAGGTTGAATGAAGCCTTGGGTGACATGGTTTAGTGTGAGGTGTCCCTGCCCATGGCAGGGGGGTTGGAACTAGATCTTAAGGTCCTTTCCAGCCCAAACTATTCTATGATTCTATATTGTCAGTCAAGTACAGAGCATGACTGAGCTGTCCAAGTGTAGGTGTTTTCTTTAGGATGAGCTTGGCTCCCTTGCTCATTTAAAGGGGCTTAATCATAATATGATGGCCTAAAAGTAAATGGCTTGTGCCAAGTGAGGTGCCCAAATGTATTCACAATGACTGTGAAGTACTGGTAGATATGACACAAGGCCTTTGAAAGATTTGTACCTTTCTGAGTTGTCAGGGACTAGCCACCAGCAGTTAGGCAGCTGAACTCTGCCCGCAGCATCTACTTGTTCTAACTGCAGCTACCCACTCAGTGCATAAATACCTTTGATTATTCAGTCAAATCCCACCTGGATTGTTTGATGTCTGTTTTTCTTTTTAGACTTTATTTTCAGAGAAAATACCTACCCACACTATGAAGGCTGAAAAAAAAAAACCCCAAAAAAATAATGAGAGGAGTCCAGGTGACACAGAAAATGCACGAAAATCTCTTCACTGCTCTTACATGCACCACAACATTTTTTAATATATCTAATGAAAGACAAAACACGAACGGCAGATTAGGGACATATTTTGGTAATCTTTACTTATTTTGATTACTAAAATAGTTTTTGAGTTCTGTTATTCCCTAAATACATAAATTCATCACCTCAAAGAGAGATTCACTGAGGATGCCTTGTTTAAGATGCAACCACTTGTTACATGAACTTGTAGCTTTCCTTCTAGTGCTACGTGACTCCAGCATCAGCAGATTGACTGACTTGGCCTAGGCTACTCAGAAATAGTTTCTGCTAGGACCGTGGAATTGTATAAAAAGCCACTTGTAAGTTTTAAATTAATTGTGTTATGCAGGAAGCTTTTTGACAGAACAGTCTCTATTGCTGAAAAAAATGTTAGTGCAAAGCAATACAGAAAGAGCAGCACCTCCTGAAGCTGCTGTCACAAATGTTTAGGTTTGTAGGTAAAGGTTTCTATTGCCATTTTAGATGTCTTGGGGTACTCCACCTGGCTGTTCCAGAAATTGTTCTGGAGATAATGAGTCTCCTAATTCTGTATGTTGTTTTCTCCTACGCTGAGGTCTAAAAGAGGCTGGAGCATCTCAACCAAATCTAAAAGCCTATGTTTAAGGAGATAAATTGCTCCTATATATACTTATACACTGTTGTTTGGTTTTTTTTTTCATATAGTCACCTAATTGCATAGCAGTACCTATAGACATAGTGTCTCTAAACCCCTCCATGAAACACATAAGCGACTTTCTTCTCTTGTGATGTTTACCTTTGCAGTTTTGGGGACTGTCTTCTCTAGTTAACTGTGACAAAACAAGTAATTTGATTCTCTTCCAAGTCAAAAAGTTTGCACTTCCTATTCATAGGTTTAAACATCTCAGAGCACCATCTCTCTTCACAGTTTGGCCTTCTGCCAAAACCCAGTTTTTTTCAAACCAAGAATGCCATTAAGATTGAGACATAATCCCAAATTTGAATTTGAATATGCTGAATGCAGTTTTCTGATGTCTACCTAACTAATGTTCATAACAATCCCATTGGGGAAAACTGAAAAGTAGCATTTACACATCACAAAAGTTCAGAAATGCTGACATTTGTGAGTTCTGAATTGCACTTGTCACTGCATTAGCTTTGAGTTACCACCCACTTGTGGAAGGAAGCATTTCCTGAAGCTCATATGATGAGTGCCTCCATTGCTTTAAAATATGGATATAATAAATGAAATCCAAATAATTGTTAGTAAAGAGGTAACATTAACTATGCCTCCATTCCAATGCCTCCTTCCTTTTCTCTGTTTAATTTTCTTTTTCACCACGACTTGTCCCACATCTGCCTTTTGCTACTGAGGCCCTTCCCTTACACCTTCTCTGAACTTTAAACCTCAACAATTCTATGTCTGTAATATTCTAAAATTAAATGTTCCATTATACTCCTAGGGGGTCTAATGCCTTCTGGAACAGGTGACAGCAGTCTATGCGGCTGGCTAGTAAGATTGTAAAGATTTACCAGATAGATTCTTTACATCTTATGTATTATATCACACCCATTTTTAAATCTGTTATGACAAGCTTGCTACCCGTTCTGGCAGCTAGAAGGAAAGAACTCACCTTCCCATATAGTATTCAGATGAAATTCTCTTGTTCTCTGAGAAAGTAAATTAAATGCTGCCACTGTGATAGCAGCATCTTGGCTTCTTAAGGAGATGATTAGTGCACCAAATTCGCAAATGCCACGCATTTATTTCTGGGTGATTAGTGATACCTGTGTCAGCACTAGCACTGCAGCAGCAGACAGCTTCATATCTCAGGAAAACTGGGCAAACAAGACTGCGCAGCACTTTTCCCTATAAATTCTACTAAATGTGCAAGTAAGAACATTGCCTGCTTTTCTCTAAAATATGTGAACTTATCCCAAAGCAAAGTTTCAGCAGAATGGATAAATACTAAAGAAAAATTCCTTGTCTTTATAAACTTTCCTAAGTTTCTTATCTTCAATGCAGCTATGGCAATTTGCTAAAAATGTGCATCTTTGTGTACATATCTGTATATATATAACTTCTCATGCACCAGCAGTCTAACAGTATTCAAAACTTCCCAGGTTGCATGGTTTTATTTGTTTTTCCAGTTCATCAGGAAAAAAGTTAAATACTTCTCCCTCCCAAAACTGCTCTGGATTCCTTTAACTACACTTAACTACAGTTAAGTGTTTAACTGGTGCCTGTCTGAGAGTCCTTTATGGCAGTATTTTATCCAAACTAGGACATCCTGGGGTTTCACTGACCACATCAATCTGGACCAGCAGTTTTCTTTTGTGCTTACTGAATATTACTCTGCCAAGGAGCTGTACCAAACACAGATTCTCTGAGCCCTTCTACATTCCAGAGATCCTTCAGCACCCAGGAGCTTAGATTCAGCCTCAGCAACTGCTGACTCTGCTAGCATGAGGTTCTTTTTCCAAGGTTTCAGAAGATCCTTAATGTCCTCAAAAACTATTGCCCTATGGAATTTGTTCTGTTCTGAAGTCACTGGTTGTAGTTGTCTGGATCTGGTGGATGAGATTTGCAGATCCATTAACAGAATCCTTCAGCCACCGCTTTTACCCAACGACAGTCCAGCTTCCCCTTTAAACTAAAAGTGCTCACTTTGCCCTGTACTTACACCTGTATAAAATATTCTAACAACTAAAGATTTCTATTCAAAATAACCACTATAAAGGCCCTGCCGTATTTCTCGAGTTCCCAGTGAGTCTGCATTGTCTGAACTTTGCAAATTTTGCAGATTTTGCTCAGTCGGGACTATAAATGGTTTATAAATCTATTTTGGTATGAAAAAAATAGATACATTTCAAAATTAATTTGTTGTTGACTTCCTTCTGCTTCTTTCCACCATTGTACCAATTTTCTGAACATCTGAATGTCCAGAGACTGTTTTGCAGGCACTCATTTGCTGAGAGATGGTGAATTGTAGGCTCATCAGCTAAAATGTTCCTGCTGCAATGCAATATGAAATACAATATTGTTTCCAACAGGTCTTTATCAGACCCATGAGCAGAAAAAAAACAAAAGAAAATTGATCTGGGCAAGGATCTGAAAATACCCATTACAGCTGGGACAATGCATCCATAGGCAGTTGCTTTCTGTGAATGTAATCAGGGAAAATGAAATTCTTCACATAATACAGCTTAATAATTCATACCTATGAATCTTTACCTAACAGCAAGTTCCTCGTAGCTCAGAATTGAGATGCTACATGTCCCTTAAGATGCATTACTGCTCTAGAGCTGCTGCCTGACATACAGAGTTGGAGCCCAAATTATTCCTTCTTATTCTAATTCTTACTCCTGTAATCAATGGAAAACAAAACTTCACATAGCCTATATGAACAGTCACATTTGCTGAAATATTAAACTTTTGAATGTCAGATGCTTGTAACAAATGCTTGTTCACAGTCCAAATATTTAAAGACAACAAAACACAAAAAATGCCCACAGCCAAATTCAAATAACTTGAAAAATATTGCAAAACATTCCTCTAACAGAATGAGGCCTTTATTTTTAATCTCATGCATAGCCACATGTGCATTGAGCAAGACCAAATCCACCAAGTATGAAAAAAAACCTCAATGTTAGGGGATTTGAGATGAAATTGTGGAACCCATGCAAATTTTTCTTTCAATTCTAAAGACACAACACTTCAAGCCTATCCATATAACTTGTAGTATGTATTCTGGTTTTAATTTAGTCTAAACACAGGGTCTGTTTCATAAACATCAAAGATAATGAGAATGTCCTTTAATTAAATCTGTTAGAATCTACATGTTTATTCCACACTAACTTCCTTTATTTGTCAACTTCAGACATGAGAAATGACCTCTCCTCTGCTGTCCCTGCTTAATGTCAAAGCTGTAAGGAGAAATGTTTATAACATTAGCTGCATTCTTTCACCAAGGGCTGGCAATTAACACTGTGCCTGGAATCAGAAAACTTCAAAATGTCTTTCATTACTACCTGCCTGGGTGGCAGGGAGGAAATGAAAAGAACTTTTCTATTCTTGTCACATCTAGTTGCAGGATTTACTACAAGCGGATCTTGTTCCAGTTATAGGGAGTGGGATTATACCAAAGTTGCTGATCTGTTTTCAGAACAATTGTTACAATCCTTGAGAGAAATAGGCCAGAGTAATAGAATTCTAGTAGAAAAGAATCTGTTACTAGCTAGGATAAAATTGCTACAGCCAGATAGACCTGAGATGTCACACTTGCAATCTGAAGCATGGGAGATGAAATTATGACTAGGAAGAGGAAAAATAGTTTGAAAGAAAGTTCTAATCAGCCCCCCCTGTGATTTACCCATCTTACTATTTTGCCAGTAGTTCCCATCAAGTGGCTATTAGACCAGGCAATGAACCTCTCAAGTCACTTCATGCTCAAGCCTCAGTCTAGCTCAGCTAATCCATGCAATGAGGAAGAAGGTTGATATTTCATGCTTCCCTGCTACAGCTTGGCAGAAAACATTTTTCCCTCTGGAGCAAAATCTGAAGACTTGAAGCACTGAGAAAAATTTGAGGGAGAAGGGGGCAGGGAACCCCACAAAGATCCTGTCACTTGGGTGAACTGCTTGGGTTCATTGCTATCCAGAAGATCATGGTAATGTTGACACTTAATGTCTTTTGTCTGTCTCTGATTGAAGGAGACGAAATCATGTGTTATCAAAAGGAACATCGTATATTGCAAAGACTAGCAAATTTTCTTTCTGTTTTGATCAGCACAGGAAATTAGTAATTTCCATCAGAAAAGTAGAGTACCTTTTTGGGTCTACAGTAGCAGACTTTGGGTGTTAATACCTCTGATCCAAAAGAGATGTTGCAGTTTTGGTGACAGGATGTATCAGTATACCTAGTGCTAATTAGGTCAAGAGATTGTCTATCCATCAAAATATTTCAAGTTTTAATTAGTGCTTATAGAATAAAATAAAGTTTTTCTTCTATGTATAATTTGTAAAGTCACAGTTTCTTTTCTGTATTCTCAAATAATGTGCTGCAATTATGCTGCCTGGTAAATGGAAATGGAAGTACAAGTTATCCTCTTTGCTCTTCAAAAATGCACACAGACATTTCCCAAAATTCACCAGTTTATAGGCTTTATATAGAACAAAGGCAATGAACGAAGGTATGGGCTAAATCCCAAACCACAGGTGAGTTCACTGTGATGAGTATATAAAGTTCTAGTCAGCAGCCAGTGAGTCACTGTGACTGATGTGCCCACAAAGACGTAAATGTGTAAAGCTGAGAGCATCGCCTCAAGACCCGGTGCCAAAATGGATGTGCCGCCACAGTCTGCGCATACCAGACATAATATCGACCAAGTTACACCCACAAGCATGGCAGGACCTGATACAGCTGAGGGGTAACTGGGAGGAGCTATGGGCAGAGGACAGTCTAAGGGCTGCACAGGGCCAAGCACTGCCTTCGGACAAAATCTAGATAAGCAAAGGCTATTACATTAAGAAGAAAGAAGCAATGATGGAAAAAAAGCATGTAATCAGCTCATGTTTCTCGTATGGAGATATGCCTGTAATCACATATCCCAGAGTGCTCAGATATTTTCATTTGCAAGCACTCTGTCTAATAATATCAGAATAGAAATAGTATGAGTTAACTGCATGATCCTAGGTATCCTTACTCGGAAGGATCTACTTGTCTTCTCTCCAGCAATGTATTTAACGATGTACCTAATATGTCACTGAACTGATATAATTGAGAACAAGCAGCTTCACATCCCAGTAAAATTGCCAGTTTTTACCTAAAAGAAGTCCAGATAGAGGAACAGGGAAACGTTGCCAGTTTTCAAAGAGATACTCATTTGGCAGAATTCAAGATGAAATCAGTAATGTATGGCTGATGTCCAGAAGAGCAGTGGTGATTCTAGAATCCAAAGCCACTTGGATCTTTAAAATTGCAGGGATTATTGGCACTTCCTAACAAAATATTATACAGCTTTGTATTCAGCATTCTGGTTTGGGGGGAGGGTGTAATGTTGGGTGGTTGCTTTATCTTTTCTTTGAAAGCGTGCTTAGATTCACCATCTCTTGATCTTTAAAGAAACCTGAAAGGAAACTGCAAGACTGACTGATAGTGAAAATTTATATGCAATACAACTGTTAACGGGGGGGTGGGAGGGATGGAAGCATGGAAGACAACAGATTTCTGGATCCCCAAGCAGCCCTAACTGCTGTGTTGCTGGTAAAATACCCACACCCTCTTGAGTCGATATCAGCTAGGTATACAGATGTCCTTAAAGAGAAGAGGAAGTGTTGAATAGCTGACTTCTTGTGTTGCAGTACTGCTTAGACTGACAGTTGTAGGTTTGAAGGGTGCTTGTCATGACCAGCAAATCCAGCCAACCTTTAAGTGCAGCTAAATCCAATAGAAACTCTCAACTTCACACTTCTGCCCTAGAGACAAGGACAGGTCGATAGTTATTCTCAGAGTTATTTGGGGCTAATCAGAAAAACATGTGCAGCTGTTGAGAGCCTGGATTTATACCTCTGGAACTGATTCAGGTGCTTTTTAAAATATATTCTCGTTACAGTTTTTTGTTATCATTAAAAATCGCAGTAAGACTGCGGCAAATCTCACTGATTTCTGAATGAAATTTAACTGTTTGTTGACTTTCAGTTGACCCAAGCAGAAGTATCCTGAGGCTCAAGGAATAAAGCAGCATGTTTGTTAAATAGCCAATCACTACTCTGTACTTTTCTACAACTTTATTGTAATAAAATAAAGTGTTGCCCTATAGCTATAGCAGACATCACCCTGCTTGCTTGCCAAAGTTAGGGTTTATTTCAGTTTGAAATTACTTTTATTTTTTACTTTAAAAAATGCGCGCTTTTAGAAATATCACACAGGCAAATCAAGTTACAAGCATGTTAGGTCTAAGTAATTAAGAAATGCAGGAAACCTTATTGTAGGTAGTCCTTAAACGTACTCCAGGAGAAAACACTTTCAGCATATTGAAGTGCCATGTCTCTAAGCTTCAGAGGCCTGAACCCTTACAGAAGAATGCAGTTGTGCCTTTTTTTGTTTAACTAAGGGAGTCCTAAGTAAGTGGTTGAAATAGTACAGGGTGTATTCATTCTGCCACACAATGCTGATGAGGAGTGTATTTAAACAGCTTAAAGTCTTGGGGAGGGCCAGGGGCAGACAAAGCCCAAGCTGCATTTTGAACGTGAATGCTGAAAACTTTGTCAGCATTTTAAAATTAAGTTTCATCTATTCATATGTTAAGACTTTAGGGAAATGAATTAGGACAGCTGAGAAACTGATTACAGCCTCTTGCTGCATTTTCTCTCTTTGCTGTTCATGTAGCCAAGCTGACACGGCCCCTGCTGAAATACTTCTATCATCTCGTGATACATGTATCAAAAACGAATAGATAGGCTGGTTCATCTTGTGCCTTTCTTGTTCTGCCACACGCTTTTACTTCGAACCACATGTCATTAATAGAGCTAATGGGATTTTGGCATGGAACCAAAGGGGTGGGAGGGGAGATGGGGCCAGGGGAGATGGATGGGAGCAAGATGAACTACTGAGAGAAGCACTGCTGCCTTTCTTTACACTAAAGCAATGTCAGGTTTATCAGGCTTCTTTTTAGTCCTTCCTGACAGGACTGGAGGCACTTTGCTATACATGTATGTCTCACGCATTCATGAGCCTCTTTGACACTATTGCATCTTTTGTTAGGAACTGAAAATGCAGATCATTGCTCTACCCTTCCTTCAGCTGCCATATGGCATTGTGGAAAGGGGCCCACAAAAGAAAGAGAGGGAAATGAAGAAAAAAAGAAAAAGCGGGGGGAAGAAATGAAACTACCAGCAGATGAAATTGATTTATTTTCACCATTAGGGAGCAGGGGGTGGAAGCCTTTTGGAATATAAAACCTTTTTGCAGAGCAGGCAAACAGACTGCCTGCATGACAGCTCTGGTACATGTTAAAAAATAACATGTCTTGAAATAGAAGCACCATTGTTTTGCTTAACTACTGTAACAAATGTATATGAAATGGAATGCATCATCTAAAGTGAAACAACTGCCAAGGTTGCAGACTTTTATTTTTACCCATTGTCTGCAAGAGGTAAAAACCATGAAACCCCAAATGCTACATAGGTGCAACAGTTTAGTATCACTGCGTATTTTCTAAACTAAAAGCGTCTCAAAATATCTTAGGTCTAGTCTGCATTTTTGTGGAGCTAAACCTTTCTTAAAGTAAGTAGCAATTAGAACACTTTTATGCAATTGCTTTAAAAACAAACCAAAAATGAATTTGAGAAAATAAGTTTGGTATGTCAATTCCTTGGTTATTTTTCTGTGGGTGCTTGCTTTATAAAACACTAAATAAAGTCTTTAGAAGAAAAAGCAATGCAGCTAAAAGAGATACTCTTACTACATGAGGTTTTTATTCCCTCCTGATATAAACAAGCACAACTCAGTCTGGATTTAAGCAAGTTCTGCTTTTGTAACTGTAGATTATACAAAGTTAAAAGCAGAAGACATTATTTGCTTTAACCACTTTAACAAATTTGCTTCCTCATTTCCCTCTATCTTTTAGTTATAAAGTGAATGTCAGTGAAGAGGTGGTTTTAAAAAATTCCATTCTATCTAGATTTGTCTGTATTTTCTGAGGTTTGCTTTCAAGATACTGATTAACCTTATGGAAGCAAATTAATTTGACCCTTTAGTTTCAGTTAACTCATGAGTAGGGAAGTGATCCAAAACCTTGCTTAATCAAGAATTAGGTGCACAAATTCTACAGTTAGTTCACTCACGTTCAGAGTAATGTTTTGGTTTATTTTTTTTTAAACCTTTTTTGATATAATAGTTTATCTTTGCACTGAGTTTTGTTCTCCTGGATGTTTGGCATGTGCTGTTTCTCAGGTGAATATTATTTTTGTTTAAGTCACTAATACCTGTTAAATGCTGTATTGGCAGTTGTACATGTCTGCTGTTGAACTTTCATGCTGTTATGCTCCTGCACAATTTAAACATTAAAGTAATGATTTGCAAGAGCGGTGTTTAATTTCTGTCTCTACATTTCTGTGCTGAAAGTCTTAGTTTTTCTATTCTCTATTTGCAAAATGGAGTCTTTTCATTCCTCCTTTCCTGAATGTATAAGGCATTCAGCCCTATCAATGTTAGAAAAAAAACTGGCAAGTATCTGCCTTGCAATTGCACACTACTGTCTGTACCAGGTTTCTGCTTCCCTCTTCAGTTTGAATATCTCCAAAGCCCACTATGCTTTTCTTCTAGCTTAATGTCGTGGTTTAAGTCCAGTTGGCAGTTCAGCCACGCAGCCCTCACTCATTCCCCACCTTTCCTTCCCCCCCACTCCCAGAAGGATGAGGAGGAGAATCGAAAGAATGTAACTCCAAAGTGTTGAGATAAGAACAGTCCAGTAACTAAAGTATAACACAAACCACTACTGCTACCACCAATAATAATAATGATAAGGGAAATAACAAGGGAAGAGAATATAACCATTCATTACCTCCTGACCAATACCCAGCCTGACCCAAGCAGTGATCTAACCCTTCCGGGTAACTGCCCCCAGTTTATATAGCAGGCATGACATGCTGTGTTATGGAATACCTCTTTGGCTAGTTTGGGTCAGGTGTCCTGTCACTACTTCCTCTCGCTTTCCCTCCTCCCTGGCAGAGCATGAGACTCAGAAAGTCCTTGGTCAGAGTAAACATCACTGAGCAACAACTAAAAACATTGGTGTTATCAGTGCTGTTCCCAGGCTGAAAGTCAAAACCACAGCACTGCACCATCTACTAAGAAGGAGAAAAATGACTGCTACTGCTGAACCCAGGACACTTAAACACCCAGATTTTCCATGGGTGAAAATCCAGTCAAAACCAGAACACAGTGAAGAAGTGGGCAGATATTGTGTATGAGTGAGCCAAATCTTGAGCATGAGGGCTGGTATGTCCATTTGGAGCACCCATGCAGGAGCAAGCCTTTTCTTTAGGTTTTACACCACGATTAAGTGAGGACGTCTTCCAGGAAGACTTCAATTTTAACTTATTTTTTGTTGGCTGTTAGTTACCAAAAGAATGAGTATTATAGATTCTCAAGAAGTGTGATGAGGAATAGATCGTCTTTGTTTCTGGCTAAGGAAATGACCCAAGTCATAGATTCACTGAATTCTATTACTTAGGTAGACGCTGATGCAAATGCCTTCTTGCTACCATAATGTTTGCAACTACAGTAGCACCTAGAGTGTCAGACTGATGTTTGATTGCTTTGAAGCTTGGAGCTGTGTTATTTGTAACTCACAAATACTGTCAGCTGCAAAGTACTCATGAACGTTTTCACTTATGCATGGATTTTATTGCAAACTTCTGAAATTTTAGACAGGAACTGGCTTATTCATCACATTCTTATTTAATAATACTTTTGTCATTCGTAGAACAAGGGACATACTGTGACTAGCAGGGAATAATCTGTACCTTGATAAATATGCATGGTAAGAATTCAGCAGCTTTTGCAGCCAAATTGAAAGCAACTCAGATAAAATCAGAGCCCATTCATGAGTGCAAGAGCAAATTCTATGGGAAATGTTAGTCATAATAATCTACTACTAATAACATTTACAAATTTTTTGTGCATCATGAATAAACAAAGATTAGAAATAACTTTGTCTATGGTCCTCATCCATTCAAAGATGTATTTGGTGTTCTTATATCTTAAGGAGCAGGAATGAAAGAGTAGTCAGCATGATCAAGGTTAAACATATGTTTATAATATACTGTATGAGAAGACTGGGCATGGCCCCAGCCCTAAACAACAGGGTTTTGTTCTGTTAGAACTTTCTTTTGTGACAGCTTTCTTCAGAAACAATGGAGCTGCCAGCTTCATGGGTAAAACACATCAGAGTAGGAGATAATATTGTGAGCATCTTCCTCCAGACTACAGAATTCCTTTCTAAATGAATGACAAGTGTGGTTGAAGATTTCACTGTTTACAAAACAGAATATAAATCTCACGTCTTCAGGTTAATATCACAGTAAAAACAACAATGAAAAGGAAATAGCATGAAAACAAGTCCCAGTAGTTGTTTTGGAACAAGAAGGGGGCACATCAAATCCTACCTGGCACTGTCTAGTATGGAAATGATCATCTGTAGTATACTTAGGTGCTACTTGTGTGAATAATCCCAAACACTAATTCTCAAAATGCTTTTCAGCTGCATCTAATTCTGAAATCCTCCTGCTGCAGGTCCTTCATTTTCACGTTAAGGGTCCTCAGGTTGCATTTATTGCACAGTTCAGCACCTCAGGATGAAATGTTAGATATTATACATACCTGAAGACCACACATTGACTAACATCAAATATTCAGTTATCTGGGGGAAGTTAAAACTCATACTCCCCACCTGGATGAAAAGTTCTTATAAATTAATTTTCTACCAAGCAAAATGAGCAGTCAAACTTTTCTATTGGGCACACACTATTCGTACCTTAGACCAAGAAAACTAAGCTTGAGCGTGGATGTCTGGTTAAAGCATTCCAGAGAAGAGGAAAGGAGAGAGGATAAGGATTTTTGGATACCAGACTCTCCTGCCTGGATGTTTTTTACATTACCTGTGGAAGAAACATAGAACCTGCACTGAGGAGGAAGGGGAATGTAAGTCCTGCTCTCAAAAGAGTTTACTGGACATTCACACTCTAGTTATTTATTTCTCTTATGCAAAGTGTGACAGCCTCAACAGGAGAAACAGTACTTTGTTGCAGCAATTATAGCTGTTCTTGGAGGTATGGGTTTGAGTTCTATGGTGAAGAAAACATTTGATATGGGACTCTTGACCCTACTGGAATGCTTTAGTAAATTAATAAAACAAAAGTGGTATAAGTGTAGCAACAGGGAAAACACCACCACTACGGTTTCTGGCTGTGATGTTTTAAAGAAAAAAGCTCCTGTCTTTTGAACAGAAGACCATAGGCACCAAACTTTCAGCAAAAGTGCCTACATTATTACTTAATGTATAGATAAACACACACAAAAGCTTAAAAGTGTGATTAGAAAAACTTGGCTTGTAAGTTGTAGAGTTGTGCTGAATTAGCCACTGTCATAGTTTAAGCCCAGCTGGTAACTCAGAACCACGCACCCGCTCACTCAGTCCCTCCTTTCCCCCAGCCCCTTTCAGGCAAGACAGGGAATAGAATCTAAAGCATATAAATTTCAAGGGTTGAGATTAGAGCAGTCCAATAACTAAAGTATAATATAAAACTACTACTGCTAGTACTACTACTAATGATGATAAGAGAAATAACAAGGTGATAGAATATAAAACTAAAAGGGGAAAGGAAAAGAAATCAATAAACACAAGTGATGCACAACACAATTGCTCACCACCCACTGACCAATACCCAGCTCAACTTGAGCAGCGATTGGTCACTTTTGGGTGACTCTCCCCAGTTTATATCCTGGAAATAATGTGCTGTGGTGTGGAATATCCCTTTGGCTAGTTTGGGTCAGGTGTCCTGTTTCTCCTTCCTCCTTGCTTCTCATGCCCCTCTTCACTGGCAGTGTATGACAGACTGAAAAGTGCTTGATCAGAGTAAGCACTACTGAGCAGCAAATAAAACATCGGTGCGTTATCAGCATTGTTCTCAGGCTATAGTTGAAAAGACAGCACTGCACTAGCTCCTAAGAAAGAATTAAAATGACTGTTACAGCTGAAACCAGGACAGCCACTGTGTACAAAAAGAGAAACACCATTCTAACTCCTACCACATCTTCATATTTTATCAGGGTATCACAATTTGTTTATGGCCATTTTAGTGAGTTTAAGGGCTGATGTGCAAATTCAATAGAACTCTAAGCTGAAACAGACTTTGAATAGGTAAAATGTACAGATTATATACTGTGGAGACAGTGTTCTCACAGGAGAATGGATATTTGGTACATGAGCTCTGAATAACTCCGAGGGATACAGCAAGGCCGTGGGAGGCCCAAGGAAGCCTAAGCAAGCAAGATAAGAAGAAGCTGTAAATCACTGAGTTATGAGAACTGTGGACTGTTGGCAAGCGTTCAAGGTCAAGTTCTCACACCTGTGCTTAACCAATTATATGTTAGTCACTAAGGGTCTTCAAGACAAGTATCCAATCATGATATGCCAAATTGCTGTAGGTGTGTGTAAGCAATAGTATATAAGGAGTTAATGCTTTGCAATAAATGGCTTTTTGTCTGATCATATTGGTCTCTGACCAATTGGTGCCCGAACAGGGACCCTCTATAAGTTCACATTGAAACAGAAGAGGGTGTGAATCGCTGGGCCGTGAAGAAATCGGCTGGAATCGATCTGGCTGGACCAAGATCGGGAGGCAGAAGCCTCACCGTTGACTGATTACATTACAGAGATATGAAAGGACCCTCACTACAGCTATTTAGGGTTATTCAAATGAAGTAAAACTAAAGAGTTTCAGAAAGAGTTAACAAACCAAGATCTAAGAAAAACATATTGTCTAATATTTATGCTTTAAATGTTAGATGATATGCATGTCAAGATTAATTTGGAATCGTAATACATTTGGATAGGACTTAGAAAAATTAATTCAGGAATTGTTGTGTTAGTTTGTTGTAAATCTGTCTAGTGTACACAAAGGGGAAAAGTATGTGTGTGTGTGTGGGCATGTGTGTGTAGAGGGGATGAGACTAAACAAAGGTTGGATAAATAAGCTTTTGGAGTGATCCTGCAGTAGATAAGAGCAGCATGGTTAGAAAACATGTCCTGGGCAGAGATGGCTGCTTTTACTTGTTTTCATTATTATTATTCAGTGGCTCTGGTACCACTTTGCATGTAGATTGATTTGATCAGTGAGCAGCTCTTATCTTCTTTCCTCACTTCTGCTAGTTTGCTGGGGTTTTTTTAATCTTAGCAAATTAAGTCAACACAGAAAGTTCTTTGGAAGTGGAGCTCTAGTGGAACCACAGTGTTATTTTTCACTAGTCTTTAGTTGCTTATATTTACCCACTGCACTGTTTTTACTGGATGTTGACAGGAAATCTGCTGTGTACCCACTGAGGAGAGGAAACAGTCTGAATATCACCTAAGCAAATGGCCCAAGACACTCAACCCACCCAACCAGTTTAGCAGAAGTTGTAGGGATTCCATGTTGCAGACTACTGAAAAGTCCCTAAAAATTCCAGAAAATGTAACATTTGAGACTGTTACGAAAGCTTAGTTCTGGAGAAGCTTATATGTTCAAATGCGTATCATGATGCATTTGAAAGTGTGCATTTTGCACTTTGAATATATTCTCCTTGGGTTGAATAGAAAGATAATTTCCTAAGCTCTTCCTCTTACAGGACTAGAGTTAGAGCATGGGATATGTCTGGAAAGGTGACACATCCGGCCTGCTGACACATGATCTGCCAGTATCAGCAAGCCAAAACGTGATTTGACCTTCACTTCTAATGCAACTGTCACATTTAAAGATTAACCAAAAGCAGGCAGTTTTCTAAATTAGCCTCAACTTTATCCCCCTTTTCAACTGAAAGATTTGTTATAACTGAAGCTTGCTTTAAAAGTCTTGTCTTTTTAATCTTTCAGGAATTCTGACATTTACTGGACCTGGAAAATTTGAATGAATGGAGGAGGAGGATCTGAATAGTTTCTGTACAAGCTAAACCTCTGGGAGGTATTAGATCATAAAGCAGTAGGAGAAATGTAAAAAAGAAAAAAATCTCTTGTCTTTTATGATCTGTAAATACCAAACAGTGGATGGTGTTGAAAATGAAAGGAAGACAAGGCATGGGATGATAGAGAAAACTGTATTTAAAAAAGCATTGGGGTTTTTATTAAAGTCACACAAAACTAATGAATTTTCTACCCTATAAGCCAATTATTATACCTTAAAATTGGCTAAAAACTCTACCACTCAAGTCATAACACCTTGTTGCTGACAGCAATAAGCTTCATGTTTTATTTTTTTCCCCTCTCTCCACTGTGTCAATCACTAGGAGAAGTGATTACTAGGGTGGACATTAGTTAACCCATACTAAATTAGTGGGTTGCACAAGCAATCCACAATAAGGATAACATGTTTACATCATTATTTTTTATACCCGTTATTAAATTCCTTGCTTTTATGCTAGTGACTACCCACAGAATGTGTGGAATTATTGGCAGATGTTTTATTTGTGCTTATAGAATGTGTCTCATTGAGATTATGCCACATATTTACTTGTTTGCCAAATTTTCTACATAACAGATATCGCTTAAAATATTGCTAGCAATGTTGTGAGTTTAGAAGAACCAACACACAGCTCAGTTATGCAGGTGTTCAGATCTTTGAAGTCCAAAACCCCTCGATAGTAGATTACTTAGAAGAAAAAATCATGAAAGTCTATCAAAAGCTGTTAGTGAATACATGACTACAACTCAAATTTGGGAAGCCCACAGTCTTTAAATCCCTGGAAAAGAGGATTGTATCTTAGGGGAGCCTTGTTCTAGTATTCGATAAGCATCTGCTACCAGTCATTGTAAGAGACGTGGCACTAAGTCAAATATATGCGCATTCAGATTGAATTTGGGGTAACTGATATTTTTGATTATTTATTTACAGACAGCAACTAAGTACTTGTGGTGGTGCTTTGTTCTTGTGTTGTTTTGTTTTTTCTGAGACTGTAATAACTCTCAATAACTTATACTAGTCTTCAATCACTAAAGTGAGCTCATACACCAGCACATGCAAAATTCTTCTGCCACTGGAAAACATACAGAGACAAATGCTTCATGCACAGCAAGGGGTCATGTTCACTGTCAAAATAGCCTTTTGTTTTAGAGCTGTTGGACATACAAAATACAGCTACCAAGATACCAGAAAAAATATCTTTTAAAAATTTTCATGAAATTGTTTCATAGGCCCACAACAGCAGTAGGAATCTGTGTCTTTTTAAGGCAGATACAATTTTGTGCCATGCTGTTACCATAATAACATCTGCATAATTCTTGCATGAATATCCTTTATTTTTAAAGCTCTGGATTGTATGTAGGTGCACACAAGGTTATGCTGCATAAAACTGGATCCAAAAAGACATGGATTAAAGGGCAAAGTAAGAGTAAATGATTTTTTTCCTTGTTTTACTGTGGGTAAAATAATAATTTGTGAGTTGTTAGCTAAAGATGCTCATGCAACTGAAAGCAAATAAAATGCCTTTGGGAAAGCCTAATATTGCAATTTCTGTGAAAATGCAAGAACAAATTAAGATTGCAATACACAGTATGATACTCAGGAAACTAATTTCTGAGGCATAATTAGCTTCCTCAGGTGTGGCTGCCAATCATTAGCTGGGCAATTGATAGACTTTTAGATCCCCATGACTTTAAAAAGTAAAAGTGTTTTGGGGTTTTCTTGGTTCTCTCTGGGGGAGGAGGCAGGGCCTGGGGAGTGCCTGGGTGGTGGTGGTGATTTTTGTTTGTTTGCTTAAAAAAAACAACAAACAAAACACAAACAAGACCATTCAAACCAAACAATAGGAATTGGCTTCCTAACTTAACGATTGATTTTGACTTTGGCTTGCTAAAACTTGAGCTTTCAAAGGAAATAAACCAACCAGCCAACCAACCAACCATAAAATCCAGATTTTATTATAATGGAGGTTGGATTCAATTCACCATAGAAACACCTAAACTTTGGTGTCTATGTATAACTGCTTCAGCTTCTGTTCTGGAGCCACGGGATGATGCTGATGGCCGCTGTCTTGTGGTGCTGCGGCTGTGGCTCTCTCGTGCTGGTGAGCGCTGGGCCAGCCTGGGCGCAGCCTGTCTGCAGGGGCTCCTGCCAGCTCGAGCTGTTGCTGGGCGGCTGCCCTGGGAGCGTCTTCTGGGCCGTGCATAGGGAGCCTGGGCTCGACGCTGCCCACGGGAGCGGTCTCGCACCCGCACGGGCCCCCCGGCTCTGTTGCTGCTGCTTCTCGGCAGTGCTGCAGAGCCACGGGACGGCTGCTGCCTGGTGGTGCTGCGCCTGCGGGTGTCACGGGACGGGGAGCGTTGTGACAGCCTTGGCCCCCCCTGGCTGCGGGTATTGCTCGCAGCCCGTGTTGCCGGCGGTCGGCTTCTCCCCTGCGGTCTCCTAGGGCACCTGTAGGGTGCCTGGGTCTGACGGCTGAGCCGGGTTTGGTGTCGGCGTCGGTCAGGCCCAGGGTGGCTGGAGCGGCTGCTGCCCTCAGACACTGGGCAACCGTGGCATGGTGCTGACGGCCCCTGTGTGCTGCTGCTGGGGCTGCTGGAATCCTGTGCCGGAGGTTCCAGAGCCTGCCCCGATGCTGCTGGGCTGGCAGTGCTGGGGCTGCTGGTCTCCTGTGCGGCATGTCCAAGTGTCTGCCCCGATGGTGCCTGGTTTCTGGGGATGGGGTTGATGAACTGCAGTTCCAGATATCCAAGAGACTCCTCCGATGCTGCTGGGCTGGCAGTGCTGGGACTAGGAAGCTCTGAGCTGGCACTGGAGGCTACAAGGGAAAGCAGGAACACTAAGGGCTGGGCTCCCAGGTGTGGGGCAGGGTAGGCCAGAGTGGTGCCCCAGCCCTCCTGGAGCATTCAGGCTCTGCCAAGCCCACACCAGGTATCCCACTGCCAGGCCTTGCCTGGCCCCTGGCCCCACACTTACAGCTGCCCAGGCCAGCACATCTGTCACACTCCCATGTGGCCTCATGGCCGTTCCCCAGGTTGGAGCAGAGTCTGTGAGTGCCCGCAGCCGCGCAGGAGCGGCACAGGAACAGCTGCCAGGGCCTGGGGAAAGAAATGGGTTCATGTCTCTAAGGATAAAGTGCCCATAGCACGGGATTGTCCAGCAGAGCTCTTGTTCTCAGCCCTTCTGCTTCGAGCCCTTGCTGAGACGGAGATCCCGTGCCGAGCCCCGGGGTGCATCTTTGTCAACTTACCCGTCTGGCTCTGCCAGCTCCCTGCCTCCTGGACAAAGGCAGTCCCTGGCATTGCAGCTCCCCTGCCTCTGGTGCAGTTCTGCAGGTGCAGTGTTGTTTTCCCATGACGCTTGTCTGATGGAGAAAGGAACATTGATGAGCCCCTCCTGCCACAGCATAAGGCATAGGCAGGGCCTCCCCGCTCTTCCCCTGACACCCTGTTTCCAACTCCTGCACTGAGCTAAAGCCTAGACTTGGGGGTGAGCAGAGGGCCACAGGTGCGGGGGCAGGCCCAGGCGTGGGTCAGTGCTGGCTGGGAGGACACCAACCTTATGGGGATGCGGATCCCCATGAGGAGCATTTCTTGCTGAAAGAGTCTCCTGTTTTGACAGTGAGGGCACTGGAAGGAAAATGCGCCAGCATGCATGGCCAGTTCCTGCAGGAGAAACAGAAAGAGTGTGAGTGAGGCTCTGGTGCTGCTGAGAGCTTGCTGTGCCTGGAGCAAGGGAACGGCTCCTACCTGGATGCAGGCCCTGTGGAACCAGGCATGTTTGCATGCTGGGCACACCATGGTCCCGTAGGTCGGTCTGCCTTCAAGTGGGTCTAGGCAGATGAGGCACTTGGTGTCCTCTGGATCCTCCAGCTCTTGCTGCTGTGGGCGGTGCTCCCAGCAGAAGGAGCTATGGGAAGAGGGAAGGGATGGATGAGATGAGAAGTGCTGGGTCCTTCCCTGGTGATGGGGAGAAGGGTAGAGGGGGTACCTGTATGGCATGAAGTAATGGGTGACGCATCCACCCTCCGTGGCACAGGGGAGATGGAACCTGCGGTCGCAGCCAACCTCATCGCAGGTGATGCTGGCCCCCCTTTCACCGCACACAAAGCAGACCTGGAAAGAGCAGAGCAGCCGCCATCAGCGGCAGCCTCATGGTCTCCACAGGCAGACCCACACCGCGGGTCAGGGCGCAGGATGTGGCCCCAGCTGGATCACAGGCCACAGATCCAGCTGGCAGAGCAGGCTCCTGTGCTGGAGCCTCTGTGGAGCTGCTGGGAGCAAGACTTCTGTCCCAGAGCTGGATGGAAAGGCTGGGATTCTGTTCTTGGCATCTGTGCTAAGCTCCCGCAAACCTCTCCTGGCACGAATCACCCTGATCATCTCAGATCCTCACCCTCTGGACTGCCCGCTTGACTGTACGTTGCAAAGCTCTAATATTAAATAGTATGTGTTCCTCCTGTTCCGTCCCTCGTGGCTGAAGGTCAGTGGCAAAAAGCTGCAGAAGAGCAGAGACAAGGAGCAGATGAGGGGCATGTGGCAGGGCAGGTGTGTTGGAAGCAGCCCCAGAGGAACTCACCAGGCAAAAGCGATGGGCAAAGTTCCCTTTAAGACTCAGTGTTTGCCCAAAGATATCCGTGTTTCTGTCTGCGCGGCGGCACAGCATGCATGCTGGAGGGGAGAGAGCAAATGCCACTGAGAATGAGCACCTCTGTGGGGCCAGGGATGTGTCCCTGAAGGATTGCCCCCAAGGGCTGCTCTGTCCCTGCCTAGCTGGCTGCTGAGCAAGGCTGGAAGCCTTGGAGAGGAAAGGGCACTGTAGGCACGGGTGTCCTGGAGGGTGCACACTGCCCAGCCCTGGTCCCGCTTGCCAAGCAGAGGAGCGGCCCTCCCCAGGGTGTCTTTGGAGCTCCTGCCTCCCCCTGCCAATGGTCCCGGTCCACGCTAACAGCCTCAGGAGTCCCTCTGCCAGGCTGTAGGAGGGGGACATTGCTCTCACCCTGCTCCATCGCGTCGGGGGTCCTACACCTCCTTGCGGACGTGTCAGATACCAAAGGTGAGCGTTTGGAGAGTCCCTGTCCCAGCAGCGCTGAGGCTTCTTCTCCAGATGCTCCTCTGCTACCTCTGAGGCAGAAGAGAGACGCGGGTGAGTTTGCAGCACAGGCCAGAGCTCTGCGGTGCGGAGCCCCCTTCTCCCTGGGCAGGCCCCCGAGAGCCCTGTCCCTGCCCTCTGCTCCCTCACCTCACCAGGTCGCAGTGATGCACTGTGCCCTGCGTTCCCCTTTTTATAGGCCTGCCCCGGCACCGGTCACCGTGGCCTCTGTGACATCAGCACCGCTGGCTTGGGTGTGCCCCAGATACGGGCAGGGGCACCCTCGGCCACACAGCACCCACTGTGCCCCGGCCACTGCATCACGGGGCTGGCTGTGAAGCGCACAGGCAGGGGCCTGAGCCCTTGGCACCCAGGTCAGTGGGGCGGCTGCTCCAGCTGCAAGTGCAGAGTCAAGGGCCAGCTTAGGGACATGGTTTCCTGGTGAACTTGGCAGTGTTAGCTTAATGGTTGGACTCAATGTCCTTTACGGCCTTCTCCAACCTAAATGGTTCCTGTGACTCTCATTCCCATTCCACTATTACTTTATCACCATTTGCTTACACTATGATTTTCCTTCAGTCGTCGATTCCTTACAATTTGAGTGTCGCTTCATCATGAAGAAAGCCCTTTGAATTAACCCATTAAGGGTGACTTCCCTGAATAATTCACCTGCGAGACCAGGACAAACACCAGACCGTGTCTGGAGCACAGCCAGAGTAGAAGAAAAGGAATGATGGAATAGTTTGGGTTGGATGGACCTTCAAAGGTTCACTTAGTGGCTGGTGTATTGTTTCTCCATCAAACTAGAGAAGCCGCTGTTGGTTGTGGCAGTCATCGGGACTCCATTAAACTCATGCGGTGAGCGCAGCTAAAAGAGGCAGCTAATAGATGAGTAGTTTCTCTGCTTTCCTGTGAGATCTCCTGGGAACTTGTGGGGCTGCTGGAGAACTGGGAACTCTTCAAGGGTTTTCAGGGTGCTGGCTGCAGCTGGGAAGGGATAGCTACAGGAGGCCTGTGTTCCAGCAGGCTCTAGCAACTTCTGATGAGCTCAGCCAGCTGTGCCTGATCAGAAGGTGCTTTGAGCTTTTCCTCCTTCTCCAGCTGACTCCTAGTTTGGGAAGATCATGCACCCTTTCAGCAGGTGCTGTGGAGAAGCCTATGCAGCTGCTGGCCTTAAAACGCAGCTCCCAGAGGTAGCAGTTGATGCAGTAGTCCAGGAAAAGATTAGTTCTTCTCCGGGACCCTGAAGATACAAAAGCCTGAGCCCCTGGCTCTACTGAAGAATGTGATGGAAGTCTGTGCTTATCAGGCTGGGAAGTGAAGATTTCCATGGCGGCAGAGGCAGAGGCCTGTGAGTTCTGGCCTCAGGAGGAAGGCTTCTGCTCCCCCTGCAGCTATGCAAGTACAGAATAGCTTCAGTTCCGTGGGTGCGAATGCGGGGCCGGAGCTCTGTCCAATAGAGCATCTGAGCCTGAGAAAGAAGGCTGGTGGCAGTGGGTGACTGTGAGGGATGGAGTCCTCATCTGTCAACCCAACCTGTGTTCGAGGGGATGTTTTCTGCTTACCAAGGGCTCAGATCTCAGATGTTGTAGACACGCTGGTTGGGCTTGTCCAGCCTCTGGGCTATCACTCACTTCAGGTGAGCATCAGTGATACAGTCAATGGCACCCGAAGCATATGTGTTATGGCTATAAGTTTTCAGAGGTCATGGTTGAGGACATGTGGCCCAGATGGTTTTCTCATTTATGGGGTAGGGCTAGAGAAGGAGTGGACAGACCCTGTAGGTCTGCAACTGTTTGCATATTTGGTGTCAACAGCAAGGGCTGGGCTTTTATGACTATGGGATCTTCTTTGGGGATCAGAGGTGCCTCCAAAGCAAGGTGATCTTCTTGATCAAGTGGGGCAAAACCACCACAGGAATGATGGGGGAGGGCAGTGAGGAACCACAGCAGGTTTTGCACATTATGTGAGGGAACTTTGCCTCAGGACCAAACAATGAGCTGGCTGGGAGCTGGTTGGTCATACTCAGAGAGCAGACCAATGGAGGTGATGCTGTGGTGGGTGTTCACCACAGACCACCAGATCAGAAAGAAGGAGGTGACTCCTTCTTCAGACAGTGGGAAGAAACTATCCCAGAGGAGACAAGGCTCAGGGGATTTTATCCATGTGTATAAATATCTGATGGCAGGATACAGAGACAGAGCCAGACTTCTTTGTGGTATCCAGTGGAAGGGCAAGAGGATATGGGCACAAGTTGAAATTTAGGAAATGCCATTAATAAACCCCCCAAAATGCACAACTTTTCACAGTGTGGGTGTGTGAAAACTGGCACTGACTGCCCAGAGAGGTTGTGGCCTCTCCATCCTTGCAGCTGTTCAAACCTTGCTGGACATGGCCCTGGGCAACATGCTCTAGCTGACCCTGCTTTGAGCTCAGGTTGAACTAGGTGATGCTCAGAGGTACCTACCAGCATCAGTGATTCTGCAGCTCTGTGGGAAGCCACAGTCCTTCTTTTCCTTTACATCAGTGAGGAACAAGGTACCTGATTTCTGGTGATGTGCATGGAGGTTATGTGGAGACAAAAAGCGGGAATGATTTGCAGCACAGCTTTCCCAAAGCATATTTGCTTTTTGTGACTGAAATAATCTACCTTGAATTGCTTAATTATTGGCAATAAAAGAAACCACAAGGCTGACCTGCAAATGACAGGGAAATGATGGACAGGGGTGGTGCAGTTGATGTCATCCTCATGAACTTGTGCAAAGCGTTCGATGCTGTCCCACACGACATCCTTGTCTCTAAATTGGAGAAACATCGATTTGATAGGTGGACCACTCAGTGGTTAAAGAACTGGCTGGATGGGTGCACACAGAGAGTTGTGGTCAATGGCTCAATGTCCGGCTGGAGAACATGCCATGCTATTACCATAATAACATCTGCATAAGGATTGTGAAAATTTAAGGATTTTTTTGAAGGATAATAAAAATTTTAGCTGCATCATCCGAACAAAAGGCTGCACCAACTATTTAAAATCACAGAGTTCCCGAAATAACTGAGGAAATAAAATAAATTTTATGTTTTTTTGCAAAAAAGGCCCTACTAAATGCTACTAAAAATGGCTGGCTTGCTTGCATGCTTTCTTGCATGAATATCCTTTTCTTTTCAATGTTACTTTTCCAAACTGTTTTGCCATTGAATATTAGCCATTGAATGTTGCATACTTGGTCTCAAGTCTCTTCCTTATGCTGATACAAAACCCCTCCATTTTAGTTTTGCGCATACATGTTATATAAGATAAACATGCTTTTGTATCAGAAAAAGGGAGCAAAATGGGAGATTAATTCATAATAAATGAATGCTTTATATAGTCTAGAGAAAGTACTTGAAAGAACAACACTTTTAAAATTAACTTTGCTTTAAGTACATACCAGTGGTGGCATTATTGTGATCCTGCTGTAATGTCTTGTGAGAAATCATGTGGGATAATGCAACAACCATGAAATTAAAATGGACTACTTCTGTAGAGCAGACCATTATTATGTGGCGTCTTATTTCTCAGAGGGTCCATTATCTCTTCATCACTAGAAAAAACAGGCTGTGCAATGAAATGTCAGAGAGGAGGCAGTACAGTAGAGGAAAGCACAGAAAGTATCAGTGTCATATCTCACCAGCCTTTATTTAGTGATCACAATTTTGGAATTCAGTAGTTTTAAAAAATGGTTTCATTTATAAGTACCAGCTGCTGAAGAAGATAAGGGAAGAAGGTAACCTGTTTAAAACTAACAAAAAAACCCAAAACCCCGTGCCTCTATACCTGAAAGTACTTTAGTTTGTTTTCCAGCATAGCCTTTGAATTTTAATGAAACATTTGGGGAAACTCGTAAATGAAAATGGAAATGTTGCTTTCCGGGAAGCTGGCTCAGCACCACATGTGAATTATTTAGAGACAACTTTTATTGTTTCTACTTTTCATGAGAAAAGAAAATGTTTGATTTTTTTTTGTTTGGTTGGTTGTTTTTTTTCTGTTGCCTTAGTCTTTATTGGTTTTATTTCCTCATCACTGTTTTTAATTCAAAAATCACTTCAAAACACTATAGCTATGCCTTCCAGTAATTAAAATACCTACATAACAGTAGGAATAATTTTTTAGCTGCTCATCTGTAGCTAAAAGAGGAAAAAGAAACTTGCTGATCACCCTTGACTGATTACATTACAGAGATATGAAAGGACCCTAACTACAGTGAAATGTCAGTTCTAAAATCTTTCCTCAGAAATAACAACTACCCCAGATGCCCTCAAATGACAACACCCAACATAGAAAACTAAAGAACTGCTTGTCCAAGAAGCAAAGGCTATAACTGCAACAGTATCCAGAATATTTTTATTTGCTTAATTTATAGTTTTATTTTCCTCTCCCCCTGTTTTTTCCTTTGCTTTTTTCTTTTTCATTCCCATCTTTCAGTTGTTTTAATCTCTCAGTCATATTCCTTGGCTGCTGTGTTCATGTATTCACACACAATTCTGCTCACTAACTTCAAAAAAAATGTGAATAACTGTGGTATAATTGCCCAAATTTTAAAAATCTCTACTAAAGGTTTTATCTCTTGTTGCTTTAAGACATTTAAAATAAATATAATCCTACACTGAGCAGGACTCTTTTGGTTTTAATTTACATTAATATTACATTCAACATCTAGGTCTCAGTTTCCCTGAATATTTTTGGGGTTAGTTGTATAAATAAATTCAAGGCTATGAAAACCAATGTCAAGGAAAATTAAAAAAAAGGCAATGGGACTTTGAGCAACCTGGTCTAGTGGAAGGTGTCCCTGCCCATGGCAGGGGGCTGGAACTAGATTCATTTTAAGTTCCCTTCCAAACGAAACTGTTCTGTAGTCAAGCAAGGACTATGGAGTATAGTTTTTAATGCAATAGCACTTGAAGAATCCACAAGTGACCTCGTAATTGGGTCTGCTGTGACAGATGGAGCTACAGAAATGCCCTACATAACCCAAGTATATAGATTCCACTAGATGCCTATAAACACTGGGTTCTGTAATTCTTGTAGCTATAAAATTATAGCTAGAGTATCAATTAAATTATTTTAGTAATTGAGTGTAGAACTGTTAAGTGTCTTGCTTTTCTACTTCTGGATCAATTATTACGAGACTAGAACGACATAAATGTCCATTCTTTAGAGTATATACAACAAGAAAAAAGTAAAAGTGAACTCATAGGGGATTTTAGTAAATACAGTTTTCTGGCAGAACAGAATTGTCATGATATTCTTACCTAGAGATCAAAAGATTGATGCTTTATTCTTTGGTAGAAGTGTGTCTTGACAAGATTATTTCTTGCACATATTAAAAGATCAGCCTTGTTCATTTAACCAAGTAAAGCGCCTTATATCACCTGCAAACCCTACAGCTTTCTGCTTCATGTTTCCTTTCTATTTTCATATCTATGGGAATGGAATCTTCTCTTCAGTATTCAGTGAATATGCCTCCTGCTGGTTCTGCCTTTGACTTAGGCCTGAGTTACCATGTCTTCTTCAATGATACTGTACCACTCACTGTGTGTTTCGCAGTCTGGAGATTCCAGCCCAGTTCTCCCTAAAATGGGTCCTTTCACTGTTTTCTTTCTAACTCATTTCTCACTGGATTTTCAGGTTCATATGGGACCATTCAAATATATTTATGGTAGAATACACAAGGATAACTCTGCTCAACTTAGTGCGGTTTATATTCATGCAAAGATGCTCAGAATAGAGCTCAGTAAGTTTTTCTGTGGAAAATACAAGTTGAAGCCAATTTGGGAGGATTTTCTTCCCCTATGTCTGACAAGGATGCTCTACTCCTATGGCATCTTCTACCCAATTATTCTTGTTATTATGCAGTTAACATTCCCTCTTCATTTCACTTTTTATAGGTCAGAGCTACTTTTGTTTATCCTCAGTACCTTCTGATAATATGTGCAGAATAACTGTCTACTCAATTCTTAATGTACTTGGCAGTTACAGTGTCACTAAGAAGTAAATCCTACACACAGAGATCAGAACAAAGTCTGAATTTTCAGTGAATCAGAGTTATGCTTTGCTAATATCAAGGAAGAGAAATGTTTGCTCTGTTTTAGATATACTCAAGGAAGATTATAGTTTCAGAATTACTGTCTCCGGCTGTCTCCCTTTTATAGTCTGTTTTGTTCTTTATTATCTATATGTTCTGAATGCTCTGCTCCCTTGCTTTCAATTTTAAACATGGTGCAGACAACTTACAGCACATTGTTGGATGTGGGCTATAAACTGACAAATGCGTTCTTTTTATATCCTCTCCAACCCTTTCGTTGGATTTCATGCCTTTACCTTTGCAAATATTTGTGAAGTTCATAAAGAGATCAGGGAGAGAAGTGTTCCAGACAAATGAGACCTGTAAATGTTTTCTGTGTATGATTTGGTTTTGGTGTAGTCACTGTATTTCACAAAAAGACAGGAAGTCTGGACATAATGGAGCTTACACAGAAACCATGATATATAATATTAAAATACCTGGTACTGACTGAGGTTTCTAAACAATGAATGTTATGAAAAGCAATGAAAAGGATCTGTGGGTGACAGGGAGCAGGAAATTAATGCCATCGATACATTAGTTGGAAGCTGTTAGTGCTAAATGACAATAACAGTTTAGTATGACCTATAAACAGGACCTTTTGTGATAACACAAAAAAAATAAATAAATCTGTGTGATCATTAGGTTTGAATCCCAACCTATCTCTGCATCTTGCAACAGTTTTTACTAGATGTTTTCTTTCATGAAACATATTGATGACACAAGATGCTTAATGCGTTAGGCTATACACCTCTGTTCCTTATAATTATAAACACAGAGCTACTGAACATGGAACAAATGCTGTTGGGGAGCAATACTACAAAATTCCCAGTACATAGAGGAATGGTTACAATGCTGGTGAAGGGGTCTGTATCAGAAGATCTTCTATCTCAAGGATGAAAAGAGATCACAAATGGAAAAAAAAGATTGAGGACTATGGTATTGCATGGAAGATCCAGGATTGTAGGGCAAGAGATGGTCTCGAGCAACCAAGAGAATAAGAGTCAGATTGAGATTCGTACTCCTACCTTTGTTTTCCTTGTATTAAGGAAGGCAAAATGATCTCTAGAAAAAGAATGACATTACCTGGTTGGGGATTTTTTAAAGCTGAAACTTTTTTAAAGTCTAAAAACACAAAAAAAAGAAAGTTTATTAAAATCAATGTAAATAACCCCCCCACACACACACATTCATTCCATCTCCAAAATATAAATATAAACATACAAAAATTAAAATGGCCACCAAGAGAGGTTACTCAGAATGGTTAAAAGTTTATGTATTCTACAGTATATAAGAAAGTGCTTATGCAGATAATAAGCTGCTATACAGGGAAACACAAATTAATGTAGGTTGAAAAAGCCTAGGCATTAAAAGTGTTCTTGAAGAATTGCAAAAGCATTGAAAAAAGTGAAACCTACCCTTATACCTGCAGTGAAGTAGACACACAACACTTATCACAATTCAGAAAATATACATCATTTTTGCTGCTTAAATAAAGAGATAATTTTCTTTAACCAAGAAGAAAGGGAAGAGAAGTAGTTCAGCTGCTGTCTCAGTAACTGTAAGAAACTGGCAGCTGAAAAGAGAGAATCTATTTAACAGTTACACTATTGAACAGTAAATTAATCAATCACGGTTAGACACTTTGCAGCGGTCTGCAAAATGCCTTTGGCCCATCACTTACATAGCCACATGGAGATATGTATTGTCATATATTGACCAACACAAGGCTTACATGAAATTGTATTATACTGGGAAATCGAAAGAAGAAGCCTTCATATGTCATCTCAGATCACTACCTCTTAATATGAACGAAAAAGCAGTCAGAGCTCTAAAACAAAAAGCCTGTGTGCCTTTGTTTAGAGAACTTTTGGATTAAAAAACAACACTTCCTCCAAATAAAAAAGTAATCACAAACAAAAACAAAGCAAGCAGAAACCAATCTAAATAAACAAACCAGAATGGGGGATTAAGTTAAAATTTTCTGTATTCTACAATACATAAGAAAGTGCATAGGTAGATAATGAGCTATCTTAAGGGCAATTTATAAGGGGGAGGATTGAAGTTATGTTTTTTCTATTCCTCCATTTCATGCATGAATTTGATTGGACTTCTAGTCTTGTGATTCTTTCTTGTATGACATATGTCCATAGATATTAAGAATACCTTTGGTGTTAAGAAACAATAGAATACTTCAAAGATTGAACCTCTTTTATTTACAAAGAGGTAGCAGCTTATTCCTTTCAGGAAAACACATTTAAGTGGAAAAGATACCTAAGTTATGCTGTGACATACTGTGCTTGTACACATATACACTCACATTTTGAAGAAGCTTCTATTTATTTTAAGAAGGACCATCTTTGGAATAAGAATTACATGAGCTTATTTTCTAAACTGTTTAACTTTTTCTGACAAAAGGTGCAGTGTATTTTTTTTCTTCTCCTATGTAAGTGTGGCTTTTAGGGGACCCTGCCTCCAATCAGAAACCATGAATATCTGTGTACAGAAAATAGGACCAGCTGGTGACATTGCCTGGTACTTTTTACATTTTCTTTAGGGTGCTGGTTGGAAGGGGGGTTGGCAGAGAAGACAAGAACAGAAGTTGTGACTCGAAAAAGACTCAGAATTGGCTACAGCAGCACTCTACCAGCTGCCATTACAATGTGCATTGTGTACATTTGCACCGTGTAGAATCTAATTCAGTTTTACAGTCAGAAAAGAAAAGAAGGCAATCACCAAGATCCATCACCAAACAGCATGATAAATAAGCTGCTATTTGCATCATGTATTTAACCCAGTCAGGAGATTTGGACTGGAAAAAAAAGCAGACAGAAAAGACAGGATTGTAAAAACAAGAAACCCTCCCATGAAATAAAACAGAAAGACAAAGAAGTATTTTCCCTGCTTCTTTGGGACACAAACACTGACAACTACATAGCACCAATATATGATTATTGTTTATGAGTTTAATCTGAGACTTCAAACCGCAGTAGTTTGAAGTAAAAGAAAACAAAAATACTGGTCTTGTGAGCGTTCTTCAATGAGTTTCCAGAAAGGTTCTTAATGTTGTGAATAGTGAAATATTTGCTTATTGGCATTACTTCAAAAATCATCCTGTGTTTAAGCAAACATAAAAACATAAAAATATGAATAATTTTTTCAAAAATAACTTCTGCACTTATGGACTATTTTTAATTATATTTAGCCCTTGACAGATTCAGAAATGTTTCTGGGTAAGTGTTTCAAAACCATCTATAAAGCTAATTCCTAAAGAATATATGGCGCTTGGGCATTTTTCTTTTTGTTTTGTGGTACATCTTTGCAGACATTTCCACAAAGCTTTACTGGTCTGGTGCTACATGTGCGCATAGCAGCCAAGCTGGCTTTTAAAATAGCTAAACTTTGCCCTCTCTAGTATACCCTTATGGAATTTTCAAGTAATCCATTTACTCTTACAGCGCACCAATGACTTTTAATATCTTATACTCGATAGCCTAGCTGAGGGTTCAGTCCCAAATCTAATTACATCAGAAATCACTATATGTGATTTCAGACATATGCCTTATGCATACTCTCAGCAGGTCACAAATTTTAAAGAAGTATCAGCCCCTTTTACTGTTATTTAAATACTTCATTATATTACATGTGCTGTGATCTAGAGAAAAAGCATATGATTAATCACAGCTCATCATTTGCATAATGTTGTCAGAGCTCTGAGGGTGCTGATAGGCGTTACTGACCCTGACCAGCCTCACCTGGGATCCCAGATCACTCCTTTGCCCATTGGCCCAGGAGTCCCATTTAAGCTCAGCCCATGCTGTAGGAGTGTTGGTTTCTTGCCTTGCCTCCTGGATGGTTTCTGGGCCTATGCTGTGAGTAGCTCCTCTCCTGTGTGTGTCTCAGACAGACAGTCTAACTTATCTCTGGCTCCATCTCTTCCTGCCTGGACTCCCTTGAAAAGGCCTTGCTCCATATCCTGTTGTGTCAGGGGCTGCCGATGAAATATTCAAGTCATTTTGGAGTAGACATGAGGATCCAAAATTGATTCATGATTGTAAAAGTTATGGGTTTTTTTTGGGGTGGGTACAGGAGCTGAGGAGGCTGGTGGGTGAGGAGGTGCATGAAACTATTCCTAAAGCACATGGCTTTGCTACCAGCTATCTGCCTCATCGATGCAATTGAGAATACTGGGTTTTTTTTAGATCAGTAGCCAAAAGTAAGGTCAAGGCTTTTGGAAAGGTGGGGAAGCTCTCTGACTCAAGATTATTCATTCAACTTGAAGTTTTAATAACCATTTCAGAAAAAGTTATGTTTTTTTAAGAAATAGTGCAACTAAAAATTGAAAGGACAATTGATAGGAAAAGTAATGCTGTCAAAATAGAAATAGTCTTGGGGTTGCATGTGAGTGTTTTTGAACTAAAGTAGTTCTCCAGTATGAATTTAACAATAATTTTGCTTCTTCTAAAGCTGCACTTTTCAACAAACTTGCAGTATTTACTGACACTTTTAGCTGTCTCCCTGATGATCTGTGGGTGTGGTTAGAATGAGTAACAAACTGCAAAATATCAAGAGAATTCTTGATTATTGTCACTCTGAAATAAATACATCATGTTTTCAGCCTTGTGATTTTTATAAGCTGTTATAGCAAGATCATGCTGATGGTGAATGGGGCTCTGAGGTTTACAGTGGAGGGTGTGTATCTTAATTCGTACTTCAAATGAAGATCTTAAATTCAGTGTCTCAGGGTTTGACTTCAGGAATCTATCTCCAGCTCTCCCATTTCAGACTCTGAATCCCTTTATATAAAGTTTCTATAGGCTAAAATAATTACTTAAATATGGATAAAAAACAAAAAAAGTGGGCCTGTGTTATTGAAACTTCACATCCACCTCTCATCCCATTTGTGTCTGAAATCCCAGCCCTTTATCTTAGGGGTTAAACACCCCTGTATTTCCTATCCTACCTGGCCCCTGTTACGCCCTTGTTCTCATTCTAGTACTCTCCCACACAAATTTTCCCATCTTAGACTTCGTTCTCACCAGCCCACTTGTGAACTCTTAAAGCTCTCTTCACTCTTCAGCACTTCCTTCCCATATTTTTGTCCTGTATTTCCTCCCACTCTAATCACATCCTTTCTCAGTTTACATTTTCCAAACCTACTACTGTTGTTTCCTCTTGCTCTTGCTGGCTGTGTGTCGCTATTATTCCTTCAGCCTGTTGCTGGTCGTGCTCTCTGCATGGGCACTTCTTCCCATGGCTTTTGCAGACAGCCAAATTCACCTTTTTGCTTAGCTCTCACCTTCTACTCTTTCCTAGGTTTTCAGGAATCCAGGAGTATTTGACACTTATGCAAAACCTGGGACAGAACTCTGGGGCTAGTAATAGGTAAAATGCCAATCAGAAGAGGATCTATGAAGGCTTTAAAGCCAGACAACTTTAAATTCTTTATTGTATAACATTTGTGAGGTGGGTTTTATGTTTTAACAATAATTTGGAAAAAAGATAAAACTTCAGGTTGTTAATGATGATTTACTTTTAATTAAAACACTGCTTTTTATAGCCAGTTTGCCATTCTAATGAGTATTACTGCTGTCAAGTGTGTTCAATAGATTTATCAAATAAAAAATTAAAGTCCATGGGAGTGTGAAAAGTTTTAATAGAAAATATTCCAAAACATTTCCTAATCTAGTTCTAGCTATTAGTTATTACTGATTTGACAGGGTGGGGCTGTTTCAGGCTTGTTGGCTGCTACTTTATCTAGAGCTTACTATTGCAGTGCATGTTCAGCAAAAATCTGTAAGTATAGTCTGTGGAGGGCAAGAATAACACTGGGGAATTATCTTGTTTCCCTGAACTTTTTGCTACAGCATGGAGAATTTTGAAAGGACTTGGAAAAAAATTTGTTCAAATTGTATTAAATTACATTACCCTATACTTCTAACCTTTCAGGAAGGCAGCACACAGTATGTGTGTCCTTCTCTCCACTCACAATGCAAGTATGGTTATGTATGGTTACAAGTATGGTTAAATGTACACATACAGCCCCGGCTGATTGTCCTGGTTTGAGCAGTAGCAGTCATTTTTTCTCGTTCTTGATAGCTGGTGCAGTGCTGTGTTTTGACTTTCAGGCTGGGAATGGTTGCTGATAGCAAGTATGTTTTGCATTACTGCTCAAATGTTTGGTTTGTCCAAAGCCTTTTCTGAGCTCATGCTCTGCAGGGGAAGGAGGGAGGCCGGGAGGAAGCAGAGACAGGACACCTGACCCAGGCTATCCATACCATAGCGCGTGATGCCCAGGATGTAACCGGGAGAGACCCAGAAGGGCTGGAGTTCTGGGGGGATGGAGGAAGTATTGGTCGGTGCTTGGCCGGGTAGGGTGGGGTGAGTTATGGGTCGGTGGCTAGTGAGGTGTTGTATTCTCTTCACTTGTTATTGGCTTTATCATTATTATTTGTAGTAGTAATGGCAGTAGTGATTTGTGTTGTGCCTTAGCTATTAAACTGTGCTTATCTCAACCCATGGGGGCTACATTCTTTGGATTCTCCTTCCTAACTCTCCAGGAGCTGGGGGAGCAAGGGGGGGGAGTGAGTGAATGAGCTGTGTGGACTTGGTTTAAACCACGACACTGATGCAGTCACTGGGGGGTGTAAGGAGGATATCTGCTGGCTCCACTGCCAGATACACCCTGAAGAGCTGCCTCTCCTGATTGGGAAAAAGACAAAGTCAGGCTTAGGAATTCATTGTAATGAGTCCCATAGTTAATTTCCAGCTGCTGTAGAGTAAGGCGAATGATCTATAGCACAGATTAGCCTGTAAAAATGTGTTTTAACATATTTTTAATAACATGGATTGCTGAATTTGTTAGTAAGACTGATGTTGAGTAAAATGTCTGCTATTTTTGTTTGGGCAATGACGATCTTTCTGGAATTTGACATAATAAAATCACAAAATTAACCTAATTGTATAATAGAGGAAGAGGTAACTAAACTGAAATGAGATGTACATTGAATTGATGAATTCCAATCTACGTACAGGTATCTTTTAAAGTCAAGTGCTAAACCCACAAGAAAACGTGAGGCTATGCCAAAAATTGAAGCAAATTAAAAAATACATAGTTGAAAGTTGTTCTTAGGAAAATGGCTACATTTATTAAGAGTTGCAAATAACATAAAAGCAAAATCATCTTTCTCTGAGAAACATTCTTTTCAAATTCTTCTAAGCCTGATATTTTGAAATTTCTCCAGACTCAGATTCTAAAGGAAAAGAAAATAATTATATCACATTAATAAATTAACTTCAGAAACTGGAAAATTAAAAAATATGCCAAATGTAAAAGTACTAAATATTTTATTAAATGCAATATACAGATACAATGTTCAAATGTACAAAAATTAAACTACAAAATGTAGGCTTTGTTGCTAATTCCAGATGCTTGAATTTCCTCCATTTTATTTTATAGTAACTTATTTGCAAAATTAAATGGCTACAATACTTAAATGCTAATAACAAGTAAAATGTACACAGGTATGTGATCTTAAGTGTATTCAATACCTATCTGGCTGTACTCCAGACTTCATGAACTTAATCTATATAGAAGCCACTAGTACATTAGAAATACCACAGACACTAGTAGGGCTGATCAAATAGCTGACCCCAAGTACTTGATCCAATTCATTTAATAATGAATTTTTGTAGTCTCTTTCAGTTGGCTATATAGCTGATTTGACAGTGTTTCATTGATAACTTATTTCACTGAGGACATTGCTGACCAATAGTGTATTTCTGTTATGGTTTGGGGTGTTTTCTGGAGCAACTAGTTTCTTATTATTCACTAATAATGGAACAATAGGAAAATAGACATCATAGACTTATAGTATGTTTATCTCTTTATACTGAGGGGTAGTTATGCCACATGAATATCCACATTAGGTGTTTGGAGATCAGTGTCTTTAGAGTTCTAATGGAAGTAGTCTTAATCTCTTAAATTTATATATTATCCCTGTTATCTTCCCAACATTCAACCAGTGACTACCTTGCTGTTTCTATAGTGAAAGCTCCAGTTCATGTTAAAATGATGTATGGGCAACTGAATTTAAATATTAGGCCCATGTTTTGAGAACAAGTCCAATATAGTCTCTTTCTTAGTCCACTAGTTCTTTAGATTTGATTCATTGACAGATGTTATATCGCACAACTTAATTCAGCACAAATGGAAGCTACCTTATTTCTCTTGACTACTAACACTGCAGACTCCAAGAGCACCTCCTCAGCCCGTAGAGGATGTCATGCAGTTCTCTGCCCTCAGCCCTAATCTCTAATTAACCCTTTCACCAACTTTTACAAAAAGTATCAATCTGTATGATGTTGAGGTTCCCCAAATCAATTTACGCTAACTGCTAATAGCCAGTATTGTTACTTATGCAAAGCAGCGCCACATAGACGTTGCTCTGAAGATAATGAACTGTTTCAGTCAGGAAATGCTTTGCAATCTCTTAAATAATAAAAAAAAATATTTTTTTTAGATTTTAAATGTATGATAAAGAAAAATGAGTGTTTGGAAATGAATTGTCATTAACATTTTTACTGCAGTTTTCTCTAATGTGCATTGACATGTCAGTCCTATTGACTAGTATATAAAATATTTAGCTGAAGTGATTTTTGTAGCAATAGTGGCCCACACCCTCATAGCTTTTACAGATTTTTATCTCTGGAACTTGAGTGACATCAAATTGAGATTTAAGGTAAACTGAGAACTTGAAACTCCCAAGAAAATACTAATCCAATGATGAACTGAATGCTAAAAGGTAACTGAATATATGGAGGTGCAAGCTTCTACAGAAAAATGCAGGTGTGTTGAGGTAGGTAAAATCCTTTCTAGTGGAGAGTTACCAGCCAAAAAAGCCAAACTGAAGCTGAGTAAATACCATTTATTTCTCTCTTTTGGCACTTATGATGTAGATCACTTCTATTTGTTGACCATTCTGTAGTTTGCAGAGTTCTTACTTGCTTAGCAAATGGACTGGCAGTGATTTGATGACCTTTTTACATACAAGAACATCTGAAGGACATAGAGGTCTTTCATACGCATGCACCACTCCCAAACCTCTATCCTTTGAGCTGCCATCCAGTCATAATCCAAAAGTTGAAATTCCTTATCTGTGTAGCTGAGTTGTTTGTAGCTGACTTTACCACTCAAAAAATGCAACTTTGCCCATCTATCAAAAAAATATTCTTTTAATTGCAAATAAGACTTATGGGAGCTGGAATGTAATCAAGTTCCCTTAGCCACAGTAACTGAGGAAAGATAAGCTTAAAGGCCCTACAGGGTATATCTATAAGCTAGTTACGCAGATAGTAAACGTTAACAAAACCAGTACTAAAGGTGCTGAGAAATGAGGCAGACCTTTAAGAATATGCTGAAGATGAGCATTATTTGAGAAGGTTTTTAGACTTAAAATCTATGGTGGCAGTTCAGTAACATAGCTTTTATACTTTCTGTGTGGTAAGGCATAGACAATTTAACATGAATATAGACTAATTTGGCAAGAGACAAGTGAGCTTCAGTCTGAAACCATAAACTAGTATACAAATTAATGAACTGTTCAGCATTTGCTAAGTTACTGTCTGTTCTGGACTACTTTATCCTATGTATTCAGAGTTCCTCAGGAATTTCTCAGGAATTTCAATGGAAACAGGAGAAACTGATTAGATCAGAGGTGTGCTATACCCTTTCTTGCTTACTTCATGTACCTCTAAATCTTATTCTTCAGATTGCTTCATTTATGAAACTACTTCATAGGTTAGTATTTCTCAGAATCACTAACCTTGTGATGCATATGAATTGGATTGTGCTAAGCATCTTTCAACAATACTTATATATGTTTATTCCTAAATATTTGGTTTAAAGTGTCATGTAAATTCCACAGTGAATGTTTATCACTGGTAATGGATTTTTTTATACTTTGCTAAAACACATTTTGACCTGCAAATTAGGCAAAGAAAATCTAAGCTGAGTGACAGCAAGCTCTCCTTTCACCCAGCCAGAAGCTTATGTAACATCTAGTTAATTAATGCAGGATCGCTTTTTTCCTGAAGTGCTAGTTAGTAAGTGCCAATTCCTTATAAGAAAAACACACATCAGTAATTCTGGAAGAAGAGGCATGACTGCTGGAAACTCAGATGAAGAGGACTGACATAAAAATACATCTCCTTAGTTCTCCACATGGTGGCAGAACCTTCAGAAACAATTTTGCATTGCAGAGCCACTTTGTCCCCTCAAATTATACATATTCACCGGAAAGATTCTTCCTCAAACTTGGGAATAAATCTACCATTCCCTCCCTAAAAACCACTAAGAATATAATACCAAATGCTAATTATGTAGAAGCTGTGTAAAGACACTTGGTTTTTCGAATTCTTCATTTAAAGCCATTTTGTTTTTCAAGAATTTTAACATTTTCAATTAATTCAGCTTTGAACTTTACTATGATTATGAATGGTTTGAAATGGGAAAGGGATAGAATAAGGTAGAAGAGGAAAATACCTTTACGTAGTAAAGGATGCATTTATCAATAGGAGATTTGCCCTTTATTTTGGGAGATGTAATAACTTTATGACAAAATTACTTCAGGGGGACATAAAAAACAATTTCAAGATAAATCGTGTCTTATTAAATTTTAGCCAATACTTTAAAGGCAGGAATTTCTGAAATGTGTAATGTATGCCTAACATGGAGACAAGGTTTTGCTAATCGGATATATTTGTGAAGACTTAAAAAGGTACACAGGTCTGTTCCAGCTCCCATTGACAGTTTATACAATTTAACATGCAGTGAGCTTCTAACAGAAGCAAAGATTTTTAGGATTAATAAAGATACTTCACAATTCTGTTTACATTTGGGGTTTTAGCTGCATTTTGAGGCAGCTAAAAAGATTTGGCATCACTTCTAGAGCTTTTCATATAAATTATCACTTCTGCATGGATATTAATCTGAATCATCAATATTCTCCTTTTCTAAAGAAAACACATTTTTTAGGCACAAAAATAAACATACCATCATTTAGGCACAAAAATAAATATACCATTAATAAAATGTTACCCATATAATTCTCCTCTGTATGGAAACCTTGTTCTCTGTTACTATACACTTTTTATTGTTGATATGTTTCCTGCTTTGTTAAGTGTAAATTCCTCTTTGGGGCCAAGTAGTTTAAGGAGCACGAGTTGAACTTTAATCACCTCCCCATTCTCACTCTGCTGCAGCATGTGATTGTTAGCTATTTCAGCATTATTTAAGATAATTAAGTAGGAAAGTTATACTTGATGTTTGAGCTACTTTCCAATAACACTGATAAAAGGAATTTATCAGACTTGGACAACAAATCCCACATTTTAGATTTGATTTCCCATGGATTTATTTAAAAAATAAATCAACCCCAATTAAAAAAAAAATAAAATCCTTCTTTTAATCCTAGACTTAAAAACTGAATCAATTCTTTCTTGTGGATTTCCCTTGTAGCTTTTAATGTTATTTTGAACGTTCAGTTTTTGCCTTCATCATACTGCCAGAACTGATGTTGACAGCTGGATAGCAGTGCAATGGTATCCCAAAATGTATTTCATTAAGTAATAGGCTATAAAATAAATGGTTATTGATCTTCCAAAAAGGTCAGGCACCAGTGAAGACTTCTGTACTAGGTATTGTAGAAACTTTACTAATTTATTGTGGACATTATTTCACAGAAGAATATGAAGTAATATGAAAAGGATAACTGAGTGATTATTTAGGAGGAGTACTTCCCAGGAGCAAACTTGAATATAACATCCATTCATTTTCTATGGTTATAATCAGATTTTTATCTATGTCAGAAAAGAGGAAATTTAATAAATCAAAATTCAAAATGAGGCAGATATGAAAGGTTATTGGCTGTATGAATAAGCAGAAAAGTGACGTTTAAGTATAAAAATGACTTTCCCATTTTTCTAATAGCTCTGACTGCAAAAATAATATTTTCCATAGATCTTTTTTTTCCGCATATTGATTTGAGTTTAATCTGTATTTGGTTTTCCAGCAATGCAAAGATTATGGTAAAAATGCAAAACTGCTATAATACCATTTCTGCCCCGACAGGTGTTCTGTGATCATAAATTGCCTACCTTTGAAGCAAGTTCCAACCTGATAGGTACATTTCAGGAGTTAACTTGAAACAGTTTGTTAGCTATTTATAAAATACTCCTCCAAATCAGAACTAAAATATCAATAGTATTTATTTTCCTGCCTGGGACAGTTTTTAGAAAAACAACATATTCAGTTACTAGAGCGACTTGTAGTGTATAATGGAATCAAAGATACCACCATGGTTATCTACCTTGAATAAGGGGTGCATGGCACTGTAATAAGACTAGACAGAGCATGGTACTTTTTGTGTATCTATTGTTTCCATACAGGGTCACTTAATTTCTTAAAAGAAATGCAGAAATACGATATTTTCTTACTTTTGCGTGAGATAATGATTGTGATAAGAACATAGAATCATAGAATAGTTAGGGTTGGAAAGGACCTTAAGATTATCTAGTTCCAACCCCATCTTTTCCCTGAAAGCGGAAGGAGGGGGAAGGGGATGGGATTCAAAATCTGAATTCAACTGTTATTATTAAGTAACTGTATTCTCAGCTATTCTCAATGCATGCAAACTGGTATCCTACTATATCATACTATGTCCTAAACTAGTCTGTTCCTTAGGAAGATCTTTACTAAAAAGCAAGTATCTATTTTCTTTTTTTAATTCCAGAAGTCTGTCCTGACTCCTCAGCTCTTCATTCTTTCCCTATGCCCTTTACTCAGATGCTGGTTGGTAAAGGGCATACAAGCATTAATTAAATAACTCTCGCCCGCAAGATTTTAATGTTGCTGCTTGTCTTTAGACTTTTGAGAGCAGTGCCAGAAGATTGCTATCAGAACAACCTCCTTTTTTTCTGCCAGAAAATGCCAGTTTGAAATAGATGTTTCCCTGGAGATTGCTCATGTTAGTGAAGGTTTGTTTATGAAATAAAGACCACGATAACCCATGGGACTGTGACCCAGCGCTTCTGTGGGGAGCTGTGCTATCAAGTGGGAGTAATTGCCTGTGTGACTATTGACAGTGCCACTATTCTGCTGCTTACTGGAAAAATGTGAAAACTTCTTTTGGAGTGTAAAGCAAAGGGCCTTAGGCTTGAAAGTGTGGTTTTCTCAGAGTTTCAAAGGACAGCTGTGATTTTATCTTCACAGTAACTGTGAGCCATGCATCCACCTCCTACTGCCATTTCTAGGGTTTGGGGGAGCTGAGATAGGCAAGGGACTACTAGCTAACAGATAGCAAATGAAGAAAGTACATGCCCCCAGTTTTCCTGCCTCCTTTTTTCCATTCTTTCTGCTGAATTTTCAAGCATGTTTACTGTTCTGCTGCAAAAGTGGTACAGTTTGCAAAGATACCGGACAAAACTGCATTCCACTCTGCTCTGCCTGACAGAGCACCTGTGCCACATCCAGAGGGGGAATGAGCTGGAAGCTGAGGCCAACCCCAGTGCAGTCTGTTCGCTCTCCTGCTGTCCCATGGTTTCCACACACTGTGGGCAGAAACAGGGGCTGGCAATGGGGCCCATGGTAGCAGTCTGAGGCTGTAATAGTTGTCTTGCCAGGGGCTCCAGGCTGGTGAGGGGGGGTGCCCTTACAGCCTGCTAGTGCTTGCAGGGTCCTGAGCTTTCTTTTTGCATGTTAAGGGTGAGGAAAAGCAGACAAGGAGTCTCATGGTGGTAAAAAGGGCACAAAAATCTAATAAGGCCTTCTGGGTTACAGTGCTCCATGAAGTCACCTCCTAGCTAGCAGTTCTGGTGCTAGTCATCCCTGTGCTGCAATTTAAACTATTATGCAGACACTTGTCTGCTCCAAAACAGTCCTGCTAATTCATAACACTAACCAGGTATTTACCATCCAGCTGGACAGCGTGACCCAATCAAACTTTCAGCCTAGCATAGAAAAGTCAGAGTGAAATTTAATTATTCTAAACATTGCATGCAGTATGTGTGTTCTTCCTAAAATATGAAAGTTATTTTTCTTTGGGAAATTAAAAGGCACTCGATTCCTTCAGAATTCAGTGGCAGTGGATTGAAATGGTGAACATGGGGTTTAGTGATGAACACAGTTATAAGACCTTTTTCTGGCTACTGCCTGAACAGAGAGGTAACTGTAAATCTTTCCAATATCAAAAAGGAAAGAAAGGCAAGGAATGTATCAAGGCTACAGAATAGATGTTACAACTTCTTTTAGTAATAGTCTCTAAGTATGTTCTTTTTCTTTACAGCTGTGAATATTTATATACACCTTTTCTTGAAAAAGGTTTGAATGGTTTTTTTTTTCTCCGCCTTTCCTGTCTGGTTAACACTTACAGACTTCTCAGATAATTCCATGTACTCTGAACCAGTATTTACTATGAGTTCCCTATTTTCAGTAAACTAAGGAACTTTGAAAACAGTAAATTTCCATATAGCAATCGGTGAAACAAAATTATGCAAGGCAAACTTCTAAGGAAGTTGCATCAAAACTCAAAAAAGGGAAGACCTTAAGGAAAGTTGCATAAATAGTGGAATTCTGAAAGAAAAAACAAAAAACAATCCCCAAAGCCTATCAAGATGTAAAAAAAAAGAGACATATCAAAATTTAATTAAAAAAACAATCACTTAAGAAGAAAACCAAAAATAATTTGGTTACTTAAATTCCCAATGGAATTATTTCTGCTTTTAAACATTTCAGGAATGTGAATTTCTTTGTAACTATTAATCTGTGTCATGGTAATAGTAAGTTCTATTTTAAATTACAGAAAATGTCCAGGTTTTTCTTTCATTCAAGGAAAAATTATATTAATAAATTATATTAGGAGGATAAACAGTGATTACTACATAATCAAGATTATCTCTGTAATATGGACTGATGGTTTCTATTACTATTTTCATTATTATATCCCACACCAAAAGTATACAACCTCTTGCATACTGAGTAGCTAATGCAGGACTTCAGTGTTTACAACCAGAATATTCTTCCTTTTTGACATTTTACACAAACAAGGAGAAATATGTATAGGACAATACAGGCTGCCACTCTTGTTTGAAAACAAGACTTTATTGACATTAAAAATATACAACTGTGAAATAAAAACATACAAACTAATGCAACATTTTCAAGAGGAATCATCTTAAGCCCATGTGCAAGACAACTACAGTATTTCTAGCACTTGAAGGTACAAATTAGCTTTGCTTTCTGTTTACTGCTTTTACTCAATATTTTATACTGCCTAATGGTCACATGAAAATAACTTCTGTTTATGCCTAGAATTGCAGAGCAGATGGTATTTAGAATTAAACTATACACTATGTGACCACTTATTTAAGAAACAAAATATACTATGCTGAAAAGTTAAATATCTTATAGGAATGAGCATTGTCACTGCCTCAGAGTAGTGCTAAATATTTTGTAATGTATCTGCTTTTGAACAGGCTTTTTCTTTGGGCTGGATGAAGTCTGAAATCTTTTACACCATGGTTGCCTGCAACTTTAAAACTGCTTCAGTCATATTCTCACATCTCAGTTCTATACATTTAGGGAGTAATAAGAGACCAAGCCAAGAGGGAAGATTAGTGTCTGTCAACTTCATAATCTGACCCAGTTATTTCGAAGACATCTTTATTCTCTTGCACAGAAGTGGCATACCAGCAATCTTTGTCACCAGTTCAGGATAGGCTCTAAAAAGTTTGACTGTGCTGGTTTATTTGTAGCTTTCACTGTGCTGTTCCAGGAGAAGCTACTGTTGGACTGCTGAGTCCAGCAGCTCTCATGACTGCAATAATCACTGATGTAGCAAGACAATATGGGGTGAAGCCTTAATTGGTGAGGTTCCCTCTTGCTTAAGGACAAGAAATATTTAACTTCAAGGACTGCAACGAGTTTTGTAGGATATTGTATGTCTTTTGTAGAGCAATCAGCAAGGGTTTTCATTAACATATTTCATGCCTTGCCATAAAAAAAGTATTACATGCTCCCTTCAAAAACAGTTCTTAATCTGCTGCCTACCAATCTGTTCCAAGAGAAGTCTTCTGTGATATTTCCTGCTCTCTCGGCATGAACACTGCTATGGGCGCAAACATGCCTGAACATAACATCTTTGAATCACGCACCCTGATGTGGGTGTGACACGTTCCTGTCTTTACCTCTCTGCACATGAGTGACTGCTTTGTTTTATCTTGTTGTTAAAGACACATACGAACAGTGACTTCCATGTACCAAAAGTGGTTGGGCGGCTAAAAGAGTGAGAGGAAGCTCAGTGCACAGTTTTCTCAGTCCAATAGCTTTAGCAACTTGTACATTAAAGTAACAGTACAGTACATTAATTTCAACTGTGTTTCCAAAGTGTTTGACTTTTAGTCTGTCTACTTCCTTGGAACACAGAGGTTCTGGAAACCTAAGGCAAGGCCATTTTCTTTCACTTAAAACACATTTGCAGAACTGTTAATAGGTCTATTTGTCAAAATGGCTTCATTAATAATTCTGAAACTTGATACATGGCATTAAACACTTTTTTTTGTCCCAAAATAGCATTAAGATAATTTTCATAACTAAGATATTTATGCACAGCTGCTAGCAGCTAAAAAGGAAATCAGAAATAAGTTGGTTGTGTATTCTGGCACAAGCAGAATATATTTATTTTGTGAGTATGAGTAGGTTGATGGCTTGAATGGCTAAAAACATCAGCAGAGTATAAGCAGACAGTCTCGCATTTTGGGAAATGTTTTTTTAAGTGGAGTATAAAATTAGAATAGTGGCAGATTTATGAGCTTTTGACGGGGGGGAGGAAGAAAAAAGTGAAATCAAACAATTGCTGTGGTAATTGTGTAACGTAGGAAAGGAAATGTAGAAATGACAAGTCAAATGCAGTTACATAAAATTTGGAACATCTTTTGTATGTAGTATATGAGTAGTTTGAATACAGTTAGAAAATTATAGAAGATATTTACCCTCATCAACATCACAAACTTTGAAGCCAAAGGAGATTTTGGCTCAAAAAAGATGTTGTCATGCCTGTTTCAGGCAGGCACTAAAAAGATGTGTTATCTTGAGTGTTTTATAATGGATTCAGTGCTTGCAATATTTGATTACATATGTGTGTATTTGATAGAGTCTGTCCATATCTAAAGTGTTCTAAATTGCAGATGGTGACTTAAGATACCTTTGGTTTTAGATAAGGCACCAAGAGATTATGAATTATGGTATATGGGTAGGAAGCAGCTTAAATGCCAGAATGGGTCTAGTCTTAAGCTTTTAAAGGATTTGGGAGGTCAGATGCCATCCTTGGAGAACTTGGATTTTTTTCTTCTGTGCATTGGGAAGGTGTTTGGGATACACTATGATACAGACCTACACTGCAGACTATGTGCTCTAGGACAGTTCAGCTCCCCAGGGGCTAATTCTTGAGAATGCTACAACACAAATCAAGAGAAACCTTAGCTAGTGTGCTATTCCACTGCAAGATTAATACACACAGATGACATAAGAATATTTCTAAAATCGGTATTAATAGCATAGTGTAAGATATTTTAAAAAGCCGACAAAACCAGGATCTATAGAGAAAATTTTTATCATACATTTTATAAGATGTATTAATCAATAATATTAAGCATGAAAAATGGGAATAATTGATTTCTGCATCTGTAATGAACAGCACACTGTCCATATACATATACTGTATACCACATACTATATTGCTACATTGACACCCAATGTAGTAGAGCAGAGAGGAATGACAAGCATACAGAACACCTATTCTGGGATTTATTCCCTTGTCTGATATTTTCTCATTTCTAACACAATGTGTTAAAGATATAAAACTGTCACACATTTGATTACTAGCACCCTATCTGGCTTTCACAGGGATTATAAAAATATATACATAAAACAAAGCACCATTTCTCTTACCAGTGTTAGAAAAATCACCTTCTGGTACTAAACACTTTGAGAGACATTTAGAAAAGAAACTATTAGAACTTTGCTCAGTCATCAAAATCGGATGTTTTCAAGACAGTGATACCATTGAAGTAATAGCAAAAGCTAGGTAGGGTTGCATCACAATGTGCTTCTGAATAAAGAGGTTTCTGGCTGCATGCCTCACTGTCTCTTTAGCTTGTTTTTCTAATTCTCTCTGACTTTCTAAAGAATACCTGACAAAATCTGTTGGCAGGTCCTGAAGGAGCTGGCAAATGAAGTTGCAAAGCCACTGGCCATCATATTTGAAAAATCATGGCAGTCAGGTGAAGCTCCTGATGACTGGAAAAAGGGAAATATAACCCACATTTTCAAGAAGGGGAAAATGGATGACCCAGGGAACTACAGACCAGTCAGTCTCACCTCTGTCCTTGTCTCTAAGTTGGACTGTCATCAATTTGATAGGTGGACCACTCAGTGGATAAAGAACTGGCTGAATGGCTGCACGCAAAGAGTTGCAGTCAATGGCTTAGTGTCCAGCTGGAGATCAGTAACGAGTGGTGTCCCTCAGGGATCAGCGTTGGGACCGCTCTTGTTTGACATTGCCTCAGGGATCAGTGTTGGGACCAATCTTGTTTAACATCTTTGTTGGTGACATGGACAGTGGGATTGAGTGTGCCCTCAGCAAGTTTGCCGATGACACCAAGCTGTGTGGTTCAGTTGATACGCTGGAGGGAAGGAATGCAATCCAGAGGGACCTTGACACACTTGTGAGGTGGGCTGATGCCAACCTCATGAAATTTAACCATGCCAAGTGCAAGGTCCTACACCTGGGTCAGAGCAATCCCAGGCACAGCTGCAGGTTGGGCAGAGAAGAGATCCAGAGCAGCCCTGTTGAGAAGGACTTGGGGGTGCTGGTCAAGAAGAAACTTAACATGAGCCAGCTTCAGTGTGCGCTTACAGCGTAGAAAGCCAACTGTATCCTGGGCTGCATCAAAAGGAGTGTGACCAGCAGGTTGAAGGAGGTGATCCTGCCCCTCTACTCTGCTCTTGTGAGACCTCACTTGGAGTATTGTGTAGAGTTCTGGTGTCCTCAACATAAAAAGGACATGGAACTGTTGGAACAAGTCCAGAGGAGGCCATGAGGATGATCAGGGGACTGGAGCACCTCCTGTATGAAGACAGGCTGAGAAAGTTGGGGCTGTTCATCCTGGAGAATAGAAGGCTGCGTGGAGACCTCATAGCAGCCTTCCAGTATCTGAAGGGGGCCTACAGGGATGCTGGTGAGGTACTATTCATTAAGGACTGTAGAGACAGGACAAGGGGTAACAGGTTCAAATTTAAACAGGGGAAGTTTAGGTTGGTTATAAGGAGGAAGTTCTTTACTGCAGGGTTGGTGAAGCCCTGGAATGGGTTGCCCAGGGAAGCTGTGAATTTTCCATCCCTGGCAGTGTTCAAGACCAGGTTGGATGAAGCCTTGGGTGCCATGTTTTAGTGTGAGGTGTCCCTGCCCATGGCAGGGGGGTTGGAACTAGATGATCTTAAGGTCCTTTCCAGCCCTAACTATTCTATGATTCTAAAACCATTTCAATGTAGTTTTCTCTTACTCCATGGTTCAGGGTAGAAAGCAACCCCTCAGAGTAATAACATTAGGTAATCCAGGGCCTCAAGGTCCATGATTTTAGGAAAACTTACAAGACAAGGCTTGATGCTCAGATTCACTTCAGGAAGAAAGTGTTTTGTCTGAGTGCAAATGGTTGAAAGCTCCAGTGAGCCTCTGACTTATTTCCTGATCTGAGCAAGCAAATAAAAACCAAAGTCTAAAATATCAAAATTCTGTGGGAAACAATGTACCTTCTTCTACCTAAGCTTTACATGCTAATGAAGAAAAGATGCCAGTAACTGGAGTATTTCACATGACTGAGCCTTTAGTTACTAATATAAATATTGCATTCCTTTAAGTATTCCTTTAGTTTATATGTGGCTCATTTAATTGCTTTTTTTTTTCTTTAACTTCTCTCTTTTGTTTGTAAACTATAAACAGAAGAGAGAAACATGATTCACACATCTTGGAGGAGTAAAAAGCATGTTTTAGGAGAGTTTTGATCAAGTGTTTAGATTCTCAGTATTGTGTCTCTAAATGTATGCCTACTTAATCCAAACACAAAGATAAGATTGAACTCCATGTGCAGCCACTCTGTTTCTTGGTCTGGACAGTTAAAAAATCAGGGAAATAAGGTGTCTGGCCCCCACACTGAACAAAAGATTCAGGGTTTTGACTCTTCATTGGCTACATGTTCTGTGAGACCAATGGCAAGCTTTTGACAACTTTTATACTTTGGAATTAGTATTATAATGATTTTCATACAAATTTTTTCTATGTTGGGACTCCATAAACAACAGCCAGGGATTCATGCTAAGGGCAAGTAGGAGTAAACTGCCAGCCTTTTCCCCAGGCAACTCTTTTCAGATGTTCCAAAATGCCCATGAAAAGAGAGATGTGACCAAGTGCACTTTATTACTTCTGCTTCTGGCCTTCCTGAGTTCAAGTTACTCTCCTTCTACTGCTCTTCCCCCAAAAAAGCTCATTAAAAGTGCTGTTGTTATTCATTAGGTTTGTAATGAAACATCTGAGATAAATGCTTGACACATATGGTACTTGAAAGCATTTACACATTTTAAGCAAGTGTGCATTCCTTTTTAACATGTTTTAATAGCTGTCACTATCAACATTTAATGACAAAGGGAAATATTAAAACCCACTAGATTGAATGCATCTGGCTTCTTCCTTGTGACAGGTCAAACTCAGAAAAGGGATTGTGAGTGAAAAGTTTATTTATTTTTCTTTTTCTTCATAAAACAAAGCAAATAAACAAAGCTGCTTTCTTTGTGAAAGGTTTTCTTCCATAAACATTTCTGAAGGAAAGACGTGTTTTTCCTCCTATATGCAGGGTCCTAACACCAGTTTGATCTGTCATAAAAACAAATAAACAGAGAGTTACTTGCTCCTAAAGAGAAATTTCTCTACCCCTTTGGCTGTTTCAAAATTAGAAAATCTTTCCTGCTTCTATGCCAGATCTCTGGGCAGCACCAGCTGCCATAGGGATGGCACTTCCCAGCCTTTAATGCTGCTTCACCTGGGATACTTTAATGCTGGGACACTTCAGTATCCCACAGATAACTTCTGGGCTTGGTCACTAACCTAGAGGGACTAGTGTTCATAATCCTTCAAACCAGAAGATGATACAGTGTAAAAACACCTTTCTTCAAGTGGCTAGTTCCTATCTGCTCCCTGTTTGCTTTGTTTATTTGGGTTTGTTGAGGGTTTGGTTTTTTTGTGTATTGGTTTTGTTTTGGTTTTGTTTTACAGGAGTAGACATCTTAAAGTATGGCATGCTGTTTTTTACACCACTGGAGAATTGTATTGTTTGAGTAACCTGCATTTACACATGGCATCTTAGGCATCACTTCCAAATTTTAGTCTCATGTGTTGATGGGGCTGACCTGGAGCTCATGCAGTCACCATCCTGCCACTACCCCAAGAAGAGCATGCCTGTCCTAGTGACAAGGCTGCAGCATGGGGTCTCTGTCAGGTCACAGGGCTGCTTTGGTCTCTGTTTCAGCCCCAGCAGTAACCCTCATTTCTGGGCTGGGTACAGAGCCTGGTACCAGGCCCTGATCCATGAGTGAGTGGGCCGCTCAGCCTATGGTCCTGCCCTGGCTGGTAGACTATATAGCCCTGGCCACTGCCCCTAATACTGCAGAATGTTGTCAGCCCCCACTGTGCCTGTACAAGTAAGTACCTCATGGAGGCATCCTTACTTCTAATGGCTGATGACCTGTCATGGTTTAAGCCCAGCCAGTAACTCAGAACCACGTAGCTGCTCATTCACTCCCCCCCTTAATCCCCCACTGCTCCCAGAGGGATGGGGAGGAGAATAGAAAGAATGTAACTCCCACAGGTTGAGATAAGAGCAGTCTAGTAACTAAGGTATAACACAAACCACTACTGCTAGCACCAATATTAATGATAAGGGAAATAACAAAGGAAGAGAATACAACTGCTCACCACCTGCCAACTGATACCCAGCCCAACCTGAGCAGTGATTGAGCCCTTACAGATAACTGCACCCCGTTTATATAGTGGGTATGATGTGCTGTGGTATGGAATACCTCTTTGGCTAGTTTCGGTCAGGTGTCATGTTGCTGCTTCCTCCCGGCTTCCCCTCTTCCCTGGCAGAGCAGGAGACTCAGAAAGTCCTTGGTCAGACTGAACATTTGAGCAGTAACTACAAACACTGGTGTTATCAGTGCTGTTCCCAAGCTGCAAGTCAAAACCCCAGCACTTCACCATCTACTAAGAAGGAGAAAAATGACTGCTACTGTGAATCCAAGACATGACCTTCCATGGTTACCGTTGTAGCCATAATTGTAGTAATAACTTCATAAACAGCAATTTCAGTAACTTGATGCATGCATGGAAGCATGAATAGATCCAATTTCTATTGTGCTAACAAGTTTTATTAGCTCTGCTACATGTTTGAGAATGCACAATGGGATCCCAGAAACACTCAACATTCACAAATTGCTGTCCACATTTTAAGTTCTTAATATCTATCAGGTTGGACAGAGCCTTGGGTGAGATGATTTAGTGTGAGGTGTCCCTGCCCATGGCAGGGAAGTTGGAACTAGATGATCTTAAAGGTCCTTTCCAACCCTAACTGTTATATGATTCTATGATTCTATGTCAGTATCAGTAATTTTAGTGGCCTCATCCTGCAGCAGTGGAACAATGCCAGAAGTCAACAATTTCTGTACATTAAAAGTAGTGTACTAGCATGGTAAGAAAAACATTGAATTACACCATGCTTTGTGTTTTGTTCAAAAAGCTATTTAAAAAGGAACATTGCAGAGACTGCTCTTTAAGCAAGTGCATTTTTGGTACATGCTTTGAAGATTTCCTTCAGATTGTGAATCTGGCCTCAATTTTATCCTGTGTACAGAGGAATTTTAGAAGAGATGACAAAGGGTAGCAAGATTGTCTTTCAGGAGTCAAGCTTGGCATCTTGCAGGCATCAAAGTGTCAAAGACTGGTCAAAGACAAGATGCATAAGTGTATCAGTGCTCCACATTTCAAAACTCTTTGGTGCCTGGGGACAATAAGCAGTGAAAAATAGAGTGCTTGTAGACTTAGAGCATAACAGTCCACCCAGTTTCTGCTGTTGATGCCAAAGGTCATATCCAAAAGTTTACTGCAAAATTTGACCTGAATTTTTCCCACTGTTTTCAAGAAGCTTTTTATCAGAAGCTCTCAAAAGCTGTGGCTCACCATTAGAAAAATTTCTTTCTTCTAATTTACCATTGGTAAAAGATGGGTGTGTATTTATGGGGAAATACTGAGATTAAATTGTCTCCAAGTAGTTACAGTACACGAAGGTAAGTGGATAGTGATAATTCCTTTAACTTAATTTATCCAGTGCCTCTCATGTTTCTGTCTTCAAGCTGTCAATGATTTCATAGCAACAGGAAAAAAAAAGGAAATATTGGCCTATAAATCTGAAAGATGTATCTGAAGCAGAGAACAGAAAAAGTTCCAGAATCCTTAAAGTTCATTATGGACTTTACTGTACTTGATTTTACATGAAAGTCTTTTAACTACAGTGACTGATGGTAATATAAAACTGAGCTTAACATGAAAATATTTTATTTCTAACACCAGATTAATTTGGATCAAATACTTTGTTTCAGGCTCAGCTTTTTTTGAAAAATGGCGAAAAAAAAAGACATTGAAAATTTTTTAGTTCCAACTGGTAATGGTACTTCTCAGGAAATCATATTCAATTATTTGGTTTAATAATTTCTAATATATCTTTGAAAAGTTGCATACACTTTACAACAAAATCTTTCTTTTTATTCAAATTTATCATTTTTTGAAGATAGCTTGTTAAATTCACTGCTCACAGGGGAAGCAAAATTGATCTCCTGGCTCTGGCTGCAAGCCTGAGAGCTGTAGGAGTTAACTCTGATGATGATAATGAGACTGAGCAGGCACCAGATGCTTACGTGCCTTTACAATCCAAACCTACCGAAAAATTCCTCTCACAGAAAATTTGAGGAATGTCTGGCACCCTAGAGATAGTGACAGACTTGGTATTAGCCATATGCCACCTGCTAGAGCCATTGTTAAACAAACCACAGGATTTTATAGCACCATACGAAGTTGCTTACTCATAATGAGAATGTCCCATTCCAAATTTTATCACCTTCCTTTACAGCAACTCTTTAAACCACAAGTAATTCTAAGCTGTAAAAATAGTTATTACAAAAAATATTAAATTAATTTAAGAATTTTTATAAGATGTTTTATTTACAGCCATCCATGAATAGGAACATAGTGTTTGCTATGCTGTGCTATTTTTCCTGTAAAACCTCAAATGCTGTAGACCTACTGTTTCACATTTACAATTTTAATAACTGTTTCCTTATTGGTTTCACAAAGGTCTGTTGCTGTTTTCATACATTAGCACATCTGATGTGATTCTGTAAGATATGCAAAATTCTTCATTTGCAAAACCTGTAAAGAAATAATGCCTCACTGTAAAGAGAGGTTCATTAGTGAATTCCTGAAGTCATTCGAAGGACTAAATGACATACAGCTGTTTATTTTTAAATTTTAAGCTTCAGCTAATTCTGAGTTACCTTAACTAAAAGAATAAACAAAGCTATTTTGTGATGCAGCCACTGTAATGCTTTCCTCAAAGACTCATAAAACTCAGGTGTGGCACTTGTGAAATACAGACATTTCATTTCTCTTCATTTCCTTTACTTAGTCTGCTGTATTAATTTACCTTTCTAAAGCTGAGATACTGAAACTTGTTGGAATATTTATTTTCAGGATTTTTTTTTGCCTTGAAATAAGTCATTCAGATTCAGGCTTAGATTCATTTTAGAAGGGAAATGTTTATATATTTCAGAGTCTTAGCTCCAGCATAAAATACAACCTGTTTGTTTTTATAGATCTGCTCCAGTTTCAGGGAATTTTTTAATGGTAAGCTAAGAAAAAAATTGGAATTACTGAAAATTGGGAAAAAAATGTATTTCATCTCTAGATTAATTTTAATTTTTAATACTCTGTCAACTTCCTATACAAACATTTTAAGAAGCTCCAGCCTTTGAAAGAGGTTTTGTTTCTTTTCTCTGTGCATATTTTTTGGGGAATAAAAATGGTTGAAATTTTTCTGCTCGAGAAGTTTGTTTCAAAAAATGCAGAAGCGGAAAAATAATTATTCTTACCTCTGGCTCTATTTCCGAAAGACATATTCATGACTAGTATCAACTCCATCTCCAGTTGCAAAGTTCAGCAAAATGATGACTAAGATGACTGGCTTATTGTAAATATACCACAGATCTTACACCCAGAAAGCACAGTATTGTAAGAAATGTGTGGATAATTTCTGAACATTCTTAGGCCGGCATTTAGAAAATACTATAATAATATTCCTAACCTTTAATACAACTGGGTATGATGCAGTCTTTAGTAGAACAGTCAGGGTGAAAACACCACTTATTAGTTTTAAGATAAAGTTGATATATTTTTAAAAAGATTTACATGGTGGATTACCTGAGATAATAACGTACTGTTCATTAAGAGACGGAAAGCTCTTGCTAATCCTCTCTTTCTAAATGCACTTGTATTTCTTTGCACTCATTTTCTGATTATGCTAAATAATGACTAAAGAGAATGCATTTTGCCTTTTGAGTACTGAGGTAGCAACTGCTCAAGGAGCTTATCACGCTCACTTCAGCACAAGCAAAAAATATAGCGCAGAACTTCTAATCCTATATGTGTATTATTTGGAGAGTAGTGAGTGCTTGTGTCTTTAAAAATAATCTTAAGAGACCCATTTTCTAAGGTTTGCTCAGCTGCAAGACAACCGTATAGGTGCTGACACCAGTTGTCTAGTTTTACTCTAATGGAGATGTTCCACTCTGCAACGCATCATTATTGCATCCATTGTACCTCTTCACCTTATCCCTACTGTGCAGAATGACTGACTCAGGAAAACTGAACTGTTGCATGAACAGGAAAATTTTTCTCTTATTACCTTCACATATGGTCATTCACTATGCTGCCTACACAAAAGAATTAAGACTATTATTTATTGTCAGGATTCAGTACTGATCTGGGTTGGTTTTTTTCTTCCCAGTGCACATTCTACTATGCAGAAAACTATTTCTGACTTCATTTCAGAAAGCTGAAGTTCAGCGCATAGGTTCTTGTCTTGGAGACTGCAACAAGCCACGCCAGGTCCTTCAGGAAGAAGAGATATTCTTGGTTAGTGGGGTACCCTTATAAATTATTTCCCTCCCATTTTCTTTTCTTTATTCTCCCACATTTTCACAAGATCCTTCCACAATGTTGCTGCTGTGATGTTTTACAAATAAGGTATCTAGACCCTTTGTTTCTGTAACCACAAGCAATTATTCCTTTCTGGAAGTCCACATGGGACTAAATAAGATAAATATAAATAAGTGGGAAAAATAACACAAGAAATTATTTTTCTACTCAAGATATTTATTATGTGCTCTTTTAAGTAGAAGTGCCATTATTAAAAATGTTATACAAATGTTATTTTACTCAGATTTTATAACAGCCAGACACTGTAAGTTCATTTGCCTGTGGTGAGTCTATTCACCTTATTGCTGGAGTCAGCAAACTCTAATAAAATATAAAATATTTAATGTTTTATTTCCTTATAATATTCTAAAATACTTCCTATAACAATTGCAAATATAGAAGATGATTATTAAAATGTCTCAGCTTCTGGGTATGGTTTCAGGAATTTCTCCTTAATTTATATCTTATATCCTTTTATCTTAATATGCTTTTATTTGGTGCTTTTCACTCCTTCTGAAGCCGATAATGAAATTAACAGCAATAATCTTTCTCTTTCAGTTGAAACTATGACATTATAAACCCTGTTTGAATCAACTGTGCTTTTTTACTTTTTCTTCCATTCACAATTACGACAGTGATAGACTTTTTTTTATTATTTTTTTAGGCAAATGTATTGTGGGGGACATTTATCATACCTTTAAGAAAAGCTCTGAATGATATAATAGAATTATTATCTTTGAAACATCTCTTCAGGCAGCTACCAATTCCCTTTTTTATTTTCTTCATCTTTGAAAAGTTTCACTGAGAATCCTGAATTGATAATATTGCCTCAGATTGTTAAGAAGGTACAACGGATGATAGATGCTGCTTTCAAAAGCCCACATTTTTATGTCAGCTTTTCTTGTTTGCATTTTGAATTGCAAGATCAGGAACTGAAAAGTGACAGAAAAAATAATATTCATAGCACACTTGGTATGGTTTGGTTTTTGTTGTTTTTTTTAATCAGGCAAAATTTTGACTGACAAGGGTCTATGCTGCCTTAAGGGCTATCTGTATTTCTACCTTGTAAATGGATTCTGATTCAACTTAATAAAAAACATGTTTCTATATTTTATTTCTGTTGAAGTAAGAATAAAAATTAACTAATTAATTAAATTCCAAGTCATAGTTCATAGAATAGCCCTTAATAGCTTGTTAATTCATGTTTAAGAATGGGCAATTGAGTCTAGCTGTTCACTGTGTTTGTTGTGATTGTCACAACACATGCCATGAGTGACAGATATATTGCACAAGTTCGTTGTTTTCATGCTTGTTGGCAGACTGTATATGTAGGAAATGTGAAAACAGCAAGACAGAGAATGCTTCCTATTAAATTTCATAGGACATCTTGCAGCAAATAAAGTGACAAATTATATTCTATAGAAACCTGTAGAACATTACCCAGGAAGACATAAAAAGTCTGTGTATGTGTCTATGGATGAGTAGGATAGAGAGATGACAGTACTGAAATAGGAATTACATCTTCCAACACACCTAAGCTGATGCTGTTAAATTATATATTTTATAATTTTACGTTAAAGTAGCAATACATCTGCCTGAAACTATAAAATAATAAAATAAATAATATATAAATCAATAAAAAATAATAAAAAAGGCCAGAAAAAATAATTCTGATCCTAGTTAGCTAAGTTGATTCAGCAACTTGATAAAAAATATCTTTTTTATTTTTTTCTCCCAAGTTTGAAAATCTCCTATTGCCTTTTGCTGGAATCATTATTTTCTTCATAGATTATAGGTATATGCTGATTTGTAGTTAAAATGGTGAGACTGAATCTCTTCTCTGAATTGTAAGCAACCATTTCAGCAGCTTCAGCTATTTCAGACAGATACAGTGTTTCATCTATGGAACCTCATGACTATTTTTCACCGCAGATCTAGGCTTACATGAAATCTGCAGTAGAAGCATGTTGAAAATGAATGAATACCTATTTTCAAAGATAATGAATTCTTACTGATCCCAAAATTCTATTTTTAGTAAATGGAACTGAAGAGTGATGTTCTTACTGATAAAGTAGAAGCACAAAAGGTTTAGTTTGCATATTACACTGATTAATCCTTGCTGCACCATTTTAATTCTTTTAGACATAAATATGAGTTGGAGAAGTGAGTTTCTTGCTGTCATCATTGTGCTCTTGATCCTAATTTTAAATTTCAAATTTCTGTACTACTTTTTAATACTTATGCTGTTTAGGCTACATAGCTGGCTCATGTTCACTTGATACGTCAGCGTTTCAGTTAAATACTTATTTGTTCTTGTTCTGGTGATAAAGTTCTGCATAAAATATGAAAGGGACAAAGAGAGTTCAGCTGACTGAGCAGAGCTGTAAGCAGTTACTGTGGAAAGTAGCACTGCTAAAACAGATTTGCATTGACATCTTGTCGTGGTTTAAGCCCTGCTGGCAAGTCAGCCACACGGTTTCTCTCTCACCCCCTCTCCCTCTTTTTGCCCTCCCCCTTCTCCCGGAAGGATGGGGAGGAGAATCAAAAGAATGCAACTCCCAAGGGTTGAGATAAGAACAGCCCAGTAACTACGGTATAACACAAATCATTACTGCTACCACCAATAATAATAATAATGATAAGGGAAATAACAAGGGAAGAGCATAAAACACCTTACCACCCGCCGACCCATAACTTGCTCCACCCCCTCAACCAAGCACAGACCAATAGCTAGTCCATCCCTGCAGTGCCCTAGCCCTTCCAGGTAACTCTCAGTTACATCCTGGGCATGATGTGCTGTGGTATGGAATACCTCTCTGGCTAGTTTGGATCAGGTGTCCTGTCTCTTTTTCCTCATGGCTTTCCCTCCTCCCTGGCAGAGCATGAAACTCAGAAAGTCCTTGGTCAGACTGAACATTTGAGTAGTAACTAAAAACATTGGTGTTATCAGTGCTGTTCCCAGGTAAAAAGTCAAAAACACAGCACTGCACCACCTACTAAGAAGGAGAAAAAATGACTGCTACTGCTGAAACCAGGACAACTTTCTGTAAAATTAAATTCCTAAGTATGCAAATGTCTGACCTTCATCTAGTCTTTTACTGCTCACCAGAAGATTACAGTGTTGGATGAGATCAGTCCTAAAGTTTATTTTCTGATTTCTAACTTTTCCTTCTGTCCTTCATTCCCATATCAACTATGATCCATTATGTCATAAAAAACAGGTCTAGATTTCACAAACAAACTTGGAAGTTAGCTTCAAATGTAAAGGGAAATTACATGTCTGAGACATGTGACAACTTTCGCACAGATAGCTGACTTCCTCCAGGTATCTAGTCCATGCCAGTGTCAAGACCAAAAGTCATAAGATTAATTTTTTGCAAAATGGAAAATTGGAATGTTAGCTGATACTAGAATTAATATAAAATCTTCTATCACTGTGCACATGCTTTATTTTATTTATTATAGGATGCCATGAGCATGTCTTTGAAGTTGTCATTGTGCCATGTAAGCACTGATGCAGGTCGGTGCTCCAGCTGCTGCAGCAGGAACTGGCCTTATATCCCCATTACCAGTTGTTCTGACAGAGGGGTACATTTGTGCTGAAGATCATGAGCAAGAAAATGAGTACAACAAATTTTAATCTCAGGAAATGCTAGTCAGAAAAGGTTTTCCTGTAGCCTTAAGGCATTCCCAGCCACCACTACTTGCCACCAACAGCAAAGGTCCTTAAGCTTTTCCAGGGAATCCTGTGATGTTTCCTAAAGTAAAGTAGCAGGAAAATTACATCAAGGGACTGCCGCCCAGGCTCCTCGTATGATTTAGAATATTATGTACTGGAATCGTAAATTGCAGTTGTTGCAAAATGAGTATCAATGTCAAGAGGATTATTTCAGATCACAGGATGTCTGAATTCAAATTGATTTGTTTGATATCACATCAGGTGTCTAATTCTTGTCAGTCATGGCAGTTGTATCACCCAAAGTATGAAGTAATACTTCATTAACATTCATGTTTGTTCATATCTGTACCTGAACAAATATCTGAATGCTTTTGTTTTAGAGTGATTTAACAGCAATATTTTTTGGTAAAAAATGTATACAACATTTTTTTATTGAGCTACAACATTAAACACTAATGAATAACTGTCTTGTTATGTGTCATACGTGTTATAGCAATTTATGTCTTACAGCAAGCACATAGGAAAAGCTCACATTTTTGACACTCAAGGTAAAAATATCACAGTAGATTACTAACCCTACTTACAGGCAATGAACTATTGATGAATTTGAAATTAGAAAACCGTTAGGTTGAGAAATAGCCATTTCTGTGGAGAAAAGACTTGCCCAATAAGGACATGATCAATAAAAGCAAGGAAGCTTATTTTTCCATTTATTGTTATGACCCCAGTTGCCTGCTGTTCCCTTCCTCATGTTCCTTATTTGCATGTCTGGGCAAGCACATACTTTGTGTGGTTCACAGCTATGCAAATATTGACTTGCTGGTCAGTTCAAGCACACAGAAATGAACTATAAGACCACTTTAGAACATGTTTTTGTATTCGTCTGCCAAATTACAGTTTTCACATTTAATGCGCATGCATTTTGCTTTCCTGCATGTTAACCTTACAAAAGGGCAAATTCTCCAAGTTTCTGAGTTGTGCTGTTGTCTTTTTTTTTAACTTTTCCTTTTCTGAAGGTCAAGAATGAGATGCACAGTCTTTTCAGATCACTTTGATTACAACTTATCAGTGACACCTGAGAATGCTGGCTGACTTTAAAGAGGCCTCTTTAGCTGTTGTCTGCCCTTTTTACTTACTTTGGGTTTGAAAGACCAGCCAGCAATTCCATTCAGGACAGCATAAGGGAAAAACATCAGAACATAATGCTGTATAACATCAGGTTGTAGTAAAAAATCTAATTTCCTTTAGTTTTTTAAGTTTCAATATTCAAGTCATTTTTTACTATTTTTCTTGCTGGTGGAACTTTTTGAAAACAAATGTCATTTTAAAGGAAATATAGGTAAACATGCCTTTAGCTAATGGAGGTTTTTTCCCTTTTCTGTAGTAAACTTTCTACTTTTAAATAGTTTGTTTTTCTTATAGCTTTATGATCTTATTGCATAGTTTACTGATTGATCAACATATATCATTTACCAGTACGGCTCTTCAAAATGGCTTTTTGTTTGTCATAACTTGTTGATGAGATTGAATGTTTTGTCAACTAACCAGGCATAAGACTTATCTTTTCAGTGTACTTTGCTGGTTTAGCTCCATTTTTTTTTTAAGACTTGGTTTTTATTCTTATGGACTGATTTCTTTATTTAAGCTATTAACCCTGAGTTACTTAAAAAGCAAGTAGATTTTAAGAGTTGAATTATCTATGATAATAGTTGAATTTTAAAGTGCCTCTCTTTCGTAATATGGCATATTTAACTGATTAAGAGGATAGTCTGAAGCATTTGGCTGATGCTATTTTACCTAATTTATTAATTGAGGCATATATTTAAACTGAAATTTTGGCATTTCAATAGTCAAGCATCTAGGAAAACAATTCATGAATCAAGGCTTGAGTATGTCTTAAGTGAAAACTCTATCATGCAATAATCATATGTTGTGCTAAGAAATGTTCAGAAAATGCAGCAGTACAGTTTAATAACACATTAAAACACAAAAAACACTTTGTAAGAGTACATTTTATAAACTAATTTTCCTATATTAATAAAATTTTAGAAACAGGCAGAACAAAGTCTGTCTGAAGAAGGAATGACAGGATTTGCTCCTGGGGAGGCAGGTAAGATATTGTTGTATTGAAGCATATTTTCCAAACCTCGGGCTGATGCAACTAAATGTAAGGAAATAGTTTTCTCCAAAAGATGTTCTTCAAGCATCTAGTTACAGGGGTTTTTTTTGTGCTCCTTTTGTCCTACTTGTTTTTTAAATATTTATTTATTTATTTTCTTCATGACTACTTTAGCACCCAAATCAGCTGCACCTCATCAATTTGGCTATAAATATGGTACTGATGACAGTAGCAAAGGCCTCACTATGTCATGGTAAACAATATATATTTTGCATGCCCTTTATAAGGGCAATATGCAGGGGTCAAGCAACATTTGACCATGGTAAATCCTTATTGGCTGTTCTGAACAATCATTTTGTCCTGCATGTGCTTGGAAATAACTTTCAGATTTGCCCTGTAAATATCCAGGCGACTAAGGTGGGACTGATCTATCTGTAGGTCCTTGGAACCTCTTTTTTGCTCTCTGCAAGATGGGCATAATGCTTTCCCTTGCACCATCCTCAGGAGTCCACGTCACCATGGCCTTTCAAAAATTATGGAGAAAGGTAGGACAATAACATTGGCCAGCTCTCAACACATTCAGATGCATCCTATCTAGCCCCATGGGCTCATGTATTTTGCATTACCTCTGATATTATCTGTCCTTGTAGGACACAACATCCCTAGTACACAACTTTGGTACTCTAAGGGACTGGATTTTTACAAGACATGTAGAACAATGTCATGTCAGGACATCATTTATGTCAATGAATGTTGGCATATACTGTGATAGTCTGGTTTTGTGGTTGAGTTTGGAATGAAATTTATCGGTATAGGGTACATCATAATTGCTTTTTGTTTCTTTTACTGAGTCGTGAATGGTCAGTACTAAATTCTGTGAAAATGTGAGGTAATACAGGTGTAAAGGGTATGCCATGGAAATTGATTCTAAATTCTTTGTCTTTTTATCATTATTTGTTAAAACTGCAACAACTTAGTTCTAAATAAACTCTTACTCTCTAGGGATATGTAAGATCTATGTGTTCATTCATTTCACATACTTGGTATAAATACCTATATAGAGCATTTCTAGGATTAACATATTTGATCAATTTTTTTAGTTTTGTTTTGAGACAAATGCTCTGACTGGGCTTCTCCCAGCGGTTAAGTAGTTATGACCATATGTATTTATATGCCATAACTACAATGGGCACAATATTGAAGATGGTACTGGGGTAAACTTGTGGGAAACTGGTTTTATGCAATTGAAGAAGTATAAAAAAGGACTGAACCTTGTGTAAAGTGGACTGGAGGTAACAGAGATGTAGAGCAAACCAATGAGTAGGACAGAACAGCTATGATAAACCATGTGCAGGAAGAAAGATTAGTTTGATATAAGCTTGACTTTTAGCTACTTGATTTGATACAATTTCATTTTATAAATCCTGGAGGTTTTAGAAGTTGAAATATTTTTGATTTTGCCATTCTGGAAAGCCTCAGGCACCAGCACGAAATTCTGTCTCTTATTGTTATCAAATCTTTATAAACATATAAAAAAATCTTGTGGAATTCTTAGTAATATTTTCAGTGCAACTATGTAAACTACAGGAAATTCCTAGATAAAAGCTCTAATAAGTATACAGTATGAAACAAATTAGGTTTACATTGCTGCATGAAGCTTTTATGATTAGAGAAGCTACAGAGTTGAAGAATGTAGAGTCCTGATGCCACTTTAAAAACAGAAAGTTTACATACACTTCAAATTACGTTTTGCTTAAGTATTTTTCAGATTTTAGTCCTTATATGAGACACCACTTGCAGAATAGGATGCTTTTAGTTACTGGGACAAAAGAGGAATCTGATTCTTTTCATCATTCTAGTTCAATAGCAAAGCTGTGGATTGCAAACATGAATTATTTATTCAGCAGAGAATTCTGATCAGTATTGGCAGGATGTTTCAGGATATAGAGGACTGATACACAGCAATTTTTAAGGTAATGTGCCCCAATACATAGAAGTAAGGCAAATAAATACTGAAATGGTAGCACAATGACAAGGGGCAAATGGGAAGTAGGTCATTCAGCTGGCCTGAATGATTTGTGTGCACAGTGAATTATAGTATCATCTGGTATCTTGATAGTAAAGATGCAATAATGGCTGCACTGTGCTCACTGATAACATTTCAGATCAGATACTGTGTAGCATTTAAGTATCTACTGGCAGTTCATTCCATCAAGGAATGAAGACAAGCAGGGAAAATCTATAGAAATCTCGCACTGATATAATGGAAATTTTCAGCCCCAGAGTTTATAGATTTTTCTATAAAGAGCATTTATATTCTATTTTTCCTGTATTTTTAGATGTCCACATTTCATGTTCTCAAAATAAACCAAAAGTTTAAATATCTGAAACATGATGGCATATACTACTTGAAGTATGCATGACTTTCATATATGCAGTCCCTTGGAATCATCGAGATAGGGAAAGAGAAGAATATATAATGATTACAGTGCAGTTGTTGTTGACAGCAACATCTCTTCAGACATTACAGTTACCTATATGGATTTCTCTTGTATGTAGGTAGAGGCGTTTAGAATAAATATACCAGTTTCCAGCCAATTAAATATTAAATAAATAATAGTGTAAATACAATGATAAAATATAAATTTCAAATATGACACTCCTAGTCAAAAGCCCATTATGACAGAGTTAAGTACACATTTACAGAAAGGAGCCTGGGGGTTAGTTGCCATCTTAGTGCCAGCTGGGATGGTCTGTGCTCACTGCTAAAGCACATCAAAAAGTACGTTTTCTGAATCACCTGGCTTTTGACAGATTTCTGTTACTTTGTCACTGTTAAGAGATGTACAGCTTACATCAAGATTGTTGTTGACAAGTAAATAGTCAATGTCACTGATTCATTATCTGAAATAATACAAAAAACTTAGAGCATGCAAAAACAAGTTTTGTCACAAGTAAAATCTGTTCCATCTGTACTTCAGACTTACAAAATTTTAAGTACCATGTTCTCCTTCAGGCCAATGATTTCTCATCTCATTCATTTAAAATGTATTAGAAGAATAGCTTATTTATTAATTATTAAAAATGTAATTGAGTCCAGGCTGGGGAACCAGGAAGGCCTGTGCAAAAGGTGTGACTTGAGGCTGGGAATCAGGATGGAATAAAGGAGACATTTGAGGAAGCAAAGCTGAAAGGAATTATAGAGAGAGGAAAAGTCAGGACCTGTAATTTCAGATAAATCTACCTTACAGGTGCACTGAAGTCTCTGAAAATTTTTGCTAAAATTATTTCTTAACCTTCAAGCTTTAAGGGATGTGTGAAAATGCTGTGGAAATGTAGACATTGAAGTTGCTTCTCCCATTAGTCTTCTTTGTCAGGGACGATAAGTGTTTTTACTGAAAGCCATCAGTCTACAGAATTCTTGCCATGAAGTTATGTTTTCTTCCATCCACACTTGCTTACAGGCAAGTATCTGTAAGAGAAGTAATCCATACACAAAATTTCCTGGCTTTAATTGTATTGTTGGAATCAGTAGATATAAGCCTTGGTTGTTTTGGGTGGTGATATTTTTTTGTTTTTACAGTGTGAGAAGAAGGACTAGAAAACAGAACCACAGTATAAAAAATGTTAAGTTTGTTAGCTATTTTTTCCCTTTCTTTGTTTTTGGTTTGTCCTGGATTTGGTGTTGGGTTGTGAGTTTTTTGAGTTTTCTTTAGGTCTTCTACTTTTTAACATGTACTCAGCATTACAGAATTGAGAATGTGGAAGTCAGAAAGGGGCAGTAGGGGAGAGCTGATATATATTTGGCTTTTGCTAAATTTGTCAAGGTTTCAACTCTAATTAAAAAACTGTTAACAGGTTAGTTTGAGGAAGTTGTACTTCAGTACTAAACATGATGCTTTTATCAGTCCATTACTTCATCTTTCTTTTGTGTGTGTGCATACTTGTGCCTGAGGCTTGGCTCCTTTTTATCTCATCCCTGATAGAACTGTCAACACTGATCAAGTTTCCTAAATACACATGAAAATTGACTTGTTCTCAACTCTACCACTGCTTTTCAATACTTACGTATTGTCTCTTTCCTCAGTTACAAGTGCTCTGTCTTCATGGCAGTTTTCGTAAATTCAAGTTGAGTACGCCAAACTTGTAAGGTAGCAAAGAGTGTCATCATTCATTCAAGCTTGTGTAGCCAGTTGTGAGAAGCCATCTGCATAAGCTGTAGAGCTTAACTCTCCATCATCCAATGTCACGCCTTCCAGCTCATCTCTCCTTGTGTCCAGTTTCAGAGCATGATGGAAAGTGACACTGATTCTGTGTCCCTTTGTGTTCCACTATACCCTGACTTTAATCAGCTGCTTGATTTTCCATCCATGTTGTGGTGTGGAAAGATTCTTCCTGTGTAGCTTTTACAATAGCAACTGGAGGAAATTGTCGGCTTCCCACATACACATCTCCCCCACCCCAGCACATAAGATACATTAAGTATTTTCCCCTATTCTATTCAGGTTCTCAGCTTGTTCCATTACCACAGAATCCTTACACCTAAGCCACTTAGACTCTATTTGAAGGTATTATAGTACTAAGGTTTTTTTCTGCTAATATTTATGTAGCAACAGAGATTCTTACACTCCACGGAAAATAAGTGTGACAGATGTGCAGGAAAGGGGGGAAAGGTATCAGACGTTATGAAGAGTAACAAATGAAATGCACTTGGAATTTCTTGTTTTGTGTAATATGGTAACAACTTTTTTCTTTAGCTGTATAAGAGAATTCTTACAAACATAGCAGCATGAATGTTTCAAGTGCAAAATTACTTCATGGAAAGAAAATGAGAAGCAGTGTAGTAACAGATTCTTCTGCTTAAGGGCTACAAAGTACAAATGCATTACATGCTATATCTATATTTGGTATTAAAAAGAACTCAAAGATTCCCTTTAAAGACTTTTTTCTGACAAGATTTTCATTAAAACCCAGTTCTTGTTATTAAGCACATTATTACATCATTAAAATTAAATAAGTCTTGGGGGAAAGTAATAATTTGACAAAAAACCCACCCTTGATTAATTTTTTTTTTAATGGGTCTGTTCAAAAGAGAGATACAGTCTGAGAAATAACATTATAAACTAAGCATGTTTTCATTATCTTACTTTTTTAATTTATATACTCAGAGGTACCACATGGATATAGTAGTTTGGGAAATCTTTAAATTATTAAAGAAACCATTTGCCCAAAGCTTGTATGCCTTGATATAACCACAGTATGTTGTCATGTAATATTCAAGGAATAGATTATAGCAATTGGTTTTTGGCTTGCTAACATTACCTTCATTGATACTTGTATTGACTTTTAAAAAAATAGCAGATATTAGGATTTAATTAACATTTTAAAATGTCTTCAAATATCACATACCTTTAGAAAATCAGGTACATATGACTTCAAAGCTTTTTTTTTCACTACACACAGCTCTGAAATGTTAGATTAGGGGAAGGGGGAGGAAACTAAGTATAGACTATTTTAGGATGTTGGACGTCCACCTGAGACCACAGGTCTACCTGTGAAATGAAATGGGTCTTCATGTTATGGTTTCTACTGTCATTAAGGCCATCCTATCTCAGGACAACTAGAAGTTAGATGGACTGCCTGCAATGGGCAAAGTTGTTCTAAACAGATTCTTGATCTCAGGATTGACTACTTTAGAATCTAGTAACTGAAATAATTGGTAGATGTGTCTTCTGCTGTGGCACAAAGAAGAAGGCTGATCTTTGGGCAGTCTGGCATGTGATGGGTGGTCGTACCACATGCCATCATGCCAAGTCTTTAGAATATGTTCTTTCGAGAGGGTTTACCTGATGGGTGAGAACCTGATGGTTCTTTCAAAGGGCTTATCTGCCTGGTCAAAATGTTAGTTGTGATTGTTTTTTTGAGCCAAAATTATCATTGGTGATTAATTTAAAACAATTTTGTCAATCTAAATAACTTTTGCATTGTTGTAGTACAAAGTAAATAAATAAAAATTAAAAAGCCACATGTCTTTCTAGATCTAAAAAGAAATAATTATTTCCTACATCACGAAAATCTTGGAAACATTCTCCAATCAGAAGGAAAAAAACTCAAACCAGACACAAAACAGCAACAAAAGAAAAACCACCAACAACAAAATCCCCCAAACAAACAAAAAAAACCCAACCAAGAAAAACCCTTAAAAAGGTTATGCCATGCAATTTTAATGAGCTGACGAATGGTGTAATTTTGGAGTAATACTTTATTAAAGGTCTTTTTGTTTGCTTTGTATTTATTAGGTTGTTGGTTTTTTCTAGGAAAAAAAGATGAGAAAAAAGTAAGTTTTTTTTCTGAGTATACTATGACATATGAAGAACAGATACACAAATACAAATATGCTTGTACGATAGCTTTTAGATATCATTCTACATCTGAAACAATGTTCGTCCCTGAAAATTTGCAAAATAGTTCACATTTATAAGGTGTATCCCTTCAGAGGCATTCAAAAGGCCTCATCAAACAGGCTATATTTGATGTGAGGTTATACATTGGAAAAACCGTACAGCACTTTGTAAATCAATGCATACCTCAATTGTTTCTTGGAAAATGTATGCAAGGTCAAATTGCATGCACAACTTTACTCATCATGGTTAGGTAGGATTTTTTGCTTTCCAGACATAAATTATAGAAAAAATATACTTGCTCTGCAGGCAAAGTCACTTCTGGATACTCTGCAACAATTTATTTCCTCTTATTTGGCAAGGGAAATGTAATTCAAAATAGAAAGATATAGAATAGTTCATAGTAATTTATCTGACTAACCTGAAGGTTTGGGTTGAAAACAAGTAATGTTTTGCACACAATTTATGCAAGTTAAAACTCAGATCTGGCTAAAGACTGGTTATATTAGCTTTCTGCATCATCTTTACAGATTAACAATCGTATAAAAGATGTACAGAACTGATCAACATGATTACCATAGTTAAGAATTACAGGCAGCTCTTGACATGTGTGAGATCTGAAAGGAAGCAGTAATAACAAAAAATAAATAAGCATAAGCTTTTGGCATATTGCTGTTGGTCTCAGAGTGGAAATCAGTGGATAAAATTTAGCACATTTTGCAGCTCTGGTAGACTGTGTATGATGTTCTGCACAGCTACAATAAAAGTGGTGAGAAGGGAAGTACACAGTCCGAAATGTGCATATTCTAACAGACTTGCCTCTGTCAGGTATTAAAGCACTTCTGACTAGCAAAAGTGGAAATTACCATTTGGTCTTTTGTATTTTTCCTGACAAGAGCTTAAAACCTTTTTACTTCTTCCAAGATGAACAAATTATCACCTCCAGAGGATCTGGTTAACTTTATCTTCAGAACGGTCTCACTCACATTTCAAGTCAAAGATAGCAAATGCTGTTCTTTCTCATCACTTCTCAGTAAAATATTAGAGATTGTTTATTTATTTTTATTTTATTTGTTAATAGTAATAACTGTTACTTATTACAGTAACTATCACTTATAGGCAATGTTAAAATTTTTAAATATTTAGTAGCATTTTAGGACAATGGAAAATTGTTCAAAACAAAGAGGTTATCTGATTTTTTTTTCTCCTTTATCGTATTTCCTGGGAACAACTTTCCTTTTAGAAAGTTTTATGTCCTTTAGTTTTGATAGAGATCTTACTTCTGTGCTGTATTTGTATTAGTCTATTTACAGCATTTCTATATATTTATATTTCGTATTCAATTGACAAGGTACGGTTGATCAGACTAACACTTTCTGCTCTTAGCTGCTTGAATATGCATTCTTAAGCAGTGTGTAACAAGATACATGTCCCTATTTAGAGTCACTCTGTGGCTCCTAGCCACTCTGAAATTATTTTGAACTTTTAAAACCACTTAAAAACCCCACCCAAATCCACAATTTGAAATTTAATCACAACAATTATTTTATTATTTTACTATATTAAACAGGGAGGGGAAAAGGAAGTCAATTCATATAATTTTGCTAAAAAAAGAATTCAGGAAATGTTACTTCTCCAATTACATTTGAAATATCATAGGGTTATTTAATCCCATCTAAAACTCCTCTCAAGTACACCAACTCACCAGAATTCTGCACAATAGCTTAAGCTACACAGAGTCGGACTTCAGAAGGGTCTGTGGCCAGTCTGCCTAAGAAGTGGGCTTCAAAGATTGGCCTTATCCTGGAAAATTTGTCCCTGCAGCAAACTGCAAGAGCTCTAAAGAAACCTGTCTAGTGGGATTCAGAGATCAGCAGCTCTGCAGCAGACCAGGTATGCCACACTGAGGCTCCAAAATCCTTCTCTTGGAATCATTTGTAACCCGCCTTTTAACAGAAGGATATCCCCCAGTTTTGCTGTAAGGATCTTTGGAAGCCGAAGTACAACTTCCCAGGCTTCTCCATGTTTCTAGGTGAATGGATGAAGAGCTAAGGGGCTACGGGCTTGACTTGTGAGACAGTCTTCTAGGAACCATGGCCAAAGGGTGGCTCTGGCGAAGTAGATCTGAGAAATGCAGGCTCCAAGAAACTTCCTGGAAAACATGAGTGATAGCATGCAATACTAATACAATAGTGTCTTCATCATAATGGTGCCTATATACACTTTGTGACTTTTTTTTAAGTTTATGTGTTAGTTTGTTTGAAAATCTTAAAAACCATATACATGAAAATTGAAACAAACTCACTGAAACATCTTTGAAACCTGAGATTTCATAATTCTTCAAATAATTGTTTTTCAGCTGATAAATGAACTACCTATATGTGATATGGAAGGGAAAAGAAACCATAGCACTACGTTGAATACATATGAATTTGCAGTATATAAGTCAAGTTTGAAGTAGAGAGAAGCAAGTGCCTCTTAGAGGAAGTTCAGGGCTTATTAGGCCAACATTAATGATATTAGGCTGTAAAATACTACTTTACAATCCAGTGACAACTTTCACTACAAAAACACAGAATCAATACAGGTTTCAATAACCCTTCAAAATCTCTTTTTACAGAAGGATTAAGCAAGCAAAAAGAAACCCAAACAGCTCAGTTCCCACTGGTGCAGATTTTAGGAAAATGACAACCTATGGCAATCTGATGTTGTTAGTAAGAACTGTCACGTTTTGACATTGTCATTATGCATTTTCTGTATCTAGCTGTACAGGTAACAGGCATAGATACATAGCCAAATAGTGCATTCAGACAAAAACTGTAACAATGGGCATTCAGACAGGAAAGAGGAAAAGCTTTCTTACCTTGAGTACAGCCAAGCAGTGGAGCGGGCTGCCCAAAGACCTTGTGCAGTCTCCATCCTTTGGGTTTTTCAGGATAAAGACAAGCCAAAGCTCTGAGCAACCTAGTCTGATCTCAGAGGTGGCCATCCTGTGATCAGGAGGCTGGAGTAAACCCCTCATGAGGTTCTTTCCAACTTAAGTTATCCAATGATGTAAGTTTTATTAATTTATTTATTTTAAATAAGTCTAATGGGCTGATTGCTGAGAATATGACATCTGAAAATTTTCAGGTGTAAGCTTCCTTTGTTAGATCTTCCTATTTAGGCTACACCTCTAAATCAAGGAATTTTGAAAGAGTGAGGCCTGATGAAATGCAGTGACAGTATTATAAACACCCTTGCATGTGTTTGTAGTTTGCATATTGTGCGTTTCAAGGCACATCAAGGACAGCAGCAGTCTATTTGCACAGATGTCTTCAGCAAGAAGACACAATACTTTGCTGGCAAGTTAGACAATGACTAATAGTTTAGCTTCTTAGACCGTAGTATTAACTTAAAATATAGGAAAAAAACCTCAACAGATCAATTATATATCAGTAAGTCTGGAATGTTACAAAAGAATTGTTGTCACATGATTGCAGTGAAGATCTCTGCTATAGAGTACCTTGATAATTCTGGGATCACCAGAACTGCAGTCAGAGGTGTCAGCTGCTACTCCTTTTACTAACTAAAATACCCTTGATTTTCCAAACACCAAGAAAAGTACAAAATAAGCATATCTGGGTTGGTCTGATTTTCAGGGAAACTGATGCAGCCAACCAAGAACTTCAGTGGATTTGTTTAGCAAGTAGAGAAAAGACTCCTTCCAGAATGGAGGGATTGTGGCTGAAGTAATCCCAGTCTGAGTCATTTGAGATCTTATAATGTTGTTATAAAGATAATTTGGTGTCATGGGAAATAAACTATAAATCAAGGTATTTCAGATTGTGCTAGACTTATGACACAGCAATAGTGTGGCTATGGTCGTAGGCATATCGTCTTTGGGACAGGAATAAGGGAAGTTAAATGCCTCATATACCAATTTCCCACACTTTTCTGCCATTTCAAAATGCTCAGAAACCTGACAGAGGCTTTAGTCTTCTTTATTTCTCTATACGAAAGCACAGGCCAAGTTATAATCTAGCCTTCTGTGAACAGAAAGAGCTCAAAAAAGACTGTGAAAGTCATACATAGTTATTTTGAATTATAAAGGATAAATATTTGAAAGCTGGAATACAAATTGGATTAATTTATTTTTTCTGTCTAGTTCTGACTAGTGTTTAACTCAACGATTCAATTTTATTTAGAGCAATGCCTTGGTGGCTTCCTATGCTAGCTTATTTTCTGGTTTTCCTGGCTTTCTTTACCTCTCTGGTAGTTGTATGTAAGTGAAATAATAGCAAAATAAGAAAAAAAATCCAAATGTTAGACATGAGCATTGTGAGTCCTCAATTGATCTGATTTATGACAGTTCAGAACATAGTATTTTATTTGAAGGTACAGCCAATACTGTTGTATTTTGTTCCTTGTCTCTGGCTAACCACACAAGAGTTAAAATCTTGGTTCATACACCATCTTGGCATACAAGTAAAACAACATTTATAAAATCCAAATACAACACAACACTTTTCTATATTGCTTTCTTCTTCTACTCTCTGAAGTTGTAGAGTTAAATAAGATGGTGAGGCAGAATGTGGATTTATTTCAAGATTTAAAGAAAATAATTAATTAGTATTTAACACATACATTTTACACTTTATTTAAAAAGCAAAAGGCATATGTGACCACTTTATAAAGTAAACTTAGCGCTCATTATAAAAACTTCAAAATAAGAACCAAATATAATTTGCTCTAAGTTTAAAGCATGTTCTTTAATACTTCAAAATAAGGGTAGTTAGACTGTATTACAAGGAATAGGCCTTGTTTAGAATTCGTCTTTATTATGAAAAGTGGAGAGTGCTGCAGCATTTCAGTATACAATCCAACTACGGCAGTGCTGAAATCGGCGATGTCTTCAGACAAGACACTTATGAAAGATTTCTGAACAAGTGCTGTTGGCTCCCTCCACTGGTAGGAGGTTACTATTGCTGAGGCCATGGTTTCTCTGGAGAAAAAACTCAAAAGATGGAAACAGAAAACCTAAAGTACCAACAACTTCATAGCCCCGTGAAATGATTTATCAGTTTCCTTATGATGTACTATTAAAAAAAACAAACAAAAAGCAAAATACTAGTGGGATTTATGATTTGAACAGTAAAAAAAGGAAAAAGTAAATCATGGAGAGGGTTGTTTTTTTCTGTTTTAAATTAAATCTCTTTGGGTGGGAGCAGTGCATTCATGAAATGTTTGCCTCCACAGATTAATTGTATTTTTCCACCATCAGAGGTGAAAACTTTAGGTTATGAAGTTTGAGACTGTGTCTGTTCTACAGTAGATAAATACTACACAGATAATTTTTTAATGTGCTTTATCACTTAGTATAGGACCATTTGCCATGTCTGGGGGAGAAAACTTAATAAGAAACTTATCAGATAATTTTATTTAATACTAAACATGGTGTGCAAATAAAACTCAAATGTTCCTTGTTACCATTGAGACAAACTTTGCAATGCAGTTCATGCTACGCAAGATAGAGGACTTTCCTCCTCTCTGATTTAGCCTCTGGTCAAAGACTGAGAATATCAAGCAACTTAATCCTATTTTGAAACCTACTTATTACTTTCAAAGAACAATCTCTTTGCTGGCAATAGGGGACAGCACTTTACAACACCGAATGTAACTGATGCTTATACTATTAATCACTGTATAGCCATTTATGAACAGGCAATCCTTGCACAAGGAAACTTATCTAATGTTGTGCAAAGATGAATGCTAAAGAATCAAACAATATCTCTTTAAACATATTGGTTGTCCTGATCTCTTCAAGCAATTGGGTATTATTGCTTTCATTATTGCTTTCATATTCAATTTCTTCCTGACATTATTCATGGCAGCATCATTCTTTATGTAATATGTTGTAGATTAAGTAGATCTGTTTAAAAAAAGGTGGGTGATAACTTTGCTCGTAATAGATCACAATGTCTTTCTGAAACAGTTTCTGGGTCCTGCATCTTCATTTGTCTTCAATTTTTATGCCGTTTCCTATGTTTTTCTGCTTCTACCTGTGCTCCCAGATTTACTACTGTTTCCTAAAATGCACTGGAATGTACTTCCTCAAGCTACATTTTGTTTTGGGAATTCTGTGAAAGTAATCCTAAAGGTTATTTTCTTCTTGTTCTCAAATCATAATTCAAAATACACATAGTGAATGTGATTCAGTTATAAAAAATAAGTATACCCAACCCACTTTGCTTCCCACAAACCAGATGATGCTGTTCCAGGGGTCAATACAGATATCAACTTCTTGCCTTTGAAACCTACAAGCAAGGACTGTTGGCAGAGCTCTATGTGCTTACAACATCTGTCACAATGTGAAGAAATGATTTCACATAAGAATTGATAAAACCTGGTTATTCAATACATTTTTTCAATTCTTCTGACAGCATCTTTGCTGAAACAATCACTTCAGTGGGAATGAATTGCTTAAAAATTACACACCTGGGCAGCTGAAAATCCTGACACAACCTAAAGGAAATAATGTTGGTGACTTCTTAAAACTGTTAAAAATATTATGACACAATGTCCCTGCACAGAAATAAGAATTCTTCATTTTTATATTTCCATTTTCCTGAATTTCTGAAACAAGATGAACTTATGGGTTGTTTTTTCTAAATATGTGGTTTTATAATTTCTAATTTCTTCATGTTTCTGTATAACTGTATAACCTGCTTATAGTTGTAAGTTTTTTATAAGTAAAAGCTTCAAACATTAAACATTCTGTGTGTTCATATTGTATGCACATCAATGGAAAATTAAATTTCATGGGAGAAAAGAAATGGTGTTTCAACTGTTGTGCACAGGTTATTTTGAAATTTGTAACAGTTAAAAACTGTAGGATGCATTCAATGTACATCTAAGAAAGCACATGACTAATTAAGAGAATAAAGACTTGCTTTGTGTCATAAAATTGCAGTTTCCGAAAGATGTGTCTCTCCTTTGCGATCCATTGTTGTACCCCTCTCTTGCCTCTTAGCACCAAAGGGGAATCTTGAGAGAACAGACACACATAGTTTACTGAGAGATTTTGATCTTCTGCGTGTAATGAGTAAGAAATAGAACTAGGGTCCAAGCAGAAGTATGGAGTTGACAAGTCATCTCAAAGAACTGCTCTTACTTTAACATAAATATCTTATTTATAAGCCTATTAAAATTGCTTAACTTATGACTGAGCATAGTAATTTTTTCCATATCTTTGTAATGGTTGGGATAGCCTACATGAAAAATAATGCAATCCTATGCCACTTTCTGTTCTTATCTGTGTCTTATCTGTGCTGTGTCTGCAGCAAAGTTGCTTTTGCTGATTTCTGCTATTTGAATTAGACTGCCTTAGCAACTACCTGTTCTGACAAGTCACTTGTGTTGATAATGTGGAGTGGTTACTGAGGGCCACAATGCCTAAAAATGGTCTTGAGAATCAGAAATGTTTTTGAGTAGTTGAAGGTGTCTTATTTATTTATTTATGTATTTATTTATTTTAATCTATCTATAGGCAAAGACTTGATACTGAACGGAAAGTTGGTGTGAGTTATTGAGAAAACCCTAAGATGCTTTCATGTAAAAGAAGCAACTAATTTATTTTGAGATGCCTTGGGGGTTTAATTATATTTTCAGAATTTATTCCTTAAATATATAAAACACTTTTGGTAGGTCCAATGCATTATAGATGTAATAGTACAGAGTCTATGGGGAAAGATGCAACAGCCCAAAATCAGGCACCTAGGCAAGGTTTACATGTGGAAGGCAGATGTGATCTATCCAAAAACTGCATCTCTGTTCAAACTATAATAAACAAATTCTTCTGTGGTTAACTAAATCATAACCATTTGAATCGGAAATAACTTTTTTGAGGAAAAGATTTTTAACTATGAAAGGAAACAAAGAAGCCAACACAAGTATGGCAAATGTCAGACTAAAAGATAATATTTCAAGCTGCTAGGGTTAGCAGCCATCCTTGTATATCATCATATTCAATTGTTTTTTGCTGAATATTTAGGCTATGATTATCTAAATTCTAAAGACAAAATGTGAAATGTTGCTACTTGTGCAATGCTGCTACTAGGTAATGCTACAGTATAAATCTCTCTCCTTCTCTTGGCTTCTGTAGGTTGCTAGAACTAAATGCTTATGACAGCACTGCCAGAATTGGACTTTGTGGCAGCAGAACTCTCTCATGCATTTCTCCAGTCTCACCTTCAAAATGCAATTCCTGCAGAGATGTCACTGAGCTAAAATGCAATATGCAGAGACCTCTAGAGACTGGAAAGCTAAACTGCACCTAATGACATGCAGGTACAGTTCTGTGGTGTGTAGTAATGAAATCGTTTGGGGAACTATAAAGCACACTATAAAAAGAACAGGTAACATTCAGACTGTTTTAATCTGTTCTGTAAAAGTCAAGTTCTTGAAAGTGATATAGTTTAGCTTATTTTCTTCAAAGGTAGTCATTAAAGTATGGTAAAATACATTTACCAAATGCCAACAAAGGTAAAAGATACTTCATTTTTACGATAAAACCCACAAAACCAAACAACAAAACCAAACCCTGAATGCATTAGATGCTTTGCTTGTATAAAACCCACAGTGTTAAATAACAGAATCTTCAAAATAGTTATGCTTCAATTACTGTGTTGTGAGCTCCTGAAATTTGGAATTCATTTGTTAACCCATTGATATGTAAGACTGTGCTTGTTTTTCATTTGCCTGAAGTCTGTTCAGAGGCTGCATCTCTTAACATTGTTTGAGAGATGTTACAAGGTTCCTGTTGAGTTCAGAGCTAATTACAGTTCAGAAAGAAACGTTTGCAGGATTGTCATTAGCCATGCTTATAATTCAGGTGAAGGTGTTACCTCATTTATTTTCCCAGTGAGCAGCTCTTGGTATGTTTGACCACAGAAAAATGTGCTCACCTTGAAGTACACTGAAGCTTGCAACTATAGCTACAGCTTAACCTCTGTGTTTCCACTTTATGTTGTACTTTATAGTGCTATTCAATTTCTGCAAGTCCTTAGCTCTCTGCTGTGTAGAAATCAGTGGGTCCTTTTTTATGTCTGTTTGAACACAGGGAATTTGACTTGGAAGCAGAGAAGATCTTTAATTTTTAGCTTGATGGGGTCTTTCAGACAATTGTGACAATATATCCTCTAGGCGTTGACTGTGGATGTACTACTAGTACCAAGCACTGCGTTTTTCAGAGTTCTGATTCTATCGAGACAGAGCAGAGAGGAAATTGTGGGTTTGCTGGTGCTGAAAGACCATCATACAGATCTGAACCAGATCCTAAATATTTCAACAGTGTTGACACATGAGGTTTTTTTAATTAATTAATTTTAAAATTGAATTATTCAATCCTTGCCTAAAAGTGGAATTCACTAAACCAAATTACTGACCAAGCAGAGCTAATTTTAGAATTAAATGATCATCAGAGGCAGGCAGGCATCTGTGTTTAGCTTTTCAGGTCTAAAATGATTGATACATTTATGTTTTGCTAATGTTATTTCCTGGACCTGTCCCTGTTTCAAGCAACTTTGATTGCTAGTGTGGAAAACTTGTGACTGCATCCAAGTAAACAAAAATACCTCTTGACAATATGAAAGCAGACAAAGTAGCATGAGCCTAAATTCCAACTCTGGAAATTAGTTTTGATTTGGGAACTGCAATTCCAGATTTTTCATATCACAGCTAAATATTCTACTACTTTCATCATATTCATTAAAACTATCATGCATGCCTAATGTCTGTAATGTCTGTGATTGCATTATACCTACAATGAAACTACATGTTTATTCCTTGAAACTCTTTGTCCTTCAGGCTATTAAATGTGTTTTAAGCCAAGGATTCTACATTCACTTAAGAAGTTAATGTCAATGAATGAATGAATGAGTGTCCAAGAGAGCTTGGGGAATTAAAAGTCTTGTTTTTAAAATTGTATAAAAAAAGCAGAATTTCACTTTTTACTACTTAGTACTCTGTGAATTGGACTTTCTTTTTTTTCTAGAAAGGTAGAAGAAATATTCAAATCATTAATTAATAATAAATAACTAATAAATATTCAAATTCCCCTATGAACAGAATCTCAAAAACTTCTCTCAAAGAAACCTACCTAGAAAATGAACTTGCCAAATAAACGTTGGAGATAAAATGCAGCGAATGAAACAGAAACTAATATGCTGGACTATGTCTAAAATGGTTCACTGGAGTTCTGTGGACCTTTTTCTCACAGAAGATTTAAGCCTTGCTGAGGGCAGGCTGGCAGGTACTTTGTGAAGGCAGTCTGCCTTGAGGTGTGTGCAAAGGTAGAAGAGATTTTCATAGGCTTTCAAAATGCATTTGAAGAAATCATGTGTGTACTGACATCCAAACTTTCAGGGTCACTTCTCTGAGAACACTCATTTCATGCTACCAGTCTTTATGAGCAGCAGAACTGTCCTGCAGGAAAGAAACTAGTGCCTTTGATAGATGCTTGTAGCAATTAATTGTAAGGTGCATTGACTTTAGCTTTGCTTTGAGCATCCAAGTAGAGGTACTGAAAAATGTGCCCATTATTTTGCACATTTTCATCTAAGTACTGATCTGGTGGTTGGTGCATCACAACCTGTCAGTTCTTGTGTTCATCTGTGTTTTCACCTGTAATGAACTTTAATTGGATGCACTGGGGCTTAACTTTTTTCTTTTTTAAAGTCTAACCACATGACCCTATATTTTATACTTTTCCCATGAAGTTAACAAAAGATGAGCTTCTGGGAACAAGAAATATTGATTTCCACTCTCCCTCATCACCTGCTATTAAATCATCTTTTTTGGTTCTTCACTTCTGTAAATACAAAACAGGTAAAGGTTCAGACTTCAGAGTAGGAAAGGAAGATACCTGCTGAAATGAAATAAATGAACCCAAGAAATTGAGCTCATCTGTTTCATTTTCTCCAGGTTTTCCACAATATATTTTCTTCTTCCTTCCTTAAAATACAGTACTGATGTTGAAAGTCCTGCTTGTACTTTGTGAAGAGACTAAAGTTATCATCTGCCCTTCTGATTCTTTGTCAAGAAAGTCCTGTCTAGGTTAAATACAACTGAGCAGGAGTCTCACTTCCTTGTTTAGTTTTGATCTTATACCTTGTGTGATTGCTTAAGTAATACCCAGACTGTATATAACGTATAGTTCTGATGGTCTGGAGATCAGTATTGAACCAAGTCACTCTGCTTCTCTAGGTGGCTTGTACATACACACATATGCAGGAGCACCTGAACTGATCTGTGCACCTATTTTTTGCCTAAGTTCCTTCAGAATCACTAATTTAAAGAGAGAGGAGAGAGTCCTAGCCACTAGGTTATGCTGGCAGAGTGGGAGACAAGAGAGAGGAGCACACTATTTTGAAGTGGTGCAGATTTTATGAACAGAGCAAAAGAAGTATGCCACTGGTAGGAGCAGTCAAAACTGAAAGAAACTCAATGCCTGATCCAACATTTAGACTTTTCACATTAGACAAACATTTGATAAAATTTGACCAAAAACTGTAAGGGGAGGGGGGAGGGGGAGGAGAAAGGATTCTTATTCCTTGTATTAATAATTATTCTCTAATCGCTAGGCTCAGCAAGTTTGTGCAGCTTGCACTTCTAATCCAAAATCTACTATGTAAAAGGCAAATATTTCTGCTGCCATTGATCTGTCTTTGTCCAGGGAAGCCACAGAATTCTTTTTTGCCACCTCATGTCTTGAAATTTTCTATGTAGCTCACCATGTGTTGCATAGATTTTACTTAATTTAGAAGTTAACTAAAGGTCTAATTTTTTGAGGTAAGAATAAAAAAACTGACACTATCACTGAGCAGCAGGAATTTGTTCAGTAAAAAGCAGTAGATGAAGATAAAATACTATTTGAAGTTTAGTAGATTATTACCATAAATGAGTCCACTGACTTTTGGAACTTCACTGGCACAAAATTGACTGATTATACCTGTATTGGTTGCCCAATTTTTGAGAATGATGAAATTTAATGAATGAGCTAAGCATGACCACTGTTGGCTTTCAGGCAGCCTTTTTGAGAGCTGCTGAAACTAAATCAAGGCATAGGTCATTTGGCTTGATATGTTTAGTGAAGGAACAGAATAAAAATAAACAGTTTCTGATACATTCAAAATAATACATTAAATGTTTGGCTAGAATTATGGTGATATAACCAAAGTCTGAAATTGCAGTTATAATACAGTAAGATGATCATGAGCCAGGGTCTCGGTTTTTAACTAAATGTCAAGTCAGAAGGATTGAGCACTGTGTAAATCTACTAATACCTATGTCCAAAGTCAGAATTACTCCTATTTTTCTCCCTTCACTCCTGTTTCACCTCATAATATTTTCATTAACACTGGCCACAAAATGAGCCTGTTGAACTTGAAACTAGCTCTAAAAAAATACCTGCTGTCATATATATTAAGCATACTGGTACCAGCAGTACTCAGTCATGTATACTACTAGTGAAAAACAAGTGCTGCTTGGCTGCCATGGGTGGTTCTTCAGTGCTCTGCAGTAGTAACTCTCAAAAGTTTAATAGTCATAAGGGAGAAATTAAGTGAAGAAAACACCAATCACCATATTAATTGTAAGGTTGTAAGGAGCTGGATGAATCAGACATAGGAACTTGCTGTGTTGAAATGGAGAGAATCAGGATGAAGGAATGTTACTGAAATAAATCTTAAGTAATTTAATTAGTTATCTTGGCATGCAAGAAGGATGGTGTAAATGAGATTTACTAATGACACAAAGCTGAAAAGCTTTGCCTTGACAGAAGAGAATGAAAATGTCAAACAAACAAACAAAAAAAAAGGAATTGAGTTAGAAAAATTGAATGAAGTTAAATGCTATAAATATAGATTGCATATGTATTATAAGTGAGTATCATTCATTCTACCACAAGAGTGACCAACTTTATTTAATTGGAAGAAAGTCTAAAATTCCAAACTTATTGGATAGCATGGGTGTCTAACATTAATTGTCTTTCCAGGCACTGACTCTCTTGGCATTCCTTCCAAATGCTTTTCTGTACCCCCTAGGAAAAGGCTTTCTAAGGGTAAGGAATTGTTCTGTCAAGTGTCTGCTGGGTGGCTGTAGAGATATTTGAAGCTTTTGAAGACTAATGATGGTGGATAAAATCTCTAATTCTTTTTGCTTACCCAAAACAGATATGGTTTTGCATTACTGTTTGCCATCCCATCACCTCACCCTATCTAGGCAGCCTATACAGAAGCATCTAGAAGTCAGTCACAAGTGGACCAAAGCTCATGTCCACTTCCAGGCTTAAAAAAACAGAGAATTGATTCTTTTAGTTTCCTTGTAAAGATGACTAGGCCTTGGGATTGCAGCTAAGTCTGAACGATCAACCTCTGTGCATCCTTCCACACCCCAGATGTCTTCTAGAAGAACCAGCATAGATTAATTAATTGAACTGGAGGTTAACAAACTGAACTAGAGAAAACACTGGTAAGCATGTCAATTATAAGACAATGAGGAACAAGGTGAATTTTTCTTTAGAAAGTCTTAGCAAAAAGGTTCCAAAGTCAACTTGGGAATTCCAACATTATTTTTCTCCTAGGAAGAAGCTTTCATCAAAATCAAAAGTAAATTAAAGTCTTTTTATTCTTATTATTTTGTAATTATGTATTTTACTTTAGAAAGCTGTGATTCTTTATTACAAATATGCATAATGTGAAGTGTTTCCATATAGAAAAATAAAGACAGTAGAATCAAAGTTCTCAAAACACAAAAGTAGAACATTTTAGAAATCATATAAAAATCTCTTGAAAAAATAGAAGTTTGTGTTATTTCCTGCTAGAAAGTTCTTTCTCCCCTTCACCACTTTATAACCATTCCAAATAATAGCTTACAATTAAGTGAAATGTGTTGTAATGACATTTTACTTCATTACATCATACATTCACATGGAATATGAACTACAGAGTGGGGGATTGCTGAATGACTTAATTTAAATATCACAAATATTCCTGTTGTGTTTCATGTTGTGGGCAAAACCACAAAATGAGAAATACATAATGGAAAGGTTAGATGAAGATTTTTAAAGGAGAGAGGCAATTGTAGCACTGTAAATATGTTGAAATAGTACTACAGAGTACAAAGTATAATCGTGTTTACTAAAAAGGAATGCAGAATGTGTAGTGAGGAGACAGATGTCAGCAGTATAGGAATCATGAGCCTGTCTTTTTCTAGGACAAAACATTTTAGTTTCATTCTTCAGACCTGTTATTAAAAGTATTCCATGAATACCAAAACACTATCTCCCTCACTTTTGTTTCCCACTTTTCCATTTATGTATTTCAAACGAATTGATTTCCTTCTTAATGAGTCAATTGCAATTGATACTTGCAATGAATTATAGCCATGTTCTCCAACATTGTTCCACAGGGAGTTCTACAGCACACAGAACAGTCTGTTGAGCACCCAAACTGCTTGCATTAGATTACTGAGTACTGTAAACTTATTTTCTGTGGGCATAAAGTCAGAGTTAAAAACAGAAGCTTCACTCTAAGGGTTGGAAAGCGACTTTTAGATAACTGCTTATTGCACAAACCCACTATCATAAATGGCAGTCATTTTGAGGTTGGAGAATTAGCTGTAAACTTGTAACCCCCTCAGCAAGTTTTGTGTGCCTCTGTCCTTTAGCAAGTATTCAGTGCAGCAACCCAAAAAAAACCAACCCAAAACATCACCAACTGAACACACTACTGGTGTTAAGGTCATTCAATACAGTCTTTAATGCTCTTAGATCATGTCTTTAATTACAATAAAGTAGTATCTTTTCTATTGCTTATTTACCTATTTTGTCAGAGCTCTGTTGGCATGGAAATAATGAGACCTTTTCTTTACTTGTTAATGAGGATTATCTTGTCTTTGCATATGAACTCAATTGCTTTCAGAATCCTTATCAACAACTACTTCTGCATAAGGGCATTTTTCCATTATGGCCTTTACTTATTTGTCACCCTAATTAGACTTTTCTTTTCAGAAGGCTTTTAAGAGATGAAAGAATGACATTGACATAATTATCAGTCTATCTCTTTTTAAGAATATGCCTTCCTACCATACTTATTAGCTATCGCACATACAAAGCATGAAGACTCCAAACTTATATCAGCAAATTTATACAGAATTAGTTGGTATTTCACAATTTAATCTCATAGAAACATAGAATAGTTAGGGTTGGAAGGGACCTTAAGATCATCTAGTCCCAGTCCCCCTGCCATGGGCAGGGACACCTCACACTAAACCATAAATCATCAAGTTTTTCCTAAAACTGTAGGTGAGAAGTGGAAATTACAGGCAAGCTACTTTCAAAATGTCAGAAGTTTGACTCCAGATAGCATCCAGTGTTTTAGAAGTAGGATATCCCAATCTTTTCCTGTATAAAAACCTTTTAGTTAACAAAGCCATCTCAAAATTTAAAAATGTGTTTTGTTCAGGGAAAAGCATACAAGATGAAAATAGATGAGGACAGAAAACTGAACAAAAAGAGCATGCTGAGATTTTGTTTTCTCCAAATCAAATAGGAGCACCCAGTTGCTTAATACCCAGACCTGTGGAACTCAGGGGAGAATGGAAATGTCAGTGAATCCAATTGTTGGTTGAAGGCCTGGCTTGGTATTTCTTTTTGTGAAAGAAGCAATCTAGAGGATTTCAGTCACTTGTCTGGGATTGCCATCAAGATTCTGCTTTTCTTCAGCTCCTTTTCCATTGGAAAGAAACATTCAGGTTGACTTTTCCACTCTGAAACTGGACTCTAAAAACACTGTCTGGAATTTGGTAATGTTTTATTCAGTAATGGTTTTAATCCCCAAGTCTCCCAGATGAGATTCTTCTAACTGCTAGATATATTATTGTAGCAACAGCTTGACATACCTGTTGCATGATGAGTAGCATACCACACACTTGTAAAATGCAAAAAATATTAATGTTTTTAAAAAAAGTAGAAGTACAGCTGGCATTCTGAATAATGTAAAACATATTTAATCCCCAAGTGATTTTGTTTTCCTTATTTACATATATTGTACTTTAATTTTTCTAGTGTCCATGGTGCACTACCTCCTGTCCTTCCACACAGACAGTTTCTAAAGCCCAAAGCACCTCAGCAGCTAGAGCAGTCAATATCCATAAACATTCTCTATTTCTCTAAAGACCTTCAACTACCATGTTGTTCTGTTTCAGTTTTCTACCTTGGTAACAGCCATATAAACATAAGCAAACATACAAGTAAGAAAAAAAGAAACAAAACATGTGAATCATATATTATTCATTTAAGGTAATAAGCTTTCATTAGACATAGATTTTTTTTTCTTAGCTTTCTAATTATTAATGAGAGCATTTAGAGAAATAACTTGAAAAAATATCTAATATTGATTTCTTTCCATAGTCTGCACAATGTGAATCTGAACTCTGATGCTTTATGAATCAAGATTTAGTAATTTTCCTAAGTTTCCTCACAGCCAATATTAGTACTAAAATAACACATAATACTGTATTTTCTCATACTTGAACAAGTATAAATTATATTGCATTGTAGTGTGCCAATGTCTTGTGAAGTCACATAAGGGACCCATGCCATAAGACATATGTATGTCTCTAATCATCCTCAGTATACAATATTTTCTGTCATCACCAAACAACTGGAAGCAAACAAGGTCATTCAAAGCATTTAGAGCATATGTATTTGCATGCTGAGAAGCATGGAAATTTGGGGTATGTAAATGCATATCTGCAGACAGTCCTCCATTCTTCCTTCTCTCCACAAACTATTTTACTCTTTCTTACAGACAAAAAATATTGTGCATGGATCCCATCAAACTCCACACTAATTCCTTCCCATGAAATGTGGACAAAATTTAAAACAGCTTGAAGCTGAGCCTGTCTCGGTTGAGTCCAAGACAATTTAACTTTAAAGAGCAATTCCATACTTTTTGCTGTCAGAGGGTAGCTAGCTGTTAAGTCAAAAGGGGAATCAGAAATCCCACCTTCCAGCTTACCTTTCATAAGTTAAACATCCACCATCAAGGAATGAATGTGTATTCCAAACTGTAAGCCCAGCAAAAGCTGTCCAGATTTTATATGAAATGGTTCTGCCTTCTCTGAATATTAACAATTCCACCAGGTATTTAAGTGTTGGGAAGAGCTGTTCATAACTTTTATTGAATTTATAGGTATTGAATGTAAATGATAGGTAGTTCAAGATTAAAAGCACACAGATCATGTTTAATGTGTCTTTCCATCTAGGGAACAGGGTTTATTATAATAATTGCTTGGGTTTTGTTTGTTTTTTTTAAATAATTTTATTCTGTAATGTCTTGTGATGCTTTCATTAGTTCTGCTGACAAATTTTCAACAGCAAAATTACCCACTTCATAATATTTCTTATCTGAAATTGTAGTATAGCATATATAGAATATGATGCAGAATTTATGTTGTATGTAAGGCGAAGCTATAAAAGTTTAATATAGAATCATAGTTTGATAAATCAAAGTAATGTTATTTGTTTATTATATATATATAGATGTGGTCATAAAATGCTTTCTACTTAATGCTGTCTGACTGCTCTGACACAACTCTTAAATGACTAAGAAATAGGAAAGTATACTATGAAAGTAATCAGCAGATAAAACTAACGCTGCTGAAAAATTCTGTTCTGCTATCATAACAGTTCTTTAAAGGTAACTTAGCACCTTTTTAAGGAAAATGAGCCCATGCAATGACATTCATATCTATTCATAACATGCTTTTAGCAGCACCCAACTTGCCCATGCACAACACTCCAACTGTGCTGGCAGAAGTAAAACCCTCAAAGCTTGTAAGACTATCACATGCTAAAGTTTGGGTTTTATCCCTGTTTTTAGATGTTCATGTCAGCTAAACAAGCCTCAGAATTAGAAAAATGTAAGGACAAGAAAGCAAATATTGCAGCAGTAGCAGAGAATTTAAAAATTCTCTTTTTATTTTATATAGGTAACAGATAGATGAGATATTACCTGAGCCCTCTATTCTCCAGGGAGAAAAGACCTCACTACTTCAGTCTTTACTCACAGGGAAGGTTCTCCAGCCTGGTAATCCTCTCAAATATGGTAATCTTAAATTATTGCAAAAAGTTTCAATTTTAATTATCCCAAGGGAGGTCTAAGTAAGACCAAGTTGGGCAAAAGGACTTTGAATTATAAACTGGAATTCTTTCATATTACTTCCACTAAAATGAACAAAATAACTTTGTGTATTTTTTGTCATTCTGACATGATCAGAGTCTATTTTTGGCATCTGAAAATTCTTCAAGTTTTATGAACTTTAAAATTGAATTTGTTATGGAAGTTAAATGTGAAAAAAAGTGATAAGCAAATATCACTTTTCTTCATGAGAAGAGGAAGTTTATTGAAATATATGTCATTGTGCAGCATTTCCATGGCTGAGACATATTTGACTAGAAAGTGAAAAGGAAGAACATTTCATCAGCTGATATTAATAGTGTATCTAGCACTTATGATGGTGCATTTTCAATACAAATGAAATAGTTTTGCATGATTCTTGCACCATAATGTCTTACTGCTCAATGTGCAGAGGTAACTGGAATAGGCAGATAGTTCAGGTGCACATCAGTTTATTTCAGTTGTTCCACAATATATTCTTACTCTTGCTTTTCTGTTATTGTCTCCTACTGTCCTTATATAGTAGAGGGAAAAGTTGTGCACAGCAGGAATGTGGAAACCTTCACTATGACAGTCAGTATTTCCTTTTTGTTTAGGAGGATAAGAGTAAAAAGGGAATTTTACTGATTTGCGATTCATATGACAGTGATAGAATTCCTGCTGAAAAGTGAGCTATTTATTTGATAACAATGTGCCATCTAATAATAATTCAGCAGGGAAGTGAACTAAGCAGCATATTCATCAGCAAAGGGGATTCCCAACCAAGTGATTATCTGCTTTCCAAATTTTATATTGAAAGCAGACTGCTGTGAATCACTGCAGCAGCTATCATTACTTGCAGTCTTTCTAGACAGCAATCCCTATGCACTGTGAATATTTACCGTTATAATGAAACACTGAGTCATCTGATAATCCCAGTTCTAGTACTAGATATCCAGCCTAAAATAACAACCTGTAGAATCATTATATTTTCTCTCCCTTGTTGTTTTTTGCTGTTGTTGCTGAGGTTTTGGGGGTTTTGTTTTTGGTTTTAAATCATGGAACTGATCTGAATTATTCAAAGGCAGCAATACAATCTATTTTATGTGGCTGAGCCAAGTCCCATTTGATTGTGTTCTCTTCCATTTGTATTCTGTTTAAGTGGATCTCATGCCATGCAGCTAAATGTGAACCGCATGACAGACAGTGCATCCTTGTAAAGTATTTCATGCTGTTGGGAAAGATGAAATTCTCATTTCTCTAAAAACTATTTTACTGTATTTTAATGTGGTGACAGACAACAAATTCAAAGCATAATCATGTTACTGTTATGGAATTATACCTGGCATAATCAGTCCTTACTGTAAAGTCTGAACTATAGCTGTAATCCTGCCAAGGCCACCACTTAAAGTGGTGGACACACAGATCTCTCCAGCAGCAACACTGCTGATGAAATTCACAGGACTGCTGGAATTTATAACTCCAGACAACAAAATAAAATAAATATATTTAAAAACACTAAAATATCTGAAGTCATAGAAAAAAACCTGCAGATCTGAAGAATAATTCAAGGATAACTATAGTCACAAACACTCAGCTATGGTGTTTTATGGCTGAAAGGCAGGACATACTCAGGCCACTAAGAGCACATAAAAATGCTTATGAAGCTGTCAAGTAAAATCTTTATACCAACCAACATCAGTATGTTAATGTTAAGAAATTAAGCTTTATTTTTTTTGAAGTTGAGACCATTTTCTTCCAAATTTCAAGATGCAATTGCATGTTTTCTCCTTACCATAACATTTATCTTTCAATGTAGTGGGACAGGCAGGAGGATATGACAATCATCCATATTTTTAATAATGAAGTAGCTTGTCTCTGATTGTCCTGAGGAAAGCCTTCCTTAGAACCAGTACTGTATGTGTCAGTGCTTCTTTGTTTGCTGCATTACAGAATGGTAGGATTTGCCTGTGCTTACACTAGGGTTGGATTTGACAAAGTTATATGTTCAAATAACTTAAGTAAACTTGTTACTCAAAAGTCTGAAACTGATTGATTAAGCAAGTAAGTAATCCTTGTTGTTTTCATTAGTATCACATTTTCCTTGCATACTAAAGTGGAAAAGATAAACTTGGGAGCACTCTAATGAATTGCTGGGAATACATGGTAGTTATCTAATGGTACCTTTCTTTTGGAATGTAATTTATCTTCTTCAGTTTAATTGACTTGTTTAGTCAAATATCACACTGCCAAGCAGAATTTTTGAAAAAGATAATTCAACAGTTTGCTAAACTATGATCACATACATATCTAATGAGACTTCAAAGCAAATCATGCTTTGTGGATGCATGTGGTGCAGTAGGAGCAGTTCCTAGCAGAAGAAACTGTTAGACAAGGGTAAAAGGGACTATTTTACTTAAAAAGCTTTCTTGTTATTCCACAATGTATATCATTAGCAGCCTTCGAAAAGGGGACACACAAAAAGAAAAGCTGCAAATGACATTATTTCCTTACCATCAAGAAAGTCAGAGACCTTCTTCTGTCCACCAAATATTTTTCTAATAATATATTTTGGTTTTTTTTTTAAGCTGTAAAAGTTAAAGAGGATTGTCTCCATTGATTATTTTTTCATGACCATGAAAGTCTAATGAAGATTTTTTGGCTGAAATTAACAGGTATTTTAATTGTTGTTTTTACATATAAAAAGATATGTCTTGATTATCAAGGAAGACTTCATGAGACAGTTAATGATATTTTTTTGTTAGAAGAGGTAAAACACTTCAAAATGAAAAGCTGAAGAAATTAATATTTCCACTATAAAATTTTCATTGGCTTTTGTTATTAATTCTCTGGACTTTAGTTTCTGAGTTCTTTTCAGAAAAAAATGTTCATCTTTCTTAACTGCAGTGACAAAAAGTTTAAAACTTCAAGATGATAGACTGCACATTTACAAGCAAAACTAAGGAATACTTAATTTTATTTTCATCAGATAGATATGACAAGTAGCTGACTGAGCAATGAAATTTTTAGAAGATGGGTTCTGCTTTGAGTCATATGGTTTCATTACTCTATAAAGAATGGTTATATGTGTCTATGGTTTCTGTACTCCATATACTCTGCCCTGCGGAGAAGGACTTCGGGTTTTGGTCAATGAGAAAATGAACATGAGCCGACAGTGTGCACTTGCAGCCCAGAAAGCAACCGTATCCTGGGCTGCATCAAAAGGAGCGTGACCAGCAGGTCGAAGGAGGTGATCCTGCCCCTCTACTCTGCTCTCGTGAGACCTCACTTGGAGTATTGTGTGCAGTTCTGCTGTCCTCAACGTAAAAAGGACATGGAACTGTTAGAACAAGTTCAGAGCACGGCCACGAGGATGATCAGGGAACTGGAGCACCTTCTGTATGAAGACAGGCTGAGAAAGTTGGGGCTGTTCAGCCTGGAGAAGAGAAGGCTGCATGGAGACCTCATAGCAGCCTCTCAGTGTCTGAAGGGGGCCTATAAGGATGCTGGGGAGGGACTCTTCATTAGGGACTATAGTGATAGGACAAGGGGTAATGGGTTAAAACTTAAGCAGGGGAGGTTTAGATTGGATATAAGGAAGAAATTCTTTACTGTGAGGGTGGTGAGGTACTGGAATGGGTTGCCCAGGGAGGTTGTGAATGCTCCATCCCTGGCAGTGTTCAAGGCCAGGTTGGATGAAGCCTTGAGTGATATGGTTTAGTGTGAGGTGTCCCTGTCCATGGCAGTGGGGTTGGAACTAGATGATCTTAAGGTCCTTTCCAAACCTAATTATTCTATGATTCTATGATATTACGAGTTCAGAAAAGGTCAATGAAACTGGTGAAGGGCCTGGAGCACAAATCTTATGAGGAATGGCTGAGCAAACTGGGATTGTTTAGCCTGGAAAAGAGAAGGCTCAGAGGGCACATTCTTGCTCTCTACAACTATCTGAAAGTAACAAACAATAGAACAAGAAGTAGCAGCCTCAAGCTGTGCCAGGGGAGGTTTTGGTTGGATATTAGGAAAAAACTTCTTCACCAAGAGGGTGATAAAATATTGGAACAGGTTACCCAGGGAAGTGGTAGAATCATCCTCCCTGGAAGTGTTCAAAAAACATGTAGATGAGCCGTCAGTGATGTGGTTTAGTGGTGGTATTGGCAGTCCTGGGGTAATGACTGGACTTCATGATCTTAAAGGTCTTTTCTGACCTAGTTGATTCTATGACTCTATTCTGTGATTCTACATCTAATAAGAGATAAACTCTATTCAGTGAGGCATTCATAATCTCTTTCTTCTCTGTAAGTTTTTATTATAGCTTTAATAATATACCTGGTCTCATACTGCAGATATACAGGAAACCATGCGGGCAACATGCTGCAAATTTTCCTCAAAGCACTATTCTGTTTCCATCTCTTAAGTTAAGAAGAAACTGTCCAACAGATGGTAAAGCTATTGGGCAGAGAAGAGGCAGAACATTTGTATAAACCTTGTTTCCTCAAGAAAATAGATTGAAAATCTCCATATAAACATGATGGATTTTATAAGAATTCAATCAGATTAAATATTTGGTGAAGTAATATTACCATCTGCAATGCAGATCTACACCCCTATCAGGATGCTGGCTATTCACATACTTCCTACAGGTTTTCTTGTCACCCAGGTTAAAAGGTTAGCCTGTGTTCTGAGTCTAATCCTTTTGCATCACAGTTCTCTTCAGAATAACAGACACAAAATATTACTTGTCTCATTTTTATGCATCAACAGATCCTTTTCAGTTACAAGATAATCTTACGGCCTCTTGTTATTTAATTTTATATATTTACTTTTAGTATGCTGTTTCTCTAATGATTATCTGCATGGATGCAATTCTCCCCAGAGATGTGGAAAAGAATTGATCCTGAAGATCTAGATAAGTAAGAAAACTCTTTGAGATCTGAATTGTGATAATATACAAGTTGCTATATAGTTATTTAGAAAGTCTGACCTTTTTCATTGTATATCCAGCAGCAAAATTTGGACACGATAAGAACTGTCTTTGATTAAAAAATATTGAGGTTTTTTTTATTCCCTTGTTTTGAGTTTGGAATGTCCTCATAAGGAAATGAGATGTGATAATGACAGTTGCTTTTGAATTGCCATGATATTTAATGCAATAAATGTAAGAGCAATGTGACTGTTTTCAGAGATCTATACAAATCCTACAAGTAGCTGTTCAGACAAATATGCATATTTTAGCATGGCTAATATCCATTTCATTTCTTAAGTGAGGGCGGGTGTCAGTGTTGACTTCGATCTGAGCTTTCACTGAAGTCAAGTGTGCTCAGATGGATTTACAAGTTAGATGTGTAGTAGACAAAACTTCATGAAAAACAGAACACTTCCTAATCACAAAAAAAAATAATTACTGTGTATGTTATATGAAGTGGCTAAAAGCAAGGATCTTGCAACAAAGTTGCAACAATACAACAAGTTTTCAGTACATTTCTTGTACTGATTAAAATGTTTGTTGTACATCCTCACCTATGAAATGTAAAGAAATGCAATAACATAATTTGGTGAAAGTCAAGTCAAGTGGAAATAGTGATACAAAAAATTGCCAGAATTCTTGTTTTATCCTTATGTACCTAGAAGGCAGAATACTTACTGTCAAAAAAGGTGTATATTTAGCAATTAGCAGTATTCATACTGTTCCTGATATCCTTGTGTAATTATTTTTTATTATAAAACCGGGAATTGCTTTGAGTGAATTTATGAGGAATATTAATTACCATAACAGGATTGGAAAGTTAGTTGGACAACTTTTTATTTCCATTAATACCTGAGTAACAACCTTCCACTATTAAATGCAACATAAATTCTTGGTCCAATTTGAAGTTATTGGAAGTTTTGCCATGAATTCCTTTGTACTCCAAGGACTCCAGGCCCAAATCCTATTATAGTTGTATCTGGAAAATATATTTCATAGATTTCATAGATGTAAATTTTACTGTTACACAAGCAATGGCATTGTGATAGCTGACCTGAATTTACCCTATGAAGTTCTGTCCTCCTTTGAAATCTGTTAATGAGTTATTTTCTGTCAATCTTGAACTTAACTTAATGCACTATTATGCATGGCTGATGTTTCAGATCCATTACATCACTTTTTGCAAGACTTAAGCTTTATGTTGGCATCAAATATTGTCTGGCACAATCCATTTAGCTGCTGTATTTTAGCCTCTAAGCTTTTGATGAATTTGGAATCATGACTTAAATATTTACCATTTTCTGTTGAAGTGTGTTACAAGAAAGAGATTATGCATGCAGAAAGTGTATAGGGAGTTTGAAGATAACAAATGATACATCAAGCACAGCCTAATGTGGTTTTACTGGAGTAGAAACAGTGGTAATAAATCACCTGCCAATGTTGATAATAAAATACTGCATTGGCCTCCATCAGCCAGAAGAGAAAGGTTAAATGTTATTTCTCACAATAACCATGTGGTCTTCATTCCTGACATCTGTGATACTAAATTCTGTCATTATTTTCTGTAGAAATTGTGATCTTTATTAAAAAAAAAATCCATTAAGAGTAAAACCTGATGCTTGCCAACCTCCAATATCCCTGATAACCCTTTATCCATTTTATGGCAATTGTACTACATAAATTGTCTTCCATTTTAGGGTAAATATAGCCCGCCCTGAGAAAGTCAGAAGGTAAGGCTTGGAATTCACCATGACCAGCTGTGGTTGACCTTTGATGATTTATTTCATAGCCACTAGAGTTGTTCTGGGTAGTTTGGTGTTTAAAGCAGTTAAGAACTGCATTGTTAACCCCCATGATGTAATTTCTTTATTTATTTTCTTGTCTGCTTGTGAGATGACTTGTTAGATGGTGCTCTGCACTGGGCTTTAGGAGAGAGGAAGAGATGGTGCAGAGTTTTTTCTGGATCTCGGTAGGAGAGACCCTAAACCAAATGGCTTGATAACTGATTTAATAAGAAAGAATTAAATGAGGAATATATATAATAAGTGAATGTTATGTCCCTTCAGGTGCTGGACACTCTGTGTACATGCAGCATCAGATGGAGTCAGGACAGATTTTCCTATGGAATGCTATGCAGACTAGAGCAGATCTTGTCTGTGAAAAGAAGCTAACCCATATTGATTCTTTGAGTGAATATGTAATTTTGTTAGAAGAAAGAGACCCTATTCCTTAAGGATGCTGTTGTGGGAATGACTTGGTCCTCGCTGGAGCTGGCTTGTGAGCTTCTCTGCTACAAAGAGCCAGTTGATGTTACCCTGCAGCCAAAGGGTTTGTACTACTTAGGTTACCCATAATGGGGATCACTGACTCGTCAGTATGCAATGGTCTGTCAGTCAGGATCAATATAGGTGGTTCCTATACAACCTCAGGTTTCAGTAAAAATTGAAAGAAGACACTAGCATACTCCACCCCCCTCCCAGTTAAAAGCAAGTTTATTGTAGATGCTGAAGAAATATCCCTTAAATTAGCATATATATGCTGAATACTATGTATTTGGTATGATATATAGGAAAGAGTGAAGTCCATTTTAGAACAACTGGCAGTTTTTGTGGATAACAGCCTTACAAGACCTGGAGCAAGTGGCTTCTTGGGTTTATACTCCCACCCTTTCACTTTTCTATTTTGGCAGTCTATGATTTTATCAGTATAGAGCTGCTATTTACAATTTTAAATGCTTCTGTTCTAATTACAAAGGTATTAAATTTTCAGCATGTTTTCCATATATTGCTCCTTCCTGGTTCAAGGGACCACATCATCAACACATCTGAAAAACAATTAAGAGCAGGATGTATGCAAGAGAAGATCATCAGGAAGTGTTTGCACTAGCATTACTTTCCAGGTGCACGTCTATTTGGCTGACCCAACCCACCCTTTCAAAGCACAACATGCAAGCAGCATTAAGCTTTTCTCATTGGAAGGAATTTTACTAAACACTCAAAATTTCCCCTTGATGTCAACACACCATTGATCCTGGAGCAACATTTCTTGTAGAGAAAGTTTTTATTCCTTTTCCTCATTTGTATAGCTCTGACATAAGGCTTGGTCTATCATTTCACCTTATGATGCTATAAGCTGCATTAGTAAACTGAATGAAACAAATCTTCAGCCTTATGTCTGGTAAAGTGACCGGAATTGGCATCTGAAGAAAACTGTCCCTCTTCTTCCAAACCAGACCAGTGGAGTTTGAACCCTTTTATATTTCATTCCCCCATTTACACATCATTATCATCAGTCTAACCATCTCACTATTCATTACTTTCATTACTTAGCTAACAAGATCATTTAAGATACTTTTATATCCTGATCTGTGTGTGAATGAATAACTGTAAGAGAGGTATATTCATGTCAGATGTACCTGGGAACAAAGATTAACAGGAGAAAAGGAGAAAGATGAGAAAAATGAGATAAAAAAGAGCAGAAATCTGTTTGATTTTTTGTTGGTTTGTTGTTTTGTTTAGTTTGTTTTTTTTCCACAGGCTGAAAGAAATGAGTTTAGGAAAGATAGAAGAAGGAATTAAAAATGTAACACAGGCTAGAAGTTGTTTAGCTTTCACTAAAAACTAAATGGAAGACACTGGATTTATGGAGCTATAGTAAATTAGCTAAATGATCCAAGTCTGTATATGCTTTTAGAAGTATTATAATGCAATTCTCCTGTGAGATTCTTAGAGTACTTGAAAAGGAAAGAACATTAATAGCTTTCCTCTTCCCTTATGTTTTTATTCTGTATTATATTAGAATTTTCCTTCTGAAATATATAAAATGATACTCTATCTCTTTAATGCCACTCCTTGCATCCTCCCTCAAAATCCTCCTCTGAGCTAAGAATTCTCATTAGGACTATAAATGAGAGCAAATATGTCAATTTTTATTCACAATGTTAGTATCTGTATTGCTTATGCTACTGGAAGTGTCTGGCTTTACAAGTTAAGTTAATTTTGTCAGATCTAGTTTCAGTTGCTTAAACACCAGTTTATTATGCAAAAAAAGACCAATAATAAAAAAAAGTTAGAAAACAATGAGCTATAGAGTGAAGCAGAAATCACCAAGAGATTTGGGTTACAAATGCAATAAATAAAACATTTAATTCTCTCTATTACATTAGGGAAAGAAAACCATTCACCCAGCTGTATATGTAATATTCAAGTCAAAATATTTTAGTGTCTGATTATTCCTTTCACAGAAACCTCTGTTTAGGTTTTAGTGAAAAGAGCTGAATTACATACGTATGTGGAAAATCTTAATTAAAGGAATAGCTTTTTTTGTTGAGCTTTTTTTGTTTGGTTGGTTTTTTGTTTTTGTTTTGTGTTGTTTGTTGGGTTTTTTTTTTGCAGAGAAAGGCTTAGGTTCTTCCCACAAAAAAAACCCAAAAACCCCAATCCCCAGCCTAAAAGGTTGCTCAGAAAGATAGGGTTTGTTTTTTTTTCACCTGCCAAAGGCATAAACTTCACAATATTTATCAAAAAATTGGTCATCTTGATACCCATAAAATTCAAACGTAAGAATGTACATTGCTAGAAATTATGGAGAATGGAAACAGGAAGTTCTGGTTACAGCCCTCATTAATAAAAAATTCAAAGGCTAAGCTGTTTTTCTTTAACAAAGTTGCTTAAAGCACTCTGTCATTGATCATTCCAAATGCAAGTGCATTAATGATGCTATGTATTCGTTTCTTCATGAGGGAAAATGATGGCCTTTTTAATTTGATGATACTGAAGTCTCTGAAAATTCAGCTTGTAGGGTTTTATTTAACAATTAATCATACAGGAGAGGAGTGCAAGACTCCATAACTAGGAACCACACTGAAAGGCTTCTTTTTTTCATGTGATTATTTCTGCTTCACTTTTAAGGCCATTTTTCACTATCTGGATATATCTCACCTGACTCCTTTTACTTGTTAATTTTATTATAGTTAGGATCCATTGACCTCAGGACAGTCCCACCCTGATTTTTAATCTTCACATCTTTCTTTTGTGAAAATTGCTTGAATAGCTTCTCCAACCTTCTCCACTGAAGGAGAAACAACCTGTCATAAAAGATCATTTGTACAAATATGCTGCAAACACTGGATAATGTTACCATTATCACGGACTCAAAGAATGGTTTGGGCTGGACCTTTAAAGATCATCCAGTCCAGCCCTCCTGTCATGGGTTAGGACACCTTCCAGTAGCTCATGTTGCTCAGAGCTCCATCCAACCCAACTTTCAACAATTCCAGGCATGGAACACCTTCTCTGGGTGATGTACTTAATTGCCATGTCCCATGTTCAAATTTCATTGTTCAGAAAATGTTCCATGGTTATTTTAGTGAAAATAGTATATGAAAAATGCAAAATGTTCTTATTATTCATTGAAGGAGTTCTCAATTTGATTTGTTAATGTGTTTTTTTTCTCCAGTCAGGACTACTATAAATTATACGTTCCTCCCCATTCTTCTTCGGCTTTGGGAATTTATTTGGCTATTTTGCCCAGTGAGGGAAACTTAGTTTTGTTTTTTGTTTTTGTGGCTTTGGGGCTTTTTTTTAGTGAGTTTTTTTTGGTTTTGTTTTTTTTTTTTTTGGTGGGGGGTGGTGGTTTTATTTCGTTATTTATTTAATTATATAGTACTTGCACAGTTCATTGTTTGGGGTTTTTTTCCCAAGTTTTCTAATTTTTTTTCCATCATCGTCATCATTATTTAAGGACTTGATACTGTTTGAATCTGATATGGAGGATGATATGCAATCGTGTTGATATGGAATAGATGAATACAGTTAAGTGTAAAGTGTACTGGAGGTCTCCAAATCTTTCATTGTGTCCTGAGACAGCAATTTACAACATAAGATGGCTGAAGTTTTATTAGAAGTGAGCTGGTGATAAGAAATGGAAATGGAAGAGCTAAAATAGGCAGAAGTGAGTGAATAGGAAAGGGTTGAGGATGAGGTGGCTTCTTCGAAAGATTTTGTTATATCATTTAATTATTTTCAGCTCATTAAACAGAATATGTTTTACTTATGTTATGCAGATGACATTTGTGCCAGATTTAATCAGTCTATTGGAGTCTATTGCAAGTTTTAATCAGGTTGTCAGAATCTAAATTCTCTAGAGCCATAATGTAAACAATTCACAAGCTAGCAAGTACTGTATGAAACATTGAAACATCTCCAGACATCTGTGTAGCCTTCAATTTCAAAGCTTCCTGCTTTTTATTTTTTTTTTATTTTAATTTGGAGCTCAATTGCTTCCGCAAAATTTGATTGAAGCCTCAAACACTTTGAATAAATATCAGTCTTTTTCCAGGACCTTTACAAGTTCCTGGAAAGAGCTTATGCTTCACATTAAATCCATGCAAAATATGATGTGTTCAGATATGATTTATTCACAGTTTTATGGTATGTCATACTCTAAGAGAAGAAACTTTTAATGTAACCTTTCAAAGAAATGTGAGATTTATTTTGCCATTACTGAGTGCAGTGCCCAAGATTCAATATCAAAACAATATTTCTCACTCCATGAACCCACACTGAACAATTTGTGGTTCACATTATTTACATCCTGGAAAAAAAAATAAATAAAAAAAGATAATTTAAAAAAAAGGTTTTGGTTTTGTTTCAGAATGTTGGCCCATCTTGTTTCAATGATTGCCATTAATTATAAATGGGGTCTAGCAACAAATACTGATTGGTGGGTTAAATACTTTCATATCTTTGGGGATTCTGCTAAACCTATAATGATGTTTTTATATTCCTAATAGAAGCAAGCTTATGCAATTTTCTACAAGGCATACTTCTAAAAAAGACACTAAACTTTTCACTAAAGAATTTAATCCCTTAGTCTTTTGCTTTAAAACTTAAGCACTGCTGTGTTTTGCATCAATAATTTATCTGTGGACTTCCTCAGCTTATTTTCAGTCAATTCACAAATGGAGAAATAGATGTCATTGAATAAACTATTTGGTGGTAGATCCAGAGATTGTCAATGACTCTATACAATAAAGCTATACCCGTTTTCTTTATCTCTGAAACAAGAAAAATTGGAGACTTGCCATTGGCATATAGAGCTGTATGAATTAGGTCTGCTTCCAACTGAGATACAAGGGGCCAGAATCAGTGTTGGAATACGTTGGCATGATTCCATTCAATACAAGTGGAGTTGTGCCCACTTATATTAGCAGGAAATTTGAGAACATATCCATATGGCTTCTACATCTATAATGGAGAGTCTCCAAAACCAGTAGGCCAGAGATGTCAAGGATTAATTCAAGCACATAATTTTTGCTTCACTGATCTGAATAAAGTAGACCGTCTTCCACAAATGTGTGTGAAAAATATTTATTCATCCTTATCAACTATTCTTCAAGTTACTTGTTGAGATATTAGTTGTGTGAATTCTCTCTGTATTAAGGGAGGAAAGAGTTTTGCCTCTAACTTCACTGATATGCGAATGAATGGAATGTGTATCATCTTTAATGGAAAAGTGTCTAATTCACAATTAGCTTATGATTGCTTTTATTTTTAGTATGTCTTGAAAACATGGCTTGCTTTTTTAACCAGCCTACACAACTTTCTTCAAAGCCTTTCTCCAAAACCCTTCTCTTTACACTTTCTCTCAAAAGTCTGTGTTTTTTTCTTCTCACTCAATCAAGTTTTAAATGCTCTAAAAATAATCAATACATGTGCAGGTGCTCACAATTCTATTGATTCTAAAACAATGTATAGCCATGTAGCTTTAATCCAAACCCAAATACACTTAATTTCCTCTTCCTACCTCTTACCATTACACTCTTTGCCTATAAATGTTTCACATATTATATCTAAAGACAGGTATTACAATCCAGACTTTGCTCATCATCAAGTTACAGTGCATAACTTCCAATGAAGGTATGAGAGAAGATAAAACTGGATTAATTTATTCTTAAAGGATCTTGAGCAAATCAGAGCAGTATAGACAGTTCTAACTCTCATTTATATTTAATTTAATTTCGAATGTGATACTGTTTCCTAATTGTATTATGCTTCCTAAATATTATGGACTTAGCTGTGTTTATAATTCTTTGCTGTGTCAAAGATAGGATCTTGCCTATTACTGTTAAAAGATTGCTGGATGCTTACTTCAAATTGTCCTAGTCCTGTTACTACAGAGTTGGTATCTGGATTGCAAGAACTAGACTTACAGTTGACACAGGTTGACAGTTACTTGTTTTCTCAAGGAAAAGGGCAACTGACAAAATGTGTGAAGACTGAACTATCTTTTCCCCTACAGTTTTCCTGACAGGTAAAGTTGAGACTTGCATAAATGTCAGGAAAATGCTTATAGTCAGAGGATGTATATCCTATGGCAAAAAAGGCTCCTGTATGTCAATCACATTCTTTTCATAGGCATACAATTATTTTCAAGACTTTTTGGTTGGGTTTTTTTTTTTCTTTTTATATTTGTTTCTAGTAAGGGACAAAGATAGTGATCTATGAAGAAATACTGGTAGTTTCTGTGAACTTCCTTTTGAGTAAAAAACCCCACTTGTTAATCTGCTCTATCTCAGGAGCTGAATTTTGTTTCAGTCTTCTCAAGTGTGATCCCAAGTTGTGTTATTGTGATATTTAATAACATGGTCTAATTTCTATAACCATGTTTTTAAGATTGAACAATATCTATTAATTCTTTTTCTGTCTCCAATCCCCCCAAATTTGTGCCCTTTCTTAATGATAAGAATAAGGCTTTAATTCAAACTTGATTGTGAAAAGTCCACATCAGTTAAAAACGGACTCCCTTTCCTACGATGCTGTAGAGAAAAATCTTTCAAATAACCATGAATACCAGGATAAACAACACCACAAACACTTCTGGAGGTTTATTTCCAGAGATATTTTTATGTACAGTGGAAATAATTTCCTAAGTATAAATTTTTAGTTATGTTTTGGGTATGGGGTTTTTTTTCCATCATTTTCACCAGTGAACACCTCAAATTTTAAATAAATTTGTATAGTAACCTCTATTAAATTCTTTTTGATATACTGAAGCTTGTTGCTTTGCATTCTTTTTGGATATATTTCTGCATACCTTTTCATAAGCCACAGTGAAAGAAACAGTTACTGTGAGCTTATAAATAACCTGAAGGTTACCTACTTGATAGTATTTTCTATATGTTTGAGAGTTGTTATGATGTTTTCTTGAGCTCACTGCGTTTTTGTTGTGAGGGAAGTTCCTGTAAATATAGCTCCTGCTCGTAACAATGGGATGCTTGAATGGGACTTTTTTTTTTACTGAAGTTAATATGGTAACAGGGGCTTGTGTCATCAAGAAAGAACCAGTGTCCCCCAGGAAAAAAGTTAAAAAAAAAGGGGCATTTTGAACAAGTCAGAAGACAAGGACAACGGAAAGAGGCATAAAAAAGATAAGGACTGCACTTGGTAAAGCCTTCTGTCAGGCAGATCTTATTGCAGACACAGAAAAGATTTTCAAGGACTTCCAGAGATATGCTCAGTTAGAGACTCAAATCTTTGTGGAAATATTGTTGTCAAGGTAGAGAAAACTCTGTGGTCCCTGTCTGTTTGGAAATATCTGGTCTCTGGTGATTTTTACATTGTTTTATTTACCAGTTCCAATATTTAATACTTAGGAGAGATAGTTTCAAATCTTCCTTCTGTTTTATTGGGAAATAAAATAGAACCAAGATTTTTATCCTTCCATAATACTTATTTATTTGGGTATAAAGAACATTAGTGTGTTTTTCTGTCTCTACTGCAGAAGCTGTTTTACTTAAATGAATATTCATTGCAACAGAGCAAATTACTTCATAACCATTTTTTTTAGGGCACCTATATGAGAGGTGAAACCCCAGGCTCTTTCTTACATTTACTTAATAATAAAACACTTTACAAAATACAGAGGTCATGCAGAATACCTTATAGCCCATTAGCACTCAGCAGTAAAGTTGCAGACCTCAATTTCTGTTCTGAAGCAAGTAAGCAGGCAAACATGAACTTAGGTCTCCCTTTGCAAGTTAACAGTTCTGCCCTCCTCTGGGAGTCTGTTATTTCACATTTCTGTCTGTTGCCATTTGAAGATTTTTAAACCCTGCTGTTCAATTAATATTCTGCAAATCAAGAGTCTGAGCCCTGTTCCTTTTAGGTAAGAATTTCTGAAAGATGCTACTTCCATGTTAAGTGAAAATTAATGTTTAGGGTTTTTTAGTCAAAGACCAAATAGGGAAAAATCAAGCTGTTGCGTAATCTATTGATCCCATCAGAAGGAAAAATAGGTGTCGTCTTGCAAACTGAAGAGTGTTTTTTATTGCATAGGAGACTAAGCAGGTTGCATGGAATCCAGCAGTATCACAGTGCAGAGGTCAGCTGCTATTTCAGCTGTATGTACCACTTAATAGCTCTCCAACATCTTGACATTAAAGAGCAGAATTTGATAATTGTACTTGATACTTAATACACAGATATTTGAGGCAATAAATGTCAGAACTAGTATATATGATTACAAGTCTCAAGAAGAGAAAGTTTTTTGGCAAAAGGTAAAGCAAATGAAAATGAATGTGCTTTCAAACCTTATATAACATGGTTGGAAACAATTAGTTTCATCCAGAAAACCATTATCATATTCCAGTAGTGTTCCAATTATTATAGAATATCTAATTAAAATAAGTAAAAAGGTTAAAGGTTTGGGGTTTGGTTTTTTGTTGTTGTTTTTTTTTTTTTCTTATATAGATACTGTAATGCTCTTTCTTTTAGAAAAAGCTTAAAAAGAAAAAAAGAAATCTTTGGGTCTTTTCCAAGCAGAAATCCAGGTAGGATATCCTCTAAAAGTAACTTTATCTTTTTTTCTTTTCCCAGAAATTAACCCTTCTAAATGAAAAAATTGGTTATGGAAGTAAGCATTGGAAAAAAAGTAGCAATTTTTTCAAGCATATGCTTTTGAGGAGGAAGGAATACAATCATGTATGTTCAGTTATGTTTTAACACTACTTCAAGATAATTTTGATCATTTTGAAGTCTCCTGCACCTGCGAAATTGAAGTCTACATAGTCTACTTCAGCACCTGAGCTGTCTGAGAAACTAGTTTTACCTTGATGCACCTGGTTCTTCACCAGTCTCCTGCAATATCAGGTCCAACAGGAGCAGGGATGCTTCCTGCAGGAAAAGAGCCAGGAGCCTGGGTGCAGCTCCTGGGGTCTAAGAGCATCTTCCATCAGTGTAGGTCTTGAGCATCAGTTCTTAGTTGCTCTATTATGGGATATGCTTCAAGTTTTTCTACTGTGATCCATTATTTGTCAAAGATTTATTCTGTCTTTTTGGGCAATGTATTTCCAGTTTTCTTACTCCACTACTAGTTCAGATATAGCTATTCTGGGTAACTTGCCAAACTTCTGGGACTGCAAACAGTGATCTACATGGGCTCTTTCATTTGTAGAATACTCTTCAATTACTACCTATTGAACCTCAATTTATGCCTGTAGAGCAGCCACCCAAAACTTCTCTCAACCATTTTCCGTATAGTGTTTAAATTATTGTTACCTATTTTCTCAGAACCTCAATGGAGAAAAATGTAGGGAAAACTGAATAAGAGCAAGAGATATAAATAAGGTATGTCAAATCCCCCTTGAGGGAAAAGACACCACACTGGAACAGAAAGGTAGTGGAGGTGAAGTTAAACACAGATGCCTCTAATACAATATTAGAAAGGCCTGTGAATGAAGTCTGGAGGGACAAAACAAAAAAAGGACCAGCTGTTGCTTTGCTCATTTTACTTAGAGTATTAACTAGATTTGGGGGTTTTTTTGTTTGTTTTTGACAGAAGGAAGCATGGCATGCAAAAAAATTAGTATCTGAAATATTTTATTGTAGTGTAGGGCTTAAGGTAGGAAATACTTCTAAAGCCCATTGGTGATTCCACCATCCCCCCAGTGTATCCAGCACAGGTTCTTTGTATTAGAACACCGGAACAGGATAAAGAGCAGATCAGGCAACTAATTTAAATAGACCCTCAAAAAACTCTGTAGGAGATATGTTAGTGAGGAAGAAGGTTCTTGAATTTGTTTCTCAAGCAGCTAGTTGAAAACAGCAAAGAAGTTTTAAGTTCGCTGGGAAGCATCCTAATAGGTTGGTCTTGTGGCTCAAACAGTTAGTAGTGATGCAGTTAAGGAATTAAACTGGATTCTGAATAATAAACAGTAAAAAAAAGCTATGATATCAGTAAAGGTTTGGAAAGGAGGTGAGGTGAGTAAAAAAAATGTTTATGGAAGGGTTTTTTTTTCCTTTGGTAGTTACTTTTCAGCTTCTATGCTAACATGCTTGTATGTTAGCATATATATCTGTGTCTTTTGAGCTTACAGATGTAGCATCCATATTCTGAATATGGGATTCTCAAAAATCCAAAGGTATTATAGTGGCCATAACTTAAAAGCTGGTTGAATATCCAAAGTGGTCCTTTGCAAGATCTTAAGTAATATGTATGTGTTTCTGTGGTAATAACAATTCTGTTTCTTTAATGTAATATATAAATATAATGTACCAAACAGTATAAATGGGGGTGGGGAAATATTCTTTTACTCCTCCACTTAAAAGAATTGGAATGCTATAGTTTTTTGCAACCTGTTTGGGTTTATTTTTATTTTTGTCTGTTGCCCATTTGAAATTTTCTAGCATTGGGGATCACTGAAAGAGACAAGATAATTGAGTTATTTTCTTGAGGGAGAGTTTTCCTTTCACTAGGAATTAGACTTGTGCCTTTGCTGAATTTGGTAGCTTTTGATGTATCTTTATGGTATGCATACAGAGATGTAATTGTAATTTCCTTTAATCCCACATAAAATACTAATTTTGTGCCCATCTTTCATCTTTACAGAGTACTGGATTTATGATGAAATTTGAAATAATGAATTTGAATGACATGCTCGTTGCAGTACTACCTGGATGCAAGGTAAATCTGTTGATGTTGCAGTTCAATACAGCATCATTGAGTGATTGTGTCTAATTAACTAAAAACCTGTATTTTCATATTACCAAAAAATTTGAAAGCAGAGAAGCATTGGGGAAGAAAGAAAAAAAATGACAAACACAAAAGTTATAAGCTCTGATATTGAGTTTGCTTTAACAACTCACTGTCTGTAAAAAGGGAAGTTCTAAACTGTATCTGATAAAATAATATAGGAGCAAACTGGTGAATTGAGTCTGTGAAGCTTTTTTCTCATTCCTTAATATGTACATGCTTACTAACTTCAGTATTCAACTCAAGGTTAGAATTGTGGCATTATTTGCAACTGGAGGGATGTCAGTATTCCCAGAAGACTTCTGGAAGTATGCTCTGCACTGTGATGATGTCACTTAACATGCATTTAAAAGAAAAATAATCTTTCCAGTCTCCTCAGGTGGGACTATATCTTTTTCTCCACCCCTTAAGTTATTTTGAGTGTTAGTTTAATTGAAACAGAGACATTACTTAAACAGTGACTATAAAAATTATTTCAATTAAAAATAACCCAAGATCATGCCTTATTTTAATACTTTGATTATCATTGGTTATCACTGCATTTTTCTTATGACAGTCAAGTATTAGTAGCAATCTTTCTTTGACACTGAAGATGATGTATAAAATCCCTGGAGTATTTAAAACAAGAGAGAGCTCCCAGCACATACTGGTGCCATGGAAACCAGTATTTACTCTGACATATCAAGACTAACTTGACATCTGGATTTGTCAGTGGTTTCACATTTTTTATAAGGAAGCATGCACTCGTCATAGCATGATATTACAATGGAAAAAACAGAATAAAATCGAAGAAAACCCCACATAGATAGAAGCAGTGAAGAGTTGTTGCCACACTTGCAGTGCATGATATTTAGTAGTATATTTAGTACAGTTGTGAATGTGCTGCCAGATGAATCCCTGCAGTCAACATTTTGGCAGTTAGTACTGCTTGAGGGACCAATAAATGAACCTTCATATATTTCATTCTTCTAAAAACACTATGGGGAGTGACCATTTCTCAGTGAGCTGGGCAGAGGATTTTTGGGGTTTTTTTGCATACCTGAGGAGAGATGAGCTATATAACCCATGAAACTACTTGGCTGTTGAAGGTTTGCCCCTGTGGCTAGCCAATTGCTATTCTGACTAATGTATTTCTACAAAGATGGAAAGCACAGCTAAAGGTGAGGCTGAAGTAGTTGTAATTTACAGAGGAAAGGGGAGCTTACACCTGTCACCCTGGAAAAGTCTCCATATAAATTATTTTTACTGGGTTTTTAGTTCAGCTGTAGCTGGTATAAATAGTAGTCAGAAGTAACCACGCAATAGGCACATACTTAACATAACATGAATACAATTTCTCACTGCATGTGATGACAGTGAAACACAAATTTTTAAAACTGTCCCACTTTAAGTAGTTTCATAAAGTATTCCCTGGAAAGCCATTCTGACTAAGAACAACTTAATTCCCTGCTACATTGGCATCATTGCTGTGGGGTTTGCAAGTGATAATACATATTTGAATAATAGTTGAAATTATGCACATTACTTCTTATGGAAAACAAGAAAAACTGTAAATAGTTTGAGGGTTTGTGTGCATTTACTTCTTTTCCATTACTTGCATATATCTGTTTAGTTGAAGATGGCGATTGAAGCACAAAATAGGTAAATGGCAGCAATTTTCTGTTTGTTAATGCAATAGGATATGACCTACTTGAGTATTCAAAAATTTTGGAACAATATAGAAAATAAATCAATTGCTTTCAATATGCTCATTATTTTCAATATATCCAAACCATCCAGACTCAAGTAGGCTGAATTGTTCTCAGCCACCCAGTGTTGGTTAAATAAAAAGAAAGGTCTTGATTTTTATATGCATAGTATAATTCACACGTGTACAGTTTTCAGTCCTTCTCCCTTAAATATTTTTCTCTGTGGAATATCTGGTCTATCAATCTGAAGAGCGGCATCATGGCAGCTACTTTCTGATAGTCAAATATATTAGAACTATGCCCATTTAAAACTTATTTCCATTACCTTAAGTAATTAAATGCAGCTTGGATGTCAAGACACGTAGACACTGACCAGTGCTATAAAGCATAGTCCCTCTCTTGTCCAAGTGTATAAAGTAAGAAAGTTCCAGTAAAAACAAGAAATGCTAATGTTTACTGAAATTATAAGCAAAGTAAATGTTTGCTTCATCTAGTAACTTACAACATTCTCTGCAGTATCATCAAACATCTACTGAAGTCATGCTTCAGTATGAAGGGCTGTGATTCAGTTGATGCTTACCTGGAGGGACCTCTAAAATTAGAAACTAAACTGCTGACTTTTACTCAGATGATTGACTTTTTAATAAGATTAGTGGTAGATTTCTCCAGGTGATTGACATTTTAAAAACTTACAGTTGTGGGTGGAACTTCTGTCATTAAAAAAATATTCACCTCTGGTCTGTCTTCTTTGAACTAACTGAATGCTTTTAAATCGCAAAGCTTTCACATTTCTTGAGTTTGTGTTGGAAGAAAATGGAGGAAAAAAATACATAGAAGATGTGAGTTGAATTAACAGTGAAAAAATCAAGTGGCTTGATTTTAATGTACCTGAAATATCTACAGGTTTAGTACAAAACTGTGTTTAAAAGTGACTAAAGTAGTATTACTGGTGTTGGCCTAATACGAAAACTAGGGATATACTCGTAATTCTTCTGTGTTCAAACTAGATCATGACTCTTTTAGTGAATACCTCTGTCAAAGTTTCCTGTATTTAAAAGGTAGAAAAGGGGAGACGAGAAGGAAAGAACACTCAGGTAGATTGTGGCACCAGGAACTTATGATAGTCAAAACAAATTGCTTCCTTGAATTTGGCTGTTCACAAATCCTTTACAAGACCTTGGCTTTTTCTAAAGCAATTTTTCTTAACTAAAAAGATAATTCTAAACACTTTGTACATGTTCTCTAGGCTTTGATAATTTTAAGCTTCTTAGCAAGTAATTATTTGAATATATTACCTAAATGACAAAACCATTTCAATAAAATTACATATGCTGTCGGACTTGGTGGTATCAAAGCTAAAAGACAAGTAGCACAAAACTTTAAGCAAATATATTGATTTCAACATTGACAAACTTTCTTTCACTTTCTTCTGCATTGTATGAATTTAAGGCACTCTCCATCTTAAACTCATTAACTTCTGCTCTAATTAATTTTGTATTTATCATAAAGATGACTAACCTGCTGGGGTTTTTTTGTTGCTAAACACAAAGGCAAGGCTGTTTTCTTCTTTTTTTTTTATATCTTTAAATCCTATGAAATGTGTGGGGGTTAAAAATCACAAGGTCTTAAATTTAGTGAGTCAGTGACAGCTGTTCTTGTTAAAATAAAGTTCTTGCTGATCCATGTGTACAGTCAGGGATTAGGTACAGGTCCAAGGCCTTCAGGGCTGTTGAGTTGTGGAGGTTGGTGGAATAGAGGGCATACAAAAGTAAGCATCAGGATGTCAGCTCAACAAAAATCGTTAATGACAGCCTTTTTCACAGAAGGCTAACAAGTGAAACACCTGCATGTGATGACACTAAGGAAAATGCCTTGGAGTCATGTCTCTTGGCCATAAGTTTTCCCAGGTCAGTCTGCACTCTAAGCCCTTTTCCAAGAGAAATGTGTGACAGTAGGAGTTCACCTGCTGTACCGCTCTGAGTGATAGGAGCTCTTGGCTTACAAATGAATGGAAGAGCGTATTTCCCTTATAAAAGCACAATATTATGCCATCTCACATTGTGGAGGCTTTTACCCCTGGCCGTCTTTGAAAAAGTAGATGTATCGGAGTTTCTCAGTTATGTAACAAACCATCTGTTCCAAGTGGAATAAAATACAGAATATCGTCATGTGAGAGTAAGTTAGTTGTTTGTCTGTGAACAGAGTTGCTAGTGTTGGATATGGGGATTTTGCCCAAAATCAGATTGAGGGTGCTAATTCAATCTGTAAGTTCCCCACTTAAGTCATCCTGACTTTTTGGAAAACTGCACAAAACCCCTCCATTTCTAAATGTCAATGCAAGTTAACCTTTTACCTATGTTGTTCAGTAATCTTTTCTTTCCAAGTTATACTGCCCAAGCATCGAGAAGGGGATTTTTCAGGGCTGTGTAGATGTGATACCGTAATGCAGTTCACCTGTAACTTTAGTCCTGGGAATACTTGTGTCCTAATTTGATTTGAGAGTATTTAAGAAGCATTTTTAAGCTTATTTGATCAATTGCTGTAGACTCCATATTTGAATTTCTAACATGAATGATTATTCATGCTTTTTAATATCAGAACATTGAAATAATGCTATCACTGAATGCTAATGTATTAGAAAACAATTATTTTTATGGGCTTCTAAAATGTGGCTGAATCAGGTGCATAAATTGCTTGCTAAGCTTCAATTGCCACTTCAATTCTTTCGGCCCCTTCTTGAATCTTAATATTTATGTTTTTCATAGTGTGCAGTTTGCCTTTAGACTAAACGAGATAAATGTTTCCTTCAAGAAAAAAGGACAGTACTTGTGGTTACAAACATTTCTTGGCACATTGCCCATGTAGTTAAAGTTGTTCCTGGTTTGCTATTTTTGTTTTAGTTTGGTTTGGGTTTTTTTTCCTAGTGACTTAATTCTGCAGCAATCATTTAAATGAACTGATTAGCATTTTGCAAAAGGGAATAACATTTTGGCAGAAAAAGCTTATTTTTATATGCGCTACATATGTGAGGATGTGCATATATGTGTTCATATTGATAAACAAAGGGAAAAGAAAAAGGTAGTGTGACAATGATCTGTGTGCATACAGAATCATCTGCTCTGGATTCAGATTTCATTACTTCAGAGTTGGCAGAGGAAGCAATAAATATGATGTGTAGTGTCCTATCCTGTCATACAGAACAATTTCTGTCTAGGTATTTTAGACCAGACCCCAACTCTGCAAAATACTGAAACAGCATTCTGAGTGAAATATACTGAGATCAATAGCACTACATTACTGAAATGGGTCTGGTATAAGCGGGATAAAAGGGTTCTAGTAATGGTGGGCAAAGCCAACTTAAAATCAGGGGGGGAGAAGGGCGAGGTGTTGGTGATGCTTGTTAAACTTAGAGTGGGTTCTTTTGATCTTTGCAACAGGTGCTTTAAACAAAAACTTGATACAAACTCGGTTGTTTTGGAGGCTGGACAGATCTGTTTGGTAACCAGCTATATTAGAATCTTAGTGCCACTTCTGTTCTTGCTGTAATTTAGTCAAAAGAAGCAATTTAGAGTAACAAATTGGCATTACTGAGTTCTGGGTCTTGGCAGACTGGTGTTTCAGTAGAATCTAGAAACCCAACAGGAAGAAACATTATTTCTTAGCTAAAGAGGATTCTATTTTAAACTGAAAACATTTTTGTTTTCTAGCCTCTGTCATCTAAGCTTTTTTAGCTAATTTCCTGTGTTTGATGAGCTAAGGAGGTTTGAGAAGCCGGCTTTTGCAATGCTAATAACTGAAAATAACTTGTTTAGTTCTCCAGATACATTGAAAATATTTAGTAATCTGTGCAGGTTTAAGAGTTGGCAGAGGACAATTTCAGTTCATGTGAGATTTATAACAAAGGGCTATAGTTACTGTAATATCATGTGGGGAAGAGGAGGAAGAAAAATGGTACCATACTACTGATATAGACATTTCATGTTACATATCCTAGGATTGCACAAATAATCTGTTTTTGAGGAACAGTAAACTTATTTTGAATTTTCCTTTCGTGTGGGAGATTTTCAGTAGCCACATTTACACAGAAACCATGCTTTTTTTAGCTGTGTGCTTTCATTACTCTGGGCAAGGTATGGTGGAGGCATCAAGATGCCTGAAAAATGCAAGAAGATGGGTATTTGAAAGGTGTCACTGTACCTATTGCCTCTTTTTTCCTGTTCTTGTTTACTTTGATATACTTTTCTTTTAAGAACAATATCTGTATGCATACTAAAAGCATACATTGGTCTGTCCCATTAGAATGGTGTATAATTGTATTCAGAATGGACCTTTGGAATGTGATTGCTTATGATGGATGGGGTTGTAAGCTGTGGTTAAGACTGTTGGTAATAGGTTGTGAACATTAAACTTTGTCAACAGGGGATAGAATGGTTAGAGTTGGAAAGGACCTTAGGATCATCTAGTTTGTGCTAGTATTGCATATTATGGTGTGGCAAAGATTACAACAGGTATAGCATATCAACTATGCATAGCTTTTATAAAACCCATCACAGTCCTTTTAAGACTCTTTTACACCATTGGGGAAGTAAAGAGTAGATGCAATTGATCTGAATTGCTAATTCTCCTGTCAAGATACACTGTTTTATCCCTGCATTAATGTGGAGATCCACTGGGTTTCGGTAATCTCTTGGGCTACAAGCCTATGAAAAGTGGCATTCAAGAGCAGTTTCTGTGAACACAGTTAATTTGTCAAGTTGAATGTACTGTTCTGTTTCATGATGCTACTTGCTGACAGAGTGATTGTTAAAGCTACAACTTGGTGTTTGCTTTCTTGAGTTACATGTGATATAAATTAGAATACAAAATATGGGATTCTTTTCCTGAGTGCTCATTTTGCTCTTACACAAGCATGAAAAAAATGATGACTTTTACTTCCTAAGAGTGACTTTTAAGATATTAAATCCTGTGTTATTTATCAATAACTCTAAATACTGAATCAGCAAAATAACAACCGGAAAGCTATCCTACGACTAAATAGAAAGTTATAGGTCTGACCAAATATATGCAATTACACATATATTTCATTAATTCATTATATGGCTAAGCACATAAGCATTTCCTTACAGTTTTAATATCCAGATTAAAAAGATAAGATTCCTCTGCTGTGACCAGTACATTCAAACATATTTGTTGTTAATTCTTTATAGCATATTGTTTCTTAACATACTTTACAGAAGCTTTGTAGCTCTTCTCAACAGTAACAGCCTGTGGGTGGTACTTCTGCTAAGAAGAATTATGGGGTTACAGAGTCCCTGAACAAACTTAATATTCCATCCACTAGATATCTAGGAAAAAATCTTTAACTGTTTCAAAAGGCATGAATGAAAGAAATGTTTTTATTACTACTTTCTGGTTCTGTCTTTGCTACATTTTTTTTCCAGCAGTGTACATTTAAGGAAAGCTCCAAACTTTGCTATAAGGCTTCTATGTGTGGGCCAGAGCACACGAAGCGGTTTTGGAAGAACACTTGTAAAACTAATTTTTATATATACATACATATGTATGTATTTATATATAAATATATAGATATATAAATATCTACTTATATGCATTATGCTAACCTGCTAAGCTGGTTGGCTTAGCCAGCTGGTTGGCTCCCTTGTTTGCATTCTTGATAGTATGGGCCATAAGAATGCATTATGCTTTTCCTTTAACAGCCTCAATCAGCTAACATTTAAAAGACTTGTAAATTACTCTTTTGAACTGTCATGGTGATGGCACTTACCTGGCCAAAGCTATTCAGCCAGGAAGAAACCCAAATTAATGTGACTTGATTGCTAGTGTTCATTTTGAAAGCTGGTAAGTATCAGGCTTAATTTTTATACTTGCCCGTTGACCTTATTTGGAAATTGTGCATTGACTTTTTGGATGAAACTAATCTCAGCAGTTGTCCGTATGTTTGCTATTTTTGTCACTACTGTCAGGAGGCTGAATCTTCATTTTTTTTCCAGAAATTAATTAAAACAGCATGGTGTTTGGTAACAGAATGTGTGTGGAACTCAAGAACATAGAGGTGATAAAGTCAGTCTTCCCTAGAAAACTGTTACAGAACTGTGACTGTTTCATAATGATCTGCAACTTTGTTGCAAAACCTTGTTTGCTTGCTCTAGAACACTGGAGTTAAATGCATTCATTGTTTTTTGTCCTAGTTGTTGTGGTGGGTAGTGGGGGTTTTTGTTTGGTTTGGTTTTCTTATGTTTTTTGTTTGTTTTCTTGTTTTGGTTGTTACCCTCTGATTGTTTTGTAGGTCCCCTACAGACATATGACTATATTTTGATCTAGATTTTTACTGGGAAACTCTTGATACCTATTCAATCAGAAATTAGATTTAAAAACAAAACAAACCAAAAAAGAAGTAACGGCACATATAAGAATAAAACCCCAAGCAAAATATTTCTATTCCATTTTTTAAATAATATTAAATGTTTCCATAGTATTTAAATTCCTAAGTATCTTCAAATTTCTGAGAGAACTACAACCGTGGTTTGTTTAGAAGAATTGCCCCCCATGGTAACTTTCCTCCTGTTTCTTACATTTTCATTGACAATGTGATGGACAGATTTCTGCAGAATGCTTATATACATTCATGGTGTAAGTGAAGATTGCAGTAATTCTTTGTTTAAAGTGCTGTTTGAGATTAGAAAATGCTGTGCTTTGACATAATATGTTGTCAGATTAATGAAACTTTCGACTACCTGGAGTATTGGTTTTCTTAGGCAAGGTTTTTTTGTTTTATAGGAAATTCGTACAAATAATGAACACAATAAGCAAAAATTATAACTTTATAGTAAATTTTCTTGGGTTCTAGGCATTGTTGTGCTTTCAATTTGCTAAAGCTTTCAAACTGTATATGAAATATTTAATCCTGTGGAACAGTTAAAGGAAGGATGCTTAATCTTTGTCCTGACTCAGCTAGTGTTGAGTAGATCTGAAATACACATCTGAACTGTTCCTCAGTTCATGCTTCTGATGGGATTTAACTGCAGGAGGGGTAGGACTGTGAGATAATTGTAATTTTATTTCAAAACTAAAAATAAATGGTTTTGATTCTTACCCCTTTGTTGTAAAGGTAAATGGAAAATCTGGATATATTTGTGCATCAGACTTGTTTCATGATACGAATAGGCAGGATTATGAGATATTAGAAGAATGCTTCTATAAGGCTGAGACTGAATTTCTGCAAGTTGCATTTGATAGGTAGGAGTACTAAATTTGGACTTTCTTGTAATCCCAAGTGCACTGCAGTGAGGTTCTTCATTTAATGAGTAGTTGTTTTGTTGTTTGTTTTTTAAATCCCCATTGATCTGTTTTTAAGATGACACATTTTCATAGTGTGTATTATTAGAACATGTTTTTCCTGTTTAATTTTAGTTCTAGACTTTGATCAAGACTAACAGTTTGATAGCTTTTACCCCTTGAATATTTCAGGTTTCTCTATGCCTTTTATTGCACCCCTATTTGAAGGAGAAATAATGTATGAATATACACTTCCATAAAATAATAAATTGTCTTTATGAAGGACATGTTGATTTAATAGACTTTTTCTTTCATCTTAAATGTCTTGTATCTAGCTAAGTCAGTTTCTTGGATAGTAGAAGACAGCAATGATGCCTTCATGGATAAACTTTTTCTTTGTTATTACTCTAATGGTTAATAATGGTCACAGTTTTGGGGTTTCCATATCAGCAGTTTAGATGATAGGCTGTTCAGGACATAATTTGACATTTATTTGCTTTTTGCATATTTGTTGTTCATGTATCTTAGGATTCTTTTGTCTGGATGTCATTTAGATCATTGCAAGCTGCTGTAATGAAGTTTTACAGGATCTTACAAAACTAATATGTGCTTACATATATACAACGAGTTATTATGTTTTTATCTTAATACTCATATAATATGTTTTTGTAGGTCAATCAAATGATTGCACAAACATATGCACATGATAACTAACTGTATATGTATGTAAATAGCACATGACCATGTTAGTGTTTCTCTGCAGCTAACAACTGTAACTGACTCTAATGTCTAAGGAACGAAATTAGTATATGTGCAGCATTATTAATTTTGATCACAACCTTGTTCTCTTACTGCAGCTGCTATTTCAGCCATTCATATTGAATGGCTAAGAGCACTGGCCACTAGCAAAATCTGTTTAAATTGTTCATTGTAATTCAGATGTGCCCTTCTAAAGGCTTAATACTGATGGTGCTTGAAGATGATGCCAGGAATTTTAAAAGAGCTGATTCTAATTTTGTCTGAATCTCTGAAATGCTTTAGTTATGTTCTATTCTCTTTAACTTCTTTGAGACAAGTATAGCTTGGTACAGTACCACTAAGGACCAGATTTTCTCATAGAGATTTATAGATTGAATACAATTCTTAAACAGGTAGGGGGAAAATGTGGAAAGAATAGATCTTTAGAAAGAAAAGGAAGTAACAAAGATAACATGCTTGATATTGTTCCTAGCAAAATTCCTCTAAACTTCCTATGTAGTACACATAAAATAAGCAGTCTAGGTTCGAAGGATGAAGAAGTACTAGTTTTTATTCTTAGAAAACCAAACTAGCAGTATCAAACTGAACATCTTCAAGCTGCCCATTTGGGAATGCGTCATACTTGTGTTCGACTGATACATCGAGAAATACAGTAAGAGTTCACTCTTGAATTTATCTGGATTTATGAGGATGAGACTAAAAGTATATATGTTGCAGGACCAATTCCCACTGCTGGTTGTGGTGATCTACCATTCCTTATCTCTATTTCAAGCTGACTTCTGCGCTTGCCCTCTGTTTCTTAGGTGGTTGCTTAGCTGTCAGAACTGTAGATCTTGGAAAGATGTTACGTATGACAATCATGTAAACTGATTAAGTCTTGTGTCTTTCTGTGGAAATTCTAAGAGTTTTTTAAATTGTTTCCAAACATGTTTTCCTTAATGATAGTAAAGTTTTCTTCTGTTTGTTCCTGGTATATTTCTACCTCTAAACTGGAATGGAATCCCACAGAGCAACTTGTAAAAAAACAAGGGCCGCATAGCTCATGGAACCAGAAGTTTTGTAAAGCAAATGCTTAAATATTTTGGATAAACTTTTGAGAGTAGTTTTGCTAACTTTAAATTTAATTAAAGTTACCAAAGTTTTGGTAAAATTTTTGTATCTTTAACTTGTAACTTTATGCTTTTGGAGCTTCAGGCAGTACAACCAACAAATTTCTTGTTTCTGGTTTAAGTTCCAGCCAAGAAGAGTTTTGAGGGGTTGTTTTGTCAGCAAGTAAGTAGACCACCTCAATTGAATGCTGAAAAAGCTGGAATTTCTATTGTAATAGACAGAATTAAATGAAGTACTGATCACTTTCTAAAGAGACTGCATAAGAAGAGAGAAAGACTGCAAATGTCAATACAGAAAACTATGGAGTATGTTTCAGTCCTGACTATGTTCTAGTTTAGACTTGGGAGGATATATAGATGTAAATACTTTTTAATATTAATTTAGGGACAGGTGTGCTTTTTTTTTTCCTTTTTTTAAGCGTTTTGGTAACTTCATTTAGTGGTCAAAAAGGCAGTAAATTACCAGCAAGGTTTTGCAGATCACTCTCTTATATTTCAGTGATGATCTGGAAAGCATTCCTTCTCTATTGCTGTTTTTTTGTGACTGGAAAGTGCCAATGAAGCAGAACTGTGCCAAATTACTTGGGTTTTGATTGGTATTTTTGTTTTTCTTGCTGAAAATTATCCACAGAGTATTGCTTTATAATAAGATTTAACTCTCACTGCCACAGGTGTAAAACGTGCACCCACTCCTTGTTAGTCAGCCAGTGTTCTGTCTTGTGTCCTGCAGTACCTGAATTAATTACTACTGCTAAGGCACATTCACTTCATCTTTTGATTATTCTTTCATAAGTCTGGTGTCTAATTCAGCTTTTGACATAAATATGATGGCAGAGATCCAATGTTCAATTAAGATGCTTCTCCTGCTAACTACTGGTTGAATTCTCTGTTTTGTAGCCAGGTCTTTAAAGGTTTGAGATGCTCTAGCTGCTCTGGCTAAATTCCAGCCAGCACAGCTGCTTCTCTCTTTTGTCTTTAAGCCTTTGTTAAGCCTTTCTTGATTTGAAGTACAGTTTTGCCTTTGGTTGAAGAGGGGTTTTGTAGATCCTCACATCTTTTTCAGTGTCTGTGTCACTGCCTCCATCAGTGTCTTTGAACCACTTTTTCTTAGAGATTATTACCAACAAAGTAACTGTTTTTTTCCCCAGTTCATCTCTTTTTGTGAAGAATATTTCGATTTCATGGGAAGGATTGTCCGTTGAACAAAGCAGTTGGATGATTTTGGGTAACAGCACTTAAATTTGAGTGTATTTTACAGATGTGACTTATTAGTAACTGCAAATATAGGAAGGATACATGCCTAAAAGGGGGGAACTTCAGTTTCCAAAATGTCCTTTATGAGAACATTTCACTACTTAGAAATTGAAGACTAAAGCATATAGAATACATATAACATTATATATGTACTAAAGTTTTCATTCTGATTTTCCAACGATGAGTTAGCACTGGGTAACTGAAAGGAAAGGGTTTTCCTTTCCCTCCCTTCGTTCTTTGGATAATGAAGAGACATGTTGTAAGGCCACAGCATCCGTCTTCCCATAACTTCCAGTACTGTGCTCAACTCTATGAGGTCAAAACCCGTTTACATAACATGTTTTCTTTCTCAAAAGTGTTCACAGCATAACTATATGCATGCAAAAAAGGCCCTGTGTGATTGCACCAACACTGAGACAGTTACAAGTCAATCTGCTTCTTGGAAGTATTCACTGTATTATTTTCTAGTGGTTTTTTATTTCCAGTCAAGTCAACAATAGACCTTTTTAAGTAGAAAATGCAGGGTTCTGACATTACACTTTAATGATGGGATATTATTGGGTAGAAAAATTATCTAATAAAATGCATTTGTGTCTATTGTGGTTTAATATCTATTGGAAATGATTATTTGCTTTTTTGCTTTGTACTTTCATGTAACTTATACCTATTGCATGCTATTTTGTTTTTTTTCTTGAAAGTTGCTAACTTCTGAGCACACTTTTACTTTTTTCTTCTTAATCACTTAGACACAGGTCTGAAACCTCAAAAACTGCCTAAGCATTCTGAATGCCCATTTTCCATGAACTTTAAATTCCTTAAGTGGCTTTGAAAAACTTGGCATAAAGGCTGTCATCCTAGGGTGACATTCCAACTCTGAAGCTGATGATAGAATCTACACTGGCTTGAGTGTGCCTAGTGAGTTTACCTACATGGTAGTGGAGATAAGGCTCTAAACTAGTCAAAAGTCCATTTGACAAAAACGCTATGTAAACTCATATGTCGTTTTTTCATAAGTTCTGGTACGACCAGAATTTTTGAGTAGTAATTTCTGACAAGTATGCATACGTTTTAGTAACATGCTTTCACTAGACTTAATAGCCACTGAATTTCATTATTTTCTGGAGTATTAAATAGAAAATATTTTTATTGGATTTATCATTTTCTAAGGGGCATCTGTTTATTTGGAATACATGTAATGATAGATCCTTAAAGTATTTCTGGACCTGTTCTCAATGTATCGATATTTTAAAGAAATAACGATGAAATGCACCCACCCAAACACACAACCTAAGACACACACAGAAACCCAAACCAGGGCAAAAAAAAGCAACCCAAAACTAAGAGGACCACACATGCAAAACGAAACCTTCAATTGTTAGACTTAGTGAAGCATAATTCTGTCTTTAAAGTGAAATTAAAGAAGGGTAACTGTTAAACTATCCATTACTAATCTAAAGAAAAAATCCTAGAATGACAATGTGACTAATGAATGTGCTAGTCTAAAAAGATCACAGCTTCAATTAGGCTGTTTAATTTACGGTCTACTTTTTTGCTTGCTCTGCAGATATAACACAATTCTTAAAAAAACAACCAAACAAAACCCCAGCAATGTGATTACTAAATAAAAGCATTTCTCTACCAGTTTTCTTGCTTTAATGCTCATGTAATTAATAGTAGTGATTAGTGAATATTATTTTTTTGGGGGGGTTTAATATATTGGCCTGGTTAGAGATTTTAAAAGTGCATTGGGAGAAATAGTTCATTTTCATTCAGAACTAAATTAGAAAGATTTTTAAAAATCTAAAAAAATAAAATAATAATCCAATTTTCTATGTTAAAGAAACCCATCTTCAAATCTAATTTGCTGTCATTGAATTAGAAGGCTGATTAAAATGAGGAAATACTTCAAGTTCTACAGCCTTTGCTGTTTTTAAAATTAAATCAAGGAAATCTGTGTTTTTATGCTTAAATGCTTTAATGATTTAGAGACAAAAGGGTGTCAGGAAACTACAGAACAACTTCTTTGTAAGCACCTGCTAGGAAAGTTTTAGTGAGAATCTTCTAGTTAAAGCTGTCAATATCTGTTCTGATTCAGCTTGCAGCTCCAGGATGAACTTGTTGCTTGAAACCTTTTCCAGATAGATGTAAGGCTAGATGAGCAGTACTGAAATGGTAAGGCGCAATATTTCAAATTACTGAGTTTCAGATTTCAGGAGTTTTTTTCCCTTCCTGACTTTTTTCTTCCATTATATTTTAGTTTAATTTTATGAACTAGCAGTAAAATACATGGAAGTGTCTAATTTTTAAGTGATTGAGATGTGGAAAAGAGCACTCTAGCCTACAGATTTTCATTTCATTTGCATCAGTTTTATGGCTTCTAATTTTCTTCCTTAGTCTACAGCAAAATAGAAACCAGGTGGTTTAGAGCTTTGTGTAATTATACCCAGAGTATCAATCCTGTGTAAAATCTTGGCTCTACAAGCATGAAGCCCATACACCTCTGACTTCTAGGAGTGTATTTTCATTCTGGTACTTGCTTGTAAACTGGGATATTAGATTTTTTTTTTTTCACTCTAATTCTGCTCTTTTAAGTCTTAAATTGATCACAGAGATTCTCTTTACCCTTGACCTTTCTCAGTTTAGCTTATGAATGAGGATGCTCTGGATGAATAGAAAGAATAAAAGCTTTTCTTAAAAACAATGGCTATTTAATTCTGTATTGAGCAGCTTTTAAAATTGAATGCAGCCTGAAAACAATTGAAGTTAAGATGGCTATTTGAAATTTGATGGAATATGACTAAAGGAGAATGTACTCCTTCATGATCCTAGCAGTGTCCTTAGTCCTGTGTGCCAAATATTATTCAAACTTCTTATTGTAGTTTAAATAATTAAAGTTGAAATGTAATATGATAATTAAAATAAGTGTGTATGGTGACTTCATCTTCATATTTTAGGATTCAACAGAGCATTTAATTTTACTGGATTTCTTGCAAATCTGTTACTACCTCTGAATTCAATGCTGAATCTTTGAATATGCTCCCTGCTGTGGAATTAAAGTTCAGTCAATGCCTTATAATGAGTCTACTGTCTAACAAGTAATACTTAAACCCAATAATATCTTGAATTTCTTTATTAGAAAATTATAAGTGTGCATTTAATTTCTATTGAAGTTAAATGTATGACCAAATGGAATGTTTACATGTTTCATGCTGATTTAATTAAGCATAGTTATTCCAAGGCTTCTACGTGTTTTGCACTGAATTTTAAATATTTTAAAGTTGCATTTGTGGTGAGCTTGAGCACTGTTACTTGGGATACTTAGAACTGATCTCAAGTTACTAAATCAGAGATGTAAACCAAGGTTCTGACTGCATTGCATAACTTTTCTTTGTCAAACTGAATTTTAGCTGTGTCCTTAGATTAAGCATTTCTTACCTGTGTTCTCTTTTTGGCTCATGCTTTTGGTTTGCCTAATGTTTTATGGCAGAAAGCTGAAAGAGGTGAAGGAGTTCTCTCATGAGAAGGGAGGTGTTAATCTCAGTTAATAGGTGAAAACATGGTACATACTGGAGGCAATTATCTCATTTCAGAAAAACAGTGACAAATACTCAGAAATTAAATTAATGGGTTAGTCTTCCAGCTTATGGAATATATCATGTGTCCCTAGTTCTTTTGTATATTTATTTAACCCTTTAGAGAGGAGCTGTGGGCTTGAGATAAAACCACAGCGATTCACTTCTCATGAGTAACCTTCACTCTAAATGTTACTTGCAATGCTTCAGCTTTTTGCCTTTTAAGACCACAGGCTGTCTGGAAAAAAGACCTCACTTCTCCAAATATTTGCCAGTGCTTAAAAGGCTGAGGTTGTAATTTGGCACTGTAACATCTCCCTTATTGGAGTGAGTGAGCTCATGGAGGAAGACTTGCTGGGTAACAAGTCTAGATCTCTTCCATCACAGAAAGTCATGTTGTGTTAACAAAAACTTACCTTTCTACTTGATGTAAGCCAGCATGCTTTGATACAGATTGTCTCACTGTTCTAGACCTCCTTCCTAGGACAGTTACAATTTCTTCCTATCTTAGTTTTCTGCTTTCCAAATCCTAAAGGCTTTTAATTCTCTCCAAGACTTTCCACTTCCTAGATTTTATTTTTCTAAGGAATTTAGAGAGGCTAAATATGTCAGGGTTTTTTGTTTTGAAACCTTCTAGTCTTCTGCAATAAGATTTCTGTGTTTCTTATATTATCTAATAACCTTTTAGGATAAGTTTCAAACATGACAAACAGCCTTTTTCAGAGCTCTTGCTACTTTTTGTTTAGTAAGGCTGCTTCATGATACACATATTTGGCTCTATTCCAAAAATTTTAATAACAAAATTTAGGTTTTTGTAGTAATACCCTAGAAAGATAACTTGTCAGACTAGTTAAAAACAAAACCCAGAGCTTGTCCTTTTAGATCTGACACCAAACTTCAAATAGTTCCCCCCTTTCCTGGTTCATGATTAGTATAGATAACCTGGATTCCTTTTGCACTGCTCTCATGATGATTTAATTATTATCTTTGCAAATATTTTATAGTATGTGATTTCTGAAATTTGACTATACAAATGTCTTGCATTTGCATATGAGATACTGAGTGGTTTACTGTCCCCTCTGAGAAGTGTTTCCTGCTCATTTCTAGCTCCTGCTACAAATTTTTTTCTTTACGGTGATTCATATACTATGTTATGCTGTATGCAATGAGTACATTGTGTGCCAAATACTAGCAGATTAAAGAATTGGCTATTCTAAATAATTTGTGTCCTGATGAGAGTCTGTTCACACAGGATGTTTGTAAGAATAGACTTAAAATGTGATAGGGATAAGGAGATGCAGATAAGAAAGAAGGAACAAGGGGAAATTACCCATAAATTTTTGAAGGCTGATAGAAGACAATAAAGATGAGGGAAGGGAAGGAATGGAATTTAAGGAATTGGAAGAAAAGCAGAATACATAGGTGCATAAAGAAAAAAATTACTAGAAATGCTCAGCATGAAGATAAAGATATTTCTGCTGTAGCTCTAAACCCCACCTTCCTATCCCCCTCCATTTATCTGGGAGAAACACATAACACTGCTTTTCAGTGCCATTTCTCTATTATTTTTTTTGGCTTGTAAGTGGCCTAAGATGTCACTGAAAGAGTACAAGGGTTAAAAACAGATAAAGAACAAAGATGCCAAAACATCTGTTATCTGCAAGTCATTCAGAATCTACACACGGACCCCAAACTTTGGAACAGAAAAATTAGATTTGCTTGTTGGAAGTTTGGATCGAATTCAATTTATGCCATCCATCACATGCACTGAAGGTTATATTCCTCTGTTGGTGCGTATGAATAGCTCACTCAAAGAAAGTTATGTCCCAGATACAGTTCTTGTGTGGAGAATAGCTTCTTTCTTAGGGCAAAATACTTATCAATCTTCTCATCTTTTTAATATATTTCAACATAATCAAAGCTTACTGTGTGGTTTGTCATTAAGCTTTTTGCAGTACATAACTGGAAGTGCATATTCTTTATAATGCAGTCCTGGTAAGCTTAGGGAATTCAAAATTCATCTTCTGCTCTTTTTGTTTTTACCCTGTATTAAGAAGTTAGAACATATTTTCATTAAAGTCTGTAGTATTTCCTTTGCACAACCAATACATTGTCAAGGGACAGTAATATCATAAATTTCATTGGACCTTTTGGTTTGGTGTTTTTGGCAGTAAAGGATAACTACTTAGACAACTAACTCTTTCATGTCTCTTCAGAATGCTTAGCAACAGATGCTTTGAAATTCCATGGTGCTGCATTAGGCTGCTAAGTTACAACATGTGTGCAGAAGGGCAGTGATCCATGATAGTGAGCAACTAATGTGGTAGCCTCATCACTGCACAAAATCGTAGGTGTCTAAAAATGGGTAAACACAGCATTCTGGGGAATCGTGTAAACTCCCAAGCAGGGATTTCTTCAGAACTAACCTGTAAATGTGCTTTCCTTGTAACTTAGCATGACAAATTAATTGATAATGCATGGCAAATGAAGCTCACTGAAATGAGACAGACGTGTTACAATAATTTTGTCTGCTAATGCAATACAATCTGAGCATATTTTCTTGCATCGAAGGTTTAACGGTATCTTCTGTCATGTTTGGTGTATCTTCTTGCCCTCTCGCTGTGTAATTCGAGCAGGGACTTGCATTGCAGTGAAACAGCGGCTGCCGCTGTTTCTCCAGAAGGTGGTAGCATCGCTCTGTGCTTGCTCAGAGCAACGGAGCGCTCGGGCTGGTGCACCTTCCCTCCGTCACTGACAGCCGCTCAGGCACACCGTGTTCATATTCAGGGACCATACTTGTGTAGCATATTTTATAGTTAAATATGTAAAAGTTGTGGTGGGTTTTTTTTGGTTGCTTTTTTTTTTTTGTAAATTCAGGGTGCTTTTTGGTTTTTAAGCTTTTGAAATGGATTTTTCTTGCTTTTTTTTTTTTGCTCTGTAAAGCAATCTGCAGGGATTTTACTCTTGATTCAGTACAGAAACAATGAATGCAACATGCAAGGAAAACAAATTTAGAAAGTGAAAAGTTGCAGTTCACCAGGTTGGAAGGGACCTCACGAATTGCCTGGTCCAACCTTTCTAGGCAAAGCATAACCTAGACCAGATGTCACAGCACCCAGTTCAGTCAAATCTTAAGTGTCCAATGTTGGCAAATCCACCACTTTCCCGGAGGTATTATTCCAATGGCTGACTGTCCTGATAGTGAAAAGTTCTTCTCATGTGTCTTATTGGAATCTCCCCAAGAGAAACTTGTGCCTATCACCCCTGCTCTTTTCCATGTAATCCCTAGCAAACAGGGAGTCTTCATCTTCTTTGTAGCCACCCTTTAATTACTGCAATATGGTGATAAGATCTCTGAGCTTTCTTTTCTTTAAGCTGAACAAACAAGTTCTCTCAGCCTTTCCCCACACATCAACCTTTCAGTCCTTTGGCCGTTTTTATGGCCTTTCTCTGGACCCTCTGCAGCCTGTCTACCTTTTCTGTAGAGCAGGGACCAAAGCTGAACATAGTATTCCAGGTGTGGCCTGACAAATGCTTAGTGGGACAATAACATCTTCATCTGTACTGGTGATGCTCTTGATGTAACCCAGCATCCTCTTGGCTTTCTTTGCTACAAAATTTCTGATAGATTTAGGCTCCAAAGAAGTGTTACCCTCTTGTCCAAGCGGAGAAGCAAATTGAATTGCTTGTAAAAACATGCTGCATACACACTACATAATACTGCTTTCAGCTCTGGGAGCTATATGCAGGGAACTCCAGGGCTTTGCAAAGCTTGGCAAGGCTGGAAAAGAAAGGTCTTGCTCTGGGGTAGGGGAAAACTAGTGTGGTTTCCTTGAGTTTGTGACAATGAGAAGGCTGAGCCTATTGCTCAGCCCCCAAAATTGAAGGTGGTAAGGCTAGTTTCTTCTTTGATTCCTACCATCCGATTCCACAGAGGTAGTGGGTTGTACGTGACTGTCAGTCCTGTCAGCAGCATATTTTTGACTAGTGAAGGTCTTCCCAGTGGGAGAAGCTGCAGCAGAGAAAATGTTTGGTTTTCTTCTGCTTACTTAAACCTCACAAACCTGACAATAAGTCTGATATTTTTTTGAGTGGAAGGATTAAAAGGAGACTGATTTTATATATATATATATATATATATATATATATATATATATATATATATAAAAATAATAATAATTATTACTATTATTGTTATTATTATTATTTTGCAGAAGCAGTATTAAGGGGAACTGTATGTATGAAACCTGTCAGCTGATAATTCATGAGAGGAAAAAAAAGTATTTTTTTTTTTTTAAGCAAACCATAGGCAAATCAATGCTATCTTGGTAAAATCAACATTTATTTTAGTATGAGGTAGTCTTTATACATAAGAATGAGAGAAACAAATTCAAAGCCAGTTACCTTGGTTGAGGATTATCTAAGGAAGCAGAAATCCAAGTGGCCCTTTGAAATGCTGAATTTAGAAATTATCCATTAAGGAAGGTTCTCAGTTATTATTATAAGAGCAGTTTATAGACGAAAAAGAAGTGTTTCAGATTCCTGTGTGCTATATGTTTTGGGAATATTAATGTGAATGATCTTTTTTCCTTCAAAGGACCTTAAGTAATAGGATGTCTCCAGACTAAGCTGGGCAGTTACATTCAGGATGTTGAGGAATGATTGATTGTGGACATGGGTGGGGAAAGAGATGGCTTCCACACTGGTACTAAACTAGTGTACCTTGGATTTGAATCTGGTGTATTTCAGCTGTGCAGAAGCTGCTGTGGGCCATTGCAATGATGGTGGAAGACACTGACTTTTAAAAAATAGTAATGCTGGCATGATAGTGGGCATCAGAGCACTAGATTTCCATTGCAAGGAAGCTATAGACTGTGGCTTCTGCTTCCCTGCCAGAAACCCAGCACTACCAGCATTTCAGAATAGCACCTTATAGCTGACTTCCTGTACCTCCACAGCCAGAGGGCAACTACAGTGCAGCACTGCACACAAAGATGAGTAATGTCAGTTCAGTTGCAAGACTGTGCTGATGTATTTTAAACAAAAGTCTCTTGACAGGTTGATTTGCAAGGATTATATATATATTCTATTTAATATTGCTAGTTTATTTATGTCTTGAAACTTAGACTAGGTACTTAATACATATAGGATTGCATATGCATGTATACCTTACACCCACAGATAGGAAATTAAATGATCGACCTGTAAATGCTCTATTCCATACTGTGCAACTGTAATAGCTGCAAATGTCACATTTTTCTTACACATTCTGTGGTTAAAACTGAAACAAGATTCCCAGTTTCCAACTTTTGGATACAGTAAGAATAACAGCCATGAGGACATGCACACCTGCAACCTCTTTAAAATATAAAACCACGGGTTGTTTTTTTTTTTTTCCTTATTTATTCTCTTAAACTATTAATTGATCTATTACACTGAAATTAATAAATGTTCCAGCAGTTGTTGAGGTATACACCATTTTTTGTTAGTTTTTTCTCTCTTCTCCTGATTTTACTGTTCCCTTGCAGCATGAGTTCAACAGAACAAGAGTCTCAGGTCTCGTACCTAATGGAGCAATTTGCAGAAACAGTTGAAAGAGCAAACAAGAGCTAGGCTGGGTTGCATTACATTTCTATATCATGTTTTCTTCCAAGAAAGTTTCAAGTCTCCACTGCCTGCTGAGTCAGTCTTGCCTACTCAGCACTCCCTATGACTTTCCAGAATTTAGAGATGAAACGAATTCCATCTAAATCTCTTTACATTGTGTAAATAGATATAATACCTTGTAAATATAGGAGGCAGGTGATGTGGAAACATATTTGACAACGGTAATTGTAGCTGTTCTGGTTTATTACTAACAGCTTCAAGGCAGGGTTTTTTGTTTAAGGTTTGTTATCTGTCTAAATTAGAATGAGAAATCAGACTAGGGCAAATTCCTGATTGGTAGGTATCAATTAAATTTTAAAATTTCCTTGAAAAAGCATCTTCAAATGAACTTGGGCTTTTCTTCTTCCTCATCTGCCTCAGCTCTGCTGAATGTTCTTCTGAGGAGGGAATTCTTAAGCCATGAAGCCATTTTTCCTTTAGAAAAGCCACTTTAGGCTTCATGGCAGTGACTGCTTTCCTGCTGCCCATTGTCCCCAAGGTGGTACTGCCAGTCTGGTTGCTGGAGAACTTAATAGATGGTGAATAACTGGGAGAGGAGTAGGTGAGAAATAGCTTATGAGCAGTTTGCATGGAGTACTTAGCGATAGATGTACCACTCTGACATTTTCCTGTATCTCTAAGCTACTCTCAAGCGGTATTGTTTGCCATGGAAGAATATGCTGAATATTCACCTTTTCCTTACACATTCATAAATCATGAAAGACAGAGGTCCTGTGAAATAGAAATGAAATTTTCACTATAACTTTTTGTGTGTTACTTTTTTCAAGAACAGGGTATATCAAGGTATTCCAGCAATCAGTGGTGCATTTCTCACTTGAATGAAAGCAGCAATGGTTGTAGGTCGTTGGCATATCAAGTAATCTCTGTGCTGTCTTATTTTGTCTTACAGTAACAATGCCACACAAACAGGATCAGTACCACTGCACTGACACCACCCTTTTCTTTTTTACCATAATAACTGCTTTCCTCTGTCTTGTGTGGAAAGAATTAACCTGCTGAGATAACCTAGGGATTATGTCAAGAAAGTAGAATTTAAGCCTTTTGGCATTCAACACCAGTTAAAAGATTTAACGAGGAAAATAGTCTTATTTTCCTTTCATATGACATTATTTTACATATGTGAAAGGCTGACAAATGATATCCTCTTTGAGATGCTCTCCAAATTATCAAAAATTAAGGAAACTAATTACTTTAGTAAATTGGGAAGCTTGGTTCAGGGTGATAAGTACATTAGCATCCCATTTCATAACTGTAGGTGTCTTGGTTAACATTGAAGGGAGCTTTTTAAAAGTTTTTTGAATGGTTTGAAGTAGTAACACTATTTTTAATAGTCACATATAAATAGTAATTTGTAATAGTGTTACTTCAGGCTGTACCCAAAATGATTGTCACTATAATCTGTTTCGAAAAACAAAACAGATGAAATTAAGAAATTCAATAAAGCAATCTGTGAAAATGTGGTGCAGGAATGCCTAAGTGTTTAATAGCTATTATGCACTATTAATAGGCATGAGAAACTCTGAGATGATTCAAATGTTACGAGGAATTTGAGCTCTGCTTTGATTACACTCATGTCTTTGTAATATATTTGGGCCACATTACTAACTCCTTTGCAGCTGGTAGCTCACTGTCCTTACTAGGGTTAAGCTTATATCAACACTCCTAAGGATTGGGCCAGGAGTAATTTTCTGCTTGCTTTTATTTAGTATGAGTTTAGAAGGGAGGTTGTATGGAAATTGATATACTTTTTTTTAGAGATTAATAGTCGAAAAATTCAGTTTTTTTCCTTTCCTGACTCAAAGAAGTCTATAAAGCACAGTAATACTTGGGTCTACATAATTTATAGCTCAGCATATTCCTAAAAGCTGTCTCAGAGCTCAAATTTATAGATATTTCCTGGCAATACAAATTGAAAACTATACTTCAAGTTTTAGTATAAGCCCTCCTCCTAGTACCTTAAACAACAAAATCATGGCTTTATGAAGCCAATTTTCTGTGCCAACACAGAAAAAAAAATCTGTTGCTTTTGTAATCTAGTACTAGTAGAAGTGGGAGAAGCAGTTTTTGGAGCCTTTTTTTCTTTGCAGTGTCATGCAAGTGTGATCTGGTTGACTAGTAAAAAATATTATTAAAGAATTGCATTAATACTGTCTGATTTTTGTGAATTGTTTAATGCAATCATGATAGTGAAGATAAACTTATGTAAAGAAGAAACTTTCAGAACTTTCACATTGATTGTTCAGATAATATTCTTAGTATTTACTCTTTTCCTTCTTATTCTCTAAATTAACATTTAAGTTGGTTTTTTTAAATAGTTTTGTTTTTATGAGGTCCTGAATAGAGTCTGAAATTAACTGGAAAATAACAGAAAACAGTCATAATAAAAACTTGCAAAGACCTCAAAGATGGAGTTACATGGATGACTCCTTTTGGCAAGTCATGGAAGCTAAGACTTCTAGTATTTATTTTTTCATTTTTTAGTAAATATCTCATACTTGAAGTTATATTATGAAAAGCCTTTCTGAAATCTCTGTTCTTTAAACTCTTACTGAAATGTCATAGAAATAGCTTTGAAAGCTTCTTATCGCATTCTTTTATAGACTTTTTTAAATGCTTATGAATAATGTCTCAGACTCTCATTTAAGTGGTACTGTATAATAGGGTAAATAGTTTTATTTTATGAATGGTTTTATTTTAAAATCCAGTAAAAATAATTTCTTAGATATTTAGGAACCTCGACTCAAACCCTAAATTCACTGGAGAAAAAGGAATATGTTCTTTACCCTGGTTTACAAATATGTAAAGGGCGGATGTCAGGATGATGGAGCTAGTTTTTTTTCAGTGATATCCAGTGATAGGACAAGGGACAATGGGTGTAAACTGGAGCATAGGAGGTTCCACGTTAACATCAGGAAGAACTTCTTACTGTGAGAGTGACAGAGCACTGGAACAGGTTGCCCAGGGGGGTTGTGGAGTCTCCTACGTTGGAGATATTCAAGGCCTGCCTGGACAAGTTCCTGAGTGATGTACTCTAGGTTACCCTGCTCTTGCAGGGGGGTTGGACTGGATATCTTTTGAGGTCCCTTCCAACCCTTGGGATTCTGTGAAAGAACTGATGTATTTGAGCTTTAAAGGAACAATGGAAAACTTGCAAAAAATAAAGACTTATTTAAATAATTTCAGTTTTTGTTATTCAAAATTAATTAGCTGTGACAATGTACTGAATACAGGAGTTAAATACATAAAGACTCCATAAGCATTCAATTTAAAATACTAGGGCAGTGAAATTCTGGTTGTCTGTGCACAACTGTGTTGGATTCTTGTGGACTAACAATGCTACTACAATGGCTGTGCAAGGATAGCAGATGAATAAGCCAAAGTAACACAACACTAAGTTATGCTCAGAAAGAGGTGTATTGTTTTCTGTAGTGGAGTAGTAGAAGAATGCAATATTTCTGAGTCTTTCACTTGTATAATACAGTTCAAAAATAGACCAAAACTACAAAAACAACATTAGTATTTCCCTTTACTTATAAAAAATAGAAGGCTGAAAAAAAGGCATTCTGAAAACAGTTGAGTTGTTCTCATATTTACATACAAGCTGCTCTTGCAACAAAACAAACAAAATATGCTTTAGATTATTATCTAGTTACTAAAGCTTGTAATATTGTTTTACTAAAATGTAATTCAAAAGCAGCTCTAGAGTGGTTCTATCTCTTTCCAGATATGAAAGAAAGCTTACACAGTCTGCCCAAAAAGAACTGTATCAAACCAAAGATCATATTCAACACAGCTAAAGGAGTGTGTAAGGAGGGGAGAAACTTAACTACATTTTTTAACTCCTCTGTCTGAACAGGTGTTTAATAAAAGGACATGGGAAGAAAAGTAAAGATCAAATGTGCTTATCTTATCTTATCTTAAGGATAAAATTAATTGGAGAATTACTTTCAGGTAGAAGTGTTTTGGAGGAGTCATTCTGGTTCCATTCAGTGTGCTACTTGAGTATGCTGAGCATCTTGGAAAATGGGAAAAAAAAACAAAAGAAAGCAAGAAAAAGGAGAGAGGGCTCCAGCTTTTGAAGTGGTGTTAATGGGGGTTTGGGTAGTGGGAAGTTGTTTGGGCTGTGGGTTTTAAAAATTTAAAGTACAAACTCGCTTCATACATCTTTTGAGTAACTGACTATTCTTGTCTTAGTGGTTAATAAATCAACTTTTATATGAACATTTTTGAATACTAGCAGAGTATTCAATTTGAAGAGCTTTGGCAGGCTTTATTTCTAACTGATTTATTTAGAACTGACTCACTGTAGACAGAGTACCATACTGACGTTCAGTGCAAAGAGCCTTGCAAGTATAAAGCAATGACAGACATCTTGTGAAGTCACAAGCTTATTTTATAAAGAAAAATTGGTGTGTTTTTGGCTGACTACTATTTAAAGGCAAAGGTTCCAAACTGGTTCTGAAAACTGTGTATCAAGCCTTCTTTGTAGTTTGCAGAAGAGACAGTATCAGGAATGACAGAAAAATATTCTTCCTAAGGCTCTCAGTAGCCCAGTGCTTATCCAAAACATCTGAGACTACCCTTTCTTGTTTTGCTTATCAGATTAGCAGCTCACCACTAGTCTGGATGTGACATGGAGAAATTTCCCTGTGAAAAGCAAAATTGAATGTCACTGCCACTCACCAGCCAAGCCAGCAGTATAAGGCAAAACCCCTGTCCCCACAAGATGTAACAGGAAGGGCAGACAGCTCCTCAGTGAGCTGCAAGGCTCTAAAGAACAGCATGATTGGCACCTTCTTACTGGCCATGCTGTGTGTGCCTTTAGTACCAACAGTTACACAAATGTGCTGAGCACGTTACTGCTGATACGCAAAACTGTAGTTCAGTGAGACTGATCAAACCTTGTGTGGCTTTTGGCACACCTGTGTTTTAAGGTTTTGTTCAGGCAGTACTTCCCATTTTCTCCACCACCCTGACCCTTATCTGTCAGACTCTTTCAGGCTTCAAGCTGCTATGTATTTGCAATTTCTTACATGGAGTCAGAGGTTTCATTGCATGCTAGGAATGATTAAGACTTGCTCTGTTTTTCCAAGTTAAAGTTACTTTATTTGCCTGGTGGATTTATTTGCCTGTTGCTGAGCTACCTTATATTCAGGTTACACCATCTTCTTAATTTTAAGGTGCTTTTTCTTGTGTTGAGGTTGTGTTGAGGCCTAAAATAACATTTGGGAAGTGATACCTCCCATAGTTTACTTACACTGCTTTACATAAGGTTAGGCATGTTGGAAAAGGCTTGAGACTCTCAAGGGTCTGAAAGCAAATTACTCAGAATGCCATGATGTAATATGAGGAGAAGAAATGACACCCAGGTCCCAGCCTTACTCCAGTGTTCAAAGTCTTTGCTGAAAGTAGGACAGTACTGGTAGGACAGATAGAACAACCTGCATCCTTCACCCTGTACTGTTGGAGAGAGGCAGGATGGAGGAGGAAGATGTGAAAAATATTGTTGTGCCTCACTGAACCCAAGTCCTTTTTGTGAAAAGCATATGATTTCCAGTGAATCTGAAAATATATGTTGCTTCTGATCAATGAAACTGATTTATTTCGGAGAATGGAAATATGTGGGAAGCATCTAATGCATTTTAGACCTCCTATGCTTATGGTATTTTAATAAAATTGAGTAAAATTAAACTCAGCTATTTGGTAAAATATAGCTAATTAATTTGAAAATAAAACCTGATTTTCAATTAGATATGAAAAACTAACACTGTAAAGGTGATGAGAAAAGAACACGAACATTAACCACTCCTATGTTAAATACTTTTAGTTTTGTTCTTACCTATCATCTGAGAAAAGGCAGAGAAGCCTGAAAAAATATCTGCTTATCTTTTGGGTGGATAAAACAAATTCCTTCAAAATTATTGTTCTGTTCTGTTCAGTAGACACAGTTGTTAACTGTGGTACTGGATTAAAGAAAAATAAGTTCTATTAATACTCTTCAGCATAGCATCTGCTTTTACTGCTATCATGGAAGAGCAGCTGAAACAGCAGTTGTGGACTCATAGGGTAATATTTTTGTGTCTTTCTGAGATACAGTTTGATTCCTGGAGTCATCTTTCTTCAAACCAAACAAACATCAAAGTGATTTTCCTTAATTGTTGTGGTTAGATTTTCATGCCCTTCTTCTTTTCCAGGAATTATAAGAGAAATACTAGGAAAAAATGTTCTGCTTTTATTTCAGATCTTGACACTGGGGAGGAAAGGGGTTGTGTTTGCTTTGCTCTGAAGTTCTGATGCTGATTTCCCTGCATGGGATGTACCAAAATCTAAATATGAATTGAATTGTCCTGGGTTCAGCAGTAGCAGTCATTTTTCTCCTTCTTAGTAGCTGGTGCAGTGCTGTGTTTTTGACTTTCAGCCTGGGAACTGCGCTGATAACACCAATGTTTTCAGTTATTGCTTAGTAATGTATACTCTGACCAAGAACTTTCTGATTCTCATGCTCTGCCAGGGAGGAGGGGAAGCTGGGAGGAAGCAGAGACAGGATACCTGACCCAAACTAGCCAAAAAGGTATTCCATATCATAGCACATCATGCCCACTATATAAACTGGGGGCAGCTACCTGGAAGGACTTGATCACTGCTCGGGTCAGGCTGAGTATCGGTCAGCAGGTGGTGAGTGGTTGTACTCTCTTCCCTTGTTATTTCCTTTATCATTATTATTATTGGCAGTAGCAGCAATGGTTTGCATTATACGTTAGTTACTGGACTGTTCTTATCTCACCCTGTGGGAGTTTTATTCTTTTGATTCTCCTCTCCATCCCTCTGGGAGTGGGGGGAAGAAGGGATTACTTTCTTCTGGATTCTAGAACTATATTTGGTGCTTTAAACAGTTTTCTAAAGCTTCTGAAAATTATTTCGAAGGACTAAACTGTGCATTGATAATGAGCAACACCTTGTCTAATAATCTTATTGAAGCAAACTGGTTCTTGCACTGCTGCAACCTTAATTGTGCTGTTGGTTTTGGTGTCATCTGAAAGCACTGATGCTGATCTATGGAAGTTGTTTATTGCTAGACTGTTGCAGGCCTGCTTATTTGTAAAACATGTTGTCAACTTTGGGAAAAGCAGAAATGCTCTATTTTAATGTTTCTGTTGAAAAGAAACACTTTCAGCAAAGTAGTAATGCAAATTCTAATCCATTCAAAAGATTTATGATCTTTTGAAGTGTTTTAAAAGAAAATCTTTCCTTGAAGGCAAGGTGGGAATTAAATATTTTTGAGAGGAATTAATTTTAAACTTAATTTATAAATCTGTCTTTACATCATGAAAGCCTATAGCTGAATACATTTTTTAATGTTACAAGGATGTTATAATTAAGAATATCATATAAATTATTCAATATAATTCTGGATTTAAGAAGTCTCCAATTATTAAAATAAGATGTTTTTAAGTATTTCAGATTCCACAAAATAAGTTAAGAGTGCAGTAGTTTCTAGGTTATTACAAAATAGTCTAGTAGCAAGTGGGCACCCACTTCAGTATGCTGAGTAAAATTTTATTATGTTGTACTACCATGCATGCTAGAAAGAAATTAAATACGTAAGGACTATAATGTTATGAAATCCTCTAATAATGAAACAGACATGTGGGGCTCTAGATTAACAGTCGCTAGGTTCTTACCACTTGTCCTATCACTACAGTCCCTAATGAAGAACAGAATACTATATGCTTTCATTTCACTGGGAACACCTTTATCCTAAGCACTCCACAGTACATAATATTGCATTTATATTACATTAAAATAGAAAACCAAGTAGATTTTAATAAAGAATCTATATAAGATGTTTTCTCTGAAAAGGTTGAATTTAATAATAGTTACATAATTGAATGCAAATATAATGGCAAATACATGTGATGCGATGTTTTGTTTCTATTTTGAGGAACAGTTTGCAGAATTAGGTATCCACATTGAGCAAAGATTCATAATTTTTGAGAAGCCTGGGGTGGGGAAAATCTTACATATCATACTGAGCTCTAAATGATGAGTTTTGATTGAAATTGTTAAAGTGCAAATATGTTCTTCATTACAATGATTGTGTGATTAAATAATCCTCTAGGAACTAAAAAAAAAAGCTTATTCTGAAAAACTCTCATCTTCGAGGATTTCTTTTTTTTTTAAGTAGCACATCACAAGATGTCCAAACTGAGAGCTATATTTTAAGTGCAATTCAAGGTACAAAATGATACATTACGTGCATTAGAGTAGTAATCAGCTTTTTTTGAGGCATTTTTCTCATCTATCAGTATTACTATGATTAGCTAATACATGAAGAATAAATCATAATAAAAAGTAAACCACTTGGTATTAAATTAAGCACTATAAGAGTTATGGAATAATTTTATTAATACTTAAATATTTACTGTTAGGGTGGTGAGGCACTGGAATGGGTTGCCCAGGGAGGTTGTGAATGCTCCATCCCTGGCAGTGTTCAAGGCCAGGTTGGATGTAGCCTTGGGTGATATGGTTTAGTGTGAGGTGTCCCTGCCCATGGCAGGGGGGTTGAAACTAGATGATCTTAAGGTCCTTTCCAGCCCTAACTATTCTATGATTTGATCAAGCTATGGCATTCAAAGTTGTGCATTCTTACACCCTCAACCAGTCTGACTTAAAAAATGAGCCATTATAAGTTCAGATTTTTCCAGAAATTTATTCTACCTTTTGACCAGTAATAACAGTTTCAGGAAGACTAGAGGCAAAAGAAGTAAATATAACTTGATTGCTAAATTGTAGAGCCTTTGACAAGAAAGTGCATAGACACTCTCTGTGTGCTCAGAGTACAACCAGAAATCACAGTTCAGTCAGACAGTTATTTAGCAAGAATACCTCTTGGTGTTAGGACAAAATACCAAAAAGAAAACTGTGAAAGGAGATTGGATATGCTTCTTACCTACTCTACTGCTTTAGATGTGATGCATATTAGATGTGTGGTCATCGCATACTGAGCATGGCGATATAGAGGTACATTCCACTGGATTGTCCTTTGATGCACACGTCTACCTCAGGCTAACCTACACCCCAGGAAACAAGGACAACAATCAAAAATTTATTATTAAAGCTAGTTTATTATTGGGAAGTTCTGGCAACCTTATCAAATAGAGCAAGTGTGTGTTCTAAGAGGGTAGCAGTGGAAAGACTTTCAGCTACTGAGAGCTTCACTGTCTCGCTATCTCAGCATAAAGTGTCTCGTAAGTCAATACTGCACAAGTTGTCAATTCAAACACAGGTCAAAACTACAAAAATCCACTTGTTCTGTTACTAGAAGCTTATTACTGATAAAATATGTCGGAATAATGCAGAATATTTATTACAAAATCAGCTACTGATTGCACAGACCTACAAAAATAGCTTTACCTTGTTTTAGCAGGATCTTCAGTTGTGACAGAGTTTGAAGTATGTACTAATTAATACAAATTATTTCATTGAACAGAGCTGATGTGCTTGAGGAATGGACCAAGAAGGTTAAGAGACTTAACTTGTGTTTCTTGGCAGGGTATCGCTGTTTAGCATTTTATCAAGTTTGCCTTGTGGAAAGGCTCTGGAGCAATTTTAGAACTACTGACAATTCAGTAAATAACTTCTATCTTATTCTTTTATCTAAGTAGGAATTCTGACTATGAGAAGCTACTAGGGTAGCATGTCTATATAGTGGTAGTTTTGAGCTTACAGACAAGTCCTGTTGTCCAGAATGGACTTTGCCACTTACAGCTTCTGTTATGTGACTAGGGATGCAAAGGCTTCCAGGTCTGATGTATTTGTAGGCAGTACTGTAAATGTTGTGTCCAAACAGTACACAGTATCTTGTTTACTCCCATGTCTTGTACTTTGGAAGCACCAAAAAGAAATCTTTCTAACAATAACTTCCACCAGAACACCTGATGCAGCCTGTTTATTTAAGAGTAATTTTGATAGATGAGCCATAAAATTTCAGCAGTCAGGAGTCTCATCACAAAAGTTATCACACAATACCTATTTAAAGTTGTCTTTTCTGGGGGTCTGTTTAAGTTAAAACTGTTTGCCTTCTGATCTTCAAGACAAATTTGATCAGCTGAAATAGGAAGTCAGTTCTGTTTTTTTCTTTAGACATGTATCTTAAGATTTGGAGATTATGAGGGTTTCTGTGCTGAGATCTCTCCTATTTGCTGAGCTGCTGATTGGGCCTCAGATTGAATCCATTGCTATCTACTGAAACAGGATTATCACAGAATCCCAAGGGTTGGAAGGGACCTCGAAAGATCATCTAGTTCAACCCCCCTTCAAGAGCAGGGTAACTATAAATTCTATATGCTGAGCAACAGATATCACCTTTTTTTTCTCTTTTGTATACATCGAATGGGATAAGCATGAAATGAATTTGAAAATGGTGAAAATAAATACCCAGATTATAGTCATTAATAAATAAAAGGTGGGTGTGTGTGTAGAAAAAGTTACATTGTTACTTCAATGTAGTTGATAGAATGAATATCGCACATGGTTATAATTTGCTTTATTCAAAATTCTGGTTTTGTAGTTTTTAGTAGTCCACAAATCTATTGCGTTTCTTTAGTCTTGCTTGTTTATGTTTGTAATTGACTAAAAATGGAAGTTGCTGGACCAGGGCATTGAAAGTGAAGCAGAAATCTTTAAGCTAATACGAATTTATACAAAATTTATCCCTCTCAATTTTTATTCTTTTTCTTCTTCCAACTTTGAATGTAGTTTGACTAGTCTAATATATTCTGATATTCTAACTTGATATACAGACAGGTGTTTGCTTCACATAGTGAGAAGTTGAGTCCACTTCACATCTTTTATTTGGAAATAACACCCACCTCCCCACCCTCCAAATCCTAAAATTTATCAGAAAAAACCACTTTCTTTGTTATGTAATGCAGCTTGCTTTAGTTTTTCACATCAAAAGGAACACAAAATTAATTTAGGTTAACTTTAACTTTCTTCCAATTGCCTAGAGACTAGGAAAATCAACTAAGCAAAAGAAAACAGGAATAGGGCAAAGCGTGCAGGATCTTTCTAGTCTCCAGCTACTCACTGCTCAGGGTGGCATATTAACAGACTTCAGTGTTTTCAATAACTTCATCTGCTCTCTTTGTCTCTAACATATTTACATAGGGTTTAGGAGAGACTGGCCTTTTGGCATGGGCAAGACAAATACCACTTCAGATTAATTATGTATTGCATGAACTGTGTTAGTGTTTCTGGTACTGTTTCCTGATGTCTTGTTTTTGTGCCTTACACTTATTGGAAAAGAGTAAATAACTCATACTTGGTAAATCTCTGTGCTGCTTGTGATTTTACAGATATCATTGTATGAGAATGAGTCTTCCTCTGTTTCAACATTGTACTCTGCTTAACAAAGTCATAACAGTCTTTTTTTTTTCATTCCATCAAGCAAACAGTGGTGGGAGTGGGGAATCCTTTTGGGCTGCTGATGTGCATGTGTGTAACCACTGTGCATGTAGGGAAAACACGTAACCTACTTTGTGACTGTTTTTGTGAAATTGTAACAGAATTTATAAATATTCAACTTCTTCCAGTTGTAATTTGATTTATTTTTAGACTAAAATTAATAGTTTTCAGTAATTAAGTAAAGAAGCAAACATGTATGTGTGACTGTAATTCTGGGAGTAAAATTAGAAGGATTTGGAAACAAGAATACTTTAGAAGCTTAAAGTATAATATATATATATATATATATATATATTGAAGTTTAATTTAAATGGTTGACACTATCTTTTCAGCATGATCCAGTAATTCTGTCTAATAATGCTAATGTCCTAAAATATGCTTAGCAGAAGCAACAGCAATTCAGTTCTTGACTTATTTCTCCTCCTTCTGTTTTTCTTGCCTTATAAGCAATGTGCAAGAGTGGAGCTGTATTACACTTGACCTGAACTTGCGTTCATTTTGTGCATATGTTCATGCAGCAGCAAAATAAACTTGACGGCTTAATTCTGTGCTAGGGGAATGTTTGGAGGGATAATCCTATTCACACTGCAGGATAAGGATGCCCTGCTAGTGGCTTTGGCCTATAAAACCATTAGCTTTAAATTGTGTGCTGGCATCGTGATCTTCTTAGCTTGTAAACCAGCTTTTTCTTAGCAGTTTATTGGTGAGAATGGGTAATTTTATGATATCATTTCCTAGCCCATGCCCACTTTTTTATGTATAGTTGACAAATACATCAAAACCAGCAAAATATTAATTTCATATGAAATACCTAATACATGATACTGTGTTTTAAAGCTGCAAATTATTTGGATTAAATTGTATTTAATGGCAAAAAGATCATCTTGGTATGGAGGCCTAAAGGTAATGTCTCACAGGTGTCTCTGAGTGAAGCAGAGAGAAATAAGTATACAGGATATACTTCATGATTTCTCTCATGCTTCATTCTGGTTAAGTACCTTACAGTTGGCCAGTGTATCTCCTGTATGCTTAGAAAATTTGCTACTATTGCTCTGGTTTTAGGTATGCTTTTGTTTTTCATTATATTTTCCTGGGATTCTGATTGGAGAGGGATCTATAAAGTAGCTTGATTTTTGTATAATAACCTTAATGCAAAGAAACTTAGCCTAAAGAATCAAATGAGTCGGTAATATAGATAGAGGTACAGAAGAACAGCATGACTCTCAAATATACTGATACTGTATGTTTAAATAGAGCTACTGCTTTTTTTCAGTATTTGTAGATTTTTATTTGGAAGAGCAGGTGACAATAATCCCATTTATGTAACCAAAGGCTCAAATATATTGCTTCATAAATAACTGTGTAACTAAAATTTTATAGTAGCATGTACCTTCTTAATATCTTGCAGGTAGGATGGCCACATTTAATCTTATCTAGAGGCCATTATTCTAGTTTTCCAGATGCAGGAAAAAACAATAAGAAAGGTTGACAGACTTCAAAGTGAAGCAGTAGATAAGGGATAATCCTTGTGTCCATTTTCAATGTTAAATATACAGAAAAATAGGTGCTTTGTAAAGGGCAGATGTTGCTTCACTTCGTCTGCAAATGATGTAGGTGAACATGCTGCACCCATGACTATATTCAGCCAGAATTTCCAGTCTGGCACCATTTGCACAAACATGCAATCTCTGACAGTAGAGGGAAATAACACAGCTTTTGAGACTTTTGTACCTACTGCTTCCAACATACACTATGCTGTATATTTCATTATATGTATTAACCAATCTGTTTTGTACAACTATGATCTTTAAATATAGACCCACCATAGTTCCTCGTTTACCTGGTGTAGCTGCAAATTAGAATATTGAATTCAATCCAACTGATCCTCTCAGTCAATCTGAATTCCATTTAGTGGAAAAGTTAGAAAGTGCAAATTAAACCTTTGGCTTCTACCTTGCAGAAGTCTAGGCTTCAGTGCTCTGTATCTCAGAAGCACAACAGGAGATTTATCTCTGTAGAACCTACATACACAATTTGCATTAAAAGTCAAGACTTGCATGTCTACCACATTTCCAAATGCCTTCTGCTTGCTAAGGCTGAAGTCTTTTTACCCAGATCTATACTCAAGAATTTGTCGTATTTTAGGAACTGAAGGTCTGTTATGGCTTGGTTCTGCAAGATAAAAGCCCCTCTGGCATATAATAGAAGCTTAAAGAATTGGTAATCAACACAAGAACCAGTGGGAAATAATCATCGCTTCTTTCGCAGTTGGTATGAAACCACTGAACTGTGATCAGAGTTAAGTTTTGCCTTGGGATTAACAATTGCTCAATGTCTAGGAAGCTTTGTGAAGTAGAGTGCATGATAGGAATATTCAGATACCCTGTATGAGATAATTATTTCTGGTTTTCTATTCGCAGAATTACTACTGTTTTGGAAATGGGAACTTTCTGTATTGACAATCCAGTAGTAGTTTTGTCTATGGTGCATATACTGAAGTTGTGAAGCTTTAATACTGTAGCCCAAGCCCCAGATAACTTGGGCTTGCCATGTGACCTGTTTAAGAATTAAGATTAGTGCACAAGTTCTGGGGATTTGTTATAGCTTACAATGCATAGTAATGCTCACTATGATAGATAGGCATGGGACATAAACTTTCAGTGAAACACTTATGAAAATATTTCAGAATTTTAACTTTTTTCCCTTCAGTGCAAATTTGTCTATATAAAAAATTTGTTTATATAAAGCTATATAAAAATAATTATATTCTGCAAGCCCTGACAAACGATATTACAAGAACAAAAATTGTAAATATTTAAAGTTGAGTATAAAAATAACACCAATTCCATTTTACTATAAGAGACTAGCTGGAACAATACTGATCTAATGAGGTGATAGCCCTTCTGTTTTATGTTTTATGAAAAGTGTATAAGGACTTATGCTTGTGAAAATAAAGAGAGAAACAAGGAGATATGCTTAAAGGAAGCAATTTTTTGAAATACCAAAGTAAGACTTTGTTAACATTAAATAAGAAATAGCTGAGATGAAATATAAGCTTTCATGTTAAGGATCCAGACCCTTCTGGAGCCTTGTGAACATGAAATCAACCTTAAGAAGTCCTTTTCCTGTATTCAGGGTCCACACCTCAGTGAGGTAGTAAAAGAGAAGAGTGGCAAAGGTGATGTAATTTTTCCTTCTTTTATATGAATTCGCATATGTGGTGCATGTAAGAAATTCTTTTTCCCTGGAGTAACTTACTGCAGAGTTTCAAAATCCTTTAAAATATGTTTTCAGCCCTCATTGTTTCAAAGTCAGAAACAAATGTCAATTAAGTGCTGAGTGTCAATCGATACTCTGATGAGTGGTTTTCTGATAGGTGCTCTGTGCAATATGTTGGACCTAATAGAGTCAGTAGAAGACCCAAATAATCTAGTTAAGTGTGTCTGAAGACAGTGCAGAGCCCATAATGTCCCTTTTCCTTAATTATTTTTTCAACAGAATGGCAGTGCCTAAGAAGTTTCCAGTGTCTAGGAATAAAGAACACACTTTCTTGAATGAAAGTCATTGAGCTGTAGCAGGGATAGGGTAGGTTTTCAGAACCCAGGCTTCATGAAAAATATATTCAAACACCTTGCAAGCTAGACAAAAATCTTGAATGCGAATATGTCTCCAAACATTGCACAAACTGCCTGACATAAAAATGAAGGTATATGATGCATGCTGAATAATATGGATATACTCATTTCCTACCACCCTGTCCTCTTTCTGTAGAAACTAAGTTTTGTCAGTGACCAGGAATAATCACAGTAACTTCTGATAGGCTGACCTCAGTTAAGTGACTTTAGAGGTATAATTCTTCTGCTGATGAGGCTGTAGAGTCAGCTTGACAGCTTTGTAATTTCATTTCTGATAAATCACACACTTTTATGGATTTTAGAGTACTTCTGTCCGATTTGTTTAACATGGGAAGAAGGTCTGCAAAATCTCAATGCTATAAAGGTAAATTTTCACAGTATTTGGTAGAAATTAGTATTTTCTCTGGACAACTGATTTTCCTTGTCTACTATTGTAAGCTCCAAAGTGAGATGATTTATACTGATGTGATGGTCTCCTGTAGGTGTATAACCTCTACTTATTTGATTTTTCTTGTTTTGAAAACAAAATAATCTATGTCCACAGCTATGCTCTTTTGGATTGCAGTCCCTGAGGATGAGCTAAGCTTGTGCTGGTATGCTGGATTGCTTTCTGCTTTGGCTGGGTGCTCTCACAGTTTATCTATTATCAGGCTTGGTGTTCACTAGAACTTTGTGAGCTGATTAAGCACGCTAACCTGTGAAAGAAAGAGAAAATAAACTGTACCACTCTCTGGCATAAGTGACCTGAGTCATTTGAGCAGTAAGTGTCACACTGCTCTCCAGGGAGGAATCAAAACTGTGCAGCTGAGAGTGAAGGAGAAAGAGCAGGAGAGTGATGTCCTGTGGCACTGATTGGTTGATTAACTTGATGATCCTGGAAGACCTTTCCCCAGAGATGCTATTTATTTTTTCATTTGGCAGAGACTGTTGAACACCAGTCTGCCAGTACACCACTGCATCTCCCCTCCTCTTGTGAGTATGGGTTACCTTGCCCTACAGAGAGCAAGTGCAGAAGGCAAGAAACCAAGAAAAATGTTGAATACATAGTTATATTCTGTTTTGACTTTCAAAGCTGTTGTGCATATGTAGTAACTGACAACAGAGTTAAGCAGTAACAATCAAAGAATTGAACAATTTGGAGGATTGGAACTAGATGATCTTAAGGTCCTTTCCAAGCCTAACTATCCTATGGCTCTATAAAAATCATACATCTGGATGAAAGTTTTTTTTTCATGTGTGTTTTAGCTTTGCTTAAACTATGGGCCATGTGGGGGAAAATAGTTACTTGATTTAAATCTTTCTGAAACAAGGGCCACCTTTTCATTTTGTGGGTAATGGTAATTGCACACACCACATTTGACCTCGGACAAGGCATTCAGGCATTTGATGCAGTATGTACATAAGATGAAGGTTAAATGTATTTACTGAGCAGAAGGTGTACGGTGGAGTGGTCTGGCAAAGGTGCTTTTCTCTGTTGCAGTAACCTGTGACAATAAAACCAGCCTGCAGATGCTGACTCAACATTACTACTTAAGGCTGCTTAAGCCAAAAATGCATCCTGAAAAAGTGAGATTTCAACATTAATGTATTTTCTGTTACTGCTGCTGTTGAACCCAGGACACTGTCTGACTCTTAAAAAGGGCTATGAAGACACTTGGTGTGTTACTTCTCACTCTTTCTTGGGGGGTTCTAGACTTCCCTTATCCTAGTACATTAAAATGCCACAGCCACCTTCTGGCAATCAGGAATCAGCAGCTATTTGTGTCAATATGTTGTGTAGATTAGAGATTCAAGCTGGGCTTATTATATTATTTATTATATTTTGTTTTCATTTTTTGTTTAAAAAGTTATGAAGTTATATGCTTGCATCATGATTTTCTCTGCCAGAACTAATTAGAATATAGGAGTGGGTCAGCAGTCAGACTTAGTCCCCAAAACACTGAAAATAGCCTGAGGGATACAAACATCACTATCAAAACTGGGAGTGAAGGAAAGCTAGTCAGATTTTTCACGGCTGCAAGTCTAAAAACATGTTTGCTACTGAAGTAATCTCGACTTCTACTATCAACCTACCTGCTCCAAATTCCAGGATACTTGGCTGGCATGAATAAATCACTACATGACATATGCCACATGATTGTTCATGATTGGAAGAAACACTGATTTTTATTTTGTTGCTTTCTTCCCCCCACACTGAGAGAGAAAGAGGCCTTGTACTGTAGTACTCCATTTAGTATTGAACTGAAACCATCTCAGGGGATGTTTGAGGTGGTGTCACGATAGGATGTTTTGGTTTGACTTAGTAGCCAAACCCTCTCCTGTTCAGTCCAGCATGCAAGTTTGTCATTAAACCAGAGCTGATCAGGTCACAGCACAGTTTACTCTTGATCTTCACTATGACATCTGGTATCTCAGCTGTTTTTGGCAGGTGTAACTCTCTAGTGAGGGGAGCCTTAGTTTACCCTAAAGAGTGACTATAAATGTTTTTGTTTTAATACTTTCCTCACGAAGGCTGGTTAGTGGTGGTGTTTTCTTTTTGTTTTATTTGCTTGGTTTGGTTGTGTATTTCTGTTGTTGGCTTTTGAGTTAAAGCGAAACAGACAACACTAAAAGCAAATCCAACAAACAATCCCAAGCCAACCTTGTCTTTCTGCATTCTCCCTAAAATCCTAATCCATGCATGGTATAAACAGTACTTTAACTATATAGAGGTTGTGGGGTTTTTGTTTATGCTTTTTTTAATTCTGTGAGCATGTGAATATGTGTAGATGGCCTCCTCAGTATACACAGGTGTATTTAAGGTATAGACTGTGATATCTTTGAGGTTTTTTAGTTTAAAACCATCATTAAAAAGGTATTGTTTTTCCTGTTAGTCTGCTTATGAAACACTGTGTTTTCACAGCACATCAATGATATTTTATGACAATGTTTTTGAAAAGTGTTTTCTCCATTGCACGAGTACTTCTGGTGACTTGGTTTACAGCACGTTCTTCCACATTAGTTGTATCAGCACAACTATAAGGGCAGGTGTGAGTGACCAAGGCAGGAAAGTCTTTAGCCATCTTCACTGCAACAGTAAAACAATCTTGGGAGTATTATATGATTCTAAAATGTTATGTTAAAAAAAAAAGAAAAAAATCAGTTATACAGCAAATCTGAATTAAAACCTGAATGTGAAGGGAAGACGATGATACTGCCAGGCTGGAAATGAGGTCACCTCAAAACATTCCAGGAAAGCTGTGAAATATAGTTCTGAACTAAGCTCCTTAACAGCTTCTGGATGAAGACTTGTGTAAAATGTCAAGCAAGATTAAACGTTTTCCTCCAGTAGACAGAAATCTGCAGATTTGTTTGTTAATGAGTATAATCAGGCAGATTCAAGAAATCAAAAGAGAGAAGACTGAGATAGCTTAAAAGCTGGGGTGAAGATAAAGAATGCGAGTGGGACAAAACTCTGCTTGTCTTGTTTTGTTGAAGAATTGTGCAATGTAATTTTAAAGGGGAAATTTAATCAATATGCAAGACCATGTTTTAAATCACCCACTGTCTTTTAGTTACCTACAGCTAAATTGTTAAGAGGGTAGGGAGGGAAGGCTGGAAGGGAAAGAGAATCTTGGTTTGGATTTTTCTTTATTTTTTTTTTTGACACCTACAGTAACTGCTTTTTAATGATTAACACCAGTCCTCAGGACTTTCCCTTTCTGAAAAAGTATCATAAAGATCTCCTGTTGTTCCCAGCAGTGCCCTGCTAATTCAGCTCACTAGCAAAATTAGCAGCAGGAAACAAGCCTTTGAAATTTTCATCATTTATGAATAGCATTGTTCATTTGGTAAAGGATGTGAGCTCCTGCTGTAATTGTTCCTGTGTTAAGAAGGCTGTGAGTTATTTTCTCTTCATCAGCCTTTAAAAAAAAAATCAATAGAAATAAATACATATACAATTAAATAGTGGATTAAGCAGTGAACTGAGTGACTGAGAATTTCTTTCACTTTTGAGCTCTTCTGATTTAATTTTTTTTCCTCTCTGAGGGAGGACTATTTTGCTGCCGTTCTTTTGCAAACAGTCGATAATTCTAAAGTGCTTTGAAGCTGCCGTTGGAGAAAATAGAATAACAGATGGAGCATGAATAAACCCACACTGCTGTCTTTTTAATCTGAACAAAAGCAATTTTTCTTGGCAAAAATAGTTAATATTTAATTCCATTTACTTATAGAAGTTTGATCCCAGATGAGAACACAACAACTGATGCAGAGCTGTACATACAACTGTATCCTGGCTTTTTATTAGGAAGATTAAAAAAAACTTTGTCTAGCATGCATCATAATAGCTGTGATAGATCTTGTTCAATACTTATCTGGAGGCCACTGGACCCAGAGGAATCCGTGAATTAGTATCTCAGTAAGATGTTATTACTCTTCATTTTCCATGGTGCAAAGCAAAAACTCTGGACCTCTCATTTGGTATGGCTTTTCTCATGTGTAACTGTTATTAGTGGTTATAACTGAATTTGCCTTTCTGGTACTAAAAGAAGTATTTGAACCTCAGGTGTATGCCCACCATAAATAAAACATCTGTGTGCTTTTTTTACCAGTTTCTGAGATTCTGAGGTTCTTTTTCTTTTAGTATACAACTAAAAATCATAGAATCATAGAATAGTTAGGGTTGGAAAGGACCTTAAGATCATCTAGTTCCAACCCCCCTGGCATGGGCAGGGACACCTCACACTAAATCATATCACCTAAGGCTTCGTCCAACCTGGTCTGGAACACTGCCAGGGATGGAGCATTCACAACTTCCCTGGGCAACCCATTCCAGTACCTCACCACCCTAACAGGAAAGAATTTCTTCCTTGTATCCAATCTAAACCTCCCCTGTTTAAGTTTCAACCCATTAGCCCTTGTCCTATCACTATAGTCCCTAATGAAGAGTCCCTCTCCAGCATCCCTGTAGGCCCCCTTCAGATACTGGCAGGCTGCTATGAGGTCTCCATGCAGCCTTTTCTTCTCCAGGCTGAACAGCCCCAACTTTCTCAGCCTGTCTTCACACACAGGAGGTGCTCCAGTCCCCTGATCATCCTCGTGCCCTCCTCTGGACTTGTTCCAACAGTTCCATGTCCTTTTTTATGTTGAGGACACCAGAACTGCACACAATACTCCAAGTGAGGTTTCACAAGAGCAGAGTAGAGAGGCAGGATCAACTCCTTTGACCTGCTGGTCACACTTCTTTTGATGCAGCCCAGGATATGGTTGCTTTCTGGGCTGTAAGCGCACACTGCTGCTGGCTCATGTTCATTTTCTCATTGACCAACACCCCCAAGTCCTTCTCCACAGGGTGCTCTGAATCTCTTCTCTGCCCAACCTGCAGCTGTGCCTGGGATTGCTCTGACCCAGGTGTAGGACCTTGCACTTGTCATGGTTAAACTTCATGAGGTTGGCATCAGCCCACCTCACAAGTGTGTCAAGGTCCCTCTGAACGGCATTTCTTTCCTCCAGCGTATCAACAGAACCACACAGCTTGATGTCATCAGCAAACTTGTTGAGGGCGCACTCAATCCCACTGTCCATGTCAGCGACAAAGATGTTAAATAAGACCATACCAGCACTTACACAAGTTCCTCATTGCTGTAGCCGTTGCATAGAAACAAAGATGAAAATCTGTTACAGGTCCAAGTTCTTGAATGAATAATACTATATAGTTGTTGGTATTTGTGTTTTTGGTTTTTGTTTTTTTTTTAAGGAAATTAAGGTATTCTTGAAATAGCTTTATTGCTAATAATGCATTTCAGACTAACTCAGGGTGAAGGATACAACTGGAAGCATGTTGTGTGTATTAGCTATGGTGCTTCAAATCCAGCACTCAAGTAGTTAGAGACTACCACAGACAATGTTCTAGTTTTATGGAATGGGAGATTACAGATTTAAACTTACACAGTGCCACTTTCTGCCTCAAACCTTGAGAAGCAGCTATGTAAGCTTTGAAATTGCATTGTATTTGGCTTTTCGTTGTTGCTTGGGTTAGTTTTGTTTTGTTAATATTTAAACCATGCATGGATTAGTTACTTGCTCAAACCATCCTCTCATTCTTTTCGTATTTCCATAGAGATTCACTCAGAAGTGACCTTCTGAGTCTTTTCAGCTCCTCCTGAATTCAAGTATTCCTTTATTGCTCCATTTTGCCAGGTGAAAACTAAAACTCTTAAACTACTGCCTTAAATCTATGTAAGTAATAAAGTGCAACACAAGAGAGGTACAAGAATGACCTGACAGATTAAAATTCTGACTGGTCTGCCAATTCAGGAACTGTCCACTATCTGAACAGGTATCTGTTCTAGGTAGCTCTGATAGGTATGAGACAAATGCAATGGGACATTGACACTACGGTAATGACATGAGCACAATGCCTGTGCAAATAACCTTTAAAGAGAGTGCATGTTATGAAAGGAAAATAATGCTTCCAAATTAAACCATCAAAGAAGAAAAGTACATTCAAATACACTGCCATGAAAAGTAGTAAGTGAAGAGAGGAAAGGTGTTTCAGCTAGTGTTTGGACTAGGTGATCCTTGTAGGCTCCTTGCAACTGAACTCTTTTATTCTGTTTCACTAGTTTAACAGAAATTCAATGCACATTTTTTGCACTCACCTTTTTGGTAAGTCTTCAGAATTCAATTAAGTACAACATAGTCCTGCTGTGCCAAGATAAGAATATCAGAAATTTTAAGAACATGAAAATATTATCTACACAGCATGCTTCTTTTTGTTGTTGTTGTTGCTGATCTCAATCAATGTTTCAGCTTTCTTACTATTTCTTCAATCATTCTCTCCAGAAATACATCCAAATAGCTCTTGAGCTAATTTATACGCTTTGTAGCCACAGCTTTCCTCTATAATGTATTGTTTCTGCGATAAACACTTTTGGTTTGACTAAATATGTGACTTACACTCAGCTTTCTTAAAAACATTGTTCTTTGGTTAATATAAAATATTTTCTTTAACATTTGATGAGCAATCTAACTTAATTTTACATTTCTCATTATGTCTTAAGCATCTGAAGTATCTTGTAAAAATTTACCTCTTCAAAGAAAACTCATTTTTATTCTGGTGCTAAGATTATAATAGAATCTTGTGGGATATTTTGACATATGAACCTAGATTTTGCTAAATTCCCACTGAGGGAAAACTAGACATTTAACAGTATAGAAAAACAGATTTAAACAAGCAAGTTTGCGCACCTGGATATGTTGACATTCCCTCTTCTGTTTTTTTGGTGTTGGGGTTGTTTGCTTTTGGGGGTTGTTTTGCTTTGCTCTAGTAGTGAGTGTTAGCAAGTGCTAACAAGTGATGCCAATGTTAAACATGCAATCAAGCCAGGATCTCTGAGGAATATTTTTTCTTTAATGGACACAACCACATGCCTTTCTTTTTTTGGGGGGGAAGGGCAGATAAACCAGAGTTCTTCTCTGTCTTTCCTTGTTAAATTTTATATTTTAAGTAAGAATATTGGCTAAACGAGAAACTCCCACAGCAAGTCAGAGAATATGTCCAGAAAGAGTCAAATAGAACATGGACTTTAACAGTAGCTTAAGCTGACTCTTGTTTATAGTGGCACTTATGATGTCCTCATCATTGCTGCAAAACATGGCAAATGTTGTTTAATAATGCTTGGGTTTTATAAATATAGTCTTTAATAGTGATCATAATCATGGTAAAGACAACTTTGCTCCGTTGTAGGTTCTTTGAGAGCATACCATAATTTATTTGCATTTTAAAAATGGAAAGAGGTGACCTATAATTTAGGCCACCCTTGTAATGGGTCTTTATCTACAGATTTTTGAAAAGTGAAGGTCAGACATTTGGATACTTAGGAATTTAATTTTACAGAAAGTTGTCCTGGGTTCAGCAGTAGCAGTCATTTTTTCTCCTTCTTAGTAGGTGGTGCAGTGCTGTGCTTTTGACTTTTTACCTGGGAACAGCACTGATAACACCAATGTTTTTAGTTACTACTCAAATGTTCAGTCTGACCAAGGACTTTCTGAGTTTCATGCTCTGCCAGAGAGGAGGCAAAGCCATGAGGAAGCAGAGACAGGACACCTGACCCAAACTAACCAAAGAGGTATTCCATACCACAGCATATCATGCCCAGCATGTAAACTGAGAGTTACCTGGAAGGGCTAGTTCACTGCTGAGTAGGGTGAGATATCGGTCAGTGGGTGGTGAGTTGTTGTATTCTCTTCCCTTGTTATTTCCTTTATCATTATTATTATTGGTGATAGCAGTAGTTGTTTGTGTTGTACTTTAGTTACTGGACTGCTCTTATCTCAACCTCTGGGAGTTATTTTCTTTCAATTCTCCTCCCCATTTCTCTGGGAGTGGGGGGAAGGAACAAAGGTGAGGGGAAGTAGACTGCATGGTTCTGATTTACAACCTGGGCTTAAACCATGACAAAAATCAATGGAACTTTTAGTGTCCTGTACGCCAAAATTGTATTTGAAGAAACTTCAGAATCCAAAGTAATATTAATTACCTGGGGATTTTGTTCAAGCCCTGCAGCACATCTTTAAAGCTCAGATGTGGTCTTGTTGTAAAACACTATTATGATAGTTTGATATATGTAATTACGAAGTTTAAGTTCTAGGCTCAGACCATAATGTTTTCCAAAATGAGGGTTATGATTCACTCTCTGTGGAGTAAAAAAACTTGGGTAATTTGTGTTCATGGTACTGTCTGCTGCATACAGGAATCTCCATTATGTACATACCAGCTGTTCTGAAAAGCAGAAAATTATAATTGTAGTTTTTCCTTTTCTCTGAAGAAAATGCTAACATTTAACTTGAAATATTTAGTTCAAAGTTTTTATTTAAAAAGGTAATCAAGAAATCAGACATATGGGAACTCTGTATTTAATTTCTGAACATTGGAAGATGGGTTTGGGTCAGCAAAGTATCTTTGTAGATACAGCTATATTGTGAAATAAAGTACTACTTACAGAGCAAGGACCAAAATAAGAAGCTCCCATTTAGGCAGCTTCTCATGCTATTGATTCAAAAATATTTATGCCTTGCCTGTTTCACATTATGACTTTAAATTATGATCTTGTGACTATATGCAGGTTACATAAATGAAATAGGTTTTCTTCCATCTTTGATAATAAATGTTCTTTTGGGATTTATTTTTTTCCTTCCTTACATTGAATATTATCTTCTGTAAACTGAATGTAAAACAAGTCAAAAGCTTTGAAATGGAAAAAATTACTTCAAAATTAGGAAGCCACACCTCACTAAATTCTAGAAAATATACAGGTAAAGAAGAACAACTTGGACTTAAAGAATTAGGTATGCTCAGGTTAATTTGAATCATTATTTTGAGGTTCAAAATTGCATTAAAAAAATTCAAAAATATTAATATTAACATTAAATCTTTTTTTAAGTGGTTTATTGCAATTCAGCTGTTATAAGACTAGATCATTTTTTAGCACATTTAAAAGCATTATGAAACCTTGGTAAATATAATTTTCCATTTAACGTGCTATATTGCACACAAGAGTATAAATTCAGAGAAAATAAAATGTTTTCCTACCCTCATCCACTGGTGAAATACCCATAAATAATAGATACTTTTTTTATACCATCTTTCATAGACAATGAAATAGAAATTACAAGGGGACAAACAGAATGCCATTTCAAGGTGTTCATAATGATAATGTTCTTGATGTTGAGTATAGTTATAGGAGAAAACTTTTGGAGTTATGAAACATTTGAGCTTCACTTTGCTTAAGAGTCCTTAAAAGCCATTTATTTCTTCCTGTGCTCTTAACTCTGATTTATTCTTTAAATCACTGTTACAACTGTCACCAAATTTTAGGGCATTATTTCATAACTTTTTTTCAAAAACAAGTGATTGAAAACTTATTTGTGTGACTACCTACAGGTGAGCCACTAACACAGAATCTAGTTGTTTAAAGACAAAACAAACCAAAACCTTCCCCCTCAAAAAAAACCACAAACAAAAAAACCAAACCAGAAAACCCCCACCTTCTCTCCTTTGCTTTTCATTGCTTCTTGAAAAATTGTAAAATAGTAAGTAATACAAAAATCTGTCTTGTACTTTAAAATTCAGTTTAGGTGCCTCAAATTCTTAATGATAATTTCCCAGTAAATAGTAACTTCCAATGATGAGTCATGTGTTTTTCTCATGAAAGAAGTAAAAAATGCGATTAATCAAACAAACTAACAAAACTACTTAAAAAAGGCTTTTTTTGGTCTTTTTTTTTTTGCTTAAAGACAAAACAAACCAAAACCTCTCCCCACCCCCAAAACCCAGCAACAAAATCCCCCAACCCTCTGGCTATATAATTATCGAGGTAGAAATGACTTACTTCTATCTGAGCTATTTAGTAGCCACAATCGTTTGAGGGATAAAAGGTCAGCATATTAAGAAAATACATGGATTTATTAGGTTGTGTGCAAATGCATTTGAACATGGGGCATTCTTTTGACTGTACCCTTTATCACCTTTAGGATAAACAACCCTCTCCAGCTTCATAATGGAATTTAATTTATTATGAAGTATAATATGTCTCTTTTCAATACAGAAGCCTAGTTATCCATTGATTTGGCCATGTTAGCTGCTTTTCATGCTTGAGATCAACTACAAATCCTAAATCACAATGTGAAAGCAAAGTTCAGGTGTCAGTTTTAAGTTTTACTTCCAGTAATGACTGAAGAGATGCCAATCCAGAGAAGCTTTTGCAAAGAGAAATATGAAGCTCTGTATGAGAGCATTTTTTTCAGTAGGTCATTGCAGGATTCTCAGATTCAATATTTGCATCTCAGATTCCTCTTCAGTTTACTTGAAACCAGATTTTGATACTAAAAGGAGCGCAGCTGCAGAAAATAATTTATGAAGGGATTTGAGTGATTTTGTCTTCCTCCTACATTTTGTCCTAATTAAGAATAATTTTATTATCACTAAAAACATCCATATAAATCTTACATAACATTCTTTGTTAGCAATATGGACAGTGGGATTGAGTACACCCTTGGCACATTTGCCAATGACACCAGGCTGTGTAGTTCAGTTGATATGCTGGAGGGAAGGAATGCCATCCAGAAGGACCTTGACATACTTGAGAGATGGGCCAAAGCTAACATGATGTTCAACCAAGCCAAGGGCAAGGTCTTTTACCTGGGTTGGGGCAATCCCAGGCACAGTTACAGGTTGGGTGGGAACTGCTTGAAAGCAGTCCTGCTTAGAAGGACTTGGGGGTGTTGGTCGATGAGAAAATGAACATGAGCCAGCTTCAGTGTGTGCTTGCAGCCCAGAAAGCAACTGTATCCTGGGCTGCATCAAAAGGAGCATGACCAGCAGGTCAAAGGAGGTGATCCTGCCCCTCTACTCTGCTCTTGTGAGACCTCACTTGGAGTACTGTGTGCAGTTCTGGTGTCCTCAGCATAAAAAGGGCATGCAGCTGTTGGAACAAGTCCAGAAGAGGGTCATGAGGATGACCAGGGGGCTGGAGCACCTCCTGTGTGAAGAGAGGTTGAGAAAGTTGGGTCTGTTCAGTCTGGAGAAGAGAAGGCTGCGTGGAGACATCATAGCAGCCTTCCAGTATCTGAAGGGGGCCTACAGGGATGGTGGTGAGGACTCTTCATTAGGGACTGTAGTGATAGGACAAGGGGTAACAGGTTTAAACATAAGCAGGGAAAATTTAGATTAGATATAAGGAAGAAATTCTTTACTGTAAGGTTTGTGTGGTACTGTGGCAGGTTATCCAGGGAAGTAGAAAATGCACCGGTATTCAAGGCCAGGTTGGACAGAGTTTTCGGTGACATGGTCTAGGGTGAGTCATCCGTGCTCATGCCACAGGAGTTGCAACTAGATGATCTTAAGGTCCTTTCCAACCCAAACCATTCTATGATTCTTGTAACCTACTTAATATCATAAACTGTTTTATTGCATTGATTTTTATTTCTTTTTATTCCTTTGTAATGAACCTGTCTAGAAAGAACTATATCCTGACTACACATGTATCTTAAGAACATTTTTTTGCCTTTTTTGTGATGTTTTAAAACATGTATATAGTACAGTGGAACAAACAGCTTTAAAGCAGCACTTTACATACATGAAGTGTGATATTATGGATCCTCTGAAGCTGCACATTGCAGAAGGTATTAATTTGTTTTAAGGGGTAAACTTCCAGTATTTCAGAACTGTGAACTATATATTCATAACTAAGGAATTAGAAAGTTCCAGTTAACTTACAGTGTCAGTGAGTAGTTTTTGTCCCCTTCTCTACTTTGATGTCCATCTGCAATAGCACATGTCAGTGCTTCCAGAGCCATCCAATGTGGTTCACAGGGCTGGTGGATTCTGAGAACCCTCCCACAGGGAATGGAGACAACCTTCAGTGTGTGTCTTGGCTTCCTTGAATATACAGGGGAGTAAGACGGAGCCAATTGCTTTCCAAACACTTTCCCTTCGAAACAGGGCTAGGAATCCTGCATGGCTCCACTGCTTCCTATTTGGTGCTACTTTGTGTGTGGAAGTTTATGAGAGTCAGTCTTTCCTATGGTTTGTTTACCTATGCTAGAATGGGTGGTGTTTCTGGAGCTGTCTTGGGCTCGCTTCACTAGATTAGTAAGTACAATGTTATGATCTCTTTACTGATGCTTAATAAATCTGGAACAAAGGCTTTAAATGAGCAAAACAGTTTTGTCTCAGAGTACTCATGCTTAAGGTTTTGCAAATATGTTTAGACATACCTTAGGACTTGCTTCGTTGTACAAATTGCAGTGTGCTTTTGGTTTACATGTGTCTAAATTGTATGAAAAAATGTATAAATGCACAACAGGTTCATATGTCAAATTTCAGTAGTTCAATGGAAATTATTTTTGCACCCATAGAGGAGCTGTTTCTTATTTGGATTTTTTTTTATTGGGTGTGTTAACTAGCAAAACAGAAATATTTTGTTTTATTTTAAACAAACAGTACACAAACAAAACCTTTGAACATGTTAATAACTGAGATCTATGTTTTATCTCTGCATAAAACTGCAAAATAGTCACTTCTCTTTAAGCTATGAAGTAGCTTTAATTGTGAATAAGGAAAAACAAACTGCAAACTGTGTTTATTTGGCTGAATGAAATGTATTTGTACATATATCATTTCCCCAAAGAATCTAATAATATTTCCAATAATATGAACTATTGTTTTTGTCAGTGTTTCTCTTGCGATACCCTTGTAAAAAAAGAGTTAGCACATTTTCTGCAACATAAATTCTACAAGTATGATCAACTGTGTTTGAAATTACACCTTTTTTAATATTTCTTCACTTATAGTCAACAAATATTTACAGACTGGTACCACCATTAAGTACAGTTATATTCTCATATTGCTGGAACACGTGCTCAGTCATTAGGAAAATCTTGTGTACTTTGGATCCATTGTTCTTTATTTGCTTCTCACGTAAGAGTGAGCACTCTTTCTGCCGGCTCAGTATATTTTTCTTAACAGTCAGTTAAAAATTACTTTAATTTCATCTAAGTAGTCAATTATATGATTTCAGGTTTTGGTGATAGTTCTGTGGCTAGCAGTTGAAATTTCTACAAGTATGTAGTAAATGTTAAAAACTGAAGCAAAAGAAACAAGGCATGAATATGGAGATATCAGTACTTTTGGGTAACTTTTAAAGACATCTAATCTGTCTAAATTTGGTAACTATCTATAAAAATTGATTAAAGAAACAAGTGTTTGAAAAGAAGGGAGAGAAAGCCTTTGAAATGAGGGGAGAGAGAAAGTAATAGGAGTAGCTATATTGTTTTATTAGCTGTTACCTTCAAACAAAAAAAGGAACATAAGACAAAAGAAGCAAAAATTGAGCATAAATAAAGCGTGACCCATAAGGCATTCAAAAACCAAAAAATGGCTGAGTAGACAAGCAGAAAGCTCAGTTTTGCTCATTTTTTACTACTTGAATTATTTTTCACTCTTGTTATTCTTTATTTTACTTTCCAAACCTCTGTTTCTGTCCTACTGCAAGACCGCTATTCTGATACCCTGGCTTTCAAAGAGTTACAAGACTTAGTCAAAGTATTATATAGATTTAGGGCAATGGATTGAGTGACTCAGGCTAGAACCCTAAGGCCATGTTATTTCAAGGTCAAATGATGTTCAAATATGGATTTTAAAATAGATTTTTAAAATGGACTTTATTCACTGCTTGCATATAAAAAAATAAAAATGCTATGGTTACTTTACATAACACTGACTTTTAAAATCTGATATAATAAATTGACCTCAAGAGCTGACACTTCCATTTCAGCTGAACTGAATGGTTTTCAATGCTTTTGCTGACAATATTTCCTGTATACTTATTAATACCTTCCTAAGACACTTGTAATTTTTAGTATTTTTTAATGATTATTATTAGAAAAGAAGACTTCCGCTTCCTGCAGAACTTACTAAAGAAAAGAACTTAATAAGTAAAATCAGAAACTTTAACCTCCTTCGGTGGGTTGTTTAATAATAATAACTAATGACGTCAAATTTACTTTCAAACCAAACAAACTTGCTATCGGTAGCATCAAATTTCCACAGGAATAAATCTATTCAGTTCTTAACTAAAATGTAGGATGACACAGCAGTTCTCGCTGACTGGGCATTTTTTCTACTTTTTTTTTAAATTCTAGTTTATAAATGCATCTAATTATTTATGCATCTCTGATTTTCTAGTCAAAATAGCCTTTCAATTGCAAAATAAATTCTGATATCTATATCAGGATTTCTGTCTAATATCTGTAAGTACAGGTTCCTTCTTTTAAACACTGGGCATCACATTTTGTTTTAATTTGTCTAATAAACATAATTTAGAGTAGGAAAAATATTCCTACTAATTGTCTATAAACCTATATATTTATGGCATTGCTTTCTGCTTAGTTTTATACTTTCTGAATATATGAATATTTGACAATGTTTTTTAAAGCTATTTAAAAGTAGTCTCATACTATACCCAAGTAAGGAACAACAGAGGGAAAAATATCTTCTGAATATCTTCCATAAGCAAAAAAACTTTTAATATAACAATGAATGAACCAAATAAACCTTTGATTTTTTTTGCCTTCTGATGGTCTAGTATGTGTTGACAAATTACTTTAATACATTAGGTTAGTTTTTTCAGTTGAGCTTGTAATGCCTTCCTCTTCCCCTTCCCTCCAGTTTCTGTTATGAACTGTTACAGATGAGTGCAAATGATGGGCTATGGACGTGCAGATGTACAATGATCAGCTACTTTCACTGTAAATCATTTTTAGTTGAAAAAACACAGATTCATTGAGGTCATAAATTGTGATTGTTCTTCTTAAGTTAAAAAAGAACAAAAACCGCTATGAAACTTTTTTAAATAGTAAAAATGAAGAAAAGAAGGGAAAGTGGTAAAGACTTCAGGCTTAGCAAGCACAAACAGGTGCCTGGCTGGTGCAGTGAATGACCTGCAGTGATGGTGTTATAATCTGCACAAATTATCTCTTTTCCATTATCACGCTTGTAATGGCAATTCAGGTGTAGAAATGCACTCATATGTTGAGGTTGTTCATGAGGAAAACAACATAAAATCTGCATCTGTTCTATTGGAAAAAAAAAATTATGAGGCCAAAACCATTAATTATTTTCTGCTGAACACTTCTTGTTTATACTTCAGGTTTTTTTTTCACTGGAACTGCAGTCATTAGACTGTTGTCTGTAGTGACATCCACAAATTATTCTTCTTTGATTTTTAGAGTTATTGTGGAAGGTCTATGCCCAACAGGACTAGGCATGAAATGATTAACAATTCTTTTGCTATCAAGAGACTTGAAAATTTGCTTTCTGCTTGACAAATGTCACCTTGTACAAAAAAAATACTTTGCCTGATTTAATGCACTAGAAACTCCATAACAACCCAAACCAAAATCCCACCCAGCAAAAAACCGAACACACAAAGTGGTTTTATGCCTGTGGGTTATGCATTTCAAAACATTAGAAACTTTTTTTTCCCTCACCAGCTGTGGCTTAATTAGCCTCAAAATTATGTAAAATCATGTAGAAAATAGAACGTACATATGTTTTCTTTGAAATAATCCAGATCGTTTATTTGCAAAACATAATTGCATCCCAAAAGACCTAAAACATGCCGTGGCCTCCCAGGTAATCTGCTATTATTAACTTTAACTAACAAAGTTTTTCTTGTCTTGATTTGAGTGATGGAAAAAGATTGTTAGTGATGGCTGGTGGTTTAGGTCTGTACAGTAGTTTCTTTGAGTAGTTTAGCTTCAAGATTTTTATGAAACACACACTGTTGATCTATGCAGGTTCCACATTGCATAATCAGGGTTGAACATCTTAAATTCTCAACTTAATCTGTTTACAAGTTCTACTAAACATTTCGTATTTGTTTTTCACCTACACAAACCACTGACTACTAGTATAAAATAGCAATAATTTCAGCTACAGAAGACAAGAACATGAGCAAGAGGAGCATTTTGTTTGTGATCACAAGAGTTACAGCAAAAACCTGTTGGAAGATATACTCTCTTAAATGTGACAAGATTCTCAATTTTGCTGCTTGTGGTTTTTGTGATTTTTTGTTTTATTATTATTTTTCTATAATTCACCTGAACCTCCTTGAAACTGCAGTGCTTCCCCTGTTACATCTAAATTTTACTCTGGAAAAGTTGTTTGGCTATATAATTAGTTGCTCAAGACAAATAACCCACACTTGCTACTTCATAGTATTTGAAAAAAACCCATAAAGCTATCTTGATGCATAAGGGAGGTTTCAGAAGATATTGATTGTTTCATTGAGTCAATAAACATTGCTGCAATCTCTTTGGTTAACAAGTTCCATGGTGATGTTTTTAGATTCCATTTTTTTCCCTGCTTTGTGTGATGTATTGGAAACTTACTGGGAAAGTAGCAATGGTATCAGTGTGCCTTGTAATTTTTTTCAAGTGGCAATGATACTTAAAGGTCCTGCTATTTGAGGCAAAACACTTTGCAAGGAAGTTTGTTGTCAGTGATGTTTCAGAAGTTTTTTTACTTGCTGTCATTGATAGATGTATTGTTCTGCAAAGCCCATAAGAACTTTAAAATGTTATGTCTCAGTGTTTGCAGTTATAGATGGGTTTTACTTGAGAGGTTTCAGTTCAAGCTCTTACACAAAACATGGATTTTATTTGTGGCAGTAATGATTAGGATTTCTGGTTTTAATATGTGGTCAAAAAAAATTTCTTAAAACCAAAACAAGCAGCTCCCACACTCAATCGTTAAAAACTTCAGCCTGTAGCTATACATGAGGGAAGGAAGCTAGGTTGTGGCCTTTAATGAAAGACATTTTGTTATAATCTGGTATAAAATGGATTATGGGTTCATTCTCATTTTCTTCTGTACAACAGAGTGTTGCAAACTGCTACCTGCACTTTGAAAAATAGCTTCACATTCTTGTGCTATTTCTTTCTTAGAAAAGCAGGTTGTAGCACCATACCCCTCTATTTGTTGTGAAAACAAATGATACTCTTACAGTGTGAAAAAGAGGAACTCTGAACTTTATGCCAATTTAAATGCCAGTATAGCATTTTTATGCCAAATATTGAAGGCTATTTTACTTTCAGATATAAAGCTTTTCACCTGGGGTTGGTGTTTTGCTACTTCTTTCATTTTGTGTTTTACCATCTCTTCTGTATGTAAGTGCCTTTGCCTTTATTCTTAGAAGAACATTCAGATTAAACAGCTAACGACTTTAGCTCACAATGCTACAGGTGTTATTTGCCAGCTGGCACTACTTTGAGGGAAACTTCTCTTATTTCACATCAATAATAGCAATGGAAGAAGACTTTTTTTTCACTGTCCCAAAACATGTTGCAAGATGTGGAAATTGTTGTCAATTGGGTACAGTCAATTTCTCAAAAGCTTTCAGAATTAGGATTTCAAAAACCAGATTCCTCTGCTCAGTCAGAAAAAGTAACATTTCTTACTAATGGCACAAACTTTCTTAGTGACTTTTATGAAAATCCATAAAGCCTGATATTGACTGACTGCTGTTGGAACTTGAAGGTAAGTTGTCTGTTATGTATTAGAGCCTTTAACCAGCCTGTTAAGCTTGAATACTGGTTGTGATAATACAGCTTTCATGATGTGACTGCTTCTTGCCAAGGTATGAATCTGTGAAATTCATTTCTTTTAAGTTGTCAAACTGGCATAAAATGGATGGTATTTTTACCATCCACGACAATCCCTCATGGGATTTTTTAAAACTGGAAATTAGGGGAGGAAGTTTGTCAGTCTTTTTATGAATTTCAGGCTCTTTCAGGTAGAAATTGTCTTCAGTTAAAAGGGATTAAAGGGAATACTGAAGTCCTGAAAAGTTAGAAAGGTATAGAGGAAAAGGTAGGAATTCGTAGGTCTGTCTTTGCTTTTGAAATAATTTTCAAAGATGTTATTACAACATAAATCTTAAACTATTCTAGCAAGACAAACTGCCAGCTACACATAGCTTTATGAGCTGACGGTCTGATTTTTATGGAATTTCTAGTTTTGATATAGATATGCTGGTGTTTTCTGCTAGGTACTAATATGAAAGCTGTTGCTTTTGGGATATTGTTCACACTGACTGATTCATGGTTTTCTGAATATGTTTAAATATGTCTTTCAGAAACCATTAGCAGAGATAACTAGGTATTAGCTAATGAACCACTTGAGATCATTTGTGGGCCTAAAAACAAGTCATGACAGTCCATGTATTTTTTGAAATATATTCAGAAATTGTCTGCTGATGAAGATGAGATCTGTAGTCAGAGCTGTCCAACAAAACTTTCATTACTTATTTTGGCTTAAGATATATATTTCTGTGAATGCACTCTTTGAATCCTTTAATTATATTGAAACTTCAGACATATGACTGACTTCAACTTTCTCTCCAGACTATGCTAGGCTTAAAAAACCCAAATAAACCATCCCAAAGTAAAATAAACCCACAAAAACCTCAAATAACTAAAAAAATCCCACAAAACCCACAGGTACTAATTTAAGCAAGACTTTATAAATAGCTGCTAACAGCCTGCTAAAAGCTGCCTTCAGTTGAAAGTAACACTAACAAAACTTCTTAATCTTATTCAAAATATTTCTTCAATATAACATATTCCATAAATCAGTTTCCACAATTCCCTGAAGCTGTTTTTTTGGTTGGGTTCTTTTTTTTTCTTTTCTTTTTTCTTTTTTTTTCTTTTTTCCATGGAAATTGTTGCAGTTCTTCTGAAATCAGCTGCAATAATAACTGCAACGCATGGTCCCAGGAGTCTTGCAGTGGGTCTGTGAAGTCTTCCACAGCCACTTCAGTATTACTTACCCATTGGAGAAACTATAGAAGTTAATACATTAATTTTCAAAACTAGTAGTCTTGTTTATGCTTATAGTACTATAGCTGGATAAAGGGCAGAAGAAGAAAATTCTGTGTAATAGATATTTTGATCTTTTTGGACTAGTGTCTGAAAGTCCTGTCCATCTCCTGTATAACTCATTTCCATTTATCTTACTCCATTTTGCTTTTATTTCATTTCCCTTCTTCAAATCTGCTGTTCTCTCTTCCCTGCCTTGCCTTTGTCTTCCATATGAGTCAAAGTACATGTTGAATTGCATAGTGATTCTTTACCAAGTCTGTAACCATATGCTGCTTATTTGCTCTGCTGTGCTGTTCAGACATTTTAATCTGATGGTAATACTTTTTTTTTTTAAGCAATGGATTGTATAGTAATCATATCAGGACAGGGAAGCACAGATACCTCTCATGAAACAGGATGATGATAGTCTTATTCAGGACATATACATATTTATTCACCAAAACTTCATTCTAGTAATTGGAGATTTTCTCATTATAATAATCCCTGGGGTGTTTTGGTGAAATTATACAAGAAGGAATGAATAAGTCCCACTTAAAACAAGAGACTGTACAATTTGATTTTTTCCAAAACAAAAGTTTTTTTATGATGCTAACATTAGTGACAAACTAGCACTGGTCAGATATTTTGAAGTGCCAGGCATGTTAGTCATTTACATGTCTAAATTGTCCTGGTTTTATCACTCAAAGTATTTATGAAATTCATAGTAAATCTCTCCCCTTAAATAAAACTGTGCATGTGCAATACATCATACTTGTTATTACTTAAAATGTAATTATGAATTATATCATTTGATTAGGAAACTTAATTATGATAATACTTGTATAAAATATATATATATACACCATTTCAGAATCATAGTTTGAAAAATCGTTTCTAAAGTGCTATCTTCAGTCTATCATGACAGTTAATATTTTAACTACTTGCTATTTCATCCAAGACGATAATGTTGCTTAATGTAAGCGGTTTATCCAACCTAGCTTCAGCTTCATAAAAACTTTGTATCTTTATGTCCTCAAATACTATTTCTTACAATATATGTATAGGACCACTCCTGAAAAGAAATGTAGAACTAAACCAGAAACAAGTCAAAGATAGAATCACCTGTGCCACACTATCTCTAGTACATGCGCATAAACATTACAATAGTTATTAATTACATGACACAGTGTTATTTCCATGGGATCTTTGCCTCATTTAGTATGCAGATTAAACTGCACACAGTTAATGATGCAGCTGTTCAATATTTATTATTATTTTTGCAGTTTAATGAGTGATTACTTCCCTCATTCATTTGCTGCAGTCTCAAAGATCATGGTGAATAGACATAGGAAACTGGTTTCCTGTCTCATTCACTACCTGTGTTCGTCTGCCTATTGAAGCTGAAATTAGCAGCAACTGATGTAAATGTAGATTTCTTATGTTTACAAATAATAAATCAAAGGTTTTCATTTGCATAAACACAATTTGGCTCAGAGTAAAAGCAGATCAAAAGATCCATATTTTATATCTATGTTCTATTATTCACTGTGCCCCATTGAGTTTGATTTCTGCATGTTGTTGAGATCTCTGAATCCAGTCTCACAAGACAATTTCAAGTATTGGAATAATCATTATGTTATCCTTAATTTTAAGCCAGAAGCACCAAAACCTGTGCTGCTTTATTTTACAAGGTGGCTCATAGGGCTGGCTATTAACAATTAACTGCAGAATCTGAATTATAACCCATTTTGTATTATGAACTTTTAACTCCAGATTGTGATGCATGTCATGAATGTACTTGTTGACTGAAGTTCATGTTTCTTCTTGGGTTAACATTATGCCTGCATTATTTATATACTTATCTGTTAATATTCAGTGATTTCCCTACTGAAAAGAAGAGAGAAGCAAGAATAATTTTAACTTCTGAATAGGCATGTGCATGTATTCTTTAAATGTAGGGGCTTTTTTCTGTCTCTTGGTTGTCACCAGGTGGCTTTATTAGTATCACCCACAAAGTTTACTTTTTCGGTAAGGGTTTTACATTACATGTGGCACTCTAGGGTAATTTCCCATGTGTAGCTATTGATTCTGCCAACAGTGAAATTTCTTCAAATCCTATGAATTACTTTTGACATTTTTACACAGGCATAAAATTGTGTTACATTTCTTAAATGTTAAACATCAATTAGTTCCATGTACTCAATCCTCCCTGAAGTAATTTTACTTGTGTAAAAGAAACTTGCAGAACAGCCAAGGGCTGTGCGTACTGTAGTGTGCAATCCAGAGAATAACTGTCTTGCATGGAAGTGTCAGGAAATGTTAAGTGATTCCAAGCTGAATTTTCTTGCTGATGTCTTTTGTTTGTTTGTTTGTTTGTTTTTTAAGTATTTCTATAGAGGGTAAGGAAAGGCACAAGGCTGATATATACAGAGACAAAAACAATCTTCAAAGTTCCTGTCTCAGCAGTTCAAAATAAATAAATAAATAGTGTCCTCAACAAATCCTCAGAAACCCAAGCTGATTGCATTGGGTTGTGTGGCAAGATTTTGTTGGAGCTACTAGAAGCTTCTCATATGTTCAATAGAAACAATGACAGCTGGCTCCAAGATGGACCAGCTGCTGGCCCAGGCTGAGCCTATCGCCAATGCTGGCAGTGCCTCTTGGAGAATAGGGTTGCTAAGGGTAAAAAGAAAACCTGTGCAACTACAACCCTGGAGAGGAGTGAGAATACATGAAAGAAATAGCCCTGCAACACCAAGATCAGTGAAACAGGGAAGGAGGTGCTCCAGGAGCTAGAGCAAAGACTCCCCTGCAGCCTGTGGTGCAGTCCATGGTGAGGCAGGCTGTGCCTCTGCAGCACATGGAGGTCCACAGTGGAGCAGATATCCACCTGCAGGCCATGAGGACCATGGGAAGGACTCACATTGGATAAGTTCATGGAGGACTGTCTCCTGTGGGAGATTCAAGAGTAAATTTGAGCCTAGAAAGAAAAGAGGAGAGAGGGAAGGTGTTGTAAGATTTAGTTTTTATTTTCTCATTACCCTACTCTGACTTGAGTGGTAATAAACTTAATTAATATTCCCTAGTCAATTCTGTTTTGACCATGATGGTAGTTGCTGAGTGATCTCTCCTGCTGTCATCTCAACACATGAGTTCTTTGTTGTATTTTCTCTCTCCTGTCCAGCTGAGGACATGAGTGATGAAGCAGCTTTGGTGGGCACCTGGTGTCCAGCCAGGGTCAACCCACCACACTTTTTCTTAGTGTATTAATACACATTCTTACAACAGATCTAAGACAGAAGCTACCAAAGAAGTCATGCATTTACTTCTTTGATTTACATATACAGAGTTATGTGTAAACCGACAGACTCCAGTAAGACAACTTCAATTTTTGGTGTTTTTCAGTATATGTAAGAAAGTGTGAGAAGAGTTCTTGGTGTGTTTCTGGTTTTTTTTTTTCATTAGTTTGTTTAGGGTTGTTTTTTCCTCTATGATTTTAGTGTATAAGTTGCACAAATACTGACATAAAATAACCATTTGGGGTTTTTTTGCATGTACCTCAATGTGCAAGAGAGAATGTTCAGCAGTCTTTTATTGCCACCCTAACACCTGAAGTGTATATAACATCACAATGATATTAGAGGACTGAGCCTGTTGCTTTGTATGCTCTTTTGAACAATAATTAAAAAATCTATTCTGAATAATTTTCATACTCCAACTTGATATGATACGGCTTTTCTCATAATTCAACAGACCAAAGGAATAATACTAGATTAACATGGATGTGGTAGAAAATTAATGCCTTGGGTCAGACTTGACTATTATGTTTCCAGTAGTTTTAATAATGATATGGGGGTGCTTCAGACTTCCTTTATTATTAATATTTGCTAAAGGTTATCACTACTTGGTTTCTGTGAAGACATTCATTTTACCCATGGGTAGTTAGGGCCAAAAGATCCTTCCTTCACAACAAGAGAAACATCGAATGGCATTGTTAAGAAACAATGCCTTGGAAAACCTAATCCCTCTCAGAGCTGTCTCTGCTTCATTGTATTTGCAAGGGGACTAAGATAGCACTCTAACTTGACAAAGGATAGCCACTGTCTCCACTGTCTAGTTGTCAGAACTGAAGGAAGGATATAGTATGTAAATACGTAGAATACAGAAAACAGTTCATTTTGATGGTAGCTGGATCATGTGGGCTTTCTTTGACTGTTAGGGAGTCAGTGGTACTCATTGACACAGCCAGCCTGTTGTGCTTCTGCATCTCCAGGTCCAGGCAGGAGCAGGACTGTGTCTATGGCATGTATAATACCTGTTAAGTACAAGCATGTATGTGGCTTCACAAAGCAAGTAACACAACAGTTCTTGACTCTCATAGAAAAATAGTGAGAGCACAGGAAGAGCACATCCTATCCTGCCCCTTCTCACTGGCTGATGAAGGCTGAAGCTCACTAGATGTGTGTATGTATGAGCACACGCACACCTTCCTGACAATCACTGTCCTGTTTTCTGTGATTTCTTTGACCTTCAGGCTCTCCAAAATCCGTAACCTTAGTTATCTTATCTAGTCTTATCTAGTCTTATCTAAGCTTATCTAATCTTTAGCTTAAACCTTTGGTCTTTTCAGGTGCTAGTCTCCTGGCTAGTCCAGTTAAAGCTGGCTTAAGTGAACCACATGCACACAGAACAGAGGTAATTGTCACAGAAGTTAGCTAGGATTAAAGCTCAACTGCTGGTATAGAATGAGTTGCTCAGGTGTAGGGCTCTGGGTGTGCTTACCAGCAGCTTCTTGAGGTGTAACATTTCTCCTCCATCTTCCTTCTCTCTATTTTCCTATGCTTGTTCCTTACTCATTCACCATCACTTCTTTTCCTGTCTCTGGCCCTCCTCCTAAATGCTCACAGTAAGTTGTATACATTCCCACAATCCCCTTAAAACATCTCCTAATGTTTTACATCATCCCACAAGCTATTCCAACAGGAGTAAGTTTGCTCATTCCCATGAGATGCCTAATATAATTTTGCTCCCCACCTTCTTGTTGGCTACAGCGCTCTGTCTTGTTCCTTCAGCCAGCAACCATCAGTGGTGGTCTTGGTTATAGTCTTTATCACCTATCTTCTATTTCTTGGATTTGTATGTCTATCTGATTTATTACTTGTCCTGTTTCTTGCCCTTGATTTCTATGGTCTTAAATGAGATATGTATGTAACATTACATTCCACATATCCTTACTGTTAAGATACAGAAATGTGTCAGTCAGTGGTCAGAAGACGAATATCCACACTGAAGTAATGAAGTAAAATACAGTAGGAGTTGCAAAAGAAAGAATAAAGTAGATTGTGTGAATAGATTTTCAATTTTTGAGCTCTCCTTAATGATGTTATTCCCAGTAGTACAAATATAAGGTAAAACTGCATACTTTTTGTGGGATATAGTCTGAATTTTTACATTTCCACAGTCTCAGAAAGCTCAAGGATTAACTTTTCACAGGGCAATTTATGAAACCAATTAAAGTGATGCAGTAATGTATTTTACCTCCCTGACCCTTAATGCTATATTACCAGTGCCTATTATTTCCCTACTTTATGTATTTCAGGGATTTATCTTATCATCTATTAGATCCTGACACATACACTTCCTTCAGCTGTCATAACACCACCTGTGGTAACTCTGCAGTGCTAATATTTAATTACTGATTAGAATATTGGACTTCTAGTATTTTATGGTTTTGCATTTTCAGCATTTGAATGAGGATGATTGGACACTCTTGTAGTCTTATCTTTTCTTATGAAAAGTACTAAATTCCAAAAAAGGGTTAGAGAATCTTAGGTGCTATTATCACATTATCATAGTATAAATCTGAAAGCCACTCAACTAGCTCATTATTACTAACACCTTAGCTTTTTTGCAATAGACACGTTCATTTATTTGAATGACAAAAGCATAAAGTTATAGTATTAAACAAAAATTATAAAGAAAAAAATATATAATGTTATAAGACAATATATATATTACAAGAAAAAAATATCTATGGATTTTTAGAAGGAATATAATTCTTTTCTTCCAGGGCACAAAACAGGATCTATTGAAAGCTGAAATAAAACTTTCCCTGGGGACAAGTTATCTCATAACTGCCTATTGCTTTGTCTTCACCTGATATTACTGCATATTTCTAAAGTGGTGAGCCCAGGGCACCTGACACATGCTAATATCCCAAGATTGCTGCCTAAGGCTGCCTTAAAATTCTCTCACATTATTGCAATGTCACAAAATACAGTGATCAGGATGTATTATGATTATGGAAATGACCACTGCAATAAGTAGAAGTTAACTGTAAAATAAGCCAATACCTGTTTTCTTTAAGGAGGAATTATAAGAACTATTTTAGGGAAAATAACTAATGAAGGTCTAGATCAGCTGCTGAAGTCAAAGCACTGCCTGAGGAGCCAGTCAGCTGATTTCTTCCTCTTCTGAAAATGGGGAGGGAGAGACTAGACACAGAGTCCATCTTTGTTATAGAGAGTATTGGGATAGCTTTGTCTTCCAAAATGCATGTTGCTTTTAACCTTATCTTTATTTTTCAAGCAATCATAAGCTTCTCATCATATCGATTTTGTTGAATTAAGCATGTATTTACTCTCATTGTTTTGTAGTATTAAGCCTCTAGAGTTTCTTATATAGACTTAATCCTCTGCAAACTGAATTTTTTGATCATTGCTCCAAGTATGGAATCTCTTGCCTTGTAGTGAATCGTGTGTGTGCAGGTAAATGCATTGCAAAAGGGCCTTTTGTCACTGAGTGGCTTTTCATCAATAATTTTCCTTCATAAAATGGTATGCTTCCCTGCTGTTTTAATTTGGATACTCTTAAAGACAGAAAGTCTCTTAAATCACTGGCACTTCTTGATGTTTTGTATAAGAAACAGATATTAAAAGTTATCTGCTGTCAGATTCAGATACAAAATAACTGCTCATACAAAACCCCATTTTGTTTCTACTTCTTTCTTGCTCATTTTGCTCATGCAGAGTTCTGTCATCTGCCTGTGTCCTTTCCATTTAAAAAAAGATTTATTTCTGTAAATCCACAGACATGAGTGAAAAATCAGACCCTTTTTAAAAGAAATAAATTAATGATATATTTAAAACTAATTTTGTTTCTAATTTTTAGGGACTTTCTTAACAACATCCTATACCATATAGTAACCTTCAATAAAAATGCATTATCATGAAGTAGATTATTTTTTATATGCATACACAAATTATTACTATGTGTGTTATAATTTGTAATAATTGGAAAAAATACATAAACTTATCTTTATGTAATGCATATACAATAGAAAGAACATTTGCAAAACAGAAGACTTGTTTTATTACTGCCACTTTTCTGACCCTAAAATCCTAAAATCTTTTGTTTGTAGAGTGACTTTCAGGTTAATCAGATATAAATAATGTAGAAAATAAATTTCACTAGGAAATTGACAAACTCAGATGAAACTGAGCAGTTTTTATCTGAAATACTCTTACCAGAATATCAAAAAGGAAGCTATACAGCAGCATCCTTTCTAAGTCAATAGAAACACTACATCCAAAGATATTTAGATTAAATCTTTACTTTCTTTTGCTACTGCTGACCAGTCACTTCTCAGTGTAGCCAGGTATGCTGGGCTGGATAGAGGTTTTGTCTGGTTATGGAGGGTCAACTCCTCCTTTGTAAAGCTTGAAAGCTTTGGGCTGCCGGAAGCTCACACAGGCTTTTATCAAATTGAAGGCATTTTGGCTTGTACTGCCTTGTCTTAAGAATAATTTCATGTGAATTGGCAAAGCATTGGAGATAAACAGAAATTTTGATGTATATTTAAGCAAAAATGTAGGAGACCTGCATAAGAAATAACATCTAATACTGAAGTTACCTGCGGTGGCTGCAGTTTGTTGAAATTATTATATCCACAATAGTCTGTTCACTGTCTTTCAGTGCCATTGTTCAGCTATCTATGTTCTTGAGAGCAACAGAATAGAAATCTGTTTCAAAATTATAATTACTTGTAAAATGCTGAAAGTTTTCTGGGATTCAGTAATAAAGTTAATATGTGAAGTGTCATGCAGAGAGCAAAAAGGGAAATAGATAAGACAAACATGAAAACCCTGCTGAAAAGAGTGCTGGCAACTCTGAGCAAATACAGGAGAACAGAATGGAAAATGAGAGGAATACTATTCAGTTTGTAGTGTTGAAATAGGAAAAGAATGTGTGAACGAAGCTGTGACATGGAATATGACAACATATGGCTTGAATATAGTTTTTTTCCTCCAGAAACTCTGATACATTATTCAAGACAGAATAAGTTTTGTCAAAATAGGAGGGTAGATGCAAAAGAATACTGTCAGTCTGTTGGATAGGGGCTAGGCTTTTTCGAGAAGGAAAGTTGCTCAATAGAGAACACTAGAAATTAATAAGAAAATCATCTTTGTTGAAACATTTGAAGATATATTTCAGAAAAATGTTGAAGATGACTGAATGCACACAGCTTCACCAGTTTTTCATCTGAAAATGTGTCAGGAACTGAGAAGTAGCTGGGAGGAGAAATGCTGCTCCCTCCTGCTTTCTACTGCTTGCAGGGCACATTTTTTGATTCCAGGTTTCTGGTAGTCTACTGCTAACAAACCCCTTTCAGGAGTGTCTTACCCATGGAGTTGGGCTATCCAAGGTGAAGAATGACTCTCCTATTCTGAGGGGAAGGAGAGGCTGCAATTTTTATTTTTTTATTTTTTCCATGGGGATATATGAATTTATTTTTTTCCCAAAATATTTGTAACAGTGGAAGTTCTACAGAAGTTATCAATGTTGCTTAATTAGGGAGAAAAACTAGGGAGATTCCCTTTTGGTGATGTGCCCATTGAACAGTGGAAGCTCTTTTGAATTAATTTAATAGGTGCAATGTATCCTGAGTTTTAAATAAGCTTCAGAGTACTACCTTCAGAAGCCAAACAGATCTTCATGTTACAAGAGCTACCAAAAGTTAAAAGTACAACCCCAACTTAACGACACCAAGATCTTGTACACTAATGCAAAAAGAGTTTTATATAAATCTCTGCTGTAGACCCTTCTATAGTGACCCTCTGCTGTAGTGTGCTTTCATTTTACTTAGTTGTCTTCAGTAAATTACATTCCTAGGAGGGAATGAGCTTTTGAGCCTTTTGTTTTCTTTCTATCTATTCTTCTTCCTATCTGTGTTTTTCCCATCTATTTTAAAGTCTACTAGCCTGCGTTGATCTCTCCATGAAGTTTTTTGAGATAGTGTTAGATACTAAAGACTAGTGTTGCTGTTGGGGAAGGGAGGTGCATAAAACAGAGGTTTAGCATATTAAAAATAAACAGCCTAACACAGGTTTAGTCAAAATCACTGTCTCTGGAATAAAGAATTACTGGTGTGATTTAATTACTCTATTTTTTCCCCCTCACACCAACAGCCCAAACCTCAAAGTTTTGATTTACCCTGTTTTTAACAGTCTCTGTTACTTGTAGCTGACCAATTTGATACTCTTCAGAATAGCCATAATGGTATTTAACACCTCATAAAGTGACATGTAGATATAAGATTTTCAAAATTGGATTTACTTTGTTACCTTAGTTTTTACGACTGATTTTCAGCTGTTAATGTTTCATTATCCCTTTAAAAATAACAAAACAACAGACTCTCTAGCTCAGAGTTTTTCATAAAATGGCATAACTATGACAAACTAAATTTTTTTGCTTATTTAACACATAACATGCTTGGGTGGCAGGGAAGGAATACAAAAACCTCACAAAATATAACGTTACTTACGCTCTAGTTGATCTCACACTTTCAGCAAATAAAAGCTCGTAAATTCTTTGTTTTCTGTTGAAACAAGGAGGCACAAAATGTAATGAGTTCTAAGTAATGATAAGTTTGATGCTTTGTAATGGAAAGTAACCGTTTTGCTTGAAGGCAGTTTCAGGTCCTTAGAACCTGAGTACAAAAGGTGTGAGAAAAACAGAATGGAAAAAGACCTGGGGGTGGGGAGCACCTGGGACTAGCTGATGGTCAGGATGGGAGCAGTTAAACCTATTGATAAGTAAAAGAACAGGATGATTGCTATGTCTGTAATGTTAATTAAGCTGGGAAAAGTAAACGACCATCACATTTTATTATGAATGCGGGAAACTTTCTGGAAATGATGTAATATTCCCAGTGACTATATAAGGATGGCCTTTAGAGCAATACGGGGACACACGTTAGGAGGAGCTATCTATCCCACATGTCTCCCGGCGCCGTAATAAAGAATACCTGCTTGTCAACTTGAAACTGGTGGTGAGTTTGTTCATGGAGTTTTCTCTGAATCACTCTAATTCTGCTATCTGTGTTTATCTGGGTATCTGAGTGGCTTCCAGTTTAACATTAAAGTCTGTGTACAAAATGTAGTGCTTCCTCTTGCTCTTTTCCCATTTTTGGGAATCCCGTTTTATGAGGCTACTTAGTTTTGTTTTCTTATGTGTAAGCAGGTATGTATTAGTTTCAGATACAAGTGAAACAAAGGAAAAGGTATAAAAAAAGTGTTTGCCAGCACTAGAGCTATGTATATTTGATTCCATGCCATTACTATAACATCTTCTGCTAAAGTGGCATTTCACACCTTTGCAGCCCAGCCTATGAATGCAATAGAGGTAACTAATATAACTGCAGATAGCAGTGTAGTACTTCAGTTAGAGACAAAAGATTGACTGCAATTTGAGTTTACCTTCATTCTGTCAGGCTGTTGTCAAAAAATCATAAAATACTGTTTATTTTATTGTTTTAGTTATCTCAGAAGCAGTTGACAACTTCATGCTCTGCCCTGAGTACAGGAGAGACTGAGTTTCTGCTTCCCTGAAGAGAAGGAAAGGGCAGAACAGTCATGTATCCTACTTTATTACAGTGATGTAGGAAAGAAATGAGAACTTCTTTTGTGCCTTTTTGTGTACATTGCTTTTCCTCATTTTATCAAGCTTAGAAACAAAATCCTCTTGTTGAATTTTTCTTCTTCCACTCTGGTGCTTTTTTTCCTTCTTGCCTTCTATTCACCTATTCAGAAAATACAAATTAAAAGAGAAAGAAAATGTGAGGAAAAGGCAAGTGTCATGTTTTAATTCAGAGGAGGTGAAAACTGTAAAATACTCTTCCTATGTATGTGTTTTCTGTTTGTGTTAATGCTCTTACTAACAACTTAGGAGGGTTGTTTTTTGGCGTGTTTTGCTTTACTTTTTAAGTTTTCTTGTAGTCCAGTCTAAAATGGATATTCTGAGAAGGTGCTTGTACCATAGATTATTTGCCTAACAGATTAGGTAAAATTATAGGAATGAATTAATCTTTAATTTATGCAAATTGAATTTTCTTGTTTCATTACTTTTAAAAGTGACACGACACAATGAATCATCACAACTCCATTAACTAATACAGTAGGTTTATTTCCTTCTATGTCAGAATTAAAGCAATATTTTTGTTTATATTTTTAAAAAGATTATTTAAGACAATGCATGTATTTTTTGCATCCTGAAATATCCAGTCTCTGAGCTGTTAGAATATTCAAAGATAATGAGTATCATACATAAAAGTGTCTTTGTTTTAGTTTAGTAACTTAACATGTAAGGTTAAGTCCTGGCCTTATTCTCCATTAGAACTATGCTATTTTTAGTAATAAAAAGATATACTTCGGGATATGCATTGGGAGAGCTTTATGAAATGAAATTTTCTAATGAGAGTACTCAGAATGTCTGGGGCTTTTATTTGTTTGATTATTTGGGTTTTGTTTTAATAGAAGAAACTCCAACTCACAACAATTTTTTATCTTGGTGTCTTTCAGTGAATTTAGTCTATTTACTGAAACCTTACACTCTGTGTGCCTGATACTCCATAGCCTGTTCTTTGACTTGCCAGGTGATTTATAAAGGCTTTTACAGAAGCTCTGACTCTTTGAATGCTTTTTGATTGGTTCCTAGTTTGGCTTCTGAGTTAAAATGTTTATTTCATGCTTTATACAAATGTTCAGCAAACTGTTGTGCTAAGAAAAAAACAAAGTTTTCAGATTTTCAAATTTAATACTGGGTTTGAATGTTTGCTTAGTGTGCTGATAGGGATAATTAAGATTGTATCCAGTGAGTAGCTAGTGTTCACCTTGCATAGTCAGGTCTCAGAGACATTCAACAAGCTCAAACCAAATTTTCAGGTCTTATTTATGTTTCTTTTTAAAGAATATGCTGCTATAAAGGTGCCTCATATTTTGATATCTGTGACATGATACAAAACCATCTTCACTACTTATTTTCCGTAATAATAATCTACATAAAAGTAATTTTTAATAAGCTTTTAATCTACATGCTGGAGCAATGTGGATCACCAGAAGGAGTGAGCTCTGATTCATAAATGGGTACAACACAGAAACTGTTATCTTAAATGAAAGTTGTAACTAGATGTTTAACTGTAGGTTAGGAGCTTTCTTTGAACTGTTTTCACATCAAGTAATTTTTAAATATTGCATTGCTATGATATGAAGAAGTTTATTCTGTTAAAAGGAGTTTACTATCCTGAATATAGCCCACATAACAGCCACCACTTTGTTTCTATGGTCTCTGTTTCTAGATGCCTACTGTTCTCCTGATTTTTGCTTTGTGATGCTGTGTGTGTGATTATTGTGAAGACTACAACACATATTTAGAACTTTAAGGAAGACATGAGCACAAGGCTTATTTTTTTATCCCACGGCATTCAAGTGTTGCTAAATACATATCATCAGAAAGTACATGAGATATCCCATGCTTGCACATCTGAAGCCTTTAGTCCATATTCAGAGACATCCATTAAAGTAGGAGCTTTGTTGCTTTCATTTGTTGCTTGACTGTATCTCTAGAGACCATGGTATATGATCACAGCAGTTGTCATCTTTTAAAACGTTTCTGAAATGGTGGACTTCTGAGCTCAGCACTTTAGTGGACAAAAAAAGTACAGATTACCTAGGCAAGATATTTGTATGGTAGATGAGGTGTCATCCTTACCTAATCTAAAAATATTGATGCAAAACATAGATGTAAAGAATATCAATGCATATTATATATTCAAAGTTATATAAATAGCTTTGGCGTAAGTTACAGGAAGGGGGAAAGCTGTAGACTTGGTGCTTGCCATGGTTACAGAGGCATGTTAATTGTAATTCATTGGAGGAAAAACTGCTATCCTGAGGATTGTATTCTGCTAAGAAAAGCATATTAAGAACCCAAAGGATGATTTTCCTGTAAAGAACTCATGTAATCTATCTTAACATAAATGGAAATCTTGGACATCTATATTGATGAAAGAGTATATTCCTAAAGCAGGTAATTTGTGGGTGCTTTTTATTTTCTTTCTTATGTTAAATTTCAAGGCATATCAGCCTGAACTATAATTTTAAAAGTTGTTTGACAGGATTCCCCAGTAATGCTAGAGAAGTCAAAGTACAGAGTAGCATCTTATTTTTATGTAACTTAAAAAAAAACAGCTTTGAACGTATTCTATATTGCTAATAATGCTGCTGTATGACCTTCATCTTTGCTTGAATTAGCACTGTTGTCAACTATGTAAACAAAAATAAAAGAAATAAAATTAGGCATTGACTTTGCACTCATAAAGTCTAAAGCTAGGCTTGAAAAATTTAGGAGAATGGGGTACTAAAAGAATGGGAAAAAAGAGGAGATTGGCATACCAGGGGTTGGGGGCAGAGTGGAATGAGACTGTTGTTCAGATAGTCTAAACAAGCTTGATTATGGTACACTTATGATAATAGATGGTTTTGTGGATGTGACTTGCTTTAGAATTATTGTGAATGCTTCTTTGCGACCATCCTTAAAATTGGCAAATTTTATGGATTTTAATGCTAGCATGCTTCAAGTTTAACTCTTAGAATGCATATTATAAGACACAGTAGTCACAGATCATTAAGATCTTTCAAGAAAAGCATGCTGAGTCAGAAAGGAAACATTCCATTCCTTGTAAAAAGGCTTGAGAAAGGATTGACCTAAAAAAAAAACCCAAAAAAAAAACCCAACCAAAAAAAAAACCCAAACAAACATTTAGAGTACAGGGAATGTAACTAGAATTAAAGAGCAGGTAGGAGATAAAGCACAGTAGTAGTGCAAATGGAAATAGTAAAGCAATACAATTAAAAAAGAAAAAAAATACGGGGAGGATAAGTAAATTACTTTGAGCAGAACACTGTCTTCATATCTTACACATGTAGCAGTATTTTATGGATTTGTAGAAAACTAAAATAGCTCAAAATGTCCAAGAGAACTGCTTGAAAGAATCCTGCTTAATCACACTAGCCTGGATTTCATATCCGGTCCAAAGCTGAACCCTGTAAAATACAGATATGCGCAGCAATCCTGTTTTGCTTCAGCATGAAACTGACTTCCCTAAGCACCTGATGTGTTTAAAAGTGATGGAATGCCTTTCCTCCTTACGGACTAGGTTGTTTTAGTCTCCTCTTCTTCTTCTTCAGTGTTATTTTTCCTCTAGTGAAAATCTCTACATCCCAGGAAAATGAATAGTGAGTGGAGGCAGAGTACATTCAAATGAATCCCGTTAAATATAACCCCAGGTTGTACACTTCAAATGAGATGGATTTTCCAACCCATCATTTAAGGTACACTGTGACTTAGGTCAACATAATGAGTAGCAGTGCTGGAGGCTGTGTCTACCCTAATACAACAGTTTTGGTCTAAACATTTTCATAGTGTACTTATTGAATCTGGCAACTAAAGGAGTATAAATAAGTATTATTTATATAATATTAATTTAATATGTATTATTAAACAGACATATGTATGCACATGTGTGTGCACATTCACACGCTTATTCTGAATATACTTGAAAAATAATCTAGGATTTGATGCACAGCTACAGTCCAATTGCCTGAGTTGATGGGAGAATAAACAACTCCAGTATAACATTCCTTGTAAGTTATTTGAGTGCAATCAAAATTCATTAAACTAAGGCTGTTTAAACAATTTTTTTAAATCAATGTGACAAACTAGCTAAATTAATTAGCAGCAGAGGTAATGTATGAGGTATGACTACAAAGACTACAAGAAGCCCATGGTATGTCTAAATTCATTCTTATTCATGTATTTCTCATAGAGCAATAAAAGCCAGTTGTCCCTTTTTTGAACTGAGGAAGCTAATGAAAAGAAAAGCAGCCTGCTATCCTGACTTTCTGTAAATGTTAACATCCTTTCTCTTGTATCTATTGCATTTTTATCTCTTCGGTCAGGGTGAAAGTTCTTGGTTTGTAACCTTTACTTTTGAAGATTCTGAGTTAAGAAACAAACACTTTAAGTTTTTCAGAAGATGTGTTCTGTTATTGTCTACTTTGTTCAGGTGTTGCCATACCTTGAACAAGTATAGCTCAGTAAACAACTGCATCTCCTGAAACTACCTTGCTCTGAAGATCTGTCTTTACCAGATTTTAATTCCAACTCAAAAGCAATAGGAATCCAGACTCTTAAAACCACTTGTTTTCTTGAAAATTTAATTGCTTTTCATATTAATGAAATATAAATACGGGGGGGGGGGTGTGGGGGTGTGGGTGAGTGTTATATTTTCCTTCTTTATAAGTAAATCAAATTCCACTATAAATGAATAGAAGTGAAATAAGGCAGCTGTTAAAAGTTGTGAGAGCTTATTACATGATAATTTTATGTATATCTATTTAGTCAATTAATTATGGTTCTCATAATTCTGTGGTTTTTACTGAAGAGATTGGAAGTGTGTGTGTAAATATATGTACATATGTACGTTTATATGTATACACATCACGAACCACAAGAAGGGACTATGTGAGGCATAGTTTAAGTTAGGATTTACAGGAAATACGCTAATAAAGAATTGTTTTGCTTATCAAAGCAGTAAAACCATGTGGTCTAGCTAACAACACCCATCAAATCTGGTTAAGTATTTTGCATTATGAGAAGAATACTAAGCTTTTTTAAGACTCACCCAGAGATGTAATAATAACATCTGACAAATTGCTTTAATGTCTGTTTTTATGTTGAGAATGTTTTAATCTGCATATGAAAAAATTAGGATAGTGCCAAACCTGGTATGATGCACAATGAATAATAAAATTATTAAAGTTATGTACTGCTTATATGATATTAAATAATATTGCAATCATAATATGAATTTATTTTCAGGAAATGAGAGACATATTGTAGGGATAAAAACTGGCTTAAGTTACAAATAAATATATCAATGAAAACTTATCCAAAATGTACCAATTCTTTGATAAAGTTTTCAATGAGGAAAAACCTGACTTGGTGTTGGAAAAAAAATGCATTCATGAGATTTGATGAGAAAATGTTTGCTTCATTCAAGTCCCGTAAAGTTGTCAACAATATATATAACATGTTAGGAAGGTTTCACGTGCGCTCACATACTGGAATTGCTATCTCTTTTTGTTTATTTCCTTTAGCTGTTCTGCAGAGCAACTGTTATATGATGCAGTCTTGATGTGATAAACAGTTAAACTGCTGATTTGATTTGATATGGTTGGTCTCTTTCATCTGGAGCACTGCTGTTCAGATTGGTTAGGTACTATTTCTATTTCTTGAGCATGGATTTACTCCTGTAGTAGAATCTCCCTAGAAGCTTTGGGAAATTTTTTTCTTCTCTTTTACACAGTCTACATGTGTAAACTTTCTATTATTAATCTGTGTTCCTTTGTGTTTACACCAAATTAAGAAGAAATGCCTTCAAAAAAACTCTTAAAGTCTCTACCAAAATATTCAAGTACGAATTTTGTGCCAAGACAGCCTGAAGAACTTCCATTGTCTTTTCCTGAGCTGGACTTCTTTTCACTTTCTGTTCATCAGCAGCTGTGCAAGTCCTATATACACTGCATGTATGTGTAAGGAAATAGCAACTTTAAGAATTATATCAAGGACTTGAGATTTTCCTATAAGTTCTTGGAATTCCATGGTTTATGTTTGGAAAAATGAATGAAAGTGGACTGGATGTGATGATATATCTGACATTTGCATTGAAAGTGTAATTTTTTTCTCTTTGCTCGTTGAGGTCTACCATAAATTCTGAATGTCTTACTTAAGTAACGAGTAAGTTTATACAGCAACTCCCTTTGGGGAATGGGCAAAAGAGACACAGGCTTTATTAGTCTTCTGCATTTCAAATAGTAACTGACATGACCCATGCTTCTGTGAATGTCTTTTCTGTCCAGTAGGCCTTATCTATTTTCCATTTTCACTTCAGCTTTTTTTGAGAACAAAGTGATACCTTCGTGGGATATATGCTACACTGTTTGTTTTTTTTTAGATGTACTGCTAAAGGAACAGAATCAAATTTGCTTGGAAATATAAGGTTTTTCTTTCATGGCTTCATGATGATATTCTAAATATATCTGTCAAATGTTTTAAGATTCCTTTACAGCTTTTCTTTCTTTGAGTGTAATGCCTCATACTTCAGATTGTACACTCTTCCACCAGTGGAGTACTTAAAGTCATTGTCTACAGTTCTTTACTTTGTCAGACCACCTGGTAGTTAACATATTGGTCAGTTTCCAACAGTAATTACAATTGGCATCTCTATTTGTTTTTACAGTTGCTTGACATAAGTCAGTGTTGAGTCAATAGGGAAAGTATGTTACCTATCAGCAGCGTATTCCAGAAAATCCTGAGGCTGAATGTAATTTGTCAATGCATCTATGACTGTTATATCCTTTCTAGTGGTATACTTCTTTGTTTTTCAGCATTCTGTAATTTTTATTCCCAATCTCAGCACATATATATGTTTTAATGGATGAGTTTTCTTATCAATCTTTCTAACACTTTAAGTGATGCACTTTCTCTTAAACTGCTATATTGAACTTGTCACTCACAATTGCCATACAGTTCCAAGGAGTAACTTTTCTTTTCCTGTTCTTTTTTTTTTCTTATTGTCCAGATATAAAGATTGAGAACAGGCTACAGCCACATACTCCTATCAGGTATCAAAATATATGTCCTTAATTTTATATGGAATCTGCAACATAACCTAGGATAGGACTTACACTGATGGGAAAAAAGTTTTTACAACAGTTCTTCTGGAACTCCTGTCTTGAAAGCACTTTACAGTAGCTCGAACAAGGCTTGGAAAGAATTTGTCTAAATAATAGAAAAATCACATAAATTATTCCAATTGCTTCATGGCAGTGTTCAAGACCAGGTTGGATGAAGCCTTGGGTGATATGGTTTAGTGTGAGGTGTCCCTGCCCATGGCAGAGGGGTTGGAACTAGAAGATCTTGGGGTCCTTTCCAACCCTAACTGTTCTATGATTCTATGTTTTCTACTATAGACATTTTTGTAATAGCTTGCATTTTTTGATGTGCTTGGCACCATACCATCTTCAGTAATTATACAGCCAACATAGTTTAGTTCAATTTGCAGCTGGTTTATTGAATTTAAGCAATCTCTTCTGATATTCCTACAATCTGTTACATTTTCAGCAAGGCAATAGTATTCATTAGCCAAGTAATACTCCTATCAGTAGTTAGATTCTCTTTATACATTGTCTTGTAATTTGGTCTTAAATTCTTTTTATGATTCTTGACATCTTACTTATTGTATCATAGAATGCTATTTCACTGTTCTATCTGTGAGCTCGTTTCTTTAAAGTACTGCTGTTGTAATATTTCCTATTGCTGATGCTACTTCCAAAACCAAAATATTTTCCTGAGAAATCATTTACTGCATAAACTCTGTCTTGCAGTAGATCAGACCTCTGAGAACCATAACATCTTAGTCGAGAATGCAGGATCTTATTACTGGGTTTTGGCACATTCCTGAAGTGTGCAAAATAAAAAAAGAAACTAAAGAAGTTGTACAGAGAATATAGGCAATGAGAGCAGAAGTCACGCGCTTGGAAAAAAAAAGTTACAAATGTCAGTGATATCAATGGTGGTTTCCATAGAAACTAATCTTGAACAGAGACCTCATTGATAATGACAAGCCATGACTGATGCTGGTGAAAATAAGCCTGATTACTTCTACAAATAGCCTTGATCTAACTTAAGTGTCATATAAGCAAAGCAAAGTATAAAAAAGAGAAAATGGAATGAAAATAATACTTTTATTTATTTTTAATTCTTAATGAAAAAGTTTACTTCTGTCATTCTTGTCAATCCTCAAATGTTTATTTTGCAATTTGAATTACACTAATTTCAGAGATACTTCTAGTAGCACACTGCATTGTGTCCAGATTTAAAACACAACAGAAACACTAATTGATTTTAAAATAGGGAAAATAAACCAAACAACTTTCATAGATAAACTGTGGCATATAGCTACATGTATGTCTACCTCAGGACAGACAGGAATTTTGCAGTAATATACTGAACCTAGAAAACTAATCTTCTCCGAAAAAGTGATGCTCACAAATATAAAGGTTTTGTTGCTCTCAGTATTGCAGCAATTGCTTCACATGCATCTATTATCTGGTTTTGTATCCATAGCCAAAATGATATAATTTACAGAGAAAGAAAAAATAACTTCTGTCAAAATAATTATTTTGATTTCATTTTTTTTGCCCTTCTTTTCTTCTTTTCTTTACCTTAGCAATTAAATTTTAATTGAAATATAAATTAACTGGAATAGCTGGTAGCTGGGTCAGAGAATAAGACTTATTCTATCCTAAACAATTATGTAGCATCATGACAATGATATTTGTCTTTAGCATGGGATTTCTTTTCTTTGATCTGTTGAATTTGATCTGCTGTATAGTATGTGGGAGCCAGAGCTACTAATCTTCCTGTACTGGACAACTAGCTTCTTTTCTGATTCAGAACTTTTATTTTTTTCAAAGCATTTATCCAGAATTTTTTTCTAGCAAAAATATTTTCTTGAAACCTTTATCACCTGTAGCAATTCATGACTTGGAACAAACTGAAGTCTCTCCAATGACAAATATCAGAATAATAATAAAAATAATAAATTAAAAAAAATAAAAATATCATCTTCCATTGGTTCTCTTCTTGCACTCCTTCAGAAGACTTCTCTATCTATTCAGTCTACAATAGCTTTAATGAAAGCATATCATGCCTTAATGTAACAAACACCTTGTTAGTAGATCATGAGATTAATTGTTATTGATTATTCTGAACTGGTAAATGCCATGTTCCCAAGCAAACAACTTAGGGAAGGTGAATAGCTAGAGATGTTCTGCATTTTTCCTTCTGTGCTTATAATATTCAGTTCCTTGTATGTTCTGTGATACCTATTGTATAGTAAGTCTTTCTGGTCCATATTTATTTTACTCAGTAACAGAGCTCCAGCTTACATTTGTAGAATAATTTTTTTGGCATAAATAAAATCTTATGCTGTGTTTAAGTACTATATGTTATTAGCCCTGGAGGATAAATTTTGAATAATCTTTTCATTCCACTGTACAGTATACAAATTTCAACATATTGTCATCTTTATATTTCATGTTAATTTGACATTTAATGTTAGCTGCCTGTCATATTAACAATAATCCATCTGAACCAGCACACATGAATATCAATTACTGAAATGATTGGAGCTCATCCTTTAATCTCCTTCTTCCTAGTGAAAGTAGACACATGCCATTAAAAAGGAAATACCAGAAATATCAAAGTCTTTCAGAGACTCACCTACTTGCATATACTCTCCCTAAATCTATCTCATTGCAGTATGAGGTTGGGGAGGATGAAGGTGAAAGGTTATTAAACTCACTTATTTGTAGGATTAATGGTTAATAAATAAAAAGTCTAATATAAATAGTGTGTGTTCAACTTAGTATCTCAATACTCTATATACTGGTGTATATATATACTATATATTAGTGTATACATATGTATATATATATATATACATACTGTGAACTAATATATCCTCTGCTGTTTTGCTTGATTGCAAAACCTTTCTCATAAATTTTTGAACACTGTTTCCAAGTTTCAAGTTGCATGCTGTTGTCACATGCATATAATTTTATTTGCATGTATTAGTTTAAATACGAGTGTTCAATATGCAGCTCTCCACTGTAACATTGCAGTTAACACTGGGGAAAATGTGCAGGTTTTCTTGTAGCAGTAACTTTTGATGTGCTACGATCTGATTATATGAAGGAGCAAGCAATGATTTCAGCTACTGAAGTAGGAGAGCTTAGAGTCTGGCCCATGCAGCCTTAAAGTGTGCAGAAAAGAAAGGAAGACGTAGATTGCTGTAGCATACGTTTGCTTTAGCAACACATTATAACTAAAGATCTTATAAATCATTCTTCTTTGTGTAGGAAGTTCAAACAGAAGAATAAAAGGGGAACAGATTATTTTACAACCTTACCAGCTAACAAAGGTGCTTTTAGGAATGTTTATGACTGGTAAATGCATATTACCTGGATTAAGTTTTTGCTTACTGTTATTTAGAAAGGAATAACCCATTAGACACGCCCCCAAAAAAACACATTTCCCCTATTGATATATTATGTACCCTCTTCTCATGTTACAGTTATGTAAAGGTAAATGTCAGGTACTGTTATGAAAAAATCTCCTTTGGATTGGTCTAGAAGAACCTCTTCCTTCCTCGTGCATTTAATTTCTGTGGAATGTTGTTTAATGTTAATTGCACTCTTTCTGTACCTACCATAGTAGAATTTGGCTTAAGTTCTTTGTTTCTTTTTTCCTTTTCACTCACTTCTCACTAGTTTTCCTACTGTTCCCAAAATTTAAAGACTTGGCTTTTAGCAGATAACACTTTACCAGAAGAAAAAGAAAGAAAAAGAAAAAAGAAAGAGGAATTTATAGCAAGACATGAGAAAATACTCTTTATAATTACAAGAATAAAAGTTTTCTGTCTGCTTTCCATCTAAACTGATCTGAACTTATACAAGTAAACTTAATTTGAAGTAGACAAACACTCGTATATTTGGCTAGATGCTGAGAGGAAGCTGATGTTTTTCTTCAAGGTCTAGTGTATTTCATGTTTGTTTTAATTTACCACACTAGAACATAAAAATACAGCACAGGAAACTTATATGTCATGATCACCAAATCACTTTACCGAAACAGGATGACCTTGTTGGCTGAGGCAGTAGATCTAGAATTAAGGGGGGTGCACAGGAGGACTTGTGCAGACTCATCTATATATGGGCCATTAACAAAACTGTTTCCTGGGTTACAGAGATGCTTGAGTGGCAGGTTTTTTGTTTTCTCTTCTAAAACAGATCACAGAATTTCTTCCCAAGGATTGACAGGGAGGGAATGAGAGATCACATTGGTAATAGTCTCTCCTGAGCTTCTCTGTATTTTCCCAGAATGGTTTGAATTAGAAGGGACCTTAAAGCTCATCAGTTCCAGGCCCCTACCACAGGCAGTGACACTTTCCACTAGACCAGGTTGACTCCAAGCCCTGTCCAGCCTGGCCTTGAACACTGCCAGGGATGGGGCAGCCACAGTTTCTCTGGGCAACCTGTGCCAGTGCCTCATCACTCTCACAGTGGGGTAGATATTGTCTAATATAAATCTCCCCACTGTCAGCTTAAAGCCATTTCCCTTTGTCCTGTTCCTACATGCCTTTGTACATGCCTCTCCAGGTTTCTTGTAGACCCCTTAGGCACTGAAAGTTGCTCTAAGGTCCCCCTGCAGCCTTCTCTAACCTGAACAAGCACAGCTCTCAGCCTGTCTTCCTAGGAGAGGTGCTCTAGCCCTCTGACCATCTTTATGGCTGTCCCTGGACTTGCATCAGCAGGTCCATGTCCTTATGTTGAGGCCCCAGAGCTGAATGCAGTCCTCTAGGTGGGGTCTCATGAGAGCACAGTGAGAGTAAAAATCCCCTTCTCCATGTGGGGAGGTGCTGGTCATGCTTCTTTTGATGCAGCCCAGGATACAGGTGGTTTCTGGGCTGCAAGCGCACACTGCTGGCTCATGTTGAGCTTCTTGTCAACCAACACCCCCAAGTTCTCCTCAGAGCAGCTCTCAGTCCATTTTCTGCTTAGCCTGTGGTTGTGCTTGGGATTGCCTTAACCCAGGTGTAGGAACTTGTCATTGACCTTGTTAAATTTCATGATACAGGCCCACCTTTCAAGCCTGTTAAGGTCCATTTGGATGGCATTCTTTCTCTCCAGCACATTGACAGCACTGCATACCTTGGTGTCATTGGCAAACTTGCTGAGGTTGCACTCTATGCCACTTTTTATTGCCTAAAGTCTCTGTGGAATTTTCGGTATTGTTTTGTGGTAGCTCTGGGCCTTCTTAAGCATAAAGGCTACTACGTCATCAGCTGACCTTCTCAGGATGGCATCAGTACCAACCAACCTTCATCCTTTTTATTTTATGTGAAAAGACTCTTTTTACAAATGTTGTCAAAGAGGATTGTTCCATTCTCCCAAGCAAGCAGCAGTTCTTTGAACAACCCTTTGATAACTAATCCTCCAGACAGATCACACTAAAACAGACAATGGAAAGCAAGCTTTCTTTTTCACCCTTCCTTGAATACCTTGTTATTGTGTCTCAGTCCTAAGCTGGAAGATTTGTTTAATTCTTTACACTTTTTACAAAATCTTCTTTGTCTATTCTTGGTTTTATTCTTTTGAATATACCTAAAATATATTATTTCAAACATTTCTAATATATCAAGTACATTGGTCTCATATCAGAACTAAACAGTAGATGGAGAATGACTGAAATGTATTTAATTGCCATTAATTGGTATTGCCCTGTAGCAAATCAGCCAGAGAAAATAGGTCAGGTCAGCCTCTCTAAGACCTGCATATTACACAGTTTATAGATTTCTCATGCTTGTTTCTAGTACCTGAAACAATGCTGTTTATTTTACAGTAACTTAATTATGAATTTTAACATTTCTATTTTTCTCTCATTTCATAGAGAGGGCAAGCATCATATGAAAAGTTATCTTTGCACATAGGATTTAAAGCACAGATATAAATTTGGTTTAGTTGTGTCATAGTGCAGCAAGGACTTGAACCAAAGACCTTTGAAACAGATAGGGCTATATTCACAGACCATTTATTCCCAGTTTTGTACTAGCTCTGAAGAGGTAAAAGAGAGGTTACTTTAGCTTGTATTTATGGATATAAATACAATCTTTTTCAAGTATTTGCTTTAAGTATACAGTTTTCTTTAGTATTAAGAATATCAACATGGAATGACTGAAATTTGGGTTATTTATGTGCTATTGTGGAGATTTAGTTTTTAAGGTGGCTTAGTAATTTTAGCTTTTAAGTATTGAAATTTAAGATAATTTTTCTTAGCAAGTGGTGTATATGCTATAGCATTGTAGGTAATGTGTTACTGAGGCTTTCAAAATAGAACTAGTACTGCATATACTTGTGTTTATTTTCAAAATATTATGATTATCTGTTTTTCATCTGTTACAGTGCTGTACAAATGTTATTAGAATTTACTATTTCTTTAACTTGCCTATAAATCCATTTTTCTAAGCCAAATACTCTTAGTCCTTCAGGTATGTGCATGCCTATCTATATGGTTGTTATTTGCTTCAGTAAGGTCAGTGAATTCATACATTAAAAATCAGTGTATATGTTTGTAGAGTCAGGATCCTGTTATTTCAGGGCATCCTGAAGATAATTTGATAGTTAGATGTATGTGTGCAAAAGAAACAAAATGTCCTTGTCCCACAGGAGATCTGAACAAATGCTCCTATCTGAATGAATTCTACATCATGTTTTCTATCTGTTTAGTATAACTAATAATTATTAGTTTTGTTAAAAGAAAATACTATGTATGACTAGTTGCTAATGACAACAGAATGTCACAACATTCAGTTTGCTAGCAATGCAGGCAGGCTGAGATGGAACAATAAGATAAAGGTTACAGAAAGTCTCATATATCTAGGCTGCTTAGTAAAACCCTAAGAATGACTTATGATTACATCCATGTGTTTTCCTGGTTTTATTTTTCTTATTTTCCTGAAGTTTCTGAGCATTGTAATACTTACAAGCACTAATCTGTAGCAGTAGACTACTTTGCTCTATTGCTTGTAGTAAAGACTTTCTTAGTTTTTATGGTAACAGGTCCACTTGGAGAAAAATGCAGAACCAGCAGGACATTCAATTACATGTTTTATATTTTTCTTCTTGGCTTATTTCCCATTAGATAATGACAGTCCTTTTGACTTCTAAGTAAATGACCTTTTAAGAACAAAGTTTCTACGCTTATAATATGACCAATATTTGACCTATAGAGGACTTCTCTAAAGCTAAATTAGCTTCCTAAATGTTTAATCCTGAAAGTTTCTCTAGAGTGGAAAAAACTGCAAATGGCAGTATGACAAAAGTAAGTGATGCTGATAGGAAAGCTTCATTCTGAACAGGTCTGTGTGAAGAACATGTGACTGAGAAACATTTTTTAACTTATTTGACAAAAGGACAGAGTTTTGAGGTGGTTTTCTGGTGGGTTTTGTTGGCTTTTGTTTGCTTTGGCATTTTTTTCTGTGTAGGAAAAGCTTGTCAGTTGCTAGAATAATACTTAAGTTTTTATCCAATTGTATGACTATTTTAAAAGAATTATCTTTCTCATGTATCAATTTCAGATGATTCAGAACTATAACCTAATTCTGAGTAAGTATTTCTAAATATGTCAAGTTATGTCAAATAGGTGGGTAATCTTTTTTAATGAACAATAGTTGGGTTTTGGATTACAGGTTCTCTTACCCAGTAATCTGCTTTTGTTAATGAGGTGGTGAATTTCACAGTACATTTATTTTTCCTCCCAATGCTCCTGGGATCACTGCTAATAGTGACTCCACATACCTAACAGAGCACAGAATGCCAGTTAGAAAAGATGCTGCATTCTTTCAGATGTGGGAAAGGAAAGGAAAAAAACCTCAAACCCAAACCAACCAACAATAAACACAACTGCTCACTACTAGCTGACCAATACCCAGTCTGAACTGAGCATCAATTTGTCCCTTCCAGGTAACTCCCCCCAGTTCAGATACTGATCATGGTGTGCTGTGATATGGAATACCCCTTTTGCTAATTTGGGTCAGGTGTCCTGCCTCTGCTCCCTCTTGGCTTCTTGTGTGCCTCCTCACTGGCAAAGCATGTGAAGAGTGGTTGATTGAAGAATATGGTGGATTGAAGAATGGGGTTGACTGAAAAATAGGGTTGTAAATAAGTAACCTCAAGAATGGTAGGCTTTGTTAGCAACTATAGAGAAAATTCAAATTCATTTGTAGTTTGAAGGATCTCAACATGTACAAAACCTGCAAAGCTGATGGGGTGAAAGTGCCTCTCAAAGATAATATAAAAAAAAAAGATAAAAACCTTTACTTAAACTTCTTCTGGGAGATAAGTGTCACTTTTCTGCTTGCTAAAATGGCATCTGTAAAAACACTCTTTCAGCTAACAGAGGTTTATAGACTGAAAAAGTAGAACAAAAGGGGTACTGCCTGGTGGAGTTCTGTGCTATTGAAAACTGACAAAAAAAAACCCACAGTAACAAATTAACAGTTCATTCTTCAGTGATAATTGAAGCAGACTGCGCCACTATATAGTGTTATATAGTATAAAGTTAGAAACGAATGAGGAAAACAATTCAGGGAACTCCCTTCATTTCCCATTTCTACACATCCTTTGTTACACACAGCAGTTTCTGGCCGCCCCGTGTCTTACTAAAAATGATCTGTGTTACAGAGGCTGGAGTCAGTCGCGTGTCCCCAGCAAGTATCCGGTCCATCTAGGGGATCTTGTGCAAGAGGCTCTTGCAGAGAAGCGGTTTTGTTTTGGGATTTGTTTGTTTGGTTCGATGCTTTTTCTATTGCCTTTTCGGTGTAATTACATAAGGGGGTGTTGCTGTCAGTTGTTACTGACTCCTGGCTTCCTGGGAGGCCAGTTTGTTATCAGGGTTTCTTTATCCTCCACCCATTAAGTTTTCTTTGTCCTGCCAACTACTCCCATCAAGGAGATTTTGGCTGAGTTTATCTGGGATGTCTCTAGACTTCAATAAAGAGAAGCTCTTTGTCAGTATGTCTGTTGGATCAACACTGTGGAGGCTCTGTCAGAAGGCAATACTAGATGTTAAGCTAAAGAGGTAAACGATTCAAGGCTCTTGGCTTTTCGACTGCTTTTTGGCAATGATTGCTATCTTTTTGTTAACTTTTAAGTTTGGGCATCTGTCCAGATGACAACTGAATCTAAGAGTTATTGTACTGCATGTTGGATGTGAACTGAATTCGAGCTTGCAAGTGGAAAGTCAGTGCCTCGTGCTAAAAAGAGAGGGAGGAAAAAACCTCACAACCAGCCAAATGCACAATAAGTCAAGAATAATCTACCAGCATTGTTGAACAACAGTCAGGGAACAACCCAAGCACTGCAGGTAGGTGATTGTTTAGGTCAGAGAAAGGTCTGGACCTGGTAAGGTTCCAGAAGTACTATAATCTCCTACAATTTTAATCAGGTCCTGCAAAATACAACTCCTGAACTAAGATCAAGCAAAAGGTTAGGACTGAATTTTATTTAGGGCCAAAATTCCAGGAAATTAAGTTGAACTAAGGTTATTTCTTGATGCAGAGAGGTTGCTGAAAATTGTTTGTGTGTCTGTTAAGGGTTACCAGGCTAGACCTAGTAAGAGGGTCCAGACTGATGCAGAGAAATCTCCAGAAACTCATCAACAAAGTTTAAGTTGATAAGCAGGTATTATTTATTGAAGCACTGGGAGATACGGGGGAGACCTCCTGCTAGCATGTCTTGTGGAAGCATCAACCAGGTTGTGATTATGTTGTGCTTAAACACACATATTCATTGAGTTACTTATACATTACATCATACTTCTAGAATTCCTCCAGCCTAAGCACTAAAATGTGGTAGTGGGATTTGGGAACCCTGGTGGTTATTTCTTCACCATCTTGCTCTTTATCACTTCTTTTTAGCACCCTTGTCATGTCAGTAACCACCAGGCGGATTCTGGCCAGTTCTTGTGCAGTGCTTATCTTAGCCATTTCCTTATCTCTGTAGTTGCTAACAAAACCTAAGGTCTTATTTACAACCCTGTTCTTCAATCAACCCCATTCTTCAATTAACCCCATTCTTAAAACAGGAAAGCAAGGACTATTTTATAGCTAGTTTTAAACGGGGAGTTTAAGGCAGGCTCTAGGACTTGATGCTACTTGCAAAATGCATTTAGCAGAAGGAGCAGGTCACCAAGCTAAAGCTAGCTTCTGGATCAGGGTTTGTGTTCAAATCCAGGAGAGGTTTCACTTCGGCAAAGGAAGCAAAATCCAGGACTAGGTGTAAGAGATATTTTTAATTATTATTTTTATTGTGATTAAAATATGTAATGAGCTGGCACAGCTTTGCTCATTTCGGTGTCTATCCTTTTTCTAACTGTCTCCACTCGAGGAAGAGCTTTATTTAGAGTTGCCAGTAGTTCCTGTAGGAGCTGTGACTGAATTTAGTGGTGCTGAATCCTGAGGCTGGCAGCAGACTTTCATCTTGTATGGCTTCACTTCTCTTAATCTAAATTCTGTCTTAAACGTGGGAAATTTTGTCAGATTTTGTCAGATAGGTAACATTATGATTTTTTTGTTTTTTTTTTTTCTTCAACTTGAGGTAAGGCACTGACTAAACAATATTTTTACTTTATACGGTAAGAATAGTGTAAGGTTTCTACCCTTACAGAAATTCAAAAGAATACCTGTGACATAAATTTCTCTGCCTAGAGTAACTGACATATTCTGTACTACAATTTTGCGATGATTTTTCTTATTATACAAAGAAATTAATCTCTCTGGATGACAATGTCTTTCAAACCCCACTTTTTAACAGGCTTAAAATATGCAAGAAGAATTTCTTTAAAGATTTTCCTTGCATATTTCATATTCATTATTTTACAGTGAATGTTTCAAGAAAAAAAGGACTTAGGGAGAGTATGTTTAGATATTACGACTAAGTTTAACAAATTTAAATATAGATGTGACCAAATGTTCTCTTAAACTTCAGGAACTTCTGAGTCTGAAATGGATTAAATTGCTGGCACGTTTTCATACCTGTTGAACTACTACATAACTGACTTGGATTTCTTTTTCCTCAAAAAAGAAAAAGCTCTTGTACTGAAAGATTGTGTTTGCAACTTCAAGTGGAGCCTGAAAATGAAACAGTTTCTTGCTCTGTGTAGGAAAGCTCATATTTTCTCTGAATTGGTTTACCTTCCTTTTATAATATTTTTGTTGTTTAAAACGTCTTTTCTCATCCTTGCCAGTATTTTTATATTATACTAGGGATGCACCCTTTTCCATACATTCGAAAATCTGACTTAGCCTTCTCTTCACAGTTGTATAGAGAAAATTTTGTTTTACACCATTTTCTTAGTCTTACACGTTTGAAGATCTTATGGTGGAGTCTTGTACTGCTTGAGAGTTTAAAGTGAAATAGCAGCTAGCAAAATCCTGGCTTAGCAAGTAAAAATATGTGTACTTTATTTTTCTTTCTTTGTTAAAGCTTCCATTTCTGAGAATGCAAAACAGTTTATGAATTTGAATAGATTTTGCTAAATCCTATTGGCCAAAACAACAATAATAACATCCTTGAAATGTTAAAACCAATTACTTTTCTGTCACAGTTCATTCAAGCCAGAATGAGTAATTTCAGCACTTGCTTACCTGACTATGGATACCAGAGTGGAAGAGCATGTCCCTTCTTCCATAACTTTACTGATTTGTGTGTAGTTTTAACCCGAATTGGTGTACTATGAAATTGTACTGTAATGTTACATTAGAAACACTCTACTATTGAAAGCCAGAATAGGATGGAGGAAGCTGGGAAGACTCAAATTCCAAGGCAGACGTTTCTTTGTAAGAGTATCACCACTGTCAGAGTTCATATGTACCCCTAATCTATATAAAAATAAATAAAACCGAAGTTGTCAGTTCAGCTCTGTCCAAGTATCAGTGAATCTCTCATCTTTTTTTCAGGTATGTCTTAGCATGTGCTTGGTTTTCATTTTATATTTAGAGTGGTAAAGCAGACCAGGAAAACTGATAATTTAATAATATGTAGTAATAGATTTATGTTCTACTTGTGAGATGTATCCAAATGGGGGGAGGGTTAAGAAGTTTATAATCTATGTTTATGTGGGAAGATCTTTTTAATGCAATTTAGAACAGACGGCCAATGCAGCTGTCAGCTATGAAAATATAAAAACTATTCATAGATAAGCATTTAGTTGACATTATCTCACCTATCTGTATTTTTCATTTCTGATAACTGTGCAGCACATGCCACATTAAGTAACGGGTTAATATAAAAACTAAGCTTTTTCTAATGAGTTCTCATATCAAAATTTAATGTTTAATTGTGTAAGTTTGGTAATAGCAATAATAAAATTAGTAACACCTTAGTACACTATGTATTTTCCTGTATATGGGTCTTAAACTATACTGAATACTTAAATTATCAGAAGTGGTTTTTAATAGGTCAGGTACATAATGGTAAATGTAATTTAATAGCAGTATTCTCTACTGGCTCAGTGAAGTAAATTTTCAGAATTTAAGAGAATCTTATTCAGCTGCCTCATGCTTGTTCCTAAATAGATACTGTCACACTTGAGTCTACTCTATTTTTTGGTGTGAATTTCAGCGTCTGTTATCAGTAAAGCAGAATCTGAAAATGTCTTGAAAACCATGGGCTGTTGGAAAAAGGGGAACTTGTTTTTCTATTTATAGTTTGTCCTCATCAGACATCTTTTCAGTAGAATCAGATGCCTCTGGGTTTCACAATCCTTTACGTGCATTTTTTCCTTGTCTAGTATGAAACAGTTTGCTATGGGCCTGGGAAAACTAGAATATCATTTGATTTCAAAAAATGAAAGAGTTTTGTTATGGTATACTTATATATGTGTTTGTACATACGTGAAATATAAAAATACAAATATGTGTTACTCAGAAAATATGCAGCTTTACATATGTATTAAGTTGGTGTTTAGCCTAGATTCATAGTGGTCAGATTCTAACAAATGCTGGTTATGTTTCTTTTCCCTAAAACAGGAAAGAATTTTAAGGCTCCAAAGTAGGAAATAAATAATACTCTTTTGTCAGAAAAAGGAAACATTCTTACCTTTATTTTGTTTTTTGTTATTAGTTTAATTATTGGTTTATGTTGTTCATTTGCATTGAAAAGAGTTTGGAGTGTCAAGCTGGTTTCCTTCTGAGACAAAACTTGGGTTTTGGTTGTTTGTTTTTCTGGGCTTTTTGGTGTGGTTGTGTTGTTTGTTTTTTTCTTTTTTTTTCTTGTGGGTGTTGGTTTGGTTTGTTTTATAAAAAACGTGATAAAAAAATAACTTTGCCTGGTAAATTGTACTCTGCCTTGAAGTAGTGGCTGGAGATAAATAAATGAATGCAATGATCAGCTGTGAAATAACAACTTAGTTAAAAATTCAGCTCATGCAGAAACAAGGCAATTACCCATTTTATTTATCCAGTCTCATAAGCATTTTGAATCTGCCTACTATCTGCCGAAGGGAATAAAACCAAAATAGACCCCTTCAACCCCGTGCCAAAATCTGCAGATCAGTTTTCACTGTTGCTATTAAAAGAGAAAAATACTGAGAAGCCAGTCTTGTTCAATGGCTCCCTGATCCGCAGGTACTGCAATTTTGGATGGAGTTTCAGTCATATACTTTGCCTGTTGCTATTTGCTCTGAAGTGAAGCGTGTTCCTTGCAGCTTCCTTAACCATAGGTAATCTGTCACTCTTACCCACTTGGAACCCCTGTCCTTATTCTGTCTATAACTGATGGCTTGGCTTTGCGAGCAAAGATTTTGGGAATGACTTTACCCACGCTTACTACAAGCACTGTGACCAAGGGCATGTGGGATTCGAAAACCTGGTTGGAAAAAAGGGTGTTTAGGCAATCAGGAAGTTTCCGACCAGGACTGTCAACTCCTGGTGCAATCTTGAGTGACCCATGCCCTGATCCACCTGCATGCAAGGTTGGATTTGTTGCTTCCCGTGCACCTTGTCACCTGCCGCTTCAACCCTCACCTGTCCACACAGACAAGTGAGAGTAAACCCTTCCAGCCTGGGCAGTGGATTTTTTAGGTGAGGCACAGCATATGCAGAGCTGGTTCCACCCTTTACACCTAAGGTTTAACTGCCAGGCCTAGCGAGCTTGGATGGTGACAGTACTGGTATAATGAAACTGTTTTTCCCATGGTTTGTCTGAAGTTCATGTACCAGTAGGTAGCTCACAATACTAAGATGGTGTTACATGAGAGTAAGGCTCTGATAGCTGCTGATAGCTGTTTGCTCTTTGTTTTTTTCCCTTTTGATTGTGTGCAGTTGTTCTCTTCAAGTTTGGTTGTTTTGTTTTGGTTTTTTTTCTTTAAGGACTTTTTAACAAAATTGCAAACAATAGGAAGGTAGAAAGAGCAATGTGGTTTTGTACTTCTTATGAATCCTGCAGTTGCTTTTATAGCAGGAAAACAAATGCTGATGTGATAGGAAATGTTAATTTTGAGGCCAGGCTGCCAAAAAATCAGTGCAGGGCATCATTGCTTCTTGGTCTACTCCTAGCAGCAAAAGCTCTGTAGTTGACTTTTTGAATTTGAATAAACCATTAATTTGCATTTTTTTTTAATGCTGAAAGAAATGAACTAATTTTTACAGCCTCTGACAGAAAAATGAAGACCTCAAAGCTTTTGTAGATATCATGTGGACATATGGAACAAATGAGTAGCTGGTAATGCAAATGAAGCTAACAGTGGTTTTGTAGTGTTCAGCTGGAGGCAGTGTATACAGCTAGAGGCAGTGTATACCATCTGCATTCATTAAAGTTCAGGGCATCTGTATATATCTGAAAATAAAAACTCACTTTCTGGATGAAATGTGTTTTGGAAAGACACATCCCAAATAAAGAAACATTAGAAAAATATACTAGTTCCCCTGTCTTGTCTACTCCTCCATATAAGAGGTATTGTCAAAATTCATTTTAATGTTGCCTTTCAACTTTTAACTAGTTCTTGCTCACACTCTCATCTGGTATCCTGGGGACTGGAGATTTGCCATCTTTGTTCTCTGTTTTCCTGACAGAAGTCCTTGTATTTAAGAAGGTTAGATCTCCAATTTAATACACTTTTTGTTGTTGTTGACTTTGGTGACAAATTTTGAGCAATCTATTCTTTGTTTGAAATTATTGCTAAATAGCTTCATATCTGTTAATTATTTTCATGGATTCAAATCTCGCTAAAATGGTGGGTAGAAGAGGTTATTACTGAAGTGTATATGTGAGGTATTGTGAATACTAAACAATACCTTCCAGATCTTTAATATGTGATTCAAAGGTCATTATTACAATGAAGTGTCCCTGATTTACAAAGTAACATCTGCAGCCTGGAGATGAAAATTTCTTGATAAACTAAAAGAAGCACTTAGTAGTAAAAGTCTTGCTGACTCTGGTTTTGGAAAGCTGCACATTAAATGAGTACATAGAATGTGGCACAGGGAATAACCCTTCTGATCTGTGTTTGCCGTCCAAAGCCATAAGCATGTAATACAATGTAATGTTTGTGTTAGTAAAAGGCAAATACACAAGAGAGATATGGGCATGCTGGAGAGAGCCTAGCAAAGGACTACTGAGGTTATTAAGGGCTGGGATACCTCTCATACAAAGAAAAGACTGTTACCTTGAAGAAATCTTAGGGGTAATCTCATAACTGTGTACAAATACCAGAGGGGAGGCACAAAGGAGGACCAAGCCAGGCTCTCTCCAGTGGTGCCCAGTTACAGGACAAGAGTTAATGGACACAAACTGAGGCATAGCAAGTTCCTGTTAAGCATTAGAAAAGACTTTTTTCACTCTGAGGTTGACAAAGCACTGGCACAAGTTGCCAGAGAGGTTGTGAAGTCTCATTCCTTGGAGGTACTCAAAAGCCATTTGGATTTGGTCCTGGACAGTCTGTTGTGGGGTGATCACATTTGAGCAGGGGAGGTTGGACAAAGATGACTTCCAAAGGTCCCTTCCAACCTCAGCCATTCTGTGATCCTGTTAATGCTTGTGCCCTCTCTTCAGGGCAAAAGTCAGATTTATTTCCTTCCTTGGGTTACTTAGGGTGAGCTTCTACCATATTATATTACACTGTATATGATGTGATTTAAGATCACGCAAGTAACCCAAAGTAGAAGCAGGAAATAAAAGGATTTTTCACTCTCCCTACAGCAGTATTTTAAATTGCAAATTCCCGGCTTATTTTTGTACTGCTTTAATTTGCTGAAAGAAGCTGTGAAATCACTTGGCTTGGAGTGCTAGTTTTGCTGTCCATCTAGTTAGGGTATTAAGTTAACTGATCTGAATGGGATAGAGGGGAAAAAGCTGTCAATGAAAGTTGAGCGGTGTGATATGCAGTGCAAGCAGGTATACTTTACCATGAAACAAGGAGCTTTAAATCAGTCTGGTTTTCTTATACTTTCATATATAGATATTGCATATTTTGAAAAAGTAAGTCACCTTCACAGTTTGGGTTCTTCCATGCTTGCTTAATATAACATGTCATAGTCTCAGAAGTAAGTCGTCTACTCTGACACCTGCTACTGTTAGACATGGAACTTCACCAGAATATCATACGTGGCTCAGAAGAAAATTATTCTGAAGTAATGATCAGTCTGAAGAGCAGATTAAGATGCTTCATATCTCATTTGCATCTTCAGCTTCAACTGTGTCATTTTGTTGGCCTGTGCATCTGTCTGTGTGAAATAAACTCTCAGGAGAAACAGATAGGAAAGAGCAAACCAAGCATTAACAATCACGTATTGCAGCACAGGATTAAAGGCATTAGAATAAAATAATTAGAATATGAAAAAAAAGTAAAGTGGTTTGGCTTTTTTGTTTTGGCTTGGCTTTTTGTTTTAGATTTTGGTTTTCTCTGTGTGGGTTTTTTTTGGTGGGTTTTTTTTGGTGTTTTGTTTTGTTTTTCTTATTAGGCCCCTTATTCAGTCCTATTGCATTTTTTTAAGAGAAAATACATGCTGTGGTCCTAAATACAAAAGCAAGTATCAGTTCACTGAACAAAAATGCGTGCTTCCATGACTTTTTTTATAAGTTGCCAAGTGTTCAGATGGTAGCATTTAATAAAAAGTGAGAGGAAACAAAAAATCTTAAATGGGGGAAGTTCAGGTTAGATATAAGGAAGAAATTCTTTACTGTGAGGGTGGTGAGGCACTGGAATGGGTTGCCCAAAGAAGTGGTGAATGCTCCATCCCTGGCAGTGTTCAAGGCCAGGCTGGAGGGAGTCTTGGGTGACATGGTCTAGGATGAGGCATCCCTGCCCATGGCAGGGGGTTGGAACTAGATGATTTTAAGATCCTTTCCAACCCTAACTATTCTATGATTCTATATGCAATAAAGCTCTGAGAATACCTGTTTCCATTCTGAAACTGAAACAGCTCCAATTCCTTTCTTCATATTTTCTGGAGTATACTGCCTCTGGCATCTTTTTTCAGATTTGTTTTTGCAGGGCATCACATTCCCAGGTAAGACACTCTTCCTTGCCTTGGATATCTGCCAGTTGATAAATGATCTTTAATGAAGATAGGATTGTTTTCTTAGCTGTGATGAGGAAGTGAAGAAACTAGATAAACTTACATCCAGCCTGTTTCAGAGGGAAAACTCAGATATTCTGAACCACCAAAGACACAAAGCAAGTGGAAAGTACTAAGACTGTGCACAGTAGGTGATTTACCTGCAATTACACCAAAGATGTGGATAGGGCACCACTCAAAGACACTGATGTTGCCTGCAAGAGCAACCTGTATTTGGAAACCACAGTTTTGCCTTGCTGCTGCTGACCAAAGACCAGGGGGACAAGATTGCTATTAGGGCATAAGAGGCCATAAGGGTTTTGATCAGCAGTCCTTCCTACATTAGTTCATTTGAATTCCCACAATCCATGATTCAGCAGTAAAAATGAAAGCAGGACTTACAAATTATTTTTGAAAATTATTTCTGGGAAATCACATGTGAATTACATAGGAATGAGAAGTTTCTTTGCTGCTTCATATCTTATTTTCATATTTGAGATGAGCCATTTGGTTTATGCAAGGCCCTGGTCCTGATGTCACAGTGCAATATACAGACAGTTAATAATCCATTAAGTCCTTCATTTCTTACAGCATGTCATTTATAGGTAGATTGATTTGGTCATTGTTCATAATAACTAGAAGCTATCTGATCACAACAACGTCAAACGTGAGCTAGAAATCTGTGCTATGAAACAGGGCTGGTAACTTGTGTTCAGAGCCATGATAATGCAATCACAAGATTCTCCAGTACCTGTTAGTATGGCATATACTCATAGGCTGAGAAAAATTGATTTTGTAACTTGTTCCAGGAGAAAGTGGTGACTAAGTTATTTAATTTTTATTTCTGATTTAGATACTGATATAAGAAAGGCCAAAACTTCTGTATCTCACATGTCTGTGATAACAGGATTCTATATAATAGCTGAATCTTCATTGTATTCATAGACTTCACTTCTTTAAATGAACAATAGGCTTATTCTTGTAAAACAAATCCACTTTTTGCTTCATACTTCTAATACAGAAGTGCCCAGCAAAGTCTTATAAGGCATATAAATTCTTGAAATATTGAATACGTCATGATGGTAGTTAGAAATACTTATATGATATAGTTGCCATATTTGTTCACAAAGGTCGCTGCTAGGATATCCACAGGTCCTATGGTTTTCCCAGTGGGGATATCTCCTTGTATTATCTTCTAGACCTCTACTTATTGATTCTTTTATGCAGTTAATCAACCTGCATTTTCTAAAGGAAGTTAGAAATTGTCAGGGCTATTCTGTAAGGTTAAATAATATTGAATTGTTTATATTTTCATTGATGGCACTTTGGAAAAAGAGGAGGTACAAAAGTATCAAAAGCCACTTTTAATATCCAATCTTAAGCTTGTGTATTCTCTTTCCAACAGTTTGACAGTACCACTCTTTATTCAAAATATATAGGATCCCTTTAAGGGAACTAAAATATGTTAGGATCCTTTTAAAATTATGTAATATCACATGAGGAGGCATTTGGCGAGTTCAGTAGATAACTTTGTAGAGAATATCACTAACTGCATCACATCATTTCATTTCAGTTACTCATCATCTTTCTTAGGAGTACTTCCTCTGGATTTTAGCCATTAGGTAAATGACTTTTACCTATATTCATCTACCTAAATAGCTAGAACCCAGAACTAGAATGACTTTATTCTGATCTTCATGTTGTGTTAGAAGGTTATTTTGAGATGCATCCAAAATATAGAATATTGAGTCCTGTGTAGCATTTTATGGATGGTAAACCAAAACTAATCACCTATACTCCTTGATCTGCTATAAATCTTTTTTTTTTCTACCAAGTCACCTTGAACTTTGGTTAGGTTCACAAACAATTTTGTGATGCTTGTGTTACATCATTTGGTGATAGATAAAGGATTAAACCAGCTTTGAAATACTCTGGATATTTTTCTTTGACTTAATAGCACATCTGTTACTTACTTGTATTTTAGAAATAAAGAAAGGAAACAATATTCTCTGGCTCTAAAATGCACGAGAGAAAATGCTGTAGAAAACTAAGAGTGAAGAGTGACAGGATAGCTAAAGAGGAAAGCAAATAAGATGCTTGGAAAACCTGCCCTTACAGGAATAAGAACAAAATACTAGATAGCTCTTTGTCCCATAAGCATTAACAGGTGGTTGTAAAGGATGGAGGACACTGCTGAGAGGTGTTCCCAGTTGAGTAAGGAGGGATACACCTAACAGGTGAGGAAAAAAATATGGTACCTTTAATAGGTGAAGACTGGGAAGTATGGAACACTCAACATGTGCTACCTTTGGAAAGTACTGACTGGCTTTGTGTGTTGGTCTACTTACCCTGTAAATTTCCTGTCAGTTTTATAGGCACATTTACAGACTGAAACTTTGTGCACTTTAGCAACAAACAAACATCCTATTACTACTGCTGAAACTGTGGTACCCTGAAAACTGATGGCTTTAGTTTAGCTGAAGAGAAAGAAGAAATAAAATGAGCAACATGATAGACATTATTTATTCTTTTTAATATTTACAGAGTCTTTGTAGGGATTCCTGAGATCTTAAGAAAGAGTATTTGCATGTAAATTCTGGGGATTAAACATAGATGATTTGAATAAGTTTAGAAAATGCAGTGAGCATTCAGTGCATGTTTTATTTCTGATTCCTAGTTTATAGTATGGTTCAATGACTTCTATAAATTGCTTTGTATCTGTAAAGTTTTAGAAATTTCTCTTATGTCTTTACTTTTTAGAAAATTGTGCAAATAGACTGAAACATAAACATTTTTCTCCTGGTTGTACCTCTGTGTGGAAATGCCTTATTTCTTCAGCTATCAAGTTACTCTTGGTTTCTTTCTTTATCTAGTGATTATTCTGCAATTGGGCTCAGGTATCGCATTTTGTCAATATTTGTAGAGCATCTAAATGCAGTAAAGATCTTTCTACACAGAATTTAATCTTAAGCTTGTATTGATCCGTGACACATTTATGTCTCTAATCAGCTTACTTGCCTTGGTCTCTGTATGTTATTTAATTAGAAGATGCATACAGAAAACCTAATAAGTATATTGCCTGGGTCATGTTTGCTAATGTTTTAAAATGTTTTTATTTTTTGGTGTCCAGAAAAGTAAGAAGCAGTGTTGTGCAAGAGGCTTTTGTAAGTCATGCCAGAATGTTGTGATAATAATCTCATTGCAGGTCTTGCGTCCTGGTTTATCATAGAATCATAGAATAGTTAGGCTCACATTTTTTTTTAGAGACTTCTTCTTTTGATAGCTTTGTTTAAAATTACTGCATGGAAGAAGGGGCTGAGAGGAAGTGAGAGACACGATGTTCTTTGAAAGCGTTGTCTGTGCAGTGATTTTTGTTCCCGCATTTCTGAATACGTTATACAGTGCAGCTTGCAAAGGGTTTGTAAGTTACTAGACATGGTGCAGTCCAAAAAGTGGGATTGTTATGGATAAATATTCCCTAGAAAGCCTTTTATAGTACAATTTCAATATTTAAAGAAAGGTGTACTGCAATAAAATGTATTACACTTAAATTGCACAATGAGATTTTTTTTTGCTTAATTAGGGACTGTAGTGATAGCACATGGGTAATGGGTTCAAACTTAACCAGGAGAAATTCAGGCTAGATATAAGGAAGAATTTCTTTACTGTGAGGGTGGTGAGACACTGGCACAGGTTACCCAAGGATGTTGTGAATCATAGAATCATAGGTTAGCATTGAAAGGGACCTTAAGTTCTTCTCCCGTGCCACGGGCAAGGACACCTTGCACTAAACCATGTCACCCAAGACTCCATACAGCTTGGCTCCCAGGATGGAGCATTCACAGCTTCCTTGGGCAGGTCTCAGTTGCTTGTGCCATGCATGTGCTGTCAGCTTCTGCTGGTGGACACTCAGTTTGCTATTGCTGTCCTTAAGTGCAGCAAGCACCTGTGAGGCATTGGCATTGCTCTATGATGGGTCTGGTCCAGTTGTGAAAAACAGAGCAAAGGCTGATGTCTCTAAATAGGTAGCTGCTGAAAGATGTGTTTTGCTGTAGAAGGGCAGTTGGGTCTGAGCCCTTTGGACCCAATTCAACATGGCCTTGAATCACTTCAGTAGCTTTGAAGAATTAAGACTAATGAGTTGATTAAGATTTAGGCTACTGAAACTCATGACAAAAAAAAACCTTTTTTGATGCCTTTCATCTGAACATGTATCTGCTCTAAAATGCTACCGTATACTTCAATCCACATTTCAGCTGAGGTTAGTGGAAGCTAACATGTCTAGTAAGTGGTCAGCTGCAGCATGGTCAAAATTACATCAATGAAGTCTCAAATTCCTAGAAGGATGTGTTCTGGGGGGATCTGAATTTCCGTACGGTGCCTGGAGGTTTCAAATAAGCTGTTGAGTTTTCAAATGATTTTATTTCCTCTTCAGATAACTGTATAAATGTTAATTGCCAAAATCAGATTCAGTGTACTTATGGAAATCCAGGAAAAGCCTTCTCCTTAATTATTTTACTGCAGACCAACATCTTCATTCTCTCATTCTCTCATCTTATTCTCTCGTGTAGATTTTCCTGTTGTTCCTGAAAGGTGGCATATTCTACTAAACTGTGCAAATGTTCAATAATGGCACAGATAAGAGCATTTTTATGTAGTGAAACTCATTAGTTTATATACTTCTAAATTTTGTATGATAAATAGCGTAAAAAAGTTCTTCACCAGATAACACCTTTTATTTTTAATGCTTTTATTGATTTGTTGTTTGGGGTTTTTTTGTTTAGTTAGTTGGTTTTCTTTTGGGTTTTTTTTGTTTGTCGGCTTGGTTGGTTTTTTTAAGTTATTACTGAATGACAGAATAACTGTGGGGAACTGATAAATCTGTCACTGATCTAAAAGGATAAGTCAGTTTTTCAGTGGTCTTTGAGACCAGCTTATTAAAAGAGAACTGTTAATAAAACGGGGGGGGGGGGGAAGTAATTTTTTGCTCTGGTGTAACTCAGAAGCATTTTCTGATTGGTATAGGTTTTAATGTTTGTGTTATTTACCCATTTAGTATAACTTGCCATCTGCTCCCTATAGGAGCATTCAGAAAGGCTATTCCCATTGAAATGAGTTAGATACCTATGAGTTCAAAAGTGAACTAAAAAGCTTAAACAGAGTTGTGGATGCAAAGAGCTTTATTTCAATCTCATTTGAAAGCATAAGCAAGTTAAACCCATTATTTGAATTTCATTGTTGTCTTTGCCACAGGATGTAAATATTTAAAGTATAGAAAAAGCATTGCTATTTAGCAACTGTATGCCAACAGAAAAGAAAATATATCTGTGAATAAGTTTATGGCTGTCAAGTAGAGAAAAATATGACTGTTATTCAGTGTTTCAGAAGAATTCATCTGCTGTTTACCTTTCTAAATCTTGTTTTCTTTCAGACTTTGAAGTTCATGATGTTTCTGCTACAGGTTTGTACTTGAATAACTCCTTTTATCTAAGTATATAAATCTTCTTTTTTTCATTTTCCTTTTTTTTTTTGTTTTACTGGGGGGATTGTTTGGATTTGTGTTTGATGGTGGTGCCTGTTGGTTGTTTTGTTTTGCTACAAACCTTACAAAGCTCTGGACTATAGGAAAGCCTCTGCTCTTGTGGATGTATAAACCAAGGCAAAGAAATCATGCATCTTGCTTAAGGTATATAAAAAAATCAGTAGCAAGTATGTTCTCCTGTGATTTGCACAAGCTTGTGTTAGGATTGTATTTAGAATGTGAAATTTTGTCCACTTCTAAGTGATCTTCAAGGGTAAGCATCCATCGTGTTTATATCTCAGGATTTAATTTGTCATATGTTACTTTTTACAACAAATGTATTTTTTAAACACAGTATTACTCTTTTAAAAAAAGAAATTGAGCACAGATGATTCAAGACAGGTATAAGTTCTTGTGCAAAAGAGCAATGGATTAGAAAACAGATTCCTGAAAATTTCACTTTTCAAATATACTGTGAAGTTTGTACACTGAGTTTCTCATAAGATTATATTGGCTCTGGTGTATCATTCCACCAGACAGATCTGGAAAGAATATACCAATGAATGTAGCTGGCTGAAAATCACTTACATTTCTTCTTTTAGCAAGATGTAATAAAACAATAGTTTTATTGATTTCTATTCAAAATTAATATAAATCGAATATATTAATGTTAATTTTCATATTGTATAAATATTTTTATCAGCTTGCCCTAAATTTCCAAAGAAATTTATTATGTTTTATAACTCAAATTCTTTGGAAACCTTTTAGTAATAAAATTTATGAGAAAATTCATTATAACTCCCTAGTGTATTCAGAGAATGACAGAGTATTTAATCTTAAATGGGTAAAAAGTGTATGGAATGATAGAGCTTTGATCCTTCAATATTGTTCAGGTATACACATTAAAAGAACCCTTGGAAATCTTTTTTGTGCTCTAATTTTATTGTATATATATATATATATATATATATGCCCACAGCTAACTCTAAGCTTTTAGTGTGCCCTTTCCTCACCATTTGTCAGAAGGATCTGAGATTTAAAATTATAATAAAAAAGTGTTGGTAATCCAATTTGGGGCAGTTGACTGACAAAACTAATTAACTGTTCAAAGACAATCTTCAAAGTAAAGGCTCTAAAACTTGAAAGAAAGAAAACAAGGTAGAGTTCCTCTGAATCCTAGCACTGTCACGAGAACACTAATATTTGTCAGACATAAATTCTGAATAATGTTTTCATTTGAAATTGTACTTCCATTAAAATTTAATTGTGAAAGCAATATAAGTAAATAGCCTTTTATAAAAATGTAATATTTAGAACACACAAAGTTTTAATGAGCTGCCTGTCTCCTAAGATCTAATTAACAGCTTGCCAACACGTATTCTCTCTAAATCCATCAAGAGAAGTCCATTTTGCTTGCTGAGATCACATCAATGACTAATATGAAATGAACATTTTACTAATTTTTGAAGTACTGTAGTACATCCTTTTTCATCTTTATTTCTAAGGGAAGAAGAGATCTAACTTGTTCAACATCTGTAAAATCATTAATGACAAAAACCACATAGACTTGTGGACCTGCATGCAAGATAAAGCCCACAATACAGAGCAAAATAAGACTGACTGGAGGTGATTAGTATTAAATAGCACGTTTTTCTTCCATGTACTGTTTCTTTAAGCTGTAGCTCTACAATAATTACAAAATAATAACATTTTGTGAGTGGAGAAAGCAAATATACTCAACAAGTGACCTGGTAAAACAAGGCATATGTCTGTCCCTGCTGCAGAATGGACTCAGTCAGAGATCAACATGATCAGACAGAAGCCATTTATTGCAAAGCATTAACTCCTTATATACTACTGCTTACACACACCTGTAGCAATTTAGCATATCATGATTGGATACTTGTCTTGAAGACCCTTAGTGATTAACATATAATTGGTTAAGGACAGGTGTGAGAACTTGACCTCGAACGCTTGCCAACAGTCCACAGTTCTCATAACTCAGTGAATTCCAGTTTCTTCGTATCTTGCTTGCTTAGGCTTCCTTGGGCCTCTCACGGCCTTGCTGTATCTTTCAGAGTTATTCAGAGCTCATGTACCAAATATCCATTCTCCTGTGAGAACACTGTCTCCACATGTCCCTTGTCGTGGGTATCCCTGCTGCTGTTGTCTCTTAAGTTATCAATGCAATACTGAATTCTGTTTTGTGGATTTTAACATACAAACTGCATAAATTACATCTTCACCAGTGACTTCAAGCAGTCTGTTTAGATTTGCACTGACATAACTGAACAGCATTCCAGTCGAAAGATGTCTTTTAGCTGTAGGATTCTTAATAATGTTTCGCTAAATACTTCCTTTCCAAAATTAAGTAAAATATTCCTTCTGCCCTCTTAAATGTACCATAACTGATTCTAGCAGAAGAGCATTATAGCAGTGTATTAATAATTTGGTTGTTTAAACTTTTTTTTCTATGAAAATGGAGTTTAGCTGGACATCAGAACAAGGCCAGTGGGGAACCTATTTGTATTTAAATTAACTCCCAAACTAAGAAAAAGGAAAACACAAAGGTTTATTCAGTAACTTGTTGATTTTCATATTTCAGAATCCCAAAACCTGTCAGAAATGTCCTATCCATCACTGACTGCATCCTGAGGTGCATTTTAGTTGATATATTCTTTAAGAGCGTTTAAATTTAAAAGCGGTTGGAGTAAATGATCTTAAAGGTCCTTTCCAACTTAGATGATTCTAGCACAGACCTATACAGTTAAGCAACATACATGTAAATCAACAAAAAAAAATGTCACAGGTGTCATGACCCTAAGATGTAGTTTAAAATATTAAATGTGTCTTCTGCTATGTGGTAAAACTGATATTAACAGTAGGAACACTGTTCTCACTCTAGAAAACGGTGAAGAAATAAGTTGACATTTTTATATACATTAGTTTTATGTCACATTACCACTGGGTACTTAAAGTATGGTAGAACACAAGATGGGACAGACAATAAAGGAATGAGTAATTCAGTTTTGCTACAAAGTTATTACTGTATATAAATAAAAGAATTAAATGTGAAGGCCAAGGCCGAGCCCATCAGTGGTGGTGGGAGAGCCTCAGAGATAACATATTTAAGAAGGTGAAAAATAAATCAAAACTGCACCATTGCAGCTGGAGAGAGAAGTGAGAACATATGAGAGAAACAGTTCTGCAGACACCCAGGTCAGTGAAGAAGCAGGGCAAAGATTCCCCTGTGGCCCATGATGCAGACCCTGGTGAGGCAGGTTGTGTGCCCTTGAAGCTCATGGAGGTCCATGGTGGAGCAAATACCCACCTGAAACCTGGTGAGAACCACACAAAGGAGCAGGGGAATGCCAAAATGCAGTAGTTTTCAGTATAAGGTATTCATTTTCTATTTTTAACAAGATTAAACAACATTAGCTATGTAACATAAGAGCTTGATATCCTACCAGACCTATTTTTTACATGGTAAAATGAAGACAAGTTTATTAGGAATGAAATCACTTAACAGTTGCATTTACAACTACCATTAACTTTTTCCATAAATGAAAATTACAACTACTGCTGCTTTAGTTCACCCATTTATTTTATGTTATGATGCTTTGTGAATAGGGACTGGATATTTCAAACCCATTGGGATACAAGGAGAGAATAGGGACAGGGGAAATAAGGAAAAATCACATTAGTTATGAATCTTTGCTTTAATTACTCAGCACGAACACATAATGCTGTTTTTAAGTAACTCTCTGGTACAGAAGCATTAAAAGAAGACTGAAGTTTACAGGAGACAGAATTGATGAAATTCGCAAATCATACTGACTCACTGCTTATAAAAGAGCCAGATTAAAGTAAATAAGTTATGAGCAATGGCGGAAGAACAGGGACTTTTTCAGTGTTAATGAGACTATTTAGATAGCTTTTAGGGATCGAAAAGAGGTGTTCAAAGGTTGCAGGGTAGGTGGTCTTGCTAGTTTGGCGTTTATTTTCCCCTTTCAGGTGGGTTTTCTTGTGTTATTTCTAGCAGCTGTGTGGAAGGGACTCCTCAGGGCTCAGTGCCCTGGAGTCCATAGGCCTCTGGGCAGATCCTTGTGCCTCTAAGGCCACTCTGATGTGCTGGCCGCTCTTTTGTGCAATAGTGAATTGTCAAAGGAATGTATATGGACAGCAGAATTGCTAGAAAGCTTGTTTTCCCATTTCCCCCTTCCTCTCTGTATGCAGGTTGCTAATCAGCTTCAATACTTATGTATATGTGCATTTAGAAAAGCTAACTGCATTACACTTTTTGTAAGAGCAGTTGGATTAGACTATCATAAAAAGTGCTTTTCAGAGTGAAATCTAAATAAAATTAATCTATACACCATCTTAACAGAAAAAAAGTCAAGGAATTCTTTAGGGTTTTGTTGTTGATTTTCCCATCTTGAGGATTCCACCATATTTTGGAGTACTTTGTGTTTTTGGAAAAAGTGTTCAAGTGATGGCGAGCCCCTAGAGTGGAAGCAATTTAATTTAAGTAAAAATACTGCATTATTTATGTGTTATGCTCACCAATAGCCATCTAATTTCTTTCAGACTACTGATTAATTTTCTGCAAGATCCAAAGATCAGCAACTCAAATAGCCTTTTTCCCTGTAGAAGAGAGAAAATTGCTATGTGGAGGAAAAAAGATGACTTAACTGTCCTGGGAGATTAGGAAACTAAGATTAGCATAGGTATGTAAAAAGGCTGGGAACCCACAGATGCCTTTGCAAAAACATGTGTCTAAGGACTCATCTAAATATTCTCTAACTCAGACTCTAACCCTAAAGCAGTGTCTGTGTGTTTGTCTATATGCTTCATTGTCTCATTTTATCAATTTATATTACATGCTGTGAGATAAATTTCCCAGTACTCAGCCATTATTTTTCTGTTTGCTTCCATATTGTATTCACATAGAAACCTGTAATATGAAAATGGGTGTCCTGTAGTTGCTGCGCCCTTGATACAGGGATCTTCCACACAAGGATGATTCTTCACTAATATATGGTAGTTTTCACATGTGTGCACTGATAGTGCGGATGTGAGCAATACTGCAGTAATACTAACGCCTAATAATTTTGATATTGGATATATTTAAGATTATAATGTAGTTATTTGCTATTAATATTATCTGTCACTGAGTCTTTCTTCTTATTATTGCTGCTAATAAATGCAGTGAAATTATAAACACTGGCTCTCTTTTTGCATGGGTTATATGTTTCTAGTATATATTCACACCAGAAAAGGATTTGTGTCATCTTTGTTTATGCAGATATTTCTGTGAACATTTCATTAGTTGAACCAGACAGTAATCACTTATAAACCAGCTTGAATAAAATGTTCAGATGCAAGTTCTTGAAAAAGGTAAATTCCTTTTATTATTGAAGCTGAGCATGCCTGGTTGGTAATGATGATACAGTGAAGTGCAAACTATGCAAGTTTTAATTTCAGTGGTAGAAATCCCAATATCATTAAGGTGTGCAAAGCTTACTAATTTAGTATTTTATAAATCTTACCTAGATGAAGGTTTGTTGTCTTTTTTACTTTATGTTGTCTTGAGTGCTTGATCATCATATTTAGCAATATGCTCAGTAATGAAGTGTTTCTTCAAGAAAAAAGTTATATTTTTCACCTGAGAATGCTGCCTTCCTTCTGAGCTGACCCAACAAAATCTTGGTAGACTTTTGCATTTGAAATCAGCAAAAATTGTCTTTCTCTCCCAGGTGAGCCTGGGAGAAAACATGAAATACTTAGAGGTTTATGAAATACACATATTTGGGGAAGTGAAAATATTTCAAGCAATAATAATACTGTTAAAAACATTTCCTCATTTTTTCTCTTGCTTCAACAAGCTGCCAGAAACCTTAACAAATCATCATTTTCTCTGTCTCTGAAACCTGTTTTAACAATAATACTTAACAGTTTTTAGTTTCCCATGTACTATATAAAGACACTAGGTGTTTAATTTCCATTGAGTTTAGTTTAGTAATTTCACATTCTAGACATATATTTCTCAGTGTGCATATTATTTTCTAGTTTATGTCTTGTATTTCTTCAGGCTTTTTATGTTTATCTGTAAATAACAAATATCTAAACGTAACTTTATGCTTATTTAAAAAATCTTACTGCTCAGAAAATTATCCTTCTAACTGAATATGGTTATTTAAAATGAAGAGTAGACTTTTATTATTGAAGTGAAAATACTGGAAACTTCTTTGGGATGCTACCAGTATTTCAAAGGTCATTCTTCTTAGCTGATAACAACATGTTCCATTTTGAAATGGACATTTGTACTGTTATTTTTAGCAATTCAAAGTTCTTTTTCCTGTAATCACCATTATTTTGACTACTTTCTATTCTATTTTTTTGTGCTCTAGTTGTTATGTTAGCGTCTAAAAGTACAGAGCCTCTCACTTTTTCTAGGCCCTTATGAGATATATCAGATTACCTTTAATCTGAAAAATGCTAGTTTACTTTTCTTACATTTGCCTGGTTCTATAAAACAGTAACTTAACTAATAATGAAAATTAAATAGGGTATAATTAGACTAATGCTGAAGAACAATGGCAGACCCTGTTGTGAGAGTGCTTGCAGGGACATAAGCCTAGCCCTGGGAATTCAGGGAGGAAAAGGTAGGGTTGTCTCAAAGGGAAATGTGCTTCAACACAGGTTAATAGTCTCCACAGGCTTTGTCTGTCAGAACATGGAAAACAGATTACTAGAGACCTCTCTGCTCTTTTGCACTTCAGGGCAATCCTTTTGGCTAACAGCATCTGCCACACCAGCAATCTGATTTGGATGGATTTTCATGTTTAATATTGTCAATTAATGAGTTGAAAAAGAAGACAGCTTTATCAGGAGATAGAGAGATACTTCAGTGACAGCAGAAACTGGGATTAAAGAGAACCCATCTGCCAGAAATCTCAGTCATCACTGAAGTTGGTGGAAATGTCTGAATAACTTCAAATATGTTTTCCTTTCATGGAAACGAGAAGTTTATTTTTTGTTTGTTTTTTTGTGTTTTTTTTTTTTTGTAATAAATTGCTCAAGTTTTTTCCATAATCTTGGTATATTTTTAGTAAGATGAAAGGAGACTGGAGTCTACTATGCTCTTGTAAACATTAGGAACAGAGGAACATAAACACAAATATAAACTATTACTTTAATCAATGAAAGCAAGAGATAAAAGGAAAAAGGGATGGATATCTCCTATTCTCATAAGACGTTAATGAAAGATTTAATTAGCAGTAGCAGCATTGTTGTGCTATAAATCAATTAATCTCTCCTGCCCTTTCCCTTGTGAACCTTTAAAAAAACCCCAATTAATTAAATGAATCCTTTTGTCACTCAGTCATTGCCTTGCAACCCTGAATTATCTTGTGATACAATAGAGTAAAAGTCATATTTTTGATACATGTGGGATGACCCTTCTAGTTTGAATTAACTTACAGTGATTTTACAGAATCATTTAGAACAGACTCTTTGTTGCTTAGTTTGAAATTCGAAGACAACACCAAGGTATACATAAATATATGTATAAATAAAATACAATATACACTTTTTTTTCTCTTCCTTGTTCATCTTTCAGTATGTCCTTTGTACTTCAGTATTGCTAATCAGATCACAGGGAGAAACATCTGTGCTGGAAGTGCTTGTATGAAGGTGACAACACTGACTTAAGGAAATTACCAAATTTTGGAATCTGGTAAGAGCTTACACATATTTTACATCATATTTTTCACATATCAAAATGGTCATAAGTGCTCGAAGTGGAAGACAAGTGGAAGATTGTGTGAATGCTGCATATCCAGAAGGTAATCCATTTAAAGAATGAAGGGGAGAGTAAAGGAATAAATATTTGGCCTACTACAGTAGCCTGAATGTCCTTGAGCCACTTATCTTGAGCTTAGCTCACTCAATTACTACATCTAGAAAAATAGGTCAATAAATCATCAAAGTTAATTAGGATGTGTTGGATATCTCCAGAGAGAAGGTGGTATTTTAACAGCTATCTTTTTATATCTTATCTTTATTTTTGGTTATGGGTTAACATGTTAAATGTGTAATTTCATATAATACTTCAGGTGCTTTCCACAACTACCATAGCTCTGTCTGAAATCCTGACATGAGAGAACTGCAGCCAGCCTCTCCCTGAAGGTTAGCAGATGTTTGAGTTACTTTTTTGCCATTAAGGTGACAGTGATTACACTCTCTGCTGCTTGATATGTGTGTGTAGGGTTAAAATACATTCATAAGCTAAAAATTCAGAAATGAGTAATGCATATTTATAAGAAATTTGTGTTGTTGGCAAAGTTTGCTTTGCTGACACTGTTTATAAAAACACAGGTGTGTGATAAAAGCTTTTGGGTTGAAAGAAATATGCTCTTTAGTTTTGATTGGGCTGTTCTTTTCTTTTTCTTCTGCCATTCACAAAGCATGTTCCATCTTTAACAAATTATCTACTCGAAAATAATCAAGATGCTCTCAAGTATTCAAGTTGCCAAAAGCAATCCAAAGACTTTCTGCTTGTCTTGGTTTTGGTTGTCATCTTAAAAGCACAGAACAAATTTTCACTTCACTGTAGTAAATGCACTTTGATTAATGTTGTATGCTGCATTTTTATATATAGATTTCAGATTGTGTTCTGAAATCCACAATGAGGAGATGCTGTTGGGAAGGTCTGGAGAAAAAAAAAAGATGTTTTGCTAGCAGAGAACTAAACCAGCAGGTGCCACGTTGATGCAAGCAAGCACATGGAACTCTCCTGTGCAAGTTTGAAAGCACATTCTCCTCTTCCTGTCCAACTTGCTTTTACTTCAGGGAATGCTGTAATAGAGAGCAGAAGAAAATCCATTTGAGATGGGCTTTGTAATATTGGTCAAATGACCTTTCATTCTGCTATTTTTTTTAAGCAGCAGTCATATCTTCGCCAAAAGAATTTATGCTTTACCATGTGCAGAGTGCCTCTTGTGAACAAATTGTTTCCTTGGAAAGGAATTTCTCTAGAAAGAGAAAGGGACTAGATTAATGAGTGTCAGTGTTCGTGAAGTAATTGGGTGAAGGAGCTCCAGCAGCACTGTTGACTTGGAGTAGCTGGCAGATAACAGACAGTCTCCTAGCTTTTATGTGAAAGGTAAGTTTTAAACCAAGTTCATCAGGCTGTAACAAATCTGTTTCCTCCTGGTTCTCAGTGACTCTGGATGACACAGAGCATCTGTGATTATTGTATGAGAGATTTCCTAGGACTGTGAAGCTAGAACTTACTTGGAAGAGTAACTGCTAAAGCATGATTTCTGTCAATCAAATTAGAACAGGTTTTGGTTTGGTTTGGGTTTTTTTATTTGTTTGTTTTGGGTTTTTTGGTGGGATGTTTGGGTTTTTTTCCTTTAATAATTTATGATAAAATTTTAAAGCTTTTGATAAAAGCTGATCTTATGTTTGGCAGATGGTTTTGTCCCTTAAAGCCAGGATATTCAAACACACTTATAGCTTTGCACGCTTATAATTTTGCACACTTATAGCCTTCATACTTGTATTACTGTGGGCGTTTTTCAACAATGAGAGCAAGGCAATAAAAATGAAAGCAAATCATTCTAAAATAAAATGGCTTTCAGACTAATGATTGACTTAAAAGCTATGCATTAATACAAATACTAAATGACAGTTCAGTTAGTGAGAAAATATATTTAAGGACAAATGAAGATTTGGATCAGAAAGGAGACAGCAGTGCTTGCTATAGATGTTAGATATCTTTTTCTTTTTCCCTTTATTTTTTTAATAAGACAATGTTAGATTATTAAATATGGAATGCAAGTTACCACATTTAAGTCAATGACCTTAAAGCAATATATTAAAATTTCATAGTTTTATCTTCTAGAAAACTTAAAGCAACCTGCTGGGTATTACCCTTGCCTTAGTAAAAGGAAACGCAAAGGATTTTTTGGGGGTAACTGAGTCACAGCAATTTGGGATATCCTTGAGAGCAGAAAACAAATATGAAGCAACTGAACCATTAAAGAATCAATGTTAGCTGGTGTAAGGTTTTGTTTTGTTTGTTTTGTTTTACTTTATTGTGTTATACAGCAAACTTGTGAGCCTGCTGTTTTCTGTTCTTTGTGGGTTTTCTTTTTCTTTAATTATCTCTGTGTTACAATCACTAAAGATACTGGAGTAAAAAAGTTGTTTAGCAGATGTTGTACTAGAAGATGGGTCCAGTTCATTAAATGTATTTGTCCCATTTAAGTGATTTACTATCATTTAAAAAAAGAAAAGTCTTTAAAGAAACCCCACATCTATGACAGACATAAGTTTACTCATACTAAAAGCAAGAATAGATTATTTATTAAAATTTAAAATAAAGTTGCTGACAGTTGATGAATGATAAAATCTGTACTCCTTTTGTATGTGGTAACAATACATTCCTATGAAAATCCATGGGTTTTTATGGATGGTAGATAGTATATAAAGATATTGGACGAGGTGGTAAATGAGAGAGGCTTGCTGTCTTGCCTGACATGTTTGCAATACCTTCAAGTCAAATGCGCCTTTTAAACATTTGTTTTCAGGCAACTTCTGCCACCTTTGTGAATCCTTGTTTTATCTATTGGCATGTCTGAAACTTATGATCTATTTTTTGCATTGGATGCTTAACTTTTCTATTTTATCTCTGATTTCTTAAGGTTTGTCATAATGCTTTGAAATATTTTTGAGGCATTCCTGAAGACAAGGCAAATTTGATGGCCTGTATTATGATATGGCAACATGGGTTCAGAGAAGGGCAGTGAAGCTGGCAAAGGACTTAGAGAATGAGTCTGATAAGGAACTGCTGAAGGAATGGGGTTGACTAGCCTAGAGGAGAGAAGGCTCAGCGGGACCTTATCACTCTACAGCTATGTGAAAGGAGGTTTAGTGAGGTGGGGGTGGGTCTCCCAGAAGAAGAGACAACAGCTTCAAGCTGTGCGAGGAGGTTTAGACAGCATGTTAGGAAAAATTCCTTCACAGAGAGAGATTAGGTATTGGAACATTCTTCCCAGGGAAGTATTAGAATCGCCCTCCCTGGAAGTATTCAAAAAACATGTAGACAAGGCACTTAGCGACATGGTTTAATAGTGGACATGGCAGTCCCAGCATAGTGGACTTGATGATCTTAAAGGTCTTTTCCAATCTAGTTCATTCTATGAAATGGACTTAAGAGAGTCACAGACGAAATCTATAGCTTTCACTATACTGGTTTTATTTCATAACACTCAAATAACTCCTGCTGGAAGTAGTCATCTGTAAGATCTTCCTCTGTTCTGAGTTATACAGATACTCGGGGTGAGGAGGGGGAACAACTGGAGCGGTTTTTTAGAAGTATTTTGCTATACTTCATATGGGAGCTAAGATCTTCAGAAGCAATTTATTCTGTGTTGTTATTTATTCTGTGTTGTTATTTATTCTGTGTTTACTAATTATTACTACATTTTTGGATGGAAAGTGGCTCTTAGTAGAAAGAATGGTAAATTACTGTACTGTGTAATAGTTTAGAGCCAGCTCTCAGCCCCTGGGCTTCTTTCATTAGATCACTCTTGCCCCAAACTGGGAATAAATTACTACTTTTTTTTTTTTTTAATTTGTTCTTCATCCCCACCCAAAAGACTGTGTAGATCTTTAGAAAATGTCTTTTTAAGTGTCTCATTCTGCACTGTGAAAGACAAATGTGTGTTATTACCAAAGGGAGTGGCATCCATTTCAGCTGCTGCTGTTCAGTTTGGCAGTGATCATGAATCAAAGCCATTCGCTGTCACAATTCAGACTGGTGTATTAAGTGAAAACAACAGTAATTTACATTAGTACATCTGGCTTTGAATGGCAGCAACTGAAGTGGTCAAATTGTCTTATTTTAGTGGGTTTCTCTGCCATTTGCCTGTAACCTGTGGCTTGCAAACCTTTTAATCCAGCTCAGCTTACATTGTTGGAGTTTGCAAGAACCATTCTGGTCTGCCATTCCCACGGGCAGAAGATTAATTCGTTTTTAATAATAACAATAAGAATAATAGAAAGATAGTCTGGGGGTACCCTGGGACGTATGACATGGTTCAGAATACTTTTCAAATAAGAAAGCTGTTTCTGTAAAATCTGGAGGGAAAGTAGTTTCTAGTGGAAACTAAAAGGTTGATTATTAATCCATCTTTTCTACTAATAAGACCAGCTGATTCTTGTATGGTAGTGATTATAATGGGCATAAAATGCCAGACCAGAACTTAAAGTTTAGAGTTTGATGCTAAGCACAGGTAAAAGAAGCAGTAATTTTTGTATGTGTATTCAGCTTTCTAAATGTGGAAGGAATATGATTTGACATAAATATTATGCCATAGCATTAAAAGTCTACATATGTGTTCATTGTCATTGTTTCAGTAATATCCCCTCTTGATTATTATCCTTGCTGAATTGACTATTTTCAGTGACGACCTCCATGTCTGTGTCCAACAACTCATCCAGTTATAATGATGCTTGCATATATTAGCATCATGTCCACATTCTAGCAACTTATCTTGATTCCATCAATTTTATCAGTAGTGGAGGGGGATGAAAAGTCAGTATGTGATTGCAATGGTAATATTTTAACACTGCATATTTTCAACTACACTGTTACTGAAAACTGTCACAACTCTAAACACGCTGCATAAATATGAAATGAGTTACACTTTTTGGCAAAATAACTTTATTTTACATAAAATGTTTATACAGGTTTTTTTTTAATTCTTTTGACATAGAGTGAAGTAAACAGAAGTGATTTCTAATTTTTTAACTCAATTTTTACTCCTAGTTAATGTTTATTTGCATATGTGTAAATTTTGAATTTTGCCTGTTTTTGATATCTCAAATATTTTTCCTCAAGTTTCCCAATGTCTGTTTTGAAATTTGGGATTATTTGTCCATATTCAAAGAACTATCACACATTTTTAAACACATACAATATTCACATTAATTTAGCTTCAAACAAATTTAAAAGACAAAGTATATATGTTATGAAAAAGCAACATCCTGTGGCATCAATTGGAAAACTTATTCTGGGCAGAATAGTTTTGCTGTGGCCAGAAAACCAAGCAAACAAAACCTCCAATTGCATTATTATTGTTGTTCTTGTTGTTGAAAAGAATTAGTTCAGTTTAATTTGAAAAATTCCCTCTCTGCATCTGCCCTGGATCACATATGTTCTGATTCCTACTTGGATACCTTCACTAAGCTGGCTTTATGTTCAGACATTTAACAGTATTTACATTAGTCTTAGAAGGTTTCCCTTACTTTTCCGCCATTCCCAGTAGCAACATCATTTGATTTACATATCTGCTTTGGTTCAGTTGATTCTTGTGCAAGTCTTTCTCATATTTATTTTGTATGCATTCACTTGCAGATTACCGTTTGAATCCTTGAAATTTAATTTACAGAAGAAATTCTTGCTGCCTATCTATGAATAAGAGTCAGTCTTCCTTATTAATCAGTCTTAAAACAATCATGTTGCAGTATGTGGCTAACGTTACATATGTATTTTGTAAGTAGCATAGTGAATGCTTCAGAATAATTTCATAAATAATAGAACCCAAATGTTTTGATAGTAAAATCTTTAACTGCATTTTTGCATAGCCTGTTTTTTATATTTATGTATATATTAACCCTAATTTGATGTTCTGCTGCATACTATTGTCGGACTGTTATTTTGCTTTAGTAAAATTTGAGTGTCCAGAACTGGACGTTTGTGAATGGAGTAAATGTCAGTCATTTACACTTTAATTATAAAATGTTAGTACACAAAATACATGCTGAATAAAATACCTTCTGAACCTAATTGCATCATGTAGCTGAATATTGATTGGGCTGTTATCTAATCTTATCTCAGACTAGCCATTAGTTACTAAGTCAATTCTTTTTTAGCTTTGGGGATGCTTTATGCTAAAGTAATTAAACACAGCTTCAACCTGTTGTAGCCTAACTTAGTTATGTCTCACCAAAGCAAGAGTTATTGTGAATGTCTACACATGTTCACATAAGCATGGATTCTGGCCCAAGGTATACCTTTACTGTAGCATTGCCTAAATTTTTTATGGTATAGGAATCTTTACTGGAAAGTGCTGTATGTTATTATGAAAGTTATAATTTACTTAAGTCAGGTGAAGTTGATACCACAAGGCAGCTCCATATCCTGTAGTCATTCAGGATGACAGCCCACACTACCGCAGGGGCATAGCATGCTGTTCTGTTTCGTGACACCTTTGGCCCTAACATTGAACATTGTTAGCTTCCTTATTCTGATCTTTATAGAGAGTAAAATGGTTTTGGATTCTATCACATTGCTTTGATCCACATTTTAGCTGCGGTAATTGTTTCGTTTGAAAATGTGGCAGGAAAAGACTTTAAGTTTTAAGAAAAAAAAATTCTTTGAAAAAGTTGTCAAAGAGTAGAGGTTCTTGTTCAATGTGAACAGAAAAAAATGGTAATTTTCTTTATCCCCATTAGATTCTATCATGTTCTATGCTGTTATTTCAGGGACTGTATAATTATTATAAGGGATCCTCAAATATTTCTCCAATTTTATTCAATTTGTGTTTTTATATCTCTTAAAGTCTCTGAAACATTTCTCCCCTCTGCTTTGCTACACTATAGCTAGCTGGTGTTGAAAAAAATACAGACTTCACTATTTCTTCTCTGTTTCTATGCATGGCAGCAATGATGACAACATTCACATATAAATTCATAAAGCCTTCTAAAAAGCTTCCTCACTGCCACCCCATGATAATGCTTTGCTCTTACGTAGCTTTTGGTGGGTTAATAAGGCCTGCTTAAGAAAGCAAAGCAAACATTTCTAAGTAATTGAGACAGGAATGTTTTGGTTGGTAATTGTTCATGATGGGAATATTGGTCTTGTGAAGGAAAATAAGCTGCTAGAAAAGACAAATGCTGTCTAGTTCTCACTGGATAATGCAAAACGTATACTTTTTCTCACTGCTGTTCCATTGAGTCTGGCAACTCATAGTTGCCGGAGTAGATTTTTCACATTTTCAAGGGGAATGGTCAAAGTCCAGAGTCTTTGCATTTATACTGTTTTGAGGGTAACATTACTTTGAAATAAGATTTCAAACCATCTGCAAGCTAAAATAGCCACAAGCCAGACACCATCAACTTTCTTGGTTAGGACTGATTCAAGAAAAATGAAAAATCTTGTTGTTGTCAGTCAGTTTTGCTCATTCAAGCTTCTAAACAAAACATACAATTTCTTGTAGAACCAAATTAGATCAATCCACTCTTCCTTTGTCTCACCAGGGAAAGGTAGTAGAACTTTAGAGGGCAGTGGAAACTTGGGGAAGGAAGACAATGAACTTCAATGAGGAGAAAAAATAAAAGGCAGGCACCAGATGTGGAGAGTGAAGGGAGGCAGTTAATGTTATTCTGAGAAATTTTTAATCTTCATATTAATTAAGTAATTTGTAGGAAATTGCATATTAGATCAAATAAGTGACCTACTTTGCCTGTTACACTTCATTCAGCGGTTTTCAGTTTAGATGACTCCTATAGACACACCTGGAAATTAAATCAATTAGAAGTTGATGGATGCAACTGAATCTTCACATCCTTTAATTAAAACTGCACTTTCAATTACTCCTTTAGACTTCATATAAATATATTTCGTTTATATGTGTGCATGTATGTATAACAATATATATTGGGATATGTGTATCTGTGTATATAAACAGTGAGCTCTTCACATAGTCCTTGTACCAGACTGAGCACATGTGCCTGTTGTGCATTTCTGCATTGTTTAAAGCACAGTTTAAATTTTTTTTACTTTATTTTTATATCTGCTGCCCTCTCTGCTCATTCACTAAACTTAACATGTTTTCTGTACCTTCTAAGTGAAGATTGCAATTTATGTTCTTCAGTTGTGTTTACCTCTTTAGATTTTCTTTGGAAATTACTGTTGTAGATACTCCTATTTAAAGATGAAACTATAGAAAAGGTAGAAAAGTGCATACCAGATGGTACCTAAATCAAAATGAGACAACTACTATGTCAAGCTTTTGCAACTTCTGTATTTTCACAAGGTCACTGCTGCTGACAAAGACACTCAAGACAGAAAAAATTAGCACTGCAAACATTAAAAAAAGTAAAAATCAGAAGGACAGATTTGCAAAACTGACAGACCATTTCCCTTGAGTTTTCATATATGAACTTTTACCTTAAACTGGCAGTTCCAAAGATAGCAGGATGTTATGGCAATTAGATGTAAACCAATATTCATTGCCTACATGAAACAATATTAGAACTGAAAACATAAAATGCTAGCTGTTTTGGTTTGGTTTGTTGTTTTGTTGTTTTTTTTTTAACTCTGCATTGTGTTTACTTGTATTTAGCCTGCTTTTTTTTTCTCCTTATTAAAATTAATCCAGAAAATCATCTTTTGCAAACCAGAGTATGCATTGTTTGTATTTATGGGATTTGGATGAGTACACATGTAAATAAGGAAACATAATATGAGGGTGGGAAAACATTCTTTGTTTGCCAGTAAAGTACGTGAGCAATCACTGGAACATATGGAAATCCTTATTTGATTAAAAAGAGATAGCTGTGTTTTATTAGACTTAAACAAGAAAAGCTGGTGCTTGGAAAGCTTTTGGTTTGGGTCTAGCTTCCACTGCTTGCATCTGTAAAGCTCCTGGGTTTGAATCATAGAATCATAGAATAGTTAGTGTTGGAAAGCACTTTAAGATCATTTAGTTCCAACCTCCCTGCCATGGGCAGGGACACCTCACTCTAAACCATATCACCCAAGGCTTCATCTAACCTGGCCTTGAACACTGCCAGGGTTGGAGCATTCACAACTTCCCTGGTCATCCATTTTTGCCTTCTTGAAAATGGTGTTATATTTCCCTTTTTCTAGTTGTCAGGAACTTCACCTGACTGCTATGATTTTTTCTAATATGATGGACAGTAGCTTAGCAACTACATTTGCCAGCTCCTTCAGGACCCGTGGATGGATTCCATCAGGTCCCATGGACTTGTCTACATTTACGTTTTTACTGAAAAATGCTGAATGAGAAGGACCATGTACAAAACAGAAAATTTTATGATTGAGGTCAGTTGTAAAAAAAGCATAGTAGTTGTTGAACGTGTTTTGGTAAAACCCATTTACTGAGTGTATTCCATCTTTGTAGCTTTTCCAAGTGTGCTGGAATAGACTCAGAATCTCTTACTGTTGTGGGAGCTGCTGCTTTAAATTAAAAAGTGTTCTGGGCTTAGCATGAATCTGCTCTCTTTACAGACTTATTTTCCAGCTTAAAAGACGTTTCTCAACAATAACATGCGGAATATGATCTCCCTGGTAAGAAATAGAAAAATAGTGAATAGAGATAGAATATATTGCTTTTTCTCATCCTATGAAAATGTGGTAACGAAAAAACAGGCTGGTTGCCAACTGAATGTAGGAACATAATAACAGTGATATAATGGACATATTGCAATTTTTGTCATTATTTTGATGAGATGACTGATGCATGCAATGACTTCCTCTGCTGTCTGGTATTTCCTATCAGTGGTGTGACCTTTGCAAGTCAGGCTGACAGCTTTATTGAAAGTGAATGTCTAACCACATATGTAGTTTTTTCTTCCATATGGTTATAAACACACAATTATTCAGTGCATTAAAATTAGAAAAAAAGAATCATGGTCATCTTACCATGAAATTTTTTAACCATTGAGAAACTGAGAAAAAGAAAATTGTGCAAGATCTTAAAGGAAAAATATAGTTTACACAGATTTCAAAAATGCATTTAGTTCATGGGATTGGGTGGGGAAATCTGGTAATGGACACAGAAATCTTGTCCTTTATTAATGAAGATAATAAATCAAAATAGTAAGAAATCAGGCAGGGCTTGGACTATATTCTTTTCTCTTTGGTAGTTGCTCAAATAGTAAGGCTCTGTTTCATCACCTGTGTAACATATAGTTTCTTCCTAGCTAATTAAAATTATTGCTGTTATGTGATAGCTTAACAAAATAGGGACCATTGAATAAAACCCCTTTTCCCTTATAACCTACTCATAATAAGCATGTGAATAACTCCAGATGAGCAAAAACTGTTGTTTTTTAACCCCTAAATTTCACAAATATTTTTACTTCAGTTGTATCATCATGCCAGCATGTATCTGTATTTTTCTGTAAGCTGCAATTTTTCTTTGTAGGAAGAATCTACATTGTAAGTCATACATAAAAATATGTGGATCCACTTGGGGCAAACTGTGAAAATGACTTATTTTTATTTATTAGATGTAATACACAGTTGTAAATATTTCGAATATTCATAAAATTACTTGTATTTGTAGGTATTGCGTAGTGCACTATTAACCTGAAATACAGAAGAGCTAAAACACTTGAATATTCATTATTTCTCATCCTGACTATAGACAAGGTATAAGTGTCTACCCACATAAAAAAAAATGAATTACATATATCTACTGAAAATAATTAACAGAATATACTTGTTAAGATAGATGAAATATAAATCCAAAGTCTTATTTTAACTGTGGTCCCCTGTTGGGAGATAACTTTGTTCAAAGTTCAGATACCATTATCTTTGGGGATAATACATGCCAACAGGGTAGGTGCTTCATGCATACACTGTGTTTTTTGTCCTGTCAGTTTATTACTGTATGTTTGAATTTCCTTCGGAAATTCATTCTTTTTTTTTTCTGTCACTGCACTTGAGCCACTCTGTGCCAGTGTTATTTACACTGAAGAGCGAGTACTTACTCAGAACTACTCTGGTTGACTCTGAGGACCGTTCACGCATTAACTACTTTGCATATTAGGAATGGTGATGTATCGATACTGATTTTAACTCAATGTTGAGAGCAGTAAGATCTAAATTAAGAAAAATTAGAGATCAGCAACAAAGACTTTAATTTTAATGCTCTTTTAAAATTAATTTTTCAACACACTGTTTAATAGCTTCATTAGAGATTTGGCAATACTATCTGTGTCAGTAATGTTTGGGTCCAAACACCTTCAGTTAAAACTTTGCCCTTGGTCCATTTGCAGTTGTAGATTGTTTTCTGTGTTTTCCTTTAAGTCTTTTAGTAATGTTGGTCTCTATGTGGGGTTCTTTAAAAGAATCTGTTTGCAAAGATACGCAGTAACCATCACAGCTTATTTCCCTGTCTTTTCAGTACTCTGATAAAGAAGTGTTTTTTTATCAGCAGGCTATAACTTTAGAATTCACATTCTGAACAAAGGAATACATTTGTTTATGTACTTCATCCTTTTTTTAAAAATTATTTTTAAGCAGTAGTCATTTAATCTATGTGTATGTTTTTCATACTACTCTTAACCAGAATTTTCAAACTGTGACAAAGAATCCACCTGTGTCTGGAATTGTGACTGTGTGAATTGTTCTGATGCTGAAGGTTGCCACGCTCAATGCAATACAGGTTGTTATACGTAGGGAGCACAAAATTTATATTGTCATTGTCACATCTCTTTATTTATTTATTTTTTTTTTAATAAGCAGATTGTGTTCCTGAATAAGCAGTACTTCTGTCACTCTCACTTGGCCTTCTGGATGTTATGTGGGTGTGGGGTGTTAACCCTCCTTAAAATACTATGAATGAAGGGCAGCCGCTGCTACGTCTTACAGGCTAGATCAGTGATTAGCAGGAAAAGTAAGTGTATTTTAATTCCATGATTTAGCTAAGGAAGCTGGGAAGGAATTGTCACAGTAACTCTGCATTCCACCCACAAAAGGAAACTGCTATTTAAATTTTGTTATTGAGTGCTGGTGGAGTTTTATGATTTTTTTCTTTTAAGTTCTAGACTATTGGTTTTAAGGCAACATTCAATTCAAAAAGCTCTCTTCCTCAAATTTCTATCTGTTCAAGAGTTTTGGTAAAATTTGAATTCCACAAGAGTTCATAAAGTTATTTAGGTAGGAAACTCTGGTAGATTTGATTAGAGTTGCTTGAATGTTTAAATTTCTGTACTAGTGATAAGAAATGGTCTCTTTTCCTAAAAATGTCTGGTAGGAGTGCCAGATGTAGAGCGTGGCAAGATTGGAAAATAGGCAACTAGGAGCTTAAGTAAAAGTTGGAATATATGCATAACTTGCTGCTTGATGCCTCTATGATTCTTTATGTTGAAGATTTAGCTTTGATTGTTCCAATTTCCAGGAATATTCCTCATTATCTGGAACAATTGAGTGGAATATTTTTATAATTAATTTTAAATAGCTATTATATATGTTCTCTCAGATTTTTTGTAACATTATATATAGTGTATAAATATACATATGTTTATAATGTATAATATCTTTTTTATAATATCTTATGTAATGTTTAATGTCTGTAGTACTCAAAAGCTCTGCAATTTAATGTTCAAATACATTTGAAGAATAGGTTGGTTTTAGGACATGCTAAAGCAGGTTAAATTGTTTTAATCTTGCTAGATAGATGAACTGTTCTTTCATGCTAGGTCCACAACTAATTTCCTTCTCTATTTGTGGCTGCTGTGAAGTATGGTTGAGTTCACATGGTATCTTGCCTGATTTTTTTCTTCATTGCTGTTTTTGTGCATACATTCATGCATGCGGTTGGTTGTCAGTTGGGTCTCTGACAGCCTCTGATGATTGTGTCTCCTGGAACTTATCCTGAAGTTGTAAACTCTGGCTGGCACACAGCATTTCATTATATTTATTATGATTTGTGCATGTTTCAATGTCTGGCAATTTAATAACTATATGTTAATCTATTACATAACACGTAACAACTACTGCACTTGAAGGTTTGTGTTTTCTGCATGTTATTGTATGCTTCAAGACAATTTGGAATAATTCTACAGTGAAAGGCAAAAATCAGAAGGAACAAAACTAATCTAGCACAGCTTCAACTAAAGTGAAACACTGAATGCATTAACTTTGGTTCATTTGTGAAGTAGACATAATTTAGGATTAAATATTATAGTGTATGTAATCATAACTGCTCCTTAAGCAACTGGAGCAGTGCTGTTGTAAATACTGAGCCATAAAGATCCTGAAAAAAATACTGAGATTTTATTTGGGTTTTTTTCCCTTAAGGCATTCAATACAAGTTTGTAAAAGCATAGTCTCATTGAATTTTGCTCATGCTCAAAATGAGAAAGTTTTTTGATCTGATTTAAGATATAATATATTATTACTGTTATTCATATATATTTGACCTATTGGAAGTTAATCCTGCTAAAATTTGAAGTGCATTATTCCTGTCAGATATCCTTGAATTAGAAAAAGTCTTAAACATTTGATTAGTGTAGAGTTGGCTCTTGAACTTATATGTCTGTGCTGCAGGAACATTCTGATGACAGGGTCTTACTACTCAGGTACTGAGTCTCTCTTTCCTCCTTTCTTTCCCATTTATGTCTTCTTTTGTTTGGAGAGAAATACTCCTATGTGTGAAAGTCCATTTGTAAGAAAAAGCTGTTATGATTTTATTTGTTTTATTTGTAAGGTAATTCAAAAGTCCGTATTTCCAGTACACAGCATGGGGACTTTTAGAGTCTTTTTGCTTTATTTCTTTATTATTACCATCATTATCATTATTATTTTATTTTAATCCTAACACCTTGTTTTATTTTTAATGAGCAGGCCTTTTAAAGTGGAACAATATTTCTCATGAGAATTTCCTACAATGAATATATGGTTTTTCTTGATACTGAAATGGGAGCTGATTATCTTTAAATCTAGACTAGAATTTAGGAAAATTTACCTTTTAAATAACTCTTTGCCTAACAAGCTATCTTCTGCTTTAAGCTTTATACATCATGAAGTGCTTATTTGGTCTTGGGCCAGGAGATTCAGCACTGTGCACAATCGTATCCTTGATTTTCTAGTGTGCCATTATTTCTCATAAGGCTAATGCCATAAATCTCTTCATACCTTACTGCAGAGAACAGGCAGCAGACTCCCTTGAGTCTTCTCTTAAAACAGTCAGCAAAATGTTGTAGATATCCCAGGGTTTATTCCTCCAGTGACATCTAGGCTTATTGCAGGAAGGATGATACATCTTAATATCTCCAGGATCTTGTAAATGCAAAAGAATATATATAACATGCAAGCTGCTATTATTTCAGGGAGTTTCACGTATTTTATATGCTTGATCATGCAGTTTGATCTTCTGCATATTTAATGGCCAGAGGGCCATTAAGTTGCTCTCAGTTACCCATGCACTAGGATCAGTACCTTGTGTCCTGCTGCCATTGGGAGCCTCTAGAACAAACTTATATATTTTTCAAAACTTTAGGCATTCAATTTATTTTCTAAAGTCTGCAGTTAGCTGTGAGTTACCTAAATAATGTGATATCCCGAAAAGGCTAGCAATTCAGCAACACAAGCTGAAAGACAGAGTATCTACCTTAGCAAGTACAGGAGAGCCAAGACTACTGCAGATATTTGCACTATATTTTTAAATTAAAAATAAGAATCACACTATAGAAATGAAGTGTCAATTTTCTGATGTTCCATCTAGCAAGAAAACATATTTCTATTTCTTCCCTCTTTCATAGACTGTTACTCTATCTTATGACTGTCAATACAGTTAGTTTAGATATAAAATCACACAATTAGTTGACAATATTTCTCACCTGACATTGATTCTATCATTGTTCCAATAACTGAAGAACAATCGTATAAGATTAGTGCAAAAAACACCAAACAACTTTGTACTTATTTAACGTGGCAGTTGCTGATTTGTTGTCTTACTTGAAACTACCGGTATGTGGAAACACTTTCAGGCTCTTGCAAGTCCAGTCCTGTTCTCAATAACTTCAGTCAATTATTTTCTTTTGATAGAATGTGAAGCAGGATTTTCCATTTAGTTTTGCTGTGAATCCTTTTTTAACAATGAACTTTTTTCTCCTTTTAAAAAATAAATTAGATTTTAATTTTAAAGTACTAATTACTAAAAGGAAATATAGAAAATAAGATATTAATGCCCAAAGAATTCAGGGGACATAGCAATATTGAATGGTGATTTGCTTGCTGGCTGGTTTATTAGTTTGTGATGTTGCTTCATGGCAGATGTTATGCTGATTGCACTGAGCATACAGATGTGTGACAGGTTATACTGTTTATACATGTTTAAGTTAAATCCAGAAAAGTCATCAAAACCCTTGTCTGATTTATTTCAACTTTTACTAACAGCATATTTATTGTGTAAATGTAACAATATAACAAGAAGCATAGAGTGCAGGTCTTAACAATTGTTAACACCTTTATTTAATTCAGTTTTGGAAGATAATGCAAGGATGTATAAGAATGCTAATAGTTTTCGTGGTATTTATAATTGTACATCATAATGTGGCCAGAGTTTCTATTTTTTGGTAGTAGTTTTCCTTCCCATAGATGTGTTTTTCTTTTGTTTTTCTTATTCTGTGATTCATTTTCTTTTGTTCTGTCTAGGAGGTCATTATTATTTCATGCTAAAGGCTTCACCTGTATACATTTTGGATATGTTTGCTGAGTTCTTAATGTTAACAGTTCTGACTAGTTTTGTGCGATTGGCAACTGCACATATGATCCTGAATAAAAACTTGCATTTAGTCCTAATATCTAAAATGGCAAAAAAAAAAGACCCAAACGCCAAACCAGTAAAAACACGATTTTTTATTGGTTTAGCTTAAGTTCAATTTGTTGTTACCATTTATTTTTCACTATTCTTGTTTTGATTATGGATTTATAAGCGCTGCTATTTTATTAGCAGATACAGGATAAATACACGATGAATCTTCTGCTCTCTAGTTGTATGGTTTGAGCTGAGTACTTAGTTTTTGGCAAGAGAACATAATTCACTCCAGGCAAATTAAAAGATGTGAATAAGGTGGGCAGTGGGACACACACAGAAAATTTGTAACTAACTAGATCTTTCAACTCCGTAAAATGTTTTGTGTTCAGCTCATCCAAACGACTCCCTTGCTGAAATTATCTAGTAAAATGAGAAGTAGGCACTTTAAACAATTTTCCTGGTAATCCAGGCAGTCACCTGTGATATGGAAGACTGAAATGATAATTCTGTATTCTACATAACTGTAGGTGGTCCAGGTAAAGGATTGTGTGTTCCACAATCTAAATCAACATAGTAACCCCCAGTTTTATAAAATCTAGGGTTTTTTTTTTGTGCTGGTCCAGTGAATACTGAGCTTTCTGTGTAGTTTACCTGCAAGACTTGAGAGACTCAACAATGAATATTGAGATGGTTCCAAAATAAGAAATGGGACATTTGCTCTTTTTCTAGGTTTTGTACTGTGCACTATTTTTGAAGAATTTTACCCCCATAATTTTTTCCCTGAACTGCACAAAGCTTTTACGTTAAAAATTCTTGACACTAGTGGAGTTTTCCCATGAGAATTTTGTGTACGAGTAGATCATGTTTTCTGATTAAAACAACCCCCCCAATTTTGTGCTTTATTAAAGAAAAAATATTGGTCTGATCAGCTCAGGAATTTATGAAGGCACACGGACATGACTGTTTATCTTCTGGAGGGTTTTGTTTTCAAATTTTGTAATTAAAATAAGTGATATAAATTTAACAGTTTGTCAGAAGTATGCATAGGGGAATTTTTTACTGCTATAGGATTCTACTATCTTGGTAAGATTTTATACATTATTAGCCCTTTCTAGCATCCATCTGTCTTTGCTAAGGATTCCTAATTGTGAACATTTTATACTTCATAAAAGCTCAAAATACGAGATGCAGGGAGGAAAGGAAGGGGGAAGGGGGGAAACCAGCCCAGCCTGAACTTTAGGCTTGATCATATGTAAAGGTGAAACAATCCTTTTTTTCCTGAGAAGTGTAAAAAACATACTAATATTTCAAAAGCAAGATCTGTAAATACGTTTCCTTGAAGGCTGGAAAACAGTGAATTATTCTTTTTAAAATCTGCACTGTTTTTAAAGCTCTATGATCATGTACCTATTAATGGTCTGCTGGCTCTAATCCCCAAACCAAATCTAGATATATACCAACATTATTTTTTAAAAAGAGGAACTGCTTTCTGTTGTATTATATTACATTAATTTCACTCCACTGGGCTTTAAGTCCTGTTCCTTTAAATTTCAATGTAAGAAGGCACATGAGCATTGGACCATTGAGAATTATTTCTCCTGATGTCAAAAGAATTTATAAGCAGGGAAAATTGAAACAAAATCGCAGAAATATATATAAAATACAATATGCAAAATAGTCCAATTAAACTCTTTAAATCATAGTTAATTGGACTGAGGCTTGCTTTAATTTAATTATATGTGTCTCTCTGGCACTTAATGTCCAGAAAATATTCTGGTCGTAAGGTCATTGTTTCTATAAAATCCTAATGATTTAAAGGTTTTCTGCCATTCCAATTGTTATTGCAACCATTAATTCCTGTGGTTTACAGGGTTAAACACAGGAACTAGGCCTCTTATTGTAAACTTAGGATAGTAATAATAGTCCTAGATTGGGTACAAGTAACTCTCATTGTCTCCTGTGGAAATGCAACTCCTTTTCATCCAAGTGCTTTTTATCCCAGAAATATGTTCAATATGAAGAAATAATATATCAGCTATTATAATTTTTTAATTTGTCTTTCACTTTTTCATTGTCTCTAACCAGATTTTAAACTCTCTGAGACAGAAACTGTCTTTATAAACAAAGCCTTAGTAATAATTATGCTTTTAAAGAAAATTACATCTGATAATGCAAGATGACAACAGCTCAAGTATTTTTTCTTTTCTCTTCTTGTCTTTATACATGAAGTATCACTTCCATTTAGCATGCACTAAAAAATAATATTTGTCTGCTAGTTAGATTTGATGTCACATATATGTAGCCAATAAATGCAGTAAGATGAAGTTCATTATTGTTTTTAAAATACTTTGGTATTTTGCAAGTAGAACTGGAAGTTTAGCTTTACAGAAAAATGAAGTAAATTGCACTTGAAACATAGCAAAAAAACCTTAAGCAGTTGCATGCTAAGGTATATAAGCAGTTTGGGTTTTTTTCAGGACTTTTGTTTTACAGCTCTGAAGAGGGTAGAGCTGAATTGCTAAAAACAAACCCAACAAAACAACCTTCAAAGCAAAGAACAACAATGGACATTCCATGTTTATTAAGGACTTCCACATGTTAATTTCTCAGTTGAAAAATTAAAAGATTATTTAGGAATTTATAATCCTGCACACTGCCCTAGGGCATAACTGTTAAGTACCCACTAGACATGTGAACTTATTCAAACAATAAGCCAAGTTCAACAACTCTTCTAATGATTTGACACAGACTGAGATCCAAACCACCAATAAATATTCTTGATCTTTGATTTTAAGAGCTATGGTCCAATTCAAAGTGAGTAGCAGGAGGAAATTATTAAAATTTTATTAAAGATTCCATAATATTGTTCTAAGGCATTTTTCTTCACTTCCAATTTGCAGTTTCATTCTTCCCATGCTCTTTTCAGATGACTGTGGTGTGAATATAAATAACGGCAAAGCTGTTTACACTTGACATTTCAAATAGTCCTTTTGTCTTGGGCACAACTGAAAAAATACAAGGTGCAAGAGAATGATGTAACTGCAAAATTTAGCTATTAATTTTTCTGGGAACTGCCAGTAATTTGTTTGGGGAGGTCATAGTTTTTTCTTACAGCTGACAACTGTTTCTAGAATTGTCATGAAAGCCCTATTGCTTTGCTTTTCCTTAAGAGGGCAGGAAAGATTTTTTACTTATTTAAAAATTATACCTAATGCTGGACTTTTCTTCCTCCCAGATACTATTTTTTTTGTTGTTTATTAATGTGTGGATCTTTTTCTTAGGTCCAGTACAATTTTATTATAGCTGAGAAAAAGATTAACAAGGGCTTCACTGAACTGAAGAAATTGGACTTTCCTCTTCCACTTGGTTTCTAGAGAACTTGGTATTTCTAGGTAAGTTTTTTTTCCATATAGAGTGATACACTTACATTTCTTCTGAGGGATCTGTTTGTTCTGAGTAGTTTGGGTTTTGTTGGGTAAAAGCTGACTTTCCTTATCTTTAGACTTTTGTATTTTTTTTGCTTCATGAACATGATAATGCTTCACTGTATTGTATATCATTAATTTGACACAGCAAATTTAACATAAAGCAAACAAAATCAAATCCTTTTAGTAGTACTTCTTCCAAGCTGGCTGGTGATGCTCTGTGCCCAGTCTCACCTTATTGGTCTGCTCTGTGTCAGAGTTCTGTCCCAGCTGCAGCAGTCCTACTGATACGCAACTTGGCGAAGGCAAGAAGTGAAGTACAGGGAAGTCTGATTTTTGGAGAACAGCCCATTGTTGCATTAGCTCATGTAATGTTCTCCATGACATCAATGTCAAGTGAAATCAAGGAAAGAAAGGGTTTTGAAAAGGCGAATGTCCTACCTCCTGTTTCTTTAATTCCTCTGTCAATGGTGGAACCATAGTGGTGAAGCATGACAGTATGGGAATATGAAAATGATATTGCAAACATAGAAATCTAGATCAAAACATACCTGCCTACATAGCAGAACTCTTCTGAGGTAACTGGCAATGTTGATGGCAATTATCTTCTGAAATAAGCATACATATTTAAGCATAAGCACATACTTTGAGAGTAAAAAAAAACCACCCTAAAATCATTGTAATATGATTATGTCTATTTACTCTCCTTTTATGTTTTGAAACTGAACACAAGGGCATGTAAAATTGTATGAATATTATTAGTTCAGTATGGATGAAAAAATATTTTCAGGTTACACTGAAGAGCAAATAATATTTACTTTTGTCACAACATGTGCAATTTCTTCATATATAAAAGCACAAAAAGTGGTTGGTGTTTATAATTATTATAGTAAATAGTTGCAAAGTTTTGATTTTGTAGGTTTGCATACTTCTATCTTATTTTAAACTAGCTTTGATGTTAAAGTGAACAGTTGACATCAAAGTCTATTCCAGATCTGTTGCAATAATCTTACCTAGTCAGCCACCCTACATCAAAGGCATTTAAAAAATGCCTTTAGCCACTCAAAAACTTAATTCAATCTACCAGTACAACTAGTAAGGCAACCTGTACAGATCTGTGGAACTGGTCCTGGCTTTAGGATGTTTTATCTTAATTTAAAAATGAAGTAAAAACTAATGTGCTAAGAATTTAAAGGCAAGAGGTGTATGTAACACTTTGGAAGGGGGTACAAAGAGAATCAACACAGGGAACAAGCAGTGTGAATTTAATGAGAGATTATGTTTTCTGGTATGTTTTTCTAGGACCAGATCTGAAGAGAAGCAAGGCATTTCTATGTTTTTGCTGATGCAAGCATAGTTGAAGACATTCCAGAAAGACTCGGAAAAGCTAGTAGACCAAAACAGGATATAACTTTTTATGGTGAGAAACTGTAACTCTGGAAAAAGCATGTTGGAAACAGTTGTCAGTAAATCTCATTATAACAATGCTGGTTTGCCTGCTGGTCCCCAACTTTTGTGTTTATTCTTATTCTATAATTAAAACTTTTCTAGATTGCAGTGCACACTGTGTTGGCTTTTATTTTCATATACTTTGGCTGTTTCTTGCTTTCTCACAAGGCTTTTGGTCCCTGCTTTACCTTCAGACATCTTTCCTGTCTTTCCCTGCCTTTTTTTGTTGTCCCCTTTTATTTCCTTGGATCTGTGGCACATGGAAGCAGAGGCTTGGTTGTTCTTGAGGAAGAAGCAATAGCTGTGTGTTTCCAGGTGGATACCCACTGAAAGCTTCTGCCCAGCGTAGTCTTTAAAGGGTACACAGCAAATAGTGGGATTTGGTTACTGTGAGCAGACAAATACATTAACTATGCTGTGTACTTGGTATAAATGCAATTTTTGATGTTGATATCATCATTGCTTTAAGTTCATAAATCCAGGTTTAATTTTAACAATTTTCCAGGGTTTCTCTTTTCACTTCAATCACCTTGCAAAACTGAAGCTTTCTATAGAGCTTTGACAAGTGTTCTGGGATGATTGTCTGCTACTGGAACTTTCTTGACTTCTCCAAAAATCAGTCCTCTTCTGCTTAAGGAGGAATTTGGGTTTTTTTATGTATGTCTAGAACAACTGAAAACTGAGGTTTCTTTCTGGAAGAAAATGGTGATGTTCTCAAATAGTTACTATGCTGAAGCTTAACAGCACTGTGTTTAGAGGCTGAGACAGAGCTGGTCAGTTGTTTTGTTATAGAGACCAGGCTCAGTTCCCGAGCCATCCGCTGACCTTTTTGTTGAATTGAAGGCAGACATATTTGATGTTAGTTGTATGAGACTGATGTATGCTGAGCATGCTGTTTTTATGATTCCTGTAATCTGTGGTAGCCTATAGCTTTGATTTTTGTCTTGAGTTTCATCCTGTTGCAAGAGAGAATTCTTGCTGTAAACTCTGACAGGAGAAGGATTTCATACTTACATTTTCATTCAGGAACACTACCTCCTAGCAGATGGCTGCATTAGAAAAAAGTGATTTATAGATATTCTTTGGCTGTGGATGTTTCTAGTGCAATACTGGCTCCCAACCTTATAAAAGGTCAAAGCTATTATAGATGGATCTGTTTCATCTCCTACTGAAATCAATGGAAGAACTTCAATGACTTCACAGGGAGCTTAGCTAGCATAACAAAATCTTCCTGAGAAGTGTAAAGTGTGATGGTTGAAATCCACCAATTATACTGCTGTTTGCTGCAGTCTCTGGGTGATGTTAGTTATGTAAGTTCTCTACTTAAGAGCATGCTCCTAAAATTCAGATTGTGTAAAGTTAGTACCATTTTCTCTAAGCCCAAAATACATAATAACGATGGTAATTATTTTATCTTCTTTAACAAATAAGGGGCTTATTTTGATTGAACTTCTCATTCCACACTAGTAGTGATTTGCATTAGACTATGATCTTTTTCCCACAAGTACATAATTGTGTAAGTAAAACAAGTGTTTTTGAGCATTTTCTGGGTAGTGTCTAAATACAGGCTTTTGTACATACACTTCTTTCCTCTAAGTTTTTCCTTATTCTGCAAGCATCCTGAAATGATGAGCACCTGTAAATAATTTACTATGATTTTCTGTTATGGACTAGTGTTTTTCTTGATTCAAGGGCTGTGGAAAAATTGTCATTCCATTGTCTTTTCCTCATTCCTAATACTGTGTGAGATATCTTTGATTTACTTCTTTCTAAGGGTGTCCCTGCCTGCCATTAAATAAATATATCTATCTTTTATAATGCTATTTCTCCCCTTGGGTGTCTTTCAAATGCTTTTAACTAGAAGGGATTTTCTGGAGTAATCCATCAATGCTAGTAAGACCTCGTTCAAACTGTGGAGGCCAGTAATAGCATCCTGACTGGCTCTGAAAGAGGTTAAGCGAATGTTAACCTTGCATAAAGCTATGTCTGTTTCTCATAGGGATGCTCATCTAGGTTTGACAAGTTTAATTAAGGAAGCTGAGCAGAATTTGGAAATGTTCCCTGAATTTTCTAGCAGTTAGGAAACAGTTTAGGTGTAGATAAAAGCCTGTGCTTTTAGCATGTACGAAGGATGAAAATGGAAACAAAGAAGAAGAAAACCAAAACCAAACCAAACAAATAAAACAATAATAAAAAAAACCAACAAAAAGAAACCCATCTCTTTTCTGCTGTTAACTGCAAACAGAATCAATTATAAATACTACTGCAACAAAATTATATGAGTTTTTTTCTTTCTCTTCATGTGATGTGAAGGTAGAAGGGAAAGCCAAGTATCAGGCAGTGAAATTCAGTTTTCCTCAGCTGTTCTTATTTTTCAGGTTTAGAATCAGACAAACTCTTATAGAATCAGACCATGAATTACTAATTTATTAATTTTAAAATATCTGCTGCTGAAGTGTCAGCTCAGAAATAGTTTGTAGTTTTCATAAATGTTCTGAAGAGCTCAATTATTGTATCCCTGGAGTTTAGCTATAGAACAGCTAAAGTGGAAATCTGAGTATTAGAAATAATATTGTGCATATTCTTCTAGTTTTATATGTAGCATATTTTATTTTCTTTATTTTATTCCTGTATTATAATAGCCATTGTGCTGTGGATATTTAAGTGCAGCTTGATATATAAGTGTGTATTACTACTATTATTTATGAGGATGCTTGCCAGCCATTTTGTAGCAGTAAGAAGACTGAACAGTGGGACATACTGATAGGTCTTCCAAGGAAAGAAAGTATTTCATTATAAGTAACTTCTATGCATATAAATATTTTGAGGTCAGTATCTGTTGTTTCTGGAGAGACTTAGATGCATATCCATTACATGTTACAACTCAGTGCCAGCCTACAAGTACCTGGGGTAGTTGATACGTCAAAATACTTTGCTGCAGCTGTGCTTTTTCTGTGTGCTTTTTGTTTGTTTGTTTCCATGCTGAATGAAATCCTGCAGACCAAGTAACCCTATAATTCCATATAATTAGGTTATTCATTTTAAAACCCTTAGATGGTAGGAAGAAATAAGCACTGTGCCTCTACGAATTAGAAAGGGTGCCATTCCATTAAAACCAAGGTGAGACAATTTGTTTCTGGAATACCAGTGAGAACTGTGGTGCTGGAGAATGAATGCCTTTTGAGATAAAACTAGACTGAACAGCTTTAAGCTTCCTTTTACTTGTTGGTGCCTGCAGTTCTGAATATTCTAATTGAAGTTTTTCTTTTGTTCCACATAAAAGAAAGCTTTGTCCATCTGTTCAAAATGAAATGTTATTTTGTTTAAAAGAACGCATTTTGACAGTTGAACTGTAATGCATTATTCTAAAAGCATTTGGTTATACTCTGTCTTGGTGTAAAAGCAATGTTGAAGTTAATATAACTGTGCACAAGAAAAGAATCTAATCCATCTACCTCTTCTACTGCACTTAGTATAGGAGAGGGACAGCATTTAATAATATCCTAAGGCAAGCAACACCATTTTGTTTATCATAAAAGTGATTGTATCTGTGTCCTTTTCGATCTATGAGGTGTGTAGTCTTAGATACTAGTTAAAAGGTCTGGCCTTGAACATGATGTTTCTGCTTTAATTTCTCTGTATGAAAAATAGCAATATATACAAGTTTTTTAAAGTATATTTATATAGTTATTATAGAATGGTATCCATAAGTCTAAATATGGAAAAGCTATTGTTAAAATATATCTACTTGAATTTATTCCAATTCGTGCATCTCTAAACTTCACTGCATTTGGAAAAATGCAGTACAAGGATGACAACTATAATATTTAAAGCTGAGCATCTAAACATTGGTTTTATTAATAAAACATTCTATCACCAAGCAACTGAATACGTTTTAACATCTTTTATCAGATGTCCAAGGAAAGTGATGAATTCTGAGGAAAGTGAGGTGATGTTGTCACTGTTTTTAATAAAAGACAAATACTTCAGGGGATATGTTTCTATTTCCTTTCTGATAATGACTAACTTCTTGCACAGCTGTACAGAATATAATGAGATCTTGAAGGGTATACAAAGTTATAGCTGCTGTCATTGAGGACATTTCCTTAAACGTGAGCTCTCTAATTTTACATGTAACTGACCATAATCTGTAAAGTCTTACACTAAGTGAGTTTTCTTTGTAGCTGGTCAATATAGTTGTTACTGTTGAACAGTGCTGACTACAAACATCTTAAGAAATACGGAAGAAAAAAATCTTTAGCACGTGTAGGAAGAGCAAACCAAGAATAAGAAAAAGATTGATGTAAGTTTCATTCATTAAAGGAATAGCCACTGGATAATCAGGGAGTTTAAAGAGCTTCACATTAGTGCATAATATTTAGTTTGTAAAATGTGGGTGATTAGAAAAATACTATTATTAATATTTAATGAGTACACTGAATGGCGTTATGTGTGGCTTGATGATAATAGAGGGCACTTAATTAACCCATTTGTAAGTCATGATTGGAATGGTAAATAGAGCATTTTAAGTAAGTGTTAGGTAAATCACAAGTAAAATCATCTATTTGAGTAACTAAAATGGAATATAAAAATACAGGAAGGAGGAAGACTTCAAAGCTGCATCTTCTCTTCATAAAAAAATAACCTGAATTCTAAAAATTCAAAAAATTAAAAAATATAAGAATTCTAGCAAGGTCTTTCCTAAGACCTCATGGCAATTACCACCTGCAGTGTTGTTCAGAGGCAGAACATGTACACATTGAGTTTTCTCTTGATTTGCACAAACAGTTTTCCACAAACTTTGCCTTGACTCATCCTGCTTGGCATATTTGCCTTGACCTTGAGGGACCAGTATTAAGTATTTGATTCATTTTTGCAGTCCGGGAGAACCCACAATTGCAGGAGCCAGACCTTCTGTGCCAAAGTCTGTCTTGAGAGAAGATGCACGTTTGGATACACTGCCTTGAAAACTGACTGACCTGTGTCAGAGAGCATATAACAAAAATTTCTCTCCCCCTTGAAAATGTCGATGTCCAGGAGCTTCTAAAGGTAATCTGTTTTTCTTCTTATTTTGGGCTGTTTAGCAATTGTGCAGGAATATCTCATCAAGGAGAGGAACTGCAAAACCAGAGATATTAAAGAGAGATAAAAAGTAAGTATGGTGTCATATGTGTGTATATATATATGTGATCAAAATTACCGTTTTGCTAAACAGTTCAAAACACCTGTGGCTCAAAGGACCACTGCTGTTCACAGCCTCTCTCCTTCCACTGCAATACTATGTGCTGGTAGATGTGGTTGGGAAGCTGGTCCAACCTTGTTTGTTGCATTGCCTCCCAGAGCTGGAGAGGAGCAGGAATGTTTCAAAGCATCTGGGAAACATGCTCCTAGTATCAGGGACCTTTATTTAAGGCAACTTATCTTCCTCAATGCAGCCTCTGTTTTTATCTTTGTCATATGAACCACTGGATATTTGGATCTTACACTGAGTGTATCTTAACTTCACACCTCCAAAGTGTATGTTTTCCCACCATGTGGCCTGATGCAGTGGTGTGCTTCTTAACAGATATTGGAGCCATGTCATCACATCTCTTGGAAATATGGATGCATTTCTTGCCTATGAAAAACAGTACAATTTTACAGCTTAGCAGAACAAATATAATACCAAGGGCTAGTTTTATCTTTATGTAAATAATGGGCAAGAGAAGAAAGCAGCCTGTTTCATTTGTATTTGAAGATACTGTTTGCTATAGGATGTGTTAGTTGAACTGATCAGATGATTAGCTTTTACACCAACTGCTGCTTCGAGTGAGAGAAGAACAGTTCTAATTCAACATATTACTCAAGCAGTTAAGCTCGCTGTATCGTTCAACCTGATTCCCCATAAGCCAATTACAGTTCCATTTTCACTGCAATTTAAGGAAACTTCAAAAAAGAGTTTTCAAAAATGACTGTGTTCACCAAGCTAGCTGATGAATATCTTCCTGAAATGATATATACTTATTAGAAGTATAGAACTAAACTAGGAAAAAAAAGTCATAAAGACTGAATATATTATATAAAGGGATTCCCAGAAAACACTTATTTTAGGGGAAAAAAAGAAGTCCTCCTTTCTGGTTGCTCAGCTGGAAAACTTGTGATGAAAATCAATGAGTTAGGGGTCAAAAGTAATTTATATTGCCTCGGGTAAAACTTTAAAATACATTTCTACTATCATTTGTTCTTTGAATGAATTGGTTTAAGTAGCAAGAAATACTGAAATATTCCCTTACATAAGTTTTTTAATTAGTATATCCTTTCAAGGTATATATATCTTTCTCTTATGCTGTAGGGAGTAGATAAGTCTGAATTCTTGTACTATGTAGTAACTCCAAATGAATTAATTACTCAAGATTCAGGGACACAATGTGGGAAGCAGACTATTAATTGGAGAATTGAAAAGTGTTAGAGAACTTGGTAGAGTCACAGAAGAGCCAAAGTTGGACAGCAAGATTTGGTGGCTGAAAAAAGAGCTTGAGGAAGACAGCCTGTTTCCTCTCATAGTAATTGCATGTTACTGATTTGTAATACCAAAAGCCTTTAAAAATTGAATTATCTATTATTTATTTGGTGAAACGTCTAGACTTCATATAAAGTAAAACATCAGAATGGCACCAATTTGAGAATTACTACTATGATACTAAGAATTTCAAAACTAATATTAGGAAGAAACAGCATTGATTTCAACATCTGTGCAAATACTGTCAAAAAGAGGTAATAATAATGAAACTGGGATATTGAATTATAGGCATATTTTCACTTGTAACATTCTTCTTCTACATTTTCAATGGTAAGTAATGACGCTGACTGCCAGAAACAGTAGTCTGTGTAAGGATGCACCTGCAAGCTCCAGAACTCAATCCAGGGAAAGCTCATAAACTGCATAATTTCTTAATTCCTGTTACCAGCTGTTTCTCTTGTGAACAAAAGTGGATATATATGACCATATCTCAAACCTACCAAGTTTAAATTTGGATCTCTTATTGCAGTGCTACCTCAGTTTATTGTTATGCCTGGGACTTGCACTGGTCCCTACAACCATCCACCTACTGGATGCCCTACTGGAGCCCACCTACTGCTTATGTGTGGTGCATGTGATTTCAGTAATGAAATTCATATGGTTAATATTTGTGGAATCCAAGTAGTTATATAGTGTAGTCTTGGTTTGCTTTTTTCTAACACTAAAAAAATAATTCTACTATCCTTATACTTGATGGCTTCCATATTGAGAATAATTCTACAATCTGGTCAAGTCTAAGTTCCTCTAGATTTCTGCCTCATGACTGAGCCCTATAGTGTTTAGTATGCTGTGAACTACAAGTAAAACTTTTCCTTCCCTTGTTACAAAATTTATAACTCCTCTTGGAAGCTCAACTCTTTTGATAGAGAAGACAAAGAAAATACCATTGCAGGTTTCACAAATCTGTAGACATTGAAATCTTTTCAAAACTATGATTTCTCTCAAATTAAACTTAAGCATAACAGTGATTTCAGACCTACTAGGGAAGGTGGGACAGACTGATTTACAGCTGAGGAGTGTGATCAAATATTTTATATCCTGCCCTACTGTTTAATTTCATGCATCTGCAAAAGTCCCACTGATTTGAAAACCTGCAAAATGGCCTAGGGAGTTAGCTTCTTTATCTCCAAATTTAAGTTTACTGTAGGAGATGAAAAATGGCATTTCAATGCAAACACTCAGCAAAACATGGGAAAGTAACTTTAATTTAATAAGCCAATTATTTTTCTATTAATTAAATGTGTATTGATTGTTGCAAGAACAATTATTGAGTTTAGCAAGTATGAAAGAGATTAATCTAGTAGCAATCTAATTAGTTCAGAATTGCTTGGGCAATACAAACGCGTAATTAGAAGGAACTGCACTTGGAAGAAAGTTAGGGATTTATTTATGAAAAATGTTCTAATTGTGTGAGCACATATTGCAGAATTTACATAAGAATTCAGGGAAGTAACAGTTTTCTAAAGCTGTTAGTTTACCATCTCTGCAGTTGCCTAAACATTACACTTTCATGTGTGAAGAAGAAAATGATAAGACATGCATGAGTTGTGCTTATAGCCTAAGTCTGTATTAAAACTATTTTTCTTAAATAAATAAAAAGCAGCTTCCTTACCACCAAAAGACTGAAACCTGCTATAGCAAACAACAGAAATGCTGCCCTTTCAGTAGATGGCCAAAGCAGAAAATAACTGCCTGTCATTAAAACATTGTGTTCCCTCTTGCAGAGTAAGAGGCCATGTAACCAAGCATAGGACAGCTGGGATCTTTTCTGCCAGAGGATCTATGCTTGTGAAACATCTGAGCAAAACAACCCACTGAGAGTGTGTGTTGGAACTGAGGGATGATCTTGGCGCAGGCCAAATGAGGCTTAAAGGCCCTTTTTTCCCTCTACACATACACAGAATGCGCTCATCAAAAAACTTGATCCCTAAATGTTATTAAATTGAGATGCTTTCCCTGACAGGGCTGAATGATTCATTTTATACAGGGATTTTTAAGGAGATGGACAATAAATTTTAGTGATGGTGGGCAGTATTTTATAACTCTGTAAGCCAAATGAGGTTTGTGGATAATTCTGAAGCCCTTGCTATGTAGACAAGCAAGAAATGTGTTTAACTTTATTGTCATTAATGGGAGAGGAACTGTTGAAATGTGTCTAATAAAATGCTTAGAGAAATTTGGTGAAACACTATGTTTAGAGCAATACAAAAATGATCAATCAAGGAGAAAGGATGAATTAATCTTGTGGCTGTAGGATCACACAATAGGAACTTAAAATGTCATGTATTTCAGAAGAGCTGTAGTTAAGCATTTAAACTTTTCCAGGTGTACTCGTTAAAAAAAATACTATTATAGGATGCATGTTTTGTCTCACTGGTAGAATTAATCTAGTTGTCTGGAGATCAGCTGCAGTAGAAACAGAAATTAAGAAATGAAATAAAGCAGAAAAGAATTCTTGGAAAATTTGAGCACATTGATGAAAGAAAAAGCCTTTCTTCAGATGCACGGTGTACAGAAACAGAGAACTGTGAAAGACAAAACATATTAGACAATAATGGGAAAGGAATTTGCTTGTGTCTGAATCCTGAGGAAATTTTCTGTTTTGAAACAGAAACTGGTTTTAAAACCAGTATCAGTTCATAAAGCTTTCAAAAATGTGTCACAGGAATTTGTTAGCCCTATTAGTAACTGTCTTTCAGAACATACAACAATAAAATGACTTGTCCAAGGCTGGAGTGGATCAATAGTGTCAGCTGGGATCAAATCCTTTTAACTCCGGTTTTAGTTCTTTGCTTTCCTTTTTAACCTGTTTCCCATCAATTTCTTTGGAAAAGACAATGCAAAGCCAGTCAAATAACTGCAGATTTCATCCTTGCTTCTCCTTTGTACTCTCTTCAGACATATTTATTTTGTGAGACAGAATGAAACTCCATCTGTCTCCACTCATTTGAGCTGTCTCCTCCACACTCTTCTTAACTAAGTATTCTAGGTCATAGGCTCACTACAGATTACCAGCTCCTTGCCCACGCCTTTCTCCCCATTCACAGTTTCAGGACTGTGAGAGCAGGGGACAATTAGCAGTCTTCTGCAGCAGCTCTTTCATCCACTGAAGACACAGACTGTGCATTACTGGCTTTTAGAGTGAGAAACCCAGTAGTGCCCCTTGACCTATCACTCGTGTGTCAGTGAAGGAAGCTGAAACAGCTGTTTCTCAAAGGACAGCAAATGTATCAGCAAAACACTTTGTTGAGATAGCTACCTCACACAAATCTAGCCTTTGTAGCTAGATGTGGCAAATAAAGGTTATTTTGGGTTGTCAAATATCTAATAACTCGTGTGTAGAGATTTGCAGAAAGCAAAGTTTGTTCTGCACAACTTCAGTCTTTTCAGTGTGTAGGACTTAGGAAAAGTTGATGTTCTTGTAGGTCATGGAGATGTAATTTGTCATGTTTTCTCTTAGGACAAACATTGTGAAATTAAGGTAGGATCACTTCACTTGGGGGCTGCGTGTTCTGACTCAGTTACTACTCTCTCTTCCCATTTCCTTTCATGTTTTTTTTTTCATTCTTTCTACTTGTGCTTTTTTTTATCAAACCAAGCAAACTTCTAAAAATTTTCCTCAATGCTTATTTCTGCAAGAGTTACGTTATATTTATTGAGGTTTATATGCTGAGGTATTGGCATAGAGTGGTGGGCTTGCAACCAAATATTATACATGTGGATTCTTGCATTCAGGTACTTTAGAAGTCACACCAAGAGGAGGAGCAGAAAGTATTACCTTTCAGGTAGCTGTATTCTTATATTCCTGCCAATTACTGGGATATTCTGGTGTGAGTTAGACCTCAGTGCCATTATCTTTCTTATTTATAGGCTAACACCTAGACCAGAAAAGAGCAATAGTCAAAGGATGAGAAACCCTGAAGCAAACTATTGAACATTCAAATGTATGTATTTATAGAAAAGCAGATGAGAAAGAGGGAATAGCTAGGCAAACTTTTACATTCTAAATATACTGTAAAGTATTAATCCTAGATAATGCATTAACTATAAGCAACACCATATTTATTCATAATATATTTCAATGAAAAACAAGAAAGGGGTATTGTGAGTGTCTGTTTTCAGGAAAATATTGCATTGATAGAAAGAATGTTTGATTCTCTTGGCATGTCTTTCAAGAACTGGTTTAAAGAAACCACTTCTCAAACTTGTTTATGCTAATATCATATGGTAAGTTAATAAAAATATATGTTCAGCGTATGTCTGTCTGCAAAAACTCAGATCCAATTTTTGTATAATTTTAAAACACAAAATCTGTTTATGTAGGAGCAGGTTACTCAATACATGTGTGTTTTTACAGACATTTGTAAAGAAAGAAATCCAAAATTAGAGTCTGAAAGTTGGGCAGTGAGTATCTTGTAAGGTAAGAAACTGTTTTTTAAGCATGTAGGTGGTCAACACTTAGCTAATAGTAACAAGGAAATGTATTTCTATTTCTAGTTTCCTATATGTACGTAAAATGCTGTAAACCAAGGTCATTACATCCTATAGCACAGAAAGAATATAGATTACAGGAATTCAGTATCTTTCAGCTGGGAGTTATTATAAATCAGCTATTGTTAAATACAATAGCTTAACCTTTTTGAAAATCTTATATATGCTCCCCATAGATTTGGTGCCAATTTAGACTAGCTGTTGAACAACAACTACACTTATTTTTAAGAAAATTAAATTCAAGCTGTAAGGACTTAAAAAGAACTCATTGTGAAGTAGTTGGGCAATAGAAATTTTCACTTTATTGTATTTTTTGAAGTTGCAATAGGAGGCCAAATTGTGTGTGATTCATGGCTGTTGTGGTTTAACCCCAACTGGCAACTAAGCATCACACAGCTGCTGCTCATTCCACCCAGATGGGATGGGTGTGAGAATCAGAAGGGTAAAAGTGGGAAAACTCGTGGGTTGAGATAAAGGAGGTTTAACAGGCAAAGCAAAAACCACACACACAAGTAAAGCAAAACAAGGAATTTATTCACCACTTCAGATGGGCAGGCAGGCACTCAGCCATCCCCAGGAAAGCAAGGCTCCACACACATAACAATGACTTAAGAAGACAAATGCTACCACTCCAAGGCAAACTTCCTTTTGCCCTTCTTACCCCAGCTTTATATGCTGACCATGATGACATATGACATGGGATATTCCTTGGATCAGTTGGGTCAGCTGTCCTCGCTGTGTCCCCTCCTAACTCCTTGTGCACCCCCAGCATCCTTACTGGTGAGGTAGAGTGAGGAGCAGAAAAGGTCTTGACTCCATGTGAGCACTGCTTAAGGGTAACAAAAACATCCCTGTATTATCGATACTGTTTCCAGCACAAATCCAACCCACAGCTCCATACCAGCTACTATGAAGAAAATTAATTCTATTCCAGCCAAAACCAGCACAACGGCATAAATAGTTTTGAAATAGCCCATCACCTTTCAAAACTTCCTTGGGTAAAGTGCTTAAAGATTAGGAAAGCTCTCTAGAGTAACAAAACCTATTAATCCTGAAGGCTTTCTCTGGCTGGGAGACCAGCTCAATATACAGAAATTACAAGAACATGTGGAAGGAGTAATAAAGGCCAAAGTGTATGCCATACTGAACCAGTACATAACAGAACTATTCTAATCACATCAGTCCCACACCTTAGGAGTTATAATAAGTGTGTAGCTAAAGGAAGATAAAGCAGGCACATATCTGGGGTAATGATTTTGGACCTCTCAATTCAGACACAGCCACATTTCCCTATCATTTTCTCTGATACGATGGGAAGTATTTGCAGGATTCTATCCATATCTCAAAAAGTAAATATTGATTAACTGTATTTGATAATTCCTCTTCCCCTTCTCCCCTGCTACAGTTATTCTAATTTGGTTGTTGAATGTGGTATCAAGAGGTTAAAGACTGTAATGTGTAGTTAAAGTATATCCTGACTCCTGGGGTTAAATTATCTTTCTTGACCATCAGAAGCAGGTCTGCTGTTCTAGCACTGGAACAATTAAGGACTAGAGGGCAGGAACACTGATAAACTGATAAATACAATGGGCAAAGACAGGATAATCCTTTGAAGCATAGAGGGGAGACAGAATATACATGCTTTTTGAACTATGATTGGCTAAAAAAATCCTCACAAATGTTCATTTTGGCCCAAAAGGTCCAGGATATCTTTGTTTGGGATTGTTTTGTTTCGCTTTACTTTTAGCAGTATGTTCAACTGTGCAGAATAATTTGTGTTGTATTCTCAGAAAACAGTTTAGGTAAGAAACTAAAAACATCAACACTGCATGTGTAACTGCCACTAAATATTTGTGCTACTTGTCTGAAAGGTACAAAATACTGAGTTTATGATGAAAATACCTAGAAAGATGCCATGGTAAGGAATGCAAAATATGTTATTTAGAATCAGGAAAAATGGATCAAGCAGAATAAAGCAGACAGAAAAAACATTATATTTGTGATTTAACTGAAGGTGAATACATCTACAGTTGTAAATGATAATACTAGCCAGTTAGTAAACAAATGAGTAAAAGTTGCATCATTAGTAAAATATGTAGGACATGGATTACATCTCCCTGTATTATATTATGACTAATATCATCATATGCATTAAGTAAAAGGTATTTTCTCTCACTGGATTTTAGTTTCAACTATTGGAATGCAGCAGTAGTATTAAAGCACTCTTCAGAATGATCTGAGGAAACCACAGCAGCTAGGTAATCTTTTTCTAAGTATTCCTCAACTTACAAAGAAGGTTTAAGAACTGGGTTCTGTAGTTACTGCCCTCACTGATACAGAAGAAAGAAATAGGGTTTTTAATCCACTTCAGATGCTATACTAGAAATTGCTGCTATGTCATATGCCATATTAGGGGAAACTGTTCATTTTTTCCAATGACTTTCTACACTCTGAAGGTGAGCTGTGGTCTCTTTAGGTGACTTTTTTTGCCACCAGAAGAGCAACGTACATCGGAATATAGTACATCTTACCTGAGAATCATAGAATCATAGAATAGTTAGGGTTGGAAAGGACCTCAAGATCATCTAGTTCCAACCCCACTGCCGTGGGCAGGGACACCTCACACTAAACCATGTTACACAAGGCTCTGTCCAAACCTGCCTTGAGCACCACCATGGATGAAGCATTGACAACTTCTTTGGGAAACCCATTCCAGTGCCTCGCCACACTTACAGTAAAGAACTTCTTCTTTATATCCAGTCTAAACCTCCCCTGTATAAGTTTTAACCCATTATCCCTTGTCTTATCACTACAGTTCCTAATGAATAGTCCCTCACCAGCATCCCTGTAGGCCCCCTTCAGATACTGGAAGGCTGCTATGAGGTCTCCACGCAGCCTTCTCTTCTCCAGGCTGAACAGCCCCAACTTTCTCAGCCTGCCTTTATACAGGAGGTGCTCCAGTCCCCCGATCATCCTCGTGGCCTCCTCTGGACTTGTTCCAACAGTTCCGTGTCCTTTTTTATGTTGAGGACACCAGAACTGCACACAATACTCCAAGTGAGGTCTCACAAGAGCAGAGTAGAGGGGCAGGATCACCTCCTTTGACCTGCTGGTCACGCTTCTTTTGATGCAGCCCAGGATACGGTTGGCTTTCTGGGCTGTAAGCACACACTGAAGCTGGCTCATGTTCATTTTCTCATCAACCAATACCCCCAAGTCCTCCTCCACAGGGCTGCTCTGAATCTCTTCTCTGCCCAACCTGTAGCTGTGCCTGGGATTGCTCTAACTCAGATATAGGACCTTGCACTCCATCACTACTTTAAGGTCCCATTTAGATTGGTGAGATTATAGATGATGTCTTTTGAATGCTGCACACACAATTCATCTCAAATAGTTGAAGCTGAACTTTTTATGTTGGCTTATTTTTTTTAGCAAATAGTTTTTGCTGTTTTCATCTTTGCTTTTGACATGCAACATTAACAAGGAGAGTATTTGTGATATCTATTGCTAAAGAAGTAGCTTCTAAAATAGATGTGACTAGATAGTCAGCACAGTTAATAGACAGTCTTGTAACATGTGCTTTTGAATCACTAAAAAAGAAAAATAGTTTTACTTGAGCTTCTTTCTCTTGGCAGATGAGCTGTATGACAAAAAATAGAATCCTGCTGGTTCCTTCCTCAATTGAAAAAAATACATTGTCTGCCTCTAGAAGACAAGGAAAAAGACAAATTTGCTAGGAGAAAGAGCCTGTAGGTACTATCAGTGTTTCTGAGCAGAAAAAATGAAGAGCCTTCAGTACACCTGTACTATTGCAATGTTATGTTGTTAATGCTTTTTTGTTGGTGTTTTGAAAACACCTATTATTTCTGATCACAGCCTGGACACAATTAATCATTGCCAGCTGACAGATGGCAGACAAGTTTGCAAAATATTCTGTTTATAAATATTTTCTTTGGATACCTTCACATTTTCTGCATTTTATTGCTTTTTCAGCCTTGAAAATTAGAATTAATACAAAACCAGGCTTTTCTTAAAACCTCAATCTTATCTGCTGTTTTTGTCGCCTGTGGCATGAACAGCTAGTTATTGTGCTACAAACAGGATGGTAACAAATCTGGATAAGCAAAAAAGGATTCTGTGAAAATTCTCTGGGCCTGTTTTTCCCATACTGAATCCAATGAAGTGACCACCAAGCTGTAGTCTTATACTAATGAGTTTCTGATGCATAGTGCTTTGGGAAAACTTTCCACTCACTTTGCATATGTGCCAGCAAGTCCTTCAGTAGTAACATAGATCTGTCATCTGTTTTGCTGCTTCATAAAATCTTTGAGAAATAATCCTGTCCAGTTATTTAAGTGTTTCTAGTCCTGAAGTCATGTTTGCCAAGTCTCAATTCCTCACTTACATAGTTAATAATTTAACTATGCTTTGAGGATTGCAACATTTAGGCTTTTACTTTTGCATAGTTCTATTTTTAGCAGAAGAAATAAGACTTATTGAAACTTCTTCACTTTGAAGATGGCATTTAAACTCAAAAAGCAGGACTTTAAATAGACTGCAGATTGATCATGAGAAAATGGATAACATTCAATTGATTAAAACATCTATTTGTTACTGGTTTATTAAAGATGCAATTTGCTAAGGTGAAAGGGCTTTTAAAAACCACTCTTTTAACAAGTCAAGTCCACTCTGTTTCTTTCCACAGACTTTGTCAGTGAGTTTCATCCATGTATCAGCATAAATTGACAGAGTCAAGTGAAATGCATGGCAAGATATCTGTATTGATTGGCAGACTTGGCTGGTGAAGCTATTACGGGCACGCAGTGAATTTCGTTTTCAGAAGCTGATTGGCATCTTTGCAGACATAAGCAGCTTGATGAGGGCTAATGTGAGGAGGTAAGAGGTTCCAGCACATGTCCTTGATTATATATGTATGTATTTATTGATTTTGAAATGGGAATGACAATGTCAGCGTATTGTACGTGCGCTCTGTACAGCAGATAAGGTAGCCACATTCTCTAGAGGGAGATGCAAGTCTCTCACTCATTTTGTCATTCAGTTTCTACAGGTTTTTATTCCATTCTGGGAATAAATTTTGATAGTGAAATGCTTAGGGATATAAATTCATGAAACAAAATTTCAACTTCATGTGATAGAAGCATCAGAATACTCAAAGATACAAATGTGCACAGTTTGCTGTGAAAAGATGAAGATACTATGAAAATAAAACGTGCATCTTGGTATCAGTGAAGTTTGCTTAGTTTTCAGAAGAAAAGGAGAAATAAGTTTAGTTAAGCCTCTGTTTCTGAAATTCTAAAATTATTTGGTTTTGTGTGTGTTCTGAGATTGCTTCTTGTTCTGAAAATACTTTGCATCTGGTAGAGACCTTCAGAAAAAGTTCAAATTGAAGAAAAACCTTTTTTTTGGGGGGAGGATTTTTTTTTAAAATAAGATAATATCTCATTTCTCTTGCATTCCAAACTGAAAAAATAATTCTGTAGAAATCCTTAAATTCCTACTAAGCTAAAAAGTAAACTGTGTTTCTCCTTCCTCCTGCTCCCACCTGCAACCCCACCCCCCATCTCCCAGTTTTATTTATAGGAATAGCATTTACTAGATCCTGTAATATCTCCACAGTTAAAATATGAAAAATAAGAGTTTGTGTTTCTAATTTAGGATACATAAATCATACTTTTATACCATTATTCAGCTGTGCTACATGTACTCAGATAATAGCTTTCACTAATGTGCTTCAAATGTTAGCTAGTTTCTGAATGGTGGTTCATTGTCTTAGCATTACACATCTAGCCTAGTGGTTAGTACAGATGTGGGGGTTTTTTTTGTGTCTCTATCCATTCTTTCCATGTCTCCTGCTTTCCACGTGTCTGCCACAGAAGGTATTTTTTGCATAACTAACTGCATTCCTCTATTTCATAATGAATTTCAGTAAATGTTTTAAAGAACAAAACTGTTCTACTCTATACAAATAAAGAGTTTACAAAACAAATCCTCCAAAGCTAAAAGAGATTCAGCAACCCAGTTTTTGTCTGAAGTTCATTCGTTTCTCCTTCAAGTTAAAACTTTGTCTTGGGGAGAGGAAAAAAAGAAGCAAAACAACACCTATGTATAAAGAGAATGAACTCCTTAATTACTAATCAGGGAGAGGAGAATCTTGAAGGAGAATAAATACTATGTGATAATAGATGCACTCAAAAATAACATTGCATAACCAATGCAAGGAGAAAAGGAAAATGTCATTAGGAGACTGATCAAGGAGATTCATGATTGTGTATTTTTTCTTCAAGGTGATGACAATAATATTAACATTTATCCAAAACATTTTTCTTTTAGTGTCACTTTGAACTGAGTGCAGTACTTCATACATTGTACAAAATATACCCCATTAAACTTTTTCTAGCAAATCAAAATGATCCCCACACTTCTTACAACTTCTGCCAAATAGCAGTTCTGCCACAGAAGTTTGCATTTTGTAGGCTTGGCCCGATCTCAGTTGATTTACCTTAGAGAGTTTTGCTCAGTGTGTCTAATTTATCCAAGAACTTTCTACTATCGGTTTTATGAAAGACTGTAAGATCAATACTCGGATGACTCATTTTTTCCAGTCTCCGAATATTGTAACCTCTAAAAGAGCAGAGGATTTAAACTTAAAAAAAAAGTCTTTAAACTATTAGGGGATATACTGTCATGCAGTGTGAGAAAGTTATGAGGAAAAAAGTGCATCCGAGAAGTAACTCACTATTTGCTGAAAGTTTTTCATGGGACAAATAAGTCAGTTCAGAGCATCTTACACTATTCTAGATACATTGCAGCTATCTGAGATGCTAGTTTGACGCTAATATATAGATACACCTTTTCCTCATTTTTATGTAACTCAAAGTTTACTTGTGCCATGTTACAAGCTGGAAATTAGAAAGGCATCTAGTCCTGCAATAACTGGGTTTGGGAGAGTAGTTATGTTTTGGTTTTTACACTATTCATGAAATCCACCTTGCTACTTCCAGCTCTACCACCCCATAATGTGCATGCCATTACAGTGGAATAAAAGAAGGGAGTGTTAGGCAGTTGAGATGGCTACTGTCATATCTCTTAGAGCAACTTGTTGTTGAGTAAGAGTTGCACAGTAATCTGGGAGATCCTGCAGTGTTCCAGTTGCTTATTACTTACAAAGGCAGCACAAATTATTTCCACCTTTAATTATTGTTTCTTTTGGCAGTCTCAGAAATTGAATTTAGTTCTTTCTATTTCAGCTTCTACCTGCATGATGAAAGTTCTGCCTCTGTCTTCATGGCACATTGGCTAGTCCACGGCTTTTGAAATGGGAGTGTTATGATCTTATTGCCCCTAGACTTTCAAGCAGTTTTGCAAAATGAAGTTCCCAGATATTGTTACATGCTGAACTTTTGGAGGTTCTCTCATAGCATCAAGATTAATTCAGACGATAAATGTCTCATATGAACCTTTGCAAAGGTTGCAATTCTGAATACAAGTTACAGTAATTGGAATTAACCCTCTGAGTTATTGCTGTTCTCTTTTATGAAGGTGTAGACTTGTTTTCAGAAGCCAAAATATGCTTTTAAATCTTATTTTATTCCAACACCACCCTTTAAAAAATGCCACAAACTTTTTAGCACTTATGGCATAAAATAGTGATTGCAAATTGTATTTTTTCTTACAGAAAATCTGCATAGAAGTAGGCATTATAAAAGTCTGATTATGATTATTGCTTTTCATTGCTTAACATCTATTGTTTCTCCTTCTTTCATCTTAATCCATTTATCTCATATTCATGTTACATCTTTCTTACTAAGACGATGAGCAATTGTTCACTGCTGTATTGTCCGTGCCAGTACAGTGACCAACATAACAGGACTCAGCCTGGCTGCATGCTAAATTACTTATCAGACCTATGCTTCTGGTGAATGACTGAATATATGTTCAGTTGTTACCTTTTAATTTTTGTATCAACTAAGGCAAAATCCCACAGATGACAGCCTCATTCACTACGCAGACCCAATCCATCTCTCGAGTGCTGTCCATCCTACACAAAATGCAATTAAGTAATCAAAAACTCTATCAAAATGCACATATGCAGGGGGAGGTATTAAAAATGCACAGTCAGTGTTAATTCTAGCATTTTCTCAGTGTTTGACACTGTAGACTTAATGATCTTTTAACAGAGTTTTTGCATGTAATTTGCCATGTTTGTTAAAAAGTAAATTGAAAGAAACCTACAATGGCTCTCATGGGGAGATAGTATAGAGGCCCATGCAGCTACCATTTAGAGGGGTCAAGTCAACAGTTCAGACCTCTATCTATTCGGCTAACAAGACTTATAAGCAGAAGTTGTAAATTGCCACCCTTTAGGAAGATCAGCCACAAGAGGAAGTGATGGCAGGTATTTTGCTGGGGTTTTCTATATAATATTTGCCAATAAGAAATTACACTATGTAAGAACTGCCATTTTTATTCTAGATTTTCTACATATAGTCACCTTTTCCTTTTTTGTCAACTTTAGCTACTCCAAAGCTCCATGGATCTTCTCTCTGTCTCCTGAGCTCCAGAGTTCCTGTTCTCTCCCTAATGTATAAGATTATTAATGTTAAGATCATTAATCATAAGATTAGTAACTTCTGTGTGATTTAGAAATTTCCAGGGGTGCAGCCCACCTCCGACTCAAAAGGTCCTGGCAGGTGCTAAGACCGCAAACAAAATTAATGGTATAGGTGACAATCAGCATATGAATATATAGAAGTAGATAGGAAAGTATTTGAAGTCCTGGCTTTATTTTAAAAAGTGCTATGGTAAAGTGGAGTGTGATGAACATTTATCAGTATGAAATCTAGAATAAATCTTATGTTGTTAAAGATTATTGTGGGACTGCTGAGACTTTAGAGCTCATAATCCATGAAAAACACACCTATGTGCATTGTAGTGGCAGTGCTGCATGCATCAGTATATAATATGTCAGAGAGATTTGGGCATAAATTTAAATAATGTTTACCTTTTTCCAAATAATAATACAGTTTTTTATTCATCATAATGCATGCTAAACTTACATGTATTAAAAAGAGCAAATGTTTATATTTCATGTTCTTCTGAAAGCATTTGAATTATTTTCCTACTTTCTAATTCTGCCTTTGAAGCACAATATCTGACCTTGCTGTCCAGTAGAATTATAGTTTAAATGAAAACCCTGGTAATTTTCCATGGATCCCTGCAGGCTTTCAGTTAGAACTGCACATCAGTGCACAATGCAAGGTACAACTGCAGTGTAGACCATCAGCATGGTGACATTGGAAACTCTTTTTCTTTTAACCTCTTTGTTAAACAAATGGTTACACTTGGTTTGCAATCTATTGAATTAATGATTGTCAGCAATACTGGAATTTTCTCTGAAAATAGTCTGTAACTTACTGAGGAGTAAATATATGCAATAGCTTTTAACTCCTAGAAAAAGAGGCATGACTTGACAGAATAGCACAAAAATTAAATCTAATAACAATAATTATGATCTCAGCAAAATATTTGTAGATATAACCTTTTACCTAAGTAATCTAAAATGTTAGAGGGAGAAAAAGACTTTTCTTTGTTAAAATAAGTACTGTTTTTCTGACCTAGGTCTTGCTTTGTGGATTTTTGAAGTATGTAATAGCCCTCAGGGGAGACAGCACTGTTCTTGGAATGTGTGAGTCCTGTAGTGATGTTGAAAGGAATGACAGACAGATGCCTCTTTGTACAGTTGAGTGTAATGCTGTTTAAAAGAAAATGAAATGTTTAAATGGTCCCTGATCGTCTTTTTGACATATTCAGATTGTAGTTAACTCTGTAGGGAGATTTAGCTGTCTATTCTGTCAGATGGAAGACTGGGAACTATGCAGAAGTTAGCAGAAGCCACAGATGAAATTTGCTTCTTCAATTACATGATAAGTTCTGTTCAAAAGAAAATATTACATTCCATTTTCAGTTTTAAATGTGAAATTTCTTTTCTGTTCCCATCGTGACAGACTCCACTGATAACTTCCCAGCTGGAGGCTGTTATCAATAGGAAGGAGGTCAAAAACACTGATCCCAGAAATGGGTAAAAGCTTGGGATAGTAAAGATGTGAAATTAATTCAAGAAGGATGTTTACAATGTAGTGAGTCCTGGAGGTTAAACTTGGTTGAGAATACTTACATTTCTGAGTATGTTTGAGTGAGGAAGTTTTCATAATAGTGATAATTATTCTGTACTGTTTCTAGACTCACTCTAGTGGTAAATCAGGATACTTGTGTCCTCCACCGAAATGCAAAGGCAGCACAAAATTATCTCTGCATGTTGTAATGATGATGCACCTCTGCAAAGGCATTGTAATAAATAGTTATCTATATTTCCTGTATGTATGTACGTTAATAGCCTGAAGAATTTGCATACATCACCACTGGGGAGTTGTGAGCATGATGGTTCCTTAAAAATTCCTCACTTCCATGAAAATGCATAATTAGCTTTCTCTAAAGACCTTTTTCTCTTTTAGGAAAGTTGAATTTAAGAGATGCATATCTTGGGTTAAGTCCTGATATGGCAACAGTGAACAGTATGAAAGACATTGTCTGGATTTAATTTTATATACCTATTTTAAGACTAAAAAGCAAACAGGACATCTGTCTCAAAGTTCGTAAGCTGCTCAGTGTTGTGCTCTGGATAGTTCTATATGGGAAATTGTCACTAAAACCTTGCTATGTTCTTATATTCTTACTGCAAGGAGCTGCTGCCTAGTTCTGTGCATATATACTAAATTTCTGTTTGTTTCTCAAGGTCACAGTAGATATGTATGTAGAGCAATATGTACTTGCTTATGTAGTTAAAAGAACAAACACTTGATTATAAAGTTGAAAGTATTTCTATCCTTCATCTTCTAAAGGAATTGTTCTTTCCAATTTTCTGCATCTTTATTCATTGATGACTAGAGTTAATATTCCTAACAGAACTGTAGATAGATATTTTTCTCTCTCAAATATGCCAAAATAAACAATGTAGTCTAAAGGTTTATGTATTTTAGCTCAAGTTTTGTAGATAATTTCTTTACCTCAGAGATCAAATTTTATGTAGTGACCACAATAAGAGCATTGTCTGCAGTGGCAAGGAGAAAACACTCTAGTAATGAAGAAGACATTGAGCTATAAGAACAGCTATGGGCAGGGTGGAGGAAAAACCATTAGTAAACCTATAAGGGGATTTGGGTTATATGTCTCACCAATCAGTGGAATTGCAACAATCACCATTCACACACTGTTACTTAATACTTCATGATTAATTCACCCCATTTAACCTATCTTCAACATTTGACTCGTTGGACTTTTTAGTGCTTTATATAGATGTGTGAGACACAGGAACTAACCAGTTTCCAAGTGTTTTTTATTAGCCAAGATTGTTAGCAGAACATTTTTTCAATGCAGAAGCTAAGCTGACAGTGAGGTGATATTTTTCTGCATTAATTATCAGGCAGGTTAAATAGTGCCTGTTTTAGAATGGGTACAATCTTTAGCTTGTTGGCAAGCAGAGAGGTTCCAATTCTGCCTGTAAATGAAAGGAACTAGTGTTTGCCAATTAAATCAAGCAGCTGTTTCACAGACAGTATTGCTAATAGCTACCAACTAAACTCCAAGCTGTTACTCTGGATTGTTTAATGAACTGCTTTTAATAAATAGTAAAGGCTAACCTCTGTATCTCAATTTACTGAGAAGGGAAGGATATTTAAAGGCATATCTCCCTTGAAAATTCTATAGTATCATAGGGACCTTCTGTGCCAAAGAAGCATTCTTTCTTACACTATATAAATTTATAAGAAGCCTGGAGAGAATAACAGTGCTAGTTAAATTGGTTTTGACAGTACTTAACAAAAATCACAATGACCTGATACCTATATGGTGACAGCATTGTGCTCTCTTAAGAAGACACTGTAGACATGATATGTAAACTTGCAGCTTGTATTCTTCGATGTTAACTGCACAAGACTTATGATAAAATCAAAATGCATCTCTTATGGTACACACTAATGTATGTAGCAGTTTTGGTGGTAACGTTAATAAAGGTACTAAAAATATGATTTTTAGCTGAGGATATGTATATTTACTTTTATGATATTTTTTTTCTTATCTGCAAAGCACAATTTCTGGTATTGGCTCTCCATTGCTCAGAAGGGTTTCTCTTCATCAGCTGTTCTCTGAGAATAGACATAAATGAGGCATCAAGATCCCTCTGCTTCAAATGCTATTAGTAACTGGTTCAGAGCTCTGCAAAACCAAGTTTCCTTTGTAGATACATATCATTTGAAATCTAACTGACTTAATATTGCTGTTGCTAATAACTATCTCTCTGCTTCTCAGCTGATGCCTTTTGAATATTTCAGTATATCAGGTTACAATGAATCACCATCTACCAAATATTCCTGAATATCAATAGCGCATTCGGTTGCCTGCATGCTTACAGACTTTTTTTAGAGTTAAGTCTCTAACTTTTGAAGTGCCTTAGAATGCTACTATTCTATCTTGATAACCTTCATTTGTCCAGCAAATAACAAAAGTATCTTGAGACAAAGCGATAAAAATGAGTTTATAATTTGAATCATAAATGTCCAGGGAAACAGAAGACTAAGCTTCAGCACAAAAAGGAAGTACACAGAAGGCAAAAGAAGGGAAAGGTTACCCAGGAGAAGTATAGACGCTCACTAGGCATGGAGGGGCAGTTAGGAAAGCCAAAATTCCACTACTCATAAAACTAGGAAGGAACCTGAAGGGTGACACAAATTACCTCTGATAAGTACACTAACTGCAAGAGGAGAGTAGAGCAAAATGTGGGCTTGTTCAGTGATGTCAAGTGACTTGGTGATGAAAGTTCCCCTGGGGAGAGAAGCTATGGGTGGGAACAAGGCTGTTCAGCCTGAGAAAGATTTGGCCTAAGAGCTGATCTTGGTTTTATCTACAGCTTCCTGATGGGACTGTGTGGAGAAGATACTTAAAGACCCTTCTCAGAGGTGAACAGGAGGCAAAGGACATATGCTGAAACTGGCAAGCTTCAGAGAAGACAAAAGGAGTGATGGTGGTTGGTGTGGTGAGTTTCTTTGTTTTTACTGTTTTTGTCTAGACAGTTATCAAACACAGGAACAGGGTGCTCAAGCTGTTGAATCTCCATTCTTTGAAATACCTGGAACTTTTGTGGATATGCCTTTGAGCAACATGAGCAATCCTGGAACAAGGAGACAGTGTAAAAAACCTTTGGAGTTCCCTTCCAACCTAAATTATAATTGTATGATCAGTAACGTGACCTTATTAAATCTTTTTAAAACTATGGAGATTCTTCTTTTAAAGCCTCCTGTTTTCTAATCAAACTTGCCCTCTGATTTGAAAAGAATGCCAGGGACAACGCCTTCGTTTTAGACAGTGGTGAAGTATTCAGACTTATTTTCAGGGGTGTAATCTCATATCTGTCTCTATTTCATTTCTATCCTTCAGATACAAGTTGGTTTGGTCTTTTTCTTAAGTTTCCTAAGAGAATTTCTGAGTTGGTGAAACTGCAGAGAGAGCGTGTTCCTAGACCACACCTCAATTCTAATGCTGTGCTCAAAAGGTCTAAATGTCTTTTTATTGATCCCATCAGCATTCTACAGACATCAGCTTAAACTGCAGTTAGTCACGCTTGGTATGTTTTTATGGCTTAAGCACGCAGAATCTAGAAGTAAATGAAAAACATAAGAAGCTTTAATTTTTCTCTTATTAGCTAGGTCTTGTGAATCTCTTTAGTGCAGCAGCAAATAAAAATATAAATATTTCTTAGAAACTGCCTTATTTTCTTTACTTATTTCCAACTAACACCTGTGTTTTAAAGGGAGAAGAAAAGAAAAAAGACGAGAAGAAAAATTAAGAAAGTTTCCACAGACCTGTTGCAATCAGCATTCTCTGTGCTTTTTCTGTTACTGTTTTATGAGTAAATCAGATTAGAGAAATTGCATTTGTAATAGGAGGTGGGGAGAAATAGCCAAAACCAAAAGACAGAGATACAAACTTGTGATTTTACAGATGGCTGTTTTTCTGAATTATAAGAATAATTTTAGAAATATCTAATTGGTCATGCTTGACAAGTAATAGCAGCTTTTCCAAGATAAACAAATGTTTACATTTTTCATACTTAATCAGGGAGTTTATGTGCAAAAATGACCAAATGTATCATCTATTCTAAGCCTCCTATGTTATTTTGTAATAAACCACCATCTGTACTTTGAGTTTACAAAACTGGTGTATGATGACCACAGAATCTGATTATATGACAGATGGGTTCAGGGAAGAAAATAGGGGGTTTTATTTATTTATTTTTATTTTTGATTATTATTTTTAAGGTAAACTATATAAGCTCACTTAAATTAAGCATATTAATATAAATATGCATTAAATTCATGAATGAGATTGTCCTTTACAGTTAAGATATTATTTAGTCATATGCTGAGAACCTGGTAATTTAGTGTGTGACATTTTGTGACACGGACTCAAGTTGATGCAGAGATTCAAATCCTCATTTATTACCACCAAGCCCTTTTTGTCTCCTTGTTCAGTACTTTCCCAACGTGCACATACATACAGCATTCAGTCTCATTGGCCACTGTGAAACTCTCCAAGTAAATAGTCCAATCACAGTGTTGCTGACACTCTCACAATCCCCACATCCTCTGGCCTCTAACTGAGATTCCCACCAAAACTGTATCCTTGCCCATCCTCCTGAGGCTTGCTTGTTTACTTTCCCTGTCCTTCAAGGTTCCAGCTCCTTGCCCCAGGGCTTGTCAAGCACCAAGGCCTCAGTGCTCATTCCCAAACTCTTCCATGCAAATCTTATCGCCTTCACTCCGCACAATTTAGTTGTTTTGGGGTGGTTTTGTAGTTGCTTGTTTTATGAAAGTTCATAAGTCTGTAAATTTTGTCCTAGTGAGTAAATATGCCTGAAATAACTATTCTTTGCTAACTTTGATGAGCAAGTCATCTTTCACACCAATAGTATGTCTAGGTTCTGTTAGTTAAAACATTCTTGCAACATGCTACTGGATGGGGCTGAGCCAGAAGGGAGACCTGAAGTGAAGAGGGGTGTAGTAGAGCTCTGTCCTGGCTCCCTACAGGCCAAAGTATGTTCTTCCTTTCTTCTCAGAACTTCTTCAGCCATGTCCACGAACACACACCATACAATGCATCTGATTATGTGCAAGTTAAGAGCATTTAGGTAGGAAGGCACTGAGAAATAATGCAAAATCACACATTTACTCTATTTCTCATAACTTTACCATTCAGAAAAAGTCTTAGCTACCTCAAAATAATCTGAAATACTGTCTCCCCTCAGATCACTCCTTCCCCCCCAACCTCTGATGATTCCTACTCCAAATCCAGGAAAAATTGAATATTATCTGTGAAACTGGGAGAATATTTAGCTGCTAATATTTCAGCTACTCTAAAAAAAAAACACATATGGTGACCTGAAAGTCACCTATACTATATTTCTGTGTATTTTTTCTAGTCTTCTTTCCTGGTCATTCAAAGTTTAGCCCTTAAGAGTGGTTCTGTCTAAATTGTACTCTTTAGGATGTCTTGACCATGATGTACTCTAGATGACTTTTACTATCTATTCTTTATACATTCAGGGAGGACAGCTGACACTAGGATAGATGTCCTCAAGATACATGCGATTAAAAACTGTGGTCAGATTAGAGTCACAAATGGGCGTAATCTTGGCCTGAATGATCATGAGAATATAATTTTTCTCCACTGTCATGAGCTGATTTAAGCTGATCTAGATAGTGTAAAATGACAAGATCAGAGTGGAAAAGTGTTTTACCATGCTGCCAGGTTTAGAATAAATTCTACTTCAACTGAGTTTTGAGAAGCAGTCTATTTCCAGGATATTGCAAGAGCAGATCCTCTTGCAACTCATGTCTTGTAGATTTCCTATTTTAGTAGTAGTAGATGTGAAGAAGAGAGGAGAGCAGTCACTAAAGATATTTCCAAAATACTTATTGTGGTAGCTGGAGATGCTTCATTCTGGATGTAAAGGGGTTGATTGGTTTGTTTATGTGTTTTCATTTGTCTGGTTTTTGTTGTTATTTTTTGTCCCTCCACCTCTCCCCTTCATTGCCTCCTATTCCCTCACCTCCTTTTTCTTTTGGTTGTTATTTTGCTGTTAGAATTGTGTTGGGTTAGTTGGATATTCATAGCTCCAAATAATTGGTTGCATAATACCTGTTAATAGGCAAAAAGATTAATTATACTCCCAATTACTCCTCTTGATGAATGTTGCATGTCTTGTCTGAGCTGCAGGTAGAACGCTCCCTTCTGAGGGACTGAGGATGGAACATGAGAAGGAAAGTTCCTAATGTCTTTGCCCATCCATACACTTCTTTCTGATTGCTCCGGGGCCAGGAGACCTCTAAATAAAACTTGGAAAGATTTCTTTCAGACTTATGCTTGGTAAAATAGTAATAAATTTTCTGAGCTGCATGGGCTTACTAAATGTTGAGAACTGCCTTCATGAGCATCACTTTCTCCCAGAAGCATTGGTACCTATCACTCCAGCTGGAACAGCTACATGCATAAGCCTTGTTGTGATACTTCAGCACTTTTATTTCCAATCTCAGCTTGAATAAGGGAGTATAAATGTATGTAAAATTTACATTGGTTGTTAAAAAAGTATCTTGGTTTGCTTGTTTGTTTGAAAGCTTTTAAATTTCAGTTTGGGCTTGTTTCAATTTATGGGCTAGAATTTGCGTTGCTTTTTATTACATCAGTTTGCATTTTTCTCGTTAACATAGAGCAAAAATAAAATGCAGAATGAAATAATATAAGAAAATATGCAACAATATACACATATATGTTAAAATAAAATATGTAAAAAAATAAACCCTTTATTCTTTGTGCTGAGCAAAAACCTCCTAGAATTTTAATATCTATATGTATTTAACTTTCATAGTGTGAAATTCAGTATTTTTTTTTTATTTGGGAAATACTAGGGAAAATAAAAGTAAGATGGAAAGAGAAATATCCAGAGATATCTGCAATAAGCATATTCTAGGCTGATTCATATTCTGGCTAAACCTCATTAAGATCATTGTCTTTTCCTTCACACATAAGCTATTCACAAAGAACTTTGTAGATTTGAAATCTAAGTTCTGTATTCACTGTATTCTATTAGTAGCTTGAAAAGAGATTAAAGAATTTAATCTTATCAATCAAAATCTTTGGGTTTACATAAACTGTTCTGAAGTGGATTAAAATGATTGAACATTTAGATTCTTATCAAATTTAAAACACAGCAGAAAATGTTGTGCTAACATACACTAGAAAAGCATGAACATGAGCGACTTGATAAAGATTGAACAGTTAGCTTGAATTGGATAGCAGTATGGAAATTCTTTTTTTGTATGTATTAAGTAAAAGAAATTAGTGTGATAAATATCTATCGCATTTTGGAGAGGTGATTTCTATTTAATGCATTTGCGAATGCATTTTGAAGTTGCATGCATATATATGTGTATGTAATTATACATGCATATTATGAAATAAAATGTAGCTAATTGAACATAATCTTTAGAAGCAGAAAGGGACATGTAAAACGGAAGATGTCAGAAAAAATTTCTTCATTGTAAATGACAGGTAAGACAATTGCTTAGAGTTCATGAACAAGCAACATGCATGGTTTTGAAATTAGCTTCCAAAATTAAAGTATAAAAAATCTTTAAATCCAGAAAAAAAAGACTTTGTGCCTGTCTGAAGTGTTAAGATCTGTTTAATATTGCAAAGAGTTATGTTTAGCCTTGATCAGCAATTACAGATGTTGACATCCTTGTGGATGGAAATTTATTTAAGACGTTTCTGAGTCAAGTAATGTTGGGGGGAAGCAGGGTAAGAAAACACTGAAGATCCATAGATGATTAATTTTGTGGAAGGTAGCACTAGTCAAATTAAAATCAGAAATCATTTTTCCATAGTGAGCAAAAGTAGTCTGGAATAAAACAGAATGTAATGGAACACTTTCACATCTTCAAGATCTTACTTATTTCTAAAACAGAGTGTCAAGTAAAATATAAATTGTCAGCTATGTAGAAAATATGATGAACCTATGCACTGTTAAGATTTTCAAGTCCCAATTGATGTATATTCTGAGTTAGTAAAAAACACATAACAAAACTCATAGCGTAATTTTTGGAAAATATTAAGTAAGTAAGAAACAGAGAAATACTCAGGAGTTAAAGAAAGCATAACAGGTTTATGTTTTTCTCGTGAACTTTGAAAAAATATTACCATAGCAGACTAGAACAGCAAAGTGAAAGTACAGCTACAAATCAGAATCAAAATGTACCAAACATAAAAAGAAAACATATTTCTGGAAAGGAAATAGTCTTGACTAGAACAAGTCTAACTTAGTAGTTGGAGTAATTTATGTTCTGCAATGAGCAAATATTTATGAACTTAAAATGCATTTGTGTTTCATTTCATGGAAATAAATAAGAGCTAGAATTTTTTAATTGTAAAGTACTTGAGATAGGTAATCCATCCTCAAAGGAAGACTTAAAAAGTGCATTCTCAGTCTCCTATTTTGCTGTCACTGCTTGACCTTAGCCATCTTAAAGAATAAAGCATCAGATCCTGAGCTAAGCCCCTCAGACGTGCAGTATAAGTCCCACAGCACAAGGAGGTGATACAAGTCATGGCTGTCACTTGTACAGCAGGAGACCAGAACCCCATGTACCTGTCTCTAAAACACTCATGAAATGATTTGAGCTGACAAGAAATCCAGCAGGGTTAAATCTCCCTGTAAGTTCATCATTAGCATTGTATTAAATCAACACAATCCTCTTTCTTAGGAAAAAATAATATATATATATAAATCTGTTTTCTACAGAAAATACATACTACTTGCATTAGCTGTACCCTGGAACTGAGAAAAGTCCACATAAGATGAAGGTAAGTGAGATTTTCTTCATGGAGCAGTTTTGTCCCTCAGTAAAATATGTTGCAAGATCTCTGGGTCTGTAGTACATGAAAAGGAGTCTTTGACAGATTTTATTCGTTTTGTGCATTTCATTAAAGGAAAGAACAGCAGTTTCTTCCTTTGGCATTGATCTAGTCACACTGGTCACACTATTACTCATACATAACTTTATGTTTTATTTTAAAGTATTTTAATTCATCTGCAGAATCAGAAACTTCAAAGGTGATGATGGCTCCCAAGCTTGACTATTGTTCAGTGTGACACATAAGACCTACAAAAAGGCATCTGTGATCCAAACTTCATATAGCAGTGTGCCATAGCTAATAAACCCTGCCTTAATCAGTAAAGGTTTCTTACCAGTGTGTTTTGTCAAGCTTTACAGTGGATAAGGGACTTTGTCAAGGATCCCAAAGCTATCTTCTCTCAATGGTTATCCCTTATGTTTTCACGCTAGAGGATATAAGATACACCTCAGGAATGTGAGTACCACTGATATGGTTTCACAGTGGATCTCATCTACAGTAGCTGCTGCTTCTTCTCATATTTGCATGTGAAAAGGGTTAAAGGTACAGGCTTTGCAGGTTACCTCTGTTTTAAGCATTGCCATATTACATTCCTGATTTTCCCTACTCTGAAAAAATTTGGTGTAGATGAAGATGTCTTTACATATTAGTATATCTTAAATACCAGCCTCTCCTGCTGACAGTGTCCCAGCTGTTGCTTTCTGGCTGAGAGATTTTTCTGGGCTTCTTAAAGCCCTGACACTTAGTATACCATGACATCATGCCTAAAAGTTGCTCCCATTTTTTCTTTTGAATATGAGAATCGTATGAGCTGAGAGATTCCTATTTCTGTAGAGTGTAAATAATAAATCAGTGTACTTCCCAGGCAGATTTTTAGGGGTACAAATATGTTGTCGTCAAAGTTTCACTGAATTCACTGGAGAAATCTTAGCCTACCCAGGTGATAATATGTTCCCACTAGTGGAAACATGACAGTCTGCTGCGACTGATATATTCATTTTTCTATTGCTGTTCAGTCTGAGCAAATGTGTTACAAGAAAAGTTTCCTTAGGTTGAGTACAGCTATTTGTTAGGGTGGGATTCAGTTGCCTAAGCAAAGAGGTGTAGTGAGCAATATTGCAGGTGCCCTGGAATATCCAAGACATCCATGTCAGGCTGGCCAAAGTGTCACAGGGCTGACAAGGAACCTGTGTCCTCCTAGCAGGGTACATACAGCCCAAGCGTAATACACTCTAAGATATCTAAAAGAGCAGCAATTTTTTCCTAGATTCATATAAAATGCATAGGTTGGTAGAAAAAAGCTTCTTTCCATTCTCTCATTCAGTTGTGGGGTTTTTTTTTGTCTACAGTTTCTTTATTTTTAGAAGCAACATCAAAGTCTTAAGATTAACAAACAAACCACCAAACCCAACAAACTTTGGCTTCCCCCACTACTATATAGTATGTTAAAGATTCCAGAAATTTAGGAATCAAATAAAATACTCCAGGAAAGACATTTCTTCTTTGTAAACTTCAGAAATCCATGCTATCACAGATCCAACTTTTTAACTGCTACCAACACAGAATTAGTCTTTCACAGGTCAACAGATCTCTACCAATATATTAGTTTGTTCCAAAAATCTGAATGTAGTTTCCTTGTTTAGTATTACTATTGCTATGCTTGAGTTTTATTGCTACGAGCATTGTTGTTTTGTGGAAACATAGTGGCTGATACTACAAATGCTGCTCACAGATAATTTAAAGCTAATTTCTCCATCCTGTTGGGGTTTCTTTTGTGTGTTTTCAACCAGTATTTTAAAGGCAAGTTGTCTTGGATGAAAAGTTGCTTTCTGCAGACTTTCACATCTTGTTAAAACTTAAGTTCTGAATTCTTCTATCAGAAAGTATGTCCTGTCCTATATGTTTCTTCCTTAATATAGAGAAAAATTAATGTTTCTCATCTTAACCAGACACTGTCTGAACTAGGCATTTTCTTGATGTTATTTTCATATATCATTTTGTACTTCCATATATCACTTTGTACTTTCCAGTATTATTTGTGCCTTCAAACATGTTACATTTGTTTTGGTAACTAAAAGTTCAAGGTCATTCTGAAATTCTCGTTTTCTGTTCTGCATAGCACAGTATTTATATAGTGAATAGCTCCCTCTTACTAATTGCAGTCATTTATTTTCAGTATTTCTATCTTTTAAAGCCTTGTGCATTTTTTACTTTTTTATTATTTTAAAGAGAAACAAAGAGTGTTAAGTATACATTTTTATGCTGTATATCTGTATGAGATAAGAGCTGTACACATACCTGGATTTTAAATCTATGAATGCCCTACTTAATAAGGTAATTTGGGTAAGGTTTGTCTCTTACTAAAGGTTTGTGCTAACCTAGCACAATACTTTCTGGTCTTTGGTTTGGCTGTGAAGGTGATAACTGCAATACAAATAAGTGATAATAATGACATTTTAAAGCTACTTGTCTTGCTGAACTTAACCTATAGCATCCTATTTCTTTAGACACAAGGCCAAGCTCTTCTGCACTAAATCAATTCTTCCTCTCATTTGAACCTTCTTAAAATTCTGCATGCAGATTGCCAGTTAAGTCATTACAAGGACATATCCCAGAGTTTTAAGCATTTGAAGGAACACAAGGGAAAAGGGGAAGCTTGGTACTTGCCTTGATATATTTTTATTTACTGTTCTTCTGTTTAGTGAACTTAATTTATGTCAGATAAATCACTTGAATTCTTTTCAAAGATCAAGTGGGGAAAATGTCATAGCATTAAGCATAAGTATCCATTTTTTTCCTAAAGGTCTTGTGGTCCCTAGGCACATGCCTGTACAAGATTCTTGGAGACAAGCGCATACCCTTTATTTCAAACACTTGTCTGATTTTTACAATATTCTAATCTCGTTTATATTTGGAATCAATTTACACAAGTGAAGATTAGCTCCTTTAGATAAAATAGAGATCTCTGAGATTAGCAGATGGAAAAGAGGTATCTGTATCTATGTAGCTGAAAGTGCAGATTGTTATTTTCTCCCTATTATCAAGACTGAAGTCACCAGGTGGTGCTATTACATAGTATTGTGAGACCTTTTGCAATTTGTTTCTCTTCCTTCCCCCCCGGCTCTGGAATTGCTGTATAATCCCTTTGCCTTGCAGTTAAGAAAGGCTATAGCAGCACGCTGACCATTTGGGAATAGAAGGAGTCTTGGGAAGTGGACATGGGTGGCATGTCTTTCTCCAGAGCAGTATGGTTTGCATTCTGTTTGTGGTTGCCTTTGTTCCTGGTCTGGAATAATACATAACTTCATATGACATCCAGCACATTTTTTTCCAACCCTTGACCCACAAGGAAAACAAAGTAAAACTTGGCAGTAGGTCAACAGTTTTGTTAGGAAGAGAAAACATATGAGAAGGATAACTATGCTATTGTCTGCCTGGAGACTAATCAAATTACTTTGGGGCGGGGGGTTGTTATCTGTTTAAGAAAAAAATCTTCATTATTAGTTTCCTTTCCCTGGATTTAATTAGAGAGAATAACTTAGAATAACCATTCAGGTGACATTGACTTAGATTTTTGTCAGCAAAACTAGTTCAAATCATGCAAATGTAAATATGTAAGGAAAAAAAAGGGGGGGGGGATGGTGGGAAGGTAGTAATTATCTGCCAGTACATGCTGTAGCATAATAGTGATAAAGAAAAATACCGTAATGGGAAGGTAGCCATCTGGAGTTTAAGAGACTAATGATTCAATCTGCTTCAAAAGATTCAGCAATTTTAACATAAAAAGTCTTGTTAGCGACTGAGATGAGAATCTTTTGTCACCTATATGGGGAACGTGGATGGTGCTACTTACCTCATTAGCATTTTAAGTAATAGGAATGACAATTGCATAAAGAGAATCTGATAGAGGGGGAAAGTTTTCTTAGTAACTATTTATATTTATTTATATAGTTCACACAGGCATGTGTATTTCTTTTTTCTCAGGATAGGCTTTATTCTTGTAAGAATTTCTGCTGATGGTTTTCTTCCTTTGATGAGGTTTAACCACCACATTATATCTCTACAAATTTGAATTCAGTCAATTTTGAGAATACCGGAAATTAATGGTGTAGCTGCATGGTGATTAATATGAATAATGTCCCTCTTTACTGCAAGTTCTTAAGTAATCTTTGTAATGGTTACTGTCTTTATGCTTGGAGAAATTGTTAAGAGTGAGAAAAGTAGCTTACTTATACCACAGTGTTTTCTTGGAGGATATCTAAACAGGATTTGCACTATCATTCAGCTGAGCTTTAGAAACAGACATTTATTTATGCTTCAAATACAATTTCAAAATTTCTTAAAATTATTCTAGATATGTAACAGTTGCCTATGTCAAAGAATAAGAACTTTTATTATCCATTTTCCAGGGTTGTTCTTTTGCTTTCTTTTGTGCTCAGGTTACAATAAAGCTTGACAGTTAATTCAATTTAGGAGATGCCTATATTGGATGGACTGGCATATCAATCCAATGGAAAAGCTCTTCCTGGGAAAAATAGCTTTTTTTTAATTAAACAGGTTATCATATATGTAATGATAAATAAAAACTTGGTATTGCCATCTTTAACAGTTTAATATTGTCTTCATATATGTAATGTTGAAGAGAAGAATTCATTAATTGCTTTTCTCAGTTACACTAGATTGCTCTCACTAAAATGTACTTTTAATAATTCACATAATTTTCATTAACCTTTTGGTACTTTATTCATCTTCATTAGAGCAACATCATACAATCAAACCAATATAAAATCATAAACAGACTATTTTAAAGGCATAAATGAATAGAAAGTCATACAAGAAAGGACAGATTTCAATGAGATCAAATCTTCACCTTTCCCCTCACCCTTTTCACCAATTCACTCTACCTGAGCATTTCTTGCTATTTTTTTGCATTTCTATATGGCCTCCCATTCTGCTCCAATTCATTAACATGAGGAACTTGAAAACTGGTTTATGGCTGCAATCCCAGCTTCTTAGAAGATGTGAAAAAGAAGCACAGATCTGAGTAACATTTTTGATCTGACACTGATTTTACAATACTGTTATTCTGCTGATATCATTAGACTTTCCTATTTCTGTCGCCACATTTGCATCCTGGGAGCTGAATTGGGCTCTCCAAATCTGAGAAAAATGTTCCCCTTTTGATGATTAAGTCATTGCTTTTTTTATAAAACGAACATACTGCTTTTTTCAAAATGTCAAGCTTTATTTTGAACCATATTCCTGAGTTTTATGCTACAACACTTTGTTCTGAGCCTTGATGATGTGGATATTTATAAGGAATTTGGCAAAGTGGAAGTGTATCACAAAAAAAAAGGATGCTTGCTGAACAGGGGAACACCTATATTTACACATGCTCTTTAGCTGTCTGAACACAGAAAACATAGGTGAGATGTCATGGACAGAGTCATGCACTTCACTTGTAAAAGAGAAGCAATAATATGCTTTATTGATATAAACAGTGAGTTAAAGCTCAATGATAAATGCTACAGTGGTTTAACAAGATTGTATGGCAAGGTACACTTGAGTATTTACTGCATAGAAGACAGGGTTAGACAAAACTGTCAGGGAGATTGCTGTTGAGTCATGAGGTTCAGAAATCACCACTTTGCTTTCTATGTTACCGTCCATCCCCAAAGTCCAGCATAAGTGCATAAGCTGGGTGCAGCCACCACAACCCCCACCCGTGGTTGGAGGGGGCACACCAGCACATAGGATTATAATCACCTTCCAGAGATTGATTTCTTTATTTTAATCTCTGGTTAAATGCACACTTCAAGATGTCACAAATATGCTTGTCATCCTGAGAACATCTGGGAAAGTTGTCTTGTTGGGAGGTGCTCACAGGGAGGTTTAAAGAACAAAACATTAAATATGAGAACAGTATTGTGCCTATGTGAGAACTTGTGGTTCTCTTGAAATCATTCTCTCTAATAAGACAACAAAAGAGATCTTAAAACAAAGGCTTTGAACTGACTTGAAGTTCAAATTCTAGATTTCTAGAAGATATTCCTTCTAAAGACACCTAGAAGAAAGGAAGTAAAACCATTGAAACAGGGATTTGGAAGAAGACCTGTTTTTTCATTCTTGATGTACAAGATTTCCTCCTGAGGCGGAAAATTTTTACATGTGTACATAGTGGAGACTAAAAACAAGGCTAAAAGAAAACCCAGTTGAAAGCTTAAGAATTATAGCTTGAATCTGAAAAAGTCTTAATAGAATCTTCATTTATAAGGCCTCTGAATTACATCTCTCTAGCTTTAATTTTATGCATCTTTAATCTCTATAGGTTCAAAACAAACACTTCACTGATCGTAAACTACAAGGAATCTGTGCATTTCTTTGGATTAAAAAAGGGGGTTAGCTTTGTTTGGTTTTGGGGTTGGGTATTTTTTGGGGAGTAGCTTGTTTTTTTTTTGGTTTTAGCAGGAATTAGACATTTTCTAAAAGAATAAAATTAACCTTATCTCAGAATTATAGAATAAGGTGGGTTCTCTTCTTCTCGCAATAAGGGGACATCAGTTCTGTATATATTCATTTGTACTGCTGATTGTTTATCAAGACCAGATTTTCTTGAGAATATCAGGATATGGGACTATCATCTCTGGAGTTAGCCTCTGTTGAGATAATAATTTAATTAGTAATATGATTCACTATTTAAGTAGAAAAATTGCTTATGTTTGTCAGAAGATAAAATGCAAATAACGTCATAAACCTAGCATATATATCACTAAGATACATTTTTGAGCTAGGAGAGAATAAATAAAGAATAAATATTAAACTGAAAGAAAGCCTACCATAAAAAAAAAGGAGAGGGAATGCCTGTAGAGTAGTTAAGGTAACAAAACAGATGACAAATGACAATATGCATGTTAATGGACACCAATCAATTTATGTTCTTGAACTTACTTTGAAGGACATCACATCAAGAATGTCTCACAGAACAAATGATGATCACCTGATGGTAGTCGTTTCCTGGAGGGAATTCATATCTAAACCAGCAGAAGTATTTGTGAAAAAAAAAAAGAATTTTCCATACTAATCAAAATAGGGAAGGAAACAAACCTGTTTATGATGAAATTATTTTCAAGGAAAGAAAAAAAACATAGCAAGTTAGCTGCGGATGGAAAACCTATCTTGAAATTCACAAAGGAAGAACAGTCTGAGTTTTCTGGGAATTTAGTTTATACTTCTACTTTTTCAAGGCTGAAGATATATGTAGCTGGTTTATATTGGTCTTGTGACCTCAAAGAAAGATGAAAATATGCAACATTTTTTTTTGCATTTTGAGGTTTTGGGGGTTGTGTTTTTGTTGTTGGTTGGTTGGTTTTTTGGTTGGTTTTTTGTTTTTTGTATGGTATTCCTTTTTAAAGTCTTCAAGAGAGGAAAACCTATGTTTTGAATCAAACACGTATGTAAATAACTGCAGCATCAGTGATTGCCTCAGGATACAGATGTATTTCTTGAAAAAAAATGTAAATACACTACTGCCATTGCATGTCAGTCATGTGTTGACATGTGTAGCGAGTATATAACTACTGACAACACATAGTAATGAATTGCTCTTGTATAGCTCTATGCTATACTATAGCTGACATTCTTTAGAGGTTTTGCAATCCATAGACATGTTGGAAAACCCTGACATCAGCTTTAATTGTTCCTTTCCTCTGATGCAGTGGGTGCCATTAATCTCTTAATCAGATGCTTCAGATAAGTAGACAGAGCCCATAGTCTTAAACCTAAAAGGAGTTTTATGGGCTGCTTCAGCAGGGTTAGCCAGGTAATTAGGAATTCAGAACAAAGTCGAAAGTGTTTGTAGAAACATTGTTTAGTGATGTTGAGTAGTGAATGCAGCCATAATACATTAAGTTAAATAACTACAGTATACTTTTGTGTTTGAATTGTTTTTCTAAAACAAATATGCAGTTGTTACTTTGCCTTGCTTTCATGAATATTTGAAATGTAAAGATCTTCATAGGAATACGCTTTTTATTTTGAAGTAGGGGTGGTCTGTGTACCGAAGCGCACAAGCTGTTTTCATGTTCTCTCAAGTAAATCACAATTTGATGGGTGAAACCATAAGTCTTCAATTCATAATTGCCACAGTGAAAATAATCTATCATCTGAGCATAACTCCCACTAGGAAACTCTGAATATTTACTGTATTTTTTTCATCGTTTCGGAAGAAAAACCTTACAAAATATATAGATCTCTCGTCTATGTTCAGGTTTGCCTGCCAGACTGAGATAAACTCTGCCTTCTACGCATTTCATTTCTCTGTTATATATGTTGATCAATATATAGGTCACATTTTTCAGATTGACTTAGGAGCCTTAAGACCAAGTTTCACCTAACTTGCATGACTTGGAAGAGGGATTAAGTTTTAACTCCTCCAAACCTGCTCTAATAAGATTTCTGGGTTTTTTAAGTATTGTTTGACCCTAGAACCAAGATTGAAGAACTAATTATGGTGTAATATGTTTATAGTTTTCTCTAAAAATGGTAGAGCTTAAATAAGGAAATGGAGAGGGAGGGACTGTACATTTGCCGTAAGGAACTTAAACTTTCATCTGGAGTGAGAGGACTGAAGTTGAGATGTCTTCACTTGAATTACTGGAAGCTAATGACTAGGATCATCTATTCAATTTGGAAAGACTGGGAATAGAGACAGCTTCTAAAAAAGCTTCCTACTAATATGCTCAAAAGTTATACATAGCCTCAAGTTTCGATTCATTGGTTCAGTGTCGTGCTAACTGAGGCTAATCAGTTTTGGTTTCAAGAAGGCTGGCATCTGGTTTACTCAGAACATAAGCAGAACGTGCTCATGTCTGTTTGCCAAACTCTGCATATCTGTATTAGACATCTTGAAATCAGTATTGTATATAATTTTTGGCACGTGTAGCTTTTCTGCATTATTAGTGAGCTTGTTGAGTCAGTACTGCAGTACTTTCAGTATCAGTGGTGATGCATTAATCCTTTGCAAAGACCAGCACCTGGAGTGCGGAACACTTAAATACCTTCTTTAAATATTTATTTTGAATCACTAAGAAAGGTTTACCAATTGCAGAACTCTGTGCTGGCATCCTGACTGTGCACGATCTTCACAGCATATACATTAGAGGAACTGACTTCCATTTTATAGCTCCTTAAGGGATGCTAAGCATTAACGGTCTCCACTAGATTCATGAGGCTTCAAAGTGCTCAATAACTTCAGTATTATGCTGTTAATGAGAACTCTACAGGGATAGATTAGTCATTCATAACCAGTTAAGATTTTGTGTACTATGTGTTTGTTTCCTTTTAGGAAAAATTTACTTATACTTTTGTATCAAATATAAATAAGAAAAAGTGAAAAAAGCAGATACATCTTTAAGGTCCCATGGTCATAGACATGCTATTTGTGAGATTATCAAGTATTTATTCTCTGACAATTCTCATTTATATTGGCTGGGTTCTCGGAATAATTTGTATGCTATATTGCAATTATTCCACTAGGAATTGCTTTGATGGTAAAATTTAAAATTAATGTATTTATTCAGGTCAGAAACAGAATCAGCAAACTCCAAAATGCATGCTGATAAAAATGGTTTTTAATCTCATTAGATCAGTATAAGCTAAAAATATCTATATTGATATGTGCATACATTGAGATACGCTTTGGTGTAGTAGCAGGTGATTGCCTCTTAACTTGTTTCAGCCTTTTAACTCTCTTAAAGTCCTGTTAAGTTATGAATGCTGGGAAACTAGATTGATCAGAAAGTACAGATCTAGAAGGAGAATACAAGGGTGGTGGTGGTGGTTGGGGGGTGTTATTTATTTACTTCTGTTTATTTATGTAGTTTCCAAGATGTCCTTAGAACACTGCTGTATTGTATAACAATGAGATCTTAAACAAGGCATGGCTGAAGAAGTGAAAATAACTTTACCTCATAGGATATCAATCTATATATAAGTACTATAAATGAGTTATACTTTAAAATGTCATAGAACAAATTGCTACTTTTGCAAAACCTGAGCAACACTTTAATTCCAGATTTGCTGTGTTTTTTTTTTATTATACTTTACTTCATAGGAGGAAAAAAAACTCATAAGAAATATTGCAAGACTGCAGAACTAAGCAATCTTTAGAAGTTCAAGTTGTTTTGCTAATGTAAGCAGATTTTCACATATCTGTCCCAGCTTTCTTTTTCTCTTTCTGGAATCAAATTTGTGTCTAACCCTGATCATCTCAGATCTTCAGTGGTGTAATTTCTTTCCTATACTTGATGGCCATGACTTGTCTCTGATTCAAAAAATGCTGCTAGAATAAGCTTTATGGATTGTTGCTTTGTTTTGTCATCTTCTATTGCTCTTTATCTTTTAATTGCTTTCATACAAATTTTTTGTCAAGTATGCATGTTCCTGCAAACTTACTTTTCCTTGAACTCTGTCGAGATGTTTAATCTTTACATTTTAAGATGGGCATGTTTCCATCTGCTCCATCATTATGACCAATTCTCTGTGTTTGAAAAGAATGATTGAACCTTCTCTGACTCTACAGAAAAGCATGATTGTCCATCCATCATGTCATCAGCTTATCCTTTCATGTGTTCAAATGTGGTGCTATTTCTATCTTTATCCTACCACAATGCAAGCTAACAATGACTAGGCAAGAGGTAAAATAGATTCACCATTCTAACAGTCATTTCTGCCTCTCTACCTGTAAGTGACCCTCAAATCCCTTTCAGCTATCATATCATTAAAGCAGGGTCATTTAGCATATTTTACACAGTTCCTTGTGAAACACAGCTCAAGATACCTGGCCTCCATTCTCATCACAGCTTTTTAAAAGGAGCTGGATTTGAGCTCTTTGTAGGTGTCTGTATTTGGAATACAATAAGCTTTAATTTACATCCATTATCAGTAAGTGATCTCAAAATACAGGTCTTATAGGTGGAAAACTATTATTATCTAATATTTCTCCTTTTTTTTTCATAGCAAGGTAAAATAAAACTGTTGCCTGCAGCCAGCCAAAGAAAATTTTAAAAAAGAACTTTTTTTGTCAAAATCAGTAAACATTTCAGGAATATTCCAATTTCAAAATATTTTCATGAGGAGAAAGATTCCTATAGTTAGTTTCAGAATTGTGGAAATACTTTATTCCAATGATGCTCTTTCAGGCATTTTGGTTTTATTTGACTTTATGCTAATACATGTGTGATATTTTACTATCCAAATTTAGATATTAAACAGGTTCATTTGCATATTTAAATATAAAGCATTTATGCTATAGAAAATACAAGGGATTTTTTTTTAATGTTATTGCAGTGCTGAATTACATTTGCCTGTTCCCACCCTTCATAATTCTTGTTTTTTTTTTTCACAAAATACCACAGTTTTCTGGAAAGCAGAAAATCCTGCTATTAGAATCATAGAATCACAGAATAGTTAGGGTTGGAAAGGACCTTAAGATCATCCAGTTCCAACCCCCCTGCCATGGGCAGGGACACCTCACACTAAAGCATATCACCCAAGGCTTTGTCCAACCTGGCCTTGAAAAATGAGTCCAGTCCTGTGTTTTATATTTTATTTTCTTAATTTATGCTGGCTGCTTGTTTCGGTAAGGAATTATATTTTATTCCACAAGGATATTTTTTTTGTTATTGCTCAGCCCTACACAAATGTTGGCATGTAAGTCTCATTCATATGTACCATCTTCAAATTCCAAGAACTTAGAGTTCTGAGAAGTTTCTTGTAACTATATGTGTATATGTCTGTGAACACCCAAAGGTCAAAAATTGCTTATAAGCAACAAATACACAGTGATATCTTTTCTTTGTCTTTCTGATATAATTCAGCACAAGCTTGGAAGTAATAATTGAACAGCACTGAGTAAATACTACTAGCAAAAAATAAGAAATATTTTTTTAACATATTCTACAAATCTAATTAAATTGAATTAAAAAATCTCTTATAAGAATTTGGAGTCTATAATAAAACTTCCTGAATTTAGCATCTGGTTAAAAATTCTGTGGCTACATGCAGGGACCTCTTTGTCAACAGTTCCCATGAAAAACAATAGGGACATACAGGTAGGCAGTGTGAGTCTGCACCCAAGTCAGTGTAGTAGCATTCTCATACTGGGTGGGTGATTTATACATAGAAATCAGCTTTGCAAAGCTCTTGCATAACATTTACCTTCAGTGTCTGAGACTTCACTTTGTCAATAGTTCTTAGTATTCTTATTTCTGACAGAATAATAACAAATGATTGCAAGAAAAAAGGCCAGGGTACTAGTTCTTGTAGAGACAAAATGGCTCCTATTGACTGTAAGTGTTTTTGTTTGATGCACTGTTCCCCAGATGCAAAATAAATATTTTAAAAGTTTGTACTGCATTCCTACTCCCTGAGTTATGCATTATAGAAAAGGGGGGAGGGGCTTCTTGAGGTTTTGGGGTTTTCTTTTTTTGGGGAAGGGGCGGGTTGTTGAGTATTTTTTTGTGGGGGGTGGTTCATTTTCTTTTCCCTTGGTCTCTGTTTAAAACCTGCTGCTTTAACTGCAATATTCTTTTCCACTCTTTGTAAATAAGATCTGTTCTGCTAGATTTTTCTTTACTGTTTTACTCCATTTTACTGTGGAAAAAAACAGTTATGTATTACTTGCACTAGCCCACATCAAACTTTTAGGCGTTTCTTAAGTCTATGAAGTCACAGGGAGAAAATAAAGGGAATAATGCCTTTTTCCATGTTCACACTAAAACAAGTTGTACTTTGGAATTTATTCGGTAACTTTCCAAAGAACTTCTGCTGATTTACTTTAAATTTGGACTCAGCTGATGTCTTCAAGATCTTCAATTCACAATCTGGAAATTATATGTGTATATATTCACCAAAGTTTTTAATGTGAAAAATCAACTTTTTCCATGATGAAGGACAGCTGACCTGGAGGAACGTTCTCAAGAAGCTGTATATACAGGAAATGTATTAACTCTGCCACTAAGGTCTCGCTGCTCTTCACAGATAAGAGATTATCCTGAACTGCCTGCACTGCAGTGCTTGCCCACAGAACAGGGCTCCTTTCCTCTTCTGTTTTCCTCTTCTGCTCTTCCTCTTCTCTTTCCTCCTTCTTCAGAGGCTCAGTCACTGTATCACAGCTGACTTCAAGAAAATAGCTTGAGCAAGTTGTAATGGATTTGATGTCTTATGTTGCGGGCTTTTGAGCGCAGTTTGTTAGTCATCAGTACTAATAATGTCCTGAGCTGTTATTCAGGAGATGAAAAAGAAGGTGCTCAAAAGATATTGTTCCACTTTCAACCAGGTTCAAATACTGTGGGAGGGGAGAAGAGGGAATTTGTTTACCAAAAGATGTGTAGCCAATTGTTATTCTTAAATTCACTGAACATTATTCTTGATTTAAGGAATGTCAATTAGCACTGTGTCTACTGTCTTACTCCATTGGCTCAGATCTATTCTTTCTATAAAGTGAATCATGGCAATTTTATCACAGAAGTGATGCCTTTGATTGGTCCAAGAAAGATGGTATTTTCTCTTTAGAACTGGAATACACTCTGAGAGGTCTTTAAGTTATTTATCATTTTTCATATTTTTTCCATCTTTTTTTGGCCTATAATTAAAATCTATTGAAATTCAAAGGTACTTATGGAGGAGCTGCTTTTTCAATATTTGAGTCCTCTAGGTACTTCATAATTTGGGGTTTAATAACATAAGTGACAAACCAGCATGTAAATACCATCTTTTAGGAAAAAAAAAAGAGAAATAGTGAAGGCAGACACCATTCTATAATATCTCTTCTGTAGTGATGAAGACTTAATTCATTTATCAGCCTCTGGGACTGTTGACTGAAAAAGCTTATTCTGTTAGAAGTAAAACCTCCCAATGAAACCAAGGATTTCACCTGAGTAAGAAATATAAAGACAAGTTCCCACTTGGATTGGCCCCTCCTAAGTCACATGATATGCTTGTAAATTTATTTTATATATCATCCAATGAAAGCAAGAGGTCAAGTTTGTTTCAAAAGACACTGTAAAAGCACATCAAGAACTGTGAGAGTTTTGAGCTAATAAGTCTGACATCTTTAAGTAAGTAAATATACTTGCCTAAAACATCATTGTATGAGGTCTACTCAATAGCGCATTTTAAAACTGTGTTTTTAATTTCCAGCAACTGTTAAGGATTTATGATGCTTGTGGATTGGCTAATACATAAGATATTCAGGATAGAAGATATGTTCTCTGGCTAGTGATAAGGAGGGGTGATATTTAGGGATTAAAAGTGGCCATAATTAGGTGAGAGCTACTTTTTCTTTTATACAAATGATACTTATCTGAAAATTCAGTAGTTTCAGAGTTCGTGCAAGATGATATCACACTGTTTACAGCCTTACCTGAATGTATTTACTACACTTCTGACTCTGTCAGTGTTTTGTGGACAAAATGACCTAATGGATAATTATTCCATAATTTATCCATTGTATTAATTCACATAGGTATTGTTGAGATTTGTTCTATCAATGTGTGTAACAATGTCTATTCTTGTTTTATTCCAAAGCATGATTTGTTTTTTTTTAACTGATGATCACAAAAGACATTTTATGGAGCTTATGAAGTTGATAAAATGTCCCCACTCCAGGTAATCAAGAAATTCAGAATGACAAAATAAAAATTTCAGATAAAAAAATAATCTCAACATCTACCAGTAAATTCTGATGCTGTGCATGTGGCATCCAGACATACAGTGGCAGTTCAGTTGAACCACTGCTCTATAGAAACTGAACTCAGAATTGGTACAGCTGGATCATCATGTTCCACTTGGAAAGGAAATAAACACTTTAAAACTCAGTCCTCAGTTCTGAGTGGAATAAAACCTGGAGCTGTAAAAATTATCCGTACCAAATTGCTTTTCAGGCAAACTGTTTCAAAAATGTTGACTTGATCTGCCTATTTGTTCCTATTTTATTTTTTCCTGTTGGAAATTGGATTCTAAGTGAAATTATTATATGAAACATTCTGATTTCCACATAATGATCTATTGTAATGAAATACAGTCTGAGCAAAAAATATTATGAACATGGTAACTTAGTTATAGTTGCCTATTGTTAATACATTTTAATTCTTGGTTTTAAAGTTTTTTGAGATTTTGCTACAGACTGCTAGTGAAATATGCAAACAAATTAGAATGATGTTTCTTTTACAGAGATAAGAGAATAAGCAAAAATGTCAAACTGTAATTTCAGAATTTGTTTATCTCTGTGGTTTTTTTTATTTAAGTATGTTATTTTGTATGCATTTGTAGTGGATTTTGAAAGTGTTAGAGATCTTAACATGTTTTTATTTTTGTTAATCAAGATCTGATAAAATATACAGTAATATACTGTTATTTCATGCACTAAAGCTAGTAAAAATAAAAATAAAATATTAAGATCTTCCTTATCCTTTATTGATAAATGTGGATATATTCATGTTGGCTTTGCAGATAAATATCATTGAATTTAAAAATTGTTGCTTATGTGCATGTTTATGTCTTGATGCTATATCTATAAATATGTGTGTATAAATATTTATATAACATCTATTCACCCTAAAGCTGTAAAGTTGTATTTTGACAGTTGTCACATCATTTCAGAGTTAGTTTCCCTTTTCTTCACATGCCTGATCAGAAAACCATGTGATAAAACTTAGAAGCTCAATCACCCCGTTTCCTTTGTGTAATCTCCTGAATGCTTTAAGTGTCCCTGTGTATTTTGTTCCACAGGAATCTTGCAAGGACTATTACCCTCATGATCACTCGGAGTTGTATTCATCCCTCATTAAATTAAGAAGTTTAATGAGTATATTAATAGGAAAACAAAAATGCTGAGTGTATGTTAGCTGTGGCTTCCTTTACAAACCAGGAGGGATTTCTATTTGTTATTAATTTTAGAGTGATTAATTTATTTCTGCCAGTTTTCTTCTCATACTTGTGAGCATTGTTGTCTGTAGTCCTTCCATTGACCTCTTTCTTTTCTTCCAGTTCCATGATTAATTTATATGAATGCGTACTACACATAATTCTGTCCTAGTGATAGCTTTTCTGTATTTACTTATTTCTGGTTTAAGGTCCCTCAGCTCCTACTCAAATTATTGTTCTGGTGGCACCCTGGCAGGTTTGTCTTAAGAGATCAAGCATGGAGCATCAGCATTGGCATAATTTGCTGCTCTGAATTACAGACTCAGTATAGGTTCTGACACTTAATCTCAGCCCTTTATGAATTCCATGAAGTGGCAGTGTACCATCAAATGTAAGAAGTTATGCATGCTGTGTACTGATGCATAAACCTATGAGTTTAGAAACCCTTTTCTCCATGACTGATATGTATGTAGTACTTTCATGAAGCATGATTGTTAGCACAAGATATAGTGGAAGCAGCTACAAATAACGGAAAGTAAACTACAGCTAAAAGTATGTTCTGGTATAACAACTGTATCTGTTGTGACCTCAGTTAGGGTCTGTTGAGCATAGTTTCTGCTGCAATTATGATACCAGCTATAAGGCACAGCACTGTGAGTGCTTTAAGGGAACTATTCTTCAGACTCTTTTTATTAACACTGCTAAGGCATCAGGCAGCATGTCCACTATGTCCAGGAAATATATTGGCAGTAAGACGTATGATTTCTATGTTACTTTTAAATAAAACTTGATGAATATTAGCAAAAGATACTATATTTTTGTATTTTCTAGATAACAAATTGACCCTGTGCTTTTGAGTATTCACAAATTTCATAAGAAAAGCCCAAATTTTAAAAATGCACTACTAATCTGTATCCTGGGCTGCATCAAAAGGAGTGTGACCAGCAGGTTTCTGGTTCTGGTTCTCTGGAGGAGATCTTGCCCCTCTACTCTCGTGAGACCCCACCTGGATTACTGTGTGCATTTCTGGTGTCCTCACCAGAAAAAGGACATGGAGCTCTTGGAGCAAGTCCAGACAAGGGCCACGAGGATGATCAGGGGACTGGAGCACCTCCCAGATGAAGACAGGCTGAGAAAGTTGGGGCTGTTCAGCCTGGAGAAAAGAAGGCTGCGTGGAGACCTCATAGCAGCCTTCCAGTATCTGAAGGGGGCCTACAAAGATGCTGGAGAGGGACTCTTCATTAGGGACTGTATTGATAGGATGAGGAGAAATCGGTTTAAACTTAAACAGGGGAAGTTCAAGTTAGATATTAGGAAGACGTTCTTTACTGTGAGGGTGGTGAGGCACTGGAACAGTTCGCTCAAAAAAGTGGTAAATGCTCCATCCCTGGCAGTGTTCAAGGCCAAGTTGGACAGAGCCTTGGTTAACATGGTCTAGTGTGAGTCACCCCTGCCCACAGCAGGGGGTTTGGAGTTAGATGACTTTTCCAACCCAAACCATTCAATGATTTTGCAATTTATTTAATACAAGTAACAATGTCTGTAGTATTTTTAGTCTCCACAATATGATTTTCATTTGCCAAATTGCTTATTTTAACTAATTAGCTTTGTCTAAATAATTATGCTGCTGTGAATAGATTTTAAGCCCCACTTTGATCCTTACTGGAAAATCAAGCCATCCAAGATGAAAATACTTGAGTCAAGCTTATTTTTACTATTTCCTAAAATAAATAAATAAAGGAAAAAGTCATCATCTTTGCCATTATCTTCGCACATTAGTACTTTGCAAAATAAGTCTGCTGATATGAGAAATACATGCTGAATTGGTTTTATCTTTCCTGTTGCTGTTAGTGATGTGAATATGTAAAAGATTAATTCTGGGACCTTTCAAGACATGCTACTACTTCACATTTTTTAATTTCAAATTCGCAAACTGTTCTTTATAAGAATATTTCCTTGAGAAATGATTCATGTGATGTGCAATTAAATATCCACATAATAATTTTATAGTGGCACTAAATTAACCCTGACTATTAGATAGCATTGAGCTATTACTGATTTTTAGATTACCTTCTACCTGAAAATCCTTCCCTTATAGATTGACAGCATATAGTGCATTTTCACAGTTCCTTAAACCTGGTAATTTTTTTCATTATACAGATATTATTAACTGATGAAAGCTGCCCTGGGAAGAAGAAAAAAAAAAGAAAGAAAGAAGGTAAAGGGAATATATTTATATTTTTATATTTTTATGGGGAATGTTCCTTTCTGAGTGTCACTTGTTCTACTAAATTACAGTAGGCCTGATTTCCATTTCCAGATCAAAATACAAGCAAGCTGGAAAGTTTCCCCAGAAAGCTCTGTAACCAGACACTGTTAATTTAAACTGTAGCTCCATGATTCAGTAATATTCTTAGAGTGAAGTTGACAAGTGATTTCTAGCTATCCTTGCATGACTTACCATATACAATTGGCCTGTTGTGATGGAAGAGAGAATGTAACATGGTGTCTCAACTGCGCCATGAACAAAGACCTGCAGGAGACAGGCAGATTGTGTAGAACTTAAGCCAAAACTGGGGAATCCATTTGCCTAAATAGAGTTCTCAGCCCTCTTCTCCTTTCCTTGCCAGGAGAACACTGGCAGCAGAGCTGACTCCATGCTTTGTTTTCTCTGGTTTCAGTAGGCAAGTTGTGCCATGTGTCCTTGTGAGATGATGATTGCAGTCTCCATGTGGGCTCCAACTACTGCTCTGTGAAAAATTAACATCTCTGAGATCTGTGTCCAATACATAAATTATTCACGGGACTGTCACATAAAGGTATGACTAAAGCCTATCTTGCAGTGTTGACTTCAGTTCCCTCTTCTTTTACAAGAGGACTGTTGATTGCATACTGAGAAAGGGGAAAGTATTAGCACATGATCATCTTTCCTCTCCATTAAGTTTATGCACTTTGACTTCACTTTACAATGCACAGCATGGTGGAGCAGAGACTCCTATAGAGAGCAGTGTTACTCTTGCATAACCTATACCACTGATACGGTTAAACACGCTTGCATAAATTTTTGGAAGTCACTTACTGCCTTGGAGTTTGCTAATAAAAGTTTCAGATAAAGCAGTGATAACAAGAAATTTTTATGTTTAGCTCATTAAATGGTCCTGACAAAAAAACTTCTAAACCACTAAATTTAAAATTAAGCATGCATTGTGTCCAAGGTGTGTTTTATCAAGAGACGACGAAAGAACTGAAATGAATTAAAGATGGATTGTCAGTGCTGTTTTTCTGATTTTGTTTTGTCTTCCATTGATGAATTTTACATTTCCACATGGAATTCTTCCATTTCAGTTTTAAAGAAATGAACTGTATTTTATGGAAAATTATGAAATTTAGCACACATAGGTCAGGACCATAATGACTACTTAAAGCAATTTCTGGGTTTTTTTTTGTTAGTTTATGTGATTTTTATTTTGCCTATTTGTACCAATATGTAAGAAATCTTATTCATCCAAGAATTTACTGTTTTTAAGCATGGCTTCTTAACAATCAGTATGTGAAGTTATTTTGGAGTAGAAACAGGACTGATGCAAGTAATGCAAACTCAGTGTCTCAAAGCTAGTTTTAAAAGACAGATCTTCATTCATCATGTCTCTTGAGACTTTACACACCTGTTAATAGCACTTGGCAGTGGTTTTCTTCTGCTTTCTTCTCCCTTTTCTTGTTAAAAATTGATCATACAGATTTGCATGAGGAACAGAGATCTTTTCCAAGTGCCAAAGAATGTATGATGATAATTCTTCAGTTCCCTGTGTTTACAAAAAAAAAACCACACTTAATCTCACTTTATATGTGTTATAAGAAAAGAGTCCTCTCTGCATTCAGATTCACTAGATCAAAAATTATTTTCATAGAACCACAGAATGGTTTGGTTTGGATAGGACCTTAAAGATCATCCAGTTCCAACTCTTCTGCTGTAGGGGTTGGTTGGTTTTTATCTGTGGCTTCTGGAAAATCAGTGGAAGATTTGGTTTCTTAACAGAGGGTACTTTCTTAGGTTGTGCTTTTCTGTTTCTAAAGGCAACTTGAGCATGTTATCAGATTATAACTGATGCCAATTTCCGTGCAAAAATGGCCACAAGGTCACACAATGTTTTCTAAAATGTCATTCCATGACTTAAAGCCCATCAGCTGTGTATTCATAGGTGATGTTTCTAAAAGGAAACAGCAACAGAAGAACCACAATGCAGAACCATATGGATTTTTGTGCATGTGCTGTTAGCACAGAGCTGCTTCTGCTGTTTGCTTTCCAGCACTTGCAGTCGTTTTGACATGGAAAAATTATCTCTGAGTTAAGCAAGGAAGTTGCCAAACTACTGAATGTAGTTTCCCTGCTGAACAGAAACCTAGGTGAAGTTCCCTGCTGTTCTGCGGAACCTGAGGTGATCACAAGTAATCCCTCAGGTTCCATCTGCTCTTCTGGTGATAAAGGCACTGACTGATTTGGTTGCCTGCTGATTATTTTGCTGTTTTATTTGCTGATTCAAGGGAGGTGTGGTTTGATAGCTGTTTTCAAAATTAGTTTTTGCTTTCTGGAATTCTTGATGGGAATGAACCTTTTCTACAAGTAGTCTCTGCAGTCCTGAAAGCTTTCATTATTGTTAAACACAGCAGGACCTTTGCTTAATATGGGAGTATTTTGAATCTGCCACAGAGGTCCCATGTTCAGGAGATACATGTATACTGCTGAAGATGCATCTGCAAATAATGCTGTGTATGAGTTTTTTCAGCTTGTCATTATTTTGTTTATTTAGTATTAACAACTTGCTAACAAGAACAAGCAGCACATTTATGTGAGCTATGATATGAAGTTATATTTCCACAAAGAAGTAATGCTCTGGCTGTTTTTGTAAATGTTGATAGTTTAATAACAATTTCTATTTGAAATTAAGATTTTAATAAAAATTGTGATGATCATTGATATTTTGGAGAAAAAAATTATCATTGCAGATGTGTTACTCATAAATGCAAGGTATTGGATGGTACACTTCCATAACTTAAAATGTCTTGTAATTAGAAAGAAGTAACGCTTACATTAAAAGCTGTAGGCAAATATTTTCTGCTAGTTTCAGCTGAAGAATTTCTATCAAGTGCAAGTTTACTGAAATGAAGCAAGAAAGAATTTGGTCAATCATGTTTTACAGAGAGGTACGTAAATGTGGTCTTGAAATGCCAGTTTCCTGTACAGAGGCTCTGCATGTGTAAGGGTTTCAAATCCAGAGATTTCATTTTCACAGAAAGACAAATTTATATTATTAACCATCGTATGTCAAATAATGTTAATACTGAATAAATGTGTTCAAAGGCAACATGCAGTGACTAGATTTTAAATTATTGGTCTGCATTATTACCTGGCAAAAAGTGAAAAAGGAATTGAGTGCTTTCATAATTTCTAAATAGAAATTGTGTTCCAGTTGTTTTTTCAAGCATTTTATTCTTTTTGGAACCCTGATACTGATTCGAGCTATTGGAATGCTTCCAGATATTGGTTACAGAGACATAAATATCTAAAAAGTTTAAATAATCTACAGGGCAGACAATAAAAATCACTTTTAATGGTTGATTCTTGCTTGCCTTCCACTGTTAAGGCACTATTCCACAGGTTAGTCCTTGTTTTGGTTAAAGAAGTGAATGAGTATTCTAATGTTGTCTATTTGTTTTAAACGTTGTGTGGTTTTCATTCATCCAAGAGCTATGTTTTTTGAAACCATCTTAATGGACCCAAATTTTGAGTGCAAATTATAGATATAACTTCATTCAAAGACTATAGGTAGTAAATTGGAGTTTAGTTTATTCATCTCTATCATGAAAAATATTCAGCAGAACAGTCAAGCTAAATATTTTCTTTTAAATGCTGTTTCTCTTCTGTATGTTACTGAGTAGTAATTTCTTTAACTTTTTAACAAACGGTGAGGGTATCTGTCCTCTTCATTTTCAGTTAAAGTTATAATAAAGAGATCATTCTGCTGATAGCTACTTTCTGTCAGGGTCATATGGTTATTTTTTTTTTTATCTCCTAGCTGCTTCTCTTGATTTAGATGAAACACAAAAACATTTCTTCAGCTGTTCAGCAGAAATCACCATGTAAATAAAGCTGCAAAAGCTGGGATGTAAACACTGCATTAACTAAACCAGTACACCACAGTATGCTACTGTTAATATGCTAATATGCAATTAATTAATCCTCTTTCTCCCATGCTGACTAAAACCATTATACAAAACAAACCTATATCACGGCAACATGAGTCACATGGAGTTATCCTTATGAATCTTTCTATTATCAAGAATGTAATGCAAATATTTTCAAAAGTAAGAAGGGAAGAAAGAATGAGTGGTGGCCCACTCATTAAAATATTCCATACAAATCAAATCTCTTAATAATAATTGTACTGCTTTTTCTTTTCATTGCTTAAATACTATTCATTGCACTTATATTCAGGAAATCTAACTCAATATTACTGTGTGAAAGTTATTCATAGGTATACTATATGTTATTGGATATGATCAGCAATCTACCTTATCTGATGAATACCTTGTTAATCTTGGCAGTGCCATTCCTGGACAAGCAGACATCTAATGGCTTAGTGCAAAATTGAAGAGTTTGAGCAAGTTAAGCCAGGACACCTCATCCTTAGTTTCCAGCCTGTACTCAGTGCTGTCTGTAGAAGGTTTTAAATCCTCTTAGAGAAAAGAATTGAACTGTGATTTCCAAATGAAAATGATAAAAACTACTTGATAAAAAGGGAAATATATACATATGCAACTGACAATCTTTGGAATAGAAATCACTGCCTATGCCTGGTGCAGGAAATTCCAACTCTGAATACCAGCTACATGCAACCATAGAATGGTTTGTGTTAGAAGGGACCTTAAAGATTATTTAGCTCCAACCCCACTGCCATGGGCAGGGACACCTTCCATTAGACCAATCTGCTTCAAGTTTCTGTGCAAGTATCCTGAAGAGGGATTCAGTTTAAAATGCCACCTGCACTTGTGTGTTAGGTTCAGTGACTCCCCACTTTCACTCTTGCTAATCCTTTTTTGAGGCACCTAACTCTTCTAATAAATTATGGAAGGAACCTAAAGCAAATTGAAGAATATGAACGTGTTACATGGGCCAGGTACATATGAAATATTTTGTCCTGGTAGCTCTGCCTCCCTCCTCTCTTTGACTATTAGCTTTCTTAATTTTAAGATAATCTTTTTTCAGACTCTAGTTATTTTATCCGTTTTCTTTTTACTGTTTGAGGTGACATTGGCCTATTAGATTATTATATACGTTACTTTTTTTTTAATGATTCAGTGTGCCAAGAAAGACATTCCTTTGTCCCCAGCTATCAATATTATTCACAGGAAAAAAGCATTATGATTTCCAGTCTGGCACTCACACTGTCTTCAGCTCAATAATGAGCTAAAGGATTAGAGGAAGGTTAAAAAGCCCGTTTGGGAAAAAAATCTAACCATGCTTCAGATGATCTCTATAATTTTATATATTTAATGACTTCAAAACTACTATGTATTTACACAGCCCTACCAACAAGTAAGTCTTGTCAAAAAGCTTGGCACAGAATAGTCTTACATTCTTTCTGCTAAATGGTCCCTTATTTTGTAGCAGATATGAGCTTCCATTTTGATATTATGGCTATAACTATTAGCCAATTTACCACTGGCTTGATTAAGCCATGTAGTTTTAGATATCCACTGCTTCAAATTTTTAATTTGGTAATGGAAATATTCTGCAGCCTGTGGTATACATGAGGTCAAACTTTATGATCACGATAATAATCTCTGAATAACTTGTAAATCTACATGGTTGAATCATTTTCTTGAGGCCTGATTTATTATACCATTTTTTCTGAAAAACAATTCTTAAAACATTGAATAAAATATGAACTTGTCTGATGCCAAATTTCTTGAAACAAGTCATTAAGATTTACTATTTCCATTATGAATAATGTCCATTATAAAAGAAAAACATGACTGAAAGGCAAGCATATATTTTCTGTCATAGCACAGCAGTTTGTCTTCAATGACTGATGTTGTTTGCAGTTAGGGAAAGTAATAACAGGAAACCAGCAAGTAAGAATTGTATTTTTAGCAGAAACTTATTGTTCATCACATGCATTATTTTCATTCTTCTATAAAGTGAATGTTTATTACTGTCAATAGTGATGACAAAAAGCCAGCTGACCTCTCCTCGTAACTTAATAAAACTACAAACATTGGTGAACAAATCATAATGTAATAACCATTTAGGACAGGCCTCACCAAAATGTACATATTATGGTGTATGTCATGAAGATGAAGAAAACCTTCCTTATTAAGATGTAAATGTCTCCTTAATGAGAAACAGGAGGAATATGGCTGTAGGATGCACACCTATCTGAAAGTCTTTGAGAACACGCTAGTTTTGGCTTATAGGTTAGCAACTTCATGAGCTTATATCACCTCAGGTCTTCTGGAGGTAGTTTGCAGGTAGTTTAACCATTATCATTCTGTTGTTCTTTTTGTCTTGAGAGGAATATCTTCTATTCTCTTTTTCCCTTTCCTCCTGCTCTGTAAAGAGGAGTGCAACTGTAGTCAGCAACTCCAAGCTCGTAATTAAAGCTCAGTCTCATTTTCCACCCCTCACCCCTACATTGTTTGAGGTACTGAATTGCTCATGACTCAGGGGAACTTGAGCTACTGCTGTCTGCAGGCAACTAATAGTTGGCAATATTCTCAACCTATTTTTTAACCTTCGGGGGGCTGTGGTCACCCACTTGAGAAAAGAATTAAATATTTCCCCAGAAACAAAAAGTTATTATCAAAGCAACAGTAATTTTCTGTACAGTGTCCCATTGGAGGAGTCTGTGGTGTGTCCTCATGTTTGCTTGCTCAGGCTTAGCAAGGGTATTGAGAACCTGCACATGCTGTAGGTGGTGCAGGATCGTATACTGCTGCAGGAAGCTCTCTGAATGAGAAGAGTCCCATACCACGTTTCAGAATTCATGGTTATTTATTTCCAGTGCTCCTTTTCTCTTTAGCCTCACCTGCTTGCTCTGTTAATAGAGACTGTTATCATCTTATCCCTGCTGCTCCTTAGGGTTCAGCTGTGCTTGCCAGAGACCTATATGAGTATTTTCACTGTGTGTAGAAAAAGGTAAGGGAAAAAGCTGAATGGACAGACAGCAACAATTCTTTGTGCCTTCTCAGCTTCCACCTCCAGTCCAAGCCAATCAGTACAACCCATGGCTGTTACAGATCACAGTCTGTGCTCCCTCAAGGTGCCTTCAGCAGCCATTAGAGAGGACGCAGACAGAGCTCCTCAAAATTAAAACATGTGTTTCTTTCACAAATACAGCTTAGAAACCAGAGAAACTGAATTCAATGCAATAGAACACAAGTAAAACGTTCTGCAGCTGAAAGAATGACTACTAGAAAAAGAAAATCCAACACTAGGACTTTAGGACTGAAAACATGTGGTTCAGCATTAGGCCATATTTCTGCTCTCAAAATACGCTATATACTGTTACAATGTGTATGTTTAAGCTGATGAAACTTCCATCAAACCTACTATGAAATATGTGGTGGTGTCTTCTTTTTTCCACATTTATTCCAACTCTTACTTTCTGTCAGTGGAGAACCCTGTCAACTGTTGTGTCTGTAAATAAATATGTGAAATAATTTCATCTAATATGATCCAAGTATTGTAGAAAATAATTTTGCACAACATAAAATAATATGGAGGTACAATATATTCCGATACCTGATCTTTATTATCTGTATATCTCTAATGAGATTTAGATCTGCTTCTTCATTATAAAATAGCTTTAGACAACCTTTGCAAAATAAAAATCAAAGAACACTTCAGGAGCAGAAGAAATAAATTTGTAATGAAGACTCAGTATTCTGTACAGATAATGAATGAAAGTGAATGAAACTGAGTATTTTTCATTGTAATTTTTCATAGTAAAGATGTCATTGTGATAAAAGTATGTTTCTAAATTAGTGACATTTGCAAATCGGTTTCAGATTTATGAGAAAACTGCTGGTGGGAAATAATCCAAGAAAGAAATTTAAAGAATCTGTTAATTACAAAGTACAATTCTTGCTATGTCTTCAGCTACCAGAAATATCTGCTAATTGCTACTGGCAATCCTCTTTCACTTCAGGCTGGTCTAATTAATTTCAAAACACACTTCAATTTCGGAACCTGGATTTCTAGGTTTCAGAAAATTTATTTGCTCTTGATGACTTTAATAATACCTCACATAACATCTAAATCAAGTAGATGTTTTCAGATAGATCACATACCAGGTAGATCCATGGCATGTTTTTCTTCCCATACCCTTCTTTGTTTATATAAAGTACTTCTGATGCACAGTATTTTTGATTTAAATATTTGAGATAACTGTGATTGTAGTTAGGAAATGTTAGGTCTACTTGTACATAGCACACTTAATGATAATTTAAAAACAATCTACTTTTTTTTTAGTGGCATCTATTGATGTACAATTTGTGTTAATTCCTCACCTCATATGAAGGTGAATTATTGCAGAAATTTATTGTATATTGTAATGTTCATTTATATTTTGCATTCTTCAGCTCTTCTTCAGTATTTCACCTTAATTTATATTTTGTGCTGAAGAGTTATCCTAGACCCATCTGTTCTTTTCACATATTTAGAACCTGTATTCTGAAACAAGGGGGACACAAAATGGAATAAATAAACCTTTAGAATTAGTTTTAAGCAATGTTAAATTTGATGGCCTTTTAACAGTAGCAATGCAAAATTACTGAGGTACATGATACATAGGAAAAAAAAATAAAGTACAGCTAGAGAACATACTGAGAATTCTTGTCCAAGATGAATCCTTATAGTTGATGTAGTTTTAAGAAAAACAGTCTAGAAGAACAGGACACAGGGATAAGGAGTATCTGGGAATGGCAGGTGTCCAGGATTGGCTACAGTTAAACTAACTGATAAGTAGGAGGATAGGAGGATTATTATGTCTCTGGTGCTAACGAACCAATTAAACTGGCATAAGCATCTACTGCTGGTGCTTCAAAGGCTGTCAGAAGTGATGAAGATTGTTGGAAGAAGTAAACGACCCGCAGAGACCACCACCACATTTGTGTATGCAGGTAGGGAACTTTCTAGAAAATAACGTAATCCATACATAGTCTCATGAATATGTATGTATGCCCAGGAACTACATAAGGATGGCTTGTGTAGCAATAGAGAGACACACGTTAGGAGGAGCTATCCACCACCTCTCCTGGCGCTGCAATAAAGAATACCTGCTTGTCAGCTTGAAAACTTTGTTGGCAAGTTTGTTTCTCCGAATCAATTGGAAGGCAAGGGTTTCATTTTGAATTGTGTCTCCTATTAGAAATTTTTTTTTCTGTCAGCTGTTTGAGAGGCATATTTGGGGGGTCAGGTGGGGAGGGTAAGAATTCTTAACCACAGCTGTACATTAAACCCAGATGGAGGTGGTATTGATCATTAACACTTATCAACACATCAACTGCTGAAAGACCACATAGTAAGTTGAGGTTTGCACAGGTTTGCAAAACATTATATTGAAAGGTTTTGAAGTGGAATGGGAAAGTATGTTCACATTATTTCATTAGCACTATTTCTATGCTTTCCCACCACAGTGCAGTCAGGTGTGGTTTGGTCAGTTTGTTTGTATATTACCTGCAGAAATTACAGATGTGATGAAGGTGTTCAGCTTTTTTTCTAGCCTGTTCTCATGTGTAAAGGATTTTTTTAATCCGTGTTCAGTTCTGATTGAGAGACTGTTAGTTTTAGACATCTTACAAGTCAAAGAAGTGTTTAGTGAGTAACCTCCTAGTATGCTTTCTTTCAAGTATCTGGCCAATGATCTTCCTTTTAGCCTGAAGCAATAATTGTGCATTTTAACAGTTCATTTGCTTTCACTACACTTCTTGTTTCTTAGCACATTAGATTTTATGCAGCTTTGAAGTAACTCCTTATGATGGTTCAAATGGGCATTTGTATTAGATACAGTGCAGTGGAAGAAATCTCTAATACTGGCTGTGTATATTTTTATAAGGATAAGCAGTATCTATCCATTTAAAATTGATTTATTTATACCTCTCATAGCAATAATAGATGAAGGTATGACATTTAACATAAAACAGTATTTTCCCAATTTGGGTTTTTTGATTCTTTTTTTTTTAACTACAACTACAACCATGAATCAAATACTTTCTGAGGGCTATCAGCACCAAATTGGAGAGGTATATTTACATAATATATTCTTAGCTGTGTCCAACCACAAGAATCATTTCCACAAAACAATTAACACAGATTTCTGAGAAGTCCTTTTGCTTGGGGAATTATGTGAGGATACTATAGCATTCATAAGAGTCCTAGAAAGTCAGCTTCTGCTGCAAAGTAGTGGTCTATGCCAGAGTAGTAAAGGATGAACTGAAATGAGTGCTGCAGCTTCAAGGGGTAGCATATGGAGGGATTGTAAACACACTTTTATTCAGTTTTAAATACAGTACAGTGAAATTAAACTTATTTTAAATTATTTTTGCTGTTGAAGTTTCTTGAACTACTGAAGTTTCTTTCAATACAGTGGAGAGCTTGTTATGTATAGCAGAACAACTTTGGACCAAAGAAATTGGAACTGTATTATAATATTGACACTGGGAAAAAAAAATGGAAAAAGAAAGAAAAGAAAAAAACCCATAATACAGACTGAAGTCTATTGCATTCTCTTACTTTAGCAGGACTGTCACTTCTCTCCAGATATGGTCTTTAAAAAAAGGGAAAAAAAGAGCAGTGGGGGGGGGGGTTGATTTTTACTCTGTGTCATTAAAATGTTACAAGCAAATTTATCTTTGTAAACTCCTGTGTATCTTCTTTTCTTGTGCAAAATTGCCTAGAATGATATATGGTTTCTAATAAGTAAAAATTGTAAGAGACGTTTAGGGAAAAAAGCATGAGGGAAAATGATTTGCCCTGTATGATTTGTCTTACTATTTGCTCACTGAGATATTGTCAAGGATCATAACACTCTTCATTTAAGAAGGATTTGCTACATACAGGGGTTGGCTCTCCCTCATTCAGAGGTGTTAAGTTTAGCAATATCTTTTATTGATGACAAGCAGCAAGGGTCATACTATACCAAACTTATTTTGCTTCTGCTTTTAATTGAAAATATCTTGTACTCTGTTCTCAAACATTTTATTTAGGCCTACAATACAACCACATGCTGTTATATATGTTGTGCAAGTCAACAGCAATCTGAATGTACCAAGAACGTCAAGTCATTTTCATGCAGATGATAACAAGTTGTAGTTCTTACAGAATGTGCTTTCCATCTTAAACATATATATGTATAATGAGGTGAGGAACAAGTGCAATGGGGATCAAAGCAAAACAACACACAGTTTTGAAAACTGGAGTTTATCAGAAGTATGCAGCTACTGGCTTCAGCTGAAAACAGAGCTATACTAGATGACTATAAGCTAAAAGTTCCATTTCTTGTTTTATCCCACAAATTCATTAACTTATACAGTTAGTTCAAAGTAATTCTTACAGAGAGATGCAACAGTGCCAATAATTTTTCATCTTGTTATTTTGGTAATTATTTAACTTCTAAGGATATTCTATTGTGTTCTTCAAAAAACACACACCATCTTTTTCACAGTCTGTCCTGTCATAATTGTAACATGTGCTTAAATGTTTCCCCTGTACACCTTTGCCTTTCATGGCAACTTGGTAAGAAGAATTTAAAGAGGTAAGAGGGGTGTGAGAAGAAGGTAAAGGCCCTGTCGCAGTGGAGCCTGACCTTCTGGATTATAGGGATGATAGTGTTTCCAGCTGCTTAAAGGAATATTTAGTTCTTAGACATTTTTTAAAGTTATTTAGTGTGAGTGTAATAGAGTGTGATTGAATTTTTATTTTCCCATAGTTGATGGCAAAAAAAGATGTGTATTACTATTGTCATGCATAGCTAAAGTATTTCTCTGTTGTGCTCCATGGTGTAGTTGTGATCCAGTGTTACATTAATTTTTCATGTCCTTCATTTACATTCCTGGTTAAACTGTTAATCACAGAATGATTTGGGTTGGAAGAGACCTTAAAGATCATAATTGAATGATATTTCAGCTATAAACTGATTCAATATGTATTCTTGAAATAAACAATGTTAATTGGAACCTATATGGAAAATAATTGGGCCTTTTTAACCAATGCTAGCAGATAATGTCCTGAAAGATTTTTTCCTCATCTCTTGTCTTGTGTCATGCATTCCCTGCATGAGAGTGAGATCTTGCCAAAATAACAAATTTAAGATTATCAATTAATCCCCAATAACAGTACAATAAATGGCACACATCATGAATGGCTAGCTTGCATCCAAACAGAATGCAGTTGATTTTACCCAGGAAACCATATGTTCTAGAGCAAATTCTGTGAGCAAAAGAACCACAAGGTAACAGGAAAAAAAAAGGCGCTTTGTAATCAGTAGTGTTGTGTACAGAACCATTCCTTCTCCTTTCCCTTAACCCTGTTTCTAAATGAAAGCTACAAATTACCTTCAGAAGTTGACCCTGGAGTCATAAATCTAAAAGAGATTAACAAATTACAAATCACAGACTCAGCCAATATATTCGTTTTCTGGCATGTCATAAATTTCCTCACACTCAACTTCTAACTAAACCATCAATGTTCTAAAATCAATATTTAGCTTGCTCTCTCTGTCCAAGAGGGCTAATGACTTAATCATCTCCCTCTCTTCTAACAGTCTTTTTTATTCTTCTGGTTTATATTGCTATTTTACCTCAGATCATTTAATTGATTTATATAGTAAATTAACTCCAATGAAGAGTTCTGACATCTTCTCTTCCTGTTTTACATTTCCATCAGCCTTTTTGAAAGAAATAAAAGAAGCACTAGAAAAGCTAGAATCAGGAGGATAAATTCTTCAGTGACTTCAAATGACATTTTTACACAATTTTCATTTTAATTCAAATACAAAGGTAATATTTACTTGGTGGCAACTGTGATAATTAAAATTTCATAAATGTCATTTATCAGGAAATTGCACTGTTTCCTTAGTGCACAAGATTTGGAGTTAGATAAATACCACGAAGATCTGAAAGAGGTGTAATTTTCTGCAGAGCAGCGATACTGTCTTCATGTTTTTTGTGTGAACATAAGCTATAAAGTTGTTCTTTACAAATACATCTGAAATTGTATTCAGGGTAGTCTGCTCAAATTACATTTTCACAGGTTAAATAATTTAATTCTTCATAACTCTTTTAGTGATTATTTTTATTTTTTGGTTAAAATGCTTGTCATATGTTTCTGCAGGCCAAATTGCCATATTATCACTTTATACTGTAAATTCTAGTACAATTACTGTAGCAATGTTTTTACTATTTCTGTGAATTGTCTGAAGCTGTCAAAGGTTAATGAGATGTTGGTGAGATAGATGGATTAGTGTGAAATTTACTTTGTGTTAATCCACTTTACATGGGAGAAGCATGGGGGTAAAAAAATGTGAGCAGAAATATTTTAAATTACAGCATCACTGTTGTTAAATACTTATCCTTAGGGATCTATTTTATGAGTTGTGGGCAAATCTAACCATGTGACTGCTTTATCTGTAATGGATTATATACATCAAGGCTTTTAATTTATCTTTCTTTTTTTGAACTTACTTTCATATTTTTCAGAAAAATATTTCAAACTATAGTCAGTCTCATATCATTATTTAAGGCTTTGCTTTCAGGATTAGATGAGGACTGTATAGTTTTCCATGTGTGCAAATCTAATATATCCTAAGGGTTTTCAAATATACAATAATCAGTTCCACTAGACTTCCTGAAACCAGCTAGAATAAACTAAATTGTTCTAAGACCCTCCAAAGCTGCAAAGCAAACCATTTACTTTAACAGCAAGTATCACTAGGATTTAGGAAATTGAGATAAGTTATTAATATGCTTGTTTTAAAGAAATGAGTATACTTAGAAGTACCTGAGCAAGTCCAGAGCTTCTCTTCCTTTTTTCTGAATGAAAAATATTTGTGAATAATAAAACAGAGGCACTTTTGAAAATTCCATTAGATAGATTGCAGAATTTGCACACATTATATTTAGATCTATTTAAACAGTATACATCAAGAGTGTTATACTAAGGAGACTGCTATACACATCAGTTAATTCTTGGGTGGAAAAGTCTATCATCCTTAAAAAAACAAAAATCTTTCCAAAACAAATAAATTCAACTGATAGTACTTATAGGCTTTGCTATTCTTGAAAGGGATACAAGCTGACAGAATTTTACCTTGGAGGTATGTGGAAACTATGGATATTTTCCCATCCTCATCAGAAGTTCATACGTCAAAATGGGATTACAGAGACATGGATTTCTCAATACCGATGTCATCCACTGACTAGTAACATAGAGTCTCTGTTTCTGTGGAAGGGAAAGAAAAAACTAGCAAATGTAAGGGAAAATAACAGATGAAAGCTGACAAAGAGTACTAAACTAAATCTGCAATGGCTGTAAGATTTGTCCAAGAAAACTTACAAAACAGGGAAAAATTAAATTTTTACAATGTATTTGAGGTGAAAGTATTCTACTAAGCAAAGATGTGCTACTATTCTGATAAACTGCTTATCAATTAACCAATATTTTGAAATATTTTAATTTTTTAGTTAAAAAAGCTTCCAAAAACTTTTAATTTATACTTTGGAGAAGTAAACAAGGTATTATCCTTAAAGAACTAACTGTTGCAAGAAAAAAGATATTAAAACTATTTTGATAGTTGTGTAGTCACATAGATATTGTGAAAGCCATCTACACATGTATAGTGAGAAACTGCTGTAAAATGTCTGAAAATATAAGGCAGATGAAACTGTTTTTTGCAAATGGCAGCCCTTTCATGATCCTGTATATGGGTGATCTCTTTTGGAAGGAGAGCCTTCAGATTGAGTTAGAACTGTAAACACAGTCTGATAGAAATCTGTTTAGAAAAGCTTACATTTATACCATTTGACCTGTTGCTTTGAAGTCTATGCTCAGATACATTTCCCAAGGTTTATCTGTGCTTTTGTACATAGTGTAACATATAGGACTGTTCATTGGAGTCTTCAGGTGCTAATACGACATGTGTACATTGAGGGGGTTTTAAAGTTCAGATACAAAAGGAACAAATTTAGCTGTACAAAAGAATGTATGCAGTCATTTGGTAGTGTTTTTCTTCTTTGATGTTATAATATGTAGAGGGCTTTTAAATTATATGGATGAGAAGTGATTTTTTTAGTTTAGCTGCAATGTCAAAGTTGATGGGCATGTAAGAATTGTAGCTATATTATAACTAATGCAATTTATCCTTAACAAGTTACTTCTGCCTTCAGCAATTAATAAAATGCCTGGTGTGGAAAAACATGATAATTCTCTCTATGAGTATGGAATCCAGCATCAGTTTTCTTGCTATAATAACCCAAGACAAATGCTTACACAGATGATTTGCTTAATTGACCAAGTCACAGAGCAGTCAGCTTTGAGGAAAAATCATCTTGGAAAGTTTATTATGCCTGGTTTGAAAGCCAAATGAACCTTTGGATTGAGGAAGAGCGAGCACCATTGCTTTCACTAGTCTGAAGGGATGTGGACATATTTTGCCCAGCAACTTGTCAGAAAAACAGGAAAGTGTTTGCTGGCATTAGCAAACAGTTACATTATCTTGGCATTCAGGACTTGGGCATCAAATAATATTGGCAGAGCTACAGAATTAGAGTAAAGCAAAGCATCTGTACCAGAACAGTCTGAAGAGGAGAGCACTGAATATTACTCTGTTAAACAATAAATTAAAAAAAAAGTGCTTTTGCAATACATTTAGAGACTAGTCTGTAATGTTGATCAATATAACATGAACTTAGCATCATGAAACAATGTAATTGAGATGCATACATGTTATATTTGTATTATAAATTATTTTAAATAGCAAGTAGGAGGATATTCTGGGCCAGATTCCTAGTTGATAGAAGTAAGTTTATACATAGTTTCACTATGAGGTCCCCTAAAAATAGTTAAAAGAAACCTTTAAGTTACTTGCAGTTTGAAGGAAGATACCTGAAACTAATCTATGCAATTTTCATCAAATATGAAAATAAGAAAAGTGGGGTTTTGTTTTCTTTATGTAAAGATTTGGCAGTGGAAATTTGAAAAACTCAAAAATGGTGATTAAAATCCATATTAGACTTTTTAATCAGCACTTAAAAATCTTCCGAATACTTGATTAAAAATAAATGCAATTTTATTCATTAGTGTGGCAATTTAATGTGAATTTTTAATGAATATATTGGCTTTTAAACGTCCACATTGTTTCAAATTATCATATAACTGTAAGAATATTTGTACTTACATATTTTTCTACTCTGATCTTAGCTGTGCATATAGTTTTTTGAAGTACGATCTTGATATAATACACAAATCCTGCCATACGTTTCCACACTGAGAAAAAACGTGTTGACCAATCAAAATATTTGAATTAGTGGCAAGTGAAAATTACAGTGGGCTCTTTTGCCAAATGTTAAACATTGTGTCTGGCTACCCTGACTTTCACAGTTTCCCATGGTCCTCTTCTGATTTCTGTGGAAGACATATGTGCTGAACAGTTCTGAGAATTAAGCTGCATTCTTGAATGCTTTCCTATAGATTACAGTGTGCAAGTATAAATTTCAGTGGTTTCATAATGGCATCTGACCTTTTTGAGGTTGTAACTCATTCCTCCAAAATACAGACTAAGAGGTGGGAACTTGAACTTTACCTTTACAAAATGTGCCAGGCCCAAGGCAAGATTAAGGTTATCTCCTGCTTTCCTTTATCAGCCTGTGTGTTCCTGTTAGCTATGCACACAGAATCATATCAGTAGGGCTATTAGAACTGAAAAAATCTGAGTTTGTTATTGACAAAACAGACTGACAAGTATAAAGTAACTAATTTTTCTTAAATAATTAGTTTATATTCTTTTCTAAATTAGCAGCCTGGTTTCAGTATTGCTGCAGTAGTATGTTTAGTGTGTTTTCACAGAGGCAGAAGTTAAAAAATCACCCAAATAAGCAATATTTTATATATCCTTAATATATGGTATTGACTCTCTTCAGGTTATTAAAAACAAACAAAAATATATAACATTATAATGGAGGAATCAACTTTTTAGTCTCTTTCATCTTATATCTGTGAAGATCTTCGCATCTCTCACCAATCTGCTCAGAACTTAAAGTGAAGAGGTGGTGGGAGTACAGATACCCTGCCTGGAGAGTATCTGTACAGCTACAGATGAACTGGAGCATCTCAGGAAATAATTCAGTTTATAAAGCCCCAGTTTAGTTTTACAAGTGTAAGCATGTCCTAAGTATTTTTTTTTCAGTTTAATTTTACAAGTTTAGCTTCACAAGTGTGTTTTGTTACCCAGCAAGCTGCACATGAAAAGATGACTGTAGGGGATCCCTAGTAAGGAAGGCTGTGTGTAACAACTAAACTGAAGCAATAGAAATTTAGGATTGTGATAAGACTCAGACCTCTGGGAATATAAAATTTCCAAGGAAAAAAAATAAAACCTACAGGACTCATAAACTGCAGATGCAAGAACTAACTCTGGGTATTAAAGATAAGAAAATGAAGGTAATATTTTTGGTTAATGTATGTGTCATTTTTCTAAACAATCTCAAGAGGAGAGCGAAGGTGAAGGATGAGTAGAATGGAGCTAACAGTATCAAGAATAATGACATGCTGAAAAATCTGATAAAATTTCCTAATTAGTACTGTCACTACAGACATCCTAAGATTATAAGAAGGCTAGAGTGGCATTTTTTCCAGGTTTTGTTTTTGATTCGGTATTGTTTTGTTTGCTTGGGGTTCTTTGTTTGGTTAGTTGGCTTTGTTTGTTGTTTGCTTTTTTTTAGTTGCTGAGCTTTGGTAAGTAATTCAGAAATGTTAATAACTTGGCAGTACTACAAACTTAAAAATTTAAGGCATTTTTTTTCTTTATAGAGGACAGTTTAAAATTCTCAAGAAATAGAACTATTCTGTTTAGATTTGTCAAATTTCTGTTGCTGTTTTGAAAGAATCTCCCACACCCAAATGATAGGTAATTATGTGAAGAACAGCAAAAAAATCACGAAAAGCACCAGCAATCTCAGAGTTGTTGTAGAAGTAACTTAAATTGGACAATACAACTACCAAATCAAACTGGGTCAGTCGATTAGCTACAATTAGGACACTCAGCAGCCAGCAGGTATCAAATTAATATAACTAATAATAGCATCAAGAGATTATTTCAGCTGACAGCCAAGTCATGAATTCCAGCCTCAAGTATATATAAAGATTGTCTCATTCCAAGCACAAACCAAGTGTAATGCATAGAACAAGGTAACCTTTCAGAATAATGTGCAAATAGTTTATCTTTCAGTTCCTAAAGCAAATATGGACTGCTGATTTCCCTACAAAATATTTTACTAACATCAGCGAGGGGAAAAAAAAATCACAAGAATTAGCACAGACCCGTCTTGCTAATATTTTTCAGTCAATTCTGATAATACACAACAATTTATCAAATTTGTTTGTTTAGATCCAGGGAACTATCATGGATGCATTGTTCTAGAAAACTTATACTCAGTTCAGGTGTGCCGAAGAATCTACACATTCCTGTCTGACAAAATTCAGCAAAATTATTGATGTGCTTTTTTGCTTTCCCAGAGAATGAACAAATGCAAAAATAGTCATTTGACTTTTACAGTTCACATGAACTTTATAGCTCGTAATGCTTTCAGAAGCAGGTGTCATTAGATCCAGGGTTTTCTTTGTGGCATTTGGTCTTCATAAATCTTGAAATTAGGTTTTGAATATCTTGATCCTTGCCTCTCTACAATATCAGCTTCAGAAAGCAGAATGTATCAGTCTGTCTTACCTGAAAAATTCCTAATTCTTCCTATGGGGCTCTCTTCAATGAAAACTAATGCAACTATTAGCAATGCAAACTAAAAAAAATTGATAAGAGCTAGATAGAAAACAAAAAATGTAATGAAACAGAAATTTATCCACCTAAATACTTGCTGAATTCCTAGTTAAAATGCATCCTTGAATGTCGTTGATAGTGACTTTTTTTTTTGTATACCAAGACATAATCCAGTAAATTATGACAACTTCTCCACCAATGGAGTTTTATTGAACTGCTAAAACCGAATGTGCATCTTCTTCAGATATCTGATTTTGGTTTGGACCCTGAGAGCCTTCATCCTAGAGAATGGAATTCAAAAGAAAGCCAGGAGTATAAAAAGACTGTCAAATATCTTTTGGGATTCTTGTGAAAAACAAATGAGTCTGCAGGATTGGTTTAGTCAGAGACTCATAAATAAGCAATTAAAACTGCAAATTGAGACTTATGCTTTTTAAAGAATTCCAGTGCTGTGTAGAAGCTAAGCCACAGCATGGAAGCACAGGAGCCCTACCACAAACATTGCATCCAACCCCAGCACCACATAGCACTGTCCAGTAGAGTACCAGCAGATGCAGAAGTGGCATGTACTCGGAGAAAAAGAGCTGCTAGCTGTGTTCTTTTGGAACAGAGCAGTTGCCTTGATTCATCTTTGGGCACAAGATGAACATTAGCGTTTCAATCCAAGGTATTAGTATCATGAAGAAGCCACTGCTGAGTGCACCCTTGTGATTACAGTGCACATTATTTAGACTCCAGCTCTTGATGTGAAAATAAGCTCTGCCCAGGAAAGTCACTAGTGATGGCAGACATGCTGAACAGGATATACCTTCCTGAGCACAACACAGATGCCACTGTGGAACAAGAAAGAAAGTCATACCAATACGCTACATTACCTTCGCATCTGGGAGGCTCCCAGCAATCCAACAAGGCACTGAACAGGTGCTGCAGGCAGAAAAAGTGTATACTTGTCAGACCAAGTAACAGAGGAGGTTACCTATTACACTATGGGAACTGTGTAAAATATATATATTTAATTTATTGCTTAAAAATATTTTTTATTTTCATATATCAGCAGATATCAGCAGATCTAAGAACTTGACACCATGAAATAACCATGGGCTTGAAATGTCCAGGCAAGAACTATACAAAGCAATGCATATTGTGCGAAGAGATCAGTGACAGGCAAGACAAGCTTTATAAATTTTTCAGTCCCACGCTTAATCCAATAAAAGGCTGGAACCCAAAGATCGTGCTCCACAAAGGATGGGAACTTAATAGCCAGGATGTCATTAGTTTACTGCATGGAACTGGACTTTCTAGAGGAAACTTTGTCAAGATTGAGTATCAGAAAACTAAAGGCACATTTTGCCAAATACTACAGATCTGACATTCTGTGATTAGGAAATAGCCTCAGCAAAAAGCACAGTTTTCAAATGTTCAGAGCCAACAGGAAATCTGAATTCAAACTGTTTTGGTTTTTTTGTTGTTTTGTTGGGTTGGTTTTTTTTTGTTTGGTTTGGTTTTTGTTTGGGGTTTTTTGTTGTTGTTTGTTGTTGTTTTGTTGTTGTTTTTTGTTCTTTTAAGTTAGGTACAACACAGTAAAGAACAGACTTTTTAGTAAGATGCCAGATTTTGGCTGTTGGCTCAAGTGATTTCTAAACGCTACATGTGGGGTTGCATTTTGAAATAGGTCTGGCTGCAGGTGACTTTGTCAAGGCCCCTACAGTACTGGAGGGAGAAAATTTCATGAGATAATGCATTTTAGCATCATTTTTTAATGCTCTCCAGGTCATTTGGGAGTAGTATTGAAGAGTTCTGTGGAGAAGCCTGTACTTAGAAATGAAGCAAGAAGGTCATCTTTACTTATTCTTCCATGTTGCTCTTTTGCCATTGGGTGAAGGAAAGGAGGAGAGCTACACAATAGAAACTGCTGGAAGTTTCAGAATGCTACTTCTCTTGGAATTCAATGTAGGTGGGGAAATGTGCTAAATTTTCAAAAGGGATTTTTTTCCCATTTTTGAGGAAGATAATATGGAGCTAGATTATCAATAATTATGTTGTCATGGGATGTAAATCTAAACCTTTAGGTTCCTTTTGCATTGCAGCTGAAAGAAGGGAAGAAAAAAAAACAACAAAAACAAACCCTAAAAACCAATTCATGAATACTTAATGAATGAGCAAACATTTACATCATATAAATATTTTCTTTCTCCTTGTCAGAATTCAGGGCCTGTATTGCCATCTGGCAAAGGTTTCAGTTGACTAACACTGAAGCAATAAATTAATATAGCAAAAGATGCTACCAACAGTTTTAAACCAATTAAAATGCTTGAAGCAGACTCTGTGCATGTTAAAATGTCATGTCATGATCCTGCAGCACAGAACCAAAGAACTGTAATGAGCCAAATGTGAATAAGCAAGGATTGCAGGATTCAAGGGCATTGCTTGGTGTGAGCCTTATGGCATGCACAAATATTCTTGTAATTCAAATCATTAAATAGTCTGACCCATATTAAGGTAGCTGCTAGTTTCATCACAGAACAGAGTTTGTCTTATGCTTTTGTAGGTTTTAACTTAGATCCAGTAAGAGCAAAAATGAGGGTAAGTCATGTGTGTATTTTAGCTGCCCTGTGACCATCCAAAACCTGCACGGAAAAACGATGCAGAAAGCCTTCACATTAGAAAGGGGTTTGCTGCTTGGAGAAAAGGAACAGCAAAGGGGAGCACTGGGGACAAGGACAAAGCAACAGCCCCTTCTGTGGGTCTGTCTTGTCTGAGCTTGGACTATACACTAGTGGCTGGGCTGTGCAGGACCCCTTGTCCAGAGTTGCCTCCTCGAGCACAGGGTCTCTGCAGCCATTCTTCTAAGAAACCAAGCAGAGCTTGCTGCTGTCTTTTGAAAGGGCTGGTTTCCTCCAACTCTTTGTGGAGACTGCAAAGGTGAATGCCACACTTAGAAGTCTAAGGCTTTCTTTACAGAAACCCCTCACCCTGACTTCTTCTTTGGGAAAAATGTCACTGGAATTGCAAGCTGAATGAAAATCTCTTATAGTAGTGACACAGATCAGTGCCATAACCTCCCGTGAAATGAGCTAAAGAATTTTATTGAACTTTATGGATTTTTTTTTAAGCAGTATTGCATACTTTAAAACAGTCCATCAAAAGGGTGTTATCAAAGATCTTTCTCAAAGTTTCCAAGGTAGGAAATACGTTTGCAACTATTCAAGACTGTTCTCAAACTTGTCAGTTTGTTATGTTGGTTTTTTACAACATAAGAAGAAAAAAAAGAGAAAAGAAATCCTCCAAAAATTACTATATCAAAAAATGTGAAAACAAATTTTGAAAACATGCCACTCATTAATGTCCTACAAACACTGTTTATGAAGGTAGCAATTGTGTGGCCATGTTGCTAGAAAGCACATAACACTGTTAATGTCTTCTGCAAGTGTAGTGATTGTAACACACAAATATGTGAGGAAGTTTTTTTGATAGTAAATTACTACTATTATATTAATATATGATATATATTAATAGTATGAGAAATAAGTTGGAACAATGCAATATGACCTGCTAATGGCAAGATAATGCCAGAATGGTGGTTTTTTTGCTCTTATGTGTCTATCAATAGGGATCAGAGCTAGCTGAATTATACATGAATAAAGTACCAGGACAGAGTTGTATCTTTTAGAGAATGAATGCTAACAGAAAATTGCTACTGAAATATCTGAGATTTAAACTGACATAGTATAATAGTTGAAATATCTTGGAAGCACAAATGATCCTTTTAATGTGGGCTGCTCACATCACTGCAGGAGGGAGAAAACTTGTCCTTTTTTCATTCATGGGAATGATTTATTGGAAATAAAAATAAATGGAAAATATTGGGTTTATGTAGGCTTTTTCTGAACTATGTATCGCTACTGCTTTGTACACTCATACAAGTCAGAAATCCTAACATTTCATTTATGATTAAAAAAAATAAAATAAAAAGGACAAAAGCATAAACAGCTCTAAATTCTTTTACTGGATTAAAATGCCATTTCCATCTGAGCTGTAAGATCTGACATAACATCTGTCATAATGAATTCAAAATGCTCAGATTCAGAGTGCTGGAATGTTACAGGAGAATTTTACACAGATTTCATAAGCACTACTTGATTACATAATGTTATCATATGTATGTTAATGTAGAGGAGGTTTTTTCTAGATGAAATGTCAGTCTTTAATGCTATGATTTATTGAAACCCAACCATTTTTCATGAAGATATTTAAACAAGGTAAGGTTACTTCTCTTAATATCTCTATAAGTAGAGACACTTGAGAATTTATTTGCAGCTCCCCATGACAGACCTTCCCCTTGTATATGTTTTGCAGCAATCTCTTTATAAAAAGTACCATAGACTAATGTATGTCAGGGAAAGCAAAACAGAGAGGTGCTCTGCATCTTTTACTATTCCTAACCTACTTCCAGAGCTACCTTGAGAAACAAAGCAAAGAATGGGTTGTTCATAGTGCCCTAATGGTATAAAATGCCTTTCATCAGATGGGAGGTAATACACTACTGAAAATATGTGAAGCAAATGTTTTACCAAATATTCTTTATTCTAGATATGGGCAAATCTTGATAATGAATGCTACTGAAATTTTCAGTCCCAGTTTGTATTTTCTCATAGGAAAGGGGCAAGTTCCCTTTGTTCTTGGAGGGTGCACTGGGTTCAGCGTGCAGCAGCCTGGAAAAGGCAGACAGACCACCTCATTCTCACCCTTTCAACAGAACATGACATGCAGTCAACAGGGAAACCAGGTATGCCCTTCATTTCAATCCATGTCAAAGCATCCTGTTTCTTGGACTACGTAAACTACGAGTTGAGATCACATCCTCAGTCCTTTACCGTGAAATGGTGAGATAGCTGCAGAGAAATGAAGAAGTTTCTGCATGTGCTTCAATGACAGATGGTTGAAAAGGGGCTGACTCCTCTGCTGCTTTCTCTTTCCTGTCCAGCATGGAGAGTGGTGGAAACAGTCCTCTGCACTGACTACCTGGCTCCTCACCCAATATACGTTCCAGAAAAAAAAACTTTCCACTCTATTTAAATACCTCAAATTTATTGATTACCCCCCTCCTTCCCCCCCGAAATATGCTCAGGTTTAAGTGATTTGAAACTTGACATGGTTTGTGTAGCATTATTCTGTCTCTTAACAAGGTGACACTGTGGTCAGCAGTCAGTCACAGCCTGGAAATGCAGGAGCTTCCAGTTTTTATGGCACTGGTTTAAACTGGAAAGGACAAAATATGCAACAGAACAAGATTAATCTTTAAATTCAGATACCTCAGATCTTCTGGGGAATTGAATTAAAATAATTTGAAAGGGTATCCAGTGCCCTTGAAGACCATGTTATAGTTGCAGTGAACCACTTTTAGCTGGTGCGTTTTAAGGACTATTCTATCACTTGAATAATGCGGTGTTGCTGTTGATGTTTAAAATACAGGTAACTCTTGTGTGCCTTTCCAGTTGATGTATCTCAATGAATTAGTGCCAGCTGAATGGACTGATCCATTGGCCTGTTGACCCATGTTCAGAATAATGCTCACAGTTTAGTCTAATTTTGTCTAATATTATACAGGGCAGATATAATCTCCAGGGAAGGTTCTGTATAAATGGAGATGGCCTTCCCAGACCAGACTGGCAAGACAGCTGAACAAATCTTTTGCAGGTACGACTATTAATGCTACTGTTCACATTGAGTTTTAATACGTGCAGAAAAACTTTTTTGTTTCAGGGTCTTTGCAAACCGCTGCTGTGTTAATTTCAGTGAGGTAATTCAAAAATACCATTTTCACTTATATAAGCAACTTTTAAATAAAGAAAAGACAGAAGAATTAGGAAATGTTAATTGATGTATTCAATCATGGTGATTTTTTTTTCCTGCATTCTGCACATAATTATTATAACCGATAATAAAAACCTCTTTTTGTTCTGAAACGAAAACATTAGCAGTATGCAAATTGGCAGAAACGCCAGTGCCACAGTTCAAACAGGTGTAGAGTGTAACTCAAATCTTGCTACACAATATTCTACCCCCGAACTTGGTTTGATAGCCAAAGAAAGGGTAGATTGGACTTCTGCTTAGAGTTATCAAAGCTAAGGTGCTCTCTTTATTTTATCAATTCAGTTGTAAAATTATTATCCTAGACAAACCCTGATGGAGTTGTTATAGTTAGTACATTTTACATCCCAAGCATGACACTTCTGCAAGAAAGAGAGGGATTTTCAGCAACTATAAAAAAGAGACTTTGTGAGTTTCATTAAGGCTTCCCAATACTGAGAATTAGAATGGAAATAAAGATTTGGAACTTGAAGGCATACCCAAAATCATTTAAATTTTGTCTCCCTCATGTTTATTAATATGATAATATGTTTTAAATTGTTATTTCCTGCACTCCAGAGAAACCAGGAATATAAAACTAGAAAAGGGTAAAACTTGAATATATTCAGTGACTTCAGTGAGTTATATCCTACCTGAGCTTTAGTGTCTCAATAAAAAATAATTAAAAATCACAGCCCAAACTGAGACAAAAAATTAAGTATAATTATTATATAACTGGAGACTTTACAAATTTGTACATTCTACCTTAACTTTACCTCTTATGCAAATCTTATGCAAGTCTTATGCAAATACCCTTTTTTCTGTACAGTGTAAAATAATTTCATAAAGGGAATAGTTCAAAATATATATTAGAAACTTTTTTCTCACAGTGAACTTTAAAATCCAGTTGTCTTCTTAAATAATGCTGCAACTTCACTTACATATTACTTTCTATTCCTGTTTGATTCCCAAATCTGTTGTATCATATGTAAAATGTTATGCTCTTTAGAATATGTTGCAGAATATGTTATAGGTCTTCAAAAGCAACTTCATTTGGTGCCACAAAACTTTTTATCCGTGTTTTGCCTTGATGGTGTCTTTCATCATTATTCATAGAATAATGGAATGGTTTGGGTTGCAAGGGACATTAAAGATCATCTAGCTCTAACCCCCTGCCTTGGTCAGAGACACCTTCCCCTAAACCAGGCTGCTCAAAGCCCCATCCAGCCCAGCCTATTAAGATCCTCTTTACATATATTTTATCATTAAAATAAGTGTTAGTATTTTCCCAGTAATTTTTCACGAGAGAAGACTTAGCCAACCAGTAGTACTGTGTGCCATGCTACCTATATCAACAGCTGTAACATATATGCTACACTTATGCAGACAATCTGATTGCCTCTGGTGCACTGTCAGCTTGAGTACAGTTCCTCAGTTGCAATTGGTTTTATAGAGATTCTTTCCTTTATATTCTCATTCTCAATATGGAAAAGCTATATAATCATGTTAGAAAAGGGTGAAATTTTATGTTAAAAAAATCATACAGAGTGATAGAAGTAATTATATTTGAAAGTTTGTAAATCAATAGAAGGCCTTTATGTATTAACAAGTAGTAACTTTGCTGTTCTGTACCTTAGTTAATCTATAACTGAACATCACAATGGTAGTCCTAGCAGTAGAAATTAACATGGTCATATATGGAGAATGGTGCCTTACTCAAGCAGAACGTACGGACTGACCAGAGGCAGCCAAGTGAAAACCAGAGAATGCTAGCATCCACATAATGGTTGGGGCGTGTCCAAAGAACTGAAAGGCGAAAAGGACAAAGCAAGGAAGACTTCTTACTTCATCTGAGGAAGACTCCTTACTTCATCAGGACGACCACCAGAGGGAGGCTGCGCAAGCGCAGAAGAGGCTGATGTTGTAATGGACTGATGAGGCAATCCCTGATGCATATGTATTAGTTAAGGTAGCAATCTATGTTGAATATGCAATAATTGCGAAACTTTTGATGTATAAATTGCGAACGCGATGTGACAAGGTTGAAGCCAGATTTGAGCGAGTGCCCCTGATTTCCCAGTGCTGCAATAAGGCATCTCATATAACCATTCCGGTGGTTATGTGTGCATTCATATGCTAACAATCAGATGAAAACAAGCATATATTCTAGCTCCTAAATACCTTAACCTGTGTTTGCTGTTTAACTTAGTTTTGGTTGGGTATCAGGCATTTGAACTGAATTAGAAAATTAGAAAGACATCAATAGAACAGTTTGACCTAACAGGGGTAAGAAAAAATTGACAATAAACATCCTGACAAAACTTCAGAAAGCTAAACTGTTATTGCAGTGTAACAGGGCTTTTTTGTCATTATTTTTAGCAGAAGCTGTGATTTAGATATATGCTCCCGGCAAAATATCAGTTACAGAAGCATTTTGGGTCATCATGACAGGAGTTTGTTGTTCTGTTTCGTAGTTCTATAAGAGCATCTGGATTTATTTTTTTTTTTCCAAAGGGGAAAAAACTAACTACGACATTGGACCCTTAACATTTGTAGATCTGTTAATCCTCTGGGGGTTGCATGGGAAGGGAAATTGCATGCAAGATTTTCTCCATACAAGCTATAAAATACTTCCTTCTATAACATCATTTTATTTTTCAAAAGTTTTATCAGGCTTGACATTTTCTTTTTGGGCTACAACAGGAGAGATAAGAAATTTTTCTTACATCAACTGAAGAAAAAGTGTTTGTGTGATGACTTGGAGAAAGTCATCACCTTGGTGTTTTTGAAACGCTTCTACTTTCTGTTGTTCTGGCTTTGTCACCCTCCACCCACCCCCTCGCCCCCCTTTGTTTTGTCACATCTTAGGAGATTTGTGGAAGGGAAGTGTAAAGTGATTTTCTCAGTTTCCTAGGCTGCAGGCTCATTAGACATGTTGAGGTGCACTTTGGCTCTGTGATAGTGCTTGACAAAACTGGTAGAGCTGGTGATTCCCTTAAGGGAAGTTTCTAGTACCTAACTCTTAAATAAGAAAATGTCTGCTGTTTTTCTTACTGTGTGACTCCCTTCTCTGATTCTACCTCCCAAAATTAAAGGTGCAGGACAGAACTGAAAATAGTTTTATTTCTGCCCTAGAAAAAATGTAATGCAATAATATAAAATTATTGTATATTATAATAACGTATATATTAATATATAAATACATAATAATCTATATTATAATAATAATACAGTAAGCCTTGAAAAAAATAAGATTGCTTCTATACACAAGATAACCTGTTGTAGAAGTTTTTCAGAGGAAGATGGGTCAAAAAATCATCATAGAATTGCTAGCTTTCTTTCATTTTTTTAATTTTTTTTTACTTTCTAACTTCTGGTCTGAGTGTTCACACAGCAAAGTAGTGAAGCTGTTTATTCTTTGATATATAAGAGTAATTTTAAGGTCTTGCATGGACATCTGTTACAAGCAAGAAAAACAAAGTTCTTTGTAAATTACTGCTCTGAATGGTTGTCATAGTTCAAGTCCAGGCTGGATGGGGCCTTGAGCAACCTGGTCTAGTGGAAGGTGTCCCTGCCATGGCAGGTGGCTGGAACTGGATGAGCTTTAAGGTCCCTTCCAACCCAAACCATTCTATGATTCTGTGATCAGTCATAAATTGTGATCTTTAGAGGTCATACTATTACCTCTCACATCAATGTTAGTATGTTTAGAGCAAAATCGTGTTCATACCAAAGAAGCAACCAATTCTAAATCACCTAGGAGTAAGGCAATCACACCTAGATGACAAATGCAGATAGAAAAACTTGTTAAAATCTTAATAATACAGGAAACTTGAGGATTGCTTTACTATGTACCCAAAACTGTGCTTCTAGTTTAAAAAAAATATATTAAAATCATTCAATTGTTTACAAATGTAGTTCAGGTAGAACTAATTGGAAATTTTTACTGTCAATTATATGACATTATCTAACATTGTTTAACGTCTTCAGGATGTTTTCTGGCAGATAATGGACACCCAATAGACACATCCTGTGTTGTGCTTGGACCAACAAAGAGTGCCACAGGCTATATCATGTCTTACACCTTGTCTGCTTCTCTATTCTGTGCTGACTGATTGACAGAGAATATTGAACTGTCATCTGGAGTGACCAAGCGGGACACAAAGCTCTCATTTCAGTGATGGCAATGTGTGACGATTCCTATTACCATAATCAAGAGCTATGGCAAAAGGCAAAACATCGTTGCAATATTCTGACCTTCAGAAGTCCAATTTCCACAGAAGCCTATTACACTACAAAGGTTTTCAGGAACTCTATGAAATGCTTTTATTTCGTGTTTTCACAGGATGTGGTTAAGGAAATGATTGTCTGTTGCAGGAGGGGAAATGTAAAAAAAAAATACTGTAGGAACATGAAAGTGATATTTAAGGTGCAAAAAAAAATCTCCAAATTTTGAAACATTAGAGTTCTGTTCATAAAACTAAGAGTAATATTTTGAAATCTGCTTCTTAGAAGATTTTGAAATGGATGGTTTTGATCAAAAATTCAGTGTTCATTTCTAATGCTGAGTTATTTTTTGTCCCATCAGGTTATTAAGGAGAAATTCATTGTGAATTGTTTGACAGGAAGGTTTCTAGTACTCCATTTTCAGAGCACAAATTACCTATACCCATGTGTTCATGAGGTTTCAGGGCTTCTACACTTTCCTCATAAAGAAACCTCTGAAATAAAAATTACTTTTTCCAGTTAGTTGCATTCAAAACCTTGCTATCAGTTTTTATTAAAAATGCAAAATGAATTTTCAGCAGAGCTTTGACACTTGCATTGTTAATGTGCCTTCAGGCATGTAATTAGTAGAAGAGTTTAATCTTTTATATTCCATACTTTGATCAGAGTAAATAAGCTCAGAGAAGCTACAAAGTATTGGCCAGCATCTTTGATAAAAGAAAGTTGTAAGCAGTACTTGAAGATACTTTCATAAACTTGAATGCACATCATTAGTTCTGCATATAATAGACAGCATGTTCACTTATTATTTTTATTACTGGTGTATTAATCAAGTCCATAGTGTTGGAGTTTTTTATTCCCTCTCCATGTATTCATTTAGAACCTTGTGTTCTTTTTCAGTGTTCATAGGAAAACTTGAAAACTGCTATCTGTAGCAGCCCAATAAATGAGTAATTTATTCTAAAGCTAATTCCATGCTAAAAAATGTAATTGATCATCAAGAAAACATGTCTGGTAGGCTAACTGGTAAGATAAAGCTGTTTGCATTAATATTTTTGAACATGTAATAAAGATCAAAATTAGGGTGCCATTAAAGTAAAATAAGAATTTGTCATTAAATTAGCAGAACAAAATATCAAGTTTGAAAAATTTGCACTTTGGTTATTAATAACTTGTATTTAAAACTTTTATGTACTACCACATTGAAAGGTTTGAATTTATTAGTTCTCACTTTTCTTATACTTGCTGGATCAGCCCAGTTGCTAATCAACATTAGTGGGTGAAATAATCAGCAGGTTTCTTTTAATGAAATATACAAAACTTTTCCTGATGTTTTGAGATATGAAACATTCAAAATGAAATGAAATTTGTGTTTTTCCACTGAAATTGAACAAATAAATCAGTTAACCACAAATAAAAAAATTTTGGCACCTCATACTTAATCCATGAAAAAGACCAAGAAACTTGAAAAGATGTGTTCATTTAAAGTCGTTCAATTCTTTTAAAAAGAAACTCACAGGGGAACGTGATTTGTTCTGATTACAATACTTATCTAAGGTGGGGTGAGGGGGAAACTCCCACATTGTTTTATTTGGGTTATACAGTATTTTTTTGTTTGTTTTTGCAGGTTTTTGGTGCTCCATTTCTGTTCCTGTCTCCTGCCCCCAAGGTACTCCTAGGGAGCCTCTATACATCACTGGTGTGCAGCCTTTCAATTCATGCAGTTGGGGGTGGAGAGATCAAAATCACACATTTCAAGCTGTTTTGGTGTTGATATTCAGTCTAAGTAACAGTGTTGTTTCATTGAGCTTAATTCTTAGTTACCTAGTTCCTCAACGCCTACATAGGCCATATCTCCCAAGTATGACAAATTTATCTTGGGAGCCCTGAAGCACCTTCTCCCACCATTGACTCAGACCTTGATGAAAAAGTCTGAGTGTTCATAAATACAACTGCAGTCAATGAAAAGAGTCTCCTGGGCAACTGTTGGCAGTTATTTTCCTGTGTTGTCTTCCAGGTGGCTTCCTGCATACACCTTGTCTGGCATGCTAAACCTCAGAGAAGTGTGAAGCTCCTTGCATATGAAGGGTGAATTTCTGGCTGCACCTACAGGTATATTTGCCATTGCAGGTAAGTTTCATTTTGAGAGAAATGTTTGGCCCAGCCTTTAGAGAGAAAACAAGCTTAATCAGAAATTCCAATGACCGTATACTAGTATTTTTCTCTTGTTCCATTTATTTCCATAGTAAAAATGTGTCTGAATTTTATAAAACTAAATTGATGTGTTTGTGACCTCTGATTCTGATCGTACTGCAGACAATCCCCAATGGAAAATTCTGTTGTGAAAGTACATATGTTTAATAGGTAGTGCATGAAATGCAGGACCACATAGTGAGAAAAAATATGTCCTGAAAGTAAACCTCATGCTAATTTCAGAAACAATGAAAATAATACAACTATTTTATTTATCCTTTATAGCACTCAATTGCTTCACAGTCTACAGAACACATTTTATATTTAAGGAAATGCCTATAAATAATCCTATATGACCTTTGAGGAATGATAATTTATATATTTTAAATGTTGTTTAGTTGAACAAACCTAAATAAAAAGGCATTTTAAAGAATTTCTGGTTTCATCTCTAAATTATGGAACTAGAAATAAACTCACAACTTCAGTCTATCTTCTTCATCAAAACCCCAAATGCATCACCGGTGTTTTACCTCAGATTGTTCTCTCAGTAAGGTAGCAAGAAGCAATGATTTAGCATCAAGAAAACAAAACCTTTTGAAATTTCTTTTCTTACTATAGGGCAGGTCACTGCCTCTATATTTTGGGATGTTATTATTGAGATTTCAGGCTTGGGGGTAAAAGAAATTTTGACAGATATTGCTTAGAGGTTGCATATTCTAAAAACTTTTGCAAAATAAAATGGCAAAAGTTTCTCCTGTCAAATATCAAAATAAATTAGACTAGCTATTCTGAAGTGGAGATGCACATTTAACTCAAAGAACTAAATGAAATAAATGATTTTATGTGATTTTAATTAATTTACCTGTCTCTAGAAAATTTCTCATTTTTTTTCTCTTTCAAACTCTTTGCTCTTTTTCTCATTTGATTTCTCTTCCTCATAAACAAGTTATCTGTGAAAATCCAAAAATTAATCACTTTACCATCTTTATTCTGAATTATTCTGCCATGTGTAACTTCTGCTGATTTATTCACCAAAATAGAATTTATATTGTAGCTAATATATTTTGATCTGGATTATAAAAAGCAACCTGCTGTAAAAAGAAATAACCTTTTTAAACACTATTTTGATAATATTTAATTTGGAGATTGAGATGCAAATGTGTTATACATATTGTTTTCTTTTTAATGACAATAAAAATCAGGTAGTCATAGTTTAATGTATGTCTTGGAAATAGGAGCAGAAAACTACTGACTAGGAGCAAGTTAAAACTCAAGGAACATTTGAAATAAGAAATTTAGTTTCTCATTCTGTATTTTTTCTACATAACAAAACCAAGATTATATTTTTGCTAAAATGTAGAACCTTACACATTACTTCATACCCTCTATATTTAATCAATGTACTGAAAGATACAAGAGTCTGTCAGAAAAAAGGTAAAAATAGACTAGTATGATTGAAGACTGCACCACAAAGCATATTTACCAAGAGCTATTTAAAACAGCTTTTCTTAAAAAACCTCTGAGATAATATTTTGTATTTTTAAATTTTAGATTCTATTTACACATAATGTTGTGTAAGTCACTATCAATTTGAAAATGTACTTGAAAGTGAAAAAAACCCCAACCATATAACCCTACTTAAAAACTGTGTGAGTTATATTTTGCAAGAATTTTCTACATTAAAAAAAAAAAAAGAAGAAAAAAAGCTATTTCAGATAATAAATGAAGCCTGTAATTAGGTTGTTGAAAAGTTTTAAATCTTATGGATATTGAATAAGGGCATAATGCACACATATGCATTTGTGCTAGGAATACAAATCTGATTTTTACCCAGATTTATTACAATAAGCTAAATCATTGTTTGCTAAAAGTCATGCTAAGGATGAATCAACATTACATGAAAAGCCAGCAAGTTTTAGCCTGAAAAAGAACTTCAGCTGCAGAGTAGCATTAGCAGATCTATCATATCTCTGTAGCTAGAAGTCTATTCAGTGTGCCACAAGCTTCATTTGACTTGAGCAGTGGCAAAGCAAATGAGACACTGTCTCAGCTAGGGACTTGCTGATGGTTTTTTCCTCTCCTCTCTTCCAGGGCAGCAATTTTCATAGATGACCAGTGGTGCTGAACATCACAGCTAAAACTACAACTTGCCTACCAGAAACTGAGTGAAGATGGATCACCTCTAGCCTCAGCAGGGAAGTAGTAGCTATAGGCTGTGATTTTGCAGCTAATTTAGAGAACAGCTAGGTACGGATACTTCCTGGGGAGGGAAGGCAACAGCTGATGGACTTTCCCCTCCCCAGCAAAGAGGATGTGATAATCCACCCAGGTGAGACAGGGACAACACCTGCATGATTGACTTTGATCTTCCATGCAGACTCTCTCATTTGGAGGGACATCAGCATAGACTAATATTTCTGCTACAGCAAAGTCAGATTTCCAAATCACACATTATCTTTCATTAAAAAAGTACTATTCCTTGTTGCTAGTGCAGATGTACCTGTGAGCAACCACATGAGCACATATGCTTCCAGTCTGAATACAGCAGATGAGTCTTTTGTGTTTTGTACGTAGTATTGATATGATGGGTTAATTTTTTTTGTGCAGAAAGCTAAGTTCATTAAGGCTAGCTAGGAAGGTCTGAAAGAAGGCTGGTGTGTATGGCTTGTGGTACATCTTAGTTATGAGAATGGCAAAATTCTTGCCTGTAGTGGAGCAGGGATGTCAAGGGCATGGATGCCATAATGTTAAGGATCTGCCAACAACATAACTGTGAGTTAGAGATGTGTATACTTGCTTAAACTTTCTCTAAGGGAGGAAACAGTACTTAAAACTACACATGGCTTATTTCCTTGTTTTTGTGTCAGTAATGGAATCCTCCTAGGATAGGAAATTGAACATAACAGCTGTTTATGTAAATTACTTAATGCAGGCTTTTGGGTTTTTTTTCGTAAGTGGTTTTTTTAATCAACAGTTTTAGAAAAAAACATACTATGGACTTAATAGACAGCTGTTGAAGAAAATGTGAATGTGACAAAATTGTCTGTATTCTGTATAAATTATTCTACTGCTTGGAGGCTGGAGGTTTTTTCCTGATTTCTTTTTTCCTTTTTCCTTTTTTTTTTTCTTGTGTGTGTTTATGGGCTTGTTGGGTATTTTAATCTTTTAATCTCACAAAATTTACTGCTCAAAGTGGTGATACAGAGTGTTAAAACATCACTTCATTGTTTAGATAAAAGTTAACAAATCCTACATGTTGAACTAAATTTAACAAAAGTGAGGTGTTTAGTATTTTTGTACTATAGCACAAGTGCTGGTAACTGTGATGGAAGATGGCAGCAAAACAAACAAAACCTTACAATATTTCTATGTTTCCTCAAACCAAAACAACAGTAATTAATGTTGTATAAAACACTTTTGGCTGTAAGCTGTTGAATGTTACTCACAGCATACATTATCCTCCCAAAGTAGCTGTTATTCATTAAATAAATTATTCAGGAATACCCTTTTGCAGTATTTGACCATCTCTCTACCTGGTTGAATGCCAACTCATTGAACAAATTTTTCAAAAGATAACAGCTTGATTCATGTATAATGTATTTGAAAAGCTTCTTCTCTAGTTCTTACCAGCTCTGCTTAGACTAAGTAATATCCTGTGCATTTATTAATAACTTGTCATTTGGTTGGCAAAAATGAATGAAGGCAGTAATAAAAGAAAGGATCTGACTTCTGAGGTTAGTGGGAGTTTTGCCATTGACTTTAAGTGGGCCCAGGGTTTCATCTGCAATGTTTAAATGATGACTTTGAAATGTGATGTGCATTTGTCTAAACTTTAAAGAACTGAATATATTTTAATATCCTACAGATACGAAAATGTGAAGTAATATTTTGGCATAAACTTGCTACAGATCATTGGTGTAGGAAGAGGATCATTATCTACCATGAACAGAACTGTGTGTGTTAAGGAGTTACCTCTCTTAAGAGTAATTTTTTTGAGCTTATCTCAATCTGTAAATAACAGAAAGCATGGAAATTGCAGTGTGAATACAGCAGTGATTTTGGTTTTTTTGGTGATAAATATATGAAGAAAAACCCCTGCAAATTCATACTGTGTCCCTGCATTGTAAGAAGCTAGAGTCAGAGGTGATAAACAATAAGAAAATTTCCAGAAGCCTATTTGCTGAGCATTCCTTGCATGCTGGAGACAAAGTGACAATGATAAAAGACCCACGCTGTTGATTATATTAGACAAGACAGGACAAAATAGCGCAAGATGTATTAATGTTGAAGTTAGATTTAAATCTAGGTATAAACGACTTCAGGCAGTGTGCATAAAGCAAGAAAGAGCTCAAAAATAAAGCACCATGCATTTATCCAAGACTTCTTCCATCTTCCCAGGTTGCAAATGTTTTAAGACGAATTTTGCGACAGCAGCATTGTAATTTGACTTGGAAGTCCAGGGATTCCCTTACCTGTTCCATGGACTGCTTTACTGCTTGCAGGTCCCACACTGTACATGGAACTCATGTTCAGTTATTCCTTCTTGACAACCTTTCAGCTGTTTCTCTGGCATTATTTTCCAAAATACAGTCATCTTGTATGCGTGACCTTCAACTTCTGCTTATTGCCCTGTCTAGGTGAGATCAGCTTATGAAATCTAATATTGGCCTATTCTTACATTTATGTAATTCCAGTAATTGTTTAGGGGGTTTTGTTTTGTTGGAACTGGTTTTGGCTTTTTTTTTTTCTGTTAACTTTCTAAATGCATTAAAAATTTTTTAATACCTTAAACTTTGGAAACTTCCTAAAAAATCCCCACTTAAAATGCTTGTATGGTAAGTATATAAGGACTTGTAAAAAAGAAGAGTTTGATACTGGTTCCTATGCTGCTCTGATTTCCAGTATGTTGGTTTTACTGAGTGTAACAGCTGAAAGGAGATTTAAAGCCTGAGACCCTTTTATACAAGTGAGCCTTCCTGACTCCTGATCACAACTGCAGTCAAAGTCACTGATTTGTATGGAAGACAGGGGCAGGAACAATATTCTCTGGGAGGAACCTTTTCTTCATCTTCCACTTGCTGAGGTGAGTAGCTTGAGAGAGGACGCCTGCAACACTGGAGCGGAGCGGGGAGAGATCAGCGTCCAGGAGCCTCACCTCAGAGCGACAGGAACCACTGAGGAGGGAGCCTCATAGACTAGTTAGGGTTGGAAAGGACCATAAGATCATCTAGTTCCAACCCCCCTACCCAGGAGCCGGCTGCTCAGCCTACACGAGGGACTGACTCACCGGGGGCGGAGCTAGGAGGCTCGGTGGCAGATTCAAACCGGCCATCGGCAGCCATTCACTGTCAGTTGCTGAGGGGAGTAGCTTGAGGGAGGACGCGTGTAACACCGGAGCGGAGAGGGGGGGAGATCAGCGTCCAGGAGCCTCACCTCAGAGCGACAGGAACCACTGAGGAGGGAGCCCCAAGTCCTCAACAGGACTTGCCCAGGAGCCGGCTGCTCAGCTCGCCCGAGCAGCTGACTCACCGGGGGCGGAGCCAGGAGGAGCGGCACCAGCTGTGAGTGGTTAAAAACCTGCCCAGGGAGCGCAGCGAACAGAGCAGGTCAAGGCAGTTTGCAGGGGCAGGCAAGCGGGCTGACCGCCTCATCAAGAGGACTCGCCTGGAGCTCAGGAGAGGGAGGAGAGCTTATTTGTGTGGAGAGACGTAGACGGATCGATCGACCAGATAGGTCATGGTTACAACACGATCAAAAGCTGTAGTGAGGAATGATTTGGGTATCCAGACTGAGCCTTCTTGCAGACATGCGGCCGTGCAGGTCTCTGGCTGCAGCGAATGCCTGAGCCTGGCACTTGTATTGGAGGGAGCCAGTGACACTGCTTGTGTTCGCTGTGAGCAAAAAATGACCTGCTCAGGCAGGTGGTTGAACTGAGGGAGGAGGTAAAAAGGTTGAGAGCCATCAGAGAACGCAAAAGTGAAATAGATTGGTGGAGCCACACCCTAAGGGAGGGGCAGAGGGAAGTGGTTGAACAAGTGATGGATCCCCTTCCCTCCTACCATCAGACAAAAGGAGCGAACTTAAGGGACAAGGATGTATGGAGGGAGGTCCCTCCTCAGAGAGGTAAGCGAAAACCCTCGCAATCCCTTCCTCCCTCCCAGTTGCCCTTGAATAACAGGTATGAGGTGTTGGAACTAGAGGGCCAGGTAAATGGAGATGGAGAGGTACATCTATCTAGTGAGTCACCTAGGGCTTGTCACTCACCCCCATGCCTTAGAACTTCCCCAACCAAGAAGAAGAGTAATTGTGGTAGGTGACTCCCTTCTGAGAGGAACAGAAGGGCCCATTTGTTGACCGGATCCATCCCACAGGGAAGTCTGCTGCCTACCTGGGGCTCGGATTAGAGATGTTAAAAAGAAACTCTCTGATCTGGTGCAGCCCTCTGACAACTATCCACTGCTGGTTTTTCAGGTTGGCAGTGATGAAATTATTATAAGGAGGGCAACGGCAATGAAGAGAGACTTCAGGGCCCTGGGACGGCTGGTTAAAGGGTCTGGAGCACAAGTGGTGTTTGCCTCCATACCTGTTACAAGCAAGGGTGAAGAGATAAATAGAAAGAATCTGCAGATTAATGTATGGCTATGTGACTGGTGCCAAAGGCAGGGTTTTGGGTTTTTCAATCATGAGCTGCTGAATGAGACACCTGGTTTGCTGGTGGCAGGTGGGATACACCAGTCCCAGAGGGGGAAAAGGGTTTTGGGGCAGGGGTTAGCAGGGCTTATTGACAGGGTTTTAAACTAGATATGAAGTGGGGACGGGATTTAACTGGGCCTGTTTAGGGACAAGCCCAAGAGAAACATGATAGGGCTTGAAGGATGGCGAACTAGGGAGGACTATCAATCTATTGTTTCATTTGTGGGAAAGGATAGTTTAGACCCTGTCCCGCAGGTGAAAAAGGGTACTAGGACAAGAGTTAGCAGAGCTAACTCACAGAGCTTCAGGTTAGATTCAAAGTGCAAGAGGGTCGTAGCTGAACTAGTGAGGCACTGTTCTACTATTAATGAAGACCAGAAGGCCTCCTGCCTCCCGAGAGTGCCATCAGTGTGCTCTGCTCACTCCCTGAAATGCCTGTACACCAATGCACGGAGCATGGGGAATAAACAGGAGGAGTTAGAAGTCTGTGAGCGGTCTAAAGGTTGTGATCTAGTGGCAATTACAGAGACATGGTGGGACAACTCACATGACTGGAATGTGCTCATGGATGGCTATGTCCTTTTTAGGAAAGACAGGTCAGCAAAGCGAGGTGGTGGAGTTGCTCTTTATGTGAAAGAGTGACTAGAATGTATTGAGTTCTGTCCAGGGGCAGATGAGGAGAAAATGGAATGTCTGTGGGTATGAATTAAGGGACAGGCTGGTACGGGTGATACAGTTGTGGGAGTCTATTACAGACCTCCTGATTGGGACAAAGGAGTTGATGAGGCTTTCTACAGGCAACTGGAAGTAGCCTCGCGACTACATGCCTTAGTCCTCATGGGAGATTTTAACTACCCTGATATTTGCTGGAAGACCCACACAGCCAATCATTCACAGTCTAGAATGTTCCTCCAGTACATTGATGATAACTTCTTAATGCAAATGGTGGACAAACCAACTAGGAGAGGAGTGCTGCTAGATTTAGTACTCACCAACAAGGAGGGTTTGGTTGAAGTGGTGATGGTCAATGGCAGCCTTGGCTGCAGTGACCATGAGATGGTGGAGTTTAGGATCCTGTGTGGGAGGAATAGAATAACTAGCAAGGAAACAGTTCTGGATTTCCGAAGGGCCAACTTTGGCCTCTTCAATCAACTGCTAAGGGAAGCCTCATGGGAAAGGGTACTAGGAAGTAAAGGGGCTCATGATAGTTGGTTAGCATTCAAGGACCACTTCTTCCAAGCTCAGGATCAGAGCATCCCAATGAGTAGGAAATCAAGTAAGGGATCTAGGAGACCAGCGTGGTTAAACAAGGAGCTGCTGGGCAAACTCAAATGGAAAAGGAGAATATGGATTATGGAAAGAGAGGCTGGCCATTTGGGAGGAATATAGGACAGTTGTTAGAGGAAGTAGGGAGGCAATTAGGACAGCTAAGGCCTCCTTGGAAATTAATCTTGCAAGTCGGATTAAGGACAATAGAAAGGGCTTCTTCAAATACATAGCAAATAAAACTAACACAAGAGGCAATATAGGCCCACTGTTGAACGAGGTGGGTGCCCTGGAGACAGAGGATATAAAGAAGGCAGAGGTGCTGAATGCTTTCTTTGCCTCTGTCTTTACTCCTGCAGACTCTCCCCGGGGCCCCAGATTCCTGTAGCCCCAGAAGGAGTCAGGACAAAGGAGGAGTTTGCTTTGGTAGATGAGGATTGGGTTAGGGATCAGCTATGCAATCTGGACATCTATAAATCGATGGGTCCAGATGGAATGCACCCATGCGTGCTGAGGGAGCTGGTGGAGGTCATTGCTAGGCCACTCTCCATCATCTTTGGTAAATCGTGGGAAACGGGAGAGGTGCCTGAGGATTGGGAGATGGCAAATGTCACACCAGTCTATAAGAAGGGCAAGAAGGAGGACCTGAGTAATTCTAGACCAGTCAGCCTTACCTCCGTTCCTGGAAAGGTGATGGAACAACTTATTCTTGATACCATCTCTAGGCATATCAAGTATGAGGGGTTTATTAAGAACAGCCAACATGGTTTTATGAGGGGGAAGTCATGTTTGACCAACCTTACAGCCTTCTATGAGGAAGTGACTAGGTGGAGGGATGGTGGTAGAGTGGTAGATGTGTTTTTTCTTGATTTCAGTAGGGCATTTGATACTGTCTCCCACAGCATCCTCATAGATAAGCTAAGGAAGTGTGGGCTTGACGATCAGGTGGTGAGGTGGATCAAGAACTGGTTGAAAGGAAGAAGGCAGAGAGTTGTGGTCAATGGCACAGAATCTAGCTGGAGGTCTGTGACTAGTGGAGTCCCTCAGGGGTCGGTGCTGGGACCAGTGCTGTTTAATATTTTCATCAAAGACCTGGATGAGGGAACTGAGTGTACCCTCAGCAAGTTCACTGATGACACTAAACTGGGAGGAGTGGCTGACACACCAGAAGGCTGTGTTGCCATTCAGCAAGACCTGGACAGGCTGGAGAGTTGGGCAGGGAGAAACGTGATGAAATTCAGCAAGGGCAAGTGTAGAGTCTTGCATCTGGGGAAGAACAACCCCATGTACCAGTACAGGTTGGGGGTTGACCTGCTGGAAAGTAGTGAAGGGGAAAGGGACCTGTGGGTCCTGGTGGATAGGAGGATGACCATGAGCCAGCAATGTGCCCTTGTGGCCAAGAAAGCAAATGGCATCCTAGGATGCATTAGAAAGGGGGTGGTTAGTAGGGCAAGAGAGGTTCTCCTCCCCCTCTACTCTGCCTTGGTGAGGCCGCATCTGGAATATTGCATCCAGTTCTGGACCCCTCAGTTGAAGAAGGGCAGGGAATTGCTTGAAAAAGTCCAGCGCAGAGCCACAAAGATGATGAAGGGAGTGGAACATCCCCCTTATGAGGAGAGGCTGAGGGAGCTGGGTCTCTTTAGCTTGGAGAAGAGGAGACTGAGGGGTGACCTCATCAGTGTTTACAAATATGTAAAGGGTGGGTGTCAGGATGATGGAGCTAGGCTTTTTTTCAGTTATATCCAGTGATAGGACAAGGGGCAATGGGTGTAAACTGGAGCATAGGAGGTTCCACGTTAACATCAGGAAGAACTTCTTTACTGTGAGAGTGACAGAGCACTGGAACAGGTTGCCCAGGGGGGTTGTGGAGTCTCCTACATTGGAGATATTCAAGGCCCGCCTGGACAAGTTCCTGTGTGATGTACTCTATGTTACCCTGCTCTTGCAGGGGGGTTGGATTAGATGATCTTTTGAGGTCCCTTCCAACCCTTGGGATTCTGTGATCTTGCTCTGATATGCTTTTAGCATGGCAGCTGCCTTCTGGGTTCCTATATTGTGATTGTGTTTAGGCCTAGCTGATGCTATGGGGTGTTAGTGGGACCTTTGCTAATGTATCAGTGTATTGACTGAGTCTCAGGGCTGCTGAATGATTTTATGGCACTAGGAGTATCATCCTGTCATTCAATAATGTAACCAACCTATTCAGGTACCTGAAATATTCACACCTGCTTTTTTAAAATTTAATTTTAAATGAACTTTATGTTGACTTCATTTAGTAGGATTTTTCAATGATTGCAAGCATTTACCCACCTGAACTAAGGAGGTGATTGATGATGGCTAATGAGATAGGTTTTTTTTTTCTCTAACAGAGTAGAGCAGTGTATTCCCAGAAGAATTAACATAACAGAATAAGGTGTTTTCTCTAGAAGAGCTAAGACCCTGTGACTATTATTAACACATTGCACATTGGGGGTAAGGAAGGTGCACTTGCTTCAACAGCACCCAGGTGTAATATTCTTCCCCTTCCCTGCTTCTTCCCATTTTGCTGTTACGTCCCACAATTTCAAGGGACAAAGAATTCAACCGACAAGGAAAAAAGCAATATTGAATGTGTAAAAATATTTGAATATAACTAACAACAACGAACACTGTCAGATTTTTCTTCTAGCTCTATCTGCTTTGAAATATGAGCTGGAAATAGCACAATACTGGGGGGCGAGGGGAGGAACACAATAAATTACTTGGAACTGGTTTTTACTTAGTAATTGAAATATGTGAGCTCACAGCACTCATATATTATAAACTTATGCATTTGAAGACAATTTGAGTGGAATGTGTAGGTTATACTTATTTAAGACTAGTTTCTTGTATGTAATATCCTGACTCCAGATCTTGGCATTTTGCTTTTTATCACATTGTTCTCAGAGTTCCACTACTGCATACAGATGGCAAAGCAGAGGTTTGGTTATCGGGTTTGGTTTCTTATGCTAGTTGTTCCAGTCAAAACATAAAAGGGTTTTCGAGAATGTAAAGGCTTGGAAGTTTCACTTTGATATCAGCACCTGCCCTATATCATTACACATAATTTGGAAGTTTTCATTAGAGAGAACAGCAATGGGATAATTCTTGCATTCTAAATAGAGTTATTACAATGCTGGTTATGGGGATTGGAAGTGAATATGTCATTCTTCATTCTTGCCAATTCTGAAAAGTTTTATGTCTGTATTTTTCTATTGCCTGGAACTTTGGTTATAGTTAAAACAATTACAGTGGTTCTACATCAGAATAACTGGAATACTATGAGCGATGAATATGGTCTCAGAGTAAGCCTGTTTACTTCCCATTTTCTCTTCTTCACTAGAAGAATTCAATTCCCTAAAAATGAAAGATGGTTCAGCAATAATAAGTGATGTTAAAATCCAATTCTGATTGCTAGTCTTTGCTAAAACTGATTGAAACTGCTTTGAAATCACCATTTGAAAAATTCTGTAATGATAAGGAATGAGAAAATGGTGATTACAAGTTTTAATGAATTTATCAAAAGTCATCATCTGAGGGTCACCAATGTTCAAGCTACTTGTCCCCTAAGCAAGGTGAAATGCTTCTCTATTGTACCAAGCATTGAAAATACTGAAGACTTGCAGGTCTTGGGTACTAACACAGAGCAGTTGTATATCCTGGGTGTGGTAAGTGAAGACTGAGAAACAGAGATAAACAGTAGCAGAAATCTGTAACAAAGTATTTGGCTTATAGCAGAAGTATGTCTATTCCTTGATCTCATGTCTATATAAAGCAGTTTGAGTAAGTGTGAGCCATTTTAGCTATAAGGTAAATGCCACAAGTGTTCACCTGTGGATAAATTGAAAACTCATCAAGATGGAACATGATGTTAGCCCGTACATTGCTGTATGATTACTGAAGTTCACTAAAAGGTGTATCTGTTTTAACCTCAGCAAGAGGCATTCAGATATATTTCCAGGATGTTAATTTTATCTTTCAGAAATTCAAGATGTAGTGAAAGATGATCCAATTGACATCATCAGAAGAGAAGCATTAAACTGAGAATTGGTAAGTTTCAAACAAAAGCACAAACATAGCAACTTTTCATCATAGTTCAGGCAGTAATTTTAAAATAAAAAGCTGACAAAACATCCTTAACTGCTGTAGTGATGGGTACCAAACGTCAAACTTACTGCATTTTATATCACTTTATAATTAAGCACTTAATTTGGTCATGATGAAACTACTTAAGAGGTAAGGTCAATCTAGTTCCAAACACCACAGCAAAATAATAGCATGGTGGCAAAGAATATAGAAGCAATTAATTTTAGGGTTATTCATGTCTGGGTCAGCATCAATAGAAAGCAGTCTTTCTCACTATTAACTGAGAAATTATTTGGATGCAAAGTAGAGGTGCTTGAAGGGAGAAGGAATATAAGGCAATACTGAATCAATACTAGTAGATCATGAATGTGATCTTAGATACCTGCTGTAATGGCTGTTAAATGAGTCAGAAGTTCTCTGCAAATCTGCAGAAGCCTATTTGTGCACTTGCCAGAAAACCCTATTCAAATGCACATGGTGTCTGAAGAGTGTGATAAGGTCAGGCAGCAAAATCGTTCCAAATTCTACTGAAATCTGATCTGCTGAAGAGGAGGTATCACAGTGCATAGCACAGAGCTCTGAAAATGAGGCTGGCTAGATTCAGTTCTTAATAGAGATGGATGCAAATGAAAATTTCAGATTTGCCTCAGAGTTCAGAGCTCTATGCAGGACACTCTAATTTATATAAAGACTTTTGTTGCTGGTCATTATGAAAGTATTAATTTCAAAACGATCTTTAATATTTTGCCTTATTCTTTATTCTTTTTTTTTTTTTTATATTCAAATACTGAGCTGGAACATTTTGCATCATTGCTTTCCATGCTGCAATAGATTTCACTGAAGAAGAAGGAAAAAAAAGATGTCTTAAGCTTCTAGCTCTAATCCTGCTGTCTTAATGAGGTAGATATATCATCCTCAACAACTGTTCAAAAATTAAATTCAAACAAAAATTCCGGAGATCCACCACATTTCTGAGGCTGAGAGAGATCATTAGAAGCACCTGAAATCAACTGAATGCTTCAAGAGAAATATTGAGTAGTAATAGTCAGAATTTCAATCTGTCTAGACACAAGCTGAATGCCTCTTTTATGAAAAGTCACTGTAACTTTTGCTAGAATTTATATTTTTAGTTTGGGATGTTTACCTCATTGACTAGCATATTCCACTGACTTATGTTTCCTTTATCAGGTGAGATCATCTGCAGTAACAACATGAAAAGCAATAGATGTAAGTAGACAAACTATTAATATTTCCTGTATTATTGAATGCTTTTTATGTATTGTAAAGATTAAAAGACAAGTGTCAAATTAAAGGAGAATACATAGCAGTTCCCATAAAAATTGCATTCTAATGGCTTGGCACATCACCAGCAGTGAGATAAAGATAAATTATCTCAGTATAAATAAAGTAAATATTCAACAGATAAGCAGCCGTCTATGTCAGAGCTACTGGTAATGCTCCCACGAGTATTCTCTAGTTTTCTCAGTTTTGCTGCCATGCAGAGGAAGCGTTTCCCCTGAAACATAATTACAGTCTTATCTCCATGATTCTATGCAATAACATTAACGAATGAAAGATGAAACAGTTACTTTGTTTTGTACTTTTTTACAAATATTTTGTACTTTGTACCAGTCCAGTGTTCAAAATCTGAATTAGTTGCATATGCCTTTGTTATGAAATGCAACAGTAATATTCATAAAGAATGACTATTTCTTTGTAAAATATGTAATGAGAGATTAAAAAAAAACCAACAAAATAATTTTATTTCAGGTAGAAATGGAACTCTTGAAAAGTTGCCATACTAAATGGGATTTTTATAGGGCAAGAAGTTAAGCTTTTACATAATTCTTTGTGAGATTATAGTTCACAGATACTGGTGGAGAAATTACATTGGTGCTATAGTCCAATTTTAATGTGGTATTTTGACTAAGAAAGAGGCTTTCTTTGAAAAGGCATCGAGGAAAGCGAGAAGATATAGCAGCTTATCTCTTTTGCATCCATAATGAGTACATTATTTATTTGCTCTAAAGAGGTTCTGATTTAAAGACATAAGATGAACAAAAAAATAAGTTAGCTGCATAGGTTCATGCAGCCTGTCAGTGCCAGAGTTGCAAAGAGAACACACTGTCCATTAGTCCACGTAGCTTTGGAAAAGTTTGTGTGCAGTGCATAAAGGGACAAAGGATTATGAGAGATCATTAATGTATAGTTAATTTTAAGGTGTTGTAGTATTTTTTTATTTAATAAATTTAAGCCACTCTCTGTAACCATAGAATTTAACTTCCCACTTTTGTGCCTCAGCATACTAAAGAAAGAGGCTGCAAGATGAACTGAACTTGTCATAACTCATTAAGGAAGAGAACTGCAGCCTATTTAAATCTAGGATAAGAAAAAAAAAAAGATAGCGTTTAGATTATTTAGAAGAAAAAAAAAACAAACCAAAAAACCCAAACAAAAAGATACTATGCTGTTATTACTTGTGTACCTACTGATGAAGCTGTATCCAAAGATAACTTATATTTCAGTAGCAAAAGTCACTGCATGTCTCTAGTTCCATTTTATTATCTGCTACCTAATAGTCTTAGGAGGGTTCTGCAGGTCAGTGATTATCTAATGTCAGTTTAAAATTTTTTTCAAGTCTGATCAGGTTCCATAATAAAATGTTTCTTAACCTACCTCATGTATATCATGAAACAAATGTCCTCTGAGAACAATTAAAGAATTTGTTTTTATACAATAAAGCAGTCACAACTTTTCTTAAATATGACTGAAAGTAAAAATGATGCCTTCTTTTTCTAATTTCTTGAAAATAAATAAAAAAATAATAAAAAATCCCACAATAGCTTAGTCGTCCCAGCACTTGCATAGTTAATAGAAATGTAGGTACATTGAATTTAGTGTTCCTACTGATGCTGTTCTCCATCTGAGACAACATAAAACTGTATCTTGCATGTCTCTGGAGATTTTGTCAGACACAGTGATCTGCAAAGGAGATGCTTCTAATTCGCAGGACCCGGTAGGAATCACTTTCTCAACTGCATAGAAGACCCTGAGTTCAGGCCTAGGTTCATTAAAGTGGCTTGATGTACTTTCATTCTTAGTCCATATTTTGTAAGTCCTGTTGGCACTCTGTGACACCGTGGTGGGCCCTTTTAACTTGGACTTGTGGAATGCATTTGCAGGAAGCAAACACCATAGTGCAGATTTTCTTGCTGTGGAAATGTGCTTCCTGTTACTCTCTGGTAAACAAGATGGGTACACAAGTAGGACCTTTGCAACATCAGGAGATGAACTCCTAGTTCCTACTGCTATTGAAGAATAACATCCTATACTGCTACATCAGCCAAGTAGTGGCCTGCTCTGTGGACAAGCAGTTGAAACAGAAAGCACTGTGGGGCCATGCTGTCTGCTGTATCTGAGGGGGGAATGTTGTGAGATGAAGTTTTAGTGCCAGTACGTTGTCTCCCCATTCTTCTGTGACAACAAGTGACTGTTCACTCATCTCAGCTTCTGCCATTGTTAGCCTCTGCAATACAGCTGTTACTAATTCTTGTTGCTCAGTGGAAAATGAGTGCAAGTCCTTTAGGTGTAAGAAAGAGAGAAATTAATATAGATGTCTGTTATTGCCCTGGGAAACCTCTGCCTTTCTTTTCTCTCCTTGCCTCCCCACCCCCAGCCCCCCTTTTTTCCCCCCATTAAGAAAACTTCCACCAATCTCAACATATTGTAGGTTTTGTCTCCAGGTTGCAGAAAGTTCCTTAAGGGTGTCTGGGTACCGTGGCTTGTAAAGCTTGCTGTCAGGCCGTCTCTCTCTAGTATGGGTTTTCAGCTGGCTAGGAGTTCCCATAGTCAGAAATTAAAGCAGAAATTCTTAAAACTTATTTCTGTAGCTTAATTCAGCATTCAACTAAAACTGTATGATTTCAAAAACAGTCATGTGCCATTGTGCACTAGTGATTTCACATTTTTGGAGAAAAGGGCAGGTCTTCTACATAGCTGCAGTTTGTTATTTTGGTATACAGCTTCAAAACCGTTAATCCTGCATTGTTGAACTAAAATAATCTGCCAGTCTGGAGCATCCAGCACCAGTCATCTGGCGATACTCATGTTTCTTCAGGATTTTCTGCACACCAAAACTTTATATTCATGTGTGCTCCCTCATATGTCGATGAATACCGTGACTTTCTTGATAACTTGTATAATTGCCAAACATGTTCTTTCAAAACAGGAGAAGATTGCTGTATTTTACAGTTGGACAATGTGATATAACTCAGCAGTGCAGTGGCATGTAAACTGTCTGCCAGGTCATGGATCCTCATAATGTCTTTTAGAAGCTGAGCAATAAAGCTCAGACTTGCCAAGTGTGGGTCATGTCTACGGTATTTTAAGAGTAGAACCAAAGAGGCTGTTCCTTCTGTCTTCCTGCTCCATCCATATGCAAACTAATTTGCATTGAGCCTTACCCAAAAATTACAATCAGGCCATATGGATTCCATCCTGTCCTGCATTAGTTATTTTGAGATTACAGTTTCTTTCAGAATTTCTTTCACTGTGTACTCTTCACATCTATTCCTCCTCTTGGCACTTTTCGCTTTGTGTCTAAATTCTGGATGCAAAAACACATCTGAGTTTTGTGTACTCTTCACTTATATCCCAGTGTCACACTGGACTGAGAAAAAATGATTGAAAATTAGAAAAATGCAGGCTGGAAATGGTAATAGTCTATCCTGGACCCTTATTTGAATGACTGGGAGGACAGGAACTAAGTGCTTCTTATTATGCAAATGCTGTTCATTCTTAGCATAACCTTTGCCTCTGCATGAATGAATGAAACCCCATAAAACACATTTTAAAATGAATGATAATATATTCTTTGTGTGCATTGGATTATGGAGGTATATTATATTTCAAAAATAGTATGTAGTTATTAAAAAAGATTAATTGAAAACAAAGGCCTTGTAGACCAAATACTGAATACAGAATCAAGCAGGGTATCTGAAACATGAGTGGTTTTCCTGGCACGTAACATAACTTTCTCCAAAAATGCATACCCAAAATTATGGAAAATAACTCTCCAAGGTTGCACAATGACAGCTTTGCATGTCTTCTCTCTATTAAAAAATTGAAAAGGACATTGCAAAGGTTTTTTCAAAAGCATCTTCCTGCTCTAGAGGAAGCCTGCCTACCTTGATACTCAGCTGCAAGTGGTAATCTGGTCAGCAATACAAAAACCTACTTGTCTATAAGGCACATGGGGCTTTTTACCTTTTTTTCTTCCTCTCCTCCTCTTTTTTAATACATTCATTTTTAAAGGTCAAAGCTGGGCTCAGCCTACCAGTGTTCTCTTATCAAAATAAATTCTCTAAGTCATGGTGAGTGTTTTCAGACTAAACTGTTGAACTCATGATAAAAAATGTCAGTTGTCGTCAACAATCAGATGCTCTGTACAAAGAGACAGAAGAAATGTCTGCAGCTCAACACATATCATGTATAGTAGATTTCTGACTGTGCACATCCCTTTCAAAGCTTGGGAGTTCTGCACTTAGCCAAATCTAAAGAGGTGAATAAACTACTATTTTTGAAGTGCATCAGAGCATATCCAGACAAAGGAAAAATTGTTTATATAAAATAACTTTCCTACTTTAAAGTATTCATTAGGTAAAATAGAAATTTTCAGAGAAAATATAATAAATTTATTTTTTTCTGTATTAGGCAAATAGATTTTGTTTGGACACTCACAAAAAAGGTTTTTGCAAATATAAGTTTGCAACAAATAGGAATACCTCAAATCAAAAAGTGAAAATGGAAAATGCAAATACTTCCTAACTGGATCACAGTGGATGTACCTGAGCCTTTCCTCCTTTCTCATCCAAACTATAGCATCACATTTTTCTGTTTGCTTTCCAGTTTTGCTTTAACTGCAACAAAGTTATGTGCAAAGAGAGAATGAGGTATAGGTTAGAACAAATATCATTTGTTCAGTTCATGTCTTGGCATTGTTGGTTCTTCTGAACACGACCTTCTAAACAATTACTCAAGTATCGATTCAGTTACAAGGCCTAGCTGATACATCTTAAAAATCTTGGGCACAGATCCATAAAGGGAATTAGTGGCTCATGGTATTCTTTCTGGGCTCCTGCAGCAGAACCAGTTCCATTGTGCACACCCTGTGTGACGCGTAGGGTGTTTGGCACATCAGGGTGTGATGCACAACAACTCACATTTACATAAAGCAGTCACTGGTTAAAGAAACCATACAAAGTCTTCAGAGCAGAAACCAAAACACAGCATAGCTCCTGGAAGAGTGCCTTAAGTGTAAGGCTCCTTCTGTGATGCCTTGGAGGATCATAACTACCCAAGATCAGTGTGGAACATGATCCAGCACACATGATGGGAGAAGGCCAATGAAAGCAGGCGTGTTGGGCAAAGCAAGTGACAGGCATGGTCTGCATTCTTAAAGGCTTCCTGTGCCACTTAGATGACCAGCTATACACGCTTGTAATAAAAACTGCACTGCCTAGAGAGCACTGAGTATGGAAAATTTATCTACTCCATGCTTAAGAAAATGCAGAGCAGGGTTTAACATATCTAATGTTGGATTTGGTACTTGAAGCCTTTGACAGTTGGTTTTATTCCTAGCAATTAAATTGCACTGCTTTTTTTAATGCTTTTTTGTTATTATATTTTCCATTAATATCAAAGATCTTTATGCTATCTGCAATGCATATCCACCATGAAAGAAGGTCTCTGCTCTGAAGAATTTAGTGCTGGACATCCTTAACCCTAGGTTATGAGCCATCTGCTAGAATTATTGTTCCCTGTTCTCTCAGTCTCTGAATAATCTGATCCTTTTCATAAAGAGTATTATAAGTATTAGCATCATATAGATGTGAGGAACAGAGAAAATAAATATTCTCCCTAACTTTCCATGTGGAATTTTGGGCTGGGAGAGAGTCAGGTACTTGATTCATCATTTTTACCCATTCTAGAGATTTCATCCTTATGCTAACTTTGTAATATCAGCTGCTTATGCAAGTTTTCTTAATGGAACAAGCTGCCTGTTTGATGCAGTCAGTTGTTCAAAGTTCCATTTCGGAGCTCCAGTGCTACCTGGAGAAGACACTCAAAATCCACAAGTTTATTCTATTATATTATTTCAAAAATGACATACAAGTACTTGCTGCTTACCTCTAAAAAAAAAAAGTCTGATCTTCCCATCACTGGGAAATACTTGGTGGTAATGATTGCAATTGAATTTATCTATATTTTTACTATTGAAAAAACCAATCCCAATTCTTATCTAAAACTCTGCATTGCTCTAAACAGTTATAAGTCATTATCTTAATATGTAGTTTTAGAAAAATACTAGACATTTTGAAATTTACAGAAATACAGAAATTGATACAGACTATGCTAAGTTTTGAAATGCTCTTATAGAAATATTTTCCTCACTGAATGCTGAACATAAATGCTATCAATAGCATATTATAAAAGCAATAATATTGAAATAAATACCTTGCATAATAAAGAATATCTCAAATATAAAAGCAGCTTGTCAAGAATTATAAATAGCTTATAGGAGATATAAAAATGGATGATGTGGTAAAGTACAAAAGAGAGATATCACTGTAATAAATGTATCTGTATTTTCAATAGTATCTGTATTTTCAATAGGAGAACGAGTAATAGGGAGATACTCAACAAAAACAGAATACATAGAGGAGCAGGTGATGCAAGAGATAATTTAGAAGCAGAGATCAAAAATTATCAAACTTGGCAGATATGAGAAAATGACTGGGTGTAAATGAGTATTCTGTATTTGTTATGAATTTGAAAATATTTGAAGTGCTGATTGAAAACTTTATGTAACTTCCCATAATGCTGAAGCATATGGCAGTAGCTCTTGCTTCATAATATGAATCCCCAAATAGTAGAGGCTGAGCTTATTAGAACAAACTACATTATGTTCTTCATTACCATATTTGAACCACCTAAGGACTCTGGCTTAGAATGTTGAAGGATGTCTGTGAGGGAAGTTCAATATCAGCAGATGTCATCATCAAGAACAGTCCTGTGATCCACCTTTTTTCCCTTTACATCCGTTTCCACAAAAAGTTAGTTTACACTCACAATAAATTTTATATATAGTGTGATTGAGCTAATTTTTTTACCTTCTATGTAAACAGAGGTGGCTTTTTTAATATCAGTATGTCATAGAGGTTTGATGGCCAATTTGTTCATTTTTTAGGCAAAATTAAAACTGAGACTAATGAGAATTTTGCATGTAGAAATGCATAATAGCATCTAAAGGTGTATCAAGTGGTCTGAGAGTGGTCATGGTCATGCCAGCAATATGCTAGTGGGGCATTTCTGGCAAAAAGCCTGCTTGTTATCTTGCCTCTCAGTCCGTGCAAAGAAATAATTTATCAAGGGCATATAAAAGTCATGCATCATGAAGTTATTCTGGAGCTCAGAATCATATTCCACCTGACCCTCCTCAGTGTGGAGCAATAGGCCTCTGGAAAAGATTCCTCTCTTGCTTGTGAACCCTAGACATACCAAATTTTTATTTTTTTTTCTGCTTCTCAGTGCCATGACAATTTGTTTAAACTCTCACAAGATCAAAAGGATAATTTAAGCTGATTTAGACAACAATGTAAAAATAACTGTTAATTCGTTTTAAGGGCCAGGTAAACAAAAGGGTGTCCATTCCAATAAGTAGTCTAGAACTTACTAACTTGCACTGACATGCAACCTACTTCTTGTGTTACTAACACTTCTGAAGATCTGATTTTGGCAGGTCCAGAAGCACCCGGGTTTTCTTTGCCTTGTACACCCCAAAAGGTCTTAAATTCTTTCAGTCACTAGTGGGATAATGATCCATCTACTGATTGACTCAACCACATAGGGAGAATAGCACATGCTTTAATTCACAGAATGTGAGAGGTTTTAAATACATTTTAATGCTGTATTTTTTATAAATGTGACTTTCCCCTGGATAACAATTAAAGTTTTGAATTTGATTGTCAACATTCATTTGAATTATGTACTCAGGGCGTAAATTGGCAGATTTATATTGTCTTTGCATTTCTAACAATTATTTCTAAGTAGCTTAGTTTCATTAGTTTGATTTAAGTTATTTATGCTAATAGATTTGCAGGAGAAATCAGCTTTATTATCCACTTCTAAGTTTATTTATATTAATGCTGCTGCTGATATTTAGGAATGCTAAGGAATCAGGGTCCCTAGTCTCCTGCCCCCCCTTTCCATTTTTCCTGAGATATAAAACTGCTGACTGGACATCTCCCCATATTTTCTGGGAGAAAAGATTCTTGCAGATGTGATACAATTTTTTTTTCCCATTGTCTCTTTTTTGTACCTTGTACTCTCATATTGAAATTATCTGTAGTCTTTCTTATGGGATTTTATTTGAATGGCTCCTACCTTTATTAGAAATATGTCATCATGTTAGGTGACAACAGAGAAAAAAATCAAATTATTTAACTGAATCATGCTTAGTTGAGATAGAAAGTGGACAGAAAAGGTTTTTCTGAACAGTTATTGATTAGACAGTAACAGCAGTGGCTGAAAGCTGTCTCAGACATTCTTCTTTAGGCTGTAATTACCATCTTATTTACAATCATTACTTGACATTTGAGCACTTGTTTGTCTGTCATCATAATAGAATATAAGAAGCAACTGCAATGAAAGCAAATGCTTTGTACAAGATAATAGTCCCCCTGCTCTTCCTGACTTTTAGGCAGTTTGGTAAATTATATAGATAATGGTATTTTACTGCTATGTACACAAGGAAGTTGTATAGATTTCTGTTGGAGCTATATGAATCTTATTGTCTAACATCTTTAATTGCATATGTTGCATTCTCTAATGTTTAAGGTTTGAAAACAACTGTCATAATATAAATTGTGCTTATCATTTCTGTTCTTTTCTTTCATATAAGCATGCCATTTAAAATTCAATTTTACTTAGTGATAGAAAAGCAAACAAATGAAAAATTTGAGTTCAGGAGAGAAGCATCTTGGTTTGCAGAATGTAGCATGGATACAGAAGGGTGAAGAAAGGTGACATTCTAAAAAGAAGTGTATGAAGAATAAAAAAGCCAATAGCCCACTGATTAGGGCACAAGGCTACAGGACCAATTGGGAATCCTATTGCTTTTCTGCCTACCATATTCTTTGTGCAAAAACAAAAAAAGGTTCCAAACTCATTTTGATTTATTTATGATAAATGAAAACAAACACTCAAAATCTGTAGTGGCATGAAAGATTTGTTATCTTTCTAGCCTTCGGTATCTGTATGAAACTGTATAAAATTTGTGTAAAGCTCTTGTATACTTAGTTCTTTAAATACAAAATAATTTGCTGGGTTTAAGAATTTGAGTCTTAAATATTCGTTTGGTCCAGAAAGAGATTGCAAGTTTCCTTCCTTCATGTCTAGGGTCTTAACTTTGCAGTCCAGCTCATCCTAAAAAAAACTAGCAAGGATTACTCAAAAAAGTTTGAAAAATCTAGATATAATTCCTTCAGGCAGAAGAGAGGCTTGGATCTCTGTGTCTTGTAATATTCTATGGAGAATACACAACTGGGAAAAAAGGTCTTATTGAAAAATGCAACAGCTGTCTTTGCTATCTTTGGGGTTTTAAAAAGCACTATACATTTTTAGTATAATCATAGTAGTATCAAAGCAACAATAATCATAGTAGTATCAATGCAACAAATATATTGCTTTGCAGTCTATTCTGACAAGTAGCAGATTTAGAGTCATATTGCATTAACAAAGCTAAACTGTTGGTTCTACCATAATTATAGAGTTATCCCAATAATATACTTATCCTGTTCCTGATTGTACTCATATAAGTTCAATAAAACTATTGTTATCAAATATATATGTATTATATATATATATATTCTCTCTATATATAGAATGACATGTTAATGAAGTGACATAACACAAATGAGATAATGTCACCCTTTGTGGCTTCACAGCATAAATGTTCCCAGTCTGGGGGCCGGTGGAGGGAGGGGAAGAATTGTCAGAGATATCTGGTTCACTCAGTCATTTTACAAAACACCAGCTAAAGAAAGAAAAATTAAAATCTGATGAAATCTCAATTCAGTGGAATGATATTGTAGCCTTGTATTATGGATTAATAGAGTTATAGGGAATGACAATTTTTAATAAGAACTTCTAGAATGTGATTCTAAACCCTTTATAGATTTAATGGCAAGAACATGCTGTTCCCACAGAGCTTCAGTGGGAGAGGAGAATGCCAACACAGGGGTTTGAGCTCTGAGGAAGTTTTGTTATTGTTGCACAATCTACACACAACGTTTTGTTTCCCATATCTTTGTGTTATGCTGTGTTCTTCAAGGCAGGTATGGCTGTGTATTTCTGGGCTTTGTTTCTATTGGGTGAGGAATACTTGTCTTCTTGAAATATTTTCTACTATCATTTTGAAGCAGTTACCTTGTCTGTACAGCTTCTCTTTCCCAAAGTAAATGGTAAATCCTTTATGACTGCGTTCAAGTTGAGTTTAACTCACTAGGTCCAAAGGTATTTCTAGGTCTGTGTATTACAGAGTACAATGGCACCACTCTATGAACTATGACAGGTAGCAAATATATGCAACAGCAAAAGGAAGTGACTGCAAGTGATTCAGGTTTTTATGAGGCAGAAAGTGATAAAGTACCAGGTTTTGTTTACTGTCGTGTTTTGGTTTAATATAATACAAAATTTAGACACTGTCAATATTGCCATTGTCATTTCAACATTATACATACTACCACACTTAGAAATAGATTTGCTGGATGTTATGACTAATTAGGCAGACATAGGCATTCTTGATAATGTCTAAAAGGTTTTTTTTTAACAGACAATTGCATTCCTTTGTTTCTTAGTTTCCTCCATTTTTTTGACCTAACCTTTATGCTTTCAGCAAGGAAACAGCAAGGAACGTTCTATTTACAAATCAATCTTATTGATGCTGGAATTACTTAGTAGACTGTTAGCTACGTGGATGTGAGGACGTGAGAATAACTTTACTTAATAATGTAATTGAAACACAGGAAAACTCCAGATGACTGTTTTGTATAAAGACAGTAAACAAGGGGGGGGGGGGGGGAAAGTCTATTGTTCAGTCTGACTGCTTTTGTGGGTTCAATATAAAGACAGAAATTCTGTCCAAGCAAGACAGATTTCAAGCAAGAGAAATGTAAATTTACATGTTTCCCTTACATGAGTGTGTTCAGGTTCCTGCTCTTTATCTATTTCCAATCTGTTTCTTCTTCTACTGAGAAGATAAGGTAAGCTGATAATAAATTTTGAGATATATTTTTGTGATGTGGACTTAAGCTTGTTAAGATACAAACGAAGACAGTGAACTGCAACATCTCTGTTGCTGTTAAATTCCCTGAAGGGAAATTGGATGGTTTATTGATCTAATACTTTATTCAACTCTGTCCTTGTTCTTCAAAATAACCATTTCCACTGGTAAAATGGCAATAAGCATGTTGATCTCATTTCTGTAGTTCTTATATTTAAATACATATATGGAGTTACAGTATATAATAATGTTATTTCACTAAGGTTAAGATAATATATGGAAAAAATGGTAAATTCTTTCCTAATTAATCTTGATTACCTCACTTCAGCTGAGCGGTAAGGATGTAAAATGGCTTCATCTAGCATGTTCTACAGTTTCCTGACTCCTTCAAGCACTCTTTCATACTTGAAGCCTCTTTGGTTGACTGCAGCCTGGAACACCAATTTCCATTTGAGCAGATTTCTCTGTTCCATAAAGTAGACATGGTCATCCCATTGACAGCTTATAAAATAAGCTGCATCTCTGCGTTTGCAGGGAGCCCAGTCCTACTGGTATCTGCCTAGAGTGCTCTGAAAACACAAGCTATTAGTAATTTGTTATACAGAATCCCAGAATCCCAAGGATTGGAACAGCCCTAAGACTTCTGAGTCAACTTTGTCATATGTTAGGTGCCTTTATCCTTTACACTTTCTGCTTTTCTCACCTGGATCCTAACCTTAAAGGTTTATGTTTGCTCTTCCCAGTGAAATCTGATGTGGTAGGTTTAATATGAATGACTCTGAGCTGACATCACAAAATAGTTTTTTAAGTCTCAGACCTTTTCTGGGCCTTATTTTGCATGTGGAATGTGAGTTTTGAGACTAGCAGAGAGAACATTTATCAGCTTTGTAGTTTAGAGTTGGTAATTAAAATTGCAGAGAATACCTCCAATGTGACCTTCTCACCTTTCCTGCTCTCTTCTTCTTTCCCTCCATCCTCTTGTCCCAGTGATCTGAAGCAGCAATACTCTGTTTTTCTAGGTAATGGTAACCAGCACTGTGCAACAAGTTCCAATTTTTGCTGTAAATACTTTCTGAGCAAGTCTGTAATTAATGTTGCACTGATGACTGGTGGCATCTGTACGAGTTTATCATCTGCACTGAAACACAATGCACAATGTAAACATGGGGGACTGTAAAGAAAGAGTTTAATAAATTTACATGGATTAACATTAAATTTAATTTGCCACATGCCAACCAAACTGTGCAGCAGATCTAGATCCTTCAGAAGTTATAGATCTCTCTGTTGTAGCTTCTTCCCAGGCTTGAATGCTACACTTTGGTTCATTTGGGTTTTTTTCTTTGTCAATGAGAGAGACAAAAGAAGCTTTTTTATTGCTATGTTTTTAAGAATATATAAGCCATTAATTTATCCAGAATAAATATGATGTACTACTGTAATTCTTTTGTCTCAAAAGTGAAAGGGTGCTGGAAAACTGTCATGAATGAAATGACACTTTTATTTGGTAGCATTTGGTTTAAAAACGTGATAGCTTTGAAATTTGATAGTAACACTGAAATAAACAGGACAGAAATATGTAGTGAATGCTCCATCCCTGGCAGTGTTCAAGAACAGGTTGGATGAAGCCTTGGGTGATATGGTTTAGTGTGAGGTGTCCCTGCCCATGGCAGGGGGGGGTGGAACTAGATGATCTTGAGGTCCTTTCCAATCCTAACTATTCTATGATTCTATGATAGTAAATAACTGTAAGTTGGCCCCCTCTGTAATGGACTGTGTGGTAGCTTCTGGCATTCCCTCAAAACACCGAACAATAAAATTAATTAAGTTAATATGTTTGTCACTGTTTTAGCAACCAGGTTGTCAAAGAGAGTCCAAACTCAGAACAAATCTGAAATATCAGAATGGAAGGAAAATAAAAAAAAAAAAACAGATATCAACATTTTATCAGACTTTTTATCAGAAAAGTTCATCATTCTTTAAATCTCTTTGCCCAGTTTTATAGAGAAAAGAATGTGAAATCAATGTCCAAATTTGGGCCTTAGCATAGTCCATGCTAATTTCCACAAAACTGTTGAGTGCACAGAACAAAAATAATCCTGTAAAATCTTTCTGGAAACTTGCAGGTATTTTGTTGAGAAACTTTTAGGAGACTGTTTGGTTTAAAACAAACCAAATTTCCCAAACCAGTGAATTCAAAATGACATAAAGTTAGTAGATTTTTTTTTTAAGAATCTTTGGATTAACTGAATTAACTCCAGTTAGTTAACTGAATTAAATCCAGTGAAAACCTGAAAACTGAAGAATTCACACACGTGCAGAAAAATCTGCTGATTTTAAACTTTGACTTAGGAACTTGGCAATTGCTGCAGTCAGTCCCTGGGGCAGGCACGGCTGACTCCCACTAAATACTTGGGGAGCCATGTGCTCAGTATAGCTGAGGTGCCTCATCCCTGGTGCCTACTGGCTTAAATACATCTACAGCTTCTGAGGGCATCTGAGTCCTTAGGTCTTAAAGACTGAGACTGTGAATAATCTCAGACAAAAAGCTTCCTGGACATACTGTGTACCAGAACATTAGCTTGATTTTACTATTGGTGCTTTAGAGGGAAGAGAGTGTATTTAAGCATTTTTTCAGTGGCTACATTGGTTGCTGCTTCTATTGTAGCTGCTTTAATAGTTCAGAAACAAAAAACAAAACAAAACAAACAAAAAAACCAAAACCCCACCACCAACAAAAAAACAAAGCAGTGGTGAACATATTTTCAAATAAAAGCTACGCATTTATCATAAAAGCAAAGAGTTAATATATTATTCTAGTCCAGTATGGTTTGCTGTGGAAAAGTTTGGTTGCCAAGTTGCTAATTTCACAGCAACAAACTCCTGAACAAAATGTGGCTAGTCTAGGTGTTTGAAAATTAATGTAATAAGAAAATATATTATGTTTGTTAACTCATCTATCTCTCCCAGCTTGTCAGGGTATATTGGAAAAAGAAAACATCAGAATGATGAGTACTTTTATCTCACAAAAGGTTTGAAGGAAGTGAGAGCTACGCAACGTTTTCAACAGTCATGTGCATGTCATAGCAAATTACGTTGGAAAGGAGACAGGTGCTGTCAAGCTGGCAGTGTTTAGTGAGTATACTAAAATTAGATTCTCAATCTAAGAAATATGACCATTTTTGTTTCCAAGGGTCTTTTAGTTTACATAAGGATTTTCTAGTTTACATATACTCTGCCTTTCTTTTTCTCCTTCCTTCTGCCCTTTATTTAAAAAAGTGAAGGTGAAAGAAAGGACTGGTTGGAAATAGGATTGAATAATATTTTTGAGAAAGTACTTTAATGTGGCTATGAGAAAAGATCTCCTTTATTAACAAGAAAGCTTCAATACTGAGAAGCCGGAGCATATATGAATATATTTTTCTTTCTGAATGAAATATAACAAGTTGAATATTACCTTTTAATTATATCAGAAGAAACTAAACTGTGCTGTCAGATTTAGACAGATATTTCCTATATCTGCTAACAGAGGGTACCACAGATTTTTTGTTTTTTGTCAAAACAAAATGTTATGAAAATAAAATGTTATGAAAATAATTGCTGCCCTTTATTTTCACATGTCTGAATGTACTTTGCTTCCCACGTATAGCTACTTCATCAATAGCAGGAAAACTGTTTCCATGATCTCTTTCAGATGTGTTTTAAAAGAAGCAGTCCAGAGCCCAGAAAGCATCTGGAGCGATGTGTACTGACCATAGGCGTTAATATTTTGCAGTCCAGATTCTGACACCTCTGTTGAAAAAAGATTTTAACATGACTGTTCCAGAAGTGAACATCTCTTTAACATGCAGACTGTAGCTCATTAGAAAAAGCATAACCCTTTATGTGAATTATAAAGTGAAACACCCTAAACTTGACATATCAATATTTCATGTTACCAGATTGGCTCTAGTGAAAAGCCTAACCTTTTTTTCACCCTACATGTTCAGTTCTTTCATGTTTAGTTTTATCTGTTGCAAGTAAGCAGTGCTTTCTGGTTAGATCTTCTGACATTTGAGAAGGATTAAATGTTTCACCTTAGTCTGTTCTGTTGTCAGATTAAATAGTTTGAAGTAAATGGAGAGAAAGATGATTATACCTGAATCTCTACTGAGCATATAGAAGTGCTTATTCTGAAAGGATATTGAGTCTTGAGTACATATGAGACTTGCCTAGCTTTTTCTCTATAGCCTTAGCCTATGAGACACAGCATAAATGCACTGTCCCAGTAAAAGCTTGAAGAGATTTAAGACAGAATCTTACTTTTTCATAGCTTCCTCTAGAATCAAATTAAAGAACCCCAGCACTGCTTTATCTACAGTGTTAAGAACAGCACAGAGCCAAAACAAACCTGTCATCAGCTACCTGTCCTTTTCTCCCTATTTTCTCCCTTGAACATGCCTAACAAATAGGTAAAGGAGGATCTGATTTCAAAGGTGAATATTATCTTGGTGCTCCTCAAAACTGAGATTCTCATTTATATTTGCTATACTTTTAATGCTCAGAGAATTTTACAGAAGAAAATGCCTAAAGGTGTACTTTTTAAAGATTTCAGATGTAGGCTCAAATGTATAAATTCTTGTCTGAGTCTCATTACTAGTATTTAGATAGTTTTGTTGGTTTTTTTTTGAGGCAGATTTTTGGTTTTAGTTCTGAAGTGGCTGAAGGTATACTCTCCAGGTAAGGAAACATGGCTTTTCTTAAAACAATTGATGAAAGAACTGCATAGTGTGAAGCTGCAGTATTTTTATAACTATAAACTTTAGTCAAAACAGGTTTACCAGTTACTGCTTGTATTACTAGTGCACAGCTTGGCAAAACTGTAAAAGTTTAGGGTGAAATAAATAACAGAAACTGTTTCTTCCAAGTATTTTTAGTAGTACTTCAAAAGATCCCTAGTACTTAAGTGATGGTATAGCAATTCTGTTTTCAATAGCTTTAAAAAAAGTATGACTTCTCTCCTTCTCTATCATTATCTAACATTTTGCTGTCATTGTTCTGAGATTTTGGGTTGTATTACATTTCTATGAATGTTGATCCAAATGGAGCTTTGGGTACACAAGTTCAATTTTAACAAGATTGCATTCAGGTTTTAAAAAGTGTTTGTTTGTATGGCTTAAATAATTGGAAGGACTTTTGTATTTGTCAAAACAATAAGCTGCAAGTTTAAATGTTCTATGGATTTTTTTTTTGGCACTAGAAAGTAAATATATTTGTCATCCAGCTTGAATTTCTGTGAAGAATATAGCTAGAATGTTTTTTTTTTTTCACAGTACATTTAATTCCTGTATATCTTAAATCACTTTCCAAACTTAAAATAATATAGTATTGCAGCATATTTCTCCCAGAGAAAATATGTCTTCTGTTTGCAGAAATCAAAGGCTAAAATGCATCCAACTGTTACTGAATTAACTGAAGATGTCTCACTTTCTGGTGGTTACTGTGTAAGGTATCTGTCTGAAAGACAACAGTTGCCAAAATTACCAGATCAAGTTTGGATGATTGAGAGCTACATAATCTCAAGTACCTATAGGCAGATGTAGAAATCAAAGACAGAGAAGAGGTGTAAGTTTGTTAAAGAGCAGTGAGTCATGCAAGAGAAATGCCTGAGCTATGTCTTTCAAAATCTCTCCAAAATGCATTAAGCGAAACTGTGTTTTAATGAAAAAATGCACATCAGATGTCACATGCAGGCATCAGCAAAATTAAAAAGTGTTTCTAGAGGCAGCAGAAAACTATCTAACATAGTGTTGTATTCAAAATAAAGTCATTTTAGATTTGGAACATAGTATGTCACACAAAAATAAGTGGAAACAGGATAGCCCGGAGAATAAAAATCAGCATCTGACAATACTGCCATAGAAAAAATGGTCTCTATCCATAATGTCAAATGTGTGTTTCATACCACAGATATGTGTTTATCTGTTAGTTTGATGTGCTAATTTGCTAATTCAAATGGCTATGTGAAATTGTAAGCACAGTTGAAGGGAAGAAGAGAGTAAAGTGTAAATAGAAATAAAGAGTTGCTTAGCATCCTAGACAAGTAAATTGAAACTATTCAGGTGGAATACTGTTATACAAACAGCTAGATTAAATTGCATAACTACTTTCATTAATATATTTTATTAAATAGTGTGTCACATCAAGATAAATTTACTGCATTTCTGGAATTTCTAAATCTGGCTGACAAAGCAACTTGGGGTACCTATTGTGTTGCTACTTAACAGATAAAAGGAGGATGACAAACCCTCCCCCTCGCCAAAGATGTGTAAAACCCTTATTAAAAAGGACTGTGAATTTGCTTATTTAGAGATGGAAAAATATCTTAGCAAAAAGAAATGATCAGTAATAACACATAGTTAGTGTGAAGGGTACTGCAGGAATCTGCCCCTTGCAAGACTCAGCATTTTCGTCAGTGATGGGGATATTAATATCAAATTGCATGTAAATCACATTGAAATTAAATCTGTAAATGACACCAAGGTTGATGAAATTGTAAGAATTAGAGCTGTCTCGTATTCCTGATTCATGTAGACCCACTGAAACAAAATACTTCTTATATACAGCCATAAAGACTGCAAGCCATGACTTTCAAATGGCAGGCAATAAGTGAATCCATGTTATCACATGCAGAGTGATATTTATGTGACTGTCCTACATGTGTGCTTTGGTTCACACTGGCCTGTGCTATTTGTCAGCGCAGAGTGAGCCAGTATGTAACTGAAGGTAGTGCAGCTGTCTAACTAGTTATGTGCCTTAATCTGATCTCCTGTGTTGATAACTCACAGAAAGGGCTGTTGCCATCCTAAGGAGTTTCATCAGGGTGGTAGTGAGTAGAAAAAAGAAACTTTTTCTTCAGGATGCTTCCTCTTTACAAATTACATTAGTTGTAATTAGGTGCTGTTAGTGGCATTACCAGCAATGTTAATGAGTCAAATACTCTAACACTGGACTATGCTCCTGCCAACTAAATTTTTAAAAGCCTGTTAAAAAAGTTGGAGAAGGTTCCAGAAAAGACCTATGAATTATTCAGGAAGTAGTAAACATGTCTTGATATGAAAGTTTTAGAGAACTCAGTATCAAAAGACTTAGAGCTAACTTGATTATTCTGCACAAGTACTTTCTAGCAGAGAAAACAGTGGGTTCTTGAGGACATGTAAATCTAATGTAATAAGAGCTAGAAACCAAAGCCAAGCACATGTTTGATTTTCTTGCTACATAGCTGTGCAGAGACACCCCCAAACCCAATCCTCTTTGAGGAAGAAGGTATTCATGACCTATTTTGTCCAGCTGTATTAATGGATGACTGCTATGGAATAATCAGTGCAACTTATGTTATCTTTGAAGAAAAACTGGGTGGGATTCTGGAGGGGATGTAGCCTACCCAGGACAGGTGCCCTTTGCCTTGGCACATATTGGGTAAACTGCTGTGCTAATCCACATTTTGAAAGCTAGGCAGACATTATAAGATACTTTAGGTTAATAAAGAAGTCATATGAAAAATAGTATTAAAATCACAAAGGTGTCTACTCTGTTGCTGAGTAGCACTCTTTTCTGTGGCAAATCATCGAACCGTTTTAACTTCTTTCCCATTTATCAAAGACAATAAAAAAGGTATTTACCTTTCTCTAAAGAATAGTTATATTTAGTTGTTATTTTTAATATCCTGAAAAGCAGAATCGTAAAATATTACAATTATTTAAGAGATACATTTCTGCAGATATCAAGATTTGTTCCGGTTTCCTAGATTAGCAGGTTTTTATTTGATTGTTCTGTTGCACTGGTATATATCAAGATGAATTCTACTCAGTTTGTGGAATTACACAGGTGTGAATAATAGAACCTTTTTCACTTATTTGACAAACCTGATGATTTTATGAAACTGATTTAGAGAACTGTTAAGAAGAATTACCAATATAACTCACACTGGCAATATTTACATTAGAGTCAATTCTCATTTGATATGTTTTTCTTGGCTAGACTTTGGTTCAGTTTGGCTTGGGAAAACTGATTTATGTTAGACTGGTAAATACTACTGGAACTTAATGGTAGTTGTTGCTTCACTCGTTTTACAAGATTAAAAAAATATCACACAATAATACACCCTATGGAAATGGTCACCATGCTGAAAATTAAAACACTATATTTAAATAGCGGGAATAAATTTTAAACAATTTCTTTTATGAACAAGTCACAAACAAGAATTTGATGAATTGGTATGTACTATAATATGTACTTTTCAGTTATGACCTTTTCGTTAGCTTATTTTGAATGAGCTCTTCTTAAAGTTCAATCACAATCGGGTAACTTAGAAAACATTAATAGAACAGTTAAAAAAATATAACGACTATTTTTCATATCATTCTTGCAAATGGACACATGAAGAAATATCACAGTGTTTTGCTCAGAGTTAAAACTTTGCCTAACATAAAAGTCAAAAAGCTTTCTAAACTTTCTGTACTTTGTCTTGGACTATAATAATGCAGTTTGTTGTGGTTCTTTTTAATGTAAGTTTTATGGGACTTCATTTTAGGAAGCAGAATCTAAAGCTGTCATTCTTTTAGATTCTAGGCTCATCATATTCTAAAATATATGTAACTCCAAAAAGGGGAACATATTGTTGAGCTTAATTGTTACCTTTTGAATAAATTACATGAAAGCAAGGGAGTGATTGAGACATGCTGTGTATAATTCTTGATGCACTTTTAATGCATGAAAGACCAAACTTCAGACCAGAGGAAAGTATACTAAAGAGGAAGAGTAAGCCTCTGTTTAGGGGATGAAATAGCTTGAAAGTAGTGCTTGTATACATATAGTTCTTTGATTTTTTTTTTAAATTAGTAATATTTTAAAGGGTATTTGTTTTAGATGATAATGTTTAAGAACACTTTATTTAATTAAAAGTTACCCAATGCATATTACAGTAACCACAAGAACAAGGAACTGACAGCTTGGCTTCACAAGGGAAGATTTTAGGAAGGGCTTTAACAACACTTACTACAAGCATGATGACCAAGGGCGAGTGAGATATGCAAATCTGGTTTGAAAAGGGTTCTTAGGCAATCAGGGAGTGTCCAACCAGGACTGTCAACTCCTGAGTAATCTCAAGGTACCCTTGTGCTGGTCTGCCTGCATGCGAGGCTGGATCTCCAGCTACCCATGCATGTTGTCACCTATCGTTTTGACTCTCGCTTGTCCATACCAACAAGTGAGAGCAAGCCCTGCCAGCCTGCGCAGTGGATGTTTTAGGTGAGGTGCTACTTGCACAGAACTGTCCCCACCTTTTGCACCTGAGGTTTAACTGCCAGGCCTAGTGAGCTAGGATGGTGACAGCAAAGTCTGCAGGTTGTAGGTTTTATAAGAGTGTCCTTCACTTAGATGGAAGACCTTACAAGGCTAGATGAGCTCCATCACCCCAGGTTTGAAGATAGGAGTTTTCCTTCTCCTATGTTCTGAGCAAGCGCCCAAATACAGGAATAATTTAAAGACAATAACTCAGTACCCTGTGGAAAAAAAAAATAATCAGTTGCTTCTGTGATCAGAGAGAAAAAAAAGTTTAGGCAATTTACCTGGTATTTTGACTCTGATATTGAGGCAGATTTTCTTTATCCTTGAACATTTTCTTTAGGCCAGGTAAGAACCTGTATCTGTTATTTTAAGTGTGTTTCCTTATGAGAAGGTCACAGCCTGTGAGAGGTACTTGATTTGCCTCAAATCTTTCCCTCACCTTTTCACCAGAAAAGCCTTCCCTCTCTCTCTAGTGCTCTCAAAGTCATAAAATCCCATCTGAGGCATTTCACTGGAAACTACTTGGTTGAATTTAAAAAATGGAAAATGAGAAAGTGTTCATGAGGAGAATAGCTTAAAAAGAAGAGGGGGTGATTTAAAAGAGACAATGTTTTACTTTAGTGAAGGACAAATGCCTGGTTTTAATTGGTAACTATTTTTATTTAATATGTCAGATGAAAATCAAGCTACTTGGCATTCAGCTATGGACAGGAGATGTTAAAGAAAGGCTCCTTTCTTTATCACTGTAATTTGGGAATGTGCCATCTCTAGCCTTGCTTCCTTTACTACTTGTGCCTAACTTTTGCCTCAGCAGAATAGAAGATAGGCTGTGCCTTAGCCTTCTCTTTTTCAGAAGTAGTTGACCTTTAATCATCCCTTTACACATTACGCACAGACACATGCACTGTGGTAGTTTGTGTGCTATGCTTCTATGCTTTACAAACCCTGAGAAATTATAAGTTATTAAAACTTTGTTACAACTTTCCTACCTTGTAAAGGTTTGGTGTTTTTGTTATTAAAAATGATTAAAAAATAATGGGAATTTTAATTCCTTAGGAGTTTGCACTTAAAACCCAATAAAATCTCACCCTGTTACTAAGTCTAATAAAGTTAGATGCAATTTAGTATGAATATTATTAAAAATATGTTAAAGTAGAAGTTTGCATGTAGCGTCTTTATTGGTAATGCTAAATACATTACTGGTAATGCTAAACTTCTGATATTCCCTCATACTATATATTGTCGTTAACTATATAATAATTTTATAGACTTTTATTACAGTCAGCAGGATTTCATTCTTCAGGTGCCCCCAGTGGGACATCAGGAACATGTAGGAAACCAAAGCATTTGCGGCAAACCTTACGTAGCACTGCAGGAGCTCCGCTTTGTTCTTGCTGTGATTAGTCACCTTCGGGTAGAAATGAAAAACTCATTAAATCTTTTATTACTTATACCTATTAGAGAGGACATTTACAGTGCCATGGTTCAGAACTTGTTAGTTTTGTAAATCTGTGGGTTCTGAAGAAAGCCCTTTTTTGCTGTTCTCCCTCTACCCACTTCTTCCCTCTCCTCTGTTTCTGCTTCATCCTCTAAAGTATGTCAGTCATTGCAACTAATTTTGCTCTTGGAAGGTTTATGTCGCTGCTGGGTCCTCATACATGAACTATTAATGTGCAAGTACCAGGACCCTCCATTCCCCCACAGTAGGCACTTCATCCCTGAAGCTTAGCCTTCCACCTCTCTGATGCACACCATTGGCAACCTCATGGCTTGGAAATGTGATTTTTTTTCTATTTGAAGATTCTGTGTACGCTTTGTGTCCCATCTATCAATGACTTTCTGGTTATTAATTGCTCATAAATGTTCATGAATTTGTGTCACTCTGATGAACCTCTTAACTTGCATGCAAGCCATTAATTATTCATTTGTAGGTAATTATGCTGCTGATTTTTGAATCCTCTATAGCTGCTCATTATGTAAACTAACCATGTTAACAGTTCCTATACTGTTTTAGACTTGAGATACAGTTCTCTCACTAAAGACTGCAAGATGAAAGATTTTTTTATAATGAAGTAAAAATTAGTTACTGTTAGTTATTACCTTTCTAATAGACAAAATTAAAAACTTGGTTTATAAACACACATAAAAAGATCATACTTTCATCACTTGAAAAAACCAACACAGTCATTGACTTAGTTATAAAAAGTAAAGGTGAAGTATTAATTTTTTTTTAAATAGACTTTTTTTTCTATAGAGAAGCATTCTCTATAGAAGCGATTGGAGAAAACAGTCCTTGCAGGTTGGAATGTTGTGATGGTACTTGTCAGGGGTTCCAGACAAGGGGTGTATTGGGGTTCTCAAGGGGGATATCTGAGGTAGGAGTTGGGGGGGTTGCCAGCCTGAATTGCAGCACAGTATGTTTTTCAACCCCTATTGACAACCAATTTTGATAAGGTCAACACAACAAGATCTTTGGATTATGAAAACATCCACTGAGGTTAATAAGATAGGAGATTTTGATTCCTAGGAAGAATAGCAAGCTTCTAACAAGAATCTGTATTTTTCAGGCAGAACAGAATCTTGTTTTTCACAGATGTAAAGTGTCATATGATAGAAGTACAATGCTCTACAATCATCTTTTAATTGGAAGTGTTGATTGCAAGGTAAGTTTCAGGATATGTAAAGAGAAAAAGACACAATATCCAATGATGCATTATCAAAACCACACGAAGTAAATTAACAATTTAATGAGAAGATAAAGCACTTATGAACCCACCATTCAGTGAGTTGTAAAAAACATAAAAAATATTTTCAAGTTATGGAAATTAAAGAGGGGGGGTTTTGCTTTTTAGGAGGATTGTGAAGGGGAGGGTAAAGAGACTTACTTTATTCCTACTGACATTCTGCTCCTTTAATTTGCATTTATGTTCTTGGGTTTCTGTTCATAATGTATTGTTGGGGAATGATGTGAAAGGATAAGGAAAAAAACCCTAACAACTGTGAGTCTTGGGTCTGAATTTCCTGAAGATTCAACTCACTTACATCTTGGCACTTCACAGCACTGGAGTAAGGGATGTCTGTTAGGTAGGACTCCCACCTAAGACTCCAGAAGAGCCTTGTAAGGGCAGCCCAAAAAATAGGCAAAACCATCAAACACAACCTGTTCTTTTCCTCGTGAAGAATTGTGTTAAATGTCTTTTTTTTTTTATTAATCAGCATATGAAAGAAAAGTAAGAAATACTTCTTTGTCAATTCATTTGTATTCTCATTGTGCATTTTAGGCAGCAGAACTTTTTGCCATATCACATGTAGTTTTTCTGAAGGACTGGTGTGCCCTATACTGGTAAGTCTTCACTGTTCTGCATTGAGATAATCCTCTTCCAATTTGCTTGCAGTGTGCTTAAAGCTTTCAGCTGATGTACAGAGGAATTTAGTAGTTTTAATTATTTAATATGTCTACTTGCTCTCTATCTCCATTTTCTCCTTTGGAAAAAGTCATATTAACTTGAGAGTATATTATTTTATTTAATGATAGAAATGCTTTTGAATATACTCAAGTGACCACAGAATAATGAATATTTGCTAACAACTATTGTAGCATTGTCTATAATTCCTAGATTAGTAATAGCTTTAGGTAATTTCTGGTCTATATGAATAGATACATGTTCAGGGCAACTACCAAGCTGGTGTAATACTTGAGCTACAAGGATTACTAAAAAAGCCGCAACTTATTTTTGAAATGGCTGTATTTTTGTCAGTGAAGATTACAAGTACAATTTAAGCATTTAAAGCTCACATAGGCACTTTCCGAAAGTGAACAATAGAGCAGATTCATCAGAGACTTATTACCAGCCAACACACTGCACCTATCAAAGTGTTCTTCCTTTCAGCTGAGGTGTACCCATCTTATTAGTGGCATGTATTAACCGTGTTCATTTGGGATTTTGCATCAGTCAAGTAACTGTAAGATGGTTAGTTTATATAATGAGCAGCACTACAAGAAGCAAAATCTTCAGTATAATTAATTAGAAATGAATAATTAATGACATACATATACTAACAAGTTGATCCAGCTGTCATGTACAATAAATGCATGAACATTTTGGAAATTAACAGCCAAAGTGATATGAGTGCATGATAGTTCAATGCTATTTTCATGCTTTTTGATGGAGTATAAACCCCAGGTTTTAATTGGAGTGTGCTGACAAGATTATATTCAATCCAAAAAATTCTTATAGGGCAGCTACATGCTCAGACTTCAAGTTCTAGTGAACTGAGATGGAGCTTTGCCTGTGAGTAGTAACATATCAAAGGCAGACTTGGGCTCAACATATACTGCAAAATTCTGAAGAGAAGACTCTCAGGAGATCTTACTGTGGCTTTTCAGTTCTTAAAGGGTACCTTTCAGAAAGATGAGAAGAGACTTTTTAACAGGGTCTGTTGTCACAGGACAAGGGGTGATGTTTTTAAACTAAAAGAACAGTGATTTGGGCTGGAGATGAGAAAAATTTTTTACAATGAGGGTGGTAAACCACCTGAATATGTTGCTGGGAGAGGTGGTGGGTGTGCCAACCGTGGAGACATTCAAGGCCAGCCCGAATGTGGTTCTGGTCAACCTGATCTAGTTGAAGATATCCTTGCTCATTGCAGGAGGGGTGGACTAGGTGACCTTTGAAGATCCCTTCCAACCCAAACCATAATATGATTCTATGATTCTCACAGGAATCAGTAAATACTCCTAATCTGTAATCAGGATAGTTACAACCTGATACAGTGTAAATGCAGAATTTTGCTTTGTTTTGTTTATTAAACAACACACTAAAATTCAGAATTCAGAAAATATCCAGATGTGAATAATATCCTTTTTGACTAACAGGTATAAGAAGATAAATGTACAAAAGATATAGCTTCTCTAAGAGAATATAGAAGATATTAGGTCTTTATATTTTCACAAAATTCCACAGCAATTTGGGATCAGAGGGTTGATTTTCTGTGGGAAAAGAAAAACATCCAAAGAATTCTCACATTTTTACACATTTGGTGAGCCCTCTACACTGACAGAAGTAGAGACTTTCCAGGGACAGCTAATTCTTAATTAACATATTAATAAAAATGGGTACTTGGGACACACCTGATAAAAATGCCTCAGGTGAAAGAAAAGCCAACAAGCTCCTGTTATTAGTTATTTCAGCAAATTCCTACAGAAGATAGATCTTAAGTGTACTGCAGAAAAAGCTTCTGTTTGTGCTCACACTTTCTTGACTCAAAAAACATCCTACCACAGGACACAAATCAGAGGACAGGCTTCATTAGTTCCAGTTCTACAGTTTCATTGAACTACTTGTTTGCTTTGGATTTTTTAACTTAAACCCTTGGTGGTTTAATTCTATGTTGTCTAATTTATTGGCCAATAATGGTAGTTTTGTTTTCAATTTATGAATGTTTTACATTATTTTAATTGACATTTCTGGGCTTTTAAATTGTTTCTGCATGGAACTCATTCTCAAAGGGTTTAATTTGGTTCTGTGTAAAATTTGATGAATGTACAGAGGAATGTGAAAGAATAAAAACAAAGAACTGGATACAAATCTCACAACTTGGAAACAGCTCCCTAAAGGGAGATTCTTTCAAGCAGATCAGTGTCTTTCTGTGTTGGAAGCCAATGGTGCTACACTGGTTTGCACCTCCTGGGGATTTGTATAGACATTATTAATACCTGATTTCAAGGCCCATAGAAATAATTTAGTTTTAGTATTGTAACTTCATGGTTAGAATAATCTGTTAGTATTTATAAGCCTCCTGCTTAATGCGTTCTGACGTGCTTTTTAGGGTGCCTCTGATCATTCCTTGCCTAGGGTAAATTTCTGCAGAACAGTTTCTTTTCTGGGATGCTCTTATAGCAGTGAACACCTTTGTTATTGCTGGATATAAATAGGCAACCCAGCTATGCTTAGGGTGGTTTATTGTTTGTTTTTTTGTGTGTGTTTGTTCTTTTTCTGGGAGTGGTGTTTGGGTTTGGCTTTATTTTTTTATTCTACTTGTTTCCGTTTTTCTTTTTTTTTCTGAAACCCATATAAGATAGTTTTTGATCTCTAATACTAGAAACTGAAGTTGTTAATTGTCAAGCCCATGTGAGAATAGTAGTGAAACCTAATGCTTTAAAAGAATGCAGTAAAATTTAACCCCCATTCATTGATTAGTAACAATATGTCTGTTAGATAATTTACTCTTCTAACTACTTCAGTTCTTAAGCAAAAATAGAATTTGTAGTTTTTACCCTCAGAGCAGATGGTTTTACACATCTTGCATATATGCTTCTTCGGTTATTTGAGGACATGATCCTGCTACTACAAAAGAGAAAGTTATCCTGAATCTTGGCTGAAATAGGCTTCACAGCAGAGCAATGGTGGTATAAAAATGAGTGAGGGATGACTTAGTGTATACTTCGTAATAACTTCATTGTTTTTTATTATCTTAAGATATGAACATATCACAGTTCTTATTCTTTTTTTACAGAACATGCCTGAGCATCTCATGAGAACAATGAGAATTTTATTATGACATTTCTGTATATTCTGCTTTCCAGTAGGTTTCAGCTATAGTATTTTAGCATTTGTACATCTAGTCCCAGTACAGTTGGGCCTGGGAAATAGTAAACAGTAAACAGCATGCCAGACAGAGAAAGCTTAAGGAAATACTGATGGCTTTTCACAGAGTGTGGGGTTTCTTTTTCTTTTATTTAAAAATTACTTTCTAATACACATCACTCACTAGATAGTTTATCATTGTTTTACCAGGTGGTTCATGTGAATACTCTTTGAGGGGTTGTTTTTTTTTTTTCTGTTTTTCTTTTTTTTCTGTAAAGTGCTGGATACTCCATGAAATCACTGCTGACACTTTTGGATGGCTACCAAAGACAGGGAAAAAAAAACGTGCTCACACCTCCCTGTGTCTTAATATACAGGATGCAGTGTTTTCATCTCAGCCCATCAAGATGTAGTAACTACCTGTTGCTCCAACAAACAACATTAAGAAATCAGAATGAGTTGCTGGATCTCAGAAGGCTTACACCTACTTACACCTAGTAAGTTCATCATCGAATAGATTATTTCCTCTCTCTATTTTGATTATTTGTCCTTTAGTAAAAACCATTCCTTGTTGATAGGTGAAATATTCAGACAACCATTAATTCCATTAACGTGCACTCAGATCGGAGAACACAATTAACGAATGACAAAAATAACATTATTAGAATGCTTTTCTTGTTTCATTTGGACATTTGCAGCATATTTGCAGTTAATGCTGTGCTGATGAAGACTTGCACAGTTATGAAGTTATCTTATTTCCTAAAATTCAACATGACAAAATACTGCCACTCATAAGGTTAAGTCTAACTAATGAAATTAGAGTAATAATAATTACGAAAAAGTAACTCTTAAAAACAGAGGAAAGGTAAGTATTGTGGTTCTCAACCTGTCCTTGTGCTGCTGATGTCTTGCTTGATACTATTAGCATTGCTTTAAGCTCTTTTCTTGACTCCTGTGAATATGTTCCGTTGCTCTCCATCTCAAGATGAGCAACACATACATCCTAAATTGTACGAGGTTTTAAGTGATATGTTTTATGTACCACTATTAAATAAGTGTTTTATATAAAAGAGGCTTTTCATCTTCTAATTCAGAGCTGAAAATACCAACGTGCCAGAATGCCTGAGTTTCCCTGGATCTTCCAATGACTGGGTATCATAATTGATCCCTTTACAGGAGGAATTAATTTCATTTATACAATATAGTTCATACTTTTAGTGGAAATAAATATTCCAAAAGCCCAGACCAGAACATTTGCATTGAATTTTGTTGCTGAGAGAATTAATTTCAGTAGTGTTCAGTTCCCGCTAAATATCCAAATTAGAAGTGTTAGGATCCAGGGAACTTGAGAACAATGACTTTGTGACAGCTATAAGATGATTTTCCTAGTTGCTAGGGAGCTTAGAAGCTCTGTGTCTATGGCAGTATTGCCAAAGTGTGTGGTGAACAGAAGACTGGTATGTCCTAACTTCATGGCAAGCTGCCATGCTGTCTGGCAATGAATTGTGAAAAGAAGTGCATAGTGACATGTAAGTTGTTAGGAAAGTAGGCAAATCCTCCCCAGATGTAAAATTATTTCCTCAGAGATATTTTTTTTTCATCAAATTGTATTGCCGTATTTGACAACTGTTGAGAAAAATAAAACCAAAGCAAAACACAACTGTTCTGACTCAAGCTTATGGGTGCAATGATTAAGAGGGAATTTGAAGGTCATTTATGTGTTCATAGTGCATTCCTTTGGTCAGACCTCATGTTGGTGATAAGTTCTGTTCATGGGGATACAGCATGGTAATAACAATTGTCAATAGAAAGATACCTATAATGGATTAGATTTTTACTATTCCTGCTACTTAGTGACCATAAAACACAATATTGTTTCCCTACCTCACTCTGAAGCTACAAGGATAAATATCATTTTACAATGGTGTTAAAATACTGTGGAAATAAGAGCTACAATAAGATTCCGAACTTTAATGGGCAGTGTCTATGGGATAACCAAGGCATGTGTTGCCAGGTTTTTGGTTCTAAACATATTTGTAATTTAACTAGATTTTAATTTTTTTTTAAAACAGGTACAAGTAATCTGATGAAGTGAACACTGAGTCATCGTCAATGTGAAGAGCTTAATCAGGTGAATATTGAAATTATCTTTACTTCTCTTTTGTTCAGTGTCAACCTGTTACGTTTCTCAGATCAGAGAGAGACTTTTGAACTCTATAGAGATGTACATTGATTTAATTACAATACAATGCATGGAAATGCACCTTTATTAAGATATATAACTGTAAGGAGGAATTTTACAGTAAGTAAGCTTCAATGACATCTGCTTAAGATTTTCCTTACATCTTTGTCATAAGCTCATAGTAGAAGCATCAATTAACATGGATACATCAGTAGAGTTTCAAGTCTGCAATATTCCTTTTCTAGTAGGGAGCAAAAGAATGCAAACAGTAATCCAGTTCCACAGATTCACACACTGCTGAGTCACAAGCCAGGAGCAGTGACTTTTTAAAATATGCTTTCTTTTTTTTTTTGTGACCTCTTCATAGCCCTAAAAATGTCAGCACAAAGTATCATAATGTGTATTTCAAAATGCAGTCACCTTAATGTTACGGACATGCACTCTGTTTCTTTTTAATAAAGATAGAGCTTTTAAATAGAAACCTATGCTTTTTGAGAATTGTATAATAAACAGTGTCTAAGATGCTTAATCTCTCCCTCCTTTTCCTTCCTTCTCAAAGAAGTCACTGATGAGATAGCTACGTTATTGTAAGAAAGATATGACGATTATTGCTATTTCTATTGTTCTGGAAAATTGCATTGTTATAACACTTCAGATTTTTATAAAGCTATCATATTAAAAAAATAAGATATTATTTACATTCAACAGGAACAGGAAAAAGATATATGCCTTGTAAAGCTCACTGTAGATATGAAAATAAATACCCAGAATAAACGCATGAGCTTACTAGAGAAATAAAAATGATGCAGATAATATTCTGCAGAGATCAACATAATCCCAAATCTGATAAATTTTGTATTAGAAGAAAGATTAAGGCAAGAAAGGGCAAGAGTATGGTGAAAAATAATTTCTTACATTTAAACTAGTTGAGGATTTTCATAAACACTTTTTCATGACTGCTTTTCAAGTGTCACAGGTGGGAATGAGCTCTAGACAGGTTGGGGCAGAGGGCATATACAGAAAGTTTTTCCTGTTTTAATGATCATAGCATTCTTTATCTATTTTACACCTCAAAAGATAAGAGGCAAATTTTCTTGTATGCTTTTCTATAACATTGCCAGAGGCCACCTGTAGCACTGCTCCTGGAAGTAGCCCCTCAATGGAATAATTTTCCACAGGCAAAGATCTTGCTTTATCAGAGCTGTAGTAAAGTCATGTTTTCCAGAAGATGTTTTTAATTATACACCAGGTCTACATTATTTAGGTTTAGAAAGATACTTTGAGATGTAGTTTTCTTTCTTTTAAACTAAAACAGGGGATTTGTTTTTTATTCTCTTTCCAAATTTTTTACCCAGAAAAGGCCTGAAAATTAATATCTTCACAAATGTCTCATAATTAATTTAACTTTTGCTGTGAATAAGGGTGCAGTAACAAGAGCCAAGCTCCTCAGATCAATAACCCTAACAAAGCATTATGTCTTTGTTTCTGCATAACCATGCACATTACTTGAGTCATTTAGCATACCAATCTCTTTCACTGCTTGGAATTAGCATGATTTCAGTCACTCTCTCTCTCTCTTTCCTTAAAAGCAATTGGGAAAAAGAGAGCTGTGCAGTTCTGATTATAACAATCTGGATTTATTTGAAATTGCAGGTTGTCATCCGTGTACTTCTTGTTAGAGGGAACACTGGTGGACATTGTATGTCTCTCCTGGACAGAGGCTAGAGTGGGGAAGAGGAAGAGGTCATAGTACTTAAGTATTTGGTTTTGTGGGGAAGGAGAAATCACTAAGCTGAAAATAAATACCAACACTGAAAGCTTCAAAATTATCTTGGGACATAAAAACCCTCAGAATTTGATGTAGGCATTACTTTATTAGGATTTTCCTTCCTGAAAAGTATTCATTTTTTTAGATGACGTTAAATGCAGGATAAATACTGAAGAGACTAAAGGATGAAATCAAGGTTAATTAAAACATTTAAGTCTCTGATTTCAAAGGTGATAATTACAGTAGAATAAAGAGCAAAATAACTTATTGAATAACTCATTATTTATGATCAGCCTTTTCTATCAGATCCTCAAGGAGTTTATAATACCCCCTTTGGCTCGTTATTCTTATACCCTTTGTGGCCTAGAAAAAGAAAGGAAGGAAAGGAGGAAGGGAGAAAAATAGTCTTGTTATATCTATGCAAAATACTCATTTCTTCTTTAGGTAACCTGGTTCCATCCTGATATACTTGCTTATATGCTTTCCTTCCAAGACACAGATACTTGCTCTTTACAAGAATTTGGTATAACAACTGTGGGTAGAAAAACAAAGCCACTTGATATGTTGATATTAGTAATGTAAAATTTTTCTTCAGAGGCTGAAATAGGGTGAAGGAGATACAAATTTTTTTACCAGGACTAGGAGCTAAAGTTCCTAGAATAGCTAATAGAGTCTGTGCTGTCAGCTGCAACTGTGACCTTCTAGGAAGAGAACTGTAAGTGAGAGAGGCACATTTCTTTTCATCTTCCACTTTTTTATTCTGTTTCCCATTTTATGCGTAGTCTGCGTTATAAGAAGACTGGAGCAGAGTGTAGCAATAGGAGTAAAAGTGCCACCTGAAATATATTCCTTTTTTTTCCCAGCAAGGGCACTTCAAATTCTTGGAGAGAATAGCTGAAAAGGAGGAGGAACAGGAAAGATTATTAATATAGAGATGTATTTAAGATTGTTTTGGGGAAGTTCACCAGGTGGCACTGTTTCATATAGTCAAATATATCTTTTCCTCATGAAGACTGTGCTCCCTGTTTGAAGGCTGCCTTAGTGGGTTTGAGAGTCAGGCTTTTTGAGGCAGATATGGTTGGCAGGGTTGAATGTGCCCTTTGTCCACACCATCCAGGTTGAAGCAAGCTCTCAGCAGCTGATGCTGCCTGGCTCAGCTTCCTTCAAGAGGGGCCCCAGTGTCCAGGTGTTCAAGTGCCACTGCTCAAGAACTTGTGTAAGTAAGCAAGGTATAATAGCACCGTTAATCCTGTGGTGCTGTGGAAAATATATCTTGCCCAAAGTACTTCTTTCTTTGATCATTGCTTTAAATGACAGGAGTAACTGCATTAACAGAGTAGACTTTGCCAGGATGCTTATTCCACGTAACACCTTGATGATCAACAGCATTATCTTCAATCAAACGAACCCATATTAAGCAGGCTGAGATCAATTAGGCAACAGTGTGAAACAAGGAGAATCATTACATTGCAGCCTGAAATGGCCCTCCAGGAGTGTTCCAAGGACAGATTCTTCCAAGTTTAGATAAGGACATGGAAGCATTGCTTCATGGCTTATGTGGTGCAACAGGGGTCTGCTGACAATGGAACAGTCATAGATGAGGGTTCCCAACCCTGCAGAGAGGAAGAAGACCTTGAAGGGTCCTGGACTGTTCCTGCTAACACATCTGTACATGAGTGCCTGAATGAGAGACCACAAGAAGATGTCCACACCTGAGGACAGACTGGGAGCTGGGCCCATGTCCTGGCATAGCAGTGATGCAACAGGGGCTCTTGATGGGGCCATGGCCTGAAGCTGTCCTGGAGCCTGGCCTGCAGCCTCCCAGCTGTCGCACACATTCTGCCTCAGCCCAGGGTCTGCCATCATTTGGGTTCCGGGATCCAACCTGGCACACTATGGGTGGTCTGCCGAGCTGTCACAGTGCCTGGGGAAGCCAGGTACAGGGAGTGGAGGTCATTGTTTCTGTCAGCAGCCACATAACTGCCTGTGTCACCTTGTGTCTGGAGAAGTGGCTGAAAAGAGAGGTGGGCAAGCCCCAAACAACATGGAAAATGGCGGCATAGTATCTTTTGTACCAGGGTTTTCTTGCAGAAGGCTTGGCATGTCTTCAAAGTGTCCTGTTACCTTGCATGCACCAGGGGAAGTCAAAACGTTTCAGCCCTGAGTAGCCATCACCTTGGAGCAAAATGGCTGGCTCGTCCTGGCAACATGCACATCGTACAGGATTTAAATCCTCTGCCCATCTCCTACCTTTCAAAAATTACACAGATTTCAGAAAATACCTAAGGGATTCGGATAAAGAGCTCAGTTGTGATCAGAAGCTGCAGTGAACTTGGGCCCTTTTGTGCATGAAGGGAGAAGAAAGAGGGAGGAAAAAATACTGGATTTCTCACTTGTTATTTAGCTGATGCACAAGACAGTACAGCTTGAGAAATATTACATTTAGCTGTCTTCATCATAATTAGCTGTTATTCTTTATTTGCTAAATAGCTGGAGTAGCATTTTGGCAGAAGGGGCTGAGAGCATTTTCAGCTGTTTCTTTTGCTGTAGCATTCTTAGTCAATTAATTTCAGTCATTCTGTGTGTTACAGCTAATATTAAAATATTACCAGAATAACAGTGCTTTCTCTGGTATCTTTAGTATTATAAAATTAAAAATGATTAGAACTGAAAAGGGCATTTTCCATTAAATTCTTCATTATCTTTTGTAGAAACAAGTGAATTACTTTTGAAAGCCATTCCTGCTATTTCATGAATGAATACTTGATGTTGTCAGCAGGCAAACAGTTTTTCTTCCATATTCCTATTAATTTCTACAAATCTGTCTTTCAATTTTGAAGTGGCTTTTTAATTTTATTTCTTATCTAAAACATTATTTTGACCTGAAGATTTTGAATTTGAGCATTTTAAGGAAGATTTCCAAGATGTTAAAGAAATTTAATGTATAAAATGGTTTTACAAATACAAGCTTTTTAGATCATGGCTTTATATGTAAGCTTCCAGAAAATCATCCCTCTGGGTGCTCTTCTGGTGAATATAGTGTGGAAATATGCCTGATTTTCTAAGTCTGCCAAGTTTAAAAATTTCTGGTGTGTAAATAGGCTTCCTAGTTTTCCTCCAGATGGACACGTGTATACATACTTCAGACACTATTTTCAACTGACATTTTGCTTACACTCAAGATCATTTCACCAGAAATTAACAGAAAAAGAAAATGTTAATGAGTTGTTGGTGGTTTATTTTTTTAATTTTGCATATTTTTTATTTTCATTATAGAAAAATAGAGGAATGTGGATACTCTTCAATCTCCTTTTCCAAGGTAAATTAGCTACTTCAGTAAATATTGCTATATGCTGAAAGAGCTTCCAAATTGATATATTTTGCTAGGTGTGCCAATGAAGAAATAAAAAGCATTTAACTCCTAAGACTTTTCTTGGTTTAAGAGTTAAGTCAATCTGAATATATATATTTATTGCGCAACTTGTCATTTTTTAGTTTGGTCAAAATTTATTTGAGCTTTTAATATTCTTATTTTTCCCCTCAGTATGGTTAAGGAACCTATTTTCTCTGAATTGTGAGTAAGTTCAGTACACTGAGGTCAGTAATGCTCCTTCTCTTATAACTGATACATGAGCTTGAGGTTTTGTCTTCACTTCAAGGGAATTCTTGAGAGATTTTTTTTTCCTAGTGTTTTATTTTTGCAGTAAGTTTGTTAATTCTAAAATTGTCAATGACTGGTTTCCTCTATGTATGAATATGTCTAGATTTTCTGTGGTGGTTAAAGTGTCCCATAATTCTTTCAAGTTTTCTGCTAAATTTTAGAAACACGAGTGAACTGTAATAACTGTGTTCTCTTTCATTTCAGTTTGATTTTGATTGGGTATCCCAGCTCCTCTTGATATAAAGTATTAAAATCCTTTTCTTATTCTTATGACAAGGTGTATGACCTTTCTCTTTTCTTGCATTTTTATTCATCCTTCTTTGATATCATTGGCATGTTATTTTCAGTGCTCTGACATTCCTGGCATTCTGCCATGTTCTTCATGCTTTTGACCAAGAAATGTTAGAAAGGGAGGCACATTTTCAAAGAAGTTTGTTCCTACAGGAAAGGTAAACACATTGTTTTAGAGAAACTACTTTTCTTCTGCTCTTTAGGCTCTTGGTTTGCTTTGTTATTTTCTTCCTTATGAACAATTAATATTGATGTATGCAGTCACATGGTAGATAGTAGTTTTGAAGTAGCTATGGACAGACAGGCTGTGAGGTAAGCTCACATCAAAAATCATGTAGCTATTGTGGCATAAAAACAAAGTTAAATCAAATAGTGTGATCTTTTGTAGTGCTCCAAACAAAAAAGTTAGTTCTTTTTAGTGAGATATAAAATATTTTCTAATCTAATTCTTAATGTAAAAGTCTCTGATTTTACGATATGTGATAGACACATCTGAAACATCCAAACAATGTTTCTATAGTTTATGTGCTTATGCAAAATAAAAGGAAAAATGTTTTAATTTTTTTAGATAATCTCAAGATCAATTATTTTAGGGAAGCATAAATATCAGGCGCATATTTTACATTAAATAATTAAGAGAAAAATATCTTTGTCTCATAGCTGAATTCTGCTGTTTTCCATATTTTCAAATGCAATGTGAAGGTCTGTATCTGAAGTATTGTTGCAGACAAAGCATGAAAATCTCTATAATGGATTTTTTCCATGAAGTATAGATCACTGCATAATGATTACTGGCTGTAATTTTATTTGTGCAATGTCCTGATAATGAACAAACATTGGTTGCTTTTTTTCCTATTATTTTTTTTCCCTGATAATGTGAAAGGATGAACTCTTAAAGCATAATGTGCACTGATTAGTAACTGCATGCTCCAGAAAGGTTTGCTAACACATAAAGTTTAAATTGTCATCAACAAGTTTAATGGCTCCTTGAAAAGATCTTAAAGCTCACAAGTCCAGTGTCCTTAATTTATGCATAGAGACAATGCTAACAAGGCAATGCCATGAAGTGGCAGAAATTTGCATACAGGTTCTTAACAAAGACATGTCTGCATTCTATTGTACCCTGAGATTTAGGCATCTAAATCAGGTTTGTACCTATGTCCAGCCTATGACTAGGAATTCATGCAGTAATAACATTTGATAGATGTGATAACTCATGGCTAAAAAATTCCTGTTTAAGAAGAGTAGGAAATGATGTGCACTTCTTCACTGTTTAAAAACCTAGAGGCCAGAGCACTTGCACAGTCAGTGGATCATTCACATTAAACTTCTTATAGATAAAAATCTGAATGAAATCTGAGAGGATGATCTTCACTTAAAGATACTTTTTTTTTCCCTGCTGTGTGCCCTATGCTGTTTTTTCCACACTCTTTTATAATAGCATGAGTTTAGTATTGTTTGCTATGCAATGAGCCAACTTGGATAAAAAAAAGGCTGTCCAGTAGTTCAAACCTTTAACTTGCCAGCTACCAACTTCCCTAGCAGAGTATATTCAATAAATTTAAATACTGCCCAAGATGGCATGTCTTCCATTTTCTGAATGAGTCAGTTTGCTTATGAGATACTGAATAAGGCAAAATGACAGCATCTCTTTTCATGCCTATGTTAAAAGACAAAAGGTATTGAGAATGTATTTTATGACTGGCCCATACCTGGTAAGGTGGTTTGGGCATACTGCAACCTCAGGGATGCAGATAATTATCTATATAATTTCTGGCTCTCTATTGGACTCTACCCATTTAAAGCTGTATATATGGCACCTCAACCAGAGCTGCAGTGGATTTCTGTGTACTGGGGATCTGCAGGTACTCAAGGAATCACACATTTAGACGGGCTGCCTTATTGGCTCATATTTCCTATATAATTTGTAGGTAGTTTAGCCTGAATGAGTGCAAACACTCTTTCAATCAACTAATTCTGGCTATGTTTCAGTGCAACACTTCTAAATACAGTACAGTCTTTCACTGCATTTGCTTGAGCCTTCAGGAGCTAAATGTTCAGAACAACATGCACTGCACAGAAACTTCCAGTACCAAATATACAACTTTAACATGGCCCAATAAGAGGGCTTCTCAATGAATATTCTGTGGACAAGTATTGCTTGAAAAAGACCTAAGCAAATCTGATCTGGGGCTCTAAGTGCTCCCTGAGAGGGAGGATGAACCAGAAATGTATGCCACTTTTTCTAATCAACTGGTTAATTCACCAAAATTAATTCATTTGAACTAGTCAACTAATATAGATCAGTAATTCAGACTCTACCATATATTGTAGAAAACCCTTGTTCCTTCTTGCATCTGTTGCTACTTTGTTAGCCTTGGGACAATTATGATATTGTAACTGAATTTCGCTTTATATTTGGACTGTACCTTTTTTGCAAGCTCAATAAATCCCAAATGGCTTCAGAATTGAATTACTTTTTGTAAGATTAAAAAAAAAAAATCATATCCATTTTTCATTCAACAGCAACAGTATCAAGAAGATAAACCTAGGAGCTTTATGCAGGTCTTTCACTAAGCTGTTTTCCAATCTTCTCATTGATTGATGGTTTGAAACATATTTGTCTCAAGTTCCTTGCATTTGCAGATAAGATAGCATGAATTCCTGTATACAGAAGTCATAGAGGAGGATTGTGACATACAGTGTTACCAAAAGTTCTGACAGTAATTTATTGTCCCAATAGTTAATTGCCTTTGACTATTTTACTGTGAGTATATCACTTAAAATGCTTTAGTAATAGTCTACTGTAAGCAGTGTGGTCAAAGTACTATTAAACATTTCTTTTTATCCCCAGATCAAAGACTATACTTCATAAAACATAATATGCAATTCCTGACCAGTTGAAGTTCTGTATATTTTGAATAACCTGCAGTAATCTGACTGGAAAATATCTTTAGCTTTGCTTCAGATTTTGGAAGTTGAGGAGTTACGTCATATTCTCAGTTACTTGAAGCAAGAATATGACTGGATTACAGAGTTTGACTTAGAGATTGCAGACTTGGGGAAAAAATAAAAATCATAGAATCATAGAATAGTTAGGATTGGAAAGGACCTTAAGATCATTCAGTTCCAACCCCCCTGCCATGGACAGGGACACCTCACACTAAACCATGTCACCCAAGGCTCTGTCCAACCTGGCCTTGAGCACCACCGGAGATGGAGCATTCACAACTTCCCTGGGCAACCCATTCCAGTGCCCCAACAACCTTACAGTAAAACCCTTCTTCCTTATATCCAGTCTAAACTTCCCTTGTTTAAGTTTTAACCCATTACCCCTTGTCCTGTCACTACAGTCCCTAGTGAAGAGCCCCTCTCCAGCATCCCTATAGCCCCCCTTCAGATACTGGAAGGCTGCTATGAGTTCTCCATGCAGCCTTCTCTTCTCCAGGCTGAACAGCCCCAACTTTCTCAGCCTGTCTTCATACGGGACGTTTTCCAGTCCCCTGATCATTCTCATGGCCTCCTCTGGACTTGTTCCAACAGTTCCATGTCCTCTTTATATTGAGGACACCCTAACTGCACACAATACTCCAAGTGAAGTCTCATGAGAGCAGAGTAGAGGGGCAGGATCACCTCCTTCGACCTGCTGGTCATGTTCCTTTTGATGCAGCCCAGGATATGGTTTGCTTTCTGGGCGAAGCCGACTCACGTTCGTTTTCTCATTGACCAACACCCCCAAGTCCTTCTCCACAGGGCTGCTCTGAATCTCTTCTCTGCCCAACCTGTAGCTGTGCCTGGGATTGCTTCAACCCAGGTGTAGGACTTTGCACTTGTCATGGTTAAACTTCATGAGGTTGGCATCAGCCCACCTCACAAGTGTGTCAAGGTCCCTCTGGATGGCATTCCTTCCCTCCAGTGGATCAATCGAACTACACAGCTTGGTGTCATCGGCAAACTTGCTGAGGGCACACTCAATCCCACTGTCCATGTCACCGACAAAGATGTTGAACAAGACCAGTCCCAATACCGATCCCTGAGGGACACCACTCGTTACTGATCTCCAGATGGACATTGAGCCATTGACTACAACTCTGTGTGTGGCTGTCCAGCCAGTTCTTTATCCACCGAGTGGTCCACCTATCAGATTGATGTTTCTCCAATTTAGAGACAAGGATGTCATCTGACAAATTAATTGGGTTTTATTGCTTTTCCCCCATCCATTAACTGTTTTAAGTGGAATGTCCTACCTCGAATTAATTTCTAACTTGTCTACAGCTTTCATTCCCCATTTTTCTAGAAGATTCACTAGTTCAATACTTGCTTTAACTTATACACAAGGAGAATTTTTTTAAAGTATTTGTTTTTCAAGCTTTTGTAGTACCAAATACCTGAAATTTGCTTCATTGTTTCTGCATCATATTGTCTTTTCAAAACTGTTACAGCAAAAAAAGGGAAAATCTGACCCAATCTTTTTACTTATATGATAACTCCATATTCATTCTTGGAATCTTTTTTTTTCTGATGAAACGTGCTGCTACAAAAGAGTAATGAATAATAAGAGAATGATGTTTTAATGTGAAACATGGGCTTGCAAAATATCTTACTGGTTGCTTTCCATACAACAGGTTTCTTCAATAATTGTTATGAATCTGAACAAAGACTTGTCAGAATAAAAAAGTTTAGCCTTCTCTAACCTGGGTGGCCATGCCATTTACTTTTAAACAGAAAATTAATACTACTCATCTGTGTTTTAAATCTGAAATTTGCTAGCTATCATGCTATCATTTCCTCCTTGGATCCTTGGCTTTGCTTTTATTTTAAAAAGGTATGATGGGTGTAAAATAAAAGACTGAAACATAATATAATTACCTTATATCTGATTTTATATGACATTTTCTGCAGAATTATGAAAAGACTGTGGTAAAACAGGAGATGATTAACCTAACTGATGGGTTTCGCAATGACTGATTAGTATATTTTACCTGGAGATCTTGCTATTCCTGAAGCTCTTTTAGATATATCTGATATTGAATAACTGCATGGTAAAGTTATTTTTAACTTAGATTTTAAGATCACTTGAAGGACTTCATCTGTGTATTATTTCTTTAAGTAATAGAAGCAGATTTTTAAAATTCTTTGTGGAAAAGTCTGTGCTAATAATAACAGGAATTTAGCAAACGGTTCTAACTTAGGAAAAAAGTTAATTGATCAAAACTAAACCTGCCATTTAAAATCTTTTATTTTGCAGCATTCTTCCTACTTACAGAGAAAGAAAATTTTTGTAGATGGTGTTTTTTATGGCATGGAAAAATAAGCTTGAAGAAGCAAACTGGTTAGATTGCTGAGAATGAGCTGACCAAGTCAGCTGACCAAGATGTAGCAAATCATATAAAACCACATTAAGCAACTGACATACACACACACATATGCACATATATATATCAATTTATTGACCCACACAAGTTAAATGGTTTATAAGGCAGTGAGCTTGGCAGGTAAGGGAGGGAGATTGCTCTCCAGTAAATAGATTAGCTTGGGTAGACAAGCACATTGGTTTTTGTTTTTCATAAAGCTCATCTATGATTGCCATTACATCCTTCTGCAGCTTCTATGTTTAAAACAAGTCATTAGTGATAACATGACACATTAACCTGATATTGACATGTTTTTTTGTATATGGGGTGAGGTGGGCTATTATTATTACATTCACATTTTCCTATTTTCTACCCATGTCAAATGTTATCTTGAAATTAGCTGTTGTTGATGTCAATGCCATGTAGCTTCAGAATTCACCACTGAAAATCCATAACACTTCCTTTTTTCGAGTCAGCTAGATCTCTCTGGGAAAGTATGTCATGCATCTTTATAAACAACGTGTTCTGCTCTGTGGAGATGTGTGTTAGTAAAAAAAAACAAACCCAATACAGAGACAAAACAAAACATGGGTTCCCTATTTAAAAATACTTTCCAGTTGGTGAGCTTTCTCTATAGTCATGCAAATTAAATTTGGCAAGATTTTTGTGACAGTGACAATGCACTCATGTTGACAGTCATGTCAAAATTAGAACCGTAGGTAATTATCCTGTAGATTTTACTCTATGGTGCCATGTCTTGATCTGAGACAAAAAGTCACTCACAGTGAAATCCACCTGCTTATAAATATTGATGTTCCCAACATGACTTGTCAGATTGGTGATGAGTACAAGCTCTTTCTTATAATCCAGCGAATTATTGAACAACATAAGTTCACTGTTGTTTATCTTGCCAGCTTTTTTGTGATCAATTGCTGTACACCAGATGTCAGCTGCCAAAGCAACACATTGAAGTCATCTGTGATGAACAGTTTGCCTGCCACAGGATCTCTGCCAGTGTTGCAATGAAGGCTGTTGAACTCTTTACCTTTACTGTATTTAGGACTTTTTTGTAAATTCCAGTGGCAGTAATGTTGAACTTGTTGAGTAATGGTAGTAGCATTGGCCTGAGATCCCTGCCTGGTGATATTTCGGTTTGTTTTCTTTTGTTATTTTTAAATTAGACTACATAACTTCACAATTACAAATTCTGCAAGGTTATTGGCATCGTCTGGGCATGGTCTCTGTGCCTGGATTGAAGAAATGATTAGCCCAGCTGTGTCTTTCTAGATCCATTTTCAGTATTAATATGGTTTTATGATACCCTTTTCTCTGTTTGAAGTGAGGATGGGCAGGGTGATTTTTTGTTTTGTTTTGTCCTTCACTCATATTGCAATGTTGGTACTGACCGTGTGCTACCTTTTGAGCCATCACCAACCTGCTTCAGTTCTGGATAGGATCATGTATGTTTTTTTCTGTAACATCCACACACATATGCACACATGTTTTTTTCTTATCTTACAAGGCAAACTGGTTGTACTTGAATCATACCTTCTTTTACAAAATAATTTCAGCTTCTTGGCTACACTGTTCCATTTTTTGTTAGTAAATATGGAGAGCAGTATTGAAGATCTTCATATAACCTTATTTATTTAATCTAATTTATTTCCTCTATCTAAACTGAAACAGACATTGTTCTGAAGGCACCTATTGTTCCCTCCCTGTATCCCCAGCATCCCAAGACTTCCTTTGATCTTTTTCAAAAGTTTCACTTGGTTATACCACTGGTGCTTACTTGAAAAAGCAGCAAAACCTCACATCCTCCTAAGAGAGTACCCTTCTGCTCTCTTATATGGAAACAGAAGCAAAAACTCAACAATATCTGAGAGGTGTATATGTGTTTATTTAATCCTGCTAGCACTGATGTGCTTTTAGAGAGATGTTGTATGGCATGTTTGAACATTCTTTTCTAAACCAGGTCTTTCTCCTGAAGAAGTGGCTGGGGGGTCTCTGAGGAATATGTTTGAGGATAATATGACTACAGAAAAGTTCAAGCAACACTTCTCCCAGAGAGAAGAAGTCTACAGGCTGGTATGTGCCAGTTTTTAGATTATTGCCATTTTGGTAATATTGGCTGAAAGTCCAAACATCATAATTAGGTTGGTTTGTTTGTTTGCGTGGGTTTGGGTTGGGGTTTTTTTTTGCAATACATGTACTACTGCAGTGAGCACCCTATGTTTAATTGAAACATACATGTATTATCTGTACATCTATTTTTCATATTACAAACAGCTTTCTCATTCAATTTGAAATACTATGATAACCAGTTTGTTATTGGACAAGGATATGTGAATTGAAAAGTATTATGGAGAGAAAGGAGACTCACTGATACTTGAACTAGAACACCATGGAGTTCTGACAGGTCCTTTGATAAGGCCCTCAAGTCTAATATTTCTTCAAAAATCCTGAAATAGAATAGTTGTATTTAAAACTGGTTTTGGTTCTGTTGCTATACCAAAGAAATATTCTGATTATTTTTTTCATTCTGGAAGGAGATGTAACTTAATATCTTTAACAGGTGTATGTGTTGGACAGCATGTTAGACTTACATAAGTGTATGTGTATTTACAAAAATATATTTCAGCTTCCACTGCAAAAAGAGATAAGAGATATTTTAATAATGTTGCAAGATGTGCAGTGCATAGAACTGGACCAGTTTCTGTTCAGTGTGAAGGATAAATAAATGAACAAATGTATCAAAAATAAAAAAGAAGTATGATGCTAAATGCAACTTTAAAAATTCCTGAGAATCCTAACCTGTTAAGAAAAATAAGATTCTGTGCCACAAAACCAATATCTGCTGGTGAAATTAAATATTTGGACTGACAGATATGGGGAAATGAGCATTGATTAGAATTACAGATAATAGGTTGGTAAAAATACATATATACACACATGGAAAAAGATTAGTATCTGTGCATTTCAAATAAGATATGTGGGAAACCTAGACCAGAAAGAAACAGTTTATTTAAACTGTCAGACTTAAATGATAGAACTCTTTTTTTTTTTTAAAGCAATATGAGAGCTGAAAGCGATAATATAAAATCCCAATGAATCCTCTGTAGAACAGATTTAAGTCCTTCTACTCAAGCAAGAAGAAAATCTTAATGCCAGTGATGACTTTCTTTCAAGGAAATACTACACAACTGTATTTTCCAAGGAAAAAAAAAAAGCCAGGTAGAAAAGTGCCTTTCTTCTGCATGTATAATGGGTTGAGACTGAAGAAGCAATCTGATATAGTTGGAACTGAACATTAAAAATTATTATATTTATGCTTTTGAAGTAGAATGATGTGCTGTAAGGTATTAATGATCTAATAAGAAAGTAATAATCTTTCTAACTTGAAGTTCCAGCTGGAGGGTAAAGTATTCCTTAAAACACGTTAAGGTCTTAAACTCCATTGGAGGGGGTTGTTGCTCTCCATATAGCCTTACAATAGAGTAACTTGTCCAGTGATATTCTTCCAAGTTGAATTTTATATGGCAGGGATGAATAGCTGAAAATTAAACACTTTAAAAGTGATTTAAAAGAGTACACTGTGTTGTTGATCTTAAGATCCTTTCCAACTCTAACTATTCTATGATTCAATAATTCTGTGTTGACAGCTGATATAGCAAACATCCGTATTCACTTGGAATTCAAATCTGCCAAATTATTCCAGTACAGCTGTTTTGTACCTCATTCACCTAAAAGGAGGAAGGGAGGAGTTTTTATCGGTTTCCTGTATAAACCTGTGACTGTATAATCGTGGAATATCTTGAGTTGGAAGGGACCATCAAGGATCATTGACTCAAACTCCTGATTCCAGTGTTGTTCAGACACTCCAGGACTGGGGCTGTGAGCAACCCCCTGGGGAACTTGTTCCAGTGCTTGACCACCCTCCCAGTGAAGAACTTTTTCCTAGTATCCAATCTGGTGAACTGGCACAAAGAAGTTTTCTCAATGGCCTGTTTGATGGAGAGAGGTGTTCCAGGGAATCCATTGTCAGTACTGAAGAAAGCCCGGAACATGAAATTTAGAACTCAGAGCCCTTTTAACACCGATCAAGTATCTTAATGTAATTTTTTAGATTATTACTTTATATCCAATCATAAAAAATATTGGGTGACTTAAGTTATGTCTACCCTGTTCCATCAACTAAAAATCAATTGTGACCCCAAATTTTCCCAATTGCCAACGCTTTGTATCTGTTGCTTTGACTTTTCATTTAGCTGGTTCATTCATCTAATAGGGAAATTCTTATGACATTAGCTGGTATCATAAGTCATGCTTTTGCAAACATAAATTCTGCAAATCCTCTTGAGTGCATGAGTGATGATGAATTCTCTAAACAGAGCACAGTTTTTTCTTCTATTGGAGCAACAATCTCTAAGGATAGTATTGGAGTTGTGATTGTAAAAAATCTCTGTTAGATTAATCTGTGCAGGTAAAGTTAAGAAGGAAGACTCATTCAGTCGACTCTGAAGATATATTCAGCTCTCTCTGTTTGTGTATTCTAGAAGCAGGTGCAATACTGCAGTTTCTATAATGTGGGTTTCTGCCACAGTTGCCTGTGGGTGGTAACCTGCACAGAAAATTCCCTGCTGATGTGGGTGCAGGGGAAGGGCGGAGCATTGCCTTCTCTATGCAGGAAAGCTGACAGGCTTTGTCCAATATACAGTATACACATAATCTGAAGCACATCAACTAGAAATAGTAGTAAGATTGAATGTGTTGCAGAAATACTGTATGGTCTTGAGTCATTTGGGGGCATAGTTTTTTGCAATGTAAATTTAAACAGAGTTGAAGTATTAGCTCAGGTGTTCTTATCCAGATATATGAATATGGCCTTAATGGGCTAAATTAGTTGGCACCTCGTAGATTGCTTATACAGTAGAATGTACAGCTCCAGGATCAGCTAATTTTCATTGTTTTCTCTGATATTTTCTGAATAATGTGAAAGAAAAAGTTTTCATTTACAAAAGTAAGTTCAATAAGACAAAGTGATTTAATCTTTATTACTGATTTATTCTGTGGAGTTTCAAATATTTAGAGTTGTATTTGCAAAAAGAGAGGCTGAAAGGTTCTCCTCAATCCCAGCAATTAAATGCATAATACAGGTACTCTGATGAGACAGTTTAATGGTAAACAAGGAGCGGATTCCTAACTTCCAGTTTTCCAAATTATCAACTGTTATTTTCCCCACTAGTGCCTCCAGAATATTAAGAATATTTGCCTCAGCAATATAGATATAATTTGCTAAAGTAACACAAATCTATTATAATATTGGTTTTGCTACCATAAGATGAAATGCTTGTAATAATAACAATATGAGAGGTAACTTTTATGACTTTATGGAGTCAAAGTTTGTACAAAACCTCTTTTTCAGTACTTTTTCAGTAGTTTCTTAACAGTAGCAATTAATTTTAATTTTCTTAAGTTTAATACTCAGGACCATAGTGCTCTGAACATATACATTTTAAAATTATTACATGAGTATCTTAAACCTAATTTTGAATAAGCTCTGATAACAATTAATTAAATAACAGGTAAAATCCCCTTAAAAATCCAGATGCAATTAATCACTGCTGTGATAGAGTAGTCAATGCTTTATGATCTTTAGACATTTTACAGTAAGGTAAGATGATCTCTACATTTTATGGAGATTTATCATCTTAATTTACAAAGAATATAAGCAGTATTTTTTCACCTGATTCAACTAAACCAGCTGAGTGATCCTGAAATTTAGGTTAATTAAGTTATAAATGATTTTCTACTGACATATGGTTTCTGTGGAGTTATGAAACTAGGCTTAGTGTCAGCAATTTTTTTTTGTGATTAAAAGGATTTTCTCTAAATGAAGACAAACTAGTCCTTGCACAAACAAATTGCAACCAATTTTTTTTTCTAGTTCCTTTCTAACTGAAGTTTTATCTGAAGGTTTTTTACTTATCTTGCAACTAGGTTAAAAAGATTCATAGTATCCTTTTGTAAGAAGCCACAAAATAGAAAAGAGCAAGCAGATTGTTAACAACCAGAGTATCAGCCTGATTTTTACAAAGATGCGTAAGAGTATTCTCTTCACCTACAATATCAATTTGCACTTACAGATGCTTGCCTAATTTTTAAATGGTTATATTTTATATTCCCTGTAATCCTTCAGTTTGTTTAGAACCTTACTTTTGCTTTATATCTTCCTTTTTCTAAGAAAAAATGTGATCAAACTCATTTGTTTTTCAGAAGAGTGCAAAGAACTTTCTATTTTAAGGTGTTAATATAAGATCTTATAAGCATATGCATAACTGAAATTTAAGTCAATCAACCACTGCCTTCTGTGTAAAAGGAAGTCATGTTACCATTATGTTGAAATGATTCTTCTGCTTTTGGAAGACAAACTGGATCTTGTCCTTAGGAGTGTTTCCAGTATGTCTGTAAGAAGGATATAATAATATATAGCAGGTTAGTCAGAGATAGCAGCCAAACATACACTTAACTGCTTACTCGCTCTCTCAGTGGGACAAGGGTGGGAGAAATAGGAAGAACAAGAATGAGAAAACTTGTGGGTTGAGTTAAAGACATGGAGATCACTTATAATTACTGTCACAGGTAAACCAGACTCAACTTGGGGAAATTAATATATTGAGAATTAAAATAAATATTTAATTATTGAGTAGTGAGAAATAAACTAAAACATTTACACACTAGAGGAAAACATCTTTCCTCCTGCTATTGTGCTCGGTCCCTTCACTGAGGCAATGGACAGCATAGAAGTGGGGAATGTAGTCAGGACTAGCCGACTCTGCTGCCTCCTCTCTTCTCTCCCTTCTGCTCCTTCTGTAGGTCCGCCAGATGCTGCAGACTCTTCAGGTTGTACCTACTTCAGTGTGGGCTCTCCACAGGCTACAGTTCCTTCAGGAAACACATGCATGTGGGCTTGTCCATGTACTACAGTTTCTTCGGGTGTGTACCTACCATAGGCTACAGTCCCTTTCTGGAAATGGGGTTGGCCTGCTTTGCCATGGAACACTTACCCCTTCCATGACCTTGCTGTTCCCTCTGTTGTTCCTCAACCTTTTTGTTCCCTCTTCCACCCTTTGTTCACTGTTTTCTGCCCTTTCTTGTTATGTTTTCACAGAGGCACCACCAGCATGGCTGACTGGCTCAGCTGTGTCCTAGAGCATGTCTGTTGCGGAGCCATGTGGAATCAGCTGTGTACAGCCCAGAGCAGCCCTTGGTTTCTCCTCTTAGAGGCCACCCTTGCAGTACCCCTGCTACAAACACCTTGTCACCTACGCTCAGCACAAGCATCTTAAAAAAAAACAAAAAAACCACTTAGAAAGAAGATGTGGATATACAAAGTATGTTCTAAAAGTCTTCCCTGAGGCTGTAAAGGAAACTGAGTAAGTTTCTCCTGCTTTTCAGAGTCCTGTAACCATTAGCCTGAGGGGAAATGAATGTTCTGCTTTCAGATGTATTTTTAAAGTGTTGCACTTCCAATATGCAATGATTCTTTCAAAGTCTATTTTTAGTAGTGGGTTCACTGCTATGAATCCTGAATTCAAGACAGTAGCAAAGTGCCTAATTTTGGCTAAGGTTTAAGACAAATTCCTGTTAACAGTGTTTCCAATTAATTAGCAATAGACAAGATTTATTATCTAGGGTTCACCATAGTAACTATAGTCATGTTAGCACAACTCTAAAATGCTTCTCTCAAAAATGGTTCAAGAAAAATGTAGTGCAGGTAGAAACATCCTTCCAGACCACAATCAGTTCCTACGTTGTTCTGTGTGGTAAAGAAAAGACTTTCTGAGATTAGCATCTTCCTATTTAATTTTTGGTCTGTAGCTCAATGAAGGAAATCCAAGTTTATATCATTAAATTAATGTCATTACTGCAACTTGCACAAAAGGTTTCAATTCCTGGTTTATTTCTTGGTCTCTTCTTAGGCCAAAAAGTTATTTCCTGAAAGTGGTAAGCATTTTGTATTATTTTAAAAAATGGTACTAGTGCTCATCACTTTTGTTTTGTTTAACATGGACATATTGTGAATGCCCTGACTAGCCAGACCACTCATCCATCTAGTACAGTATTCTGTGTCCAGAAGAACCACAGGGACACCATTGCCCTCATACTCTGCCAGTACCAACAACTGTTGTGTTAGGGTATTTGAGGGACTGTCGCTGACTAATCCTTTTTGCATGCTTGTTTTCCAATAATCTAATTCATATGTCAATCTGCTGGTTGTATCTGCCTCCACATGCTTTTGTCTGCAAATTCTACTGCCTCCTATATTAAGAAATATCTTCCTTTATTTCTTTTCATCTGGTTCTCTACTTCTTTGGACACACTCCAGCACCTTGATGTCTTTCTTGTAGTGAGGGGCCCAAAACTGAACACAGTATTCAAAGTGCAGTCTCACCAGTGCTGAGTCCAGGAGGATGATCATTGCCCTGGTTCTGCTGGTCACACTGTTTCTGATACCACCCAGGATGCAATTGGCCTCTTGGCCACCCACGCACGCTACCAGCTCATATTGAGCCAGCCAACAACCAAGGCCCTCAGGTTCTTTTCTGCCAGGCAGGTTTTTTTATTTACTTCCTCTTCCAGATTGTTGATAAGACACTGAATAAAACTAGTCCCAGGACCAACTTCTGGACACTACAGCTAACCCTTCTGCATTCTGGAAAGTGACCACTAACTCTGCCCTTTGCATCTCACCCCTTAACTGGCTTTTGGTCTTGAAAAATGCCTTTCTTCCAGTCCCATAATTCTTAGTTTCTTTAAAAGCATTTGATATGGTACCTTGGCTAAGAGTTTTCTTATTATCATTCTATGTTCATAAGTGTATTAATGTAGATTTTTTTTCTATTGGATATCATTAATGTGCTCAACAATCCTCTCAGAGTTTAAGAACTAAAGTTTTCATATATGATAAGCATCAGGTTTTTTAATGAAACCATGAATTTGAGAACAGAGAAAAGATTGCTTCTGTCTTAAAAAAATATATATGTTTGAAGTGATGTTTCAAACAGGAAACCCTGCTTTTCACTTTTATAAGCAAAATTAGTGCAGTTATGGACCAAAATTGTGCTATTACTCCACATAAGTGTTTTTTTTTAAGAGACTTACAGGTTTACAAGTGCACTGGAAGCAAAACACACAGAACTAGAATTAATATTTCATATTACACTGGTGAATATGACCCTGATCAGTGTCACAGGTGACTTCTTACACTGTTCTCTTTGACTGTTTTCTCCAGTTACAGAACTGAACTAATCTATCAGGTATAGAAACAGAAACATCAGTGGTCTTCCACAGTATACATTTCTTCCCTGGCCTAGCTTAGATAGAAGATATAAATATGTTTTTTTCTCACATTTCTTATCTGAAGTGGGAACTATAGACAGGGATTTGATAACTCTGTTGTCAGGTGCTTCTATGACCCATGTGAAGGTAGATAAAAATATATCTGTGTATTTGTGTGAATCAGCATAAGGTCCATTGGCATAATTATTACAAAGATGGCATTTTTAATGTAAAAATAATTCTAAGTATAAGTTAATAGCGATGTTGTGATAATCTTTTTTTACCAATGCTACTGTATTTATACTTGGTTAAGAGTAAATCTCCATTTACATATAAGCTGTAGCAAGGTTAGAATGCTTTTCAGATACAGAATAGTACATGGATTATTTTTACTTTTATTAAAAGAAGAAAGTAAGATCTGGCTAAATTATGTTCAAATAAGATATCCTGTATATCCTGTCTCCTCTTGTGGGAAAGTGTATGTTTGCCATGGGTATCAAGGACTGTGGGTGATAATGAGCTATGAAATCTTTATAGAACATTAAACTGAACATAGAGATCATTCATTTGCATATCAGATTTTAGAATTAAGGAAATTTATTTTTAAATTAATTCTTTAAAACCTGACTCTCCCATCTGTAGCTGTCTCTGTACAGATGAATTTTAGATGGTTGAACTTATTGTTTCAGTTTTGCTACCTTTTATTAGGCAGTAGATACATGCCACCCTTTTTCATATATTCAGGCTTTAAGTAACACAGTGGGGCTCTAAAATCCAGTAGCTCCTCCTTAAAGCAGAGAACTCATTCGGCTGCAAGTGTTGTCTATAGGGCTCAACATATAAACTGAAAATAGTGCTCAACATAAATTAAAAGCCTCCTTGAAAGGGCTACTTCTAGCTAATGAACAGCAGTATGGAACAAAATTTCAGTAATGGTCCTTAAGAGATTTGTTTAACAGATTTTAAGGCCAGTCTGACCTTAACCATGTCACTGACTATAGAATTTTGCTCATTAAAGTCTTCAGTAAGGAAAGAAGTTTTCAATACGTAGGCATACTATAGTGATTTTTACTATCTTTCACTATATTACTGTTATTATACTAGTTCTCGATAGATCAGCCTCAGCTTTCTGGGGAAGGTTCTGGAATTTATTCTGTTTACACAAAAATCTCATTTAATTTTTCTTACAAATAAAGAATTGTCAGTTTTGGGCACCTCTTAATATGAAGACGAGTATGAATAAATGGTTCAGTTGGTGTCTTTTATTCATTAAAAAAGCCCCAAAAACATAAAAGAAAAAGATGACAGAGTTATAATGCTGGTATAACTTGAAGTAGTACTTTGAATACTTTACTTTGAGTTAATTTACAAACAGAAGATATTACTATAGCAATTTATAGTAATAAATTAACTTTGAGTTAATTTACGAGCAGAGGATATGACTTTGCTGACTATATTTTCTTTGGTTGGGGAGAGTAAATTAAGATTTCTTCACATTTCAATCAGCTGAAGAAAATAAACATTTAAGGAAAATGTTAAAAGGGAGCAGACTGTATTCTGATGCTCAATTAAAAGATGGTGCAATCAGGGAATATTTTTTAGATTGTGTTTTAGAAAGTAAGAAATAAAGGGGACTTGAAATTGTCCAGAAGTTTTCTTCCTGGTGAAAAAAGAATAGAAATAATGGCTGCTGCTTTTTTTTCCCCTATTCTGAGGTCCTGTTGTGGTTCTTCTTAGATCCCTTTGGACATTATGTCTGAGTTCCTCCTTCAGATGATGATATGATTATGGATTGTGTGGCATTCCTTTCTTTCCAGAACCTGTGTACATTGCTTGTGCCTTTCAACTTGTTCTATTACTGTGGCCGATACTGTTACACCTATGTGGATGTCTGACCCCATCTTTGTCTCACAGTAGTGTTCCATACATATTTAAATTTATACAACTCTTAATTTCCATGATGTTCCTTCTTTTTTTTTTTGTTCCTTTCTCTCCATGTATCTTTTTCTTTCCTGTTCTTCATTTAACTGTGAAATGAAAAGAACTGCCTAGCAAAAATCATTACTAGGCAGACAGCCTAACTGTATTTGCTTAAGTAAAGCTACACAGTGGCCTGAGAAGACAGAAAGAATATTTTTTTTTTTATTCTGTACTTTTGTCAAGGCAGGAAAAGAATTTTTATTCACATTTCAGAATTTAGCAACAGAATATGTTCTTTTTTTTCCCCCACACTGGGCCGGGGGGGAGAATGATGAAGGGGAGGGGAAGTGTTTAAAAAGAGAGAAAACAACCTTTTCAGAAAGAACTTTTTTGTTCAGGTTTTCAAAACTGATATTGATGTTTCAATGAATCACAAAACTATTAGGGTTTTTTTTACTCTTTGCCATGAAATAAAGAACCTCAAACATCATCTGAGTGTAAGGTACTGCCACCTTATAAGTGGCAGATCTCTTTGTGTATTAGAATTGTATTAAAATTTATAATGTGGTACCTCTAAAATTTATTTTAGAGGGTTCTATTTTGACTGTACAGACATAGTCTCCCTGTTTATTCTGGATTTCTGATCTGTTTAGTTTATGAATAAAATATGTAGGAGTCTTGTAAGCCCCATAGACTTTTTAGCAGAATTAAGCTTGGGTTATTCAAGATCAAGTTCTCTAAAGATTGATTCAACTTCATTGATGTACCAGGCATAGTGCCAATTTCTGCCAGCAGAGAATTTTCTCCTAATTTAAGGTTCTATCAGGTAGGTGTATACTGCTCTTTTCCTTGTGCGTCTTCTAAATACTCTTTCATTATGGGATCATGAAACATTATGTTACCTAGCATAGATTAATGCTTTAATATAACAGCCTCATCCTTTTCTCTGACTGCAAATATCCACATACTTTATTTTTGTATGTCCATAGTTGTTTGAATGATAAAATAGCCCTAGAGTGAACATACGTATTTCAGATAGCAATAAATTTGGTATTTTCTTATCAGAATCAGCTTTCAGTACTACTGTACCAGTTCCTGAATACACTTGTCTTTATCTCTGCTTTTCATGTCTACTTTGCTTGACTTCTGATTTTGGCTTGATGCGGTTTTGAAAACTATTATTAACCTTTCCCTGTTGGTTATTTATTCTGTTCCTTCCAGATGATCTAGCATGTGAGGAATAGAGAGAGTCAGAGGCTTGAATTCTCATAAAGATTTGTGTTCTTCGCATTAGAGTAAGTATAAGGCTGCTCTCTCTGTGACCTTTCTGCCTTTATTACAGTCTGTTTTACTTCTCAGCAAGGTAGATACTATTGCAGTGGGACATGTTTAAATTGGCTTTGCCTTTATAGTCTGTCATATATGCAAAGCTTCTTGAACTTCAATTTCCAAATATTCTTGTCTCTGACAGTCTGCTTTGTTACATATGTACTTGCTCAATAGCTATGAATTAAGGAATGCTGCCCTAAAGGGATTTGGTCAAAGCTCTGGTGTTGTTTTAATACTCCCCCACATACAATTCTTTCTCAGTCTCCACTATTACTTACAGTGTTATACACCCCAAGGTCAGTTTAGGTTGCTTTGGAAAGCCTTGAAAGACAACAGTTAAACATTAGCAATTCATGTGAACAGCACCTTCTAATAGCTATGCTGGAAATTTTGAAATATTTACTGGGAAACAATGGAGGCAAAATGTGTCCTTAAAGATTCAGTGCCAAAAGAAGACCAGTAGGCTGCTACACAGAAAATATTTTGGAAAAAATCTAAACCACATTGTTTATTTTCTGTGGTGGTGACACTGTAACAGTAAAAACTAGGAAGCTTTAAGAATCATATAAAGGAGAAGCTATACAAATGGAAAAACACAACAAAACAAAACCCACATTCATTTTAACCATCCTTATGCAAACGATTCATAATTCAAAACATATAAGTGACTGGGAAAATATCAAGGCCGTACTTCCTGTTTACGTGAGCGCTATTCACAAGTGTATATACTATTACTTGCAGTCAGATATTCTTATTTCTAAGTAATTACTGATTGTCCTGTACAAAATCTGAATGCTTTTCCCCCAGCAGAATATGGAAAGAGTAACTATGCCTTTGTAAGGTGCATATTTTCTGCAGCAAGTGCTGCAGGAACAGAAAAAAGAAAAAGATGCACCAAAAAAAATGCTTCAAGCCACAGAGTGATCTTTGAAAGGACTTGCAGACTTGAGATTTGCTGTCATACTATCAGTGAATAAGCAGTGTATCATCATGAATCAATACCTTTTCAAAATTGTCCAGAACCTGAGAGTCAACTGTATTCCTACAGTCTCACAACAAAGGGATTTTTAACAAGGGTAACTGCCCAGAAAAAGAGAAAACTATAAAGCATTATAAGTAAGTTAGGCTTTACATAGGCAGAGCCTGATGGAGTTCTTCCTACAGTACATAAACATCTAACTAAAATAAATAATGTTAAGGCCATTATCAGTTTTCTCAGTGAGGTTTTACAGGACAAAAGGAGGATCTGGGAAGAGAGAGGATGGGAAAAGACAAATCGCTACCTTAGAAAGGAAGAGGATGGGAAAAGATAAATTGCTACCTTAGAAAGGAAGAGAGGCCAAGGGGAATTGTAGGCCTGTGAGCCTTGCTTTACTAACAAGAAAGGTTCCAAAGCAAACTGAAAAACATTCAGGCTGTAAACACCTTGAGGGAAGTAAGTTCAAGTTGATAAGAAACAGCCATGTCTGTTAGTCATGATAGAACTGGCTCAGTGAAAAGACAGAGATACAAAGACAGAAGATACAATAGTTCTAATTTAACAAGTCCTGCTGAATTCTTCAAAGAAAGTTGTTATAAACTGACAGCGATCAATTCTCCCCAGAGGTAGGTAAGAAAGAATGATCAGGCTAATTCGACCATCACATATCTGTATTCACGTTGATAATAGGATAATAGCTTCCACTTAAGAAAACTGATTTTTCACTTGCTTATCAAAGGTTGTAAACTTTTCAAGAATTGATAGACAGAGATCTCTCAGAAATAATAGTAGTAGTCACTTCTGCAATATAATCTAGAAGTAGATTATAAGATTCATATGCTTTCACAGCATTATATCTCAGCCTCCTGAGGAAATTATTTTTGCACTGTCAGGCCACACTAATTTGCAACTAAATCAAGGAGTTTTACTTCCCACCTCAGTTTTTAAATTGGGGGATCAGAAGAAAAATGAACTATTTCATTGCTAAGTACATTTTATAGTAAATAATTACTTGTGAGAAGAATGAAACTATAAAACTTACTTGTATGTTGCATTTATATTCTATGGTAACATATTTTAAGGGTAATCAGTCAGTTCCAGAATTCAAAAACAGAGTCATTTTGTTTTGATGAAAAAAACAGAAAGTTTAGAGAGATAAGTGTTGAAGATATGAAGCCCATAGATCTGCTTAACAGGGCTTCACTTTGTAGAACATTTGCAATAGTGATGTCACCTGTTACTCTGTTCCTGTCCCATTACTACCTGTCCTCCTCAAATATTTAATGAGTTGAATGACCCATCTCCCAGAGAGTGATAATGGAACAACCTATAATGGGAGGATAAGTTATGTGAAGAGCTCCCTGCCAGTGAACAGAAAAGCTGATGTAATTCATTATTCATCTGCTTTGCCTCAGCTGGAAAAAATCAAAACAAAACAGAAACAACCCTAAAACTCCTGAAAACTAGAAACAATAGTTGGACTTAATATTAAAGGTCTTTTTCAACCTAAATGATTCTGTAACTCTATGATTCCATGATTTTTATCCACCCTTAACCCATATTAAAGGAGAATAATGTGAAGGTACACAGAACACAGAGTTATTACAGAGGGATAGAGACACAAATCTAAATGTTCCTAAAATAGAAATGAATGCAACACAATGAACAATGAAATTTCAATCCTATAATAATATTTGTCAATCTCAAGTGAGCAGTGGGCCTTTCTGTAGATATGTGCTGTTTGCAATTTCTCATCATATTAGCAGATTAGCTTAATCATGACTATGTTCAACTTGGCCTAAAGCACTTTGTATGACATTTTGGTGGTTAAATGTATCTCTCAGAGTGATAGCACACCTTTTGTTTCTCTAAAAAGCTAAGGTGTCCAATGTTGCTCATCTCATCTGTCTGAAAAATACAAGGTTTATAGTATGATACATTTATACAGTAGGACTTAAGGTCAATGCTCATGTTACAGAATCAAAAGCAAAAGGTTAGTTTTACAGCTGGACTCTAGATGCTTATTAATTGCTTAATCTTCATTCCAGTTGAAGAAAAAATAAGGTAGTGTTAGATTCATCAGAAAGGCTGTAGAAACATATTATTTAAGACAATAAAACCTAAAGAAAGCCTGGAAAGCCTGTCTGCCTAGTTCTGCATGGTCTGTTGTGGTCTGTAGTTGCTGTAACTTTAAACTATTCAAGTTCTTTGTTTTCTTTTCTTCTTCTTCTTCAGTCGTATCTTAAGCTTTCAGCCTATTACTTCATTTTCATATATAGCAACCCAGAGTCTCCTCAGTTCTAGATACTTTTTTCAGTCTCTTTGTTTAAATTTTGCAACATCTGGTGTAGTTTTATTACTAAGATTTCCACTATCCTCGAATTTGAAGGGTGGGGTGGTAAAACTAACATCATTGTTTGGTAAAGGACTCAGCTGTTCAGATGCTATTATGCCTCTCTTTCCCATACTGGTGCTCATATGTGTGAGACACCTTTGTAAGTGCCCTGATGACTGGTGCTCTGCTACTCTGTCTGTAGCCTGGAATATCCATTTCACACTTTACACACTTAAGTGGCAGCTGCTGTTTTACTCATTATGCATGAGATACACTATCCATTACTTCAAAAACTATGGTGTGTTGTCAGCTGTCAGTGGAGAATGGTAGTAATGTATTTATTAACAAGTTGTCTTGCTTGGACCGGTCTGTAGGAACAGCTCATTTCTTCACTGTGTCTTACAGAGGATTCTTCACCATGTGCTCATCTCTAAACTCTTGAATTATGTTTACTACTCTTCTAATCATTAAAATTAAAATAACTATTCAGACACTCTTCAGCAAAAGTGTATTTAGCAGAATCAACCTTATGACTTAGAGACACTGGAGAACATTAGTGTTGTATGAAATCGTTGCTTGAAAAGTAGTATTTTCTTTGTATGCTGAAAAACAGACACAGCAGTTTTAGGGGCATGCAAATTTTGCCTGATCTATGACTAATTATGTTGAATATAATGGATAAACTAAAAAAAAAGTTCTCAAATTATAACATATAACATTAAAAAGGCATAAAAAGGCAAATACTGAAGCATAAAAAGACAGATGCAGAAAGAGAAATGAAAATTGAATTGTATGCATTCCAGCTGGCTGTTATAACACCTGCTAATAGGTGTGGAAAAGTTTCTTAACTGAAATTGGAATACTTTTTTTATAAACAGAAGCATAAGAATATAATGTAACAAACCATCAATATGTATAACTTGAATATGAATAAATACAGTTTTAATGTTTGGAAAGCACTTTATACTTCTTTTTTAATATTTTGATGCTCACAGTTCTGATTTCAACTTTCTGTGAACTTTTGTACTTGGTAATATGTCATGCCACTATTATTTTGATTGGATCTTGTTTACTTTATTAATAAAGGTCAAATTCTAAGGCAGGATTTCAATTAAAATGTGTCCCAACAGTAGAAGCAATATCACAGTGATAGATTTGCCACAACTCATTGAAATGTCTTATTTCTTAGTATTACAGTTGGCAGTGGAGAATAGATTAGTTTTGTAGGCATCGGCTGGTTGTGTACCTTTAGACACATAGCTTAACGCCTTTAGAGAATAAAAAGTAGCTACTCTAAATTAAAGATTATATTGCATTTTGTGATAGGAAAACAATATCACTGGTAATTATATAGCCTTTCATTTTAAAAATAGTGATTCAGGGAACCTCTATAAACCTTTCAAAATACTAAAAAATTCATGGCAATCTTATTGTTTTTAAAGTGTTCTTGAAGTTGCAGATGGTCATAAAATAGTGATAATGTGAAATACACAAAATAGTAGACATGATGTTTTTCCTTGTTATCTCAAAACATTTTTCTTTCTGGCATTGCAGTAAATGTGCTTGCAAATTAGTTTCACCATTACAGGAATATGTTACCTATTAATTTCTGATACTTGTTACCATATTGGCTAAGCAACTCAGTGCATAATGCAATTTCCCTCAAAATACTATTGTGATGTAATTATGTCTCTTTTGACAACAGGGAACTAAGAATCAGTTCTATGGCTGGAATACCCACTGAGGTGATCTGTGGTGACTCTTTGGATCAAGATCTGCCCATTCATATCACTGAGTACACCAGTACACCAAGTAAACTCCCATTTGAAATTTCCTCATAGGAAAACCAAGCTGTAGAAGGCAGATAATGTGCAATGAATGTGGGCCTAGATTTTGAAAAAATCTATACTGCTACCCATCTATTGGCATCTTCTTTCACCAAGGACTTAGCAGAGAAGATAAGGACTACATTGATAGTGATACATGTACCTAAAGCACATATATACCCTAAGAGCCAAAGCTGAGGTCTTGAAAACCTCCACCTACTCCAATGAACCTTTGTCAGGCAGCATATAGCTAAGTTAAAAACTGTTTGCCATTTTTTTTCAGTCTTACTGTGTCTAGACTCTTTAGCCTAAAGGTCAGCCCTTACCCCAGCAAGGAGGTTTCTTCTGCTGAAGACCTCAAAACCTCTAGGCATTCTCAGGCTAATGTTTAGATGTGACCTCAGACACTTGAAGAAGCAGGATGAGTGGGGTGGTGTTCCCTTTTATGCAGTAACATGTGACTAAAGTACAGGCAAGAGCACCTTCATTAGTCTTCAGGCAAGATATCCTTCCTTGTGAAGAAATTGCTAGGATTCTAGGAATTTGCATAAGTTGTAGGAGTTTGCATTTCATCTAGCACCTATCTCCCAAACCATTGTGTTCAACAGGTGGAATTAGTCCTCATTTATGAGAGACTTGTATAGATAAACTGTTAGTAGGGCTCTACTCTCTCAAACAGCATAACTTTTCTTTTTTCCCACTTATTTGAAAAAATAATGACAATAGGGTATGTTCTGTTCTCGATAAATGATCAAGAAAATATAGGTGGATGTTTCCACATGAGTAGGAGGATTTTTCTAAATGGCTGTTAGTAATGCATAAAGTTGAAAGTACTTTGATCTTTTGTCTTTCTTTTTTGTGAAAGAATAGCAGTTAAAATACCTTTGTGCATCAGCATAGTTTCTGTTCTAAAGGAACAATCATTCTCCAAGAGTACTATCAAAAATTATATTACTGGCTGCTGTTCCCCAAGTATTAACATAATGTGGCAAAGAACCACAGTATCCTAAATTGTGGTATTGGTGAGACAGCAGAACTGTCACTCCATAAATAATAAGAATAGTGTTTTGTACATTCTTTCCAGCAGCATTTAAAAGATTTTGGTGAGCATGTTGTCATTGCTGGTGATGGCCTTTGTCTTTGTCTGTCTGATAGGTACAGAAACAAAACAGAATTTGGCTGCAGCAAAGATAGGAGCAGAACTTCTTGGACTTCAAACTAAGTTTTGATTCCTGTCAGAACCAGTGACTGACAAAAGAATACAGGAGTAAAAATATGCTTCCTTGGTGGTGTATCTTTAGAATCTTAAATGTCTTTATCATGTTTTCTACAGCAAAATTATTATTTCAGACTTGTGCTGTTTTTCTTTCCCAGGACTATTTTTAATGCAGGAATACTTTTGAAGTCTGTTTTGGCTGTACTTCAAAGAAGGTGGCAGCATTGCCTTGAAGAAAGCAAAGAAATCTGAGAATTCTGAATTTATACATGTTATCATGTCTCTACCAGTGACTCATTGGGTACTTGAGTGAACAACTGGCTTGTGTATGTGCCCAATCAAGTAGTCAGGCAGTTTATAGGATTAGATTGAGCTCTCAGCCTCAATTCTTTTTTCCTCCCAAATTTGGAGGGAAAAATTGCTTCACTGCAGTGCTGATGGAATTAATTAACAGTCTGTAGTTTGTCAAGGACAGTAGTCTTATGGTTGCTAGAAAAGCAGTTTTCAAAAGTTCTGTCTTCAACTAAACACAAAACGTTGATGAGAAATCCACTCTCCCACTCCCTTTTAATCTCACTATAGAAAGATGCTTGTCATTACTTTTGAGATACCACCTGTTTCTACTATGGAGTTGTATAACTGAATTGCTAAAACATCATTAGAAACAACTGTGAGATTAAGAAAGACTCACAGAAAAACACTGTGTTAAGTGCTGCAAAAGATAATACAATCAGTATCAAGCTGAAAAGATGGAAAAGCACATGAAACATAAGAGCTAAAACGCAGTGATAAGACATAATAAGATTCTAGATCTCATGCAGCAATGTATGAAACTTTTTTCAATATATATAGATAATGTCATCTATCGTGTGGCATATCATGAAATAATATTATCTTCTCTTCTGAATTTTTGAATACAATAATGAAAAAACACAATGAAAGAATGTAAAATAAAAAAGGGATATATTCATAGCAACTTTTTAGTCAGAGGCCAACTTTAAAACAATAACAATAAACCAGTTTTGTATTTTGGGTATCCAATAAATTTTATGTACTTGTTCATGGTGGTGCTTTTAAAGCAATCTCTGTTTGACAGATTGAAATAATCTGGTGTAAAAAAGCTAGTCATAACCTGAGGTCTTTAATTTAACATTCTCAGGAAGTTAGTGATTAGCAGAAAGAACTTAATGATTCCATCAAGATTGACATAATTAACATGGACTGTATTGCATCTTTGACTAGTTGTCAACAATTTATGTCAGATTTTTTCTTTTTGACATTACAAAATATTCTGGATCAGTTTGTATGTTTATGTCTAACTTAATTATATTCTAGAAATGCAAATCACTTTTGTATGCTGTACCATATACAAAAATTTAGCTATCTAACGTGTTCACAAAAGATTCCCAGTGAAAATTTTGTTGCATTTGGTTACATTTCATAGCTGTTTGTTTTTTTTTTCACTACCTATATAAGTGAGAGTTTTAAAGTTTCAAAGCATTTCAGCTGGAATTCAGATGGTCAGACTACAAGCATGTATAGGCTGCTTGGGATTGCTCTTCACTGAACTGTGGTGACATCACAAAAAGCCTTCTGTTCAGGAAGTCAGAAACTTGTTTGCTTGGAGGCATCCTGGCATGACTGGCAAATAACACATGAAGGTGTTGTTTGAGCTTTGTTCTCTAATCTTTATCATCTACTCATGAATTCCTTGTCCTCTTCTTGCTAGTGATAGTACAAAGCTACGCTGAAGGTCACAAGACAGAGCAGGAAAACTTTGGAATTGATTTTGATAAATGCTGCTGTTGCAATATATCCCTCATACTTATATTCCACCTAAAACTCTACTTTGGGACCAATTACAGTGATAAAAATCTATCTCAAGCATATTGTATTATTATCTTACATTTTCTATAGACTTTGCTGAGGAGAGCTTATTCTTTGCCCTTGCTTAAAATTGCAGCTCTCAGTCAAGCAGAGATTTCTTTGTTGGATTTTATTCATGTGATGCCTCTCATAGTGTGTGGGGTTTGTTGATTTTGTTTGTTTGTTTTGGTTTTATTTTATTTGTTTATTTCATGTAGAATTATGAATTGTTTTTTAGCTGCTTCTTTGTAATTTTATTATGACCTTCAGAAAGGACATACACAGATGAGGGTAGCTTCTATAATAATGGCTGTTGTTGAAAGCTTACTGAATAAAGATTTCTGTCAAACAATTTTCCTTTGTAAAAACTGATAACTACATAACTCCAGAATCGCAGTATACTAATCACCAGAAACATTTATATTCAGTATGTCTTCTGTGTATATTGTTATATACACTTTAGTGTTGTTAAAATGTTATAAGAGATGGCTAAAAATGTTACAAATATTCTGTCTCAGGTTTTTTTTCTCCCCCAGGTAAGTTTCTGATATGTATATTTTTAAGTCTTCTGAAAAATAATGAATTTGGGGATATTTGAGAAAGAAGACTTATCTTGTGTAGTACATTTCATCTTATCACAGATCATTAAAAACACCTACAGTTCCCAATTCCAGGTAACTTGAGACCCATATGTAGTACTGGAACATTTGAAAAGTTATTTACGATAAGGCATAGGATTTTTAAAGTAGAGTTTTGTTGCAAGGTAATGAAATGTGATATAAATTTAATTTTTTGATGTTATAGCTTTTTTCTTTAAACTAGAAATACTCATAAGAGCTAAGGTCTGTTCTTTATTTCAGACAAAGAATATTAGGGTATGTAAATATTTAAGGAAAAGCTGGCCCAATGTTTTCATGTCAGTCATAACAAGCCTTTTTATGGTATGAATGTATAAAAATCAATTCTTAAAAATGAAAAACATGTTTTATTATCATGTATGATGTTGTTATCCACTAGCTGCTGTTGGAGAAAACTTTGCAGTTGAACTATTTCCTTTCTGTACATAATGCAAGCATTTGAATAGTGGACTGTTGAAATATTGAGAAAGAAAAAAGATTATTAGGTTGGAGTATCCTAGCAACTGAGAAATACCAGGATTTTAGGCTGACAGAAGAAAAAGTGACACTGTTTGCGAGACCCATTATAGAGTTTGAATGTATTATAAATATATTCTCCATCTGTTTGCTTTTTTATTGGCTAATTTGTTGCAAAGAAATTCTTATTTCCTTTGAATCATGTGTTAAGAGATACTGTTATTTGCTGTGGAAAAATGCTTTTTAGCTTATAAATGGATGTCTTCATTCTAAACTATACTTTCTGCTAAAGTATACCCTCTTAAAGCAAATGGAATTATTAAGAACATCAAGTCATGAAACAGATATTTGTGTGTATCCAGAACTCTTCTTCATGACCAGGTAACTGAAAGTGAGAAAACATGAATCACAATTTCAGAATTACTTGAAATGGATTGAAATCGCCATCAGTAACAGTAGTAAAACAATTTAAAATTTAGAACTCTTGAATGACTACATTTGGTCATACATTTTTCACATCAGTTCACTCCTTTTTGTTCACATTGTCAAAGAAGTTGTTGGTTTCCTTAAGAAATCAGCAGAAAGCTTCTTACTGACTTGGATGCGTGTGGATTTTGTTGGAGCTTGTGTTTGTATCCTGTATCTTAGTGAAGGCAGATCCAAAAAACTGTCTGTCCTTGTGTCGTGGTTTAAACCCAAGCCGCACAGCTCATTCACTCACTCCCTCCTTTTCTCCCCCAACTCCCGGAGAGCTAGGGAGGAGAATCCAAAGAATGTAGCTCCCAAGGGTTGAGATAAGAACAGTTTAATAACTAAGGTATAACACAAATCACTACTGCTACTACCAATAGTAATAATAATGATAAAGGAAACAACAAGTGAAGAGAATACGACCCTCACCAACCAGCCGACCCATAACTCACCTCACCCTGCCTGACCAAGCACCGACCCATACCTCCTCCAACCCCCAGAGCCCCAGCCCTTCCGGGTAACTCCCCATTACATCCTGGGTATGACGTGCTATGATATGGAATACCTCTTTGGCTAGCCTGGGTCAGGTGTCCTGTCTCTGCTTCCTCCTGGCCTCCCCTCCTCCCTGGCAGAGCATGAGTCTCAGAAAGTCCTTGGCCAGAGTAAACATTTGAGCAGTAACTAAAAAGATAGGTGCTATCAGCACCGTTCCCAGGCCGGAAGTCAAAACACAGCACTGCACCAAGAAGGAGAAAAAATTACTGCTACTGCTGAACCCAGGACACCTTGACAATTCCAATTCACAGGTATGGTCTGGATTTGAGGGTGTGGTGCAGAGGGAATATTTCCATTCGACTCAACAGCAACTAGGTCTTGAAGTTTCCTGTTCATTAAGTATTTGATTTTTTTTTATCCAGCTGAGGTGAAACAGAGTTTAAAAAAAAAAAAACGATAGTTCAGACAATCTGGGTTTTTCAGTCAGCTTCAACTTCAACAAGTGAGGTTTTCTTTAACTCTTTTGATTACATTTATTAATAATTTATTAATCTATTAATTTATTAATAGGATGCTTAAAATATATTCATTAAGTAACATCAGTCTTAGAAAGATCAATCAAAGCATACAAACCATAAAAGTAATCAACAGTCTAAATATTTTCAGTGCATATTGTGAATTATGGTAAATATTTGGATATAAGGGGAAAACAGTTATTACAATCTTTTTTTAGTTTATGCCAACTACCTTAGCTTACAGTTTGTGAAACAACAGATATAAATAAATATTTCACTGTTTTAAAAATTATTCCAGGGATAATCTGCATGGCATCGAAATAGACACCTTGAAGCAAAGAATATTTTCATAGCACATTACATAATAGACTAGGTGTGAAATTAGTTTTATGGTGAATGGACACCCTGAAGGTTGTTAGCCTTTTATTATGTACAGCTTTACTTATATAGCTACATTAGTGTTTTTTCATAGATAATAAAGTACATTTTAATGAATTAATTATTCTGAAATTATACAGAAAATTTTTTAAATTTATTCTCAAATATTTTCACACTTTTATATTCATAAAAAACTTAGCAATGTGCATAATCTATGTTGTTTATACTTATTAAAATGACAAGGAAAAGATGAAACTTTTTTTTGCTAAAGTTTCACTTTTGCGTCAGTTCTATGATTAGAGTTTATCAATACCTCTCTGGTATATCATTTTAGTTCTACTGAAAGGGATTAAGAAGCTTTCTGAAGTTATTTTAATATTACAGCATTTTTCTAATGTGGTTATGTGAATTCATCAGTGCTGCTGCAAAGCTTTTGAATTTATCTTCCCAAGCTTCTCAATCCCAAGAGAAATGTTTTTTTTTCTAAGTTGTTCGATAAAGCTGAATTTCACTTGTAGTCAGACATAAGAAGCCACCTATGTATCAAGTTATTTAAACTTGTCATTTTTGTATAAGATAGTCTCAAATAAATTTATTTAATCTGAATATTCTGATTATGTAGCATGAAAAACTGAAAATCTCAAAACAAGAAGTACCTTTTTTTCCAGACAAAGACCAAATTTGCTAATTGATGAGATTGCTTTTTGCTAGAAAATGTCTATTAGCTAGGATAGAATAATTTCCTGTAAATACACTAATTTCAGTCTAACTTTCTTAGCTCTAGCAGTGTAAGACAGCAATAAATCCAATAGTTCAGTAACTGAAAATATCTGAAACAGTTATGTAGAAGACATAAGTTTTTTTTCTTCTCTACCTGATTCACATCTAGATTTTAAACCATAACTCATCCTGGCATCTACTACCAATTTTTTATGTACCTCTCCCACTTCTGATGTTACACCAACAGAATTGCTATCTGGTCACAGGTTAAACCCTGTAACAGAATGGATTAAGATTGTTTGTATGTATAAGCAATATAGACATGTATGTGCGTATGTATTTTCCTAATGTAGATATCCGTGTGACTGCAGCATCAGTTTTGCTGGTAGAAAGATACCACAGAGAGTGGGGTGGGCAAGGTTAGTGGTGCTGCAGTTGGCTCAGGAGCTGAAAGCAAGGCTTGTAAAGCTAGTCCTTCCAGTGTCAGTATATTTAAGCATTAGACTGTTTTGTGACGGCACTTGAAATAGTTTGATACTGCTGCAATGGGAACACTAAAACTCTCAAATTCAACAGCTAGACAATCATTTCTCATTGATTTCTGTTACGCATTTTAGCTCCTTGACCTAGATTTATATCCAATTTCCAAGTGATGTCAGTGCAAGTTCTATCTGAAAAGTATGCAGAGAGCATGCACTCAGCATTTTAAAATTTTTCAGTATAGATTCGTAGCTAGACATTAAGTTTTCTTTAGCAGTTGCAAAATAGGTCATAGATTAAATAACTGTAAACCATAACCATTTCTATTTGGGCCATGTAATTTCTTATTAAGGTGCTAGTTTAGTGGTTTCATGACACATCTAATCTTTAATAGGAATGTTTATTGTTAATTTGGGAGCATCTCTTGCTATAAGATGTTTCATATTCTTTCTGTAATTTCCCTATACTGACATAAATCTGACTATAGGAAAGTCGTGCAGAAAGTCCTCTGGGGAAGACCAGAACAGTCAAAAGAACACTTCTCTACCTTGAGAAAAATTGCAAAAGGCAGTGCTGTCCAGAAAGCAGGAATAGTCTGTGCTTGTACTCAGTCAGTGCATACCTTTTGACAGTCTTTGCCTCAAGCGCTGCTGTCGAGGCTCCAGTGTAAATTAAAACTGACCCTGACCAGTGGAACTCCTAAGAAAGGAAAGACAGATTTGTGTTTTCTGTCTTGAGAGTGATTTGGAATTCAGTTGCATTTGCACTTCCCTGTACAAATTGCATGAAAATTCACCCCACAGTTGCAAACTTCTCAATTCAAGCACCTAAAAAAATTACCTGAATTTTTCTTTTCTAAAAAGGTTTTCATGGTGTCTCCAGCACCCCAGTAAACTGAATGCATGTAAAAATTACACTCTATAACAGCATTTCATATGGTTTTTTTGTAAGAGCTGTTTTATCCAATGGCAGGGGAGAGAAGAAACAAACAAACAAACCCCAAAAAAACTAAAAGAAACCCCAAACCAACCAAACAACCAAACCAACTGAGCTTTTCTAGAGATTTGGATTTTTCTCTCTGTAGGAGTATTTGTATGTTACAGAGGATAAAAAACCTCAATGGCCTAGTTACCTACTTCTAAAATAAGTTTATATTAAGTGATCATCATAGAAGAAGTGTGAGAAAAAAATATGCTTTGGCTAGTGCTTTTCAACAGAGTGTAGAATATACTATGAAATGAGATGCATTCCTATAGTTAAAACAGTCAGATAACATGGGGAAAAGAGGTAGGAGAGATTACTTTCATCAGCAATGTACCTGTAGGCACAAAATTTGCCTTTTGAAGGCTTAAAATCTCCAGTCAGAAACTTAAGAGGGGAAAAAAAGAGAAAAGAAGTATCTAATTACAAGATTTATTCAGAGGAGAAATAAAAGAAAATGGAGATATTAAGGTTATTTATGATGCATTTTTCAGTAAAAAAGATAGTTGTACAGATAAGAGTAATTAATTTAGTAAGTAGCCTAGAAGATGTGGTAAGTATATAATAAAAGGTCTTGTTACATTGATCCCTTTAAGCAGCTATAAAACTGCGTGGAATTTGCTGGTTGTGTTCCAACGCTGGTGCAAGCTGGAAAGAGAAATTAATATGATCTCTTTAAAGGGAGCGGATAACCACTCTGCTTTTTTTCTGATGGTTCAGAATGGAGATGCTAATGATCCAGCAGCAGCCTTAATGTAAATCAGCATTGCTTACCTGTTTTTCCTGCAGTCGTATTGATACAGGTCATAACATTGCTCTTCCTGTTTCTGTCTCCGCAGCAGATAGGAGTACCTGAAGGCTCATGCAGTCTAGTCTCTTTCTAGCAGATTAAGAACCTAATACTTAACAAGGAAACCTTACTAAGAACCCGATTCTAATAAGGAAACTTGATTGTCTGGTTTTGTATTATAATGTTGCTACACAAACCTTTTACAGGCAAGACTGATGTCTTTGTTGAATAATAATTGGAAAAACTCAGAAAGAATGAAAAGAATGAAAACTTAATGCATTTACTTAATGGAGAGATAGTAAATAAAAAAAACAACAAACAAACAAAACTAAAAAAACAACAAATCAAAACACAATGGCAACTAAATCAAACAAGTAATTACATAAGTTAAAGTATCATAGTGCAAAACCAAAGTACTGAAAATCAAGGAAAGGATCATTAATAAAAATCAAGGGCAAAATTAAACTAGAAAGATTTATACATAATTCAGTTCTATAAAAAAGTTTAAGTAGAGGCAAAATTTCTTATATAATTTAAATTTTAAAACTATTTTATTTTAAAATTACTTTTAAATTTTTTTTTTTTAGTTTTATTTTTGCAGTGTCTGATTTTAGAATTTCCTCTTCATGGATTTCCTTACCATGTGTACATGCAGTTTTCCTATGCAAGTCTTTCTGCATATGCAAAATTGCATGGTGAGAACTGAAATCTTATATTTCATTATTGTGGTAGGAGTTTGCATGCTCAAAAAGATATAATTTGCTAAAATATGTAACTTAAATTACCAATTTCATCACAAGACTGTCTCCTCTGAGTTCTGTTACTGTCAATATATTGTGCAAGCAATATTCCAGTCCCTGCTAGACTTTCTAAATACACATGTATTATTAATTATTTGTGCATCAATATGATATAAAAGATGCTGTTATGGGTTGGGCATTCTGCTAACTAAGATAAAACTAAAGGAAATTATATTTCTACAATTACTGAAAAGCTCTTCACCCTCTATTTACTTTTAAACTAATTTATTCTCAAACTGATCTTGAATTACAGAACTTTTACAGGGTTTGATGAGATTTGATTTCTGTTCCTGAGTTTGCCACTGGTTTCTGGGTGATTTTAAAATATAAGATGTGAATTTATAAACTTCCACTATAAAAAAAAAAAGACCTCATGTTTTACACATTTTTGGGAAATACATTATTCTCTGAGGTACTTTTTGAGCTAGATACCCACATACTGTGTTCATTTCTTTGAACTCATCCATTGCAGTGAGTTTAGAAAAAGATTATAAATCATTAACTTTCACATCAAGCAGTCAGTGCTTAGGATTTCCAAGCATTAAGGAAGATTCTTACTTGCCTAAGGATATCATTTAAGGCAACTGTTAGAAGGTGAAGAATCATACTATGGGGAAGAGATTCATAAAAACTTAACTAACAGACCCAAGCATCACTGCAGAATTCAACTTTTAACCGTCTAGTGAAAAAGTTATACATGCTTCCAGTTGTTGACCTGAGCGGCAGAAAGTTTCAGTGTATGATTCATTTTACTTTCAGTTTATATAATGTACTTTTTACAGCAAACTTGACTTTTTTGGCCTGAAAAAGGCCAAGGTTATGGGAGGCGAAAAAACACCCGATCTTCTAATTATGTCTCTGATAATTAGACTGATAACTGAATTCTCAGTAGGAGAATGTTCATTACATTTACCTTTAATATGTGTTATTTCCTTCAAAATTACTACAACTTTTAGAAGGAAAAAGTTTAATGAATGCAAAAACTAATAATATTTGTATTTGTGATATAAATCAATATGTATAACACAAATATTGATATAATATTTGACATATAATATGACAAATAAGTCCTTAGAGGGAATGCTATCTCTTAACAGAACTGGCAATAAAATAAATTGAAAAAAAAAGCTGGAATTACAACTCTGTAATTAAATCTGTCCAACTCCTTTTCATACCAAGATTGCATATTTCCATTTATACTTTTGATATTAATTTTTTTGGTGAAAAACATTTTACTTAGACTCTTGTAGGACTGCCTGAAGGCCAGTCTAAAAGAACAGGAGGCTGATAGAAAACCCTGGCAATTTAATGTAAACTGTAGGCACTGTGTACTTATCTGTGGAGGTCTATAGTTCAGCCTTTTCAAATGCTCACTGTGATCGTCCCCTAATTGGAGGTTTGATTGATCTGAACTACCATGGGACAACCTAACCTACTAGTAAGAGAATATTGTGCTCATGCCCTCTCTACTTGATAAACAGAGGGGCAACTAGAAAGCCTAGTTCATTAATTTAAGTATCACTCTCAGCATTGCTGTTCCTGGTTTTTCCAAGCAGTTAGCTTTTGCTCAATCATTCTTTGTTAGACTCTATACAGACTACTATTGTGAAGAAACACAGGGTGCTTTCTGGGCTACTTTTCCTCTTTCTTTTGTGTCATTTGGGCACAAAAGGGTTATTCAGACTGAAAGTATGTTTGTTCTTTGTGTTTGAAGAAGTGAGAATCTAAACTAGTGACTTTAATAATATCTAAGAACACGTACAGTGAGACAGTGAAAGCCAGTCATGGGAGACTAAAGATTTCAATGAAAACACTGCTCAGAATTCTCAATAGCGCATCAGGTATAAGAGAAAGCAGAGGGAACTATGTTTTGCAGTAGGGGAAATAATAACAATTAAGGTAACTGTTCTGATAATAAATAATAAATCAACAAGAGAGTTCACTGGTAATACTGCTAAAGAGCAGAAAAGAGACATTGTCTGTAAAGTAAGGATTTTACACAATGTGAGCAATTTAACACACCTCTGAAGATTTTGCTCTAGTTGATCAAAGAGAATTTTATGATCAAAGGTGCTATTTAGAGATTTAAAAGAGAAAATAACCTTTATTGAGTGAGCATAAGCTCAACATGTAATTCATGACCTCTAACAGCATAAAATCCTATGTTGTGGCTAAAAATAAAAATATAATAAATAAAATCAGTCTGTAGTACAGGCTAAGGGGGGAAAAGCATTTGTTTTATGCAAAAATAAAAAAGGAATGGGACAGCCTTGATAGAGATGTGCATGTATTTGAAATGACTGACAGAAGTGATATGATAGAAGAAAAGAGGGGTCTGGACTGTGTTTTGCTTTCTTGTGCAATTGATGATCCTTTATATTGGAAGGCAAAAGAGGTTCTCTAAGGTGATGTGGTAAAAGCTTAGCTTTCCAGAAACATGAGTTGTCAGAAACATGCAAGAGAAGATAGTGCTGATGGAATTTTAGAGTAATCTTCAAATAAATGAGACTTAACTGGCTTCTCACAAAGATTCAAAGATTGGCTGAGGATTCTTTGTGCAGCACTCTATAAGGAAATACATTCCCTGAGGTCTGTGATGCAAAAAGCTCACAATGACAGAAATAACAATTTCAAATAGTATGTTTTAAGATTTCATTTTTTACTTACCTAAAACTAACCACTATTGAATTACTGAAATAAATCTCAAATAACCTCCTGGTAAAATTCACCTACAAATAAAAAAAAACATGGATCAGTTAATGTGTCCATCTTCTTTATATAAGCCAATGCTGATAGCCAGGTAGATGTTAGATTGTGATCCAGATCTAATTCTGAGCACAGCAGACCAGATTTAAACCTTCTGTACATATTAAAAGAAGTTGTGTTAACCCAAGAATTGATACCATTAATAATACACTGCTGAATTCACCAATTCCTTTCTGCATTTGTTACTTGTGTTGTAGGGTTATTTATACATATCGTGTTATTGTCAGAGGGGTCTGATGCTGCTGTTTCTGTTCCTACACATGCCCTGCTTCTGAAGATAACTCCTAACACCTGGACTCTAGGGAGATGGCAAATGATTGAAGATACAAGGAAAAACATGCTCACTCCTGCAGCCCTTTTGCTTCTATAACAGACCTAACTAAATCAATAAACCCCAGAAAACCCAGCTATCCTTCCCAATGAAGCCACTTATTTAGTATTTATTACATGGCAAATAATATTCCATTGTAGTTTTACCAGGCCTCTCCACATAATTTATTTTTATTAGCAAGGTATTGATAGCATAACTCCAAGTCACAACCCTTATGAATCAAGAAAGCTATTTTCTCAGCTTACATGCAGGCAGAACCTTAAATATTCACATCCTTGTATAGATTTAACTAACTTACACTAAGTTGCCTAACTCTGTGGAGTATCATCTTAGTGTAAGAAACATTTGTCCATCAACTGTCTCTAGGTAATAGGGGATAATTGATCCTGTAAAAAAAAAAAAGGTAATCAAAAGAACAACTCATTGCTGCCCTTTGTAAAAAAAAATATATATATATATTAAAATTTTCAAGGATATTGTAATAATTAGTACAAAAAATGTTTAAGAAAATATGCAGGCTATCTTTACAGAAGGGCTTAGAGATTTCAGTGTTTTAATGATTTAGTAACTTACTAGCTAAAAGGTCAACACCACAAATTATCTAGCAAAGAAACAATATATATTCTGATTGGTAGAAGGTCATTAAGTGTCAAAAGTTCCATTGCAGTTTCATGATTGAATAAATTACAGGGAGAGGTTAGGATCATAAGAACACAACTAGTCTCACACTACTAGCAGTGTGTGGAAACACATGCTGCCCATTTCCCGGACATGTAATCCAAGGGAAGAGAACAAGTGAAAGACATCAGTCATTAGCAATGCCTGGCTGACAAGCCTGACATCTGTGGTGTATTATGAAGTCAGATCTCATCTGTTTTGTGTAGATAAAACTGTATATAATAAAACCTGAAATTAGAAGTCAATATTTTTACTGCTTTATGAAATAATATGTTCATCTTTTTTATCTTTTTCCTTTTCCCTTTTATCTGTGGTTACATAAGTCTTTGTTAGTCCATAAAAAATGAGTAACAAATTGTTAATGAAATAGGCAGCAGTTACTCTATGTTAAAAATAATGTTCTTCCAAAGCAATTATTCTGAAATGTGTTTAATAATCTCTGCATTTTAAAGGAATGGGGTAATAAGAATGAGGTACAATAACTTTCAGTACAAGTAAAATTATCTGATGATATTAACGGAGTCAACATATGGTTTTGCTCCTCAATCCACTTAAACTTTTCTACTTACACATACTGGGTAAAAAGAAGTGGATAAATAATCCTGGAAGAAGAAACCATACTCAGAACTCTGCAGCTCCAGGTGAGTGCTCTAATCGCCCTACTACAGAGTCATTGCAATTGCTGAACTCTTGCCCCTCCGTCCCAACCCAATCCTGTTTTCATTTTTTGTTTCATTTTGGCACAACTACAGTAGCAGGGTGATGAATACTCTTGTACATCTGTGGAAACCAAGGGTGGAAAATGCCCATAAGCCTAAGTTCATGTCTCTAAGGTGAAAGACTGAGGGAGTTGTTAGATCTTCTTGTACTTTTAACTACTGGAATATATTACTGCCTAACCATTATGCCCCTCTGCAAAAATTGTCCCTCAGCAGGTAGCACTGCAAGCTTCATTGCAAAAACAAAGCAGCTGTACTTTCATTTTGTGAGGAACCTTGTTCAGTTTGTATGTCAAGCATGCTCTGGAGATAGCTTACTGTACTGGTCAGAAGAATCTGTCTTCCAGAGCTCAATCTGGGAAACCTGAGCTTGCTTTTGATGCCTTCTTCGGTCCATTTTAATACAGGTTGGGCAACAGTGAGATTTTGAAACACTGAATAACTGCTGACTGGGAGTCATTCAAGCTCCATGACTAATTTTCTAAGCTATGAGTCCTCCTATTTTAGACCAGGATTATCTTTTCCAGAAACAGTCTTTGTATGATGCTGAATATGTGTCTTGCTTTGGATTTTACCTTAAAGCACAGGCAAGCAACATCATCAATAGCAAGTCATCAACTCCCTTTCAATAGAGGCTGCTATATTCTAATTTCAAGAGAAACACCTTTGAACAAGGAGAAATTCTTTACACTGCCAGTCACAAGTCTCAGGTGAGAGCACCAGCTCCCAAATGAATCTGGCACCTGCCTGTGTGAAAGTTTTTTCCCTGTTCTTCTGTCAACCTCTGACTCTCAGAGAAGTAGCACTGAAAAGTGCTAGAACAGCACATAGTGGTCTTACATGAGAGGTGGCCAAAGTCATATTCTGCTTGGAGGCATTGCCCTTGTCACTTCTCAGCTCAGGCTAATACTTCACCATATAAGTACTACTGATTTGTTCAGATTCCAAGTGAGACAGGTTAGCTTAAGCTAGAGCTCCAAAACAAGTAGAAAAGACACTTGACAGCTGGCATAAGTCAAAGGGATGATGTTGCAAGAGATTTGCTTCTTGCAGGCTCCTTCACAGACCATAAAGATCTGAGTTGTAAGCTGCTTGGCTCTACTTCTAAGTGAATGCCTTAATTTCCAACATTACTGAGAAAGAAAAATGGGAGCAGTTGGAAGACTGACATGGAAGAACCATGCACATTGGAAGTGCTAAGGGCTTTCCTTGCAAAACACATTTGCTGAATGCCCTTCTGTTTTATACATATTAACAGGATATCAGTCTAAGAGCCCTGTTGATAATCAGTTTTTCTTTAATATTTTGATTTGTAAGCTCCAGAATTCAGTGCATAAATGCCTGGATTTTTATCATGTGCTGCAACAAGTGAGTAAAATTACAGGGTTTGCTTTACTTAACCCTATGGAGTAAGGGGTTTTCTCACTTTTGCTATTTACATCTTAGGTTTTACGATGACATAAAAGATCTGATTTTGCTACTGAATTCGATTCTAAATCTATTGAAAAAAGGAACTGGAACCATAGCAGACTCTTGAAAGATGATGGTAAGTGCACATGAAAATGAACTAATTTGAAGTTTAAAGTGGGGGGGAAACCAGCAAATTGGTCAGTGATAAGTAACTTAAATGAGAGCTGAGAGAGAAAGGGTCAGCTGAGAAATCTAATTGTGATTTGATTCCCTCCTACTTTCTCAGTTTTTTCCCTCTCCCTCCTTTACTAAATTTCATCTTACAGGTGTAAATGATGCAAGTTTGTAGTAGGTCTGTTTTTGCTTATACTGAAATGTCTCTCATTTGTATCAACTTGCATTCTAAATGTAACTATGTTTATAAATACATCTATCAAGCTGAATATTTGTATATATCCAAATCCTCTAAAGGCTTACAGTCTGGGATTCAGACTCATTATTTTTATTACAGAAGAATAAAATTTTAAGTATATGATTGTAAATGGAAAGCAATGACTTTAATTAAGCTTCTGGATTAGAAAGAGGGCTTGAAGGTATTAAACAAATTTGAATGTATTACTAAAATGCCTGCTTGAATTTGGCTCAGCCCATGAGTTTGTTCTCAGAGGTATTTTCATACTGTAACTGGCAGTAGAAGATTTGGAATGGCAACAGTAGTAGAGAAGCTGCACATGAAAAACAATATGAAAAGACCCAGCAGCCATTGGCAAATATGGTAGTTTAGAAGAGAAAGACTACCTGCTTAAAAGTAAAGATATGCAACTGTGGCAGTGCGGGGAAGGACACACTTCCATTCAGCTCAGGGCTTAATATTAACATGCAAAGAATCAGAGGAGTGTCTTTTCAATGCATAAGGATTTAGGAAGTGGAGGGAAATGACTCACAAAGGGTCAAATCCTGCAAACGCTTCAGCTGAATGAAATTACAGGGGGAGTGAAATTACTCAAGGGTTTATTAGAGGACTGAGCCAACTGAGTGGGTAGGTAAAGGACAAACAGGATTATAGTGGTTGCTGAAGTTTACCTCCCCACTGCCCCAAAATTCCTATAATTTTGATTCTGAGAAAGCAAGACAGAAACCTTGCATTGTGCAAAGCATCAGCACAGGACAGATAAGGCTGGATGGATATTGACAGGTTAATTAATCCGCAGCTTTGAGGTAAGCACCACTTCTGTGTTGCTAATACTAATTTTAACTGTGCTAATAGTGTTGATGTTTTGTTTGCAAAATTTTTTCCATACAACTGTAAATTTTTAGTCCTTGGTGATGAATTTCAAATAAGATAACTTTGTTACTTTGGTCTTACCAGTGGTTTCTTTTCTTTCCTTTTTTCTTTCTTTTTTTCTTTCTTTTTTCTTTTTTATTTTACTTCCTTTCCCTGTAACAGCTTAAAAAGTTTTGTCCATTAAAAAAACCAAACTAAATAAAAAAGAAGGGTTTTCTAAAAAGAAAGGATGACCCTATAACTCTAGGACAATCACTAGTAATTATTAGCGCTATTTTAATCTGACCTTAAATGTTGTTTTATTTACAGATACTTGTATAATAAACCACTAACAGAAAATTCCTCCATTTTTATTGAGGTGATTGTGGATGTCACTGAGCACTCTGAACTCTGAGTGTTGCTCAGATGTCTGTTTTATAACAAACTAAACTCTGCAACTTAGTGTACATATATGTTCTTTCCTGTTTGTTTCAGCTGGGTACTAAATATTAAATTAATATGGAAATATCACACCCATGAAATTTCAAGTGTAAAAATAGTAAGGTGCTAATCCACCCTGAGTAAAGGATGAGTCAGTAAAATCCAGTGACAATTGCACCTCAAATTCTACTTTAACACTACTTAAAGAGTAAGATTTTAAGTAATTGGTTGAAAACTAAGGCATATAATTTTCAAAAATATAGATTCACAATTGCATTAACTTTTTATCTGAAGATGCTAGTTCCCTTGCCTCTTAAACCCGTCACAATAGCAGCCTGCCTTATATTCACAGAAGGAATTTCTCAAGTTCTCACAGGTTTTTGAGGTTAGAATTTGTAGTTTCATATTACCAGTCAAAAAAGATTCATTCTAATTCCTATAATATTCTAAAACCTGTTTGTGTATGGATACTTTGTGGATCAAAGGGGCTACAAGTACATAAAATATAGCTCCTTCCTGTTCTCAAAACATTTAACTATTATTCTTATGTGATGTAGATGGGAAACAGGTGAGGTAGATACGTGTTAATTCTGGCCTAACATTTTTTGTCACACCTTTACTAATATTGAAACTAGTAATAATTTTTGCCATGATGCTGTCATGTATACATGTGCAAGTTTGTCCTCATGCTAGATTGATGGAGGAAGAGAAAATGCCTCAGTGCCATCCTCATTGTTCAGCCCAGTAGTGCCCTTCCAACCATGTTATCATATTAAGATGGACCTTTCAAAACTTTCTCAGCTGAGGGAAATACCATTTTTGTAAATAATAAAATAAGCTTAAACTTTATGAAAAAAATATGGAACTGACCTTTAAATGTTCCAAACACTACTAGTTCTATGGCATTACAATTTATTTAACCTTTGAGAGAGTGTTCATTTAAGTCACTCCAGCTTTATTTTTTTTTAACTGTGCAAAAATGAATTATGTCGCAAAAGGTGCTTTTATTCTTATCGGATAACAAAGTTCACCACATTTATATTTTCAGTCATTCATTTACAAGACATGAATGAATCATTTGGCATGCATGTCTCATAATGTTCCTTTTATTTAAAATATTATTTTTAAGCCTCTATTAACACTATTTTCTATGCATTTTTGGCCTTCATGGCATTGCCCATTAAGATTTCTACTCTAATAATGCAAGGCTTTGAGAGGAAAGTGATCTTCTGTTAGCTCAGTGTTTGTTTTATGTCTTTAATATAAGATTAACTATGTATTTCAATTGTAGCAATGCTGCATATCAAAACATCAAAGCAATAAACAGTAACAGTCACAAGAATAAAGGCCCAACAGTCAACCTGCTGCTTTCTTTACCTTCTAGAAAAGGATCTTTCTTAATCACCATTTCAAGAACAGTGTTCCAAAGGTCTTGTCTAATGCACAGTACTGAGCTATTCTTTTGTTCTATATAAGAAAAAAAAGTTCCTCCTGAAAAGGAAAGTGGTGTTTATTTACTGGGAAGAAGACTTTTGACTGGAGAAAGTAGTTGGGGAAGAGACTAAAATGGTGCTCCTTTACTGTGAACACGTGTTTTCCTTCTGAACAGCACAACGTTCTAAATGGCAACACCTAGGCTTTATAGATGAGCAGCACTATCATCCCTCTGGACATTCAGAGATAATATATGGCTCTTTCAACTATTGTACAGGCTTTAAAATGGCAAAAAAGTGACAGTTCTCATGCATGCCAAAAACAGTTCAGAAGCCACAGGGATGGTCTTATAGGTATTGTGTGTGTGCACTAGAATCTGCTTCAGAGTCCTTCAGAAGACGGATTTAAAGCATTGTTGGGAGTATCCATTTTAGAAAGCATGTTTTCTATGTCTTCAGAAGGATTTTGGAGTTAAGACAGACTATTGGCATTCATATTAATAGCTACTGAGAGCCACATAACTTTGAGACAAAGGCATTTAATAGTAAAGATTAATTATATCATGAAAGATAAGAAATTTCAAGGTAAATGTTGAAGTATTATTCTGTCATTTTTCATGAGTGGTTGGCTCTGAAAGTCATGACATACAGAGCTGCTTGACTACCTGATACTATCCTTCAGCTGTTTTATCAGTCCGTGTGACTGGCTTGTTTTTTGACAAGATCCATTGAGAACACTGGAGAATTTGAAGCCAGCTGGGTCAACAGCCTCAGCATGACTGCAAATCCAGTCTTTCATGAGCAGTAAAACGTATTTCTCAAAAATTATCCTGTCTCTTTTTATAGACAGCCAATCACATAATTTCCTTTCAAATGTAGAACTCTCTATGAAAAGCTTCATTATTTAATCACAAAATGGTTTATGTTGAAAAGAACCTTAAATATCATCTAGTTGCAACCCCCTGCAATGGGCAGAGACACCATCTACTGGACCATGTTGCTCAAAACCCTCTCTAGCCTGCCCTTGAACACTGCCAGGGATGGGGCAGCCACAGCTTCTCTGGGCAACCTGTGCCAGTGTTTCACCAAACTCACAGGGAAGACTTTCTTCATAACACCTAATCTAAATCTACCCTCTTTCAGTTTAAAACCATTCAGCCTTGTCCTGTCCCTCCATGAGCTCGGAAAAAGTCCCTGTCTTTTCTACAGTAGAATGCAATATATGAGATACTTCTACTTGATTATCAACTATATATTTTTTCCAACTTTCCATTTTTTCTTTAATTTCTATTTTGCCATTAATAACAATCAAACACAACCCAATAAATAATCTCAGAACCCTACCTACAATGCAATGATGATATGCCAAGTGAATTTATAAGCATGGCACCATTAAAAATGTTACTTTCTTGCTTTGTTAAGAAAATTTGTAACAACATAGTAACAAATGTTATCTCATTGTTTTTCCTTAATTATTAAACAAATTTCTCATAAAATACAAGCATAAATTATGTTCTCAAATGGATGATACAGCCAACAAATTTATAATCAGTGCTTTATGGGTGATCCATTCTATTTTGTCTTTCCTGAACCCTGAGCAATAATATTCTGGGATTATCTCCAATTACTATAGGAAGTATAATTTCTTTCATTTTCAGTATATGCTTCACTCTTTTACAAGTTCATGATTAAGTAAGCTTATAGAGCTTCTCCTTAAATAATTTTGGCTTGTTTTTCTCACTACACTCAACTTTATGGAGCAGAAATAGCCTTTAAAAGCTTTAAGAAATAAATTATTTCCAGACCCTTTTTCAGCTCTGGAAAAAAGTTTTAGCACCCACTTGGGCCATCAGAATTCCAAACAAGTTTATTTTTCTGTTATCATTTTATAAGGAGGTTTAAGTGTTTGTACTTGCTACAAGAGTTTCATTTCCACCTCGAGTCCCTTTGCTTCCAGTTTGTTCTGCTTTCATGCTCTGCATGAAGGTGCCTTGCTTTGTTTTTGTCTCATGCCCTGCCCCTCTTGCAGGTAGCTGGGGAAGCTACACCAGCTCCACACCTTCAGTTGCAGCTCAAAGGCAGAGAGCGTTTTACCTTTGCAGTAGGTTGTATGTAGATCAAACCTCACAGACAGTGAAACTTATATAGAATGCCTTTTTTAGGGCTGAATTTTTAAACAAAAATACAGTGTATGAAGGGCAAAATAGAAATAAAGATATAAAGAATTTCTGTCACATATTACAGGTCTCCCTATAAAATTGTGCAGGAAAACATTGTGAGCTTAAAAATATGGAATTTGTGAAATGTTAATTTTTCCTGTGCTCTTACTGCCTCTTTAAAACTTAAGTTTTGAATAAGCTCTCAAGAAAAAAGCTACAGTTTCTTCAAATTTAATAGCTGCCTTATTTTATGGGAGCTATGCCGCTTTGTCCAGCAAAAAGTACGTCTCAGATGTTTAAAAAGAGGAGATGCTTGCTGTAGTGTGCCTAAGTAAAAGGAGTTTTAATAAGACTTTATAAGCCCTTAGAATTTCCAAGTTAAGAGCAAGTTGTTAAGTATTTTGGGTAAGAAATTACTTATTTTCTGAAATGGGTCTATCAGTTAATAAAAGCAATAAGAGATCTTCACTAACACAGTTAAAAATAGGTGACTAATATATAGAGAGATTTCCATCTGGCATCTTATTAATAGAAGAAAAACAACAATAAACAATTTCACTAGACTGATATTTTAGTCAGTTCACTGAATCTCAATACTAAATGTAATTAGAATATCAGCTCCAACAACTAGTATAAATTTCTGTCTTCAGCTTTCCTTTGTGCAGACTAATGAAGTAAGTAAAATATCTTTCTTGTCTGCTAAAGAAGTATTCTAGACTTCAGCTTCATGCCAGGCATAAATCAACCCTCACAGTACTTTATATCTTCTGAATATCCTGAGGAAAGAGAAATTCATCAAGTATAATACCATTAGTGAATGCCTGGAGGGCAGCCATCTTATTCTCCTAAACCAATGAATAAACTGCAAGTATGTAATCAGAGTTTTAATTGATCAGTATTTGCATGGAAAAGGAAAACAAAAAGACTGTTGGCATGTTCTTTTTAATATTTGAAAAATATCCTGACTCCAAGATACATTTTTTTTGTGTCCTGCTCTCTGTGACAAATATTTTCTTCCTTATTTCATGTGTTTGCTTACATATTCATCGTACACCTAATAAACATATTTTAAAAGAAAGTTAAAAAAGAGAATGGTTTTAAACTGAAAAAGGGTAGATTTAGATTAGATATTAGGAAGAAACTCCTCCCTATGTGGGTGGTAAGGCACTGGAACAGGTTGTCCAGAGAAGCTGTGGCTGCCTCATTTCTGGAAGTGTTCAAGGCCAGGTTGGATGGAGCTTTGAGCAACCTGCAAAAGACAGTGATTTATTTTAATCTCGTTCAGGATATGAAAATACATGATGGGATTTTAATTTAGGTATCTTGATTTTAATTTTTAATAATGCCTGAGAAATACTTTTGTAATCTGTAACTGAAGTTATTTTAAGAAACTGATGAACAAGATATGATGATTCATGGCTGCGTGGAGACCTCATAGCAGCCTTCCAGTATCTGAAGGGGGCCTATAAGGATACTGGGGAGGGACTCTTCATTAGGGACTGTAGTGATAGGACAAGGGGTAATGGGTTGAAACTTAAACAGCAGGGGTTTAGACTGGATATAAGGAAGAAATTCTTTACTGTTAGGGTGGTGAGGTACTGGAATGGGTTGCCCAGGGAGGTAGTGTTCAAGACCAGGTTGTATGAAGCCTTGGGTGATATGGTTTAGTGTGAGGTGTCCCTGCCCATGGCAGGGGGGTTGGAGCTGGATGATCTTGAGGTCCTTTCCAATCCTAACTATTCTATGATTCTATGTACTTGTACTTTTTACTTTCAGCATCAAGAGCTATACTGTTGGGTGTCAGGCTTTGATTTGTGGATACTCTGGATTACATTTTAAAGGTAACTTTTACCTGAGATTCTGATTTCCATTAGCATAAATATATATTTGTACCCAGATACATCTGTGCATTTATGTGAGCTTTTGTTCATTCCATGATTAAAAATTTAAGTACCTACTATTTTTAGCATGAAAAGCTGCCAAAAGTTTGTGCTCAAGTTGGCATGGAAAGTCTTCTTTTATACCCATTATGATTTTAATTAATCTTTTTAAATATCCAGAAAATAATAAATTGGCTCATGTTTTGGAATATATTGTTCTGTAACCTTTTAGAAAGAAATCTAATATTACAGTCAGATTAAATTCTTGCAGTATTGTTATTCTGCCTTCTACAAGCTACTTCCCTGTTATTTGATCCGCATTACTTGGCTGAAAACATGTTATTATTTACTTTTGCAAGAGAACACAGGCATATTAATAATTCAGACTTACTCATAAAACACTGAAACAACATTGGGTTTTTTTGTTTGTTTGGGTTTTTTTTAAGTATTCACACAATTTTAAGGCAATTACTTTCAAGAATTCTTTTGGTAAAAATGGTTAAAACAGTGTAGTCTAAAGGGATTAAAAAATCCATATTGCCAGATCCAAATCTACTTTAAAGTGATTTTAAAGCATGGTCAAAATTGAGAACATTTATCAGCACAGCTATAAAAAAATAACAACCCAAACAACAGAGTGGATAGAAAGCAGTAAAAATGATCCATAAGCCAACATAATTGTTCTACAAAAAAAGTTACATACATGTCCCACTTTCAAATTCACATGACTTCTCAGGTAAAAATGTCTGGTGCTTCCTTCCACTGCATTCTTCACTTCTGAGTCAACTCAGTATTTTATATCATACTCTGGAAGTATTTATTCTACTTTTCTGTGTACCATGGTTTTAAAGCAATTGGTTTGACCACAAGCAAGTTTGTCAAAAAGTCGTGCCTTGAGACTGTAGGAACTGTAGTGTCTATTATAGGGGACCTGAAACACTGTTTCCTGCTAGAGAAATATTGTTAGTGATTTGATGATGCTTTTCCTAACTTTTGACTGATCTACAGTGTGTTTTGTCCTTATTAAAAAATCAGATCTGTTCTGATGACATTTTTGCTCTCTTTGAATAGCAACAGTGGATGAAAATTAACCTAGCTTACAATATTTAGGTATATTAGTGATGCCTGTTGGAAGGGGGACTCATTATATTCCCCAGACTAATAAACTGGGATTTGTAACAGTTCAGACAACAGGGTTGTCTGTCCCTAGTGAGATTAATCACGTTAGTCTTGATCTCTATTCTTCATCAAATACAGGTCATGTACTTCAGCAGTCCCTCTTACTCTTTCTCCCAGTCATATCTATAGATGCTTTCACTCCTCATAAATGAATTTTACTATAAATAAACAACTAAGCAGAGATAATTGGTGTTTGACAGAACCTAGAGATTTAATATAGGTAAACGATTTTACAATAGTTTTTTACACGGTCTGTCACCATTTTCCCTGTATTCCCTACATAGCCTGTGAGACATCTAGAATGGTTTTTAATGCTTCTCAGAGAAATCATTTGAATATATGTAAACCACATTTGGATAATCATGATTCTTCTTGGTAATTTCTTTTCTGTATTTATTTTATGTATTTTTGAGTGTATTTTCAATTCAAAGCAAGAATTTTTGGTACTACATAAATTCAATTGATACATTGATTTTCTTGTTATATTGCTTAAAATTATTTGTAGTTGAAAATTCAAAATAGACTTGGGAAAGAGGATAGTCTCTGAAAGCAGATTTTACTGATATACTTCTTTTCAAAGGAATTAAAACAAGCCCTTAAATATATCTTCCACCTTTAAAATAAAATACAAAAGTATTTTGTTAGGTATTTCCTAAATAAAATGTAAATCTAAATACTATAATAGGCACTTACTGAGGAAGTTTTTAAATGTGTGTGGTAGTGGTAGGATCAAAATGAGAAGCATTCTAAGTACTGTATAATTATTTCTTCCTTCTTCTGAGACTAATGTACTTTCAGAAACACATCACTGAAGTTCTTCTCCTGATCTGTGGAACATCCAACAACCAAGTTTCAAGGAGAAATGGGATTTTAATGGATACTCTTTCCCATCAAATGACATCTAAATACAGTATTTTTTCTTTAATTTAAATATGTTCTTCTTCTGTCTATAATTGCACCATTCAGTCCTCTGGTTTCACTGTGAAAATTTAAAAGCTCTAATATGAAAGATTCTTGGTGATTAAGTAATTTGGAGTAGGAAATTCAAAGACCTACAAGATAAAAGTGATAATGGCCAAATCAGGTGAAACCTGCATTTGTAGCTAACTAAGCCTCCTGCATTGTAAAACCTGATTTTGTTGGTTTTTGTGAATGTGATTTCTCCTGCCAATGAATAATTACAGTACCTCATCAAAGGGGGAGGATTATAATATTTTGTTCATTTTTCCATTCATTTAATACCATTACTTAAAACATTAATTTGCATATGGTAATACTAGAAAAATAGTTTGATGAGTTTTTATTGCCCTTCATATTACTGAAAAGTTCATTTATACTTTTGAGTCAAAAAAATGCCATGAAACCTTTTAAATAAATTGGTTAAAAATTGCACTGCATTGATTATTCAACCTTACTTACCCGAGATGTGATTATATGGAATAGGGTAATCTGTTCCCTGGCTGCAATTTAGCTAATAAAAGTACCTAATAGGAGTTGCCATGGTAATCAATGTTAGAAAAGTGCTTTTTCAGACAGAGTTCAGAAAGTAGAGGACTCATAATCTTGTGATTTTTCTGGAGCAGGGGTCTGCTACCAATGATTTTAGAAGCTTGTCAGAAAAAAAGTGTGATTCTTAAAGGCTTCACATGTAACATGCTCTGTCCAGAAATACTTCTTAATTTCATGTTAGTTACTCTTGCTCCTTTTTTAAACTACATTTCCAGTTGCAGTTATCCTGAGTTGCAATACTTTGCTTGGCATAGAGGAACTGAAAAAAGGCATTGGACTAAATCAATAGATTATGAAGACACCTGAAATTAGGTCACTGCAATTCTTACTCCTTTGCTTGGAATGAGGAACATTGGGTTGAGGAATCTCAGTTTTTTGCTTTCACAGAACCAAAGAATTATAGAATGGGTTGAGTTGGAAGAGACCTTAAAGACTGTCAGGCTTCAGCCTCTCTGCCACAGGCAGGGATACCTTCCACAGACCAGGTTGCCCAAAGCCCCATGCAACTGAAATGCAGGGTCTACAGAAAACATCTATTTGGGTGGAACTTTTTTCATCTACTTTAAAGTTCAGATTGTAAATAGTAAGGACAGCAGTATCTGTGTCTCAAGGTGAAACATCTCTACTTGCTGGATGTTCCCAGTGACAATATCTTTCCTGAAGATATTGTATTCTCTATTATTTTTAAATCTAATCTACATTCAATATGGTAATATGTATAATAGGTAAAATATAGACCTAGCTGAACTATATATCATCAACTGAAAAGATTTGCAGTGGAAATGTAAATGTTAGGCAAGAAATTAGGACTTTTTGTTTAGAAGAGAAAAATGAAGTTTAGGAAACACCACCTTTAAGATTACAGCACCACTGAATTGAAAAGGATACATGTAACTCTGTTTGGAAAGATAGTCTTCAGTAAGTTAATTAAATGTAAGGAAAAAGATGATGATTTTCAATTAGAGGCTATGTTCCTTTGTAGACAAATGAACTGTGGCACAGCGCACACTGTATAGTTGTTATTAATCTAGGACAGGAATCATTTCTGAAAGAAAATTTAAAAAGCCACAAATAGAAACAGCCACATACAAAACAATGAACAAAGCAGCCAGATGTAACAGTTTTAGATACTATGACACCATATCAAATTATTTTGAGACTCAGGGTTTGCAGAAAGATATAGCACTGGAGAGCTGTTATCCGCTATTTTTAAAGGTAAAGAATGAGCTTTCAATGTTCTAAACATTTTTTTTAATCTACGGAATCACATAAACCCAATAATTATATTCCGCAAGAATAGAGAAGTATTTACAATAGTTGCTTAAATGACCAATGCTCATGCATTGTATAATGCATATAATAATATTTTAAATTCATTTGTGAAAATGTTTCTGTGGAAAATAAGAGAAAATTGCCAATAATGAATTTTACACTGGGAAAAGAACAGGAGTATGCTAATGGATGTGCCATGTTGTTTATCTTTTAATCTTTCTCTTGAAAAACTAAATAGCTCTTCTTCTTGATGTGCATCAGAAATATTTTAATTTAGATATCAAACCTCACAGCACACACAGCAATAATAAAGAGTGAATGGGAAAAGGAACAATTTGTCAAGAACTCATTGGCTGAAATTTGTTTGCTTAGATGATCTAAGCAAATATTAATAAAATTCAAAATCTGTTCACATCTGGTCTTGGGCAGAAAGTTGGACCAAATTCATCCGAGTGTGTTTGTAAGTAGTAATTTGCCTAACTAATTAAGATCCATTAAAGTACTGGTCACAGAACAAAGTTGTATTTGAATTAACTAGAAAATAATAATCTAAAACATAAATTGTGAACATCTCTTAGACCAATGAACTTGAATGTTATTTAAGATCAAAGAATTAACACTGTTCTTTGACTTGTAGGATTTCATTAACGGAAGAAGTGATAAATGTTTCCTTTATAATTAACACAGAAGAGAGATCAGGAGGAAAAGACTCAACATTCCAGGCCAGATTCCACTGAAATAGCAAGAACTACATTTCGTTAGATCAAAATTTTTTCAAGAGTAACTTAATTTTGCAGTCTGCTAAGAGTGAATATACTATCATTTTTGTCTTCAAAATTAATGCTGAGGTTATATTAGAACGCTCTCTAAAGCAATCTGCATAACCTAGAAAATAAATTCAAGCTGCTATGTAATTGAAAGAACTTTTGCTTCATCGTTTATGCTTAAACCAGCTAAGAAATATTTGACTTGTACTTCTGTCAGGCATTAGTACTTAAGTGTTGACCTTACCTACTTGGTACATATCTAAAAGTGCCATGCTTTTAAAATGTCAAAAAATTTAAATCTCTTCTAAAAAAAATAAGTCTGTGTGGTAGAAATTTAAAATAGGCTAATGCTCACAGCATTTAAAGTAATGTTAATCATGAAGAAAATGAATAGAAAATACTTTAAAATAAACCGTATTCAAAAAGGCTTATGTTACAATGTGCATTTGTGTACTGTTAAATAAATATCCAGGGTATAGTTCTTGGATAGGGGTTAGTGGAAGGTTGTGCATTATAAACCAGATTTGATTCTCACCAGTGGGAAGGAAAAAATATTTCTCCCTGTTGTCTCTGTGTATGTGTGATTGTATGGATTTCAGCCCAAATCAAGTCCCTAGCTAGTGTTTGCTGCTACAAAACTCACATTATCAGGAGTATTTCTCTTGATTAAGGAACGAGTCAAGTAAATTTTCCCCACTATTCTAATTAGTAAATGTGTCACTTGCTGCAAGGATATCCCAATAGTAACATTACACAGCTCTCTGATTAGACTCATTCATAGCACATAGCAGGGAAATCACAGACTGTGTCGATAAATGTATGGGATTTAAAAATGGTAACTATGACTTAGGGTACTTAAGCATTTAAGGCTTTATAAAGCCTTCAAGTCAATTTGCTTTGAAATGTCAAGGAGAAGGAAAGGTCTGCTATACGTGTAAACACATACAACCATAAATATAGGATAATCTTTTTCCATAATATTTACAAGAACTTAGGCAATGCAGAGAGAAGTAACAGCACTGGTGGGCAACCAAAACTCATTAAGCTGGTAAGGTGAGGGATGTGAGTGAGGAAGGCACGAGCAGAGTGGCATGCAAACTGAAATACTGTAGGTTTTCAGCAAAAGGAAACTGAGAAGATCCTCATACAGTTTTTGCAATGAAGTTCTTCCTGCCTGCTTCAAGCACGTTATTTTAGGCATGATAAATTTGGAGATACTTCCAGATGCAGAACAGCTACTGTAACTTTCTTAATATCTTCTATTTATACTAAGCCAATAGAGTTGAGAGATGTTTAGCAATTTTGATCCTTTCACAGGATTAAGCCAATTAAAAACATTGCTTAAGGCACATTTAGCTTTTGTTTCCTAGCACAAAGCCTTCTTAATGGTAGAAAGTGATTGTGGCACAGTCTTGTAGCAGTATAAGGGATCACAGCCAGTCAAAGGGAACACAATGCAGTCCCTACATTTGTACACTAAGCAAGAAATGTGTAGGGAGTTCTCTGGCAGTTCCCAACTGCTGCAACAGTCTTTCTAGGCTTTACAAAAACACTCTTGGAAGGACAGAGGAGCAGGGGAACTTCAGAAATGTCTTGATGCACATGGATGTGTTTTATTCTCCCTGAAAATTACTCTGCTATAGCTGAATATCTGGCTGCAAGCTTCCTGCACCATTGAGCTGACAATCCTGACTTTGTGATGGCCACCCCTGCACTGCTGAGAACATCCTGAGTTACCTAGCTAAGACAGTAAATCTGATGAGAATCAAAAATTAAGCATTATAAATTAGATGGATATTTTAAGATTTTTTCAAGAGGTAAAAGGGAAAAGGGGGAGTTCCAGATAATGAGGACTGAATGATACGTGGACTGATTTCAGGAATTAGCAATTTGCAAACACTGTATATCAATTACCAAGTTGTTGCCAGAGCCTAGATTTTGGCTGGGATAAGTGTGATAATATCTTTTTCATTTGGGTACTTTAAGGAAGCTTAGTTGACTTGGTATAAGTGCGTTTAGAGGTGTTCATAAGACACAACAGTATAATTAATATTAACTAAATTAAGCAAAGAAGCAGGAGTAAAAATAGTAACTGGGGGAAATTTCTCTATATTTATTTTTAGACATGTCCACCCTCACACCCATGTATTTCTAAAGAGTACCTAATATTTCAAGTGAGAGCAATAATACTTACCAAACACAGAAGTTTGTTTCACTTCTGTTTCCTTGCATTACCTCCACTTACAGACTTTATAACCCAGTCACATCCAGATATCTTAGTTTTACAATCTGTCCAAAATATAAAACTTTCAGATGCACCTGTTCTCCCGTCTATTATGGACTATAAATTGTCTTTCTTACTCTATCGTTTATTTTATTTTGGAAGCTTACCCACTGCTCAAAAGTTGATTCTACAAAGTTATAGCAATGAAAGAAATATTGAATAAAGTCTGTACTACAATTGTAAACCTTTTAAATGTATATTTCATCTAACATAAAATGTACAGTTCTTATTGCGTTTGCTGCACAGATTGCAAGACTCGTGTTCTTTCCGAGCATAACATCAATAAGCTGTTTTCTGCAGCAGCTGCTCACAAGTTTGGTTTGTTTTGACTATTAACTATAGAAAAGCTACTTCACTATTGGATCTTACTGATGAAAAGATTAGAAGTATCTTCATTTCTTGCAGTTATTATTGGGCATTTGATGGTTAAATATATTTATATTAATGTCAAGCTATTTGCCAATGTCTAATATCTGTAATTCAAGCAAGCCTTGAAAATGTTTTATATTGATCTTTGTATTTAGCTCTAATTTCTCTAATGGTTCAGATTAGTTTCAGAGGGTTTTTTATAAAAATAATGACAAGGGAAATATTTTTCCCATGGTGACTTTTTACCAGATTCATAAATATATGTGTATATATCTACGTGTAAATATACATGTATTTATATGCATATACACATATATATATAGGTAAATACAGGTGTTCAATTCAGTACTTATTTGAAAACTAAATTTTTTCCCAACTTCTGTGAAAATGACACAACTGGGAAATTCCCGCACAGCAGAATCATTGATAGGTTTGACTGTAAGTGCATGTTAAACTGAGATGGCTTGCAAAAATCTAATGTTAGCCTCTCATACCAGGGAAATAGCCTGAAAATCAAGAATATTTTTGGTTTTGCTGCTCAGTTATTCTCTAATTTTGATTTCAAATTTTACCTAGGAGTAAGAAAACTCCTGTAATGAAAATTTTCTGGCAAAACTCAAATGTCTTAGGTACTGAGAAAATTTTTTCCCACTAAACATCACTGTGGGGAAAAAGTGCCCACTGACTTATAATAATACACATAGTACAAGGCTATGCTCAGGACAGAGTCACACATACATAGGTCGTTCTCTGTTCTATACAGGATCACTTGCAGACACAACAAAGTTGTTTTGGAAATTGATGAAGCTTTTGATAGTGCAGGGAATGTTACTGTGAAGCTCTGAGAAACACCATGGAGTTTATTTAGTTCTGCCAGGCTCTATTGCTTCAAACATAGTGTGGCACAAACATTCTTCATGTGTAAGAAATATTAGCTAAAACCCCTGTATTATTGTTCAGGGTGAGTAATAGTGGCAGATAGTGACTCTTAGGTATCACATTTCCCATGCTATTTGTTTCAACCATATCCTTGTTGAAAGCTTTGCTTGCTGAACATTCGTTGTTTTGCCTCTGGAAGTACTCTAACCAGTCCAAATGCTGAAATACTGTTTTCCCAGACAAAAATGTTTCCATTGGCCAGAAATTTCATTTTTAAAGAACACTCTGTGACAGCTTTGACTCCAAATTAATTTAAATTGCTCCCCTTTGCTTCCTTATCTTTTTAGTGCACAAGTGTATAAACCCTAATAATTTTGGTTTGCTTTCCCCAAGCCCACCAATCAAAGCAGCACTTAGGATATAGCATACTTTCATGGAATAAAACAGAAGAAAATGTTAAACTCTCATAGAGTCTCTATATTATTAGTACTATATTATTAGTGGCATCTTATAGTATACCTATTTTAGCATCCCTATATTATTAGTAATAACTAAACCACAAACAAAGTCCACTTTTCAGTGTGACACAACCAAGATGATAACCACAAGCAGCAAAGAGCAAAGAATGTCCTGCTGACAGATAATTTTCCTTCTATATTCCTAGGTTCTGTTTTCATCAGTCACTTTATGGGAAGTACAGGCAAGTAGAGGTATTAGGCACGCTAATAAATTAGTAAAACTAGTCACAAACTGAAGTTGTGCTTTGAATGATATGTTTTGAAAATAAGGCACTTTGTCTACAGATTTGTCAAAAAATGGACTTTATAACAATGCATTTGGGAATAGGATCTACTGAAATATAAACAAATTTGCATTTGTGAATGTCTGAAGTCTAGACTTCCACTTCATGGAAGTGTCAGTGAGTTGTCATCAGCTCATTGCTCAGAAGCTCCTGAACCAGCAGTTACTTCAATGATCAAAAGCCATTTAAGAATCTTTTCAGTTAATAGGATTATTCTGCTTATAAACTACTACAGTACTTTAAACATGCATTTTTATTACCACAATTCATATATATATTCTGACTTTAAAAAAACACTCTGCCCCCCATACTTCAAATGCAGTTTTATAGATCAGAACAGATGGCGGTTTAGAGTGAAGCTATACTAAACTACTATTAAGGTATAGTTACTCGAATACTGTGTGCTGACAGATGTTAGCAAGAGCTTATGAGTTTGACAGGGTTTATTTTCTTTGTTGTAGCTTTGTAGTGCGTTGCATGGAGTTTGAAGTAACATAATACCATTTTCCTTCAGAAAGCTCCAGTTTGGGTGTTGAACTTTGCTTCATATTCTTGTATGTTCCTAAGTTCCAACCACTATTATTTAAATTTGCCTTTTCTTTCAAGCATTTAAATACAGAAATAAAATCTAATAATATGTACCTCTATTTTCACTCCTACAGAAAAGAAAGAATATGTCTAAAGACAAAGGCCAGAAGGGCTGCAAAGATGAGAAAAGTGGGAGGGAATGGAAATCTGTACCATGCTAAACATACTTGGAATCTGTCAGAGCATATGGAAAAGTGAATCCTTGACTGTCAAATTGTACTGAGAATGAACCTGTCAACAGAGCAGTTTAAATCTAAGCAGTGTGAACTTCAGTGCTCCAAGTGACCTTATCTTGATATAAGAGGGAAGATTTTAAGGGTTTTCCACAACTTAGTTAAACTTAACCCAAAAATGCACAGGAAGATGATGCGTTTCTTCCAGGGTTTTTTTGCCTGTATGTAATTATGCTTGGTCAACAACAAGCTATTGTCTCAAACTAGACTAAACCAAGTAATCTATCCAGAAAATTTTGAAAAATGCAATCAAGTTAGTTTTAAGAATGGATTGTACTGGTGATTTTGGGATACTGTTTTGTTTTGGTTTGTTTTTCTCAATGTGGTTTTGTATTTTCCATTCTAACCTAGGATAGCTCTGACCTGGATGCCCAAACGTTACCAGATGAGATTGTCTTGATGGATTTCCTCAGGCCAGGAAGTGGACTAAATCTCAGGTAGTGTATTCTCCACTGTTTTCATCTCAGTTAAACTCTGGGAATTGCAGATTGCAGCTGAAAGAGCACCCACTTTAAAGAGAAAGGTTTGAATCTATGAAGTGCTAAAGGATTTTCTGATTGTAAGATTTGCCCTGAGAAAGTGAAGGTGGGTTTCTAAGGAAAGCAAATCAAACTTTCTCAGAATCAGCAGGATCATGGACTGTAAATGTGAAACAGATTGAAGATGGTCTATATAGGCATGGTAGAATTTGATGAAGAGGAATTTCAGGAAATTTTGTGGGACTGAAAATAACAAACATTTATATTTAAGAGTAAAGTGACCAAGAGTGGAAAGGAAGTCAAATTTTAATATGTAAAAAATAGTCTTGCAAAGAACAAAACAACAATATTCACAAAACTGTGTATGGAGTGGAGGGATGAGAGGCAATATTATGAAAGAAAATGAGGGATATTCTTTAAAAAGCCTCCAATAGGAGAACTGAAAATAGACTGCCTTAAATATTTTCAGTCAAAGAAACTTGTCATCTTTGTGGACAGTCAGAGTCACATGGTACATCTGCTGTAATTTTAAATGATGATTGTATCTATAAAAAGGTAAAACTTGAATACAAACACAATTTTAGGATCAAATACTAGACTAATAATATTGTACTTTGCTCCTGTGTCAGTTGTAAGGTGACACTGACCAGCTGAATGGTATTACTGATATTGCTATTCATAACTTGTAAGCTCAGAAACAAATTTGTGCATGTATCTTTCCTCAGGAGGACTGCATTTTTGGTTTTGGCAAAGAATCAAAGAAGGACTGCAGCATTAATTGTGAAGTTTTAAGCAAAACTTGAGCAGTCTAAGTCAGTATCAAGTAAGTGTTTTCTTTCAGAATTATTACACAGCCTACAAGAGCCAGAACTCTGTCTACAGCACAAATTTTCAATTGCATTTTTCATGAGCATTTTGCAGCAGTACATCTTTGCTGGTATGTTTAATGGACAGATTGTGATTCTGACAGTGTTCTTGCTAAAAGCTCATTAAGTGCCAGTAAATATGAGGGAAAGCAAAGAAAGCAGAAAGATTAAAGGGGCAATGATGATCCAATAGAGGAAAGGCACATTTTCATTCACCATGTAAACAGAACTGCAATTACAATTTCGGCGCTTATGTATCAATGGCAAATAACTGGTCTGCAAGGAGAGTATTTTATATATGTATACTGTAACTTTGTGGGCATGCAGGCAGTGGGTAACATGCAGCAAGTATTAAATGGATAAATATGCATAAAGATTGTATTTGGATGGGCAAGACACTGAAGCCTGGCAGAGGGGATCTTGGTGACACAACACAGGAAGCTCTGTGCATCTTGTTGGATTAAAGACTAGATTTGTGTCTTAGCCAATATAATGTCATGTTGAGTTATGTAAATCCCATCACAGAAATGCAAACACAATGCAGCAGCAGCAGCATTCTTTGGCACAGGCTCTTCAGCTATTTTCCTGAAACCAATCTGATGTCTTGCTACAGATTGTTTTTCCCTTGCGGCACAACCACACTGTTAGTTGAATTCAGTTCTTTGTTGCTAAATTATTATGATGTAAACCCCACAGTTTAGTAACTGCAATGTTTATTTTTCAGAAGTGCATTTCCTTAGGACAACTAGAAAGTTGATATCATAGTAAATAATAGAAAGGATATTATACAGCTGAGGAGGCAAATAAATTTCAGCTAACAAATATTTAATATTTAAAGCAAAACTTCTGATAGTAGGATATAAGCATTCATATAATCAGACAGATTTTCTAATGTGACTTGCAGAGACTGAAAATACTGAAGACTAGCATTAACCAGCCACAGTATTACCATTCTTCAAGCAATCAAAGGTCATCTTATTTGCAGGCTCAGACTAGTTCACAGTGTATGAAGAAAGAAAAGCAGCACATGGGCTTATTTCACTTCTTTCCATAAGTGTATAGCAAGAGGACAGAGCCAGAGAGGTGTGCTACTGTTCTCTGTTTTTCCTTTCCTTAAGGCATCCTAATTACAGTTCTCATTTAGCTCTAAGTGCTAGAGCTGTAACACTAAGGGTCCAACACTACCCTAGCATTTTTTAACAAACTCTAAATCCATTATAGGGATGAAACTTCAGACTCTGAGCACAGCTTTTGGATGGAAGCTTAAATGATGCCCTCAAACTAAAATGCCTACAGGTGTCTTCCTTTCCTTTGTAATATGTTAATATTGAGCCTAATGTAGCTAACACAGTAGGGAATTTTCTTTTAGGTCAGCTTTTTAGTGCCTACACTGTACATGATAGGTATTTTGAACATCATGAAAAAGGATTTTGAAAATGTCAGCTTTAAGCTGTACAGTGCATCCAAAAAAGATTGAGAGAATATCAGAATTATAGTATAATATTCTGAAATTACATATACTGGAGTTTATTTTCCTTTATAATATTTTTTTATGATACATCATGAAAGTCATTTATCAGTGTAAAAAAGTGAGCTTAGCAGCATTCAGTTTGCCAGCATTCTTTGATTTTATAGATTTACTTACATTTACCTACAAGTTCAGAAATATTGAATAGCTATATGTTATTTACAACTTATCAAAGCCACTTTCAGTTTATAGTAAAAGAAAAATTAAAATGTTATGTTTGAAAAGTCAGTATTCACTTTAAAAGGGAATAAATATTTTCTAGTAGCACTATAATTCTCATGTCTTAAATCTTCCTCCTCAGAATCTTTTCATTTAGTAGGTTGGTTTGACACTGATCATATGTAACAGTTGTTTGAAAATGTGCAGCAACACTGTCTGTTGAGATCTATAAAAGCACTAATAGCTTCCGGAACTGCTTCCTGCAGGAACAGTAGGTTGATTGCAACTGTTGGCAGTGATAAAAATGGGCATCAAGCTGAGACAGTCCAAGTTTTTCTTGATGTTAAATGATTATCCACCCACAAAAAGAGAGCTAATTGGAATACTGGATCAATGATTCAGCTTTGAAGTCACTGGTTCGGGCCACAGGTGAGATGATTTTCTTGCCTGTGGATGCAAGTTCACATGAACCCTACATAATTTAATGACCTGCCACAAAATAATAATTTAGTCCCAATACATCCCTGCATCAAGAGAGGGTTTATTATCTGTTTATCAAAGGCATTCAAAGGTGTATTAACATTATTTAGGAATCGACTAGAGCTTTATAAAATGCATTTACACTCCCTTGCTATGAAAAAACTAGGTATTTCTGGACACTTTATAACTTTAAAGACAATGTGCACAGTTGCAACTTCGCATGAGCTTACTCAGCCTCGTGAGAAGGTTTAGTGTGAGGTGTCCCTGCCCATGGCAGGGGGGGTGGAACTAGATGATCTTAAGGTCCTTTCCAACCCTAACTATTCCATGATTCTATGAATACATTCATATGAAGACTGCCATGTAGATCTAGGAGTAGATTTTGCTCTAAGCTGTAACAGCTGCAAAATACGCGGCATTTCCTCTCTTAGGCCAAGATTACAAATGTACCTTCACTACTAATATTAAACATTTAAATGACAACCAAAGTGATTTTTTATTTTTCTCTATGTTTCTGAAGTCAGTGAAGTACTTTACTGAAGAGCTTTAAGTACATGGATCCACATATCCTGTAGCCTGACCAAGAAAGTAGGCAGCCTTTCTTTTATGGACACAGCTGGCCCTTATCTTCAGAAACTATCAATATTATTGTGTTAACACTACCCTTTGCTAAAAGTACTTCACTGTTCTTGGAAAGGAAGATGAAGTCATATCCTTCTATATGTCAAACCTGTAGCTCTGAGGGTGTCCAAGCCACTTTTCCCTTCAGTGTCTGAAACTGAAAAAAAATCAAATGAATTCATTTTTCGAGGAATTAACTCTATCAGTTATATTCTGAGAATCGCTACTCATTGTCCCAGGAGACATACATAACAGAAATCGTCAGCTTCTTGATCTTTCTGGGAAAAATGCAATATAAAAGCTGCACTGATGCTGAAAAAGAGTCATGCCTGAATGTTTGCAGGAACAAAACTGCATTTGTCCATAGACTTAAATGAGTTTTTATGAATTATGAAGTGTACTACCTATGTTAAATAGAACTTCAGAGATTGTGATATTAAAATTCAGATTTAGATCATAAAATAAAGTCTCGCTTTTGAAGTTTTAATCTTTTGTTTGATTTTAATTTAATATTTGCTTATTTTTGTGGATGTCTAGCACAGGAATAGAGAGAAGAGCAATAACAGAAACATAGACTGGAATTATAAATTATAAAATTTTACAGGATAAGCTCATGCAAGTTATCACAGAGTAAAAATATATTCTTTTTCCTTCTTGTTTTAATTTACTTTGGTTTATAATGACAAATAGGAAAGTTAGGAAAATCCAGGGGAAAAAAAGGCACACAGGAATCTCTTTTACATATTTTGTTGAAATTGGTTATGTTAGGATCTCTATAAAAATTCATCATTTTTTTTATTTAGCTTCTTTACAAGGAATGTATTAAAAAGTTGTTTAAAAAAATCATACTATCAGATTAACTTATATTATTTAAAAATTAAAATAGCCATAACACAAATGCAGAAAGAATAATAGTATTCAAGGACAGAATAAGTAAAGATTGTCAATGTCATGAGCTTCACACTTTTATGAAATATCACTGTTGGGATTGGGTCATAAAAATGAAGCTTCACTTGTAAAAGAGCAATGAATCATATGCAGAAGGCTTGAGGAAAAAAAAAAGAACTTTCATCTAGATGTTACTTTATTATTAACCAGAAAAGTTACTGCCTTATCTTGGAAGCCTCCACTCCATCTGGAAGGTACTCCATGGTTGAAGGGTCTATGAAGATGTGCTTCAGTGGAAGGAATACATTTATGTGAAAGCATCATACCTAATGTACAATGAGCTGAGCTTTGATTTCATGGTCTCATGCCAACTACACAAATATCACTCAGTGCAGCTTTTACTAGGAAATGACAGTCAGGAATGGATGAACAGGAGCTAGATATCCTGTAATTTCAGAAGCTTACTGGCTGTATTTTAATTCACTCAGTTGTTTGGAAATTTTATTTCTGATAGGATTAAAGTCTTATTCTAAATGACGATATAATGATACACTTGAATATTTACCTCAGAGTTGTCTCTGGTGAAGTGTGAGTTCAATTTCCTTGAAAACACAGCCCAGGAGTTGGATGCTCCAAAAACCTAGATATGTAAATCTGCACATGAATGAAGAGGGTGATGCTCAGAGTTAACAGTTGAACTACATTAAAAAGGAAAACAACAACAACCAAAACACAAACTAATTTGGGTCTAAGGCATAGTTCATATTGATAGGCATTGAAGGTATTGCTGAACTGACAAGTATAGAAAAGTCCATGATAGTATACCGGCTGACACTTTCAGCTAGTTCCCTCATGAACATTTACTCTAATCTCTACTGTTTTATCAAAATTTGTGTGACTTTTCACAGGATTATCACAAACTGCCCTTTGACAACTCCCTGCCAAATTTTAGACAAAGCATTGGAAACCACTTCTTGTGAAGCCCCATAGGACGCTAAATTCCCTGTCTCCTTCATCAGAAACAAAGAAATTGTCTATATAGAAAATGCAGGTAGGTAGGATGGGCTTATCCAAACAGCTAAATTTTAGAAAAGTTGCACGCAACCAAGAAAAGTCTCAAAAATGGGAAGTGCTGGAATACACAGCTTTGTCTGATTTATTTACCTCAGGTACTATACATATTTAGCAGAATAAATTTATGCAGATGCACTTTGGACCAAAATCAACACTTGGGGCCTGGCAGTTTCTGATCAGGACATGCAGATCCATGCTGTCTATACCTCTCTTGTTATTCTTTTTGTGAAACTGTTATCAATGCAGATAAAATACACATTATGCCTGTCTCACTTGTTTATTAGTTAGATGTAAATCAGATACTGAAGCTATATTATCTCATACTCTTTTTCTATAAATAAAAGCTAGAAAGCTTCCAGAAATAATATAAAGCCAAGACAATACATCACTAAAACACTGCTGTAGAAAGATGCTATAACAAAGCAGTTAAGACTTGATGACATCACTGACTTGAGACCATATGGCTACACATCTTTAAACTCAGATGAATGCTGCTTGGGTTACTTATAATAAGATAACTTGATTTATCAGCCTGGAAAATATATTGAAAATTAAATTGAATCAATGGTCTTTATCTTACTTTCAGACTAGAGTTTCTTCTCAGAGTTGAAAAGGATGAATCTTACCATTCTGCACTTTCTGGAGATCAAATTCCATGTGGAGCCTTGAACAAATTCAATAGAGGTACAATATGCAAACATATTGAAGCATAGAGTCTAAAGTTGCAGCCATTATCCTTCTAATTATTTTGGCCAGAAACGTAAAAGTAGTAAAGTTTCAACAAATACTATTTACTGTTAGAAAAATCATTTTATTATATGTCAGTTAATTGTGACTAAGAATTTTAATTTTTCTTATCTAAAGTATTGGAAAGTGTTTTTCCAGTTTTTTCACTGCTTCTCTTTAGGCTTTATCTTCAAAGAAAAATAATCATTATTGTATTTATATTTGAAAAATATCTTCAGTGTTATTGGAAAGTCACGTATGGTGGCAGCTGGCTCCATCATAAGATTGTATCTTGTTTACTGATACTAAAACTGTGATTTAATATATGTCTATCTGCCTTGACTGAATCTAGTCAAAGATGGGCAATAGCTTTGTCAAATGCATACACTTCTTACAAAGACTTTGTGTTAATAAATTCCTCTCTGTTTTTCCTCTCTGTTTTTTCTATAAACATATGGTTTCATCCTGCGATGTGTTGACTGTCATTTAGAATTGACATCTTTATAGGTTGTGCCAGCCATATGACTTCTGAAAACTAGTGTTTCGACTTTTATTAACATCACATAAAAGCACTGAAAATGTGTTTAGGGAAAATTAATGATATGAAAAGTGTTCAGTCTCACAAGGTGCATTTACTGAGAAAAAAAAAATGCTAATAGGTATAGCAAACCTTCCAGATGAAGAATTAAAAAAAAAAGGAAGAAAAATGTAAACCACTCTGTATCTTAAAGTACTATCGACTTTGTAAAAATATAGCAACTTATTCTTTTTAAGCAAGACTACACTTTCATATGCCAGACTAACAGAGCTAGGATGTAAATACACTTTCTATGTATGCTTGAACTAAAGAATTAGTTTAGAAATTACAAACTTCTTGATGTTATTAATTTATATATTTCTTACAGTGGAAATGGTGATGTAGATCAGCTTTGTATCTGCTTTCCTTATTCTGTCATAATACCACACCTTTTATTTTGATTTTCTAGTGTCTACAGAGAATGACACAAGCCTAATAGAAAGATTAAATCTACTGGAAACTTTGTCAGTTATGATTCATTAGTAGAAAATAGAAAGAAATAATGTCAAGACTGTTACATTTATCATACTATCATAATTACTTTCTGTAAATATTTTTTTTGATATTTTATGCTATGTTAACATAACATAGAATCATAGAATCATGATAGTTACAGTAGGCTGTCAGTTGAATAAAGTACCTTGTGGAGGAGTTAAATAGCTGTGAAGATTTAGTGTTAGTTGTAGTTGGGTTTAATACCTAAAATCAGTTCTCACACTTTTTTTCTAATAGGCTCTACACAAGCTTTCCACAGTTGATACATTTATTTTTACACCTAATATTTAAAAGTATGTAAAATCTCAGACTTTTATTTTTAGTTTCAACAAAGCATTCATCACAATCACACTGGAATCTCTAACCAAAGTCAGAAGTATTCAGCGTACTGATAGACTTCAGTGCTCTACATCCTGTTGGGGTGCAATGGATACTACCCACTGAATCTGTGTCTGTCCTTTTTCTTTAATACTGTTTTCCAGGCAGCCCTGCAAGTGAGAAGTGAAAGACCAGCCGAAAGGAGCTCTGAAGTAACCTCCAATTCTCAAAGGTAATGTTTGGTCACTTCACCTCTGTGTGCCTGTTTACCTTCTTTTGTTATTTCAGTCTGAAGTTCAGGTAAGCTATCTCACACATGGTAAAACACTTAGAAAGCAAACACACACACCCTCCTTTTTCCTACTCAGTCTGGAAGTAATATAAATTTTTTCCCAAAAGGTATTTGAGAGAGCATAAGATCTCTGTTGTTCATCCTTGGAATGCCTAACAGATCTGGATGTTCTTTAGTCTTTGAAGAAAAGGAATAGACCAATAACATCTCCCAGAATGTGCACAGGCATTTTCTAGCTACTTTCCAGTTGTGATGGATAAATAAACTTATTATATTTAGTAATCTAAAAGTGAGGCAGCAATAGTATTGTATCTGCTATTTTAAGACAATAAACACCCTTAAGTTTCCTGTGGTACTACGCACTTTGTTAGTTGAGACACAGTTTGCAGCCCCTTAGCTGCAAGTAATTTGGAAGGCACTGCTGTATGAGAAACAATTTGTACTATAATAGTGGAAAATGCTTATTGAAAAGTATCTGTTGATTGTAAAAAGTAGATAAAAAATTAATAGACATTCTGTTACTGGTATAGTGAATTACTGAAAGTCCAGTTTGCCTTTTATCTGGATGGCATATACTACAATCAGGAATATGTCATTTGTAATTCTCTTTTTCATTGCAATTGCCTAACATTTCATGCAAGGTTTTGTACTTTTATTGCCACTGGAAAAATACAAAATGCTTCAGCAGTAGTAAGTCTGCCAGTTATCATTTTTGATTTGGGGAAAAAATGCGTAGGAAACAATATATTTCCCATTCAACATAACTGGCCATTAAAGGCTTTATACAGATTTAAGGTAAGGTAAATAATGTGACCAGCTAATAACAGTCTTCCTAGTAACTCCTTTTCCAGCACTTCTTGTATGATTTCAAGAACTATTTAACATGACTCAAAGCATTTAATTATATCATAAACAAAGGGTAGTGAACACTCTATCTCACAAGCAATACGTGTGCTTAGTTACCTGCTAAACATTTTTATATACCAGAACATATGGTAGATAGTTTTTGCCTCCATAAATTTATTGTCATCTAACAAGAAGCAAGAGTACTTTATAATAACAAGGTATTGTATGGTGGGTCCTGGATTTTTAGCACTAGGTGGCTGCAATCTAAGAACACTTAGAACCCAGGTCTCCCAATTTTGCAAGACTTTATAATGATAGATTTTTTTTCACCTCTGTTTTCTAACTAAGTCTCTAATTAAACATTATTAGGCTTCATGTCTTAGGAAAATTTCTAAGCAAGCAGCACAGTAGTAGCTACAAGAACATGTACTTCATTAAAAAGAAAGAGGACATGTTCTTCATGTAATGAAAAATGACTGCTTTTGTAAAATTCATTTGTGAAAGTCATCTTTTCTTGAATTTAGAATGTGTTTTTCAAATCTTTTACAGTTATTTTAATTATTTGTACATTATATGAAATAAAGCAAACGAGTAAAGAACAAAGGGAAATAGGCCAATGTCACTTAATGCTCTAAAAACTTGTGAAATGCCATGAATACAAGCATATAAACATATATGCTACCATAAACCACCCATTTATTATTGTTATTTCAAATACTATAAATTACTGTGACAATAGTCTTCAAACATGTAACATATGAGAATAAAATTTAAAAAGAAATGTAGCATGCTACTTTAAAAACAAAAATGAAAAAACTAGCAACCAGGAATTAATACCCCAGTTATCACTGTGTGCATATGTGTTAAAGTTAATTAAGTATAATTAAGCTAACTTTAATTTACACTGAATTGCTATTATTAATAATAATACAAGTTATTTGAGTCAAATTAACATAATGCTCATATGTCAATAAACTCAAGGCAAGAAAAGCAAAGGCAAGAAAATAAAATACCAAGGGAACTATAAAGTTTCATTATTTTCTTTCCTAAGCTAGACAATAAATTTTAAACACTGGTACTTTGAAAGATTCTAGCTGTGTTCATTTATTTAGCAGTGGTTACAGTAAATGTCAGCCCCTCACTTTCTGGCCCTTTGGATGCAAAATGCTACATTATAATTCTTGTTGTCAGGACTCTTAGAGCTGAAATAACTTACTAAGTACTTAGTAGATATTCTTTTAATACATAGAGTCCAGAGCTTTCCTTCTTTCAGGTGATTTCTGTAATACACAGTGAACACAGTTGATCAGAATTGGTTTCATACATCTTCCACTTCCCCACTGTAACTGAGACACGTCAGAATCAAGAAAGTTACTGTAATCTTTATTTTTTAAATGCTATTGAACCCATTTTAGCATAAACTGGGATTAGGAATAGCTTTAATGCAAAGGTTTAGGGAAGCATCCTATAAGGTGAGAGTGCTATGAAAGAGGACCTCTTCTGTTACATTTGGAAAAGAATCCACTAACCTAATTGCTGAGAAAATAAAAAGTGTTCCTTCATCTTACCTTGTACTATTTGTTAGTCTTGGCTTAACATGAGTGTTTGCTTAGCATGTGTACTGCTAGCTAGCATGGTGTGAAAACACAGTAGCACTAAAGATGTTTTCACAAAGCATGTTTTTTGCACTGAGAAAACATTCATAGAGTTTCTTTCTGTAGGCTTCTTGCCCATGCTTGGAGCAGTTACTGTTAGTACAACATGGTGTTATTTAATGTTCAACAGTTCATTGTGTTGACATGTTCAAGAGCAGCAGAAATGAAAAGCACCAATAGTTGCAGACAGGACCATTTAGATTATTAGAGTTTCTTCTAGTCTCTTTAAGGTTATGAGTTATGTTAAATACTGCATCATTCCATCTGGAATCATTGAATTGTGTCTCAGATAAGCACTGTCATTTGTATAATAAATAGGTCTGAGTAAATAACATGTATGTAATTTGAATGGAAATGCTTAGAGGAGAAAGCCTTGAGTTACTTTATGACAGCTTCCATTACATTATACTGTGAAAAAATAAGAAATGTCATTTCCCTGAGAGCCACTGAAGGGCCCTTAGCTCTTGTGATATGTGGGAATGACGTAAGTGCTATATTTAGTAAGACACAGATGTAAAACCATGAGTTTATTTTAAAATAGAGTACATTTCAGTAAAATTCAATATAGACCAATGACTGTGAGTTTTAACACAATAGTTATTAGATTAATCCATGAAATCCATGAAAAATATGGTATTTCATTCCTTTAGGTTCCACTGAACCAGGGCAAAGTATAGGGTCAGTGTTAAGATTATGACATGTGAGAAGGCTTTGGGGAAGGAGCGTAGTCATGAATTTGGGACCCATCCATTAGATTGCTGTGAGAGAAATACAGGAACACTATTTATTCAGGCATTTTTGATTCTTGTCTTAGACTTCGTGTAGGGATAGCAACAGGATGTCTAACCAGACACTATGGCATGACATGGAGACTGATGTAAGGAAATCTAGTCCCAAATAAGTTTAGTATAGTATTCTTTACATTTCTCAGGGAGACAGAGAATTGTTGTGCTTTTCCTGTGTTCTCAGTTCCAGTTTGAAGTTAGAATGTTCAGGTTAGAACATACAGAGTGTAAGCAGGAATAACACAGCTCAGGAGCTATCGATTATTCAATGTATGAATTGCAAATGCCATATGAGGGAGTATCCTTGAAGTTTTTCTCTGTTGTGAATTTGGATTTAATAAAATGGTAATAATTGACTGATAGTATGTACCCCAAATTACTGCAGGGCAGTAGCCAGTAGTATTCCTGGGGAAAAACTAGATCTATAGCTTCACAGTCTAAAATAGATTTGGGGTCTACTCCTTGAAGCATCGGGGCTTTTAGAGGGTTCCCCATCTGTACTGATGGGGATGCTCAGAACTGATGAAGGCTGTATTATACAGATTATGCTCTCTGAATGGGACAGACTGCCTGCATTGAAAAGTAAAATAATAAGGCACATGGCAGGGTCATACTTAGAAGTCCCTCCCTTGCTACTTTGAATGAAGAAAATCTTAGTCACTGGGTCTTTCTAATGCTGTTTCTTCATATTCTGGGACACGTAGAGGCCCAGACACCATGTACCAACTGAAACGCATCCTGTTTATCAAAAGGTTTCAGCTCTTCTTCAGGGTTCTTATTGCTCACTGTAAAAAAGGGCCCAATAGAAAGGCATGTAACTTAAGAGGATTTCTCTGAACTTCAAACTGGAATGAAGGGCTCTGATCTGTTGATGAGGCTTTGAACCTGCAGCTTTACGTTGCAAAGCCTGTCCTAGCACCATCACCTCCTCCCCATGCTATGGGTGTGCTTCAGGGAGAACTAATCCATATTCTCATTCCCCGAATTTAAAACTAAGGGGGCTTGCAGCAAGTGTTAAACTTTACCTTAGGTATTCAATAGCAAAAGAGCATCCATATGTCACTCTGGTTCCAAAAGTAGATAAGGCACTCAGCTGCATTCTTTAATGCAAATCCCTCTAAAACCTTATATGCTATTAGTAGTCTGCTAGTTATTTGATGAAAGAGAAAATTAACTTTTCAAAGAGCAAGGCAAAAAATAGAACTAAGACTATTACACCAACCAATCCAATATTCTGCACAATGAGATAGTGTTTCTTTCTATTCATTATGCCTAGGAAAAGCAATCAACAGAACCCTGAAATGATAATTGTACAGAAATGGGATCTGATTAAAAGTAGAGATCTGCAGGTATTGGAAATAACCCACCTATCTCTGAAAGAAAATGCAGTCCATACCATGTGGGTGTTGGATTGTTTAACTCAGCATTGCAGGCCTAGTTTTTATTTCTAGCTAAATTTCCTGTGGATTAAGGCAAGTGTGGTCATAATGGACACATGTCAGTTTAAAACTGAAGTAAATAACATGAGAATCAAAGCCATAATGTTCATTCAACTCAAAGATTAAAATGTACGTTAATGTTGTGATACCTTTGCCGCTTATTCTACCCCAAAGCATTCAGTAAGCTACAGTAAATCAGAAGCTAATTCTGTGTTACACCAAGGTTAATTAGAGAAGATTAAAATGGTATTGGATTTTCCCATAAATCCTGTAGCAACAGTTATTAACCATTTGGTGCTTATCTAAAATTACCAAATAACACAAAACTGTGCCATTCAGGATGCTATATTATACTTGCATTAAGTGTGTGTGAGAGATATTTCAGATACTGTTATTTGGGAATTGCTGGTGAGTGGCAAACTGTCAGGGAAATTGCTCCTTTAAGAATAAATTGGAATAAATGGGGAAAGATAAGTGTGAGGCACTTGTGTGTACTTTTTCACATACCCACAAGCAGGCTGGAGACTCAGCATGCTCAAGATTAATTTGATAAATAGCAGCTCCTTTTCCAACACATGCCACACTGAATCTGCTGAATATAGGGAGGGACAGAGGGACAATTCATCAGAGGGAAAAGACAAGAGGGTTGATCTAAAGTGTCTCTAACTCCTATCTTTCTTAATCCAAGCTGATTTATATACGCTCCATCTGAACTGTACGCAATACCTTTTCTCTCTTACAGCACAGCCACTGGATTTGGAAATGATTTTTGCATTCATAACCTTTTTTATTCCTCCTTCAGTTTCCCTCTTACTTTCCACTTCAAAGTAAACCTTTTTCTTCTTGGGTTCCTACTGCCTTATTTGCACATTGAACAGGGAGTAAATTCCAGTTTTCTTCCAAAGTAGAGGGAAAGACCTCAGCTGAGGGTCTTCATCAAGAAATTGTGGGGGATATGGGAAAAATCTCACACAGCAAGTTTTTCAGGTGCTGAAAAAGCTGGGGGTAGAAGAATATAGAAGCATTAGGGCTGAGTGACTCCATACAACTGCAGCTTGTGTAATCATGCTGGTTTTCAGCTGCAACAATGTAAGTGATGCTATTTAGGGAGGTTATACAAGTCAGACCACCACCGTAGTCTGTAAAGAAACACATCCTTTAATTTGTTTTGAATGGATCTCCTGCAAGTTCCATTGGCAGCCAATAGTTCTTTTATTTTAGGATTTGGGAAGCAGTAGTTTTATCTTCACCATGCGGAAGAAATGGCTGTTGTGCATATGGAAAGGCATTCAGCTGGTGAGAAAGAGACAAGTGGCAGTACCAGGCTTGCTCTACATACACAGCATATTTGCTTTGCCCTTGCAGGAAGTGATGCAGTCTCAGAAACTTTAGGTTAAGCTCAGTTTCTCTGGGCAATGACTCATCCTTATTGCCACAGTGGTGCCCTCCTCAATGGTTTTCTTACACAGTCATTGCCATTCTTCCTTCAGCTTTTATCCCAAATAGGTTATGATAAACAAGATTATTATTAATATAATAAGTAATTTATTAATGTTTACATGCATTTAAAATTTTTAATGAGCAAACTAGGAGAATTACTTTTGAACATTTGTATTTACTACAGTCCATTGAAATTTGATGCTTTAATTTGGTCTTTAGAGCAGCTGCTGAAAGCTGATCATCCATACAAAACACTGGAATTAGGCCTGTGAGAGATAAGATAACAGAGTGCAAAAGGGATGTCAGTGGTACAAAAAAACTGCTGTTACTTACAAAACTGCAGGAACTAAGGAATGCTTCCCATAAATATTTATTGAGGACCAAAATTGTGCAGTGCTTCTGCCACAAGGGACTTGTACTCTAAAAGCAGCACAGAAGGAGAAAGCTTCTGTGTGTTTTTCTATCTCTCTTTCAGACAGTACATATTCACAATGACATCCATTTGCTATATTACATTTAATTTACATTTTTGACTGCTTCGTCTGCATGACTCTCAATTATCAATCTTCTCTGTGATGACTTGTCTCATTCCAACTCTTCTGTAGGGACCATAATTTTAAGAAAGGTGTGTGTGTGGGGGGGAAGTAAATGAGCTTCTAGGGTCCCAAATGGCAGAGTAATCGTGATTTGATGTTGAGGATTGACAATAACATTTCCTAGGCTATAATTTTAAGGTTACACAGTCTGTGTCTTCTTGGCCCTTAGAGGTGAGGATTTTATTTCGCTGCAAATAAGATAGATTCCTATATAAACCATGATACATATCTGTGTTTGATACTGAGATATTCTTTATTTTACTATCATTGCTACTTTATGCCTATCATCTAAATTGTACTGGATGCTTTTTGACAATTACACATGCAAGGAGGTAGAAAAGAGTTATCTTAAACTGGCTTCAAGGTTTCTAAAAAAGATAAGAATTTCTCTGCCTGAAAGATTATATGCCTTTGTGGTTTTCCCCCCAAACATGCTTTCTGCTGGAAAAAAAAAATCAGATTTAACGTGTGTGTTTTGTATTAGTTTTATGTGAGTTATAACTCTTTGCATTTGAGACCTGTGAAAATAACTGAACAGTAAGTATTCTACTTGTTTCTAAGTGGCAAATAATGGAGCAAAAGTGATGCATTTTTATTTTTAGAAGAAAACCAAAAAAGCATAATGTGTATTTTTCTGTGCATGGAGCTACTAGAATATTTAAAAGATAGCACCAAACAAACAATAATAACAATAAAAAACCTAACCACATAGTGTTCTGAAAGATTACAGATTTCAGAATTGTTTGCCCTTTTTGACAAAGGGAAATTACAATACGCATTACTGTACCCTATCATCTGTTGCCAGTTTCTGTTCTGTTAGGATCGTGACAAAGCATAGGAAAGAAAAAGTAATCTATTAACTTTTTATCTTGGTGAATACTAATTATTTTGAACTAATAGTATTTGCTATTCTGTTACCTCATTATTTGAGTGATACATCAGGCTTTATTATTATTATCTGTGAGAAAGAATAACTTATCAAAGTTAAATGTTTATCTCTAGAGTGGGCAATTACACCCATAGCTTCTGTTTCCTTTCTTCCAGAAATTGCACAAGACATGTGAGTACAGTCTGTCCAGTAAGTCTCCAAACTCTGCATATCTCTTTTGAGGCCACATTTCTACAGGTTCTTTCTGTGACCTTAACCCTTTTCTCCTTGACTTTACTTTTACATGAAGAAACAACACAATATATTTTCACTAATAGTGTTTTCTGAAAGAAAACCTAAAGTGAAAGAAAACCTAAATCAGCCCATCCTACCTCCAACCAAATGCCAGCCATACATAGTAATATAGTAAATATATTAAAAATAAATATATTAATATATTAAAAATTAGTAATTCTTTAGTTATTAATGCAATAATAGACTTGGAAGAGAATCATTTCACAACCCTAAGCCTTATAACCCAAAGACTACCAGTTGTGATAACTGTTGTGATAATAGTAAATAGGTATCTTAACATATCCAGTATATTTTTACCCTGTAAACATCCAGATCTAAAGAGCGCAGACAGAAAGAGCCCATACCATGGTCGAGTGATAGCTTGATAACTGTCAGAAGTGTTGGCAGCTAAAGTAAAAGCAACAGAATTTTAAATCACCCCATCTTACATGGGATGTTGTGCCCCATTACATGACACTACAACCACCAAAGTGGGTAAATAAACAACTGTCTGCCTAAGTGACCCCTTCCCACCTATACCTATGTATCTATATGAAAGTACAAAAATGCATACTTCAAGTTTACATGCACAATTCTCAGTCCAATTCTAATAGCGCCCATAAATTTTCATTTCTTCCAATTTTCCATGTGTCCACAAGTAAGCACTCAGATTCTAAACCCAACATATGTTTTGCTAAAACAAGCCTTTTCTGACTTGTAACTTCAGAAAAATGCATTATGATATGCCTTTTTTTCCTGCAGAAAACTGATGGATGCTGTTTGTTACAGACAGTTGCATTTTAATGTAATATGGGTAGCCAACTCATAGCAAGGTCACAGCCATTCCAACCTGCAAGACCAGCTGTAACAGGTTTGTTTTTCATACTCTACAATCACTTGTACCAAAGCAGATAACTGAAAATACTTTTATCAAGTTGATATTTTATCAAGCTAATATTCCTTAAATTCTTTATTGTTGTCTGACACACACAGGATTAAGTGGAAGTAATTTTCTATGGCATTAAAGCACAAATGGACTTTGCCAGAAAAGCTTGGCAAACACTGCAATAGAGATGGTTCCTGTGCAAGAATGGCACAGAAGCAGTGCATGAAGTAGCTGAGGAAAGGTGATAAAAAGTGTAAACTTGAATACTTTTCTGGTTTTAGTTCTGATTGATACAGACTAACATACATGTTAGAATCTTCAGGCTACTTTGAGACAGCACCCCCTAAGGAATGCTGTAGAAATATACTTTATTTAGGCAGCATCCTTGAGCTGCAGTCTGTACAATGAAATATCAGAAAATCTGGTTGTGTAGGCTGTATATTCTAGAAATTCTTGAGTGCACTGTCACTTCACTGACCACTCAAAGTTGAAAATAGCTTATGCAAAATCTTAGTTTGGATACTCAGGGGGAACATATGTAAATATGATGAAGCTTAGCAATTACTGTCAAACTCTTGTCATTTTGAAAGGAGAGAGATGTAAAATACTTGCCTAAATTTATAAATGAAAAAATAGAAATGGACAATAAAGAAAAAGCTGTTTCAAAGTCGTTCTTATAAAATCAAGTAAAAGGCACACAGAGGCAAGAACAGCAGTGACTGGATTTTCTGCCTTCTCTCTTTGCTATTAGGGGTTCCATAACGGTTTAAGCACGCACTGATTCAAGCTCAAACAGAAATCAAGGAGAAAAGAACATGTATTTCCTGGCTAAAGGTAAAATTTCATCCCCAGCCCTGTGGTTTGGATAGATTAAGGGAGCAGGGAGGACAGAGCTGGTGTTATGCAAACTGCGGGCTTTACAAGTAATCTGTCATCTTGAACTTTCTGTTTGCTACTCCAGCAATATATCTGCTCCAGAAATCTATACATATATAAGTACGTTCAGCTTCAGATGTTCAGCTTCAGAAGAGATAATGACTGCAAATAGTATGCATAATCCCATTTTGTTTAATATTTTCATTTTCTTATGCCCTTCTGATATGGTTTTGGTTTTAAATTTTGTAATTCAATGCAATCATGAAGTCTGATTTCACTGCACTGTTTTAAACTGGAAATAATGACATAAACTAATTTGAGTTTACAGCTGCGATTAGTTATGGAGATGAGAGCTACAAATGTATGAAGATAAGCTTGTACAGACAGTGCAAGATTTAAGTCAATAGAACAACATGACACATACTTGCTGAGGGATAGCAAAACCAAGAACATTTTTGTATCCCAGTAAACCCTATCACAGAAGTAGGAAAACCCTAAAAAGCAAACAGGACCAGACACTAGCTTAGTCAAACTGGGAAGCCTCAGGTCACCTTATCCAGGGGCAGTAAGCTACTGTACTGCACAATGACAAGCAGTAAGGCTGTCAGTCTTCTTGATGTGGTACAAAAAATAGCCACTCATGCAAAAGATGAATGTTCAAAGATCAGTCAGTGCAATGAGAATCTGAGAACTTAAAATTATTTGGAAAGATGCCAGCGGGTATCAGTGCCACTCACATGAATGCATTTGTTATCTAGTGTTGACAGATCAGGAATACATACATAGAGGACCTAGGGCTCTCTGCATGTCCTGAAAGTGAACTGGATTACAAGCAGAAGCACAGAAATTGTTGATAAAATGCAGTTTAACGATTGAAAATCCATAATATAAAATACCTGTGGTCAGATTCTCTTCATGATGCAAACATTCATCATCACCATCAGAAATCATTTATGCAAGAGAACAAATGAAAAAGGAAGTGAGGAAGGTACTGTGTATTTTCTGGCATGACAAAGATGTTTCATGGGAGAAGGGCAGGCATAAGAATGTGAGGATTTCATCCTAGTCCATGTATCAGTGCCATCTCTGAGAAACTGCCGAGTCTTCACTGAGATCATGGACAAGGTATGCTAAGGGCTAATCCTTTGTTTATTCTCATGAGCAGTTTCTACCATCCAATATAAACATAAAATTCAAAATAAAACACAACAAAACCAAACTAAAAAAACAAAACAGACGTTTCTGGTAACAAAGCTGATGTTAACACTGAGAAGACATATAGTCACACCAGAAAATGTAAAATATTTTCTTATATGCATGAAAGTGGTTGTGTCACAAATGTTGGGTCTTATCTTTTTTTCTATTTCTCCAGGCCTGCTCAAGTCTGGTATATTATCCTTTCTGTTTCTTCATGTGGACATACAACAGATTTGTACTTATGATAGAAACAGGTAAGAAGTCTTAGGAGATGATATTCTGATTTTCAGCACAAATCCATTTCCAGATTATATTAATGTTTTAGGGCATTGTTTATCATAAGGAATCTTTCAAATGATTGTACCTACTGCTTATGGTTGCTAGTGATGGGTATAAAAAGAAATTTATTACATTTCAGTCAAGTAACGGTATTTTGACCTTAATTTGAGATTGTTTCTTTCATACTGAATGAACTATAATGAAAGTTGGAAATAATAATCTTATTTTTACAACATGCTCTATTTACAAAAGTAGGTCTGCAAGGCTCTGACTAATACTTCATGGAGCATGGTCAGTTATTAACTCAGTGTCCTATTTACCCTGGATGTTTCATTGCATTTTCATAAGCTGATTCTGCTGATTGTAATTGATTCCTTCACTTCTTGATGGTTTTATGAGTTGCATAAGTCTAAAACGGATCTAAAAGAGCTGCTCATTGCTTTTATCTTTGCACAATTTCATATATAGTATATCAATTTATTAAAACGGTAATTTAATTTCTTGATTAAATGTAGATGGAATGCTATACTAAGAAACAGGAGATGATAAAATATATAATAAACTGATAAACCTCTATTTCAGGTAGGACACTGGGGTTTTCTCTGAATGGTATTGATTCATGCATGTGCAGCTGGTTGTGGTGGTTTGCAGTGACAATACAGGTAAGTATTTCTGGGGTTACTGAAATTTAAACTGCAGTGAAAGCAGTCCTTAATAGGGCTTTGCTCATAAAAGCATTGAATTATGTTAAAAGAAGGAAGGAATCTATATTAGAAGAAAAATTATGTGAACTAGCTACAATATGTGACTTCAAATTCTTTTTTATATTACTTCTCAAACTTGGCATGCAAAATTTTAGCTCAACAGTTTAGCTTCTTTTACAAGGAGTCCTTGGAATATACATAAAATATTTGAAGAAAAAGGAGGTTTACATTTTAAGCACTTTAGATCTTTAAATGATAAGCAGTTGAAATTTTAGAGGAGAATTTTATTTTTTTTCCTATGCATAATGAACAATAGCAGACAATGTTTTTGGTGTCAAATGAAACATGTCTAATTGTAAAACATCTTTAAATGTGACGACTCATAATATGTCCCTTTTTAGGTATCTGGACAGCTTATTTGGATGAATACTGAGGATCATATCTTATCAAAGCCAGGCCACTTATGCATGCTACTAAAATGAACCTTGACACATAATAATGAACATTTTTGATTATAATTTTCGGAGTTGCTTAAAGCTGTTGATCATTGAGGTATAGTGTACCAATACACTGGATTTCGCTATTGTAAGCAAGTAATTATGCATTATTATGCAACTGCAGAGTATATTAAAGCTGAACCTGGTAATATCAACTCAAGAATGCATTTTGTTTCACATTTAGGTAAATAGCCCACTAACTGTAGAAAGAAAAAAAATGTGTTTAAAGAAGCAGGTGCTGTACACTAAGTACTGTATATATTCTAGGCATTTTCAGTAGAGTCATCACTACTCTGGGGATCCTCCAGTGATCTAGATTAGGACAAAACTGCAGAATCAAACGTATCATAGAGCTCTACTTTCTACCTTTTTGCACAGAGACCACAGCAGGAAGAGAGGTTGATAATGCTGAGAGAGCTGAAAAATATACAGAGTGATGTTTGGTTCTAAGATAGATCTATCTCCATTAGCTAAGCTGGGTTACAAACCTCCCATTTTCATCTGTATTGTGGCTGCATGCCTAAAAATCAGACAATGAAACATAAATAATAAAAATAGAATAGAATAACCAGTAGTGCTGAGTGAAGCTACTGGAGAGACTAAGTTTTCTTTACATCTTTATTTTATTCATTTTAAAATGAAGGCTGTATCTGCAATTGATAATCTCAAAAGAGAGGAGGTTTTTTTCGTTTAATTTTATTTTTAATTTAAAAAATATCCATGCACCACATCTGGGAAAATATGACCTTTGAAGTAAGAATGTCAAGATAGAAATGACAACTAATTAAATTAACCTAAACTATTTCTAAGTACATTTAAATAAATAAAAATATGTTTTCCTTCACTGAATGTCAAGATGAAAGAATGCTGTGTCTCAGCTCAGACATCAAAGCCTTGAAAGAGTTTGGAGAAGAAATGGAGTGCTAATTCTTATTGAAAGCAAAAGTATTCCTAAGGGAGACACTTCTAAATCGTATGTCTTTGACATAAACTGGCAATAAAGGAGAAAACTGCTGCTGAGAATGTGAGAAATGCAGCTGAAATGCTTGCTCCTTTTCAGAGATATTAAAAGAATTTGACCTCATTGGAGATACACTGCACATCGTTATTTTCAGGTTCATATAATCTGTTGAATTGAGTTCACCACTATTCACTGTACTAGAAAAAAGGAAACATGTTCGAAAGCAAACTAGAACAATAAGATAATAGTATTACTAACTGGAATGAAATCACCAGCAGAGTTCACTTGGAGTTTATTTGACACCTGTTCTAAATGCAAGACTAGGGAGCACTGTAGTAAATTCCCAGGTCTAGGTCTGTCTGTTTTGGTTTATTACGTGTAGGTGTGGCACTTAGGGACATAGTTTAGTGGTGGACTTGGCAGTGCTGGGATAACAGTTGGACTCTGTGATCTTAAAGGTCTTTTCCACTGTAAATAATTCTATGATTCCATGTGCATAGTAACTCTGTGTGACAACTAGACAACCAACTATTATTCCTCATTTCCGTGGTTACTATTTGAAAGATAAAGAATTTGGTTCTTTTCCAGATCTGTTATGCAGTTTGGAAGACATTCAAGGCATGCTCTACTGAGGACCTTCCTCTTAGTGTTTGGGCAGGGTGTAACCAGACACTGGGATTTTGTCCTCCAGTATACAAAGGACCTTGTCTTAATTTTGTGTCATTGGTATGATGCAAGAAAACCTTTTCTAGGAAATGATTACTACTGCTCTGTGAGAAACTGCACCAAGAAAATAACAAGCAGTAAATGTGGTAAACAAAAAGATGCAGCATGAATTAGGAAAGATGTCTGCTAAAAGCTACAGAATTGTAAATAGTAGAAGTTTAACAGTCAAAGTTGAATCGCATAGTCAAATTATCACATTTCTTTGGCCTTCACATTTCTTTGGCCTTCTAAGTAATTAAGTTTTATTACAATACCTATTACCAGTTGCTAACTTTTCAGAACTGGCTCAGAACTGAAGCACTGTCCATGAACCATTACATACATTTGCAGCTGAAAAAGGAAGCAAATAATAAATCCAAGGAGCAACTTCAGATTCTCTGCAAATCCTGTGTAAAAAATAATCCAGAGCAATACAATTTTTTATATAATGTTTGCATTTTAATATAATGAAAATCTAGGTAAATCCCTTATCATTATACTATTTCTACTGTAAACTCTCCCACTCAGTGCATAAAATGCAAAACCTTCATTGTTTCAAGGACCTAAAAGCAGCTTTTCCTCCCACCCCATTAGAAATTCCATGACCAGTTTTGTTTATGCTCCCCCTTTCACCCAGTGAATCTTGAATTAATTTGTGCACAGTAGAATAACTTTAGGTAATCCACTTATTCCTTCTCTCTTGATAATCAGCCTTTTGGTAAGGGTGCTCATCTTATTTCTAATATGACTATGGAAACTTAAATATATAGGCAGTAGCCATGAGGTTTCTCTGTCTAGTCAAGCTTGATTTTAGAAAGAAATGGCAGCTTTAACTTTATTTTGCCTGGAGTTGAACCTGGTGGGCATACGTTGACAGTGTCTATCATACTGACATCCTTAGAGTATGGAAGTGTTCCTTAGCCTAATTTATGAGAATTCAGGGATGGAAATATCTGAATTATCAGACAGGGTACAAATTTTTACCGATTTACAGTACTACTACGCACTAAATGAGCTATAAGAGAACAATGTATTTGTTCACAATTTATAAACACACAATTTATATATATTTAGAAGAGTGTTGAAGAAGAAGTTGCTGGCTGCTTAGGACTCCTAAAAATATATAGTCATTTGGTTTTATTTTTAAGAAATTCAAAATCCAGAATTTGCCACTGAGGCCATGTAGCTACATGTCCCAAATTACACCTTTACAGAAAGGTACACATTAAAATGTATTATGCAAGAGATGAAATAAATAAAAAAACCCTCCTCCCTTGCTTTTCCTCTCACCTACCTCCTTTAGGATTACACAAAAAAAATGGTGTTATGGAAGTCCTTCTTGCAGCATTTGTCAAAGCTGCAGTTCTGAATTGTTATGCCACGATGCACTGACGCAGATAATACAACACACTGTTTTCTCAACTAATTACCTATGTTACATTTCAGATGAGAAAATGTCAAGGTAACAAAATGGATGTGTTATTCCTACACAGTTTTGATAAGCTGAATGAATTTTATAGGTACAGTGTTTGAAAAACTCACTGCTTCTTCCTCTGACTACATTCTTCTGCTTTGTAAAGACAATGTATTTGTCATATTTTCCTATTATCTAAGAGGAAATAAAACAAGAATATTCAAATTAGTGGATTTTTTCAAGATTGAGCCCATAAGGCTTTAGAAAGTAAGGATGCCTCCTACTGAAAATAAAATAATTAAAAATCACTTTTAGTTAAAAAATATTTAATACTTCTAAGTCTTCATATAAGACTCTTCATTTATATTTGAATATTATTTTAAATTCTTGGATAGAAGTTAGGACAGAAGCTGCAGAGTATTTTCAAATGTTGGGCTGAGTGCTTTTAAAATATGTTACTATGACTTTTTTTAGTTTGATATTTAGTGCTTATTTTGAACATGACTCAAACAGACTAACTGGAACTCAGGAGTGGTAACCACTCTTACTCCAAAATGCAAAAAACTTGTCATGCAATAGCACATTTCATAAAGCTATAATCCATAGTCAAAATCAATAATTAAATGACAGAAAATACAGAGAAAGCAAAGACAAAGAACTGCAGAGCCTGAGACTGGAAAATAGAAAGACTTGAAGGAAAGCAAAATTCTTTTTTTCTGCTCATATATGAGCTAAAGCCACCATTTTTGTTTGCAACTTTAGTAAAAACACACTTCTATTTCAACAGTTACAAATGCTGCTCTTCATCCTGCTTGTTTCTTTTCCTAATTATGATTGTTCTTGTTTCACTGAAGTAAAAGCTGAGGAACAAATACCATTACAGTGGCACAATCAGATGATTGATTAATTTGTTGCATTCAAAATCTTGTTAGAGGTAAAATGAAACAGGGCTTTAATATGAAGTCAAGCACTTCTTGTTTCTTAAATTAATTCTGAAAGCATCTAATAGATACAGCTACATATTACTATTATTAATACAGTTGCAACAGTAATATAAATTAAAATTAATATTTACAGAAGTTTGGAGTAGAGGAAAATGCTTAAGCTCTTTCTACATATATTTATTCTTTTCTTGAAAGGAAGACAAATTTCATAGATTCTAAATTCTGTGATGAGCCTTAAGGATATAAAGTCAAACTGAATTATTGCTGAAGGTTTACTGCATGCAATTGATGCATGGTTTTTCATGTGAACTTTTACTTGTGAAAGACAACCATATTTTGTCATTTGTAATTGAGTAGTTGCAACTACTAATTAGAGTTTAGGTTTGTGTGAATGCTCATACCTTGAAGAATAGTATTGAAGACTACCATGAGCTAGTGTTGGTGCATTTTTCTGGTTCTTCAGTGCTATTTAGTCATTGAAATATGCTGTCGGTTTGTGGGTTTTGTGTTCTTTTTTTTTTTTAATTTATTTTTTTTTATTTTTTTTTACTGTTTTGGAGTGATTTGTTTTTTAGAAATATAGAAATTTAGAAAACAATAGTGCTCTATTGTTTTATAGATCTGTACTTCAAAAGAACTATGATATATGAATAACATTTCCTTAAAGAAGGGCTGAAGAAATTTTCTTTATAGCTTGAAATCTGTGTTCACGTTGCAGTACCTTTCAGTTTATTAATTAAAAAATGTAATTCCCTTCACTCTTCCTAAAGTCTTACACTTTCAACCGTTCCCAGCAGTAAATTGAAGCCCAATGAAATCTAATTGCCTGGTGCACAACCTGAGAGACATTTAAAGAGAAATTAGAAAATCTAATTATCTGCTGACTTTCCTCTATTTATGTTATGTTTGCAAATTTAACTTCCCCTATCCTTAATTTTCTGTCCGTTGCCTTGATTTTGGCTTTTCATACTAGTAGCTCTAAACTGTTGTCTAGCTGCATCAATATACTCTTAAATTTTCCTCGATGAGCATAAATCAGTTAGTTTTCCCTGAAGTTTATGCTGTAATCGGAATTCTCAGAAGAGATTCAGTGCATGTTATTATAGAGAATTTTGTTAGAAAAAAGGATCAAGTAAAATGACCCAAGTATTACTAGAACACCAAGGGACATATTCTTTCCTGATGCAGGATTGAAAGTAATGTCTTTTACCCCCAAAGTCTGTTTGGCTCAGCAGCCTTTCATCTGTTGGTACAGCTAATGAGAGTGTTATTTTTCTCAGTTTACCACACACTGCAGAGGGTGTTGATTACAGACAGATTTATTTAATTTGCCCATTATTTAGCTTGTATTTTGAACGTAAAATGATGTACAGTGAACTTATGTCTTTTAATTATTCTAGTGGTGTCTCCCATGTATATGGAATATATTTGAACTTTTAGTATCTTCAGGGTGTACATATGTATACACACACACACGTATGTATGTGTGTGTGCTGGTCTCTGTGGAACACTCAAAGCACTAAATTAAATCACTTTAACTTTGTAAGGTCAAAATGTAAAAAAAACAAGACTTTGTAGGGATATCAAAAGTTGCAGCTACTTGAGTATCCTCTATCTTATAGCAGCCTACAACGAATGTTTAGGTGAATGAATGAACAAGAAAAATTGATAGTGCTCATTTCTCCAGGTATCCTTTCATCTTCCAGAGAAGTAGAGTTCAGGGACCCACTCAGCCACAGACAGCTCCCTGTATTTAGCAGCCCTTGGTTTATTTCATAGAATCATATAAACCCATAATCATTTAGATTGGAAAAGACCTTTAAGGTCATTGAATCCAACATAACATTCACATTTATTAAGAGAAAAGTAGCAACTTTCCTCAACCCCTGTAAACTTTAAATGATCACAAAATCCTACAGCAAAGACTTACATGATTAAGTTGTTTCAAAATGTGCTTTTCTTAGTTCCTTTTGAATTTGCTATTTGGAAATTTTATGTGATATGCCATTGTTCTTTTATGGAGAAGTTTATAAATGAATCCACAGCTTATACTGCAAATTCTCAGCAGGTCATTCATAAGAAGATGAACCTTGCTCATTGGGAGTGCAGTTGTGTCATGGTTTAAGCCCAGCTGCCACACAGCCCACTGGCTCACTCCCACCCTCCACCCATCTTGCTCCCAGAGGGATGGTGAGGAGAACTGAAAGAATGTAACTCCCACAGGTTGAGATAAAAACAGTCCAGCAACTAAGGTATAACACAAACCATTGCTGCTACCACCAGTACTAATAATGATAAGGGAAATAAGGGAAGAGAATACAACCGCTCACCACCCACCAACTGATACTGAGCCTGACTGAGCAGTGATCTAGCTCTTCTGGGTAACTGCCCCCAGTTTACATCCTGGGCATGACATGCTGTGGTATGGAATACCTCTTTGGCTAGCTTGGGTCAGGTGTCCTGTCTCTGCTTCCTCCTGGCTTCCCCTCCTCCCTGGCAGAGCATGAGACTCAGAAAGTCCTTGGTCAGACTAAACATTACTTAGCAACTGAAAACATCGGTGTTATCAGTGCTATTCCTAGGTTGAAAGTAAAAAACACAGCACTGCACCAGCTACTAAGAAGGAGAAAAATTACTGCTACTGCTGAACCCAGGACAAGCTGTTTATGGGATCAGAGTCTAATATTAGAGATAAAGCTACCTGCGATTTAGTTATGCTTTTGGGAGGTGTTTTCATGCATATTCTTACGGGTAACATGTACAGAAAGAACAAAGATGCTTGTTGTGGTGGTTCAGTTTGGTTCAGTTTGGACAGAAAAGTTAAAAGAACTACTACCTTAAAACTAGTTTGATCTGAGAAACAAAAGTTAATACTGGAATCATGCGGCTTTTTCATAAGACCACAATAAAGTATTTAGTATAGAGTTGCTATGTTTAGCTCTGATTTTCTTATGCTGAAGCAATTATCAGCATATTTAGGCCTACCTTAATTCTGAATTTTCTTCATTCATTGAAACGCTGCATTCTATCCTTAAATTATTGCTGTCTTCCTGTGTTATTTGTACATAGTTGTGTTTTTCTTATTTAGAAATATTTCTGAATGGTTTAATTCTGAAGGGTGAAGCATTATTGAGCCAGAAGTCAATACATATGTGAGAACTGCACATTTTATTTGCTCATATACTTACACATTTGAATATGTTACCTGTGTCTGCACTAAGTCCTGAGACATCTCAGCTGTTTCCAGTTAAGTCTGTTCTAGAGCCACCAGAAAAAAAAGTAGCTGCCTGCTGAGGCAAAGCTTCTAAGTTTAGATGCAGTGCTTTGTTAAGCTGCTAAACTGCTATATGAATCAAGTTATTGCCACTATATGGAATCTGTCATGTAGATGTGCTCTGCATGGTTTTTTGTATAGAATATAAATGCCCTAATTACTCATTTGTCATATATGTACAGACTCTATATAGAATGATTATGTGATTATTGTATGTACACAGATGTCTTGTTCTTATTGAAATCTCTGGGTTTCATGATCCTGAAATTTGTTTCTTCATGCACAAAAATATACCTGTATCTTGTGCTTTTTATAAGGTGTATCAGATACATGAAATATCTACAACAAGTATTATTTTTAGGACTTCAAAATTCAAATAACTGAAGTTATTGGAAGCATACAAACAGAAAGTAATGTCATACTAAAAAAAAATCTTTATTATTCATAGATACTCAATTCTGCAAACTGAGGATACATCTTTCAAAGTTGTTTCAAAATTACATTCCTACTAATCCACACGAGCTGTGAAAATAAGACTTCAAATTCTACTCTTCTTTTATGCTTATACAGGTTTTTCAAAAAGAACTGATTACATGACTGTGCTAAAAAGCTTGCCTGATTGTTCCCCATTATATCAGCTGGTCTGATAAAAGATATTGCCTTTGCCAACAAACCTCATTTCTTCCACCTGAAACTGCTTTAGAATCTTCTCTGCTTGCTTGAAAAGTATCAGATATATGATGATTACCCAGCAACCAGTCACCTGAAAATGATGCACCCAATGCTAGAAAATGTATCAACATGAAGTATGCTGCAAAGTTCATATCAGTGATGGAATAACTTTCCATCATTTAGCATCAGAACTGATGTGATTTTGGTTTTTTACAGCTTGGTGATAGGAAGGTAAATTAGTAATAAATGACAATACCTACTTAAAGGATCAAGAAACAGTGACCACTTAAATTAAAAACCATTTATACAGTAAGTGAAATGCCTTAGCAAATAAAAATAAACTTGATTTCCACTTAGGTATTTATTAGGTACCAATTACCAACAAATAGTGTACTAACACAGTGCTAGAAGATTAGTTTTTCATATGCTGTGAGATATAAAATATATTTTCAAAGGATTGTTTCAGTTTTTTACTCATAATTATTACATTTAACTAATTTCAGATAATAAATAGGAAAAAAGGAGGTAATAAGAGCACATGTAGGCTGTGACTGAGCTCTGGTTAAAATGAAGATATTTTGACTTACAGTAAGATCTGACCTTCATATCTTAAATTTTGATTCTGCAGTCTTGTCTACTGGTGAAATCTCCTCCACTAAAGATTTTACATCCTTGTGTTGAATATATCTGTATAACATCACTAGGCCTGTAACTATGCGGCAAATCTGAAAGAGAATTTAGATGTTGTCTAGCTTGTACTACTTCTAAATCCTCTAATTTCTGATGCATCTGAAGTAAGTATCAGTTCACTAGTGGGAATTTGGTGTTTACCTGGGATGTATAAATGTGTCTTAAAACCAAAACTACGACAAGTAGCCATTTTGCCTTAACCAAAAGTAGACTGGTCAGAAAAGCTGTTTAAGGGCAGAAATCAGTTGTCAAATTCACAGAAAGAAATTGCAGCTCTAATGCGTGGTGTCTGGCACAGTGCCATACCTCCCAACCTGTCCCACAGCCACTGATACCCCACCCACGATCCCCAGCACCTTTCTGGGAAGGTAGCACATGGACCTGTAGGAAAAGTCAGCTGAGTAAGAGTTATATTTTTCATTCTATGCACCAAATTTATTTTTTTTTCATACTGATTTACATTCAAAATACTTCCTTTGCTTCTTGTAAGATTTGTTACATGTCTTCATCTCTGATGGTACCTGTCTCCAAGCTAATCATTCCAAGTGTCTGTTGTAATCAGTGGAGTTCTAATCAGTTTCATCTAAGGTAATTATTTGCATCCTGAAGTAGATCTCTAAAAGAAGCTAAATTAATTGCATCTTGAATGTGGCTATTTCTTGCCATTTGGCCACAAAGAAAATACAAATGACTGAATAAGTGTCTATAATCTGTATTATTGAACTCTAAAGCTAGCTGAGATGAACTGAATAATTTTTGCTTTAAATCTGAAAAGTTTTTTTGTTTTGTTTGTTTGTTTTTAATTAATCTTTAGAAGTATTTTTAAACTGTTTTTTGTGCCAATGGAAACAATCTGTATTACTTCCCCTTGTGGACCCTGGCCTCCATAGATGCCACAATTACACCAGTTTTACAACTCTCAGTATGAAACTATTAGTGATTCTACAGCTAGACATTGTCTTCTACCGGTACCTGCATAGAGAAATGATGCCTGGGACGAAGCTTAGGTGCACGCTCTACTCCAGTTCACAGTGATCTGTGTACTTTGCCTTTTATATTCTCACAGTATCAAATAGCATATCCCTTTTGCTTACACTGGGGAACTTCAGTGAGCTTTACTGCCTGTCCTTGCTCTTCAAGAAGACTGTGTAAACAACTCTTGAGTGGAAAAAGAGCTCATCCAGAGTACTTGCTGCTCTCTGTTACACGCAGGTTTCAGTTCTGTGGCTCTTAAGCCAGGTTGTCTCAACAAGTACCCCCACCACTCCATTGCAACGCTTTTGTCAAGTGAAGTGCCTCAAGACTTTTTACCTGTGAAAGCCCCGCATTGGAATGTATGGAAAAGTGTTAAGGTACGCAGAGACTCACCTCAGCATTGTATATTTATGTCTACCATAAGCTGTTTTCAAGGCCAGGCTGTGTTTGAAGATGGTGACTCTTATCTTTCTCTCATGAGCATCTTGTGGGGAAAAAAAAAGAGTCCATTCCTTTAAGAAAAAAGAAAATATTTTTCTACTTTAATTGTAAATTTTGGAATTTTGGGATTTTGGTTTGCTTTTTGTGGGTGGGTGGGATTTGATTATTTTGTTTTCTTTGGGTGGTTTTTTTTTTTGGTCAGTTTTATTGATTTGTGCCTTTTTTTGAGTGAGAGAATAAAATACAAATAATTTTCCAAGTGGAAAAAAAATGCTTTATTTTAGGACTTTGGGAAAACAGTAATTTTTCGTATGAGCAAAATATTTTTTTGTGTATTTGCTTGTGGGAAAATCTGTTTTCATCTGTATGGGTATACAAACATATATAAAATCTAAAAACATCTTCAGGCAGAACAGATACTATAAAATAAGGTAATTTTCTAATGCAAACAGAAGTCTGAACTCATGACATAAAAGGTATCAGCATGTCAGCTAACCAGGATACCTTACTCTATCGTTTACTACCAACCTAGATTGCTCACTGTGCTCCTCACTAGCTTGCTTAGCATGCTGTGAAACTTCTCAGTATCTTGTTGTCTCAGTACTGCACACCTCTGGCTTATCTGACTCCTGATCTTGTGGTTTTTTAACTACTGAAGATTTCCACTCCCATCAGAAGCTGTGTTGTTTTAACTGTTTTGTCCTGTTTCAGACAGGACAGTTTTTTCCCTTCAAAAACTTCTTCACTGAGCTGCAATTCTGCTTTAAGATCAGCTCTGTGTTTAAAAAACAGTAATTGCATTTAAACAATGCATTTGCATTCTTTGCACATCCTTAGGCTGGAAACCTTCAGCAAAAAAATGACCTTAATAAAAACAAAACAAAAAAAAAAAACCCAAGAAAGGTATAATTGGACTAATTTCTTGTGGGATAAAAAGACAAAAGATTAAAGAGTCATTTTGGAAGCCACTAGATCTGCACAGGCAGCTATTATTCCAGTAAAGGCTCCGTAGATAAGGTATGAAAGCTTGTTCTGTTTCTGCTACCATGTATTGCTAGAGAGGAATTACAAGTGAAAGTAGAAATGTCAGCGTTGTATTTGCTTTACAGTTACAAACAAATAACAGGTGTTGTATTGACTGTAAGTTCATAGAGACAGAAGATTATTTCTGTTTGTTTGCTGTATGCTGACTTCCATTAGAAAGGCTGCACACAATTCTGTGTTGTCTAGGTGCTTTTTTTAGAAGCTTCACAGTATATGTGATTTTTTTTCACTTTATTTGCACCAGAGGATACTACATCTTCAGTCACCTCCTGAACTCTCACACACTTTGCATCTGAGAAACTCTCAGACTACTTCACTTCTGCTCTGTTTAACCTAGAAAAAAAGGCAAAAATCCACCCCCAAATAGATAAATATATGGTGAGGGACAGATGTAGAAGGGATGACAGCAAAGTAGTGTGCAGAAGGGCTTTCAAGTCTTCAGCTAGATCCTCAAACAAGTGTGAAATAGCTTAGATTTGTTTACCCAGAGAATTGTAGAAAGGCTTTTCTATTTGTCATAAGAATCTTGTGTTTGGAGTTTTGTTCTGCTTCTCCACATGAATATTCAAAACATACACATGCAAAATGTTTCCTCTTTATTGTCTTTACTGTAATCAAACAATAGCCTTTGGCTATTTGGTTAAAGGTTTTACCTGTGTAAAAAGAGTAAGGTACTACTTTCTCTTCTATCATTAAGGCTGAGTATAATGTATCACAGCACAGACTTGTGGTAGGATTGTACAAGAATAAATCTGTTTAAAGTTTTCCATGGCTTGAGTGACCTTGAAAAGTCCTTCAATTTTCATAATTAAGAACAAAAATCTAACAAATATTTAACAAAGATAAAATAAAATAAACTCTAGACTCCTAATGACCCTCTGCACAGCAGAAGTTCATCGTGCAAGCCATTCCTAAACTTGGGCATTGCTGAACTTCAGAAGAAATGTCATGCTCTGCATGACTGTCCTTGGCACTCACTGCTCCATGCTGTATTGAAAGGGTCCTGCTTAAGACCTGGACATTAATGCAATTTCCTCTTCAACCTTGTCACATGTCTTTCTCAGTGCACCCATGGTCATTTCTGCACTGTGGCTATCCATGGTGCTTCTCTGCAGACTCTAGCAGGAAGCTCTTGCGATACCAAAGAGATCATCCTGTAATGGTGAACTGCCTTGTGCATGTTCATATATGAGCATGTACACTGACAATGTTCTGTCTGTGCTCCAAGGTAAACTCCTCTAATAAACTGAAAACTAATTTCACTCCTCCTCCAGATTAATTACCTTTCACCTTCAGATCAGTAATAAATTATATTTCTCAGGTGACTAAGTAAAGCAGTCCATGTACTTTTGAGTACCCTCTGAGTACTTGGGCTGAGTATTTCTACTTACAAAATGGTGTAATGACCCCTCTGTTATTTTCAAGCATGTTGTAGGGCTTATATTCTACTATGTTCTCAAAGAACAATGATGATACAGTTCTGTGTGCTTTAGAAATGCCTATGCAAAAATTACCATGCATATGTCAGAGGTAAGGCCTTGAGTAGGATTCAAGGGTCCTCAGATCTGTTCTGAGTACTGTGAGAAATCCACAGAGAGAAGCATGCAGAGCCATGGGAAAGGTTATTTATTTCTCTTGTTCAGCATCTTGGTGTATTATAATTTTATTGTGAAATACGAAAGCAACAAAATGTAGAGACCTGGCCTTTGAATCCAGCAGAATGGATTTGCTACCTGCAGCGAGATCTGTTTGCCAACAACCTGAACAGCTTCCAAGCAATTTGGAAAATCTCGCTGTTCTTTAAGTCATAAATGGTTTCATGGCAGCTGGGATGAATACATTCCAAATTTGAAATGAATATTCTGCAATCATGCCAGTGAGGACAAAAAAGGTAAAAATTACTGCACACCAGTTTATTAGGCATGGCCATCAATGCTACAGAGTGAAATGGAGCCTGTTCTGACAATAAAGTGTTAAATAACAGATACAAATAGTACAGTAGTATTGAGTTGAGATATTAAGAAAAACTGTCATTTTGTGAAGTCCTTGGGAACATTTTTCTCAGCACTTTTATCCCAGTTCTCTTTCCATGGCCATTTTCATGTCTGCCACCCTGCTTAACTTCATGAGCAATGCTCACAATCCAAAACCTCAGGTGTGTGTGATCTGGAGAAATGTAACACAAAACAAGACGCTAGCTCTTATGGTGTATTTCCACTGTTTTCAGTTAGTAGACTGGAGCTTCCCAGTGGGCTGTGAGTTATTTTCAGGAAGTCAGCTAAACAGAAGTTGTTGTTCTGCTACCCAATGATCATACCTTGTGGGATCTGTGAAGGTTTCAAGCCTACTAAAAGGAAACACCCCCCCATACAGTGTTTACAAATAAAAAAATAAACTAAATAATACTGGTATAGCCAAAATTGTGAGATGGGCAATTGGATGCTTTATTAAGCATTTTCAAGTGCATCTAAGAGAATATGGCATGTTTTAACTTCCCATAAACTAAGTAAATGTTCAGAGAAAATTATGGTGATTCTACAAGCTAATTGTGCTTGCTTCCAACATGACATCTAGCTGAAACTGTAGGCAAGAATAACAGGAGCTGTAAGAATATAGTTGATTTTGGTATTTGTTACAGGGACGTGCTTGTCTGCCATCACTTTCACGGCTGTTAATACCCACCATAGAGAGGTGCCTGTCAAACTGAAAAGCAGAAACCACGATTTTTAAATTGGATGGGGATAAAAACCCCACAATTAACTAACCCCTAAACAGCTGCTCGTTTCCTAATCAAGATGTACCAATTTACCCGCAAGGGCTTTAGTAGCTGGCCTGCTGGGAGGCGGCCCCTCTGAGGCATCCAGTTCCCTCCGGCTCCGACCGGCGCACAACTTAGCCCCTCAGCACAGCGTGCAGTGCTGCTAGCGACGTGCAGTTAAAGGGCGAAAAGCACGACAGAGACAGAGGAGGAGGAGGCGGAAAAAAGGTAGTGGCAAAGGGCCTTGAAGACACCAAATCTGTTAAGGAGAAGGAGGAGGGGAGGGAGCTGCTCCTGGCGCTGGGGCGGAGATTTCGCCGCTGCCTGTACTGGACCACATAGTGGAGCGGGTGGATGTTTCTCGAAGGAGCTGCAGCCTGTGGAGAGGGCTCCAGGCAGGAGTGGTTTTACCCCGAGGGCTGCATGCGTTTCGGTGTGAGAAGCAAGGAGCAGCAGAGAGGAGCTGTTAGGGGCTAGGCCCTGTTCCTCACTCCCTTGTGCCGCTTGAGGGGATGTGGGGGTGGAAGGGTCGGGAATGACGGTCCGATGTTGAGCCTGGGAGGGAGGAGTAGGTGTGGGGGAAAGTGGCTTAGTTTTCAGTTTCATCTCCATCCAATTCTGTTTTAATTGGCAATAAATTAAGTAGTTTTTCAAGTCGATTCTTTTTTTGTCCAGGATTGCTGGTTGGTAAGTGACTACCCTGATCTTGAGCCAAGAGCTTTTACATGTTAGTTTCTTCCTGACTTGCTGGGGAGGAGAAGTTAGAGTTTGGCTGTGTGGGTTTTTGTCCCTTCAACAAGGTTAATCCACAAGGCTATCCAGACACAGAAACAGAGGGGTTTGGATAGCTTGTATTTGTTGTGTTTAAGTTCTGGTACTGTTTCAGGTGTTGCTGTCTTTTCAGTGGATTCATGAATCTGCTCTTCCAGAGGATTTCTAGTTAGGACAGAGGGAGAAAAGATACAGGCACGGTTATTAAAAAAATCAAACAAACCTTATCTGTAGATTTCACTTCAGAGTGGGTTTTGCTGTTTTGCTTTTAGTTTATCTTTTTTCTTTTTTTTTTTTGTTTGTTTGTTAGCTTTTAGTTTGGTTTTTCATGGGTTTGTGTGTTTGGTTTTTGTTTCATTTTTTTTTTAGGGTTAAGAACATGAACTAAAAATGTAAGTTGTCTGGGACAGAAAAGATATCTCAGTGTAAAGAATAGCAACTGGGCAAATTTTGTGTCTTAGAAAGTAAAGATTTTCCATTATGGCTGAGTCATAGAATCATAGAACAGTTCGGGTTGGAAAGGACCTTAAGATCATCTAGTTCCAACCCCCCTGCCATGGGCAGGGACACCTCACACTAAACCATGTCACCCGAGGCTCTGTCCAACCTGACTTTGAACACCACCAGGGATGGAGCATTCACAGCTTCCCTGAGCAACACATTCCAGTGCCTCACCACCCTTACAGTAATTAATTTCTTCTTTTCATCCAATCTAAACTTTCTCTGTTTAAGTTTTAACCCATTACCCCTTGTCCTATCACTGGAGTCCCTAATGAAGAGTCCTTCCCCAGCATCCTTATAGCCCCCCTTCAGATACTGGAAGTCTGCTGAAGAAGTGTTGCAAGTCAATGAGTTGTTATATTGTAGAAGAAGAAAAAAATGCAGTTAATTTATTTTTGGATGCATTAAAAATGCGGTTTCAACATTGCCCTTGAGTTCCCTTAAATATTTTTCTTTCACTGGAATGCCACTGAAAAGATAATGAGTTTTCTTTTTTCCAATCTACTAAAATCCATTTACTTTTACATTTGTAGCCTTCCTTCTTCACTCAAAATATATGATATGAGTGCTTAGACAAAGTATTTCTCCTTGCTATAAAATAATTTGCAAGCTTACCCACTCTGTCACGTTTGTTTTTGCAGAGACTATTTAATTACATAGTTTTGATAGTCTTCTGATGAGTGTTAGAGAAGGTGTTGCACATATGTCTTCCTAATACCTGTGTTATAAGAAGGATGTATGTTCACAGCCCTAGGGGCATTTTAATATGTCGTATGGTAAGTGCATAGCATCCTTTCTTTAAAAAAAAATCTTATTATATACCTGACTACTCTCTAGCCATCTATGTAATCTTGCTCTGGAGCTTCTTAACAAGGGTTTATACATATCTATATATGTATATGGGTGTATACATGTATGTATATGTGTGTGAGATTGTGTTTGCATATCTATATTTTTATTTGGCTGTATAATACTGAGTTTTCTTGAAGAAATTAGGTTTTTTTTTTTTGCGTATGCTAGGAGGAATTGCCCTCCAGAAGAGCTCCATGATACATAGAAGTTACCCTTCTTTAACATGAAGTGATCAGCTACCTTGCTGTGTATCTAATATGTAATCATATACTCATTATTAAGCACTGCATGAAATATCATCACTACAAACCAAGTACTTTATTTCAGTCTGACTGAAATTAATGAATTTTCAGTTTTGGCAAAACAAAGGTCAGTAAAGTTAAGCTGGAGATGAGCAACATTCCTTGCCCCTCCAGAGAAAAAGTAAAAATTTAACTCCCTATTTCCATTTAATAGCACTGCAAAGCCACGCTATTTAAATGCATATCTGGGCACATTTCCACCTACTTATGACAACTGGTGAAAGCATTTACTGTTCATCAAAAGCAGAAAAATACTTATGGGTGGATAACTCATTTCTTGGTTTATGTTGATTTTGAACAAAACAAGACTTTGCACAGCTGCTCTTTGAAAGATAAGAAGTACTCAAAATGCTATAGCAGACTTGTGAGTGGAAATGCAAGGAAGATGCTCTTTACTGTGAGGGTGGTGAGGCACAGGAATGGGTTGCCCAATGAAGTTGTGAATGCTCCATCCCTGCCAGTGTTCAAGCCCACGTTGGACAGGGCCTTGGGTGACAAGGTCTAGTCTGAGATGTCCCTGCCCATGGCAGAGGGGTTAGAACTAAATGATCTTAAGGTCCTTTCCAACCCAAACTGTTATATGGTTCTATGATTCTATTAATTGTTTTCAGATGTTTAGCCAATCAGCTTGCATGATCAAATGGCAGGTTTTATTGCTGTGGATTGTTTGCCTCCAGAAATGTTTTATCCTGTACTTAGTTGATTAGCTCTTCTACATGGGTAGAGATTTGCTCTGTGGAGCAAATGGAATACATGGAATTAAAGAATAAGTAACTGGTTTAAGAATTTCACCTTGTAATCACCAAAAGAGACATCCACAGTGAGAACTTTGCTAAGGTAACAAGTGTTAGCTCACAGGTGTTCTGGTAGTGGTCCTGATTTATGCCCAAGATCTACTTTCATTATCTTGGTATTTATAAAATGTCATTATAAAATGTTACACAAACAGGTCCCACAGTCTTCTTTGAAGTAAACTTGTTGTGTCATAAGATGACCAGTATTTAATTATTGGCTATAAAACTGTTTCATAGTTGAAATGGTGTGACATCGAAGAACTGTTTTATTAAAGGAAAATAGAACAAGTGAATACAAGCAGAGATAAGAAAAGAACTAAGAAGGAAAAAATTACTTTATTATAAAGGAATTGTGGAGGATTTTTTTTTTGCATGGAATCTAAATGCACTACTTGAAAGATTGAATTTTCTTCAAAATTGCTGCCCTGTTCTGAAATGAATGTAAGGGTAAGCTGAGTTTCTCCTCAGATTCTCAAAATCACTCATCATCTGGAATTTATGGTGTCAGCATGATGGGGACTATTTCTGGCATTCCTTCTCACTGCTTGATTTACTAGGAGACATGTCATGAGATTCACCTGGCCTGCAAATCGGATCTGAAAAGGCAGAGGAGGACAGTGACATGACTTCTAGCAGTCAGTCATTCATTATATAGAAATGCCCTTCAAAAGATCTGTGCCTGCCTCAGGTGAAATAGATGTCAAATTTGCCTGAAGGATATGGATCAAAGACTACTGCCAGCACATACTACACACGTAAGAACAGCCTGCAGCTGAATTGCCCTTTTCTACTGAAGCAGTTTCTCCTTGTGTGGGTGTTGTATAAAATACATATTTTAATCTGTTTAAAATGTATTTTGATTACTTGCACTGACCTTACAATTTTCTCTATGGAGAAAGAAATATAAAATAATTGGCAGTGTTGGACTAATTCTTGCCTTTTCAGACCTGTGGGAAGGTACAAGGTTTAATCAGTTTGCAGGGGTTTTTTTAACTGGTCAATGAAGGTGTTTTGCAATAACTTGTACTTTTCAACTATTTAGCTACTGATTCTGTCTGTTAGGGAAAAAAAACCAAACCAAAACAACAACCCTGTGGTCAGATTCTCCCTCTTTCTTACTACCAGTAACTTACTTCCTTCAATTCTGCTATGAGTGTCCCAGGCTCTTTGGACATGGAAACAAAGGGAAGTTTCTTCCCTCACAGTTCCAGAAATTAGATTCCAGCTTTGGCTGTTAGGGGAGATTCGTTCCCTTAAAATTGTAATTTTGTTTTACTTAAGGAGTTAATGAGTCTGGGTGGACCAATTATTCATTCTATTTGTCTGTTGCTAAAAAGTAGGCTTCTCTTTAACCTCAGTCACTCTTACCAGATGGGAGAGGTACAAAGCATACAAGCTGTATAAAAATATATCTGCTAAATGGTTTGCAGACATATTTTTTAGGTAACTTGCACACCTTGTGAAATATCAATCTCCTAGATCATATACAATTTTGTCCATGTACTTCCTTTACTTGCCTGCAGAGGAAGTCTGCTCCAAATCTGTGTTGTAATGTGGCATTTTCAGAAAAGCTCAGTTAATAGTTAACCGGGGTCCTAGATCAGGCACGTGAACCTCAGTTTCTCTCTCCCTCTAGATGCAGAAAAGCCCCAGACTTATGTACAGCTGCACCAGAAAGAGTGCAAGAGTTGTATTTGTTCATCTCATAACATGTTTCCCATTTTACACTGGTTTAGAATGGTCTTCCTGGTGAGACACCACCAAAATGCCTCTGGCCTCTTGCTGAAACTGTGATTGCTCCTGGGGGTTGATACAGTCTTTCTCTCAGAGGAGCAAGTAAGAAAATTGAATGTAGTTCTCACTTGGAATCTCTGGGATGCCTTGACTATATCTGAATACTAATGGCCAAAACGCGTTTCCCCCACATATGCTTTTTCCTGGTTGAGCCCTGACAGTTATCTCTCTGCCAGAGTAAGAGGGACTGCCTGAGACCAAACTGAAGTTTAAAACTTTAGCAAGAAAAGGTACAAAATCTCTGATGGGCAAATTCTATGGTTTGCACCTACTTTCTAATGCAGGTAATTCATCGTTCAGTGATATTGGATATATTACCTTTCAAAACAGCATAAATTATTCAGTATGTGTAAGTGCCTTTGCCAAGTTCTTTGCTGTACAAGAATGACTTTTTTCTTTCCTCCACCTCTAGAAAAGTCAGGAAAGGTAAAACTCAGAAGCTTTGTGCAAAGCTTTATAGTTCTTTTGTTTTATCATTCCAAGCGTTGTTTTTCTTAATATAGACAAACTGTTCTTCCCAGTTCAGAAGATAAGACTTTATTCTTTTATACACAATGCTCTGAATAGAGAAACATTTAAGAAATAAAATAGAGATCATTTTTATGGTAATGGAGAACAGAGCACCCAGGGCTGTTTTGAATACACATTGAGAGAAACTAAGGAACATGAGAAAAGTCTAAAGCATTTAATTTTGGATTTTGAGAAGCGTTTTTTTTTTTTGTTTAGATTCTCAAGGGTATTTCATTCAGTCGTGCTTATTTTATTTAGCTAGTGAACATGCAGGGAAAAGATGATGCTGCTCTTTGCCAGTTCACAGTGCCCTTTTCAATTCTGCCAGGTATGGCATGTATGAGCAAAGCAGCTGAGCTCCTTGATTCATCAGGAGAGCCACTTTTAAAATTAAGAATTTTAAGTACAGTTTTGCCATTGGGTATTGAAATGCTACTCATGTAGTAGAAATAGAGCACACTGCTTTCCTGGATTAGGTATATGGTTCAAAGGGGCAGTTCTGAGGGCTACCGTTGCTTCTACTGTGAGAGCAAAATCAAAGGATTATTTCCAGCATTACTACAATCATTGTGAAAATGCCAGTTTTCTTACCCATTTAACTATATTAATACATGGAATGCTTTCATATTCTAAGACTTGGAGAGTTTGATTCCCTAAGACTAAAGCAGATAGTTGAAACAGAAGGGCTTCAAACCCCAATTTAATGCTGATTTCTTCTGTTGTAAACACTGATCTTATACTGGTGATCATCAGAATTTATGTTAAGTGTTTTATAAAATAATACGTTCCAGTAGTAAGTAACAACTTTGTATTCATGCTTGGTGTGTTGTACTTCTGGAAACTGGTATGTTCTGTTATTTTTGAGGCCAAGGCTAAAATAGTGGACTTTTCAGTCTTAGCTGCTCTCTACCTTCTGTCATGGAAAGTTAAGAGGTGTACCAGTGGTGATCCTCTTACGCTTTAGTCATGTGGTTTCCTTGAAGAAGCCTGGAAGTGAAGGCTGAAAAAGAACTTTGTCAAAGGGGGCAAGTGTCCCGTTGTAGCTGAACAGATGAGATTTCAGTTTGCTTGCTGCACAAGCATGTTAAAGACACAAGTATGCCAAATATTTCCTCTGTAGCATTGACCATGAGTTATCCAAGGCTTAAATGAGCAAAAAGAAAAACCTTGCATTTTCTGAATTTAATTTTGTGAAGCTTAGCCATGGTTCATTGCTTGACCTTGTGTTTACAGCATTTCATTAAACGAAAACATTACCCTCAGGAAAAAATCTAATAGAATTTAATAGAGATTAATCCAGCAGCCCTAACCAAATTACTCTAACAGTCCTTAATCTGGAAGAACGTTTTTTCCATGGATATTCTTGAACCAGAAGAATCTCCATAAAACATATAGGAAAATTTGATGGATATGAGCACATGGTTGCTTATGTGGGAGAGCTTGCAGATTTGACATAGAATAATGAATGTCAGTTACCAGAATACAACAAAGTATGGCTTTCAAATAAGTATTTATATAAACAACTATAATGTCTTTAAATAACTATAAATACTACAGCTTGTGATCTTGGGATATAAAGCTGTAGAGCCCTAGGTACCTACACTCAATATTATAGAAGATAAGAATGGGAGTTATCTAGGAAAATTAAATGTTTTAAATAAGTATTAGAATAAATATGAACTTCAAATAAACTGCTGTTTTATAACTAAGCATATATTTTTTCACACCATACTGCTTGAAAAAATATTTTTGGTTGGTAGGGTGCCATGAGAAATAGAGAGGCTGAAGAAAAGTATCTGATAATACTCTGCAGTCTATCACAACATGCTATCATATGCTATGTGCATATCTGTCTTGTGCAATATGCTGTCCTTAGCTCTGTATTCAGTCAAATGTCAAAAATTAAAAAAGATATGAAGATATGTTAAACTTTTTAGAAACATTTTCGTTAATTAGTGCATTCCTGTGTTATGAAGTACATTTATGTGCTGCAAAGTAGTTCTAAATGGAATAAATTAACAGGGATGTCAGAATACGTGAAAAAAGGGATGTAATAATAACAAAAATGAATTGATGGATTAAGATAGCTTTAGTTCATTTTTAATATAGCCATCCATACTTTGACCCCCAGTTTTAAATTCTAATAAGTAGCTATGAAGAGGATCTAGAACAATTTTAATGATGGCTGTCCTACATTCCAAAGTCTTAAAATTCAGAAAGCAAAGCTGCTGTTAGTTAACAGATAGTAGACAAATATTTCCACAGGGTGAAATTGGTGAGGATATGAGAGGCTTGAATGATAGAAAATGATGGGTACATTTATTTCTTGCCATCCCAAAGACAAAACAAATGGTTTAGAGTTCATCTGCAGAGTATCACAGCTATGCTCAGAGATGGAGGAGAAGTTCCTTGGGGGGCAATCTGGCTGGGAGTGAGAGGGATGAGATTGAGGTCTTGCATACTTCATGACACCAGGCATAGTATAGGAGCAGCCTGTTTCTTCTGGATGAATTTATGATCACAAGCATTTCCCAGAGGTTACTGGGAAAGAGGCTTTTGGGAGAGCTGTCCTGTTGTCTTTCCTGCCTCCTAAGTCAGACAATGCCTATACTCACAACTGCCACTTCCCCATTGTCCATAGAAACATTTTACTGAAATCCCATCCTGAAAAGGCCAGTTTTGCAGAATGGCAGTAAAAATACATGATCTCATGTTCGGATCCAAAGGTAACTGAAACTGGACCTGTTTCTCCTCCAGCTGATGCATGTTGAGTGGAAAATCCTGGTTGTTTGCAGAGGTAATTTTTTTTCCTTTCAACATACTAATCATTCTTACTATTTTTTTTTTTGAAAGTTACTTCTTATAGTTATTAGCAGTGCATTAGGCACAAGCTGTTGAGTTCTGCATGAACTACTCAGCCCAGTTTCTGAACAGCTAGGATCTGGACAAGTGGAATGCACTTTTAATTCAAATTTAGATGTAACCAAAAAGCCAAAGACAAAGTGCAATAAAGGACATTCATAGAACTCTTCTTAAACTGACAATTTTAATACAGTTTTATTTATCCTCTCAGTATATAAAAGGTACAAAGACTCCTATATGTAGGTGTTACCAGCTTTCATCAAATATCCTTTTTATTCTGTGTTAGGAAAGATGGGTCAGTTTTGACCTTTTCACAGTTCTTGTTAGGATCTATTTTTCTGCCAACTTTGGCACCACTGATGCCCAGTTTATTATCAGTAGTCAAAAGGGACAACAGAATGTTTCTAGCTCTATTTTATTTATAATAATTTCAAGCCTACAATTTAACACTTTTTTTCACAACACATTGATTTTAAAACTGATTGAATGTCAGTGTTTTACTTAGGTAACAAAGATAATGTTTGGGGTTTGTTTGGGTTTCTTTTGGGGGGTGGTTGTGCTTGTGGGTTTTTTGTTTGCTTGTTTTTGGTTTTTTGTTTGACTTTTTTGGTTTTGTTTTTTAATATACAAAGCTATTACTGTTTCCTAACTTTAATTAAACATGTGCGTTACTTGCTTACATAGTGCAAGTTACTGTATTGTCAACTACCCTTGCTACCCTTGTATTGTTTGCATTGTCCTATGGCACAGTAACTCCACATTACTATATTGGTTCATTGTTTAATCATTATCCTTCTTGATGTCATTCATGTTTGGGTAGAGGAGCATATCACTTTCAGGATCCACATGTTACAGTGTGCATCAGCAGAGACAGAGTTACTGTAAGCTGGCTCTGTCACAAGCACAACTTGATGGTTGATATTTTTTTTTAATTAGTATGCACTTTTTTTTTGTTATGAATTCAAGGCTAAAGTCAATGCCTAATGGACTGGTCAACAGAAAAAGTAGTGTAAAGTAATGCTTATTTTTGTCCTTTTCCTGTCCAGCAATAGCAATCCTAACAGCAGGCTGGCTCTGTCCACATTTTTCTTGTTACAGAACTGTCTGTAAGAGATTGAAAGGTGTCTTTTGTGTCACTTGGCCTACCCTGCTATGCAGTGTACTTATTTTCTTTGTGAAATCCTTTCTTGAGTCATATGCTGAGGTTTTGTTGCTACCTGGAGATGTTATTTCATAAAACATGAGTTTAAGTTTTGTGTGTGCCTTGTGTTGAGATGATCCTCATGAAACAGTTAGGATGTATGTGTGGATTAGCTTTGCATGGACAGAGAATGGTAGGAACAAGGCTGGCCCAAAGTGTTAATTCTCTCCAGGTAAAAGACAAGGTAATCTGCTGATCTCCATGAAAGAAAACACACGAAAAGGTCATGAGGCTGAAAAAAGTGGCTTTGAATACATACATTTGTTAAATGTACTGTATCCCTCAATATGAAGGCAGATAAAATGAATAATGTGGAATGCTGAAAGAAGATAAGCATTTTTGTTAGGTCAATAGGTCATTCAACATCTGGCAGAGTAAAGTTTACTACTACATGGAAAGTCTTATTAATTCTCAAGGGTCCCATTAATTCTTACAGAACTAGGAAAGTGCTAATATCGTAGCTAGAAAACTGTTACTATGTAGCACCTGGTTTGAATTGCTTTAAATTGCATGTGTATTTCAGAACTTTGGGTCCAGGTTTCTCAAAGCAGAAACTTCCTTCTTCAGTTAGAAGCCTAACCTTGTAACTTGGAGCCCTTATCATGGGCAAAAGAAAATGCTCTTCTGCTTCAGTGAGAAGCTTTGTTTTGCTCCAGATTGTTTCAGGATTTAAACTAACTAGTTGTTGTGAAACTGAAGGAAATTACTGCAAAAAAAAAACAAGCAAACAAAAAAATCCCTCAAGTTACTTATTTTACAAGTGATCCCAAACAGAATTACTTCCTTAAATGGATAAAAGCTCTGCAGCAGCATACAGAATGAACGGCAGGAGCACAGTTTAAAGAAGCAGGTAACCATGACCCATTCTCTAAATTCTTTGCCCTGAAAATGTGAGATCACCAGTGATCTTTCTGCTGCAGTATGACACATGTGTCACAGCTGCAGTACTTGAGGATGCTATCTTATTTTACATTTCTCTCCTTACACTGGACAAATATATTCTTCAACTCAAACTATCTCAGAAGCTACAAAAAGGCATATTTTAGGTTTCAAATGTAGCATATTATTTAAAAGGAATACAGTTGTGAGCATTTGCTTTGCTTTGACATTTTTAAAGAACAGCTGACCTAGAAATTGATCCAGTGGAGATGATACTGAATAGTTTCTAACACATTTTCCTTTTACAGTTTGTGGCACTGCTGAGGAGGATTTTTCTGCATGTTACTGTATTTGACCTAACACAGATACTGCCATGTAAGACATAAGTCCTTTATGAGCACACTTGTCATCTCTGTGAATACTCTGAAAGAGGACTGGGTGATTTTAGAAGGGCCGTTAGTCAGAGATACATTTTAGCAATTATAGAAGTTTATTTAATCAACAGCCCTTCTTGTTAGCAGGCTAGGAAATTCTGTACCTCATTATAATAATTTACAAACACAACCAGCAATTCCCCTTCCTCTTTACTTAGCTTAAGTAGTCAAAGTTGGGTTTGAATTTGAGGTTAAGGTAAAGTCCATACCTTCCAGTTTGTGCAGATATTATTCAACATGCCTAAATGCTAAATAGAAAAAGTAAATAGATTGTATCATGTTTGAATGTGCAACTAACATTTGCAGTGTATATATCAACAAAAAAGTAATTTTCAGTGTTACATTCCCATAATGAGGGACAATCCAATATCAAATAAAATGCACGCTTTAAGTTACTGCTTAAGTACGGTTCTACATCAAATATTGACTCTGAGGACAGTAACTTGAGCTTTCCTTTTTATCTGTCTCATATAGACATTTGTCTGAAACCCATGTTGATTAGAAAGAATAAAGATACGTGATTTAATTAGTGGACCTGAAACTTAGCTTGAAATCTAGAAATAGTCCGTGATCTTGCACTGAAAGTCTGCAAAACAAGATGCCTTTGGTTATACTCTAGTCATGGTAGCTGTCTTATGTCTGATTTCCTTCAGTGAATTTCTGCATGTGGAGTTATCAAAGATTACGAGTTGTGCTGAAAAATATTAATTTTTTTCTTCTGCAGCTAACAACAACAACAAATATAATTAAAAGCTCACTGTAGTCTTAAAGTCATTATCATTAACACATATCACTTGTGACAGCTACGCACATTTGTGTCTTCAAGGCAGCAAAGTAATTACACCAATCTTATCACAGCTGTATGCTAAAATATTCGTCTACACATAGCTTTAGTGAAAGGAAGTTTGGTATTACTTATATAGAACACTTCATTCATAACTGTATAATAAAACAGCCATGTTATGCAACAGATTTTTGCAGTGAGAATCACAATTTCCTTACATGTAAACTTACTTGACCAGAACGTTCATATTTAAATAACTGATTTCAGTAAATCCTTTCTCAAACCCTATAATGAATGCTAGATTAGTGTTCAATTACTTGATGTATAGCATGTGGCACCGTAGCGGTTCTTTATTTATATTGTTTTCTCACCTAATACAAATAGTCAATATTGAGGGCTCTGTATCCATTTTGTTGTCCCAGGAATTAAAATAGTTATAGCAGAAACAATTCATCAGTTGGCTGCTGCTGCCATTTAATGAAATGTACTGGGTTTTATTTCAAACTGACTCTTGTTACAACGGTAACTTACTCAGAATGGTTACTTAGCTTACCCTTGGTGGAAGTACCTCATGCAGCTGTTGATTGTTGCTCATTTGCATTTGGGACTTTTATCTGAAATTTTGTTTGGTGTCTCTGTATTTCTTGCCAAAGAGATTGATGGCAGTACATAGCTATAACTTGCTGTATACATATAAGCTGGTTATTTATTTCAAGTAAAGTATCTGTTGTCCTTTCCTTTATATGGCTGTTTTTCCTATGATTTTTCTACTTCTTTACTTCTTAACCTAATTGGGATGCAGATCTTATGCCAAGCTAACTGTTTTAGGACTACTTCAGCAACTCGGGCAACATAAATAGATTGTGTTGCCTGGAGTCCTGTCTGTCTTTATATTGCTTAGAGCTGTGGAAGATCCATGAAGTAGGGTGTGATTAAACAAACTCATTCCAGGTTTGGCAGGTGTGCTTGACTCACATAATGTTATAGGAGGCAGGAGCTCATGCAAGGCTGCTGCACACAAGCTGAAGGTACTGCAAGGGCTTTGTGGTCATGGTTAAAGCCCTTCTCAAAATAACTGCAGGTTCATATCTTCTGATTCACAACTCTCTTGTTCTTGGTTGGATAAGCATAAGGGCAAAATAGATAAATCATTTCCAGAGGCACTCTCAGTCACTTTGTCAGTTATTTTTGGAATTATATGTCCCTAAAGGTATACGAATATATATATATATATATATATATATATATATATATATATATATATATATATATATATATATATATAAGAGCCTGTTTAGTTTCTCTGGAGTGGTCCTTTACTCCCTGAAAGTGCAGTGTTTCTATGTCAATTCATGTGCAATGCACATAAAAAACACTTGATGCACTTTAGTTTTCTTAAGGGCAAGGAATCCACACTTTTCATCTCTAAAATATGCCTGTGCCATTCTGGCGGAAGCTCTATTATAAACTGCTTTACAGTACCTTTCTGGTTTTAAGTCCTGAAATAAGTCTGGTGTTTTAAGTATTGATATTGAAAATATTAAAAATTCACACAAGAATTGTGTATTTTGTCAGAAAAATTTCTGTTGATCAGTACAATTTTATTAGAAACTAAATATTTTCTAAATGTTTGAAATAAAGATCCTCTATAATGATGCGCTATCCCTGGCAGTGTTCAAGGCCAGGTTGGACAGGGCCGTTGGCAACCTGGTCTAGTGGTGGTGCATTGCCTTGCCTCTGTTACACATGCTTGAATTTCTGCAATTTGCTTTTCTTAGCTGTGAAGCTATCACCTTTGAAATCAACACATCTGCCAAAATACAGATATTATGAAAGTAACATAAGTGGAAACTTGCTGCTTAACTAAAGGATTTTGTGGGCTACAGTTAGTTATCTATGCAAATTTGCTTGCAATATAGTAGATTTAGAAAGCAAAGTGTGTTAGATTTAAAAAGTGTGGGGTGAAAACATCGATATAAACCCCATATTTTATATGCGAGTTACCTTTTTTTTTAACCTGTCATATGACAAAGGTTAGCTAAAGAATGTAAATGCCTGGACACAAGTCAACTTCCTAAAATATTAATTGGAAGCCATGTTAAGTTTTAAATCTTCACTGCCATAATGGAGTGTAATCACCTTGAAGTGGCACTCGGACGCAGAAATTCTAGACAATTGAAAGTGTTTTGAGCTAATAAAAATCGATAGCTCTGCAATTCTGAATAAGAAATTGTGCTCTGAAATTTTCTGCTTGCTGACTGTAATCACATGCATAAAAAACATTTGCTCTAGATCATCACTTTTTTCCACTTATTGCAAATACACGTGATTAAGACTGTCATTTATAAATGTGAGCCTAGATTGCTTTTAAGAAATAATTACCTACCTGTGCTTTTACAATTTTCTTTTAGTGTTACAGAATAATTTGTCATTAGGAATAATCAGGCACTGTTCATTTTCTTCAAGTAAGCTGAACATTTGAAGTAAGTGGTAAATGATTTCGTGTTAGGCTACATGAGAAATTCTTCCCGTCCCTCAGCTTCTGTCTTTGCTCACCAGCCCTCTGAAATATATACAAGTGTCCTAATCAGAAAGCGTATAGTTTGTGTGCAGAAATCCACTTAATGTGCTTATCTGCTGCAGTTAAAAATAATAATTTTAAAAAAATAAAGTAAAAGCAGGATCCAACTGAATTATTTTATGCGGTCAAGTATAAAAAAATGCAGCTTGAAAATTGGGTTTCTGTGGCACCCTTATTTGTATCTCCTGGGTGTTATTTTTTTGTTTGCTTTTCAGGAATATTTCAAGACCTAAAAAGATGAGTCACGCAACTTTGTTCAATCCCTTTGGCTTGTGCCTGAACTATGTATCCATTAGACATTTAAGTGATGGGCTTTAACCTCTAAGTCTAATGAGTTACTGCTGTTTAGGGCTGGGATTCAAGGTGGTGATCCAAGCTTATCTTGGTTCAGTTTGCCTCCAAAGAAATCCACAGGAAACTGCTGATATTTGTTTTTGTGGAACTGACAGGGGAATTTGCAATTAAGCCCAGACTTGGGTGGGAGGTAACCAGTACATGAGCAGCATCAAGGAGCAATTTCTCCAGTGGTTGGTCATGACTGTTGTGTTCTTATCCTGTGTTGCTATCACTGCAGTGACTCTCTGACTAGTGGCAAACTCTGAAATCCAGAGTCAGGACTATGGACCATACTAAGGATATGGATGATACAAAGCTCAAATTAATGTATTAGCTTAATGCATAGTACTCAGACATCTTTCTCAAGCCTAGCACTGTTGGATTTTGGTTTTGGTGGGGTGTTTTTTTAAATGACAGTGATTTTTGTTATTGTTTTGAATATGTGTACCAGAACCTGATTTCATAGATCATTTTACATTTTAATGGATCCACTCAGACTCAAGAGTGTCTGTTAATCATCATGTAGGAACTGAACAGATTTTCATGTCTGCCACTTACCGAAAAAAATTACTGTGGAAACTAGGTATGTAGTGATGCAAACCTGACCTGGGAGTCTGTGTCTAGCAACAGGTCAAGATGTGTTAAGGAAGTAAGGAAGAGTATTTTTGTTGGATAGTTTTCTTAATGTAACTTTAATTTATGTTTTTGTCCTATCTCAGAATGACTAAGAAAAAGGTCATGGTTAAGCTCAAAATTAATTTTCTTACCTGATTAAACAAGTTATCATTTTGGCTTAAATTATAAAGGATTTGAAATTTCTTATATGATTAACCATGATCTGTACTTTTAATATTGTGATAAAGGGGAAAGAGAGTTTATAATTGAATAATAGTCACATCTCCATGATATGCATTGCCACAGAGCAAATGTTTGTAGGAAAGGTATAGTTAAAGTTACCATCAGGGTTGTATATTCAAATCTGTTATGATGTGTATGCATCCAGTAAGTTCTTCAAGCTAAAATCATGTTTGCCATCCCTAGCTTATGATCTGAATGATCAGGCAAGTGCAGACAAAGGTAAGTCAGTAAAGAAAGTTTTTTTTCAGCTGTTCCCCATGCTCCCAGAATGTCCATTCTCCCTGCAGTAATTACCCAGAGCTGACTTCCAGGGGCTGTGCATTCACTGTCTCCAAGATCTGGGCTGACTTCTAAAGTAACCTTGACTGAGGTGCACTCTGCAATGTGTGCAAAACTTCTCCATTCATTGGGGGCCTTGATCTTTACTCCATGGTTCCTTAAAATATCTTTCTTCATTCTCTGTTATACTATGTTTCCAGGGTAGGAACTCAGGGGATACATAGAAAAAGCCACAGCATTCTACAACTAGGCATACTGTTTTGAAGAGCGGGAAGCCAGAGCTTGGGGGAGAATGAGACAGAGAATGTATGTTTAAAGTTTTGACACAGCTCAAAGTTAGGTATCTAGGCTTCCCATACAGCATAGGGATAATTAATTTTCATGTATGTGCTGGTTTCAAGATTGCAAGTTTGGATTTTGGAAACCTAAAATGGAAGTCAAGGTTTGAACATTCAAGACATTAATTTATTACATCACTTAGTAAATCTTTAGAAGCAGCAGTATCCTGGAGTTACAATAATTCATTATTGAGAATATTGTCACCAGTTTTGTCTACATCCTAGTATCCTAGTAAAAAATATTTAGTCCTATATAGAAGTAAGCTTCTCTTCACCAAGTGATTTTACCATGTGCAAACTTTACGTGAAATCTAAGCATGTGCTCCAGATTCTTCATGTGCTTCCTTGATAATTTCTTAAACTGTTATTTGGTCTATTGCTGAAACTTCACTTCAGTGATGCCTGAGATATCCTCACATATATATGATGTTCACTGAGTTAAAAGCTGCTCTGCTCTGTGGAGCAGCCTGTAAAAGTCCGAGCCACACTTTCCTTAGGGGCTCCTGAAACATGCCTTTGCCTCCATATGTCTTTGGACATTAGAATGACAGAAGAGCAGGGATGAACTAAGTGCAGATGAAAGCTCAAATGCTCTAGCTCCTGTGACTGGTACTGTGGAATGCACTGTAAATTACCTTTGAAAAAAAATTAAATTTCAGGGTAGCAAATCGATACTTTCAGTTAAGTCAGGCATCTTCTGGCTGAGTGACAAGTGTTAGGGCCATACATGAATAATCCTTTTCATGAGCGATTTCTAGGGCACATTGGAGTGATTACTTTTAAATTCAGTATATAATTATCAGTTGGATGCTACTGGAATTATTATTTCTCCACAGAACACAGGGGACAAATACTTTGTCCAAGAACGTACCTATGATTCAGTAATATTAAAACAGTGCATTGAGTCTATAGGAGACTGGTAATATATGAGGACTGGTGTGTCTGTATATACATATATAGGTACATTTGTACGTATGGATTTAAGACTTTGTCAGTGGGTAACAGCAGAAATATACCTATTAAGAAAAAGTGTTGTGTTCATTTAACACAAAAGGTACAAAGACAAGAATGGGAGGAGAATAAAAATTTAAGAGGAATCATTGGGTAGGAGCAAATATGTGAAGTAGGAGAAAATGAAGGAGCTCAGGACAGAAGTTAAATCAAGCAGGCTTCAGAGTCTTTCACAGTAAAAGCTTCAAATGAATGCAAAATAGGAAGGTTGGGGGGAATACTAGTTGTGAGGAGACATGGTCTGAAAAGCTGGAGAAGGGATGCTTACAGAGAAATTTTGCTGGAAGCTAGGACAGTGCTATGTTTGCACCAAATTCCACATTTGTGCCTGGAACTAAAACTGATAAAATGTGAAGTGTTGTGAAAATTACTAGGCAAGTAAACCAGACAAGTTTTTGTTTATTTAATAGCAACAAGGCTCAAAAAGCTGTGTTTAAAGTTCAATATGTTGTGTATAAGATGCATGAGATTAGTGTCTTGTTTCTTATAGATGTGCGTTATTTCTGTCTTCCTTATATCGTGATGTTTCAAAGACAAGTAATACATATTGCTCAGGGGACACTGGAAAAACTAACAGTGATATAGAGACCTTCCTTGAGACTTAAGTGCTAATACAGAGTATTTGGAAAAATCAATGGAGCTTGTCCAGGATATCAGTGAGTGTCTCATCTGTATGATATCCTCCAGTGCTCTTTGAAAAGACGGAGCAAGTGCTTGGTATCTAAAGGGCAGCTGATATTTTTGAATAGGAGGAATGAAATGACTTTGCCGTTGTAAGATTTCCAGTTACCTGCAAAATATCTTGCATTAAAATTCTATTTTTAAAACCAATTTTTTACTTATGCTATTTATGAAATTTCAAAGAAGTGAAATTATTTTTTTCTCTTTTTTTGTAGTTTTTTTTGCTTATTGTTTTCTTTTTTTAAATTTTCTTGTGTTTTGTAGGGTTGTTGTTTTTTTTTCAACTTTGGCCGTTCAATTTGTTCTTATAGGGGGTGATATGCAATCCTTTACTTATCTCCATTACTGAGGGTTTCGGTGGGGTTTTCTTAATTAGCTTCACCAATCTAGAAAATGGAACCAGAAAAGCAGGTATTAATCTATGTAGCTCTCAAGTTGCTGTTTTTATTTTGAAGCAGGACTAACATCCATTTGTGTGAGTTTTTTCTTATTGGTCTGTATTCTAGGAAAAAATGAATCACACACACACATACACTTCCATTTCTTTCTTCTTTGACTTGTGAGAAAGTCACAAAGAGCTGCTATTCTTCATCTAATTTTTTTTGGGTTTCTTTCAGATGCAACTGAGGCAAATACTTCTGCAAGAGGCTACTTCAGTTTCTGTAGCTTCTTTCATACATGTCATGGGTTCAGCCGTGGCAGTCATTTTTCTCCTTGTAGCTGGTGCAGTGCTGTGTTTTGAGCTCTGGGCTGGGAACAGTTGCTGATAGCAAGTATGTTTTGAGGGTGTTTTTGTTCAAGGCCTTTTCTGAGCACGTGCTCTGCCTGGGAGGAGGGGAGGCCGGGAGGAAGGAGAGACAGGACACCTGACCCAGGCTAGCCCATGAGGTATTCCATACCATAGCACGTGATGCCCAGGATGCAACTGGGAGAGAGAGCTGGAGGGGTGGAGCGGTGGGGAAAATGGAGGAGGGAGCACGCGGTGCTCGGCCGGGCAGGTTGGAGTGAGTTATGGGTCAGTGGCTGGTGGGGTGCTGTGTTCTTTTCGCTTGTTACTGGCTTTATTGTTATTATTTGTAGTGGTAATGGCAGTAGTGATTTTGTGTTATGCCTTAGCTATTAAACCGTTCTTATCTCAATCTGTGGGGGCTATATTCTTTGAATTCTCCTTCCTAACTCTCCAGGAGTTGGGGGACTTGGTTTAAACCACGACAATACACTAAAAGATAGGCTCTTGTGTAAGCATTTTCTTGAGCTGTTTTCAGTATAATAATATGTATTCCAGTCCTCAGATTCTGCACTTAAACAGAGGATTACCAAATGTGTTTGATCTAGTTTAAGTTTTTAAAAAGAGATCATTGAGTTTATATTGTTTCAGTTATTACTGATAAACAATATTTTCTGTTGGGCCCCGCAGAACAGATGAGAGGCTTTTATATCTGCAAACAGGTCATAAGCTATTTGTATCACACTGATAATTACTCTAGGAAACTTTGCTTACAAAAATGGAAAAGACAGAATTCATAAAGGAAATGTTGCTAGACTGCACTTCTTAAAAGAGTTTGAGATTTATTTTTTTTTTCTCATAGTAATTCAATTTTTGGCAAACTAACCTCGTTCATCAGTTCTCTGCTCTGGGAGCCCTTTATCCTGTGTTACTGCAAAGAGAAACAGATTTATTTTACTTTATATTCACAACCACGTATCTCTGTCAGATTGTATGCAAATGAATGAATCAAGGGCTCACTCCCAGCCCTCTGGAATAAATTGAGTATGATTGACTAAAAAAGGTTGGATTGAGTTTAAAAAATGATAACTTGTAGAGCTAGTTATCTTGGATTGTTTTAATATATGTTTTTTTGACAACCGAGTCATTTTGTGTTATTTTTAGGATGAACAGTGTGGACACAGGAAAGAAAGAGGTTGGATCAAATGATGGAAGAGAACTGGGTATCTAATTAAAATAATCAAGACAAAGGTGTTTTACTTCAAAATGCCCTTTAAAATTCCAAAACCTTCAAAGTGTTTAATTTTCTTCTCTTATCTGCAACCCCACCATTTTTTTCAGTTTTATTTATTTTTATTATTACTGTGCCCATGTAATTTTAGTTGTAGCTGTTTATGATTTGGTATTATTGTGTTGAAGGTTTTGTCATCCAGGCACCTTAGAATTGACCTGCTTCAGGAAAGTAAGTATATTAACTTCAATATAAACAAGCACACAAACATGCTTAGGTATGTGTGTTGTAAGAGCTTTGCTAAACTGTGTGTTACATATCCAAAGTGAAAAAAATCTCTGAAGTGCAAAGAAAAAACATTGAAACCAAGCATCCTTTGTTGATATCAGACAATTACATTTTACCTTGCACCACATTGATAAAGTTAAATCTGATAAATACTTAGAAAAATGTCTTAATTTGTGTATTTGTTTCATGAAACATGTATTTTAATTTTTACGTAATCCAACCTCTGTTTGAAGATACAGAAGGCCAAATGGCTTTCTGCTGAATTCAAGCACAAAAGGCTATGGTTATTGTGGTTTAACATCAGCCAGCAACTAAGCATCATGCAGCTGCTCGCTCGCTCCCCCAGTGGAATGAGGAAGATAACCAGAAAGGTAAAAGTGAGAAAACTTGTGGGTTGAGATAAAGACAGGTAAAGCAAAAGCAACATGTGCAAGCAGAGCAAACCAAGGAATTTGTTCACCACTTCCCATGGCCAGGCAGGTGCTCAGCCATTCCCAGGAAAGCAGGACTTCATCAGATGTAACAGTGACTTGGAAAAACAAGCACCCTCACCCTGAACATCCCCGGCTTCCTTTTTCTTCTCTCAGCTTTATAAGTTGAGCACAACATCATATGGCCTGGGATCTCCCTTGGGTCAGTTGGGGTCAGATGTCCAAGCTGTGTCCCCTCCCAAGTCCTTGTGCACCCCCAGCCTATGCACTGATAGAGTGAGGAGCAGAAAAACCCTTGACTGTGCAAGCACTACTTGGGGTAAGAAAAACATTTACCAACACTGTTTCCAGCAGAAATCCGAAACAAAGCCCCAACCCAGCTACTAGGAAAGAAATAAACCCTATCCCAGCCAAAACCAGCACAGATATCCTGAGCAGTGAATACACACAGAATATGAGAATTCTCAAATATCATTTCTGTCAGTTTTGTGAGATTCCATTACACAAGTGACATGTCAACAGAACTTGTACTTTTCTTAACACTAAGATGCTGCATTCTCTGTCATGCTTTATTAATGGCTTCATATTTTATGTGAATTAATTAAATAGTAGCTAGTCCTAGCCATGCTCATCTTAGCAATTAAAACAAAAAAAATCAGCAATTACTGAGAATATATGTTGAAGCATCTAACTTGGCAAACATAAGCAACTTTTTTTAACATCTTGAAAACACTGATACATGTTCATGCCTGTGATCCATGTTGAGTCCTTTCAAATGTCTTATTTGAGCATCATGAAAGTGAACATATTGAACTTAACAAGTGCCACCATGCCAGAATATTCATCTTACACAGCCTTGATTTACAAGCAGGTACACCTTGAGGCTTGTGTGTTCTACAAATCCTACATGATCATGACATATATGTCAGGATTTAAGTTCTGCAGTGCTGCCACCTTACTTGAGATATTCAGCCCTTTTTCTGATTTGTCTAACTTTGAAGAGCACTCATGCGAAGAACAGCATTACGTTTGTACTTTATCTCCCTCCAATATTTTTACAATTGCAGTTGATATTAGTTATGCCATCTCCAAAATAGCCCCTATTTTAGTATAGCCCAGATCTTTAAATAAAAATGCCTGGTTTCAGCAATTCTTATTAGTTTATGTGGATTTTTTTGTCCAACGAATATACTTTACATGGGCTCCATTTTTTCATCCTTTTTAGAAGCTAAATGTTAAGCTTGTTCTGTTAAAATAATGTAATTCTGGAAGTCAAAGATACAGAAGCATTTGGCATTCTCTGACCTACTTTTAATTAGAAAATCCCCTTTGAAGTCTCTGTTATCAAAGAAAATGATATTTTATATTATCTTACCTCCATCCATAAATTTCAGTAATGATCAATAGAGGAAAACTGCAAAAAAGTAACTTAGGGGATCCTTCCAGCACCCCCCTAAGAAGTATCCCCTTTTAGTCCAGTGCTGTAGGAAATGTTAAAATGAAGAGGCAACTGCCATAAAAATGGGAAATTGAACTATTTGCAGGCTTATTGAACCTCTCAATATTAACTGTAAAAAATAAAAAATATAAATAAAACCCTTTTAAATAACATTTATGTGATACAAATCCTGCTCCCTTTCCCCCCACCCTATGAAGCTTAGGCACGTGTTACTAAGGAAACGCATGTAACACATTAACCCAAGAATTTTCTGAACTTTAAATTGAATAGTGTAATGCAACAATTGTAAGTAGTCCAGATACCATGACAAGTTAATGAGAAAGAACACATCTAGCAAAAAATATTTCATTAACTTAGTTTCTGCAGCTTTTTCAGGTGCTGTGCTTACCCTTCTCCAGCTTCTCTGGGCCATGAGGTTGGAGATTTCTTGCTGGTAGACAGCAAATTTGGAACACAAGAAGTCCTTCACCATGGTGAAATCAAGGAATTGTTTTTCCTGCCTTCAGGATCCAGTGGGGGTAATTATTTTTCATGTTCACTAACATGCTTTTATACTCCCCTTTTTTTTCATTGGACCACAACTCTATGCAACATCTAAATTTACTATATGCTGCCTTGCACTTATGCTAGATATGGTTTCTTTGTTGTCCCTAAAACCGTGTGTGTCCAGGTCTAGGTATGTTTGTCTTTGGGTGACTCTGGGGAGCTGTTTGTAGATGTGAGATCTCCCATGCTAGTACTCCTCTGTGCCGTGCCCTGCCCTGTGTCCCCATGTTCGGAGGCTGCTTCATTTTTTTCTCTGAACTGCATCTATTAGAGATTTAAGTATCCCACAGTATGCAGAATAACTGTTACTCCTGTCTGTGCAATCTGTGGTTGTACTGTACAAAGATAAACACAAGTAGTGCGAATTAGCCTGGCTAGTGGGAGAAATTGCTGTTGCAGCTCAGCCAAGTAAAGCAAAGCTATAGGTCAAGAGAGTTTCAGACAGAGCAGATCTGACAAACCTCAGTCCTGAGGCCTCACAAATTCAGTATGAAGCTTTTAGCCTGTTTCTAGCTACTGCAAGAGTGTACTGAGGGGGTGTGATTGTAAGCTATGTTACCTTATTTGTATTTGGCTCTGGCTTTATTCCTTGTATTTGCTGGAGGTTTTGTAACTGAGGAGAACTAACTATTAGCAGTAGAAACTGCATTAAATGACATTTTTTGTGAAGTTGAAATCACAATTAATTCCATTAATTCCATGTTTGGAATTGTTTAAGCAATCTCACTTCTGAAGTTATCTTCTTGCTTCATATTTATACTGGGAAACTGGAAGAATTCAGAAAAGAAATATGAAGATAACTTAGTCCTGAAGTTTGGCAAAGATAACATTTATGATGTCTGTGCTACCTGTCTCCTGCTTGCTGTTTTATGACTATAGAGGTATTGAAGGTAGCAAAGTATCATTGGGGGAAGGTTGTAGATAGTGAAAAACATCTGTTTATGGAAACATCAAATTTTAAAGCCTTTTTTTTTGCATATTTTACTCATTCTTGTTTCACATATTCATAGCCCACCTCCATAGGTGTCATCAGCCTATGCACCAGGCAAAGCTGCATTAAATGTTTGACAGATATTATAATGGGGATGGGAGGGTAGCCGAAAAAGGCTGACTGGAGTTGCTGTAGGCATTATGCTGAGATTGCATTTGCACACTGATTCTGTAGCCAAAGAGAAGAGAAGGCTCACACTCCAGAGCATTCACACGAATGAATTTACAGCACACAAAAATTAACATATGCACAAGGCACAATGCTGAGGTAAGGGGTAATGCTGAATTTTGCAGTCTCAGTGTTGTATGCAAAGAATGAAAAGAGGTAAGACTCTTGAGAGAAGAGGGTGAGCTTAGGCTTGGTGCTTGAATTGTAAGTGTTAATACTATGACTTACCAGTATGTGGTCTTTAAGGTTAAATGTTTAAGTACATGCTCTCTTGGGCTGTCTCTCTCTTTTAATTTTTTTTATCAGTATCTAAAAGACAAAGTACTTTGAAACACCTACCATGGATTGAAAACCATAAATCTGTAAGAATACTTTAAAAGTAACCTGAAGGACTAAAAGTTTTAAAGATCACAATGGTTTTTGTGTGGTTTTAATATCTTGTGTAAAAATGCACAGTATACGACATGAGTTATTAAATTTGGATAATAAGGAATTATTTAAGAGCTAATAAGAATTGAAAAGTAAAATGGATGATCAGACTTAAAACTACGGAAGATTGGAAACATCTTTTGTGTGTCTAGGCTTAAATTGCTGCTTTGACTAAGATAAATTCTAAAATCCCGCAAGTTTTCCAGGGAAAGAAAACAGAAGTTGAAGGCCTCATTGACCTTAGCTTTAATCTAATTATGCCCTTAGGTATATGGTTCTTTGTATTGTTTTGGTTTTAAAAACTGATAAATATTCAGCTGATTTGTAATTAAATAGTGGTTGCTTAAAAAGTAAAATCATAGCTGTGTCTTATTGCAGAGAACATTGCTGATATTGAGATTGCATTATTTACAAGACAGTACTTGGTTTAGGACCAGTGGAAGGAAGCAAATAGCATGAGTCCAGTCATTATATTGGAGTTGCTCTGTTATTCTTAGTCATTAAGCTTTTGTTCTTGAGCACTTCTAACTCATTGACTAAAGTCAACTGGAATGCTTGTATTTACTTTAAGGAAGTTTAAAGCAGAGCTAGAGTCAAAAACACTAAATGTTTTTGTGCAGTCTTTCTTTCAAATGTCACGAGTGATAGTGTCAGTGATACCTGAACAAGAAACCATGTGCCACATAAACTCCCAGATTTTCCCAGAAGCATCAAACAGAAGACATTTGTTTGAGAAGGCTTGTGATCTGGCTCACTTTAAGCTTGTCCTGATTTGGTAGATTGAGTATTTCTGCTGAAGACAACCCCCTTTCTTGAAATATACTGAATTAATGACATTTAGCTTGTTTATTTAAAACTTTGCTTTATATGTTTTGAAATAGCTTCAGTTATGGAAGCAAAAGCTTTTGCTGCTGTAATGTACCTCTTTGGCCTAGGTCTTTACAGTAATTCTACTATTGTTTTCCTAACACTGATTGTAAATGCTTCAGGGCAAACACTTGTGGCCTCTTACTCACACTGAGGCAACCAGAACAGCTGGGGTAATTTGCTGAAAATATTATGACAAATGGTGTTGGTGGGTGCTTCTCTAGTGGGTGAAGTTTATCAGTATGTTAGGGCCAATTTGAAGTTATTAAGATGGCTGGAGATGCAGTATGGTAACTATCTGCGTTCACATTAATGAAAAATCTTTGTCTAAAAGGTTAATCCTGCAAAGTGCTTTTTCACCTATTTCCTGCTATTTGAAAGAAGCAAGGAATGACAAAAGAAGAGTTGGGAGGAGATTGATGGCCTTTTGAGCATGTGCTTAATGGGACATTTGTTTCATACTTGCTTTTTCTTCACAACATCTGTTCACCTACACTCTGTAAATAAACTTCTATGGTACTGCTATCTGTAGCTATCTGCTACTGCTATCTGCTAGCATACTGTAGCTGCACTGTAGCTGTGGTTCAGGTCTCTGTTACAGAGAAGCCTTTACAGCTTACACATGAGAGCTCTGGTTGAGCTCTGTAACAAATTTTTTTCTCTTCATCAGGCATAGAAGGTGATAGCAATATGCACTTTATGAGATCTTTCTGTTAAAATAGATCTTTCTTGTTAAAAAAATGCTGTTCATTTTGGCCAAATGTTGACCAGCAGTCTTGCCCGATATGGTGGTGTTGGCAAACTAACTGAGGGTGCACTTGATGTCCAGATCATTGATAGTGATATGAAAAAGAACTGGCTCAAATACTGAGCCTTGGGGAACACTGCTTGCAACTGGCCACAACCCTGATTTAACACCATTCACCACCACTCTTTGGCCTCTGACATCCAGACAGGTTTTTTACGAAGCTAAGAATCCTCTTATCCCAACCAGGAACAGCCAACTTCCCCAGGAGAATGCTGTAGGTAATGGTGTCAAAGGCTTTACTAAAGTCTAGGTAGACAATGTCCACAGCCTTTCTCTTACCCACTAAACAGGTTGCCTTGTCATAGGAGATCAGGTTAGTCAAGCAGGACCTGCCTTTCATAAACCCTCGCTGACTGGATCTGATCACCTGGTTGTCCTGTACATGCCACTTGATGGCCCTCAAGATGATCTGCTTCATAACCTTCCCTGGCACTGAGGTCAGTCTGACAGGCCTGTACTGAATATGAGTACATAGTTTTATTATCCAAAGTGATGCAATGGGATAACCTTACTTTAAATTTGAAAAGTTAAACGATTTCTTATAAATAAGAAGGTGATGTAATTCCTATTTTCAAAGGGATATATACTGCGCACAATTTACCTACAATATAATAATGAAAATTTGGAGAACAGTATTTTGCTGTTTCAGTGCAGGCATAATTTTACATTTTTGCATCCTCTTTTACCTTCTTAAGGTGTTTAGAATACTAGCCTTTTAACTTGTGGCTCTTCTGTTGTCTTTGCATTTTTAAGACAGATCAGCTCAAACTGAAGCAGCTCAAAGGCCTGGGTTCTGCTGTTTTTACTGAGCACATGAAACACTGGAAGACCGTGCATGTTCTTTCCATGAAATAAGAAATGGAAAAATGAAGTTTAGATTGAGTATACACTATTTAAGCTAAGTTAATGTTTTTTTTAATAACAGAGGAGCTAAGGTTTATTCTCTATTGTTGATAAATGATCAAAAAAGTTTCTCATTGAAGTGTGACAGTGCTTTATAGTGCCTGTACATAAAGCCTCCATGGTTATTATACAGAAACAAAAAGGCAAATGACAGTTGGTGTCAACACTAAACAGCTTAGGGAAAACTATTTTCTCAATACGTATGTAATTTAATTGAAATGCAATATTTCATGAATATTAGAAAGTGAGGCTTTATTAAAGATGGCAAGGAAAGTGAAAGCATGACTCTTTAGAGTAACAAGCAGCACAAATTTATTCATTCAATACATCACTGAATTATTTAAAACTCAGCTTAAGCACAAGGTCATGGAATAATTTTGGCAAGTACGTACTTTTGCATGATGCATTTCCATAATTCTACTGCATCTATAAAGTTAATCACAGCTTTGGCATGCAAGCCTGCTTCGTGTACTAAGCTGAGCCAGAAAAAGGCTCTGAATTAAAATCTAGGAACAAACCAAACTATAAATGATTTGTGATAGTTTAGAGCAGATGTGAGCTCCATAATGCTAGCAATTCTTACAAATATTTCATTTACTAATATCCTGTATTTACTTGCAGTACATATTTACAAGTGAAAACATGTCACTGGAGTGGAGACACATCAAAATTTATGTGTGCACACACATACATTTAGTTGTCATGAGACTTCTTGAGGACACAGTCTTTCTGTAAGGACTGAGAGCTGATGAAAAACAGAGAAGAGAGTGGTTGAGCTACCACTGGAAAATATCCATGGAAATGGAGCTGAGGTCATAAGATGAGAACTAGTATTCAGCTGTCCTGAGTCCAGACTGACTGCTAACAGCTCCCTGCAAACTACTAAACCGGAGAGGCTTAATGCATCTAATTTTCAAAATTGCATTGTCATTTCTAGTCTCCAAAGTAAGACAGAACAATATGTGTGAATTGTGTAAGGCTTAAGGCTTCTTCACAGAGTATATTTAAGATCCTAAGACAAAATTCAGGGTATTTTGAATTTTGCGATAGAGTTTGCACATCCAGGATTTTGCATCCCATTTCTGCATGCCTCCATCAGTTAATAAAGGCATTGTGAGTTTCAGTGAGTTTCAGTAAGTTTCAGTGAACTCCATAATCATGATCAATGAAATACCAGCTTGAAAATAGTCTATACTATTTCTAATATGTTGCTAATTTGTAATAGTTGTTTAGTGATTATTGCTAAAGCTTAAGAGATTGTTTGTACTGCAGTCCTTACCAAATCATTCATGTAATTCAAGTCTAGCTTCTCAGCAACTCGGTTGGATATTGGTACCTCACAGATATGAATTGCAGGTGTGCGCTATCACCTGCAGAGATAGCATAGAAGTTGCCACTACAGAAACCTATGAGATGTGTTGGATATTGCAGCAGAGTTACCTTGATAAATGAGACCCTGAATGCTAGGCAGAGGACCACCTAATAGTACAAACAGTAATCTAGACACAGTGATATCCTTCTCTTTGCATGTTTTTGAATGAAGTGAATGCTAGCAGGGAACTCCTGGGGTTATTTGATATTTCCCCTACACTGCCTTCACAAATACACCCAGAGGAAGCTATGGCTCAACCAGACTTCCAGCAGGAACACAATTTTCATTTGAAGGCTTGGTGGACCTAATTTTCATTTTAGATAATTTGCTCAATTTGTGTATTGTGCAACACAGTATTTTCCAGATTGCCCTTGCAATAGATGTAATTTATCTCAATACGCTCTCAGATGACTGCACAAGTGACATGAACAGTACCACATCTCTGTTTTTAATACAAGTGTATATGCTGAATGTTTTTCTTAAGAATTTATTGATTGTTTTTAACTAAGAATGCAGTATTTAATAATTTTAAAAGATTATTCTGGTTCTATACAGGTTGTTTACAGTTTGGTTCCCTTCCAAAGAAATCTCAGATTTATTTTTCAAAATAAAGAGATTTTAATCTAGCAACCCTGATCTGCTCTACAAGTGGGTCTATATGCATCAATCAGTGAGTTTCTGCTGAAGTAATCCATACAGATAACTTATCCAATCACTATGCTGCCTTTAAGAGAAATTGCTTTATAAATTGTTTTGGACCTCTCTGACTAATAACAAAAATCAATGTGATTTTTATGTTGTATTTGTAGATATTGAAAACTGTATTATAAGTTACAAGAGTGCTAATAGTTATAAATCACTGTAAGTCAATAGTTGAAAGAATTAACATCTTTAAAAGTTGCCGAAAGTTGCCTTTTTTGTTAAATCTTTAAATAGTCTTATTACTGGAGAAAAGGCAAGAAAAATATTAGAAGGTTAAGATGTTTTTAAAGTGTTCATATGGTATAATACGTAGTCATTTCTTCTGCATTTTTGCATGAACTAAGCAATGTCAGTCAAGAAAATAGACACATTAGAGAATAACTAAGTGTTCTATATGCAAAATTCATTATAATAATTCCATATCACTAGAAATTTGCCACCTATTAAAAACTAAAATAGAAACTGCTTGAGTACAGTTAAAAGAATTTGCTGTTTTGTTGGGTGAATTTGTCTGCAGAGAACCTGTTCATATTCATCATTTTCTAATTGCAGTTCTACATAGGACAAGTTACAAAATGGCTTATAACCTCAGAGATTACTATATTTGTGTAAGCAGAGAAGATACATCCCAACGACTTAAAAGGCTTGCTTTCATATTTTAAGGTTGATGCATTACCAGTTTGTCCATGAATTACATATTCATTGCCACAGACCTATTTTCATGTGTCAGTCAGAGTTCCTGCAAGAAGAGGTGTGTTGGATGTCAGTAGCGTGAAAGGTAAGAGCAGCTTATTGGTAAGTCTTGGGGAAATGATGCTTGAAAAACATAGTTTCTCACTGAATCAGGACTGGATTTGGTGGTGTTACTTAGACTTTTGATGTTGGGTTCGTTGAAGCAGGAGTGCACTTATGAGAATCTCCCAGGCAATACAGCTACTGTGCTTTGGCCACTGTGACCTGAATTGGATTCCTTTTGAGTGAAGCTAAGCTAGAAGTCAAGTTTGCTCACTATGACCTTAATTTGATTCAATTTGGATGAAGATAAAACTAGAAGGTAACTCTGTGGCCACATCAGTGGATGGACAGGAGATTCTGGGGCAAAAAAAACCCCTGAGTCTTTGCATTTTTAATTTCTAATTTTAACTTTTAGAACTGAGAAAAACAAGCTATACAGTTGAAACTGAGCACTAGCAGGATTTTCACTAGGAATTAATTGTCTTTAAAATGTCAGAAGTGCAACTGTGTCTATCAGATCTTGGGAACAGTGGAGGTGACCTTCTACCTAAATCTACGATCAGCTTATTGAAGATGATAGCTAAGCACTTTATGTATATCGTTCCACATTATGATGAACAATAATATTCAGTATGATAATAATATTCAGTAAGATAATATCCATGTAATTAGATTCTTTTTCTCCACATCAATCTAATCAAAACATCAGCCCTTCCAAACTGCTTGGCATTGTTGTTTAAAGTACTATGGTCACAATAATTAATCTGTTTATTGTATCATCTCTTACTGGCTTAAGACACATGAATAATAATTACAGAAATTGATTTTTTTTTCTTTAAATATGACTGTACATAAAACTCCACTAAACATTGCAAGAGGAAGCCAACCAGAATTCTGTGGAAGATAAAATGGATCAGTCTTGATCTGTTTTTAACCATATTATATTCTCTGCTTTATTTGTTGACATTTAAAAATACTAATTTGGAGCTTTATGAGAGGACCTCAAACATCTTCTATTTGCCTTCAGCCTAACAGTTTGTTGCTTTCTGTATTCATTTAGCTGTAAAAAACAAGGAAACTAACTCTGATGCAACATTTTGACTCCAGATGTTAGAAAAACATAGCAAATTGTGCCTACCAAACATGCAGAATCTTTGCTGTCACAAGCTATGCACTATCTTAAGACAAGCTCTTTTAACTGTGTTTGTTCTAATGGGAAATCTCCCTGTGTGAAATACGAACTCACTCCTCTAAGTGAGATAACGAGGTTTTATTGAGGGACAAAGTCAATAAAGAAAAAGCAACAGCGCTTGTGCCCATGACCATAGCCAGAGGCATAAGTGATTAGTATTTGTTACAGGTTTATATACTTTCGCTATTGCATTAGTCACATACATATTCATAATTCCCATGTATAGGCAGGGAATATTATAACTAGCTCCAGGAACTTATTATCAGAAGTTTCTTCCTCTTGGTGTATGCTCACTGCTCTCCGGTGATTGTGGGCAGGGGTCTTGAGGATGAAGTAAGCAGTCTTCCTCTTCTGAGTAGGGGTCTTCAAGATCGAGTAAGCAGTCTTCCTCACAGTGTACTTTTCACCTTTGGCACTGTTGGACACCCCAGTAATCACACAACTAGCTGAAACCAGCTATATCTGTAATTCTTCTGATAACTAGCAAAAATTAAAAGCAGTGTGACCTACCTGCAAAATTTATTGCAGGACAGGCAGACAAGGAGTATCCCAAGCTAGCAGATGTTTGGGAGGCTCTGTCTCTAAACTAACTGATAAGTAGAAGGATGGTGTGAAATAACTCATTCATGTTTAGTAGGGCCACTAAATCCTGTTATCTCACCACAGACTTATAACACATTGTTCTTTAAAGCTAAAGATACTTTAGAAGACCAGTGTGAAACGATTAACTCATGTTTAGTGGGGCCACTAAATTCCAGACTTACAACATAAACATTGTTCTCTTTCTACAACATAAGTTAAGCTATAAAGTACTTTACGTTTTCCAGGCACTAGCTTTTCTTATATCAAGTTCCCCCCACACCTCTTTCTTTTACCTTTACAAATTCTTTTGCTGTTTGACTCTAGTTTGCTCAAGAGTTCTGGCCCTTTTTAACTTGTCTAATCTTGTGTTTTTAGCGAGCTTTGTTTCTGTTATTGTAAACTCAGTTATTGTAACTACGGTTATATCCACATAACCACACCTATGATTTGTGAAGGCAAATACATTTATGAGTTTAGCACATCCTACAGAGACAGCTATATGAGAATCTAATCATAAATCATGAAGTATCTGGTTTTATTGCCCTTTTTACCATGAATCTTGCAAGCCAAACAGTTCACAGGAAAGGGACCAAGAAAAGATCTAAGAAGATTATGCTGGTTTTCTAAATTACTCTTTTGGCTATACTTAAGGGAGTATGTTTTATCCTTAAGCAACTGGCTTGATGTCATTCCCTGAAGATTCTGCTGAAGTGATTCTTGTGTGATATAACAGATAATAGTGTTGGGGTTTTGAGATGCCTGTTCTTCTCACCCATAATTTAAGTAGTCTTAGGAGGAGCACAAGCTATGCTATTTTTGTATTTAGTGCAAGCCTCTCTTAAAAGTTGAACCACAAACAGCCCAGCTTCTCTATCTCAGATCATATCCCCAGCGATTTATGCATGTATCTTCCTAACACTAATCCCCACTGAAGCAATTAACCCAGATAACCACCCTCCAGAATCAAAATTGTTTTCTGTTGGCTCCGTTTCTCTCCTTTTCTGAACTCTGCAGGTCCCCAGAGAAGAGCAAGAGACAAAAGACGATGAATAATGGGGCTAGACTCAGAGGAGAAATTATCATTGTCTTTCAGAACCAAAGCTAGGTGGAAAGTTTTCTTTGCTGTTATTTCTACAGAGCTGATCCAGCTATGCTTAGGTACTGGTCATCTGAGTGGGCTATTGATCGCATAGGTCTGAAAAACTACTTTGAAGGGGATATAATGCTAGGGCAAGAGCCACTGTAGGCAGTTTTGATCTCAGACTCCTATAAAATCCATTCCTTTGGTAAAGGAACTTGTAGCCTCTCTGGCCACAGAGTGAAGTTTTTCCCCAGAAAGGTTGTATTTATTAAGATTCCTTCATGCACTTTTACAAGTTAAACTTAAAAATGGACCAAAAATGAGCTTTTATTGTATAAAATGCAATGTAATTCTCAGGCTGTCCACATTTTAAGTATGACATCTAAGGTGTAAATGCATGTATATTTAGTTCTGCAACAAAATCTAACACATTAGTGAAAACAAGTAATTGATTTCAAGGTCTTGGGCTAACACAGAGTTGTTTCTGCATAGGTTTGTTGTACTTGGTCAAATAAAGAAAAACTACTTATCTTAAGTGCCTTTCCAGACATTCTAAAGCTATGGATATTCCTCTGAGATAAAATATCACAGAAACAGAACAGGGTTAAAGGGTGGTCTTGCTTGTTAGAATGTTATGGAAGATTAAGCTGTGAAAATACTTTCTGTGACCTTGCTTTATGAGTAAAACACTGCTTGTTCCACTGGTGGGTGAAATTGGAAAATGCAAAAGAAAGGAAAATGATAGCTATCAGTTCTTATGAAGTTATATGCCCATTGAAAGCTCTGTGGGACAAATTGTAACCCCATGGTACCCAGATGAAGACTGTTTCAATTCTAATAACCAATATGAATATGAAGATATTATAAATAAAAATCTTCCCACTACAGCAGATTCTCACTTTGGAGACAGTAGACATCCTATTTTTAAAAACTTTTATCATTTGTACCTCAAAGGCCCTAATTCATAGTCTTTGGCTTACTGTTTGTTTTAAAAATAGGTTGTTCTCTCCACTAGCATGCCATTGACACTGCTCCACTCAGCAAGATTTCATTTTCCTGGTAATGATCTGTTTCCTTCTCTAGAGATACATGGCCTCCTTGGCACTGCTAGTCTCTTTCTGTGGCTCCCCATTAGGCACTGCATTGTGCTATCTCTAGACCATGATTGTACTTGGCATATGCTCATTTTATTCCCCATCATATAGATTTTATGTCCTTATAATGTATTAATGCTCTTTATATCTTCACCTTTCTAAATAGCTAAGCTGGCGGATTGTTCTGTGAATCTGTTTACAACTTGCTTCCTTGATGGGAGTTGGATATTCTCAGGAGCCAGATGAAAAGAAAATATGTTTAAATGTCGTGGGCACCCCAGTGATTGCTGCAATACAGTGTAGAAACATAAGGAGATGGAGGTAACATTTACTTCATTTTACATGCAGTTTACATGTCTAGCTCCATTTATGGCGAATGAAGGTGACTGTGTATCTGTATTTTAAGTGGAAATGCTGAACAGATGTATTGCAGGCTCATCATATAATATTCTAATAACCCTGATGTGTAATTGTTTTTAAAGTGACAATTACTCTTTAATGGCTATTGTGTTATGCACAAGATTAGACAAGCCACAGAGGAATAAGCTGTATTTATATAGTGCCAACTGACTATGTGAACAACCACCACAAACCAAAAAAACCCAGATTTTCACAAAATACCCAAATCATCTGCTTTCTGTACTTCTGCTCTATGCAAGAAAGTGAATCAGAGAGAATAATAAAAGGGTATTTGTTTTAAAAAAAAATCTGTTTTCTTCTTTATGTTTAAAATTATGTCTTATCAGAGATGATGCTCCTATTTTATTAACGTTACCTACTATCTTAAAGTGTTACAAATCTCTAAGGTTTTCTGTGTCTCTGTCACCTTAGTGTTGTACTTTTTTAATAAAGTTAATAGAGCTCCAATGCCAATATTTTTATTACAGCTGAAGTAAAGCTCTCCTGCAGAATCAGTGGGTTAAATTTAATTGACCTTCTGACTAGAACTGTTTTTCAGCTCTTTCCTTTTTTAGAAAGGAAAATAGCTGCAAAAAGCTGGAAGATTCATCTGTAAGCTTGGACAGATTTTCTGAGTATCATTTGTTCAGGGCATTATAAATTTATGCTGCCTAATTTACTGTAGATCAGTGTGCAAGATATTTGGCTATATTGTCTTTATCAATAATGGTGCCATTGTCTGTGGTATCTAAATGATATCTGAATCTTCCCACAGGAATTCTAGAAAAAGACCTATCAGCAGCCATAGCAGGGAAAATACAACAATGCCTTTTTTGTTTTTAGAAAATAGTACTTGCAGATGTGCTACAAGTTTGAAAGTACAATATTTTTTAAAAATTTAGTTTCTTTATGAATTTAGATAATCTCTGGGATTACACAAACTAAATGACAGGATTGAATTTGTGAAAAACTTGTTTTTATTCAACAGTTGCCAACAGTTAATGTCCCACAAGTATGATTGTAACAAGAGACCTTGTAAGAAAGAGTCAAGTGACTGACAGCAGCACTGAATCCTGAGGTGTTTCAGGCCAGATATTACACAACCAAGGCAGGGACTGAGCAATTCTTAAACTAGGTTCATCTCATAATGGTTCTGGCCTTTTTGCCCCAGTATGTCCTCAGATACAAAACTGCAGAGTAAAGAATTAGTTTAGACCTGAAGTAAAATTTACTGATAAAGTCTTTTCTAATCCTTTCTTCCTTTCTCTTTAAAGATCTGAAGGTTTGCAGGGACCTCAAGATGATTTTTTTTTGTATTTCAAAGATTTTAACAGAGCAATAGAAAGTTACTCATACAGTATAGCATGAAGATGGAGAAAAAATATGTTATCAGTTATAACATTAGTTATCAAAAGTCTTGAAATAGGTAATTTATTAAAGTGCATTCAGCAGATTGAAAAATAAATTTTACTTCTCACTGAATTTTTGAAAGAATTTGGCATATGGAACAATAATTATTTTGAAATATATTTATAACCTCATTCTTTAAACATTTTAACATTATTTTATAGCATGAAATTAATATATTGGGACAAAAAAAGGGATCTGAGCCCTACTGAGGTAAGACCATGCTTGATCTTGAGAATGTGCTTGAGACATCCATCAATTTCAGTGTTGCAGTCAGCTGGAGAAGTGAGCTGTATGCTGTTTCCTTGAAAAAATCACTGGATTGAGTGAATTCATAGAGCACTGAGTCAGAAGAAACTGTAATTCTTGCCCCAGAAATGGAAGTGTAGAAGCATGATAAGCTATTTTAAAAGAACAGTAAAATAACCACACAATGTGTGTCTAAATAGTTAGCGAAACTGGTACAAATCGTATCTGATTCACACACCCGCAGCATAAGAAGTATGTGGAGCTGTTGCAGTGAGTCCAGAGTAGGCCACAAATATATCAGAGGGCTGGAGCACCTCTGCTATAAAGAGAGGCTGAGGGAGTTGGGCTTGTTCAGCCTAGAGAAGAGAAGGCTCCAGGGAGACGTTTGAGCAGCTTTCAGTACATAAAGGAGCCTACAGGAAATCTGGAGAGGGTCTTTTTACAAGGGGGTGTAGTGATAGGACAAGGGAGAATGCCCTTTAACTGAAATGGGAGATATAAATTAGTTATTAGGAAGAAAATTAAGGTGTTGAGACATTGGCACAGGTTGCCCAGAGAGGCTGTGGCTGCCCCATCCCTGTCAGTGTTCAAGGCCAGGTTGGATGGGGCTTTGAGCAATCTGGTCTAGTGGAAGGTGTCCCCATCCATGGCAGGGGGGTGGAACTCGATAGACTTCCAACCCAAACTATTCTGTTGTTCTATAAACATAGTTGTCTGAACTAGTTAACACTCATTTAATGCTCATCAGCAATTTCTTTTACCTCCAGAGCTACTTAGGAGAACATCTCTGCATGTTCACAAGCTTTACATGGTAAGAATAGTGTCAGTAATTTTATTTTTATTTATTTTGTCTGAAACCAAATAAAAGTGAAAATATATGCAGTCTTTTTATATTTTTTTACAGTGAGAAGCATCAGAAGGAAAGCAGTAGGTAAGGCCCTTGTTTAATATATGGTTGTAAAACACTGAATTCCTGTTTAATTCTGGCATTTGATAAATACTGTAATGGCTATTACTCATTAAAAATCATAATATTGCAGGAAAAATTACTTTGATTAGGAGTTTTTAATAATACATTTGTAAATATGGATATTTTACAGTTTCACTTAAATTCTTTTGAATTATCCAAAAGGCTTCAGGCTCTGTTGTGGAATTATCTGAAATTAAAACTTCTGAAAGTTGTCAACTTATAAAGATATAAAAGTGTTGAAATGTTTTCTTCCCTATTTATATCCAAATTAAACTTTGATATTTTTATGTCATATGCATGCTATTCTAGTTCCTAAATGATCGTTAACTTTCTACACAAGTGTTTCAGAGCTGTCAACTATGAGCTGTTTTAGTGGCAATTAAAACTACCTATCTGTTCAAGTATGTATAAAATGCATGAGAATTCACATAGCTGTGCTTAGTGGGATAGCTTGTTAGAAGCTAGACATGACCAAGAGGAACAGATTTCTGGTGTGATGTTTGACCAGGGGGAACTCTGTTCTTCTCCAAGAAATTACACTCTGCAGTAAACAAAGAGACAATACCAGTAAATAATAGAAGCAGGGAGGAGGAGCTGGGTGCTGTTCTGAGAGCACTTTTTGAGCTAGGAGAAGGGAAAGCAGCACTAGATAGAAGAGGCTGTGTAAAACATTGATGAAAGATGGTGCCAGGTGTTTCCATGCCTCATACCAGGAGGTTTTGGGATGAAAAAAAAATAAAATGAGCCTAGATTTGTTATTTCTTTATTACGGGATAAATTACGGAAGCAGTCACCAACTTAGCTGAACTGTCATTTCAGCTCTGTGCTGAAAAGGAGAGCTGCAAAGAGGAGGTGGTTGCCATTCTCAGTGGAACAGGAACCAAGTGGGAATTGGAATGTTGCCATTCTCAGCTTCTTTCTCCATTTGCTTCCCTACATGCCACTGAAGTACCAGGTGAGTGCCATAAAGACTTGCCCTGCTATTGTCTGATTTTGGAAGGAAGCTTTGAGGCAGGAGAAAAAAAAATACCACTCAAGCTGATTTGCTGCTGCCTGCACTCAACAGGACTGTACCCCCATAGAAGACAAATTGGAATGCTAAATCCTGTCTTCTACAAGCTTCAAAAGGTAGTCTCTTCTGTAAGTTTCAAAAGATAGAGTCTGTATCATACCAATTTAAAATATAGATTAAATCTCTTAATCTGAAGGTGGAAACCCTGTTCAACATAATATGCTAGTGAGACATACCACAGGGAACCCATGAAAGGACTTGGTGGGGAGGCAAAGAGAAATTGATTTTCCTTAGTGGCCAATGCTCAAAATGATAAATCCAAAAGAGGAAAATGCAGAGAAAAAAAAAATAAAAAGGCTTCAAAATCAGAAGAAAACAAGCACTCTGGAAATAACCTGAGGTTGCCTAAGGCAACAATTAAAAACAATCAGACAGAAAGTATTCATGGAAAAGTGAATTAAAACTCTAGTTCACTGAGGCTAATACTGGATTAATCTTATTGCTGAAGTGAGCATCAGAATGCCATCTATATTTTTAGCATCCTTTGAAATTTTACTTCTAAATGAACAAACTTTTCTGAACACATGGGAGGGTAAAAGTCATGTGTGATACGTATCATGTATCAGAACACTACTGTTAAGTAAGACTGCAGAATCAAAATCAGTACAGAAAATACCAGTAAGGTAATGAAATAGGGGCAGCAGCATATTACTTTCTTAAATACCTGTGTAATTTGAAGATCTAAGCTAATCTAGTTTAGACAACTCATGAATTGTTACCTTGTAGTCTGTATGCTTCAGTTCTTACCTCGCATAGTTAAAAAAATCCATAATTGATCAGTAGAGCCATGAAGAAAATTATTTTCCTGTCACGCTAACTTTCCTGTACTTAAAAACTCTTGCCATTCTGTGCCAAAAAATGAAACAAAGCTCTTTCAGTTTTGTCATTCAAAAGTAGATAGCTGTTAACTTTCAGACATTTGGGGATGCCTGAATTTGCATCTTCTTAAAGACAGCTGAAGATTTGAGCAGCTGCTCTGTCAAAGGTGAAACAGTCTTCCAATATGATTACGGGTGCCCAGCATCTGAAGGAAAGCTCTGTAAAGTCAGTCTTGTCCTCTTTCTCAGGAAGTACTCAGCTGTCCAAAGATGACCTTGTCCAGCAGACACACAGTGTTGTCACCAACCACTAAATCAAGAATGAGCCAATTCACAGGAACTGATAGTGGGATGCTATTAGATGATGGCAAAAAAAAAATTCAAATTAACATAATTTTTCCTCATTAGCCAAATATTTTTTCTAATGGAAAAAATACTGAGTTAGCCAGGACATTTAATTCTGGATCTAGTTATGAATTTACAGATTAAACTCTTAGAACTATTGAATATGTGAAAAATGCCAGGTGTTTCAGAAAGACTTGAATGAATGACGGCATAACCAAAAGTGCAACAAGTAAAAGGGAAGATAACAGCTTGCTTTTAGAAAAGTGAGTAAAATGGGGAACTCTTCTTTGCAAAGCAAATTGGCAAATTCCTTTTAAAGGCCACACTCCAGTGAAAGCATAATTTCATCCTCACTTTAATTAAGCTAATCAAGATAATGGGCAATTAATTGCTTAGAACTGAATGGTAGATTGGAGAAAAGTGCTTAAAAATTTAAATAACTGTTTACTATTCAAACAGTAGGATTGTTAGATCTTGGTTTAAGTTTCTAGGACAAAAAAAGTCAAGCCCATCCTACACAATGCAGTCCTTGATCTCCCGATTATATTTTCAGATCAAAAGTTTTGTTGAAGTTAACGATTCTACATCTAGGTGCATGCCCCTGAATCTGTAAATAGAACTTTACCAGTTCCAGAGACCTATCCACTTGAATCCAGCTTTGATCATACTCCTACTAAGCTTATTATTCCTTCTCAAGTTTTAGGAAAAAAATTGCAGTTCAGAATGCTTCTACTGAAATATCAGCATCTTTACCTCCAAAATTTTCATTGTAGGAAGCACAATAAAAATGAATATATATATACAGTATTAAAGAATAAAGCTACTATTTCATCTAAAATAAAATATGGTGAGGCACTGGAGTGGGTTGCCCAAGGAAGTTCTGAATGCTCCATCCCTGGTGGTGTTCAAGGTCAGGTTGGACAGAGCCTTGGGTGACATGGTTTAATGTGAGGTGTCCCTGCCCACGGCAGGGGGGTTGGAACTGAATGATCTTAAGGTCCTTTTCAACCCAAACCATTCTATGATTCTATGATTCTATTTTAAAATTTACTGTCTACTGAATACCATGCAGAACAAACAGGTCTGCTTGAAAGAAAGTTTCAATTTCCTTTTCCAGGAGAATATTTGACATATCTGTTCCCTTCCTAGCACCTGCCAAGCCATGGGTCTGTATGTCATGATGTGAGATTGCATATCTTGTCAAATAACTACAGATCCTGCAGTTCCAAGCTCACCGGAAGACTCAGCCTCTGTACAGTCAACTACAAAGGGACTCTGCCTATGTGAATATAATTGTGTGGTTGAGTCTTAAAATGTTTTTCCCCTCCTGTAAAATATGATTAGTTGATAAACATCTTAAAAAAGGATGAAAGTAGAGGGGGAAAAAAGAAAAAAGTATGGTCTTGAAAAATAATCAAAACAGCTGAAACAAGGATAAAAGACTGCTCATAATGCACAGATATTTGTTTTCCTTTGAAAACAAAGAGTACTTGATGGATTTCAGTCATAAGCAGACTAAAAGTCCAGCTGTGACTTTCTTCAGGAACATGTAAAATGGTATTGTTAGCCAACTTAGAAAACAGCTTGGATTTATTTATTTATTTATTTATTTATTTGGAGGTTTTTTATGTTCACATGAAAATATGTGTTTTAAATTATATTGCAATTTGTAGAAGTTAGAAAACCTGCAGCATAAATGGAGAACATTATCACAATGAAGATATGGTACATCATGAAAAAAAAGTGGCTTAGGTCAGCAAAGAGCTGGGAACTCTCCCAAAAAGGATGCACTGAATTATGGCCTTGAGGTTGTGATGAAAGGCTGCAGAGCCAACACATCCAGGTTTCACTGCCATGGTAGTGAATCTGGACATCTCCAAGCTTGTGTGCTTCATTTTCTTCTGAAGCATCAGGCTGAATTATAAGGGCAGAACAGGTCAATACTATCCCACCCTACCTCTCAGGATGCTTCTGAACCTGGCAGCTGTGAAATGCTTCCATTTTCTGCCATTTACACCTACTCCGTAGACCAAGCAGTTCACAGTCATAAAGGAAATCTATGATAAAAATGGGAATGGATTGTAGTGTTTTCAGGTGAATAGTTTTTAACTGGTTGAGAAATTCTTTGGCAGGAGAGAATGTGTGGGGGCTGCAGAGGCAATGTAGCCAGCATTGCCCAAGCCCATAGCTATGCTTTGAAAATCCCTGGCTGCCTGAGTAATTCCTCTCAGAGCAATCAGAATACTGTAAATTGCTTTTTAGGAGCAGACTTGCTAGTCTGAGATTCAGGGTTTAACCTCTCTGTAAGTTTTGTTGTACCTAAAGGTCTCTGGATATTCAACCTGTTTTTTCTGTCTCACAGGTTTATTATTTATTCGTATTCTTTTTATCTTTTTCCATCTGCATGATGTGGCTGTTACTTGTTACATGTATTAGTACGCATAAAAGTCCTTAAGCTTTTGTATTAAAATGTAATTGTATCCATTCTCTGCTAAGCCACTACATATATGTGTATGTATATGTTAAAAAGAAAATAAAACAGTAGTCTTAGAAGGTAGACTTAATGAAAGAATACAAATATATCGTCTTTAAGATAATGCCATGTGAGATCATAAAATTGATCTGAAAGGGCTGCTGGCAGCCTACTGTTTAAATATATTAGGTTTGTCTCCATTAGATGAAAATGCAGGAGGCTGGATCTGTGTCTGAATGTCAGATTCCCATTCAGCAGCACAGAGACACAGAGTCTGAATGAGTAAACATGCCTATCAAAGATGAGATTATTAAACTAACAATAACAACAAAAAAGCAGCAGCATAAAAATGTCCCCTTGTAATTGCATTTAATGTCAAATCACCACAGTGCTAATGGGGCTGATTATATCAGTGACATCTTGCCCTATGTTGTTATGTTCTTCTGTATCTTGCTGGGTAATGGTTAAAATACCATCATAGGTTATAGTCCTCAAAAGGGCTTTCATGTATTAAAACTAGAGGAAAAAATAGTTTTTATTTTTGTCAAGGTCTGTGTCAGTTCCCGAATGTAGATTATCCTCTGCCACAGTCTGCCCTTTCATTTTTCTTCTTTCCAGTCAGTAGGAGTATATTGTTGTTTGATAAAAACCAGAACAATTTACAAAAATATCTGTTTTGTTTAATTTCCCCTGTGTATAATTCCTAGAAATCTATCCAAAACATTTTATACAGATGTCCTGGGTTCAGCAGCAGCAGTCATTTTTCTCCTTCTTAGTAGCTGCTGCAGTGCTGTGTTTTTGTCTTTCAACCTGGGAACAGCGCTGATAACACCGATGTTTTTAGTTGTTGCTCGGTAATGTTTAGTCTGACCAAGGACTTTCTGAGTCTCATGCTCTGCCAGGGAGGAGGGGAAGCCAGGAGGAAGCAGGGACAGGACACCTGACCCAAACTAGCCAAAGAGGTTTTCCATACCACAGCACATCGTGCCCAGTTCTACCCGCCGATACATACCCAGCCTGACCTGACCAGCAATCTAACCCTTCCAGGTAACTGCCCCCAGTTTATATACTGGAAAGCATGAAAGCCGCACTCCTATTCCAACCTGTAATAATCACAGAGCAGCAACTGCAGTATGATGGCTATAAAGCCGTAAATTATAACATTATAAATGTAATCCTAGTAGTAAGGTAGATGGGAAGAACCAGGAGTTTAGGGAACAAGTGGCTGGGAAACGTATTAGAGAAAGGAAAAGGAAGGGTTGGATTCTGATTGCAGAATGGTGAGAAAGAATGAAAACCTGGAACTTAGATGTTCTGAGTTCCATTCACCCTCTTAATCACAGCTGGTTGTTTTGGATGTAGGTTTTGTACAGTAGAGTAGGGAAGGAAGGATGATTTCCCTGAAGGCAACAGCTGGTGATTGTTCCTAAGTGATGCGATGTGCCGCAGTTTCTGTTACGCTAACAACTTAAGAAGGCTATATTGCATCTATTGTTTCTGCTTTTTTTAATTGCCATTTATGATGCTAGGCATAATTAACACCATTTTCAATCTCATTTGCCTAACTCCTTAAAACTTCTTTTCCCCCTTCAATTGTAGTGGGTTTTTTTCTATTACTTTTCAAGTCAGTTCTTCTTTAGCAACTTTATGTCTGCCTTTCTTGACACACTTGTAGCATATGTTTCCATTCTGTTTTCTTCCTACAGCCACTTTCTTTGTCTGAATCTAACTTCTATGGACACAGAGTAATTTTCAGACAATTTCAAGCTTGCCTCCATTTGTGCATGCATTTTTTTCCTTTTATAAACCTGTATCTATGCAAATCGAGCATTGAGGTGAAAGGGACTAGGTTCATACAAAGGACAATGCCAAAAAAATACTCTTCATTAAAAATTTAATTTTAGGTGTCCAAGTGTTTTCTAAAATTCATGTGTGGTGCTCATACTCCTCTACCCACTACATAGAAAACTCAGAGTTCACAGAAGTCAAGAAGCTCACTGGAGAGCCTTTGAAGATAGTCATAAGGAGGAGACAGCAAAACATCCTCAAAAGACAAAATTCATTCTTTAAGCATGGAGAGGTGCACATACACTTTGGTAATCACCACTGTGAAATTCTTTTGACCTGATACAAGGAATTTGGTTTTATTTCCTTTCTTTTCTCATTGGCAATAAACCAACCAAACGAAAAAATGCCTGTTCTTCTAAACTTTAGCATTCTCTTCAGACTGGGGGGGAGGGAACGTTGGAGGAGACTGGGATGAAGATTAAATGTATTCTCTGCCTATTTAATGGTTCATACAGTAGTTGAAGGTAACTTGGTTTTCAAACCTTGTTGAGATTTAGCAGTGAGGCAGATATCAAGCTGCTCAGTGGTATCAGCAGTATGAAGGTGTATTATCCATATGACCAGTGGCAGAAACATGTAGGTTTGCCTAGTTGAAACTGAATCATGTAGGTTTGCCTAGCTGAAACTTTGACAACTAGTGAATTTTTGGAGTGCCTAATGAAACATTTGTGGGTCCAGTGATTGGCAGTTGGACTAGATAACCATTGTATGTCCTTTCCAACTGAAATAGTCTGTTCTAAAGTAATACAGGAGCTACTGAATAGTCTGTTCAGTAATAGTTGAGACCATAGACCAGATGGAATAGGCATTATGGAGTCAGACTTATTAACACATTTCCTTCAATGTTATTTGTAAATTAGTTTGGGGGTTTTGACTTTTCATTTGTCTGTTTTTTTTTTGTTTTGTTTTTGGTTTTTATTCTGCTTTTTTTGGAGGTTTTAATTGTTTATTTTCCCCTGGTTTTTGTTCATTTGTTTTTTTCCCTCTAAATCTGAAGTTCAGGGTTAGTTTCTGTTTGTCTATGAGTTATGTAATGATGAAATAGAACTCATTCTCCTGTTAAACAGTTCTGGTGGAAGTCTAGTGTCAGTTCTGGGGTTGCTGTACTATGGACATTAAGAGCATCCTTATGTTTTTTTTTTTCCTGTTGATTTTTTTTTTATTCTTTCTTTCTTTTTAGTTGTAGGGTTTCTTTCAGAAAAGGAAAGGAAAGCAAACCAGAAGGGTGTTACAATAGCCTCCTTTCTTGGTACTTAGTGGTTGTTTGAAGTTAAATGTGTGATTTTTTTTTTTCTTTACCCTAAGAGGTCCTCCAGCATGTAGAGTTTGATTTAAGACACAAGAGTTAAATAGCTTGCCTTGCACTCAGTTTGTAGAATAAGTGATCTTGTAAATTGAACCTGGAAGTAATGATTCGTTTTGTGTCATTCAACCTTGGTTTCCAAGAATGAGTCTCAGAAATTCTGTAATCTATCACAGCAGATTTGCTAATACAACATACAGAGGCCCTCAGAGTGGTACCCTTTTTCTTCTTGCAAGCTATAATGCCTGATAAGTTTAAAAAAAAAAGAAAATGGATATTGTGATCTCAATTCTGGTTTTTGTCACCTAAATACTGAGAATAATAAGCAGTCTTAGAAAAAAATTGCTACTTATTTCTACGTGAATACATAAACAGAGGGCACATACTCCAGAACGTATGGTAATCTACATAAACCCAGATCTGTTAAACTGTTATTTCTACCACAGTTACAGCCTAGGCCAATGGCCATTCTCACAAATCATGGCCAGGCAGAGGTTAGGGTTTAGCATGGGCTAAGGACCATTTGCAGTAAGCAAGTTGGATACAACTGTCTCGTTTCAAAGGATAACAGAATTTTAGCTGATGGATTATGTGATTATGCCTATTACCTGTTACCTCATTTACAGCTATTTGCCATACTACCAGAATATGGAAATACTATTATTGACATTGGAATTCTTCCTGTTTGAAGAGCAGTGCATGCACAAAGTCAGAAAAAGGCCAAAGCACAAAATGAAATAAAACTACCAGCACACATGAAAGATAATAAATAATTCTATGAGTGCATTAGCAGCAAAAGGCAAACTAAGGAAAGTGTTGGTCTGCTGCTCAGTGGTCCAGGAAAGCTCTTTAAAAGATAAAGCCAACAAAACTAATAAATATATTCTCATTCTGTTTTCTCCAATTTCTGCAGTTAGACATTCTCAATATGAGTAGCATTAGTACAATTATTATCAACAAACAAATATTTTGTATCAGCCTAAAGAAAGATGGGTTTGGATACTTGAAGAAATTGTGGTTTCAGTGGGCTAAATGAGATAAAATTGATTCAAAGGTTTCAAAAGTATGACTGATACAGTCTCAGAAGCTGTCTATTACTCTAAGGTAACAGGAAAGGTTTCAGAAAACTGGAGAAACAACCTTCTTGCTTTAAGAATGGTAAAATGGAACAGCAAGAAAACTACAGTGCTGTCAATATAGCTTAATTTATGAGAATAATTAAATTCATTATTACCACCTAGGAAAAAAAATGGGATGGTAAGAGTTAACAAGGAATATCAAGAAGTTAAACCTACTACGTATTCTTTTAAGAGAAGGTGACAGGTTGTATGGATACACATAAGAAGTAGATGTTTTTTAAGTTACTTTTTCAACCATGTCTTGGTAAAAGGCTCTCCCAAGAAAGGATGTTCCATGAATTTTCAGAAAATGCATTAAAAGGAATCAGCATGGCTGCTGTTTAGAGTCATCACACTTTGCTCTCCTCCAGCAAACATCTTTCCACTTTATGTGTGGGTTATTTTGCTGTGCTTTTAGTAATGGGAGATGATCCATACACAGTCATTTTGAAACCAGATAGTAAAAATTAATCAAGATTCTAGGCACCTGAGATTATTGGCTTTCGCTTTGATGGTGTATAAGAAGTAAATAAGATTCATTTGTGTCATATTTTTAGATACTTCTTCAGAATTGTGAATACCAAAAGCTTTTTAAAGACAGGTGTCCTTATTCTAACAGCCACGGCTTAGGAAAAATGCATTTTTCATGATCAAATATAAAGTGTTAGCAATAGTACATTTAGTTGCTTAATGATATGCGGGTTTTGATGTAGACATACTAATTTGAAAGTCTTTACCCCTGCATCTGATAACATGAAGGTTTCAGTCACCAGCTAAGTTACTGCTGAGGAGGAATTATACTTTTAAATGTAAAATGTGATGTTGTGAAGACATAATTTACATGGTATCTGCTTCGTAGTTAATCGGAAATTGTTGAAGAAAATTTTCCAAAAGTTCATACAGTTTTCTCAGTAAAGCAGGGCTAAAAGAGGTTTCATACTGTTGATGCTCAAAAGAGTCCTCTTGGTAAAAGAAAAAAATGCATGAAAAAATTTTGAAAGAATTTGACACAGTTTCTCGTAAAAAGCTGTAAAACCAAGATTACGAGCTAAACTGTATTAAGTCCTTAATCTATAAATCACAGTGCTGTTTTCTCTCCCAGGACTAGCAGAAGACTAACCTGCTTTAGTTAATTTAATCTCTAAGGACTGTTATTAACAAGCCACCTTGAATATGGAAACTAAATCTTTTTAAATGCTGATGGTCTGAATAATAGACATCTTGTTATAGTTAATGAGGTGAAATGGTCTCCTAATGTAGCAAGAGCCTCATCTTATAGTCTTGGAGGTAGGCGTTACATTTTAGTCCTGTTCGTGATACTGAAATTTATCTGGTTTCAAATTACTGGGTCTCTAAGAGGTAGAAATGCTCTTGTTTAAGAACTAGAAGAGGAGAATTGCTAGGCTTTCTTTTAATCTTTACAGAAAACTAACCCTCAGCAGATCAGTTGTCAAAATTCTTTAAATCAACTACTGGAATATTTCAGAAAATGAGGACTTATCTTTTCTTTAATGTCCTTTTTTAAAATTAGCTAAAAGTAATAAGCCTTGTTTCTTTGAAGGACTCTTTTGATAGATCCATATATATTTTGATTTAAATATATACACAATAAATTGTGGTAAGTAAATTTAAAATTAATATTTTATAATTGTTTTAGGAAATATTCCTTTAATTGACATTGTTATTGTAGTTGTGTCAGTTCAGAAGGAAGAAAAAATAATCATACATTGTCATTGAATCCATTACCATCCAGTCATTAAATTTACGTTATAAAAGTTAAGTAAATAACATTGTTTCACTGCTGAGGCAATGTGTTCAGCCATTTACACCTGATTTTCATGTAAAAAATCAAATCTGAATCTCAGCATAATTACAGCAGGCTTCTTACTAGTAAATAATATTTCAACATCTCTTGTTATAGACAATGATACCAGATGTAGCATAGAAATATCAATTCAGTGAAAACTTTCATTTCTGAAAAACACTTTTGAAGAGTCCAGTGTGTCCACTCCATTGCTCAGGTGCAATCCCTTGTGTATCAAAACCCTGATAATTCTAGCAGTTACCATAAGATAGCATATAAATATAAAACGTTGCAAATATTTTGCATAGAAATTAAAGAATGGGGAACAAATTGCAGATTGTTTTTTGTAGTTGTCATGGGTTCAGCAGTAGCAGTCATTTTTTCTCCTTCTTGGTAGCTGGTGCAGTGCTGTGTTTTGACTTTCGGGCTGGGAGTGGTTACTGGTGGCTTATACGCTTTGAGTTACTGCTTAAATGTTTGGGTTTGTTCAAGGCCTTTTCTAAGCTCATGCTCTGCCAGGGAGGAGGGGAAGCCGAGAGGAGGGAGAGATAGGGCACCTGGCCTGGGCTAGTTGGGGAGGTATTCCATACCACAGCACGTCATGCTCGGGGAGGTAGCTGGAAGTTGGCCGGAAGGGGGTGGGGGGTTAGCTCTCTTCTGGGTTGGGCTCATTTCGGCGGGTGGTATTGTATTCTCTCTCCTTGTTTATTTCCTCTAACATTGATTTATTAGTGGTAACAGTAGTGATTTGTGTTATACCTTAATTGCTGGATTGGTTTTATCTCAATCCGTGGGAGTTGTATTCCTCCAGTTCTCCTCCCCATCCTTCCTGGAGTGGGGAGGTGGGGGGAAAAAAGGGGTGTGTGGTGCTGCGGGAGACTGAGGTGGGGTTTTAAACCACGACAGTAGTCCAACTGTTTTTATGATAAGTATGTAGTTCTTCAGTTGGTGCCATACAGCAGTGCTCTTCTAGGGGTATTCTGTTCCTGATTAATCTTCCCTGACAAATTATCTATCTTGAGATAAGTAATGTACAATGAGACAGTATGTGATGAGATAATTTTATGACAATGATGTAGCAATTTGAGGATTTTACTTATGTCACTGGAAAAACTATGAATAAGGAAACAGAAAAAGGTAAAAGTCTTTTGCTAAAAACCAAAAAAAAAAACCCCAAAGTAAAACCCTCTTTGAAACAAACCTACCATGTTGCGGTTTTGTAATATAAAAAGATAGTAGAGAAATAGGATACAGACTGCAAAATGAAAGCTTCATGATAATGAATGTTTGATGCTTGTTGTATCAAGCTTCAGCATACCTAATAAGAAAAGATCCCTTTTAGACTTAACAAATTGATAAAAACAATGCAATAATCGTTCTAAATGTTAGCATTTGGAAAATCATTTTTCATGGAAATTCTCTTAAGGTACTGAAAAACAAAACAGTCAACAGTATGTATCTGATTGCCTTGACACCATTTTAATCTCGCAACAGCCTGTACAAAGTAGTTCTTCAGATAATGTTTCTCAGATGTGCTTCTCTGACATTTTTTAAATTAAGCTGAAAACCAATCTTTTTTTGTTGCTGTTAAGCACAGATGAAACAAAGGCTTTAACTGATTTTGCTTTGCCATAGAGTAAACAAAGTTCTGTCCTTAAAGTCCAAAACTCTGGTCAAAACCAAACACAAAATATTGAATTGATTATTGGTCAGCTAATATTGTTTTGAAAATGAAATGATCTTTAAAAGGTCTTCACAGTGAAATCCAAAATTAAACATGGAATTCAATGGATACACCAATATGACACACTGTATTATGCTGTTATGAGTCACTAGACCAGTCTTGAAATATGCATGCAGTTTTTAAGGCTTTTGTCATGCAGTCTCTTCCTTAACTATCTTCGTATTGTGGCTGATCCTCTGCAGCTAAATTATGTATTTATAATTCATAATGTGTGAATAAGCCACAGGAAATTAGAAATAGAGGTATTACGTGCTAGTTTAACTGAATTAATTTTCCTGCCTTCTTGACAAGTTGTTTTTGCTATTGAAGGAACTGAAGGAACTGAACAGCAGATACTGCTCCTAGATAAAACTTCTTAGGGACTGGAAGTGTGCAGGGAAAGAAGAAAATACATTCTTCTCAAGCATTTCACAATCATGTTCTATAATCCAGTCTCCCAGCCCCTGCTTCTGCCCTACACAGGAGAGACTTCTGGCCTTCTTAGTAAGGTAGTTTGTACCAGTAACACCACAATTATTTAAGCTGTATATTCTCACATGATAGAAAAGACATTTAGACCAAGGCCCTGAGCAACTCCCTTTGGGCTACTTAGCCCAAAGCACAGTTCTATTTTATTACATACTCAAGATCTTAGAATGTACCCATGCCATCATCTAATTTGTTTTGCTCATTTGCATTCATAATTTGAATCCCACTGTTATTTTCAGAGATGACTGTTAATTTACTTAGTGACCCTGTATAATTTTGTTAATTTTTTAGCAAAAGAAATAGAGATCCAAGTAGTTTGCTATTGATAAATAAATTGAATAACATATACATTTATAAAGGATAATAGTACCTTTATTTATTAGAAGAGAAAAAATGAGGAATTATACTTTCGATAAAGTAGTGAATATTCTGCTTGCTAGGACTAATTGCGGCTAATAATTGCAAAATTAAATTCTAATACTGTAGTCATTCTGAAGTAATGTTTGTTGATGAAATTTGACATAAATATAACTGAGTGGCATGTATAACCAGTAAGAGTTACATATCTGTCATCCTTGAAAAAGATGTTGATAAGATGTATAAAAGGCGTAACTAAGGTGATTTAGCCAGCCTGATCAAATGTGCTGTTATAAACAAGATTAAATGCAGGAACTGTAATGAAAAACACATGAGGAATTTTTTGTGTTTGTTTGTGTGTTATTTTGTTGTTTTTTTTTTTTAAGATAGCTTTGACTCCTCTTTTCTGCTAAAGTAAACCTAGGATTCCCTGTGAATATGTCAGGTTGATAAAAGAGAGAAAAATAAAATAGAAGCAACTGGTGTTATTTGGATCTTATCTTATTTGAAGAATATCTTGACATTTAATAAATTACTTTTTCTAAAAAACTGTCTTCCTAAAATTGAGGAATATTCCATAGCTGCACCATCTCGCAAGAAATTCTGATGTCACTCTTTGCCCAGGTTTCTAATATGACTAAATCTCTGCCATACAGTTTTCCATCTTTGGTAATGATTACATAGTATTGCAGCTTAATATCAATGTCACTAACATGCTATTCATTCCTTATTGCAGGACTTTAAATATTAAATAAGACAAAATCTAGTATCAGTCCTCACAGAAGTCAGCAAGACCTTTTTCCTTTTTTCAGGTTTTAGTGCTGTTTCTGTTTACAGCCTTTTAGCTAGGTTTCAATATATGTGGTAGTGCTCTTAAGACAATTTGAATTATCAGCCATTGCACTTTTTGTACTGTACCATTATAAAGAAATCTTCAGGAAGAGCAGACTCCGAGAAATAAATGTGCAAAGTCTGTATTTGAAGATTATAACACATTGCCATGCTCAGAGTCACCCCAAGTTTCAAAAACTGTCTGCAGTATACTGTGTGCGTTTGGCATTAGGAGACCCTGAAAACCATATTCCTCTCACCTTTTTGATAGTTTTAATGTAATTAATTTTTAAATCACAAACTGTATTATTTGACCTTAACATGAATTGCTTCTTTCTGTATGATTTAACTTGGTTAAAACCAGGTGTTCCTGAGTCTTCGGTTATTTGTGGAGTGCATCTTATGTTCTGAAATAGTTTTTGGCATTATGGAAACTAATAGTTACTCTTGAATAGAAAACAGAAATTTGACAGAAAATACACTGCTTGTGTTGCAATATTGTGTTTTCAAAGCCCTACTGCAGGTGTAGAAGGGAGGTAAATATTCTGGTATCTTTAAAATTATGTGGAAACTGAGTTGTAAAGAGGTTAAGTCCTTACGACCATTCAGTGAATTATTTACAAAGACAGGATTATCTCTCTAAACACTCTAGCTTTTAATCCAGGCTTTCTCCATTTTGTTCACACTGCTTATGAAGACAATCAGATTAATGTTCAGAGATTAATTAATGACACCTTAAGTCATTTGTCATTTTCTTTTGTGCAGTGTAAAACCAAATCACTCAATATGATCTACTGAATGAAATAGGCATGCTGCAGTTATTGTATCATTAGAAGTTACTACCTTCTCTGCATATTTCAAACATAGATTGGGATGGAATTTGTTGAGCAGGAGTCAAAATAACATGGATTTGTTTGGGTTTGCTTTTTTTTTTTTTAGGAGGTGGCTGCTAAGGATTCCACTGTGATAATGACTATATTTATCAAGAACTGAGAGAACTTTTTAAACAGCTTAAGACGGTTGAGGTTTGAAATCCATGTCTGCCCAGAAGATGAAAGCCACATCTGTCCTGAAGATGAAAATGGAATAGAAACATTAATACATCTCAGTAGTATTCAGCTACTTGGAGAAGATTCAAGATGTCTTTTTGGATTTTAATTTTGTCCAAAGCTGGAAGACCTATGTCTGCATTAACACATGTAAGTGTACAACTACAAGTGGGGTCTTAACATCCTCTGTATTACTTCTGTAATATCTGGGATATTTCCTGAGCCCTCTTAACCAGGACAGATGTGAATGTTCAAAAGATTCTCTTCAGTGTATGCTGTCGGTTTATTTAGGGAATCCTCCTGCCTCATCAGTATCTGCTAGTATAAGTACTGATCTTAGGGTACAGACATGTTAGGAGACACATCTTGTGAACAGATGTTAATTGCAGTGTGAACATCACGTTTTAGGCACTGCTTGGAGTCAGATTTGTACTTGGCTAGACTGACTTCACCCCATTTCAAATCTGGATTTTCCTTCTGTCAGATGCAACAGGTACATAACTTTCATTCTGTATCATGTGCAGCAACCTTTCTGGTTTGTACAAGAATATGTGTTTAGTGCAGAGAATGTGTAAAGGATGAATTATAGTAATTAACATAAAGTCTTTTTTTCATGGTACTTTAATTTGCAGTCTGTGAATTCTAAAGTGGCATAATCAGGTGCTGTAGTGGGAAGAAGCAGTCCTTTTCTGAATTGCTGGAGGGGGGCAGTAGGATTGGGAAGAGGAAACAGCTGATTTGAGTATATTTTATACCTCAATTGGGAGTACAGGAGTACAGGCTTCTCCTCATGTAATGTGCAGCACCACAGCCTCAGTCTTGGCACAACTGTTCAAATAGTTATATGCTGACTTTGCTTGGAGAACTGATGTGGCACAGCCTTTTGTTTTTGAAGCTGTGTGATGTACTCAGTTTCTCTGAAGCTAGCAGTGGTGTGCCAGGAGTCAGCATTAAATTTGATCCTTTATTAATATATGCTGTACAGTTCTGAAACAAGAAGAAAAAAAACCCAATGCTATAGTCATTTGAAGGTGCAAGAAATATAGAAAACATTGTAAATACCAGGTATATTCGAAAAAATAGATTTGAGACTATATTAAATACCTATTTCTTTTTTGAGCTTTATGTGAACTTTTAGCAACACAGTAGCATTGCTGTGTCTTTATTTTATTCTTCCACAAAGTAATGGTTTGATACCTGAAAAAATACAATAGAACATTTTTAATTTGTTTGTTTGTTTGTTTTATGTTGCCGGAAAAATAGAGGCCAATAAAAGTGGGCTGATCGCTATTCAAACCTCCCTTTTTTGCAATGAGATCACATTTTTTGATGAAATAGAAAAATCTACAATCTATCAGAGAAGATCTGATACTAATCATGAGATCATGAAAGCTCTTCTGCGAGATCCAGCCATTAACACTATTGAGGAGCACTCCAAGTCACAAACTGTCCTGGGTTCAGCAGCAGCAGTTATTTTTCTCCTTCTTAGTAGCTGGTGCAGTGCTGTAGTTTTCACTTTCAACCTGGGGACAGTGCTGATAACACCAATGTTTTTAGTTGTTGCTCGGTAATGTTTACTCTGATCAAAGACTTTGTGAGTCTCATCCTCTGCCAGGGAGGAGGGGAAGCTGGGAGGAAGCAGAGACAGGACACCTGACCCAAACTAGCCAAAGAGGTATCCCATACCGCAGCATGTCATGCCCAGTATATAAACTGGGGGTAGTTGCCTTGAAGGTCTAGATCACTGCTCGGGTCAGGCTGGGTATTGGTTAGCAGGTGGTGAGCAATTGTATTCTCTTCCCTTGTTATTTCTGTTATCATTATTATTATTGGTGGTAGCTGTAGTGGTTTTTGTTATACTTTAGTTACTGGACTGTTCTTATCTCAACCCATAGGAGTTACATTCTTTTGATTCTCCTCTCCATCCCTCCGGGAGAGGGGGAAGAAAAGGGGGGAGTGAGAGAGCAACTGCATGATTTACGGCTGAGCTTAAACCATGACACTAACAAAAGCTTTGTTGGTGTCCCATGATTTTTGTAAGGTAACAAAAACTGGTGATGAGCTATAATTGTTCCCTCCTCAGAAACAGTCTTATTGAAAAACACCTTGTTTATAGAAAATTATGGGGTGTGAGTGCATTTTAATTCTGCTTTCAGACGGTGCTTCAGGAGTCTGTCTGAATGTGATGTGGGTGGGAAAGAAAAATTAGTGAGTATTTCATATGTCATTGTCATAAATACCTAAAAATCAGTTGATTGAGAAGCTCTTTGTCTTACACTTGTCCCTTTGCTTATTTTCTCACTGCAGTAGTACTGTCTCCTCAGTGTCTCTAAAATGTGCCAGTTTCAAGTCACTCTGCTTTGTTGTCTAGGGCCCATTGCTTTCCAGGTCACATCTGAAAATCTTGTGTAGCTCTTTAATTTATCTCTTCCTACTCAAGTAATTATTATTATATCTAGAAAATTATATTGAAATAATACTAAGGTCACAAAGTCAAGCACTCAAATTAGAAAACATTAAAATTAAAGTTGCCTGTGCAACCTTCATTTGACTCCCTTGGGCATATGCATTGTAATGGGCTTTAATTACATCATCACAGACTATTTTTTTACATGGGATCCCTGACTCATTCAGACAGGGATGGTACTTCCTTAATTAGGAATATTCAGTATTCCCTTTTCTTGTCCTTGCTCAGTGTGCATGCCTTATTGACTTCAAACTATTCAGACTGCACTCTTTAAGCAGAAATTATTGATTTTTCTATGCTATTTTTTAAAATGGAACTCATTAATATAATGTCATGCATTACTGTATATTCACAAAATCCTCATAAGTTTAAGGGACTTTATTATCTCCATTTTACAGGTGGGTAATGGCCATGCAGAGAAATTAAGTTTAAATACATTCACTCGTTTTTGGTGCCTGGTTTCAGGTATCTGTTACCTCCTATTCTTCAGTGTGCTTGGCACAGTCAAATTCTGTAAACACAGAGGATATGGGCTTGGGTGAATTTCTGTTTCTTCTAAATACTCAGGAATCTGGCTTGGGATCTGTAGTGGAAAAACCTACAAAACAATGATTTAAGAACTAGCGAAGGAAAAGCTTTAAAAAGTCATCACAAAATTTGGAATAAAACACAGGACTGTTAAGAAAAATGCTAACATCTAATCCAGATATGCAGTGCAGATACAGCTGCCTTATTTTTATTTCTGAAGCTACTTCTTCCATTCACTCTGTATTCAACTAAAAGTAAATAGATGGTATAAAGAGTGTATATTATTACATATTATCTGTAAAAGTCTTGTGAATAAGAGTGATTTTCTGAAGTGAAGAAGGGAACATCAATTGACAAGAGCTACGAGTTTAATAACAGATATGTACAGACTAAATTTTAGTTGAGGACATTATCTTAATATTTCTTTTGCTTTAGATTTGATTTTCTGTAGATCTTTTCTGTAGATTCTGTACATACATAGGCTTGTATGTATGCTTGAGGCAGAAGTGTTTATTATATCTGTATTCATTGATTACATTGCTATCAAATAACAGAATAATACATACATTTTGGAGATATATTCAAACAAGAAGAGAAAAGCATTCCATCATTTCTCATAACCAGCTAATCACCAGCACTGGAGTCATTAAACACAACACCGGTCTATCCAGAGCCAATGTAGTGCTAGATGTGTTCAGTCCTGCAAGTGTATCAATTCTTTAGCAGTCACAAACTATGCATGTTGCTAGAAGGATCCACATATCTTGGTTGCTGATGGAGGACATCGTGGTGCCAGGTTTCACTGGGGGTTCTCAAGGGATTCTCACTAATCAGAAGGTTACAGGTATTACTGCCTCAATTGTTCCCCTTGCTTCTCCTTTGTCTGGGTATTAGCTTTCTTCCCCTGCAAACTATCTCGGTTCTCATCCACCAGCTCCTGCTCACTTCCTTCCTCCTCCACAGGATTTCTTCCCATAGATGCCATTTATATTTGTGTTCCTTTCCATGATCAAATTTTTGATTCTTATGAATTGAGCAACATTTTGCTTCATGGTGCTTGGATGCCAGATGACAGTGACAATGCAAGTATGTTGAAATGCCTTTTATTCTCTCACTATGTGTGGGATATGGAAATACTTACTTCAGAAAGATTACCTGATTGAGGACCTTGTCAAATGGGACAATAAGGAAAAATGGGTAAGCTATAGACAAATTGATGGAAACCTAATAGGCAAACATAATAGAGGCAAAAACCAGGAGTGAACCTTGTCAGTCATACTAGTTGATGGGCTATTGCAAAACTGCATGCAAAAGAGGATATTGCAGCCAATAAGCATGGAAACCTGAGGGTTCAAAATGCTGGGTGGGGAAAAGCTCAGCAGGACTAGCTGCCAGTTACATACTTAGCTTTGTTACTGGTTGAACCTGCAAATGGGGAAGCAGCAGCTGCCATGTTTCTCAGCCTGGGCAGACTATGATGTCCCTGAGTGAACCGCTCTGTGCCCCAGATGCTGAGCAAGGAGGGGAGTCCTGGGGTAGGGTTGCTAGAGGATGTATCTGCTCTTAACATCCCTTAATGGAAAGGTTTTCATTTGGCAGAAGTACTTCCAAAGACTAAATTGGGCAGCATGTCATTTTCAAGAATTATAATAATAATCCAACCTGATGCTTGTGCAAGTATAATGAAAAGGTTTCCTTTGATATGCAGCACTAATGATTGCATTTTTTAATAGAAAAGCTTTTTGTACTATTTATTTTCTGGGTTATAATACCTGTACATGGTAATCTTTAAAAAGATTGTATGATTATGAACAAGATTATGAGAAATTTCAAGACAAAATGAATATGTGCTATTCTTCATCTGATTTAAATACAGATTGGATCAAATTCCTATTTAAGATCATAATAGGACTGAGAAAATTTCCATTACACTTACCCGGGCATGGATGCAACTCGAATTTATAAATATCAGTTGTTTCAAGGTTGTGCAGTGTTATGCATAATGTTCTTTACTGTATATTGCTACAACAGAAAAAGATAGTAGAAACACTTCCTCGTGACTGTTGAAAACAATAGGTAAGCTCTCTACTTTCCTACATGCTTTCATATGTAGAATTTTCCCTGTTGTAACACTTGCTCAAAATATTATGGTTTAACATCAAGTTTGGCTTTTGAGTGGTTTTTGTTTTGATTTTTTTCTTCAATAAACATTGAAAATTATCTCTACAGTAACTGGTGTAGCTTAAGCAGTAAGGTTATTTGATAAAATTGATGTGTGCTGAGGGGTAACTACGGTTATAAAGTGTGTAGTACCTGTAAACAAACAGCAAAATATGCATATTCCCTCAGCAAAGCCTACTTCTAGAGAGCAGAGAATGTCAATAAGTAGGTGTATGAGGTGGCTGGAGCAAATAGTGCACACAGAGGAGGAAAGCCAGATGTTGTAATATTGTGACACTGCATAGAAGACCAGTGTATAACATTAACATAAGTAATTTTCCTGCTACAGCAGGCCATGAATAGCACAGTGTGCAGTTGGAATATGTAATTCTGTAGCATCTGCTTCTCCATAAGACTTTCATTTTCTTTTTCAGACAGTTACAATCTCAAATCTCTTTGATAACTCAGATGTGCTTGACAGATTTAAAAAGGCTGCAGTGTTGTCATGGTCTCTAAGTACATAGCTTTGACAATGAGAGACCCCAGAAATTAGGTACAGTACACCACAGCGAAAACAGGAAAAACATTTGCTTTCCTGTGTACTGCTGCCGGTCATCTTTTCTTGACACATGGTGTAGAATGGGGGACAAGGAAAGGTAAAAAGGTATTTCTGTCACTGTTGGACGAAGTCACAAAGGAGCAGATGTTTTTCAAAGTTGCGGTTTGTGGCTTTGCCTATATTTTTGTACTTTAGGGCATATAAATCTCTTCATGAGATGAGAATCATAACTGGTTTGTGCAGATTGTCACAGAAACCTTGGGTTTTTTCAACACTGTTCACCTGGCCAATATTTAAAAGAAGTTTTAAATATACTTGTATGCAGACACACTTTTTTGCTATATATGTATGTATTTATTGTACTGGAAGAAGATGTTGTGATTTTTAAGGTATTGACAGGTAACAGGGATATTAAAGAATGCACTTTAATACAGTTTTCATACCTGCAGGTTCGATCCCAATGAATAAACAGTGAAGTTTGTTTAGTTTTCTCTGGTTTCCAACAGTCTTTCCAGGCTTAGTCTTTTTAATAATGTTACTTTGCCTTTGGATAAAAGCCTACTGCATAATGCTGATTCCACAAATGAATGTACAAATATTAAAAAGGAAAGGGGATTTATACCTGAATATTGTTTTTATCTAATTACATTGTAGAATCACATAAAATCACTTATTGGGAAAATGGACCACTAAATTCCATTTTGCAAAAATAAGCCATTGTCATTTTCACATAGAATGTGATGTGAAAGTCCCAGCCTTTTGGAACATATATGCCCTATTGAAAGGTGTAGGCTTTTTACTTCCTGATGCCAGTTTGGATGCATGCACACTCTCTCTATATTTCTCCCTTTTTAGATCCCTTTCATGCAATTTTTTCATCATTGCCTTTTTCAGGGAGTCTTTGCAGCCTTTCCCACCCATTTCTGTTGCTTATTTCCTCACTGTCTCTAGAATACCAGATGCATCCTTCCTCCTTGCTTTGTGCATATTTCTCCCATCTCTCCCCATTTGTTTTGTTTGGTTTTGTTTTGTTTTGTTTTTTTCCCAGCTGTTCTGTCTCTCTTCTGTGATGGTTTGAAACACACATGTGGTTATACTAATCCCATAAGGCTCATTTTATATGTAATACTGACTAATTCTTTTCTAATAATTACTTATTTATTCTTTTCCCTTGCTTATTCGACCCGGTGGAGGAACGAACCTAAAAAGCACTGCATTGTGATGCCTGACTCTGCAAAGTATGGCTTCTCTGTTTGCTGTGTTTCATGGGTACAGTAATGAACTCCAAGGTCAAGAGCTCAGTGAAGCAAGTGCAGGTGAAAGAAGACAGACATTCCTTCCTGCATAAATAAGTCTGGGGGTTGCTTGTGAAGCAGTTAGAGAAAAGTAGCACACGACATCAAAACGGCAAGTAGCCCAAAGTAATTTTATTTCTCTTATCTTACTAGTCAATGTTTTTCAAAGAGGGTAATACTTGCTGTCAGCAACACAACAGTAACTTTTAATGTCTACATCAGCTGTGTGATCTTTGGTTCTTTTGCCAGAACACTATTCCATTACATTTTTACTGTCTTGAGCAATATGTTTACTTCTATCCTCCAGCTATCCTTTCTCATTTTATCAGGAAGGATAGGAAAACTGAAACTGATCCTCTCCCCACCCCCCTTCCCCCCCCCCCAAAAAAAAACAACAACAAAAACAACCCAGAAAATAAGTTATTAACTCAGGCTAAGATAGGTTATTTTCTCACATTGCCTGCACAGACATGTTACAAACCAAAGAAGACTTAACGCTGAGCTGATAAAGTACTGTACTACCTTCCATGATTTCTACAAATTTGCTTCTTACTCCTTTTTAGAAGCACATTTGGGTTTGTTTTTTTTTGCTGAGACAGTAGTACTAAAGCTGAAATCAGACTTGAAAAAAATTAGACTATAGGCCAAGTGAAACAAGACAGATTGAAACCAGCTAAGAGGAGGATAGGTTTCAGTTTGATAGCCTGTGTTCATTCCAGTAAGATGATGTAGTTCAGCAGATGACTATAGCTGTATTAGACTCACAAGCAGAGGAAACTTAAGTCTTCTGAAGATGCTCACTTGAAAGTGCAGTAGTAGACTTTCCATTTACCTATTTTTTTCCAGAAAACTTTATGTATACATAACTGCATGTTAAGAACATAAAACAGGAAAATACACCAGAAAATATAATTTGTATTTGGCTGCAATAAAAGCACCAATTTAGATTACAGTAAGGTAATTTAATACCTGGTTTAGTTGTGCAACTAGTTTAAACTGCTGTCGACTACATAAAGCTGTAAAATACTGGTTACCTCACTTGTCTTTAGTCTACACAGGAGATGTACAATATTTAAAAACTGGTTTTCTAACATATGGTTATAATTATTTCCTATAATTAAGTCAATGTATTTTTATCATTAAATTAACAAAAGTGAGAAATATATTCAAGACTGAAGCCTTTGAGAAAGTGCTAGTATTGGGACCATAATTAATGAATGAATTATAAAAATTATCTGTTGGGGTCATCATTCTGAACTCAGTCACTGTCTATACCTGGAATATGGTATTAACATTACATTCATACCATATTGATGTAAGTACTCCATTTCATCACATACTAGAAAGTCACCAAAAGATTATTTCAAGATTCTTATAGCCATCTAAAGAAGGTAGTGAATAAATTTCTAATACCTGTACACATGTGCAGCCAGTTAAGGTTTTTATGTCATACAATCCACCTGCAAAATATGATGAACTTCTATTTGGTAAACATCTTGAAGGTCCTGACTAATTTCTTTAGATGTCACCTTAAACTCTTCTGCTGTTTGTCATTTGTCATGTAGCTGTATCCTTCAGCTACACCAGAAAATAATGAGAGAATAATACAGGTAAATGATAGAAGGAATGCAAAGTGGTCTGAATTCAGGAAATTCCTTTTGAACTGGCAATGATCTGAGGGTGCAGATAGCAAGAAAGACTGATCACCAGAGATGAGAAATGGTTGAGTGATTCTTTCAAATGAGGTGGAATATGTCTTTCACTATATAGCCTCCTTTCCAGGAGGCTGGCAAAGGATGATAAAGGAAATTGCCACCAAAGACAGTAGACTTTGTCATATTTGATTGTAAAAATGTAGGAAGACTTGCATTATTACTTTACTGTCCCTGAAAATTAGTTCTTTTACTAGACTGTATAAAGTCATTTTGGTGGAAGATGAGGTTGCTGCTTCAGTGCTCAGGCTGTGGTCTATAAGAAGAGAAAGAGATGTACAATGAGGTTATACAGATGAAAAACAGTGCTTGACATTCATTATTTTCCTATTTATAGCTGAAGCATATCCCAGAACATAGCAAATTATTGATTTCTGAGATGTAATTTATAATATTGTCAGTGATTCTACATTTAACCTATGCTTATCATTATTTCTCATCTTCATTTATGTTGTTGCTTTTCCTGTTTTCCTTCTCATTTGCTGTATCTTTTGATAAATTAGATGACAGTCTCTTTGGGGCAGTAGCCATACTTTGCTGAATGCTCTCTGTTATGAAGTAAGCCCTGCTTTAGGCTCAACCAAGTGTTTGCTAACACTCTAAAGAGAAAAAAAAAGCTTCAGAATTAACTGTGGTCCCTAAAAGAGATGAAACTCGGGACCTCATCCTGCATTTGTTGCAGATGTTTCACTGTCTTACTTAATATTTTGAATGTAAAGAATGATGTATTGGGGGACTCATTTTGGTCAAAATAAAGGCAAAAAGAATTTTATGTGTTCCAGTGTCTTTGTAATTAGACATCCAAAGGCATAAAATCCCATAATTTGAATCAAACTAGCTATTCCTTAGTCCCCTCTCTCTACCATTATTAATATCAATATCTAATTTTATACTCCTTAAACACAGGGAAAATGCTCCCCTTGTTTAGACCTAATGTATTTGCCAAGTGCCAAATACATTTCTCTGTTCCTCTGCTTTTTTTTTCTTTCACTGAAAACACTAGATTGTATTTACTCAGCTGAGTCTCTTACACCAATAAACAGCAGGCGTGTTGACACCTTACCAGAGGTCACTAGGCATCCAGGTTCTTGCGTTTATTTGAATATGCTGTTGGCTGATCAAAATACTGATCTTGTCAAAAGTGGAATGTGGATGTGCACGTTCTGCAGCTCTTACTTATCATGGGATGTTTCACATGAAATGAGAAGCAGAGCAGAGTTAGTCATGTGAGAATCTCTCCTGCTTTCTCTTTATGCCTCACTGCTTCCTGTCTCCATCTCTATGAAAACTATACATAGCCTTTGAACACCCAGAGCAAAGTGCTCAAATAAGAAAAGATAAACTCTTAAATGAATATATGGAAACAACCAGTAAGTATGAAGTCTTATTTTCATAAATCATAGGTTTAAGTGGGATATATTGTATTTTTCACATTATAATATATAGACAATATATTGCCATTTGTTACTGTTAGCATTTTTATTTATGAAGATTCTTTTTTTTTAATATTTTTAAATAAAAACAGCACAGAATGTATTAGAATTAAGCATTTAGTAGAATGCTGCATACACAGTATGAAAAAAACCCTATGAATCATTACAAATGAAAATGGCACTTAGAGGTCATCCTTTTATTTCTTTGTCTGTGACTTCAATCTTCTATTTGCCAATTCAACATGCTAGAGAACTGAGTAGATGAGGAATTGCTGACACCAAAGGTTATAGTCAAAATAAGTGGCATGAAAAGTTAGGAAATATTTTGATAGGAGGTGTAAAGGTAGGAGAAGATACTTCAACTGAAAAAAAAGGAAAAGAGAGATGTTCTATAGGATTGTATTTGACCAATATTTTAAAATAATTTGGTTTGTTTGTATGTTGTGTTGTTCCTCTAAGTCAGGGTCTGAAAGAAGAGTGCTTTGAGATAAAGAGCTAAGTTTCACTTTGAAAATATTGAAACAGAATACTCAACAATCTGTTCAAAAACGTAAAAGAGATGCTTGACATTTTGTATTTTTCCACATCCTTCTTTAAGCTGAAACTGTCTAACAGAAATAAAGTTCATGTCTGCGACATAACATGCACCAGTTTTATAAATCTACATTTCTAGCTCACCCAAGATTTTCTATATTTTAGTTTTTGATAAATACAAAGAAATTACTTTTTTTTTTCTGTACTTAATGAGTTGGATAAAAATAAACCCAGTTATGCAGCTTCTGAAATTAGTAGGCCTAGACATACTCGCTTTCACACAGAGAGACATAATGAAAAGTAAAGAATTTTCATATTGTGAATGAGATTCAACCTGTTACATTTAATTGAAATACTTTTCAATGACATTGCCAACAAATGTTTTAAATAGTACCAATTCAGTTTCATATTCTTGACTATTATTAATCATCATCACAAATTAATGTTTACTGACAAATAATGATGGATATCCCTTTTTATATGTACTTTAGAATAAATATGTACTCTCCAGGTAAGTATGGAGGATTTCATGTGAGATACTGTATATTAGGACTAAATAAATGGACAAGATTGGTTTTGATTATTAAGAAGTTCAGTATTTTGTTGTTATTTAACCTTTTTATGTTTTTCAGGTTTTTTTTATTTCCAATTTATTAACCTGTTTAACTTCCCTTAGTACTTAGCAGATTCTATTCAAAGTTCTAGAGCATAAATCGAACATTATTATTTTTGCCAATGTATCATTCTTACAGAAAATGTTACCTCTTACACTTCTGTTACTGCATATACAGTGTGTCTTACTGAAGTCAAAAGCCTGACTATCTACTTCCTTCATGTGAGTTGTTTATTAAAAACAGAAGGGGTACACTGTTGATCAGTAGAAACTTCTGGGATAAATATTACTAAAAGTAATATGAACTCTAATTTGAGGAAGGGGGAGATGGAAGAAGCTGCAAAGAGAGGTCTCTGTAATTTGAATGAGGTACGAGGTAAACTCCTGATAACAAAGAAATGCCGCTGTGATGTATTTGTTAATCTGAATCTTACATATGAAGTAGATCTTCTTTACTTATTTTACTTGTGTAATTTTGTCTGTGTTGCCTGTGGTTTAAAAATAAGCTTCTAGTATGCTCTTTTATCCAAGTTAATAAAACATTACAGGAGAAAGTAGTTAAAGCCTTTAAACAAATTTGCAAAAGCATAGAAAAAGTTGGTGCCCCTGGACCTCAATTACCAGTACTAGAAAATCACATCATACTTTCATAAAATTCATTTTTGTGACTCTGCTACATCTTTCTGTTTGTTACTGACTGATCTTCTACCCAGTAACTGTTCACGGAATATAGCTTGCCTGTCAGGAAACTTATACAGGCAATATATCGTGATGGCTTCTGCAGTAGTTTCCTGAAAAGAATAATTTATTAATCCTCTTTCATTGAAATAAATTCTTTGTAATTAATGATAAGTTTATGGGTATTTTTGTAACTTAAATTTTAATTCTGAATGTGAACTATACTTTTTATTGTTTAGTATGGAGGTCTTTTTAAAAATAAAATGACATACTTTGAGTGTGTTTCCTTTTCTAAACACTACTTTTGTTTTCAGCTCTTCACTATGTCCTCCTCTTTCCCCCACCAGCTGCCCATAATTGTAAAAAAAAAAATAAATAAAATAATCAGAACAGTCAAATGTCCTAATGTAAACTTCTTTAGAACAATTTTAAAACAAGCTCTTTTTCTGCTAATTTAATTTGGAAGTGAGCCTTTTTCCTTCTAAATTTAATCCCATAAAGTCTCAGTTGCACTAAAGGTTTGTCTTAATGGGTTTTTAAATACCATTGTCAGGATGCCCTCTGGCAATCTGGTTGTGATTCTTAATGGCATCCAGCTGGGCAGGAATGGTTGCATCAAGATGTCCACCAAAATCAAGAGTCTTTTTAGCGTGGAAGTAAAAATACAGTATTATTTTTTTTAGTGACTTTCATCTACATTCCATTTTCATTTATGCAGGTTGTTTAAGGATGTCTCCAGAAAAGCCATAGCTAAACTATGCTCACAGTTTTGGAGGCTGAGGACCTCAAAGAGGTATGTATCATGGAAAATATGTCAGAGGAAGAAGGTTTACATTCTCATTGAACTGTAAATCCTATAAGAGCAACAACAAGAAAAATCTGCCCTTATTTTACTCCTGATAAATTAACAAGAGCAAGTAAAAATAGTATTTTAAGTCATCTCTTCCATTCTCTTCAATATGCCTGCTCTTAGTGACACCCTTGCTTCTATGTATAAGTCTCTCACCATGGTATTATCAGATTGCTAGTGTTGCAGTTCTGTACCTTAGTTTTATTATGATTTAGGCACAAAAGGATTGGGAAGTGGCCATTTGAGCTCACACATAGTTATATCAGCTTCTCAAAAAGCCTAGTGTTCTGAAAAGACAAAAAAGGACATTTATACTCCCTTTAAGGATATTCTGTTAGAAAAACATCCCTATCTATAGAAAAGCAATTATACAACCCACATTTTTGAATTGTGGAGAGGTGGACGGTTTATTGGTTCGTTAACTCAAGTTAGGATTTTATCCCAGGATTTTCCAGATATCTAAATTGAAACTTGATTGTATAAAATAATCAATAACTGTGGATAAATACATAATATGAATATGTCCTTATATTCAGAACAGAAGGAAAGGAATCAGTGAACACATGGAATATATGGTGAGGAGGCTTCCATATCCTTCCAAATGTTCCATCCCTGGCAGTGTTCAAGGCCAGGTAGGACGGAGTCATGGGTGACATGGTTTGCTGTGTGGTATCCCTGCCCATGGCAAGAGAGTTGGAACTAGATGATCTTAAGGTCCTTTCCAACCATAACTATCCTATGATCCTATGAATTATCATTAACTTTTTCATCCAGTGTGTCATCGAATCTGAAACAAGGATATGCAGCTTGAACAGCTAATAAGAATCAGCACAATATTGGGTTGAAGGTTTTTTTTTAAATAATCATCTGTTTTCTTTCTCTCACCATGAAAAATCTGAATCTTGTTGATACATCACAGAAAGCTTCATTGTTTGTTAAATTAAAAAAAAACAACTTTGTTTCAGAGCAATTGGTTTTATAGTAAGATAGCTGTGACTTTATGACTGCAAATATTTTCCATAAAACAAAAATGCATTTTATTAATAAATCTCTGATCAAACACGGACTGTGATGTAGGAGACAAAAGACTTTGATGTCTGAAGTGAAGAATAACAATACAAATCTCACATTCAATAAAAAATGTCCTTGATTTGGAAAGTGAACAAATCAAATTCATGATAAACAGCCTACTAAGTGAAAAGAGGTAATGAGTTTTCCAAAAATACGTTTAGAATTTAAAATAATGACACAGGTTAACAACTCACTGTATTTTCCATTGCTGGAATATTAAAAAAAAAAACTCCTACCATTAAATTAAGTGCCATCTATTTATCTTTTAGATAGCATACATTTTAGATGCTGAATAAATTAACGTTTATTATTTTACTTGCTACATTATATATGATTTTGTGCTTGTCATGGACACTGCCAGTAAAGACAAGGTACAAAACACAATGATGCTGTATATAAATAACATAGTACTGCAGCTCACAATGGCAAATAGCATATTGATAAGCACACAGGTTCTGAGCATATCTATTAAAATGGATAACTCATAATTAAATTTAATGGGCATGCCGTTTTCTGTGTTTAGAGAATGACATTACAGACAGTAAGATAAAGTATATAAGAAATACACACTTTCTATAAATTATGTTCCCAAGTCTGGATTTTGCAAGAGACATTGTGGAAAATGAAGAGATCATAATCGTTATGAATTATTCATATTGTAACAACAGGACAATATTTATTCTGAGTAATGCACTTGTACCACTGGAGAGCTGAAATACATCAAAGCTTGTTTATTGTTGATTTATGATCACAAAACATAAGAAATATTCTATCGTCATAATTTTGGGAATGATCAAAATTTCTTCCTAGAAGATGAAGGGAATGTTTGCAGTAAGGAATTCCACTGAAAAAATATAAAGCTTATGACAAAACAAAATACAAATCATGACCTACTTCTTGCTGGAGCTATTAAAATGTTCTGTTCTGAATACCAATATATAGTGTGTTCTACTTCTCTGAGTAAGGAAATGTATTTGTTTGGGTTTTGTGATTCTGAGTAGACTAAAAATAAAGAGTGAAATGTTTTGCTACTGGAATTTCTGTAAAAACTGGCTTAATTTTATGTGATTGAGCCTGCCAAAGGCAGCACAGGGGTACTCACTAAGGCTGTGTATCACCAGTAAGAAAGCCAGACTTTTTCTGAGTATTTTGTAAGCAAGGAGATTTTCAAAGTGTGAACCTCCACTGTAACCAACACTAGCTGTTTGCTTAAGAGTTATGATCATGAGGCAGAAATGACAACGTGGCTCTTTTTGTTTTGAGGTGCTGTAGTGACTTTTAGGATCACTGCTCTCTCAAGTTGCCTCACTTGGCTGGTGACAGAGGACTTTACATGGAGGATGGCCTTTGGAGTTGCCGCCTGCTGTTTGCACCAACCAAAAGTAGAGTTCCCTTCCTTTGCAGAGGAGTAGGCTGATGCCAGGAATCTGCAGTCCTGTTCACCATCTTTCATCACGGAATCGTCCCTCCTTGACTGTCACCTTCACTGTCCTTGTGAGATGTCACATTTGAGCTGGGTAAGCGAATTGCTTATAGCATTAAAGAGAGGTGTCTAAGCACCAAGGTTAGGTGCTGGCAGTTGATTTCTTCCTCTCTTCCCATCAAACTTTATGTTCTAGTAGATCAGATGTGTACATAGTGTGGAAATTGCTAGCAAAAATGTTGAAGGAGAGAAATATCTTTCATATACGTGAATATCTTGGCATGATTGACATAGCAAGCAGGATTGAATAGTTCCTGTCTGTAAATACAGTCACTCACTGAAAAAGGCAAAGAATTAAATAAAAATATATAAAAATATGGATAGCTATAACCTGGACATGAATAAAAATAACTAAATTAGAAGGCCTTTAGTGTCTTGCTAAAGCTTTCCAGCAAGTAAAAGCTGTCTTTCACTGGAAATGTAGGAAAGAAAAGTCAAATGATATGAGGCTTCTAAGACAGGGATCAATAGTTTTATGAAGGCAGTTTTGTGACATGTGGGTGTCTGATGTGACAGAATAACTTGGGAGATCTATTTCTGTTCAACATGCTTCAGTTTCTCCATGCTCCATGCTGTAAGGTTGAATGAGTTAACCTCCACCCTGGATTTGGCACTGAAGGAACAATTTTCCAAGGCAGTATAAAGTCTTAAAACTGGAAATAAGGATTTAGAGATGGAAGGCAGCTTGGTAGATGGCAGCAAAATTCCCAGAGGGGAAGTGTGGGCTTCAGTTTCTTGTGGATGTAACAAAAGTGTGTTATATGATACAGTCCCACAGAATTGAAGACTGTCTAGCTGAGGGCTCCTATGAGACTTCCCATGGCCCTGACCACGATCACCTTGCAGTGTTAGCATCACCACTTGTGTGACTGCACGGTGAGCCAGCTTGGGAAAGCAATCCAGCTGAAAATGCTTATCTGGGGATTGGGATATAGAGATTGTCTATATTGGTGGGGGGGAAGATGGTAGTTTTCATGTAGAAAATGTTCTTTGAACTGTCATCCTATGAAGTTACGGTGGAATTTGTGGTAACTAAAAGGTGATGATGGGAATGCCTAGTTGAGGATCCTACATCAGCTGGATAGACTAAAATATGTCTAAATTGTTACAGAAAAAATACAATGAGAAATTGCAATAGGATGAGTGATTGTTTCTGTCCCTATTGCTGGTTTGAAGAGAATTGGATTGAATATGTTGGACAGTAAATGACAATTACTGGGTCCCTCATTACAGTTTACTTTTGGTCACATAATTCTGTTGAAAGTCTTCCTCAGGAACTAAGTGTATTTCACCTCATACATGACTACTGGGTTAAAACTACACTGTTGAATTTAGTTGAATACAAAACCTCACAATGAAAGAATCTGAGCACTTTATAAGTTTGAATCTGAGGTTTAAAAAAAAATCTGTAAAAAGCTACTTGAAGCAACCCAGGAAAGAAATTCAAGATGTATGGTGTCTCATACTTTATGGAGTTTAGGCTTCTGGTTCAGCAACACACACTGTCATGAGTTTAGGCACATAAATAGGCCTTTCTTCAAGGCAGGTGAACAAGACTTTGCAGTATCAGAAAGCAGCAAACACTAAGTAATAATGACTAGAAAGCAATACAATTGACATAAGTACGTTGAGTAAGGAAATTAAATTTATATGCATTTACTCACTAGAAATCTGGCATGTAATTTCTTGTATTGTTTTTTACTTTTTGTTCTGATCATCTGAACTAACAAGACCAGAGGAAGCTGTTGAAAAGTTTTAATGCAATTCAACTAGTTTATGGGTTGGAAGTTGTCAGTGGCATATAAACAGCAAAACCATTAGCAAATTGGCATCAAAATCATGAAACAGAAAATGTTAAGCTTGAAAACTCTTTGAATTATTAATTTTCATAATTAAAAATAAATAAATAAATTGCTGACTCCACCAAGAATTCTGAATTACTAATTAAAAATTCCCAAATTCCTCATTATTCTGCTTCATCTTTGTCAAGCTCTAATTTCAGTAGAATTGTGCTATGGCATGAAATCCTCATAGCCATTTCAACAGTAATGCAGAAGAACTTTTCCAGTGTGTGTAATATGTGGGGATTATGTGTTTTGACTGTATAATAAGACAGTAAGTGAGATAACTTTTATGACTGTGCAGTCGTAAAGTTAAGTCTGTGAAAAGAAGGAAAGGGGAACAGCCACATCAAAACTACATTTTTTGAAATTTTTTTCTCTCAGAATTTGAGAATCTTTTTTACTTTACTCTTACAATACCAAAGACAACATTGACAACGGGGCAAAGAGAACAGGAAAGGATGAAGAGTAGTGTAGTCCTGTACTGAAAGAGCGTTCTTAATGGACTAGAAGGATGCTGAAAATTTTGTCAAAATCCATAAATTGACTGGAGCAGAGAATAGAAATACTTTAACATATATCTTCAAACACACACACAAAAGAAACTGTTGAAATGATAGAGGGAACCATTATGTGAGCTTTACTCTTATGCATATGATAGCATTAAGGTCAGAATATTAAACAGAGAATGCTTAAATGCACTGTCCTACTGATAAATTAGATCAAGAAGAATGGCAAACATAAGGATGTAATTGCAAGAAAGCAATCGATATGTCCAAACCCATAGGCAAACTTGTAAATAAAATATAAATCAATGTTACAAAAGCAAGTGATTAGAAAGAAAGATGGGAAGGGATGTATGCAGTGATGGCATATGCTATCAAGAAATAAGCATTATTTCTTTGGATATCACGGCCAAGAATGTAAGTAATTTGTACTCATATCCTGAGGATATCTCAAACAAATTAAATAAAGAAAACAATGTGGTATAACTTATATACCTGAATGAGACTGAAAAAAAACAATGTAAATATTGTTCTTGCCAGGGAGGTTGAAAGTAGATGATCTTTAAGGCCCCTTTCAGCTTAAATTGTTCTATGATTCTATACAAAATATAAAGAAGAGCTGCTCTAAAGAAGGCTGTGAATAACTATCCCCCCTCCTCAATTATGAAGCATGTAAGTTCAGCTCTGACCTACTTTTATGTGTGTGTTCTGAAAATTTCTGAGCTTAGTGATCACAAGTCTTCCAGATCTAAAATCTGGAAACCTTTACTATCAGGAATACATTCATGTGGTTCATAAAAAGAGCCACAAGATAAGATGTGTTTGTCACATGGACAAAACACAGCAACAACAGTAGTCTGAAATACACTGTTCTTAGACAGGAGATGTTTGAAAAAGAAAAAATTAATTTAGAAACCCAAGAACTAATGCTGTTTTTCCTGGTAAAAACAGCTTTTGTTTGAAAAATCACTCTTACAAGAGTAAATTATTCTCTATTTATAGCAGGGATGGAGTAAGCTTTGTGTTCTTCCACAATCTTGCTTCTGCAGCATAGCATTGCTTTCAATTCCTGTTGGTATTTTTGAGGCTGCTGATGTCTCACTGAGCCTGTTGTATTTCTTTGCCGCTAGGAACTTGTCTACCCAGTGGAAATCAGCATCAAAATGTTTTCAACTAAGGATTCTAGAAGGCATTTATGTTAAATCTCAATTATACTTACATTTTAGTGTGTGGATTGTTCTCTTTCTGTGCTGATAAATTTTAGTTTACTACATAAGAAAAAAATATTAATGCAAATGGGAATATTAGTTTCCCTTCACTTGGATTTTCAGAGTATCTCAGCCAGTTTCAGAACGTATTGTCTAATGAGGATGGGGCAAGTTAAGGATTTCCTGAAAGAAAAAATCTCAAAGAAAGCCATGTAGTAGCTAGTATTCTGTTTAAGTCAAGTTCTGTGGTTCAGTTTTCTAAACCTATTTAAAGAATAACTAGCAATCACAGAAACCGCAGTACACATAAAAGCTGTTAAATTTGAAATACTAAACTAGATGTTCTTCTAACAGTTGAAACAATATCAAAGTGTTCCTACTGTAAACCTGCAAAACATTTTGAGTTTTGTGAAGTTTTATATTTATGTTTTGTTGGGTTCACGATTGTTACTCCAGCTGTTTTCTGTGGTTTTATTGAATTTCAATGAAAAGTGAAAAACTTGTGAAAACCTGTAAAACATTATTTTTCTGCATTTGACATTTGGAGCGTTTCAAATAGTAATATGATTATCTGATAAGTTCCATATTACTATTTTCATGCATAATTTCTCAGAGCTCCAGCCTGTTCTTGGATATCTTACATTTGTTACCTGTAGAATTTTGCAGAAATTAATCTTATGGTAGAACACCTACCACCCCATTTGAATGCCTAACTTAAAATGAGAAGCAGCTGTTCTAGGAAAAGAGAAATTCTTGAAGTCTTCAGAGGACATGGAAACTTAGGACATACTTGAGTATTTATCAAGCTTGATTTCTGAGAAATACTTAGTAATTATTTTGCATGATAGGACCCCTTTGAATTTAAAAAATAAAACAAGGTGGCTTATTTCTGTATTTAAGATGTGTTTGTTGTTACATTGTAAAAATTAAATTGCATGTTGTAGTACAGTTCAGGATAAATTTGATTATGCTAGCATGGACTCTTAAGGTGTAATGCTTGGGCCGAACACTACCTATAAAATCTTGATAGACACCTTTATGATTAAATTATGCCTGTAGTGGCAGCCAAAGTTTAGGGAGGGAAGGGTCAAAGGATTAATGTCAAACCACTCAGTGGCAAGAGAGTCTTAGGAGGTAGGAGATCAAAGAAGGGAAGCCAAAGAAAATGGAACTGCAAAATTTCTGTCACATACAAAAATGACATCAAGACTGGTCATACCATTACAGAGAGGAATAATAAGCTACTGGAACAGGGATTCTGTGAAATAGCCCAATATCGCCTTGGAGATACATACATAGACTGTGCAGCTGTTACTAATTTTTTCCCAGTCTAACTCCCTTGAAAGCAAAAAGCCCAAATAAACAAACAGCTATCACTGACCTTTGTTAAGAATATTCATTATATTATAGTAGAGTTGTCCTTAGAAATTGTTGTTTTTAGAAACGACAAGCACTTGAAAGAGATTTGACATTTTAAGTAGTAAGTGAAATTAATCTGTGCTATAAGGGCTTCAGTTGTAACTGTATCTTATAAGTGGTATGCCTATTTATGCTGGTGGCTGCATTTGGTATAGTGTCATCTGGAGATTACTGGAGGCAATACTTCATTCAGTTTTGTTTGGTCTCTCTTTGGAAATTGCTGTAAATTTTCATAAACACTTACTAATCTGTAGTAATCTTTAGTAATCTGAATTATACCATCTTTGCTGGAACTATTACATTTGTTTAGCAGAATTGTTTTGTCATTTAAAAATTTTCAATATCAGGTGTTTGCTCTGTCCCTTATGCATTTGAAGGGTTGCTGTCAAGCGTCTGTTTTCTTCCATAAATTCTCTGACACAAAAGAAAATAACATTCCTTCACATTGCCTGAAAAAAGTGCAGTGTGAGAAACAAAATATAAAACATGCCCCATCTGAAGTTTTCCCATGGTTAAACCCATAAGTATATTTTGATAAATACTTGACTAAAATGGCACAAGAGAGCATTGCTGTCATTTTTGAAACGTGTGACATTCTGAAAAGCAATGGAGGGAGCTTGTATTTACCCCTAGAAGGAATTTCCTCTTCTCTTTCCATTTGCTTGTTTTGCATAAGAAAATGAGCTTTAATAGGGGAACATTTGATAGAAATAAATTAGTGTCATTTTGTTTGACAGTTTTCTTAGTTTTCTTGATCTGAAGTAAAGAAAGAAAATAGAAAAGCAAATTACGATGCTCTCCCACATTGCATGAAACTCCTCTGCCACTGTAAAATCACAACAGAAGAACATTACTTCAATAATCTGTTATTTAAAGAAGCTCATTAGCACCTTTGTAAAATGCAGCACTGCCAGTGCTGTAATTTTGCATCTAGAAGAGCTATGATAGGAAAAAAAGCATGTCCCTTGTTCAATTAAGAATTTAAATGTTCTCTGAGTAGCCTAAATTAATTCTGTATCATACAACTTACATTTTCAATTTGAAATAATTTGAAATAAAAAGTCATCTCTGATAGGGATTTATAGTGCTCATAAGGGATTTATCGTCTGAATAAACTAAAGGTTATAAGTTTTTTGAAGGCAAATAATGAAAGTTCATGTGGACAGTTCTGTGAGAATAGGAGTCAACAGACTTTGAGTGAGCTTTACACTTCAGCAAAATACCCTTTTTTTGCTCAGTTACCCATCGATGGTACTTTTTGCTCAGTACCCATCTACACCATTAGTGTACCTAGTCTACTATCAAATTCAATAAACAGTTTTTCATTTCAAAGAGATGATCTTTCTTTCAATCTACACTTTTTTTTTCACACCATCATGAATTGAAAACAAGAAAAGTTACACATAAAATTTGAAAAATACCAACTACATAATTCTTAGGAATTTTATACATTATTACTTATGCTGACACATTTATCTTTTTATCTATTAATTAACTTCCTTGTAAAATAGATTATTTTTACTGAAACGCTTTTTCTAGGATTAATAAAGGAGAGAAGGCCTGGATCCCCTAGTGAATAATTTTATACACTGTATACAGTTAGAATTAAATTTTGTCTTGCAGCTCAAGAGATCTCCATCGAGAAACATTTGATTAACCTGTTATTGCAGAAATACAACAAAATTTAGTCTATGCCATCTTATTGCACAAATTAAATCACAAAGGATGGCCATCAACCAGTTGAAAAAGATAGCAATTTGAATACCCTTGTGGATTTTCCCTCATAAATTTTTGTTAGATAATTCTTTATGGCAGAGATAAGTTTTTACTGTACTTAGTATAATAGAATCTTACTCTTAATGGAGTGAAGGTATTGACTGTTGTCAAGATGGAAAGATAACAATGTAGGTTTAATATTTTATTTCACAAGTACAGTGAGAATTTACATAATCTCTGAATTAACAACCGCAAGTGCTAGAAACTGAAAAGATATATACTAATAGAATGAGCTGGTTTATACTTTTACCCCTTACACACCTCAGCATCTGTTGCTTGGTGGTTTTTCTCAAAGCAGATTGTGCAAAATAGACCTTTGGCTCAGCAAAGTAATCTTGAGTAAGTTTTATAATACAATTTTGAGGGTACTTTTGTGGTATTTGTCTGTATTGTTACTTCTTAGAACAGTAATTTTAAGTTCATATAAAAAATAAATGTAAAAAATCCCAGGCTATCCTAACATTCTCAGAATCTTCTGTGTAAAATTAAAAGGGAATGAAATGCAGACTGAACTGCAAAGAGAACTCTTAAGGAAAGCAAAAGTATAATTAAACTTACGTTGCATGATACTGTGCATTATACTGATAAAATCTGTGGTATTTTCAGTGTAAGCAGTTTAGGCAAAGAAAAACAGCCTATGTGAATATTTCAAATAAAAAGTGCCAATCAGTTTAAATCAAGTTGCAGTCCTTACTAATTTTTAAAAATCTTGGTTAGTTACATCTAGGGCTAATAAAAGGGAGAAGGAGGAGGGGTGCTATGTCTCAGCACTGTATGGAAATTGTTCATTGGCCATTACATCTGAGTCAGTCAAGATCAATTAACTAATCTGGGATGTACTGCATTTCTGTATTGGGTGATCTCAAACTTTACTTTGAAATTCCAATATATGCATTGTTTCTACCTCTTCTATTAATTGTTTTATACTTACTTAAGGCCTGCTTTAAAGCAAAGGTGAGCAGTGTGCCTCAAGAATGAAAACTTGGCGTATAAAACAAACAAAGTCAGAGAAGTGTTAGACAAAAACTAGCTTTCTGTTACATATTCCCAAAAAGGGAGGGGGCATATTCTCTTGCTTCCACAGAGTAAGGCAAGAAATTTGAAACAGGGATGAGTGATGCAATTATTGGACCTCATCAGTGAAGTGCTCTTAGATTTGATTCTCTCAATAAAGGAATTATACTAATGTATTATAGGAGCCACATAAAAAAAGACAGTTTACTCAGTCAAAATACATCTTTGTAAGTAACTGGGGGATTGGAGAGTAATTTTTGAGTGAAATGTGAGTTTTGAACATTTTCATATCTGCATATGGTCACAGTGAAACCCATTAAGAAAAAGGTTTGCTACCTCCCAACCACTTAAGCATTTCTTCTATTCTTTGTCAATATTTTTGAAAAAGAAATTCAGAAATTAGATTTTCAGTAGCCCACAGATTTAGCCACATTGATTTTAGTTAAGAAGTGATGTAGATTTCAAATATCAGATCTAGCTATCAGAAACCAAAAAAGCATTTTTAATTTGTGCCTTCTCCCATGCCTAAGGATCTCTGCCTCATCATCATCTGTCTGATAACATTATTTGAAACTTTGCTTTGTTAAAGGTTTTCTTAAAACCATTGGTAACAGCAGTTGAGCACAAACATTTTCTTATGTTATTTTGTCAGAGGTACCATTTTAAAATATTACTTTGAGAGATCACATATTATATTATAGTCAATAAGTAAAGTAGTACCTTGCTGCATTTTTTCCTGATTTAAAATGTTTTATATTCTGCTATCTGAACCAGACATGTGCTGAGAAATCTTTAAATGGCATGACTATGTCTTGAGCATGTTGGGTAGCTTAAGGAAAGTAGGAAAAAGTTAAGAAATGTTCTTTCCAGCAGTTATTTGTGAATTGCTTTTAGATACTGGGAGGATGGATGAAATAAATTTAAGATTATTTCTCACTTCCATCCGAAACTACTGTCATCACGCAGCAGTAAGTTTCAGTAGCTTTTCTTGTAATGCCATGCACTGTTTGAAGGCAGCATGCTATACTCACAAACTAATTTATGGGCAAAAGAAAGCACACCTTACATATACATACACATGCGCATATAAATTTATAAATTCTAAGTTAAAATTGTTACATGCACACTTCCCAGTACACACTCACAGAATCACAGAATCCCAAGGGTTGGAACTCCTTAGCTTTTACCCCTTTTCTTAGGTGATGCGCTCTACTCTTCTCAGTCCTGACCTCAGGCAGTCAACAGAAATATTACTGTCACAGCATAACTCAGTAAGACAATGCCACAGTCAGTTTGTGAAAATTTGAGACGGGCAGGTCTGAGAAGCCTGAGCTGTGGGACCTGACAAAGTCACTACATAGCATATAGCAAGTTACTAACAGTCACAGTACTGCATCACAGGACAACATGGTACAAACATAAGGCCTTCACATGGACTCTGGTTCCATTTCTTTTGTAATGCAGTGTAGATACAGCCAATTGTTAATACATTTTTGTAATACTAATTTTCATAACATTTCTGTTATCTGTCAGGTGATGGCTGATGACAGGTATCTCTTGATGACAGGTGAAATTTGATCATCGTGGGGGAATAGCTGTATTGTTCACCAGAGATGTGAAGATGCAGTATGACTCAGCTAGATAGCATTTGGAATTAAAAGGATTACAACTGTTTACTGATGCGTATTTAAACAGGTATTTTTGTGTGGCATAAGCTTGTTTTGTCTTTTCTACAGACACATTTTTAAATGCAGCCTCCTGAACCTTATCAGTAGAATGATTTTTTTGGTAAAGTTTTAAGATATTTTATTATCTCAGTATGGTATTTTTACAACTAGATAGTTAGTGAATGTTAGAAGGAATAGTACTCTTCCATTTTTTGGCCACAGCAATAGACTTTTGTCAGTTTTGATACATACATTCTGAAGATGACATAATCATACAGGCTCTTGCTGCCTCTATGTCTACATCTTAATATGTGTTTAAACACATATTCTTGTATATGCATTTATACTTTATATATGTATATAAATATACATATATAAACATATATATTTATGTTTATATATATAAAATATATATATTTTTATATATATACATATATAAATATATATGTATATAATAAATATATATAATATATATAATATAAATATATATGTATATATAAAACAAATATATATATATTTATATATATGCATATATAAATATATATATTTTTCTATATATACACATATATAAACACATATATATATGTATATAAGTCAGCAGGACTTTTGTGTGTATATGAAGATGAAAATCTTAGATTCTACAGAAGTACTAGTATGAAAAGGCCATCAACCCAATGAATGTAATAGCTCTTGAGTAGCAAATACTTACTGTCCACAGTGTGTATAGTTCGTTAAGATTATGTTATCTATATACTGTGTGATTATGTATCTCCACAAATATAAATGATCAAGCCTAAGTCCAGAGTTTAATTTTCCTTAAAAAGCTAATATAATAACCTAATAATTCAGAAGGCTTGTATCTTACAAACAAACAAGCAAACAAAATAAGTGGAAGTGGATATCAAGCAGGTTTGTATGTGTTATAATGAAAGTAGGAGAAAACATAGTTATGAATTACCATAATTCATAACTATGATTGAAGTATAACCAGTGCAAAATAGCTTTTACAACTAACTTGAATACAGGTTGAATAACAGTATAGTTTAAGATCCATATTTTTAAGAGAAGTTGTAAATTAATACGGTCTTATATTTTGACCCTGGTATAATTGACACCTTCTGAAAACTATAATACCTATTTACTCTAAGAAAGCAGAGTCTGACCTTAACAGTTATGTCAAACTAAGTGTCTAGGTCAGTATGACTATGAAGAAATCTGTCAATGAAATGGCAGTTAGTAGCTCTGGAATGACCAAACAAAATTCTGCAGCTTAGTATTCTAAATATTCCATTTTGAAAATCAAGCTATGTCCATTTACAATTTTTTCTAGCAACTGGCTTTGAAACAATGAGGCCAGTGGAGATTTAGAATTTTAGATTATTCTAAATCTTAATATTCATTGTGTATCCATTTCTTAATACACCAGTATTAAAAACATTTGAGAGATATGTAACCTGGGAAAAAAAGACCTAGTGTAAGCTCTTGTCTAGTTATAGCTATTAGTTGCTTAAAAGTCCTTAGAAAGACATCTAATACTCAAAAGCTGTTTTCACCAATTGTTTATATGGTCTTTATTTTAGATAAATTTTTTAAAGAAAAGACACGTTAGATATGTTAGCAAACACATCTAAGAACTTTAATTGAAAGAAAGGAGAGCAAAAAGTGCTGGTAATTCAGGCATCAGCTAAAAAAACTGTGATAAGAAAATCAAAGGAGCAAGCTAGGCGATCATGAGCATAACTGTGTTTCTGTTAGAGTCAATAGTGATTTAACAATGCTTCTGGAAATCATGTACATAGAAACTCAAAAATCTTAAAATTCAACAGTTAATTTTCATAGAAGCTCTTTTGCAGTCATAACCCCCACCAAAGAAAAGCACCACCAAAAAATTACGGAAATTATGATTATTATTTTTATTATTATTTTCAGGACTCAAATCTATGAACTAAAACCAGCACAAAATCAAAACAACAATAACAAAAAAAAATGTAGAGGTGAGGTAACAATACAGGAACTCTTATAGTTTGTTTATGCTAAAGAACAGAAATTATAACTTTGTCACCTAAAACCTCTGATCTGGATAAGGTGTTCATCTGATGAGAAAGTAGTTGTGATATTGATAAAAAGGCAGCCCCTGAATCAGGTGTCCAGTGAACAATTCCATTTCACCATAGTTTTTAAGGTTCTTATTTCTTTTCTGTGTCAGAAAGAAAATAAACCTTTCCAATATTTCTGTATTAAATATGCATTGAGTCTTCATGATTTTCCACCTCAGTGAATCCCCCTGTGTTATCCTCCAGTCTCCACACAGACTTGCAGAGCAGCACTGAAGCCTACCTTCCTTTTTCTCTCCACCCTAAGATGTGGCTCCGGTTTCTGCTTCAACATGATACTGTGAATTTCCCACCCTGCACTGTGCTACTTCTGAGTCTGATTTCATTCCACATAGTTAAATCCTAATCACTCACACAGCAAGGCCCTGGTCTTTTCTGCTGGTTTGTAATTGGCACTCACTGTTAACCCTTGAAGATGATCTGGATCAGCCTGTTAATGATGGGTCATTTACTGTTTAAACCCCAGTCAGGTGTCAATCTGTAATGTAATGCATATCTGCTTTTTGAAATCTTCTTTGTCTGTTCCTAGCATTTCACTTGCCAAGATCTACTTCTGTTGAAAACACTATGACCCTCTCTAGCCTCAAAGTTATCTTATGCTCTTTCTGTAGCAAAAGAAACTTTAAAGATGGTGTTTAAGCAACCTTGATAGAATGTTTATGAACTGGCTGAAAAAAAAAGATTCAGGAGATTTTAAGTTCACTTATATTTCTTTAACCAAGATAAAACAAGAATTGAGGAATCAGAAGATGGAGACATAAAGACTGACAGAACAGAAACCTCATGAGACAAAGATCAGCTCACAGCTGCTTTTACCACATATCATTTGGAAATTTCTTTCTAGATAGTATTTCAATCAGGTCAACGTTGAAATACTAAGATTTAGACATTTCAAATTACAAGAAAGTTGGCTGGTATAATTTCATTTTTATTATGTCTTTTATAAATCCACAACATTTTAATGCTGTAAACAGAGAAAGAGTAGATGTAACTATATATGGTCATAGGAGGAGAAATATCAGCTTTTTACTATTTAGTGTGCTTTTTTGTGTGTCTGGTACTACTGGAATTAATCCTGAGTGATAGTTCCATTGGTGCTCTCAGCAGCAATTAATTACAGTGGACCAACAGTCCTAAAAATAATACATACAGCGTGATTGACATCTAGGCAGAAATTCCACCTCTATTCTATGTACAAATATAATGAATAAACTATTGTTGTCTATGGAAGCTTATTTTCTAGATTATATGTGTCATATTGCTGTGACACAGGAAAAAAAAGCTAAAGTTGAATACTGCTTAAAAACAAAGACTGTAGTATTTACAATGGTCACAAAAGCCTTGTTCGCTTATTTCCTCTTCCTTTGGATGTGTACTTCTCTCATATAAGGCAAAATCTAAAAATAAATGAAACCTCTCCCAAAACAACAAAACTGCTTGCCTCTTAAAAAGAAATAAGGAGGTTTTTACAGTGCCTTAACTGAGTCATTGTCACAGAAGCTGTTAGCTTTAGTTTTCCTATCTATAATCTTTCTAGCTGTCATAGGTAATAACAACATTATCAGAATTATCAGAAAAGGAGTGTGAAACTGCTTAAAGAAGTACTTCAGAATGTTTCATATTACCTGACTTTATTGTTTAGATTGAGAGGTAAGTTCATTATGTTCTGCACATGCTTTAAAAATTGCAGATTTCAGAATAGCTTATTAGGTTCAGATCTATGTATCTTCGAATGTCTTCATGTTCAAAACATGGTCATTCTGTCTTACATTGATTTCAAGAGGAGAATTATTAATTAGAATAAAAGCTGCTTTGTATTCAGCTGGCGTGTAATTAAGTATATCTGTGATGGTCTTAAGGACTTTTCCAACCCTAGCTGTTCTGTGCTTCTACAATTTTATCTCTGCATTGCCTATGAAGAAACTTGTCTATTTTCCAATTTACTTCTTTTTGTAAGCAAATTTGGTTTACGTGTATAGATGGGATATAATTCATATGTGTGCATTCAGGTGTGCAAATTTATACACATATAAATTCTATAAAATTATAAATATGAAAACCAAGTATAGATTTAGGAGACTAAATTGAGTTTCTTTTTTAAATTATAGTCTGTGCTTTCAAGATTAAAAAGAACTCTGATGTGCGGGATATAAAGGAAGGGATGTCTGTAATATGCTATTTTTACACTGAAGTGGGCAAAGAGAAGGGAAAGTGTTTATATGAAGAATTTCTTTGTAAAACACATTCCTTGCACTGCATTTTGGGGGTACCTCTGGCATCCATCCTTTAGATCGGAGGTCTAGAAGAACTTTATTGCATTGCAATGGAGGCACAGAAAAATAATCATAGCTATTTGGTTTAGTAAGTTTGAATAATGGACAGTAAATAATAGTTATTTACCTCACTCCTGTTGGCCAAATTGGAGTAATTTATGCCTTGCTTACTTGTAGAGTTCTTTCTGCAGCACTTCACCCATCTCAAATCAGCCTTCACTCATACAAAAAGAGAGTGTAATTGTATGTGAGAAAAATGGCACTTGCATCAAACTGATTGTATGTTCATCTTTGTTTAAGTCCTTATTTCGTATTTATGAGAGGGTGAGGGAAAAAAATAGTTATTGTTTAGCAAATGTACATTTTTTCCCCTGAGAATTCAATATAATTCTGATTAACCCAGTATCCTAGGGAACTTGACATTCTAACAGTCTTGTGTGTTTGAAGATATGCAGGGTGATGATTTGTTTAAAGGGGAAAAAAAGCTAGATCAAACAGTGACACATTAATCACAATGGACAGTTACAGAGTGTGTTCCTAAGAGATACACTTGATTTTGCTGAAAGGGAGCTCTTACTGTTTGCATCACTGTCATTATAGAGGGAATTCAACTAATTCTTCTAGAATGAAGCAAAGGTTTATAAAATCATTATTAGTGAGAAATAGCATTCAGATACAATACTTCTTTAGAACTTGCTTTAAAGAGATTAAATGTGATTTACATTACATGCATAAAGATCAATGATTTGAAACAATGCCATAAAGTAAAAAAGTATTTTTTTACTTCTTTCTGATGAATAAGTGTGCCAATTAAATAGAAATAATAAAGAGGAATAATTACACCAAATATATTTCAGATACCAAAAGTGCAAAGTGGGTAAAGAGGAAATTTGTTTTCAAAAAATACAAGTTTGATTTGTATCTACTGCTAAAATATTAGGTAATTATTTTTGGGGACACTGAGTATTATTAGTCAGTCTCACCTCTGTGCCTGGCAAATTCTTGGAACAGATTCTCCTAGAAGGCATGCTAAGGCACATGAAAAACAACAAGGTGCTTGGTGACACCCATCATGGCTTCACTAAGGGGAAATCCTGACTGACCATTTTGGTGGCCTTCTATGATGGGGAACTCATGGACAGGGGTAGAGCATTTGATGTTGTATACCTGGACTTGTGCAAAGCGTTCGACACTGTCCCACATGACATCCTTGTCTCTAAATTGGAGAGACATGAATTTGATAGGGGGACCACTCAGTGGATAAAGAACTGGCTGGATGGCCACACACAAAGAGTTGTGGTCAATGGCTCAATGTCTGGCTGGAGACCAGTAACAAGTGGTGTCCCTCAGGGATCGGTGTTGGGACCGGTCTTTTTCAACATCTTTGCCACTGAAATGGACAGTGGGATTGAGTGTGCCCTCAGCAAGTTTGCCGATGACACCAAGCTGTGTGGTTCTGTTGATACGCTGAAGGTAAGGAATGCCATCCACAGGGACCTTGACACACTTGTCAGGTGGGCTGATGCCAACCTCATGAAGTTTAACCATGCCAAGTGCAAGGTCCTACACCTGTGTCAGAGCAATCCCAGGGCACAGCTACAGGCTAGACAGAGAAGAGATTCAGAGCAGCCTTGGGGAGAAGGACTTGGGGGTGTTGATTGATGAGAAAATGCACATGAGCTGGCTTCAGTGTGTGCTTACAGCGCAGAAAGCAGCCATATCCTGGGCTGCATCAAAAGAAGCATGACCAGCAGGTCGAAGGAGGTGATCCTGCCCTTCTACTCTGCTCTTGTGAGACCTCACTTGGAGTATTGTGTGCAGTTCCGGTGTGCCCAACATAAAAGGACACGGAACTGTTGGAACAAGTCCAGAGGAGGGCTACGAGGATGATTAGGGGACTGGAGCACTTCCCGTTTGAAGATAGACTGAGAAAGTTGGGGCTATTCAGCCTGGAGAAGAAAAGGCTGCATGGAGACCTCATAGCAGCCTTCCAGTATCTGAAGGGGCCTATAAGGATACTGGGGAGGGACTCTTCATTAGTGATTGTAGTGACAGGACAAGGGGTAACAGGTTCAAACTCAAACAGGGGAAGTTTAGGCTAGATATAAGGAGGAAGTTCTTTACTGTAAGGGTGGTGAGGCACTGGAATCAGTTGTCCAAGGAGGTTGTGAATGCTCCATCCCTGGTGGTGCTCAAGGCCATGTTGGACAGAGCCTTGGGTGACATGGTTTAGTGTGAGGTGTCCCTGCCCATGCCAGGGGGGTTGAAACTAGATGATCTTAAGTCCTTTCCAACTCTAATTATTCCGTGATTCTATGATTCTACAGTCAGGCTGTAGTTTATTGGATAGTGTGGGTAAAGAAGGCAACAAAATTTAGTCTGTGTGTAGACCAGTCCAGAAAAGAAAATAAATTAAATCTCTGAACCCAAAAGCTGACTTTCCACACTGTCCTTTTTTCAGTGGTGAAGAGGTATAGAAGAGAACAGGAGTGTCTGAGTGCTACTTCTTTAGATGCTGAGTTTAGTGGATTAGTGAATATGTGGGAAGGCAGAATGGAAGAATAAATAATGCTGCTACCCAGTGTCTGTACTTAGTCTTGTATTCCTTTTTTTGTTAGGAAAGTTATTCAGTTAAAATAAAGTAGTCCAGTGAACCAGGAATAAAAAGTGATGAAAAGTAGCAAAGGGAGGGACAGAGGAGCCACAACTTGTGTTGTGCTTATTGTGCCTTTGTGGTTTTGGTTGTTTTTTTTTGGGTTGTTTTTTTTTTTGGTTGGGCTTTTTGTGTGAGTTTTGTTGTTTGTTTAGGATTTTTCTTGTTGCTGTGTTGTTGTTTTTTTTAACACCTGTGTTTCTTCATTGCTTTTTGAGTTAAGAAAAGGTTTTTTTTGAAGACTCAAACTTTTTGCTTCGCTTTCTGAATAGTTTATTGTAATTGTTTTGCCCTTCCTATATCAGAATCCCCTGCCATTATGCACTACTTCATGAATGGATGAAAATAATACAAAAAAGGAAGTGTCAAAGAACAATGAAATGAGGAAAAGGAAAAATATTCATTTAAATTATTTTATTATCTCATGAGCTTGAAACTGGGAATTCTTTTTTTTTTTTTTAGTGTTTACAATACCTCCTTATTGAAAACAAGGATCCATTTAACTGTTGTCAAATAGTCTCACTTTAAAGACTAGTATTCTCTTTAATAAGATACAAAAATAACTTAGAAGAAGCAATTTTAGGCATATATATATTTTTAGACAGCTGGATGTCTTGCCTAAAGAAAGAGTTTTGGAAGCCTGCCTAGGAAGTATAACTACTGAGCCACGACTGAAGGTCAACTCTGAATTTACCATGCACTTTCTTACTGCTGTAGTCACAGATGCATAAACAGACTAAGATGTAATGGAAGTCACCCTTTTAGGAACGGAGACTGTCTGTTATATTACATACTGATTTGGAAAATGTCTTAGATGTCCTGGTTGTAGATATTGCTGTTGAAATACTATTTTGAGAAGGCAAAGGTCAACCTGAAACTGTAGAGAAGGAGATAATTAAGTCAAATTAGGTGCAAAGTATATTCTGCTGAGGTGGATAAAAAAGGCCAGAAGACATACAGAAAGGAAGTTCACAAATTAGAAATTATCTGGAAGGGAAAGAAAAAGCCATCAGAAGTTCTGAGGTATAGATTGAAGGGATTGATTCTTTTATTCTGCTTCATCTGTCCAAGCTTAGTTTGTGAGATAATTTTATCATGGTATAGTAACACAAATAGGAGAAAAAAAGATTTTTGTCAATAGGTAGCCCTTCAGTCTGAAGAAAAAGTCGTAGGAAGATCAAGTTATTGACAAAGAGGGGTTCTCTGGTTAAACTAGAAATATAAAGGTGTTTTCCACTAATGGTAATAAATCACACAGTGAATCCCTCATTCAGCAAAATCTTAAATATAGACAATATATAATTCCAGAGGTTGTGTTTTGAGTTCTGTCAAAAATTTGATGCAATATTTACTTGACATGCACTGTGCATAACCTCAAAAATCATTTTTATAGCCCTTACTAGGCTTACAACATACAAATCTTTATATGAGATATAATACTATGGTTTTATGCCAATCTAAAGTTCATACAATGGTATGGAGATCAATTAAAATCAATTACAGAGATAAAATTGAGAACAATTAGAATAACTTATAAGCACAATGTGTTAATCAAGAAGGTTGGTGGTATCTGAATGCATTCATATAGGATGCTACAAACCTAAGATGAAAAAATATTGTAGCACTCCAGGGACTCATTAGAGCTGGATAACATTTACAGTACTGTGAGAAAACAGATTTAAGTGAGATTTTTCAACTAACGCTGAACCTGGGGACTAAAGGACATGGACAAACAATGGAAACAGGCAGGAGACCTTGGGAAAATAAAAATGAACAAAAGATGAAAACTGTCCAGCCTTTAGAATACAAGTCAGGAGAAATTAGCATACTGTTTATCTGCTTGCTTTCCAAACAGGAAGGAAGCTGATAGTTACCCACTAATTAATTTAACATTTTCTCATCTCTCTCCTTCACTTTCCAGCTCTTTAATGTAAATATTAAGTCTGTGAAAACCAAAAATGTATAAATAAAACCAAGTAGCCATGGCTGAATTATTTGTGGCTCCTACAGTTACATATTAAAAACCATTCCCAATCTGGTACTAGTAATTCTTTCTATATGAAGAAGTTAAGTCATCAAAGGGATTAAAACAATTTCCCAGTCTTAATAGGAATGCATAAATACAATTTTATTTTGTTAAATATGGACACAGATGTTAACATCAGTCTATATCACTATTTTTATTTTTATTCTGTGTAATTTCTAATATTACAAAGGCAATGCACATAGAAGACGGCACACACTGTTCATGTGGTAAGCTCTCACCTAGAAGCTTTCATCCTCTGAACTTTGTAAATCTTCAGATATGACTTTCCAGACTGCTGCTCTTGGACTGTGTGCACCTCTTTCCATAAGAATGTGGGAAAAGTTGAGTAAGGTGGAAAACATCTATTCAGGAGATGATAGTGAGTTTCAGACAAGAAAGGGATAGGCAAAGCAGTGAGAATAAATGATTGTGATGGTTTAACTTTGGAAGAACTGAACTGTTTTGCAACATCCAGGAATCTGAGGATTCTTTTTAACACATCTGTATAAGAAAATTTATATTCTAAAGTGTTGTATGTTCTTTTAAAACATTATCTTGGAAGTGTTGCATATTGGAAATTCAGTTCTTGCTTTGTGCAAAGTTAATTTTTCATGCTAACATTCGTTTTGTATTTGTAAAAATAAATACTGTTCAGATGATTATACTCTAAAAATCAGGACAGGCCTAGTAAAGAAAACTACTTGAGGGAAATACTTCATACTCTTTATATGCATATTTTGGTGAAAGCAAAAGAGATCAGTCATAACAAAGCTACACCAGAAAAGTATGGTGAGAAATGAAATTAGGCATTTTGCTCTAGGATTTTGGCTACCAGTTGTGTAATGAAAGAGTCTTGTTACTTATGTCCTCCACAGAACTGTAGAAAGTACTTCTGCTATTATGTGACAGAATTAAATGTCCTCTGGAGTTTTAAAGCAGTCTTTCAACCCCCAGTACTTATTTATTCTCTCATTAAATGAAATTAAAACATCCAGACCTACTCAGAAAAAATAATATAGCCAAATACATTTGAGAGATTATACAGTAGAAAAATAGTTAGAAAAAAATAACATCAGAAACCTATTTCTATGAAAAGCTGATTGGAAGGGTAGGTATATATAAGTAGATAACACAAGGATTAAAGATGCTGATCGTATACTGTGCATTGAAGTTTCTGGGTGCAGCAAGACACTAGAGTACATGCCAAAAGATGGGTTGAAGTATTCAGTCCATTTCACCTTCACACATTTGCTACCCATCTGTCATAACCAGAAATAAAGTGCACTGTACTTGAGGAAAAACTGCAGTACCTTACAGTGGTACAAATATTGTGGTATCAACTAGTGCTGGTACAAACCTGCAGCACAAACATAACATATCCAGAAAGACCTTGCACTAAGATATCCTCTCAGCAACAGGAATTTTATTTTGAGTGTGTAATTTCTACAGAGGTAATGTTGGTATAACTGGAAAGTGAGAGAAGCAATGGGAGAATGCTAACCCTTTGAAATAAGTACCTCTTAATGGCAATTTCTTTAGAAAAATGCAGTAGAATATCAAGGTAATTCTTTTTGATTTGAATAGGAATTAATATCAGCTTTATTTCGTCTTTCTGTGGGATAGTTTTATAATGGATTTTTTTTGATAATGCAGACTCTGATTCCAGCTGAGGATTAGTCAGCCATATTGTAAGTGCAAGAAATTTTAGATGCAGCTTTGATATTAAATTCATGTTTTTACAGTTGGGGAACAATGCTGATTTCCTAAAGATGAAAGGAGAGCATGAGGACATAGATTCAGTTCTGACACAACAAATCAGAAGTACTAGACAGCATTTAGTCACAAAATCAATTTTCAGTGAAAAGTTAATGTAAATGATCACAGACACCTTGTTGTTCTCTTTAATAATCACATGTAACAAGCACCATTCATTTTGCAACTGAAGATATCTCTTCTGATTTCTCTTTATATAGCAGGAAAAAGAAATATTTACTTTTCAACTAAGAGATAAGTGTGAAGAGGAAGTCTTTCCCTCTGAAAATTAAAATATGGTTTGGTTTATTGTTTAGCACTCAGACTGTTTAAAACCAGTGTAGTTCTCACATGTATTTGATAGTTTAAGTGTCAGAAGGATTTAACTGCATTTTTGGGGCTATGCTAATGTTCTTTAAGTGAATACAAAGCAATTGATCATTAGAACAGAGTTTTTCTTGACAAAATGCCAAGTTATGTCAGCAGTATAAAATGGAGTTCTTAAAATATTTAAAACATCATTCACTTAACTTTGAAGGTCTATAGAAAGGCCATTTATACTCAAGAAGGAAAGATAAACAGACTCATTTCTATTTTCTTCTCAGAAATGTAAATGTATATTGGTTTTGAAATTCTGTCTCTCTCATTGTGAATTTAGAAACCATAAAATTGAAGTCAAACATTAAACTTTTATGGAGAGAAGAAATTAGAAATTCCCTAGTAATAACAGAGTTATCACTACTGTTCTCAGTCATTTTGGCTGTCAGATAGACATTTTTCTTTGTCTGCCAAGGAACGTATTTAAAATTCAGAACAACAACCTTTTTTTCTTTATCTGTGGATATAAAGTGTGTGTCAACTTATGTTTGACATTGGTAATATCTGTACAGTTGGCTTCAAGAAAGTATTTAGATGGGAGTTACAGTCTAGAAACTGTTCTTTAGAAAGTTATTTGCTCTGATTTATGGTCTTCTCGTTAACATCATTTTAAAAGTACTAGTGTTACTTCATCTAAGGTGTTTTATTACTGATAACAACACAAGGAGAATGACAGTATGCAATATGAAAATAGAATAAGGGGAAGAGAAAACGAAAGAGCTTTTCTGTTCTTGATACTGTTTCCTACTTTGTGGTATGTTTTGCTGCTTTGATTAGATTTGGCACTGTACAGACTGGAAGTCCTTCTCCATGACAGTCATTAGCATGCTCTGGAAAGCTAAGAGAGCAGGAGAAAAGGAAAAAGACTTGTCCTGTGTGATTGACAGTGTTTTCTATTCGAGGCCATGTTGGACTGAAAATTCACAGTATGTCACAGTTTAGGTGCTTTTTAATTTACTGAACATTCAAAAGATTAAATATATAGCAATATTTTTTTTTTTCTTCCTAAAAAGAGATAGTGCAGCTCCACTTTTATTCACAGGAGCCTAACCTAATAATATCCAGCTGTAGAGTGCTGGATTTTATAGAGGGTTATCTACTTTGTGTAGCAGCTATCAATCCCATCCATTGACAACAATTTTAGACAAATCACTTGGGTATCTTATTAGCATTAGTGTGCATTCCTACAAGGAATTGGCAATACTGTGGAGTTACTTTAAAGCACTAGATATCATCACTTTAATAAGGTACCTGTCCATTGATGATTAAAAACACTTGAGATGAATTTTCAACTAGTTGGAAAAGTAGTTGACTGAGACATGAAGTGGCTAGTTACATAAGCTACCAGTATCTCTACATCTTTTAAAGACTACTGAAATTAATACATTTTAGACAAGGAAATATAACTGTGCTATGATTGAAGTCATCACATGGGAATGCTAACTTGTTTTATTGGCCCATTAGTCACCCTTTTATCATGTATTCCTTAAGATACTCTGATATGATAGGATTAGATCAATATAATTTCTAGAAGTTTGAATTCTTCCAAGAAGTTTCTTTTAGAACCCTTTTTAAGTTAATTCCTTTATCAATCATGCCTGACTTCTATAGTGTAGTCTTCAATATGGGTTGTAGGGACCACATCATATGAAAGTTCATTCTTTCTTCTCAGAATAAACAAAGCATCCCAATATCTAGAAAGATTTTACAACAATAACAAAGCACACAAAAAACAAGCAAGGAAGAAATTAAAAAATGCTTTAAAGGCCATAAAGCTTTTAGCTTCAGAATGTCTTCCATGATCTGAAAGTTGTTAACTCTCCACTAGGGAGGTGTCTCTTTAAATCCTGGTGGAGCCTGCAGCTCCTAAGTAATACTCTAATATTTCACGTCAGGAAATTTACTACTTATTGGTGAGATTTTCTGCTGAAATAATTCACCTTGCAATTTTTGTTGAACCCTTTACTACAGATTCAGTTGTGGTGTTTTGGGTTTTTATCGGGAGAGGGGGCAGTGGTTGGTTGCTTTTTTGGTGGTTGTTTTTTATTTTTAATTAAGAAGAAACTACAATCAAGTTTGCTCATATTCTGACAAAAATAAGGAACATAATGATACTTTCTCATTGTTTTCACAGTAGTCAGTCCCAGGTGTAGGTCTTTATCATTGAAATGTCAATAGTCAAATGTTAAGTTAGAAACCCCAAAATAATCAAAGCTATTAAGTGTTTCTCTATGTGAAGGTCAGAAATTTCATTTTATTTATTTTATTTTATTTTTTAATTAATTTTGCTTTATACATTTTCTAGTTTGACAGAAACTGCTTTCCAAAATGCAAAAATCAAAATGCAAATTCATCTCCTGATGATGAAAGATGAACAAATGCATTCTTAGTTTTTTAATCATCCATATTTATAGTATGCATTTGGCATTTACATAATGGCATTTATCAGGGCATGGGAAAATACTTGACAGACCCTTTATTAAGCCTCTTAACACTTCATAGGATTAAATCTATCTTCCAGATAAATGTATTAATAAAGATGTGAGAAATACTCCTTTTTATGTCTTTCTAAGCTATAATCAAGATTCTGAAATCAGTTTGAGAAAATAAAATGCTTCTGGTGGTCCCTGTTAAAGGCATCTGAAGTGAAATGTGGTGATACAGTTAGTAGATAAGATCTGAATAGGTGATGTATTTGTATGACAAATGAAAGTTAATTCATTGTGTGACTTATTTAAAGAGCTCACTGTGTGGAAAGATGGAAGGGTAGGGAGAGGAGGTTATAAGTAGTAAGTGAGGGAATTGCAATGAATCAGATCATCAGCTTACACAGAGAAATTCTATATTGGAAAACAGAATATTTCAATAGTTAAATATTCTAGGGAGTAACTAAACTAAGATGAAAGATGAACTCTTTAATTACTGCAAAATAGATTGCATTCATGGGATTTTGAGAAATTTGATAGCATCCTTTTGGGTCAGGGTTCCTTGACGTCTGGCCTTGTCCATTCCTAGGCCTTGTGGTCTACTTGGTGTTTTACTGCTGTTAATGTGAGCATAATAACCTTCTTTGAGGCTGGAACAGTTTAATCCTTTTGCAGTAGGTCACTGGGCAAGGGTGAATAGGGAATGGGTTTGAAAACCTGAGTTTCAATCGGTATGAATATATTGTGTAACGACTTTTAAGCCCATTTATTAATGCTGGCTGAAAAACTAAAATTCTCAGAGAGGTGAAGTGGTTTTCTTACCTAAATTTGAGGAAGAATAGAGACACAGGGGTGAGACTGGCTAAGACCAGGGATCCTTCACTGACTGCTAATACTGAATTAGAGTAGTGAATGAGGGTTTGGAGAAACTGCAGGAATCATTCAAAGAACTTGCCCTGTTCTAATGAAGGAGGTACCTGAATTGCTTGAATACTTACTGCTAACACAGCAGTCATGAGCAAGTTCTTGAAACCATGGAGGACATTTTCTTACCTCAGAGGAGGCAACTTAGATGTAAAGTTCACTTCAAAGGTAAGGGAGAGCAGATGGAGCATGTGAAGGCTGACAGGCAATTGAAAAGGAATAATTGCTGCACGATGCAGTTCATAGTTGTAAGAAATGAAAAAGAAGCAAGAACAGCAGGATGGGAACAATTCACTTAGAATTTTTTTTATACAGTCTTGATAATTTAAACTGGGATATCACCCTTTCGCATACAACTACTGCACAAAAGTGTTCTCTTCTGAGTACCCATTAGTAGAATATTCACTTACTAAAACTGTGGCCTCTGAGAGCACTTGGCATGGAAAATGCAGCAGAAATGGTTACAGGAGAAGGTGTATCAGAAGAAAATGAAATCATTAAGGTTTCTTTTGGAATTTGAAAATAAAACTGAAGGAATCATGTAAAAGTAGACACAAGTATAAAAATTAAGGCTAGCTTAACTGTATCAGGATAACCAGGAAGTCTAAGAAACAGTGCAAAAGAAAACTAGCAAAAGCCATAAAACCAACCAGAATAGCTCACATGAGGAATTAGAGGAAGGCAAAACACAATACAATTCTACTGCTTAATAGTGTAGTTAACAGGAGAATTAGAAGACAAGCTGTGGAATATTCAAAAGAAGGAAAAAGAATATTTATATGAGTTGTGTGAATTAAAATAGTAAAGGAAGGTCAGTTCCTTACTTCTCCACAGGATATCTAAGGAAGTAGCCTAAGAAGTATCTGAACATTAGCAGATATCCCCTTGAGCTAAGGGGGAGTGGGAAAAGTCCCAAGGGAGTGGCAAAAGGTAAACACAGTGGTTTTAAAGGAGAAGAGGATGCTTCTTGGGAAATGAAGACCAGTCAGCCTGTCTGTATACAGGTATTTACCTAGACAAATGATGAATACATTTTTAAGCATCTAGGGACTAAAAAGGTGATAAGGACAGACACAATGGATGTGTCAAGAACAAATTTTAAAACAAAGAAATAAGAAATATTGCATCAATCAAATTTTATTCTTCAACTGGAAAACAGAGTGGTTAAGGTAAGAATAGTAGGTATGATATAGTCTGACTTTAGTAGGACTTTCTGCATAGATTCATGCCACAGTTTGGTAGCTACTCAGGGAAGTGTGGTACAACTAGCTGATTTCAATTTAACATGAAAATGCAGATTTGGCAAAAAATACCTCAGGGATTGGTTACTTAGTTGCAGGCATTCAAAATAAAAACAATTTTTCAAGTGAATTACTATAGGGGCTTTTGTGAACCTGATTCGGTACAGACATTTTGTTAGTTTCTTCTATGTTGGCATACCTTCAATTACATTTTGTTAAACATATATAAGAAGATACAGATAAAGGTGCAAGCATTTCAGAGCACAGATTTCAAATTGATTACCTTTTTTTTATCATAGTATTTTAAAGGGCTATGTACTGTATTTAAGAGAGAAAAGTCAAATGTGCCCACAAAACATGAAAAAGATAGATTCACCTAAAAAAAGATACTGAAAGTATAGTTCCAGTGCATCAGAAAGTTAATTTTAATTTATTATGTGATGCATATTTCATTTATAGCTATGTTTAACAAGAGTATTAATATACTGGCAAATTACTGCATTTTTTGTCATTCTTCTAACTGTGGATGAAATACTGTTTGTATTTTGAGAACTTTGGTTTAAAGAAAGAGATGGACAGAGAAACATCCCACCTATGTTCAGGTGCTCTGATTTTTCTTCTGAAAGTGTTTAACTCTCTCTCCACATTAGATTGTATCTGGGCATTGGTGAGACTTGTTACCAGGATAAATATTTTTCTTCCATACCTAAAGTAAACATGCTACTGGTGTTGCAGGCAACTACCTAACACACATCAAAACTGAGTGCAGGTTTCCAAACCTTAAGCTGTTTAGGGAATTTAGAATCCTTTCAAAAAGAAAGAAGAGGCAGACAGGTCTTCTCATATGTAAATGTTTACTTCTGGCTCCACAAGGCTTAGGATAAGGCAAAATAGGTTTGATTTGTAGGGAAGATGATTTATGTTACATGCCACAGAAAACGTTTTTGCAAAAAAAAAGGATAATTAAACAAGAGGAAATAACTTCCCTAGGGAAATGGTGAAATCTCTCCTTTAATAGAAACTTTTAAATACAAACATCTGGCAGAGGTCTGAGTGTTTCTAACCATGCTTCAGTGCAATAGGATGGACTGTGCCAGTCTGCAGATCAGTTCCAGCCTTTCTCCTGCAATTCTGTGACATCGTGGAGGATTTTTCTCCCTGACTGCACAAAAACATTTGCGTGTCCCAAGCTTGTAACTAAAACATCTGCTGAACAAAACAGGGTTGTAAATTTCAGCTCAGACACACAACTACCACTGTCAATGTGCCAATTGCCATCCACTGCAAACTTTTCCTGGGAAAAGTTTCATTTTACAGCACTGTAGTTTATCTATCATTGATTTCTGATAACACATTAATTGTTTTATTACTTGCCCACTAATTTAATAATCATACCATGCCCTTTGGTAAATATTTCATATGAAAAACAGTTATCTTCATATATTTCTTCTGTCATTCTGACCCAGTTATTTTGATTCTTAACTATCTTTAGTTACTCATTATACAAATGGGATTTTCATACAGATATAATCCATTTCTATTGTAATGCAAAAATAATTTGTTTGACATTCAGTGACAGTTGTCTGGCTTAGTGTCTAATAATTATATGCCCACCATCCTCTGAATTTGCTGTTATTTGTTGCTGTTAGGTTTCATTCTGCTCCGTCTACAAAAGTAGAATATCCAATACCTCCTGAATTAGGCACCGCGGGATTCACTTCTTCTTCCCTCACAAACTATTCCTGTTTTCCTTGATCAGAAGAACAAGGAGGTGATTTATACTTTTATAAAACATACTAAAGTAACATTTTAAAATGGTACAGAATCACTCCCAGAATTTACATGAGTTTTTTTCAATAAGATGTTATTGTGAAGTAAAAAGTAATCATATATTATTAATACGTGCTGTAGAGAGTGATGTTGCTTTGAAAACTTGATTTTAGAAAATATTTTACACCATTTGCATGTCTCAGGAAGATGTTCATTTCTATGAGAAAAACTATGTGGGTTTTAGTATGTTTGATCACTCAGATCATTCAGTTGGTGAGTGTTCTGTCTTGACAGTGGAATAGTTAAGCATGCTGAGAAAAAGAGAGAAAGGAAAAGAGAAAAAAAGAAAGGAAAGGGAAAGAGGAAAGGAAGAAGGGGAAATGATAAAAGGAACAGAAAGAAAAAAGAAGAGGAGCTTCGTCCTAATCACAGTAAAGTACTGGGCTATTATAAAGAAGATTCTTATCAGAGTCAATATTCCTGTACTGAGTCACGCTACATGATAATATATTAATTAACGGTAGGCTTTCCAATTATTTCTGTTGGTTTAACAATGGTGAGATTTATACTGACTACCATAGGATCAGAACCAAGTCAACAATGAGCTCTTGTGTAAATATATTTCTGAGAAAGATTAAGAGCTCATAAGGCAGTGTTACTGTATGTGTCTAATACAATATTTGCATTATTTCTGATAGAGTATTTGATAGTATTTGTTAAAAAAACAATCAAAACAGATAGCACTTCTCAACTGTTGAATAAGTTACATGGGAATAAATTTTTCTATTGCCATGCTAAACAAATGTCTTACTTTAAGTTTTCCTACCCTTATCAAATGCACTGCACATTGTGAGGTTTTCTTTCCCACAAAACTTGCAGTTTTTAGAAGCAAGTCATGGAAGATAGGTAGTATAGGAGAACTAACTCCTCCTAACAAGTACTGAATGTGGACTGTCATAAGTTAACCATTATTCCTACTACTGGTTTGTGTTCTGCCAGTATCTGACTCTAAAGTTGTGATAAAGTGTTGACAATCACACTGTCATCCTGTAGGCTTGTGGCAACTTAAAATGTATGGTCTGTAATGACAGCAAAGAAAATATTCCGAGGACTCCTATGATCTCTGACTGCTGTTCATAGTAGGAGTGTCAGTATTAGTGAAGTTATTCTCCAGATTACTTTGAACAGGCAACACTCTGTGTGTTATTTCTCCAGAACATAACAATTCTTTCCTGGTAAAACAAATAACATCAAGCCTTCTTCTGCAGCTGAATGCATTTGCCTGTCTGTTCTGTTCCCTGTGAAACACTGGGTAAAATATTCCAGAAGCTGTTCCTGTAATCAAACATAGTTTTGTTTTCTAACCCCATTATCCTAATGCAGTGCTGCCAGGGATACCTTACAGCTACCTGCAAGTGAATGTTCACAATAACTAAGTATGTGAAAATGGGAATCACATTTTTCTGTTGGCACCAACGGCTTTCCAATAAAAATGTTTGTATATCCAGGCAGCCATTTGGCCAAATGTGTTTTCTGCATTACAGTAGGGAATGCAGCTTGCTGCACTTAGTGCTCTCAAAAGGTTTAATGAGCCAGTAAAATGCTATTCACTCACTATTTCTTTCTTATTTTATTTTTTTTTTTAGGGGAGAAAAAGCCTCAGTGTCCTACACTTAGAGAAGTACAGATGTGATGATCTACCTGAGAAATATCTGTATTATTTCTATTATTTCCCTGAACTGTCTATGTATCAAGGCATCTGGGAATGTATAGAGACTATACACCTTTGCAAGGAAAAAGCTGACCTGGAATATGGCTTTTTTTGTATCAGTGAGTGTATGTTTCTGCTTTGAACTAGAAGGCAAGAATAGATATTGAAAATGTTTTTTTCTACTATTAAAATTATTTACCTGTGTGTTTCATGTACCATCATAGATTTCTATTTTCTGCAAGACTGAAATAGATCTTATAAAAACATAGAATAAAGTACTTACTTTTGTTATTTACTAGTATTTTGCTATGGTAATGAACACCCAGCCTAGAGCTCATCAAGTACATAAGATATTGACCATATGGAACAGTTGGAGAATGGCACTGATACTTTTAAGCTGAACTGCTTTTTGTGAGTTAAAGGTCAAGTAAGCAGACCCAGTCTACCTAAAGTAACTTGGTGCTACAAACTGAGCCTTCAGTGTCTGTCTTGACCGTTAGCAGAGATACTGCATTTGCCTAGAAGCTGTTGTATTCAGTGATGAGAGTCTTAACTCTTACTTTTGGCAAAACCACTATAATTTATTCTTATTTATATGACCAAAAGTGAGACATCCAGCTAAACAGAAAGATAAGTACACCAATTTTTTTAAAAAGCATTAAAAAACCCTGTCATCACTGTTATGTATTTAAAAGCTTTTTTCAAAAAGGAGTTATGGGCAGCAAACTGAGAGCATTTTGTTGTGTAAATGTATCAGCAAACTTTTCTCAAAATTAAGTAATTTAATGTTAAACTTTGTAACCTACAAACAAAAAATAGTATCTTAAATTAGTATGCTGTATATTTAGCATAAGCAACTGAGACAGTTAATTTTGTCTGCTTTAGTAAAGCTGCCTGTATCAGTTTTATGTGTCAAAGCATATAAATACAGAAATACTAGTTGTACTTCAAATGCATATTTTGCTACACTTCTGTTCCAGATGAATAGACATCACTGCTTGTTCAGAAACATGCAAGTTTGGTATTACTCTTTCCTCCTTAAAAATGTCTTTGAATGTCACTTTCAGTTCAGAAGAAAGAATTTCTAAGCTTTTCTATCTGGAAACAGCTTGCTTCATATGATCAAAAAGACATATTTATGTACTTTGATTAAGTGCTCCTTTCAAAATAGCATTGTAAGTGATCATTCAAGAACAGTAAACAAGTTAAATTTTGCATATGAAAATATTCTTCTGTAGAGGAAATGAGATTTAAAAAAAATCATTTAGAAAGTGGAAGTTTTTTACTGCATCTTTATTTGCACTTTTGTGGCTAAATAAAAACTGTTAACTGTTGATCTTTTGATAAAACTGAGAAAAAAGTAAGTTATGGGGATCACAGCAATGTATGAATTATTAATATGAGAAAAAGTTGAGTGCTCAAAAAAAGGGAAAAAGTCTGTTTTAAAGAAAGTGAAGTAACTATTGGTAAAGTAGTCCAAAAGTAGCATAGGACAAATTTTGCCCTTGGAAGCATAAGGAGTTCTCCTGTTGAGCTCAGTGATGCATGTGAGGGCAAAATATGACTTAATGTGCCTGAAATGTGAGAAAAAAAGTTTAAGAATGAAAGGGCATTAACTTTACTAACCTACAAGGCTGTCATGCTGTTCACCTTTTTTACTGATGATGAGCAGGCTCCCAGAACAAAATCCTTTCCTGCTCTGTCCTACTTATTTCAATGAGATTTTTCATCCTTCCTTTGCTCGGGAATTGTATTCTAGACATTATACTGGATGATGTATATATTTGAGATTATTTAACTATTTGGAACTATCTCCTTAAGTAGCAGAAACTTGTTCAACATTTGTCTGAGTACAAGCAGCTTATTTATAAAAGGTGTAGTATTTTTTCTGTTTAGATCTGATAAGTCTACAATAATAAAAGATCTAAAAACTAATGGAATAGATGATTGCCTGAATTGTAAATTTATAGTCTTAACTATTGTGTGGCTTGGAAAAGAAAGATGTAGTTAGTGGGAAGTGAATAAATGTACAGTGTGTACCTAGCTCATCTTTTCAGCATTTATTTTTTTCCTTTCTGAAAGGAGTTCTGCTAGGAGAAAGTTCCAATGATTTACCAAAGTGAAATCCTGAAAGTGGGAGGAATCAACACCTGTTTTTGCTGCACAGCAGCATCCTATATGGGATGTGGGGTTTAAAACAATTTGAAATCTAGGGATTCAACTTTTCCTGATTCCGAGGAGCCTGAATTCACAGATGCCTCAATAGTCTGGCTGCCTACTCTGTTCAAGGACGAGGAGCACTCTCTTGTTGTTCCTGTAAAGGAAGATTCACTTTTGTAAAGAGAAATTACATATGCTGCATAAGAGATACAAGAGACGGTGGGTAAGACTAAATCCATGTTCTTAAACAGTTTAAAGTTAAATTGTATTCAGTTTTTTATTTGCAAATGTTTGGCTTCTTAGCACAAGATATTCATATATTTGCCTCTTGTACCAACATCAAGGGAGGAGGGAGAAAAAAGAAGAGAGAAAAAAATCAGAACAAAAATGATTCAATGATATTTTAAAGTGATATTTTTTATTAAGGCATGGAGAAGGGTTATAGAGCTTTACATCAATGCAACATCAAGTCTCAGATGTTGAATTAGTAAGATCAGGAACATCAGAGTTAAGAATCCATAGATACAAACTTGTCACCTTTTAAGCATATGCTGTATGATAAGGAATTTAACTACCTGCCTTGTTATCTGGGTTACCTGAGCATCACAGGAGACTGGTGAGATCTCATCAGACAGGAACATCTGTGCATAGGATGGAGATATCCCAGTCTGCTGAAACCAGGAAAGTATTTCACACACCAGAGAAACTTAACTCTGCTCTTGTATTTTTCAGTATTACAGTTGAACTCAAGAGAATTGGAAGGCATGAAAGAATAATCAGATCTCTGAATCAGCATTTTGAATTATACAATGCCTATTATGTATGAATATACAGCAAAAGACGAGTAGAAGGGAAGGAGAAGGAAGCTGAATATTTTAGTGGTCTTGTAGATTTTTTAAGAGCTTGGTAAAGGAAAAAGAGGAGGTAGAAAAGGTGAAAAAAATAGATGAGGAAAACGAATATTTCAAATGCAAATTATGGATAAAATGCCTCATAGAGTTGCTGGGAACATGAATTTTACTTGCATGAGTTTTTTAAGCTTGTTGGTAGTTAAGTGATAGCAGAGAACTTGTATTCTAAAGAAGACCTGTGAAAGGAGTCTTACAGAATAATTACTCTGAGTCTTACTATCTGAAGGCAGTATACTCACTGCTAATATGCTTCCTTACCACCCATATTCATCTTGTTTTAAAATAATGTGCAAGGCAATAACATAAAAAAATAAATAAATTGGTGAAAAAAGTCTACTCTTTCAAAATCAAGGGGAAAAAAAGAGAACATGAGAAGAGAGGGAATTCTATCATCCATTTAACAAATTGCTACATTGAAAGATAGATTATTGATAAATGAATTTGCCATTACTAATCTTGTATCCCAGAGAGCTAATCTTACATTATTATTTTAGCAAATACTTCCCCTCTAACAGATGTTACTGAAGACAATGGTTATAAAATACCCTACATTACTTGCTTTACTACTGTGGCAGTGTTGTATTACAGCTTATCACCATAGGACTTCATACTGATGGCAGGAAAAGTTGAACAAATTACCTTACTTAACTGAATTGAACTTGAGTCAGCTATGAATGTTACCTATATAGGTTGAACGTTGTAGCTCATCAAGAATTTACATAAGGTATTTCATGTAGGTGCTGCCTGTTTAAGATGGCAGTATGTTGTTTCTTCGACATCTCCCTCCCTAACCTCCAGTCTGGAACTGATCTATTTTTTGAAAAGGTAAATCATAACAGCAATTTTCTTTCCCATTATAATATTCTGATATTTGCTGTACTTAGAAGTACACCTTTGCTCCATATTAGTTGTTTGAGCTAAGAGGGCTTCCACATAGTCCTTACATTTCTTTTTTACTTTCTTTTTGCTAAACTCTGCATAAATGACATGCAAGCAAACATTGCAGTCATATTAGCAGTGTGGATGATTGGTTGAGGTTTAGTGAGGTTAAATTTAACTGTTAAGCATCTGAAATGTGCATGATCATTGCAAGGATTCAGTAGAGCTTTTAGATCATAGATGTAGATTCAATAAAGTAAAATGATGGCCATATGTAAAGACATTCTATCTTATTGATGAAGCTGATTCAATAACTTGTGTTATGCTGTGCAAATTACCATTTTTATTTCTATTGATTTCATCTTTTCCTATGAAAGATGTCAGATGTATGTTATTTCTTTATTCTACTTAAATCTGAAAAACCTAAAGAAGGCTTTATTGCAGATACAGTAAATGCAAATATGAAAAATGACAGAAATTATGACATTTATATTTAAAGGAAAAAACAATCATTTAGGTTAAATTGCAGTTATAAAACACTAATATGGGTTCTTACTCTCCTTTTAAAAATTTGCAGTGTTTTACCTTCTTTATGTTATGACATGGCTAATCTTAAATAAGGACAGTTGCTTGCACCATGAAAATACATATTATAAAGTTGTGTTCTCAGAACAAAATTATATGCTTCCAGAATAATCCACTCCAAACCCAAAAGTGGTGAAATATAAATTTCATAAAATATAATTAAATGTGATCAGGCAAATCCAAATTATCAGTTGCCCAGGGAGGCTGTGAATGCTCCATCCCTGGCAGTGTTCAAGGCCAGGTTGGATGAAGCCTTGGGTGACATGGTTTAGTGTGAGGTGTCCCTGCCCATGGCAGGGGGGTTGGAACTAGATGGTCTTGTGGTCCTTTCCAACCCTAACTATTCTATGATTCTATAAAAAATGTGTTTCTTAATAAAAATCTTATCCTACATATGTAGCTGATTAGACTTACTGCTAGAAAATATCTTGGTGACATTTTTTTCCCTATGATGTAGGGAAAGTATCTTCCACCTTCTTAGATGATACTACACTACTGAGGCAGCAACAAAATCTTTTCCCAAAGGATAATTTAAGTGAATGGTAATGGTTTAAAAGACAATTAAGATCTTGGTTATATACCAACACAAATTGGCATGACTAAAACTTTCCACCATCTGTTCATTTTTCTTTATTAAATGATTATAATGGACTCAGTCCAGCTCCCATAGGAATAGTGCCTGTATCAGAAATATCATCATATCTGGCATTAATTGTCATTTTTTCTGGCAGTTTAAGGGTGAAGTTAACTGGCACAAACAATGAACTATTCCTCCAACCAGAGAAAAGTTACCTTAATGCCAGAGTATAGTGACTGGCAGGAAGTCTGGTGGCTGCTTGTTGGCCTACTAACTCTGTCTCTGTCAACAGAATGAAAACAAGCCTTCTCTCTCCAGGCATCTAAAAGCATTCAGGAGTCACTATTGCACATGAAGGGAAACAAATCATTTGCAGACTTTTGAATCTATGCAGTAGCTGAAATCACCAACTGAGAATTCTTTAGACTTTCCAAAATGGTTCCATAAACCTCTGTGGTTTTGTGATTACAGCTAGCGTTTTTCCAGGAGCCTTGATTGGAGGATGAATGGGTGAAATCAGGTGCTTGAACTACATTATTTCACATAAGTATAGTACCTGAGATATAATCTATGTTACCTTTGTTACAAAATAATGCAAGTCAGTAAAGAGAGCAAAGCTATCCCTCGAAAAATAGCAAATGGGTGTTTGTTCAAACCAGCATCTACAGAGAGTAAACCAAAGCCATGAAAATAAACCATAAAAATAAGATAGCTGGGCAGCCACCATTCTGACACATAGATTAAAATAAGGAAAAATAATAGGACCAGTATCACACATTTAATAAGTATATGAGAGAAGATACATCTAGCTCTAGAAAAAAAATAATTTTCAGTAATAAAAAAAATAAATTTACAAGCAAGAGAGGAGACTCAGAGTTGTTTTTCCCAAGAGTTTAATTTCTTGAATAGTATAAGGACAGTTTACCCTTTTCTAGTGGTAGTATATATTCTATTCAGAAGTAGATAAGTCTGCTCAGATGTAGGAGATAATATGAAGCTATTAGGCTTTATAGATTGTCTTGTTGAGCGGTAGTTGACACTGTAATTAAGGCACAATATATAAATCAAAGAGGCATAAATTATGCAAATGGAGTAGTCACAATCATCAGATTAAAAGCTTCTGAATATCAAGGACCATAGAATTCCTCATGTTTTATGTTTCAATCAGATCTTTTAGGGAAAAAATGTCTAATTTTTATTAAAAGAATTAAAATACAGCAACAGAAATTCTAGTTCAGTCCTAGAGGAACAGTTTGAATGGGTGATTATTACAGCTTTTATGATTAATTAAATTTTGGCTTGGTGATGATAAATCCAAAACAAAAATGTTCAGTTCAGTCTTAAAACTAAACATACAGTGTTTCTCTATTTGTATGAAAAAAAATAGAGGTTGAAAGCTGCCAGATATGTATAATCTGTATTTTGGTCCTTGGCGAAAGAATAAGCCTGGGGGCCGATTTGAGGCTTTTTATTACTGATCATCTACCAGTCTGATCATAGCAACAAGTACAAGGATAAAGAAGATTTTCTCTTGATCCTTCCTTGCCCTTTTGTCTTGATTTTCCTTTCTATCTTTAGGCTTGCTTCAATTCTGTATTGTTTCTATCAATTGTGCATTGTGGGGGATTCTCTTTTAAGTCTCGATTACTTTGTCATGTGGTAGACGCATATCCTAATGAAAAGGAGGACAGTATGTCCCAGTCAAACAGGAGGGACAGGAATCAATTCCCCTAAGGCACAGCATGTTCTTTTCTTCAGGTACAAAATGAGGCATTCCAGCTGAATGACTCAAGAGGCATTTTTTCTTACTAGTGTCATGTATTTCAGTCCTCTGTAGTTTATTCTTTTAAAGAGAATGTACCTATATACTAGAGATCCAAACAGAACTAAATAACCGACGATAGATGTGTACTCATAGAGTTGTCATCAGCTTCTTCTGCATTACTTTTTTTTTTAACAATGCTAACTGCTCATTCTGATAAACTTCAAATGCATTCTGATGATATAACAAGAAAATTTAATTTAAGGATTTTTTAGGAGCCACTGCAGAGAATTGAAACGAAAGGGGAAAGAAAGCAAAAATCAAATAGAGGAAAACTAATCAGAGAAAATGCAGTAGGCAAATCAAATGTAGAGCCAGAATTAAAAGTCTGAAGGTATGATGAAATATGAAACAGCTGCGCACTCATGCTGCATCCTGGAACCAAGACTGCACAGAGCACTGCAGAATGGCTTCCACAGTAGACATGTGACTGTTCTGGAAGTTTCTAAAGCCCCATGCACCAGAAGGCATGTCTAGCCCTTTATTAAATAAAATCAAATTACAGCAAACAGAACCAACCTTTTAACTCTTTTTTTTTCCTGTAATTTAGGTTTTTTATGGAGGTTTTATTAGGTTCTTTATGAAATAGAAGCTTTAAGTTTGGAAACTTTGAATTAAACTAAATTTCATTTTAAAATGACACGATGCACCACTGTAGTAGCAAAACTATCTCCTCAGCATTAAAACAAAAAAAACCCAAAACATAACAAAACCAAATCTGTGTTCCTAGAAATTATAAGGATTTTTGAGCAGATGTTTCCTAGTTTAACACTTGTTCTGGGCTAGCTTGATTAAGCATTTTGGGGGAACTTTTTAGCTGGGAAAAAGAAAACTGAGAATGGAGACTGGTGGTAAATACAGAATAGTTCACCAAATTTCACAGAACTGAAACTAGAGAGCACTGATTAAATTAGACAAAAGACAGTATTTTTTCTCAGTGGGCAGTAAACGTGTGGAATTTGTGGCCACATCAGGTTACAGACTAAACAGTAGATTCAGAGCAGGGTTGGACATGGGTAGGTAGCAGGGACAGGGAAGTATGTATCTTTTACATTCTTGATTCAGCATGAATGTGAAGGAATACAGGGGAGACAGATTGCATGCAGTGGTCATGTTATATGTCCTCCATAAAAGGCTTCTCTTTTTTCTCTCTCTCTCTCTGTAAAGCAGACCAATGTTCTTAATCTCTTTTCAAAAACTGCAGAAAATATAATTTCTTAATTTCCCTGGATTTCTCACCAAACACAGCCAAAAGACAAAGGCAAAATTTATGGGGTTTTATGGATATAAACTTTACATAGCAAACAAAATAAAGAAAAAAAATATTCAAAAGCTTTTCTATGTATTTTCCAGACATTATTGAAAATAACAGGAATGAGAAACAGGACTTTCAAATAACTGTCTGTTAGCTTTCAACTAACATGATAAAATATTTAGCTAATTCAGTTTTCTTTTAGATTACTTGCAGTCTAGATTCTGCTATTTGCTTCTGTCATCATCCCAAACTTTGGAGGTAATTTATAACTAAATTTGGTTTATTTCATTACTTATTTTAGCATTTAGGTTAGCATTAAGGAAGCGCCTCCTACAGACACAGGAAGTTCTCTGCCAGCTGAGAATAGAATTATAGGGTCAGTAATGCTGCAAACCTCCTAAATCTCTGTCTATGTCTACTTGTAGGAATAAGTAATTAATGCATTTGCTTTGCCTTGTCTTCTGGCCTATCAGAAATACATATGACAAACTAGATTAGCATGGAAAGTCAAGTTTTGAACATTGTATTCCTGTGCAGTGGTTTGCAGGGAATATAATCACAAATCATAAAGCTATTCAGTGCTACCTGGTTTTCTCAATCCAAAACCCTCACAATATAAAGTTAAAATTCCAAGGAGTTCCTGAAAATGCAAAGAAAGGATATACCTCTAACAATATCTATTGATGGCTCCATTGTGCTGGTCACTAAGAATAGTCTTCAAATTGCTTTAAGATGAGAAAACATTTTACAGGAATTTTAATTCTTCATTTCTGGAATAAGACATCAAATTCAGATTTTTGCATTTGTTACAAGGCAAAACAAATGCACTCTGATAAATACTTTGCGCAAGCTAATGCCATATAATGTCAAAAATATGTGACATATTTTTCACATAATTTTGATAAAAATACTATTGTTGGTCTTACTTGGCAAAATCTTTTTTCATAGTCATAGCATAATCATTCTTACAAGCAGAAGAACAAATAAGCCACATGAGTAAACTTTAGCATGGATTTAATGTTTTAGTCTTATTAGGCAAGTTGTCCAGAAGGGATCTCAGATACTCTACCTTCTGGCTATCTCATGGAATTATTGCTGTTTGTGTTACTTCAGCTGTAACCTGGACAATGTTGTCAGCTCTGACTCAGTACATCAGTACAGCAAACAGCAGACCTGTAAAGAAGAGTTCAGATGTAAAAATAGAAATGAACAGAATGGAAAATGACGATTTTGTGTTTGCCCATCATTTTTTTTTAAAGCTTTCAATAGTCTGTATTACCAAGGGTGAGAATATAGGAATATTTTAAAATGTATTATTAAGGTAATTCTTTTCCAGAAATTGGAATTTTCAGTTAGCACCATCATAGCAGAAGCCAAGATACTGTCTTGTTATTAGGTATCTTTCAAATATCTTTAAAATTTGTATAAAGCCTTCTTTTTTACATGCTCATTAAAGTATTTGCTATTCCAACAGTGTCTGGCAAAGAATGAGTTTTACAAGATTGATCTCATCCTAAAAAGCTAGAAATAAACTTGGCATATTGTTTCTTAGTTTGGCATTATATCACAATATTTACATTAGCATCAATAATAGTAAAGAGTATCTGAGATGGAAGCATAAAACTGTGATTCTCATAAGTGAAGTCTTACTATACAGAGTGGCAATATAGAATGCATTTTGAAAGTAGAAGTATTGTAAATTACACTACCACATTTTTCCAGGAAGGGAAAGGAAGATCTGGGGGGATTCTTCACTGTTTCATCTATGACACCAGGCTTTGGCATTTGCTGTCTCCATTTTAGGTGATTCTTCTAAAGAGAAGTGGTTTGTAATTGAGAACAAGTGTACCATTATATTTCAGATTTCATACCAATAAAACAATGTTTCTCTACTGACTACAGTGGGACCACTGCAGTTAAAAAATACTGGTTTGGGTGAGCTCATATTTGTGATTCACAGACTAATAGTAAAATATTTTGAATGGTGAACTTAAAATAAGGAATAATAATATTGTAAAATCATAGTGAAAAGCAAAATATATGAAATGCATGTATCTAAATAAGGTAGCATTACAGTCATATAGTTGATCTTGAGGTGATAGAGAATTATCCAATAATTTCTGCAGAAAGCTCATATCCTTGTTCAGCTACATCTTTTTAGAAAGAATGAAGACATTACTGTGAAGTCTAATTCATATAATTAAAAAATTGCTTTATTTCTTCTCTGTTTTTCTTTAACTTCAGAGGCAAAGCACTGAATTTTGCTTTGTTTTTGCTAATCTTGTTTTCTGCTAGACAGAAAAAGACCTGTCATATCTCTTTAATGCACGTATGTGTAGTCTGTCATAAAATTACAACCTACATTTGTATTGAATAAGCAAAACAGTTACATTTTCCAAAAAGCATCTCTTTAGGAATGTGTTTCAAATATTTTTTCTATCATAAATAAAAATACCATAAATATTAATAATATTACATAATTTACTACCATAACTTAAAAATTAAGTTCACCTTTTCAGACCCTTTTCCATAAAAGTCTATTACCTAAAGAAGAAATAACACTTTCTTATTTGCTCTTTATACATTGGATGATTGCATCTTCTCACTTAGTGTCATGCCAGAAACTCACATTCAGTGAACCATCTCCACCCCGTGCACTCTGAAGTGACTTAGATTCCTTTTCCCAACAAGGAGCTTGTTTCTAGATGTAGAATGTAACCCTAAATCGTGACATTAGATGCCTGCCCAAGTAACTGAGCTAAGAATTCTGCAGTGGTGGCTTTTCATTGACAATTCCCTTTTGACATTGTATCCTTGTTTAATTTGTTCTGAAAACAGAAATCTCTTAGTTTCCATTATTAAGTGTTGAAGTTTGAGGGGGGGTGGGGAGAGTGTTGACCATTTATAAACCTGTAAGTCAGGAGGCTCCCCTCCCCAGTGAACAGAAATTACTGGGGGACACCTCCCCACTCACTTTGACATATCTTAGAAACTTCACTTTTTTCTAACTCAACTCACACAACACCAGGCTGCCATAGTTATGGAAATTCCTTATTGAATACAACAGGGATAAAAGGTGAGTTTAGGGAAGCAATTTCTAGAGAACATAGACTTGTCAACTGTTCTCAAACAAAGTAGTAACAACAACCAGGTACAAAATTGATAATTTCCATACAATAAGAAATACATTCACATGAGATAGAAAAGGCTTTGCAATAATGAATGATAATTAGTTAAAAATAATATTTTATAAATACTTTCTAGATAACATAAACTTTAAATAATAAGTCAGTAGCATGTTTAACAGTACTTCAAAAATAAATATTAGAAAATAATTTGAGAAAAATACTATATTAAAAGTTTGGGTTATTTTAAAATAACATGAAATTGAAAAAAAAAGTATTGTTCAAGAATATCTTTTGCTAACTGTGCAGATTTTTCTTTGTTTCAGGCTTTGAGAAGAGCAGTGTAAAATCTGCTAGGTCACATATAGTGTAAAAAAGAGACTACTAACATGTTTGCCTTTTTGCCAGCAGAAAGGTTTGTCACATACAGTGCTTCACCACTGAAAGAGTTAAATAATCTTGCTTGCAGGATTGTGGGATCTCGCTGAACAACTATTTCTTGAAGTATATCAGCAACAGGTGACCTGCTAAAAGATCCAAATGTGTTGCTGTTTTGCTGATATAGGTGGGGGGGTTTTATTATCTGAAAATGTATGAGTTCAATTTTCATTGAGTGAGTGCATTTATTGCAGTATCAAGACTAACAATGCAGGTAACAAGCTGTTGATGAACTTAGAAACAACTCCTATTTTTTGTTTCTAGCTTACTGACACATCTCTCCTCTGGATGTAGTGGCAAAATATTTGAGACTCAGGCTTATGTAAGTCATAAGCTAGATGCATGGGAAAAAATACAGACAGCCCCCTGCCCAAATCCTCAAAACCCTGACCCAGTAATTAATTTGAAGTCAATTCAAAATGTGTGTGACTTTTTGGAGGTAGGAGGGGAGCAATAATATTTTTTTTATTTCATTCATCTTTGCCAGCAGGAGAATATGGTTAAATATTTTATTTATGAGAGTGTGTAGAATATGGTAGAATATTTTCCACAAATGTGTAATCCATGCACAGTTAGGTAAGTGTGCAGCACTCTTCCGAAAGGCAGAGAAAGGCAGCCTTTGAGGCTGCTTTTAATTCTTTTCGGTTTGCCTTTAAGCTGCTGGCAGCAAAAGATAGGACTGAAGCCTTCATGATAAGTCAGACACCTACAACAAACACCTAATTGATTTTATATTTTGTTGTAAATTAGAAAGGATTCTACTGTGGGGTCAGTCATGCACAGGTGACCTCATATTTATTTCTTAATTACAACTGTGAAATTCTGAAGTGTTCTGAGTTGTCACAACTGAGACTGGAATAGCCCAAGACATGACTTTTCAGTCCTCTGACCATAGTGAAGTCAGATCAGGGATACGGAAGTTCTTATGGTATAAACTGTGTTTTGTCACAAATCCACTTGACTCCCTTCTGGAATTACCAGCTTATGTTGCTTTACTCTCTCAATTCAACCTGAAGATTTGAGAATCTCTGGTATTTGATATTAGCCATGCTTTCTCTTTTAAATTTATATTGAAAATATCTGCCACATACTTGCCTGTGACAATCTCAATTTATAAAAAAAGTTCTTTATTCATTTGATATCCAGAGGAGAAAAAACACTAGCTGAGTAACACTGGTGTCAGTCATTTCTGTAGTGGTAGAGCTGCTGCCTAGACTATGGTGGGCTTCAGAAATTAGCTTGAAAACAAGGTTAATTCCCTGCAGTTCCTTTTGCATCTGTGCAGATAACTTTTCCACTAAGGATATTCCTGTGTTTCTCTCACAGGGCTAAGAAATCATTTTGTCATACCAAAATTTATCAGACTTTATCTATAAGTTTTCCATGTTTGGTAAACAATTTCTTAATTTAGCCACCATTAACATCCATGGATTTTGCAGTAGACAACTTTTTACTACCTGAAGTGAATGTGTTAGCTCTAAAGTGGTTCCTTCCCTGATCCTACAAAGTACTTTCATCCCTAGAAGTTCTTCCTAACTGCAGCTCTCATGTTGTTTGTATTGTCTTCTCTGGTTTTGTAGAGAAACGTGTGCTGCTAATTGCCTGTTTTATCTGTACTATCTGTGGGTATTTATAAACTTTCATAGGCATGTGGTCATTGCACTATTGCAGTTGTTACCTTTGACCAGTACCTAAAGGTACTTGTACCCTAACTGTACATTGAAAAGGAATCAGGGAAGAAGGGGTTTGTGGCAATACTTTTAGAGGAGGTACTGACTACTACAGTGAGCACACAGAGTCTCAACATTTTTTGAAAGCATAGAGCATATCCAATTCTGCAAGTCTTCCTCTGATTTCATAACTAGCATGCATCTTGCAGATTTTTGAGTCTGTCTGAAAAGACACCTTAAAGACAGAAGATGAGAGAGAGAAATAAGTACTTTGAGTAACAGAGATGCAGAATTTCTGGAAATGAGTAAGTAACCTTAATATGCTTCTTGCATTTGTGACAAATAGATGGTTTAATACTGAACTCAAGTAAGAGGAGTACCTGGCAGTTAATGTAGTTAACAGGAATGGCTAACTATAATTTGGTTAGTAAGTGAGCAACACTGGAGGGTTCAGCTTTCAAAGATTAAATGCAGTGAGGCCTTCCTATTTAGCAGCAGAACAATGCCTATCTAAAAGTTAAATTATGCTCTTCCTCAGGAGCACCAAATCAACACGTACATAGCTGTATTTCTTAATAGACCAGACACCAACACAACCCAAAAGGGATAAAATTGGGGTAAGGGATTAAATGAAAAAAAACACTCAAACCCCCTCAAAGCATATCACCTGAGAACCTTCAGATGTATGCAAGATTATAAGACAACACAGCTGAGGGCCTAGTGTGAATGAAGAACAGCTGAAGTGGAGAAAAGGTGGTGCAGCTATTCTCACCAGTTCTAGGATGAGATTTCAGCCTGCTGATGGATCTGTCTTCTGGTGGCTCCTGTACATTAGTGGTTTAATTTCTTGTCTCCAGGACCTAAAAATAATAACTCGTTAGTTCTGTGGGAAGGAAGTGAGACCAGTACCAATGGAACAGAGGAGCTGAAGGTATGTTAACTTTTCTCATGGTCTCTGTGGGGGTGCTAGCTGTGTGTTCCTGCAAGACTGTATGCTATTGTTTGATTTTGTTTTCTCTTTTTCTTTGCTGGGACTCAGAGGCTTAGTCTGCAGGCAAATGTTGCTTACCTCCTGCCTGGGCTTTCAAAAGTGGGAGAGAAAAGTATAAGGATTCAAGGCAGTGCCACTTAAAAATTGCAATACTTTTTTCTCCTTTTATGTGATTTCCCTACCTCTTAGTGGTTTTCCTCCTGCTGTTCATAATCCTCTTGTATAGGCATTCATTTACATTCTTCCTTCATTTTTTCTTATATCTCTGTGTGTGGTATTTGAGAAAAAAGATGAGGGGGTCTGAAACTAAGTAACATGGGCAAATGGGCATTTATAAGAGTACTTCGTGGTTGTTGGGGGATTTACAAAGTTCTTCCCTGACATTTACGTCTTTGAGTTCTTGCTTTTTTGGGTTGTAGTGTTTTGGTTTGGGTTTGTTTTTGTTGATTTTTTTTGGAGGGTGTGTTTTTTTGTTTGTTTAGAGTTTTTTGGTGTGTGTTCTATGAAAGAATTCTCGGTGATCAGTCAGGTAGTAAATTTTTAAATTATGAATATCTACCTCATGTAAAGTATACAGCTGTGGGCAGTAATCAGCCTGAAATGGCACTAATTTCTGCATGTTACTGTGGATTTTATATAAACCAAGTATGTCAGGATGAGGGAAAATGTTTTAGGAAGGTGCTTCTTTAAGGTTTAATGACTTGGCTACAACATCAAAGTTAATGAGAAACAAAGTTGTGGTTGTGTCAGGAGTGTGTTTCAAACAGAAGACTTGGTATTTTGATGTTTATTTCCTTCCCTTGGTGTGCTGTAAACTGTGTTAGCTTAGAATGGTTCTAGGTAAGGTGGTTTGATCAAATGAAATGAAATGCTGCTTTTATGTAATGAATGGTCACTGACCTGAGACACTACTGAGGAATTAGGATTTAAAAGAAGAAAAATCACTTGCATGATATTGTGTCTATAGAAGGTTGGTAATTTGTGTGTATTGTAACCATGTGGCATTCTTCAAATTTGGGGTTACTGGAAAACATGCAGTACTTCTTAACTCTGCCTGCACTGTGTCACATACTGCAGAAGGTTTTCTTTCATTTGCTTGTTTTTATATTTTTAATTACTGATTTTGTTTTGAAACGTTTTGCCTTATTTATTTGATTTACTTGTTATCTCAATTTGAAGGAGGTCAGGGACATGATATATAAGAATGGGGGAGAGTTACTAGTGTATATGATATAAATGTATTTTCTCTTTAATGACTATCCACAGAAGATGTCCACTGAAATTGAACTAACCTTTAGGTAAGGCGTAAGGCTTTGCTATTGTGAGATATGTCAAAAGCATGTTACAAAGAGTTCTGAGCCATTTTATTTATACAGTTAAAGAAAACTTTTGGTGAATGTACTTCAATTGTGAGTTCCATAAGGAAAGACAAAAATAATCACTTCCTTGTGAAATTCTGTGTCTCTGGAGATGTCCACACTGATTTATCTTGTGGGCAAATTGCCATTTGATTGGTTCACACATTTTGTTTCTGTTTATGTAAATACACCATATTTGCAGATCTGATCTGCAATATTTCATCATGCATGTTTTTCTTATGCATGAGAGTAACTCTTACAGGGAAATGAAATCTTACAACAAAGGAGCAATAATAAATATAAGAGGAATTTCATAAATAGCTGTTTGTTTTCTGAATAAATAAAACAATTTCTTTCTATTGTTCTCTTGTGTCACTCCAGAATCAGCTTGTTAAAATTCAGAGTAGATAGAATAAACTTTCTTTATCATCCCCTCAGTCTTTTTTTGCTTGTGATTGAGTCTGCCTGCTGGGCATTGCCAACTTATTCTGGCTGATCGTAAGCCTGCCATTCATTTCTGAGGAGCAGAAAAACCTTCTAGGTGGACCAGACTGTGCTTAAATCTAAAGTATTAAAAAAACCAAAACCCAAACCAAACAAAAAAACAGCCCACAAAAAAAAACCCAAAACCAACAAAAAAAGCCAAAACCCAAATAAACTAGAAAGAACATCTTTCTCTGCAAGGTCAATTCTTTTCCTGAGATTATGCAAATTTACCAGTTCCCAGTAGGCTTGTCTGTCATTGCCCTGAACCATACACAGTCACTTAACTGGTACAAAATAAGTGATGTAAAATGCTATCAAATTGGGATGGTCTTTCACATCAGTTCTATAATGGCATAAATGACTACATAAAATACAGCAGAAAGTGAGATTTTTTTCATCATGACATTTGATGTGCAGCCTCAGTATAAGCTCAGCAGTTCCTTTACATTTTTGTTTGTTTCTATAAGAGACTTGAGTGTTTCAGAAGAAACACTAACCTGAAGTGTTAAAACCTGCAAGGTTCTGGCTGAGTCATGCTGACAGGTGAGAGGAAACAAGTACGAAAATGGAAAATGCTTCTCTTCAGACAGGGGAAGAAGTTTCTTGATGAGTATAGAAAAAACAGACTATTGCCTGATGAGTGGTAACTGTTTGATCTGTGTTTGAGCTGGACCTATCTTTAAATCACAGCTGTACTAAAATCATCAGCTAAGCTTTTGTAAACAAGCACTTTTCACAGGAAAATCACTAGGTGACCAAACTCTACAATCCAAACCTCTGGTAAATTAGCTTGTGTGAAAAGAATTCCTTTAACATAAAATATGTTATTGTTTTGTCATTACAACTTAAAGTATTTAAAATATTTCAGTGACTTAATTCCACCGTTATTTTATATACAATTAGCTGTTTGTCATACATTTATGAGGGTTAGTTTGGGTTTTTTTTTTCCTGTTAAAAATCCTAGGACAATTAACATCCTTCCTTGCTAGTAGAAGGAACTGTGAGGAAAGCCAGAATGTGCTTATCTTTCTTGCCCATTTCTCACGCTTCATAGCATAAATCTATTCTGCTCATTCTCTAATGTAACTTGTCATCTCAATATGCAGGAGAGGCAAAACGTACCTTGCAAATCAATTGTCAGCAAAAGAGAAGGGGGAAGGCAGATCCCCAAAATGCGCTGAGGTCCTTAACCTTCTTTGATTGGTGCAGATATGCATGACTGATGCAGTGGCAGGCTCAGCAAGCCATGAAGTAGTTTTATTTAACCAGGGAATTGTCTATGTCTGTGAGTGTTACTTATACGGTGTGTGTTTATGAATAAACATTTTTCAAGTTTGTGTGTTAATAGTGCTTCTGCAGCTGAACTGCATCTCTCTTCAAGATTGCAGTGTGTAATGTGTGTGTGCTGAATGATGACATGTTGGGGGTGCTCTCCTTGGTGGATGAAGCACTGGTAGCAATTCACTTCAACACTTAATCTGACCAAACTCTGTGTTCTTCAAAAAAAAAATAATCCAAAACAAACCCCAAACAAAAACAAACACTGTCTTTGAGATTCACAAAGTCCTCGGTCAGAGTAAACATTATTTAGCAACATATAAAAACATCAGTGTTATCAGCGTCGCTCGCAGGCTGAAAGTCAAAACCACAGCACTGCACCAGCTACTAAGAAGGAGAAAAATGACTGCTGCTGCTGAACCCAGGGCAGGATCCACCCCTTATTCCATACCATTCACATCATGCTTAGATCCTACTTTTTTCAATATACCATCACTCCTGTCTCTCTCTGAGCAAAAGCAATCCCACAGGTGGGTTTGCCTTTACCTGAGGCAGAAATAACCCAGACTGTCTTTTCCAGCAAATTCTTCATGTGTACCATAGGAACTTCATCCCCTTCTACAGTATGTAAAAGTTCTGACTGGGCTGGGCCAGCCCTGTTGGCAGATCCTCTGGTGTTGACCAACCAGGTGGTTTTGGTAAACCAGGTGGCTTTGGAACAACATTGTTCTCAAGCTAAAAGTCAAAAACACAGCTCTGCACCAGCTACTAAGAAGGAGAAAAATGACTGCTACTGCTGGAAACAGGACATGTTTTTTTTGTTGTTTTGTTTTGTTTGGGGTTTTTTGCCTGTTTGGAGTTTGGTTTTTAATTTTTCTTTTCTTTTTGGTGGGGGTGTTTCCCCAGGCTCCGTCTTCTATTAGAATGCAGAAGATTCTTGAAGTACTGACCGGACACAGTTTGAACAGCTCCTGTGTGTGTTAGGAAACAGTGGATTTCTCCCAGTAGTGGATCTTGTAGAGTTATCCTTGTTAATCCAATAAGAAAATCCCTTTCCTCTTGTGCACATCGTGTGGTGGTATTTTAGGCTTATCCTGTACCATTAAGGTGACTGGGGTCACTGCTATTGAAAAGTGTTGGTGAGAGTCTGCAGTAAGCCAAGATGGAAGTGGCAGAAATAAAACAGTGAAGAAAACCAAGCCATTAGTTAACATAGCATTTAAAATATAGTAGTTGGGTTCTTGAAATATTTAAGCATTTTAGATAGCTGCTGTACCTCAGCTATTAAGTACTGCTCCTTTACTGAAATGTGGTAAGTCTCCGGGTTAAGTCTCCGGGTTTTTTACATTTTTTTTTACCTTTTTTTACAATGATATTTTTAACTTTTCTAAGAGATCCCAGAGTACTCGCTGTTGGTTAGTATATTTTGTCTTAGTTACAGAAAGTCTTGTAGACATGCAGTTACAATGCAGCTAAGAGGCAATTAATTAAAGTGTTATTTTGTGTCAATAAATTAATACTTTATCAGCTTAATCCTTTCTCTACTTTAAGTGTGTACAATATACTTAAGCAGTTGGTAGTTTAATACCTTTTATTTTTTGGTTGGTTTTGGTGATATTTCTAAGTATAACCATTTGTACCTTCTTGGTAACATTTATTATTTATGATATTTGAGTAAAAATATACAGATAAGGATAAGTATGTGAAAGAGTTGTCATTGCAGATCTTTTCTGAATGTTTTTCCCACAATCTGGATAAATCTTTTCTCCAAACATCACATAAACCAAAGCTTTCTGAATGCTGACTCTGATTAGTGCCCTCATAGCGATCATTTCCCCAACTGTAGCTCCTAATTCTGCACTAGTCATCAGCATCTGCAAGCATGTGGGTGTGGTGTTTCGAAACTCTGTCTTGGTTTGTGCATCTCCCCAGGCTTAGTTACTAATGTTGCCTGTCATCTACTTTTTGCACCTCTTCCAATACTCTCACCTTTTCTGAATATCATCTGCTGTTTCTACAGCCTGTTTGTAGTTTTTCCTGAGCTACCCTTTACCCTGCTGCTGCCTTGCAGACCTGCCTTGATGTGCTCACATATCACTTTGTTATCTCAGTATTGAGCATCATCTGGAAAGTGCAGTGGTGTCTAAAGCTATAGTCTTCACTGGCCAATCTATCAGAGTGAGGAATAAAGATTGCTTAGCAAAAGCTATGACCTTTTTAAATGATAAATATGTTGTCTTATTCATCACAATAAACATAAAGCATTGTCCTGACTTCCTCATAGGACAGTGCATATACTATGGAAAGCCCTTTTATTCCATTTATGCCATTTCTATGTATTCAGGACTTCTATTTAAATGTATTTTAAATAGCAATAAACACAAGCGTGAAGGTTAAATATGACAGATTCATGCAATTTAAGAGATGTAATTAAAACACCATAGAAAGGAAATCTATTACTATTAAAATAATTTTGGAAAGCTTTTTTTCAATACTAAAGAGCAAATTTGTATTTTTATGGCTGAATTAATATACTGTGATGAAATTCTAAAGCTGCACAGCATTAATTGCTATAGAACTGAGACTAAAGCCTTATATTTTAATTTTAATGTGTGCAGATCATTTTAATGCTGTTCAGATCTCCATATTTGTGTGTTTTAAGCAGCCAAAAGATTCTTTTAAATTAGGAAAGATTAATTACTTTAAATTCATGCAGGTTCAATGACTAGGGCAGTGAACTGTTGCTTAGAATATCAAGAGTTCAATGTTGGCACCTTATTACTGCTCTCTAATATGATCTATATCAATTTTTAACCCTCGTTTTCTTTGACTCCTTTCTGTAGTTTCAGTGGGCTCTGCAGTTCTTGTCCTTTCTGAGTGTTTATAAAAGTCCAACCATTTTGAGGTCCACATCTTGGCATCTTTTCAAAATATGGGAGAAAATGATAAATCTTATGCTCAAATGTAAACAATTTTATCTAAATAGGATACTGATATTCATTATTTCCTTATGATATGCCTCTCTTCCTTTAGCCTCAAACTGTATCTCTTTAAATTTTTCACAAGGCAGTTTAAATGTCTTACAGCCATTATAATTTAAAGTGTACTTCAGATTTAATTCTATTTTTGTTAGTGCAACTCAAAATTTTCTCTTAAGATTCATTTAACAAAAAATATATTGCTGAACAGTCAACTTTACAGTTTCCCAAAATTGAATGTCCACTATGCCATGTTTCTGTTCATGACTAAAAATGGCAACTTTCTAAGGTGTAAAAATGGTCACCCCTAACTTTCTAGTACCACTTTGTACCTTGAAAGAAACCTAGGGATCGCATTTTAAGCCTGTAATACATTTATGTTTGTGTGTCTTTTCTGGAATCTGTGCACTAAAGACAGAGGTGCTTCATATTAAAGAAAACAGAAGTCATGTACATGATGGAGTTATGGATTGAAATCTTATCATCGACATTACGATAGAGGCTAAGACTAGATCGTAATGTTATCTCTGATTTTAAAAGTTGTGTCACTGAGCTGATTATATCTTCCTTAGTGCTGAAAGAAGTATCAATTTCTGATTCTTCATTTTTGAAATGAAGTATTAAAAGGTTTTAGTGCATTTAAAAAAACAGGAAACTCTAAAAGCAAGGATTTGTTTGTTTGTTTCTCCCTGATTCCATGTGGAATGACTTGAACTCATTCTCCTCTTGTGTGTTTTCAGCCGAATTGTCAAGTGGAATCACTGTGCTATTAAGAAATAGCATAATGGTATTTTCTTTCTTACTTCATAGACTTTATCTTTCTTCTTCAACCACCACAAAAATTACTGGGGAAACATGGGATTTTTTTCCATTTTATTTCCCCTTTTAGTAACAGTAAAGCATCCTAGGGATGCTTGTGGAGGGGTGGTTGTGTTTGTTTGGGGTTGTTTTTGCTTGGAGGGGGCAGGGATTTGCCTTATTTTTTTAAACAGTCTATAGGCTCCGAGATATTATTATTATTAGTTTAAATTTCTAAAAAGAGTCCATAGAAACACCCATTTGTCTTTTTCTTTAAATAAATCAAGCTTTTCAAGCTTTGTTTTTATTGATTAAAAGCATGGAAGTATATAATGTTCATTTAAAATTTGCTTCAGGCAGCTTCTGTAAGTGTATCTGCTCGTGTAAGGAACAACAGAGCATTTCAAATAAACAGTGTTGCTGTAGTGCTTGATACAGAAAGATTTCAGCTGTATAAATATCTATATATCTTCATTTTTCCCTGGAGCTTCCATCCGATAAGTAATGTTTGGGATAAAGCTAGGTGGAAGAATAGTAAAAGCTGAAAATACATTGTTCGTATTTCTTTATCAAAACCCACTATATTTTGTTCCTTAAAGGTTTAATTAGCTGTTTTCTTTGATCTTAAGAACAAGTTGTTCTGTGTAAGAATCTTCAGACAGCTACTTGATGACGTGTTAAGTTTATTCTTTAGTGTTATTAATGAATATTTTATAACTGAATTGTTCTAAAGTGTTTTCCCCTCTCCCATGTCTTGAAACTTAACCAGAAAAAAGAGCATTCAGGTTAATGGAAAACATTTCAATTGGCTACCAATCTCTTCTGAGCACAGATGGGTTCCAAATTATGAAAATGGTTTACTGAGAGGGTTTATCTGGAGATACTATCGGTCTGATGTAGGTTGAGCAGAGTACAGCTGCAGGCATAAACACTCAATTACCTGAGCAGCCTTTGACCACCATTATTTTCAATTTGAGATAGAAACCTTGTCCCTGATAACTCATAACCCATCACCCAGTTTCTTTTTAGTTATGCTAACCTGAGGGGAGAAAGCAAATCTCTGCTGAAACGTTAAAGAAAATACAGAAATATTCTTTCCGACTCTATGTAATCCAGGCAGATTTTCTCACTCTGCTGGGATTTCATTGCTTTGAACCTTTTGACCAAATTTATCAGGCTGATGGAGATTTGGTAAAGCTTTAGAGATTGCCATTAAAATCCATATCCATTGAATTAAAAATTACTTTCTGTTCTTGCACAGAAAGTAAATGCAAAGTTGGTAATAAAAGTGCCTCTTATTAAAGAAGATTGCTTATGTCAGAAATGCGCACTTTAATCTGACTGCCTTTGAGCTCATTTGGTTTTATCAAACTTGACTCTATTAGAAGCTAAGGAAAAAAAAAGAAATTTAAAATGTCCAACACTAAGATAATCTGAATCTTTTACAAAAGTTGTGTTGAGTGTTCCAGAACCAAATAAAAACTGGGTTGAGGCTGAAAAAAAATGGTCTGAATGATTGTGTTCAAGACTGTAGGACTTAGTTTTAACTTTGTGATTTCACATTGTTAAAACCTTCTACCTGTATCATATGATTCATCATAGGTCTGATGACAGAACTGGGAAGTAAAGTAAAGCAGATAACGAATTAGGAATAACTTCTCAGTGTTGTTTTACTTGTTTATCTCATAAGTTACACTAAGTTAGGACTACTAAACACAAAGATGACTCATAAAGTTGGATTCCAGGATATGTTTAAGCAATGCATGTAAATACATGTATTTACTGACACATGTAAAAGCACATGATGTGTCAGTTTACTCTGGAGTGCCACTAAAAAATACTTGTTAGGTGGATTTCAGATCAACCAATATTAATATATAGGTTGTGTTATAATGGATGATGTGAATACAAGCAACAGGGAAAATGATGAGCTCCGCTGCAAAGACTGGCTAGTTATTTCAGGATACTAAATACTGTAAGTGGACCAAGCATTTGCATTTTGGTTACCTAGGCCAAGTTGTACCAGGTAGACTGTGTGGAGATTTTTTTCAAGTGAATGTGATTGCAACACAGAAATCTTCCCACACAAGGACATATTTTATCTGCTGGGAATAGAGGTTTCTGAAGTACTTCGGATTTTACCAGTGCTAAAGGAAGAATTTTGCAGTTATTTTATGGAAGTGGTAGTAGTTTAGACTTTTTTCTTTCTTTTGTTTCACTTGCTCCCTGTATGCTCTGCTTCTTGATGAAATAGGAATGTCAGTACCAGAACAATTGTCTCCAACATCTTCCAGGTGAAAGCAGTCTGAGTTACTGGCTGTTTGCATACTGCTGATGAAACTGAAAATTATTTCTCTGTGTAAGTAGCTCAAGGTGGTTATTCTCCTTTTGCAAGTTCAGAGAGGTCAAGCATTGAAAGTTTTTATCAGATGATTGTATATCATTGTATATTGTATATCACTGTTTCTAAAAGGAAAAGTTTGCTAGGGCTTGGGATAAGTTTCATCTCCGTTTCTGGAAATGGTGAAGTAGGAACAGCTGAACTCATTCCAACTTCTTTCTCTTTGGGGTATAGTGGGGAAACATAATCTATTTTATGCCATTGACACATGTAGCTTTGGGCTGTCCAGAGTTTAGGGGTTTATGCTGCTAATATCTATGACTGTGCCACATGACTCCAGTTTCTGAGATCTCAGACAATCGGATATTTTGTTTGCTGCTGTTAACTATTTTTGTTGAGTAAATTTATGCAAATTAATGAATCTTTGATTCTTCAAGCACACAGTCTGAATGGCATAAATAAATCCATGTTTCATTTGTTGGTGGATCTCACTCATGTTGTGAAATGTGGCCTGTGTTGAAAATTGAGGCTTTGCAACTTCTGTATTGTAGAAGGTAGAAAATTCCTGTTAATTCCAGAGCATCAGTTCCTGAGATTAGGTTTGTGTTGGATGCTTTTGTTCCTAGAAACCATTTTTCATATTATTCTAGCACTCAGTTTATGGGTAACTTGGTTTTTTATCACAGATGTTTTAAGTATGTTTCCTTAAATGAGCAGTGTTTGAAGGGACTCTATGAAGCAGACTTTTAAAATTTCATTTTAAAAAAGCACATAAGTCTCTGTTATAAGGGATGTATGTTCCAATAGTCCCATTCTGATGTCACAGTGGAATATATCTCCTAATTCAGCTGTCAGAGCTGAAATGTAGCCATGGCATGCAATGGAAAATGACTGCAGATTGGCAGAGTGGGAAGGAGGAGGTCTGTGAGATAATGAGACCCTGCAAGTGGCTTTTGACATTCATAGGTGTGTGACAAATGTGACAATTAATAAGCATACAGTTCACGTTTCAAAATGACTTGGAAATCATCTGTAATACAGTTCATTTTTCTCTGGGAAAACACTTCATACTGTGTTTTGTTTATTTATGATGATGGTAATTAATATTTATACATAGTGTGGGTAAAACAATATTTTTTTGAATCCTCTGGAATGGAATTGATTTCTTCCTAAAATAGAATTGATTCAGTATAGAGAAAAACTTATATTTCTGGCAGGGCTGCTAAATCCTCCGAATGCTATATATGTGTATGACCTGGATAAAAATAGTAAGTGTATATATAGTTTTTATCACTTAAGTCCTTTCAGCATCTCCCACAGATAAGAAATATTTGTCACCTTTTGAAGAGGTTTTCATTGACAAAGGCTTCAGTCATGCAGAAAGCTGTTTTCAGATTTCCATAAAACAAAGCGGACACCATTTACATGATAAATTGCTCCTAGACAACAATCTTAGCTGACTACCCAAGTGTGACCCAGTGATTCTGTTATCACTGATTTGTCCTTCAGTTTTCAGCAGGATGAAAATGAAGGACTTGCAACTAATTGTGCCAGGAAAACAGAGTTAATTTGCTCATACTGCTGAACTGCCAAAAAAAAAAGGCATTGGAATTGGGTGTAAATCAGATCATATGCAATAAGAAAGCATTATTAATGGCCATACTGTCCTACAAAGAGCCTGAGAGTGATACTCTGTAGTAAAATTACTTCTGGAAAGGTGCAACCAATTTTTATTTTTTAATTTTTTTTCAAAGGCATAAAGACAGGTATTTCTAAATGTTACTGAAAGTTGTGTCTTCCAATGAAGCTATGAATCTGTTATTTTAAATCAGTACCAATCTTGAGGATGAAAAAAGTGTAGATATATAAACATGTTCTGGACTCCTGTTATTGCCAGATTTTATTCTGATAAAGATACTGGAAACTAGATAAAGGGTTTTTTTAATGTTTTTTTTCTTCTTTTTTTTTTTTTTTGGTTCTCCCAGTCATGTTTTAGAATAAAATTAGCAGAAGTTTGACACTGGTGGAGACACCTTTAGCTATTTTGGTCACAGTGAAATATTTTGCCTGCAAGCAAATATTATGCATAATGTTAGCTGTGTCTTCTGTTCTATAATTGCTCGCTCTTATACTTTCGTTCTGCACCTTTATGTTGTTGTGGGGAGTATTTGTTGTTGGGGGCTTTTTATTTAAAAGAACAAACTAATAAACCCCACAAAAAACCCAACTATTTCCTGCTTTCTTAACTGTCATGTTTTCCTTCTTTTTGCAATTGCTGTTGTTATTTGTAGCCATGTTTTTCATTAAGAAATAACAGTAGGACAGTAGGCTTGAAGGTGAAACAATACTGCTTTTAGCTTCAAGGTGGTCAGTGTCATTTCAATCTATGTAGTCTTGGTTTTAAGTTAGACTTGGATTCTATTGCTAACCAAAAGATTCTGAAACAGCATTATGTCGGAGTCTTGTCTGAAAACAAATAGGATAGAAAATAAATAAAATGGAACTGGGAGAGAGCTAGAATAACAATGAAAAGATGTAATTTCATAACTCTGTGATCTAAAGAACTGGTTTCAAGCTGTCTATTAATATTCCAGTCTCTATTACTGTGCAGCTAGTTTACATTAACTGTCACAATGAAAATGGATCTTGAGATACTCAGAGGAGTTGCAGCATAAAGACAAATTATTTTTTATATTGGTGATTATTTCGTACAAGTTTTTCTCTCAAATTTCCAAAATAGAAGAATAACGTAGCCCATATTTGGACTTGCAAATAAACCAAACATGAATCCAAAGCAAAATATAGCAAGGTTTATTTCAGTTTGAGGGTTATTTATTTATTTAGTGTCAGCACTTCTACAGAGATACAAAAGTCAGCCTTTCTTGAATTTTCTGATAGAAGCAAAACTGCCTCCTTCATTTGCTGAAGCAATTTCATCAGCATGTCTCTAAGTCATGGGATTTGGAAAGGTGTGTTGCCAGCAGCAAGACTGATCAGTGTTTTCTGATTTGGATGTTAGTAGGTTTGGTGGGTTTTTTTTAGAGGGAAGCTAAGATTCCATTTCATTCTCTTTCTTCTTTACCATATGAAAATCTCATAGTCAGAAAAACTTTTTAGAGACCAAGAAAAAGCCTCACTGCAAGATGGATAGGACTGTAGTTTGCTTGTATGCTTGATGGGGTCTATGGGGTGCACGGTGGGAGGCTGAACATTCCCTAAGTTCAGATTCTTTCTCTCCCTGCCCCAATTTTCTGGTTCAACTGGTATGAATTGATTAGGGGACCTGAAGACTTTCTACACTCATATTCCTGAATCTGAGGTGGGTTTGGTTAGCCTAAGTAATAAGGAAAAACTTAATTTTTATTATGATGTCATCACATTCCACATGCTTCCTTAATATTTAAAAGGTCATCCTCTATTTTTCTGTGTCTGTTGCTACCTATGCTGTTCTCCTAGGTACTGATGTACCAGTTAAGTTTTTATCAATTTTGATCTACACTAAAAGCACAAGAAAAGCTGTCCTTGAGTTTTACTATACGTAAAAAAGTATTAGCCTTTCCGGCATATTTCTTGCTCTTTATAAGTGGGAAGGGACTAGTGATCCCTAGAACTGAAAGTAAGACTACATTAAACTATATATATAAAAAGAAGTGGTTTAGGGGTAAAAACACAAATTAAAAAAAAATGAAGAGAAAGCAGAAAGTTCTCTAAGGAAATAGAATTCTCAAATTGCATGGATTTGTCATTCACCAGTAATCTAGGACGGTGATTCTCAAACTGTCCTCTGTAGAGCACTTTTATGTAGTCTGAGGAGTTACTTTTGTCAAAACTGTGTAGCAGTGATGAAAAACTGAAATAAGAGGTCAACCAACTATCCTAGGAAATTTCACTTGGGTCTGGCTTCAAGGAAAATTGCCACTGTTCCCTTATATTTCTGTCTTATGGGGTTCCTGGACAAGAAATGAAGTTAGTTTCTCTCTTTAATGTTTCTGTGCTGTAAGGACAGCTGAGTTCAGTATGGTCTTGGTATTAAAGTTGAAAAGGAGAGACAAAAGAGTGCAAACTAAAAAGCAGAATCATCTGGAGTCATATGTTTATATGTCTAACTAATATATATTTCAAGCAATCATATGAGAACAAATATTAGTAAATATAAAAATTTAGTAAATTAGACTATTCTTTTAGTGGTGCATAGGAAACAATAACACTGATAAGAGAATATATAACAAAATAACTGAAATACTGATAACAGTATTTTTCATGTAACTGCAGGATGTTTGCTTGCAAATACAAATCAGCAATCAGGACATGCATATAAATTACTGAACAGCAGATGACACATAGGAAGGAGAAAGAGGAAGACTCTTCATTAAAAAACAAAAAAAAATAGACTTCCCTCTATACAAATAAAATGCCAACAAAATGTATCATAGAAGTCAAACAGGATTATGATCATAGTGCAGTGACAGTTTCCTTTCAGATTAATTAAATGTGATAGCAAGGTTTTTCTTTATAAAGAAGAATTAATTATGTTGCAGCTTAAGATAAACAGGATACTGAAAGGGGAAAAAACATTATGGCAATAGAAGATGATAAGAAACCTCCTTAAAGGAATTTTATAAAGTATTTATTTTGTGGAAAAGTGGCAGACATTGGGTGACTAGAGGGGAAATTATTAAACAGTCACATAATGAATGCAACAGCCACAACTATTACGTGTTTCAATTAACCGTTTTTTTCCAGTGTGCTGAATTTCATTCTGCATGTTAGCCTAGAAAGTTTTCTCAGTAATCTTTCTCATATTTTGGCTGCTATGCATTCTTTGAATTGTCATTTACCCATTTCTCTGTCATCTTTTATTATTCTACATTGATTTTCCATATTAATACTCATATTGGTAAAGAAACCTTAAATCTGTTACTTACTTTGGCATTGGAGAAAATTATGTCCTTTAATTTTCTGAGTATATTAGAAATTTGCATTGGTATATATAGCAGGACAATCCCTATTTGTGGGTTTTTGTTTTGTAACATAGAACTGAGGGATGGGACTGTGTGGATTAAAGCAAACAAATAAGAAATCAAAACTCCTAACCTTTAAGGGATGTTAGTTTCGCTTACTGAAATGCTGTGATGCAGTCTCGCTACCAGTAGTGGTAGCTTCACAATTAAAATAGCATTTGCTCTAAACAGTTTTCAGACTTTTCCTGCTTCTTCATCTGAACAGCATCCAAGTAATGTTTGTTAAAACTAATGCTGTAAACTTCAGTGACATAAAACCTTCATTTTAGTCAATCTAAGTTTTTTCTGTTTTGGAACAGCAGGTTTTTCCTTGAAGTGTCTCATTTGTCATTACTTTTCATTAACAGCTACTCATTTTGCAATCTGAGCAGGTCTTCATCTCTCTACATGTATCAAATGTTTCCATCCAGGTTTTAAGTCATGTTATATAGAAACTGTTGTAGGTGATTTTCTGGATGTTGTGGTTTAACCCCAGCTGGCAATTAGGTACCACACAGCTATTTGGTCATTCTTCCCCAGTGGGATGGGGAAGAGAATTGGAAGGGTAAAAGTGAGAAAACTGATGAGCTGGGATAAGAACAGTTTAATAATAAAGTAAAACAGTATTACCAACAAAAATGTAATTTAAAGGAAAATAAAAAGAGAAATAGGTCCTAAGAAAATAAAAACCAGTTGCTTACTACCTGTTGAACGATACCCATCCCGACCCAAGCAGCAATTGGTCCTTTCCAGGTAGCTCCCCCCAGTTTATATACTGGGCATGACATGCTGTTGTATGTAATATCCCTTTGGCTAGTTTGGATCAGGTGTCCTGTCTCTGTGCCCTTCTATCTTCATGCGCCCCTCCTCATTGGCAGAGCATGAGAGACTGAAAAGTCCTTAATCAGGGTAAGCACTACTGAGCAACAACTAAAACATCGGTGTGTTACTGACATTGTTCTCAGACTAAAGCTAAAACAGAGCACTGCATCAGCTACTAGAAAGAAAAATAACTGTCCCAGCTAAAACCTGGACAACTGGTATCTTTGTTTCCACTAATTTATTTTTTTTATTGCATTAAATAGAAAAAGACAAAAAAAAAGTAAATTCGGGATTAATCCATGTAAATTTATGAACTTAAAGCATTATTTCTACACTGTATGTTGCGATATTATATGCTCTACCAAAGGTAACTCTACAAGCATGCTTGTGCTTCTTCATTGTCAAAAATGATCAGAGAGAAGTTTCAAAAGTAAAACCAAAAGAAGGAAGAAGGAAGTGAGTTCTGTTAGCAGATTAGGAATTTTAATACTCAGCCATCAAAATTTCTATCAATGGCACATTTTATTGTAGGATCTCACAAAAATAAATTTTTATATGTGAAAATTAGCTGTAGTAAACATTTAATATTCAATTTTAAAATGTATCTTTCTCCACACATAAAGAATTACAACACTTTTAATCCCCTCTGTCCAAAAGTCTCTCCTCAAAAGCAGACTAAGTTTTACTAAGTTAATGAAAAAGCTGTTTGCTAAATATTGTTATGGGTTAACTCTAATGTGTAACTAAGTGGCACACAACTGCTTGTTTACTTCTTCCACCCATAGAAGGACAGGGGAAGAGGAAGAGTAAAACCTCCCAAAATTGGGAATAAAAATTTAATGAAAGCTTAATAAGTGAAGTGGAAAAGAGAAGAAAATGAAAGGCAATGTAAAGGCAGTGACCACCTCCCATGGGTAAACTGATGGCCATCTAATTTCCAAGCCAAAGTTGGCTGTTGTGGGGGGAAAAAAAACCAAAACAACCTGTTCTCCCTTTATTGCTGAGCATAACTTTCTTTGGTTTTGTTTTTTTTTTGTTTTGGTTTGGTTTTATTTTTTTGTTTGGTTTTTTTTTGGTTGTTTTTGTTGTTGTTGTTTTGTAGGCTTTTTTTTGTTCCAGGCTATGAGGACAGCTTGCTTTGGTTCCTGCGTGTGTGTAGATGTATACACATGTGTGTCTGTGTGTGTATATATAGAATCATAGAACAGTTAGGGTTGGAAAGGACCATACACACAGCATTGCTTGTAACTTGCTGTTGCAAACACTGCTGTACTTAACAAGTGTACAGCACTAGGAGATACGTTCCTGTAAAATCTCAAATTACTTTGTAGTGGCCTGGATTCTCTGCCTTTCCGTAGCAAAGCTCTAAGTGGTTCTATTAGTATCTGTTGTGAGCAGGGTAGAATGAGTGTCAGTTTTCTCTTGCACAGAAGCTGGATGCACCTTTCATTCGAGTACAATTAAAAGAAATTAAAAATTACACCATCTCATTAATCAGTTGTCTTAACCTTTCCCAGGGGTAGAAAAGCAGAAACACAAAAAGAGGTTTACAGCAAAGAAACTGCTATCAATAATGGACAAAAGACAGAAGGCCTTGTCCAAGTTAAAATATGAGTTTCAGCTATTGTCTGGAGGTGGTTTTCTTCACTAGTTACCATTCCAAGCAGCTGCAGACATGGCCTCTGAAATCTGTGTAAAGGCAAGGATTCAAAGTTTAGGAAATAATGAAATGATGATGCCTACAGTCTACTAAAGTGATAGCTTTTGTCTTTTGAGGGACATGCATGCTATCAAAATTCTAGAAACTGCAAGGAGATGTTAAAATAACTGGTTTAAGTAGTATTAAAGGGGAAAATATTAGAAGAGATCTCATGAAGATTATGGAAAATGACATCTGTTAGAATCACTTGTGGTTATAGCACTTAACAAACTGTTCTTTTTAATGGTTTGTTCTAACAGCCCTTCTACTGAGAGATCTAGTGCTGTGCTCCCCTTCATCTCCTTCCTCCTTGCATCCCATCCCTCCATGGCAAATAGGGAATACAGCTGGTCACACTTCCAGTTTTCCTTCCTTTCTTCTACTTGGGTGATAGCAATAGCCCTCTGGGATTCTTTGAAATGTGGCTGGTGAGCAAGATATTTTGCTGTTTACAATGCCTAGCAATGCTTGCAAGCATACAGAGAGCTTAATTAGTTTTTCTTTATCTCTGTTTCTGTGTGTCTCAAAGTCTCTCAGTGGTGAAATATGTGCTCTCTCACACACCAAGAAGAGAGAAGCACATTGTGAATGAGCTCATTTTGAGCATCACCTTATTGTTTCAGCAGCTCGGTTGGCTCTGTGCTTGGAGCAGTGGGAAATGTTTGGCAGCTCAGTTGCGTAATTTTCTATGTGCTCATCTGTTTGATCCAAATGGGTGAACAGCTGGGATCACACCATCTTGAAGACGATTGCTTACTAGAGTTCATTTCTCTGACAGACATTGTGCTGTAATCTTGCTGAATGGGGCTTTGCTATTTTCCTTTCTTTCCTTTTTGCCTAATGAAAAGAATACTGAAGTTCATCCAGAGGGTCTTTATTATATCTCTAGTGATACCTTTTACAGTAAAAAGCATACTATTATGTTTCCAGAATTTCAGAGAAGGTATGACAAATAAGATTTTTTGTGGACTTAATGTATTGCATTTTTTCTTCTCATAAAAAAACCAAAAAAACAAAAAACCCCAACAAAACCAACAAACCTACCCAAACCATATCAATAAAGTACAGTAATTATATGCAGTAGACCCACAAATGATCTTATTGAGAAAGTTTCTACTTGTCTGTAGAAGAGATAAAAAAGCAACTCAAGGCAATTGGGTAAAGACACCCTTGAAGTATTTCTGGTTGGCTCTTTTGTGTATTTGGAGGCAGAGGTGATTTGGTGTGGGTTTTATTTGGTTTTGGGGGTTTGTGGGTTTTGGGGTGGGGTTATTTTGTTTTGGTTTGGTTTTCTGTTGGCTTGGATTTTTAGGTCACGTTAAATAAGGGGTTTCCTCCCCCAAAAAAGGATCGATACTGTGATATTGAAGAACAAGCACCTCACTGCCACCAAGTAGCTCCAAAAATGTAAATTAAATTAAATTCTCAGATTTTTCTTGTAATATCTTTGACATGTTTCTCTTCTGGACGAGAACACAAACTACACTAAAATCACTAAATGATACACTAAAACCCCCTTAAATGATAAGGGGTACAGCCCTCTTCAGGTATCTCTGTTCTTCACAGAGGAAGAAAATTATCTATTTGTTAGTTTGCAGAGTGGAGAAGACAGGTAAAACCAGGTGAAGCTAATCATCTGTGTTCACATATTAAATAGTAGATACATTTTTATTTGCAGAAGTAATAGATGTGAATTTCCTGGATAGCTGCTTGTTATTTGGAGTAAGCTGATCTGATTCCTTTAATATTACACATTATAACCTCTCTGGGTAGTCATCTCTAGAGGAAAAGGAGCTGTTTGTCTGCACCTATTGATAGAATAAAACAAAAATAGAAGTCACGGTGACTTCTTCGTATCATTTGCTTAAAGACTGGTATGATGAAATGCTATTGTTACTATGTGCTTCTTTGGACAACGGTATTATATTTAACGTATCTGAAGTAATGATATAATTATAGAGGCAGTCTCTCTTGTATGCTTCTGGGTAATGTGAGTGAAGAGCATGGATGCTGTTACACTTTTGAACTTCTTTATGAACATAGTGGAGTCTCCATCTTTGGAGGTTTTCAAGATGCAGCTGGTCAGTGTACTAGATTATCTCATTGTGACTCTCTTGCTCATGGAAGGTTAGACCAGACAATCTTCCAACCTGGACTGTTCTATGATTTCTGTGTTTTCAGAGAGCATTGTGGCTAGTGGGCTTGCAGTGAGCAGTAAGTTGAGGACTTTCCTCTTCCTCCTAATTTTTGTTTTTATTCTCTGACATTAAAATAGATACCATAGGTTCCAGATGAATTAGATGATGGTGCCTTAGGACTAGAAGAGAGGCAATGTCTTAACTGTGACCAAGGCTGGACAAATAAACTAGTGGTGGAGGTCTATCTTGACACACTGAGTGATGTACAAGGAGGGGAAATCAATGTGGGAAACAGATGTCCCTGGAGAAATCCCTATAATCAGAGGTAAGGGATTACTTCACAAGCTGCTGCTGAAATGGGATGTACTCGCACTGATGATATTGTGATTCTTTTTTTTCCAAGTTGTTTTCTTTTTCTTTTTAATCTAAACTTTGTAGTTTTGTGAGAGAAATTGTGATGCTTAGGGTATGAAAGAAACATTTGAGTCTCCTCTTCCCCTACTCCCGGTATTTAGAGTGGGGACTAAAATTTGTTTGATCAGTTTTAGGACAAGTCACTACATAGTTGAACCTAGTTCTTTGATGCAGAAAAAAGCTGGCAGAGAGGTTGCATATGTACTCTCATCCCATCTAGGAATAACCTTTTCAATTAATAATCTTCTCCTCACAGCCTGTTCTCTTTCAGTCCAATCCAGAGTGCAATTCTCTTGAAATGTTAGCTTTCCAAGAGAAACAAACAGTAAATCTCTACAGTTCTGCTTGAGTTCTTTTTCCCAGGCAGGAAAGAAGATGATCTATAGAGAGAGTTTCTACTTCCAAGGGGTGCTTCTATGTCTTTTTTTCTTCCTGTTGTTTTTCTTTTCCTCCTCCTTCTGTTCAATATTTTCAGTAAAATATAGCCAGTTTTTGTTGGGGGGGGGGTGAGAAAAGAGCTATTTTGAGAAAAGCTTCCTATTAAAAGCCTTAAATAAAATAATAGCTTCTTAACTGTATTGCATGTTGTTCCAAAAGTTACTGTGGTCCAAATAGATACCTCAGGGAAGTATGGAAGCCTTTTGTCTTAGAATCTAAATATCTCAGTATGGGATTTCATTTTGCTTACACTGTGAGAAGAGATCTTCTTCCAGTGCAGCTGTATTGGTATAAAAGGCTACCTTTCTATCAGTGAAGTGCATCATGTGCTACATTAACCTTGGTAACTTTTCCTAAAGGGATTTAGGGAGAAATATTAAGAATGGGTTTGTGACAGACACCTAGCAGACTGAAAGTCCTAAGTGCAATAAACTTTAAATATCTTTTGTAATGTTGATACTTAACTTGAAAAACCATATATATAGGTGGATACTTATTTGATAAATGAAAATCTAGTTTCAATGAGGGGATGTGACAATATTTTTGCCAGAATTCAAAAGACAAACCTCTAGAAGTTTCTGCTTTTGTGGAAAAAAAGCCTGGAAGCTGTCTTTCTTTAAACATATCACAACTGTCAAAGAAACATGTATTTAAGTTAATGCATCTGTTAGAAGTGATTGGAATTGTGCTGGAGATGTTCTGTCTTATAGCAAGACACAGAAAAACTGAAAGGAGATAGAAGAAATTTAATCCCATTTGCTTTACTAGCGGATTGTTCTGTCCAGTGTGTATATCATGTGCAAATCCAGCTCAGGTCTTCCACCACTGGTGGTGAGTTTCTCTAAATGGAACTCTTGATATTGTTTATCACCACATGACTGACTTTTTATTTGTTTTGGTAAGAACAATTATTTTGTCTTATGGCTGATTTGAATTTTTAATCTGCCAGTAAAACGAAATCCTAAAACATGTTAGGACCAATATCTAATTCTAAGAAATAACGTTCATAACCTATATGAAAGTAAAAAAGAAAGGCCAAACTTAAATCCTTTACTAGGAGAAGTTTGTATTAAAATGTTGTAAAACATGAGCTGCCTATGTTATAACAAGGTGGCTCAATGGCATCCATGACTGGATAGAAACATCCAGAGATGCTTCTGGCTTTTACAAGTTGTCCTATTTCTAGAAACCATAAAGCTCTGCTTTCAGGTATTTCTAGTTTTGTAATATTGAGTCTTGGTCTATGAATAGAAATGTGTATGTGTAGCTTTCAATTATCTAATTTAAATGAAACATGAGATGTAAAACCTCTTAATTTACCAAATATATGATTTTATTCTACTGCATTTTACTTTGATATTAAATGGTGGGAGAAAGAGGCTTTTTTCCAAAGTGATAGCTTTGGAAAATATTTTTGAGACAAGTAAATATATTTATAATGAAAACTAAAAATATTATTTGAAGGTATAAGTGGGATAAATTAAATTGGAAGAAAAGCTAAACTGTCATCATTGTAATTTTTGTGGCTGTATCTGCATATAATATTTGATTAAATGGTGTCCAATCAAGAGAACTTGATTTGGATACAAATTTGAATAAACAATAAACAGCGTTAAGACATGAGTATTATTTTGTGTAATGAAATGTCTATTTTGGCAGTGTACTTGGCTGAGTTAATACCATTTCTGCCCTGAAAAGAACAGCCCTAAGTGCTTGAATTTAAGGAGGATCTCAGAGCAGGCAGCATGTTATGCACTGACTGGATAGCAGCCTCAGCCTCAGAGGAAAAACCACTCAGGTCAAGTAGTTCAAACTAAAATAAGGATTGATGTGGTTTATGAATTTATTAATGACTTATAATCAAGTAGCAGTCAGGGAACTATAAATCAAGGATCAATAGCAGTAATAGAGCAAGTAAACTGAAATATTAGGTTAATAAAACTTAAAATTTCGAACCACTGATCTACAACTAAGTCCTAAGAAATTACTTTTCACTACACACAGTGGCATGTGTTTGTTTGCCTGCCTCCTCCTAGCCCCTGGGGTTAGCAGTACCCCTCCTTGTGGGGAAAACTTGGCAGGGAAAAAGGGGTAAGGATCTTCAGAAAAGAGTGGACCAGACTCTTTCTTTTTGTATTTTTCCATATCTGGATTTAGAATGGGATAAAAGGTTTTTCTGTCCCTTTAGGAACATGTCTAGCTAGAAGATAACACTGGGAAGTCTAACGTGTTGTGTTTACATGCACGTTTCCCAATTTTGTTGAATTAAGAAACTACAGCCTTTCTCCTGTGCTTGGACACACAAAGAGGCTACCTTTGCAGAAATGAATAGTTCAGGTGATTTCCACATTGGAATGTAAACTCATCTTGATACAAAACAGTTTGGAATCATTTCCTTCAAACTACAGGGGACTAATTCCTTGAAAATGATTTTCAGTATGTTGATAGAATGTGTATATGGCATTTTTCAGAAATACAGATGACAAACAATGGCAGCTCATCTCCACATGACTATAAACTCTTCACCAAGTTCTGCATGTTCAGGATTGCATGCTTACTATGCAGATGACTCTAGCAAGGAAGTTGGGATATATTTTTGCCTGAGAGTGATTTGATCAACTCATTTGCAGTTCTTTTTCTTCTGCCATGAAGCTGTACCAGGAAAGCAGCTGATAGCACTTTCATAATAAGATTAAATGCATGTTGGGCTAATGTTTCTCCCAGGTCAAATATGCACAATTTTCCTTAAAATCTTTAGAATTGCTTTGGAGAGGATCATAATGGTTTGGGTTGGAAAGGACCTTAAGATCATCCAGTTCCAACCCCCCTGCCATGGGCAAGGATGCCTCACTCTAGACCATGTCTCCCAAGGTTCTGTCCAACCTAGTGTTGAACACTGCCAGGGATGGAGCATTTACTACTTTTCTGGGCAGTCTGTTCCAGTGTCTCACCACCCTTTTCTGACTGATGCTACAGATGCAGTTGTTATTGAGGTAATTGATTTGTGTCTGTATTTGTGTTTGTCCATTTGTTTCCCAAACTGTGCTTGGGATGTATCCATTAAAATAGTGTCATTATAGGGCACTAATACAGTAACTTTCTATGCACGGTCTCAATTACTCAATTGTTTCCAATAGAGGTCTCATTAGCTACTTTTTATCCATTTGCTTTTTTTCTGTTTTAACTGGCTTAATTTAATCCCATAATGCCCCCTCTTCACTCTCCTTGTGTTTCCCTCATTAAGTGCTTTTGCCAGCAGTAACAATTCTAGTAAAATTTTGTAGTTCTGTAACAGATCTAGTAAAATTAGTTTAGCTAGAATGGAAAACCTTGGACAGGTCAGTCCCATTAATTAGTACTGGCTGGCTTTCTTCTGTTTTTATTTCATTTGGTTTGGGTTTGGTGAGTTGTTTTTTGAGTTTTGGGTTTTGGGGGTTTTATTGTTGGGTTGGTTTTTTGGGTTTTTTTTTGTTTGTTTGGGGTTTTTGTTGTTGTTGTTGTTGTTGTGGGGTTTTTTAACCTTTATATATTCTAGATAATTTCTCAGAGATCCAGGGTTTTACCTTGGTTTTAATATAACTTCCCTGGCATACTGACAGTCTTATCATTATGTTGCAGAACTGTAGTAAAAGACCAGAAAGCCCATGCTGGCTCTAGTTTCCTTGCTGGTCTCATTAAGATAAAATTAATCCCATGAGCTGATACAAAAATTGATCAACATCTGTGGGAATGAAGGGGTAGGAGTGCAGCCATAAAACAGCAATGACAAACTAATGACAGAAAGAAAGCATGTGTATCACTTCTAAGAGATTTTGCATTTCATGTTTTGTAGTTCTCAGAAGATAGAAGAGTTTGTGTAGGCTCACTGTTGAGCTGCTTCTGTGTGCAGCACCTCAGCAGTCCTTTGGGATGCTTTGGATGACACCTATAGCTCATACAACATGAGTTGCTTTCCTTATTTTCTACCAAGTAGTGACTCCTAGAATATCTTTGAGTTCCTCCTTTGAGTTTTTATTGATCACTCATCTTCAAAAATGTGATAACTTTCAGTCAACCTTTAGGGGTCAAATAGTTCTCATTCCATGTATTAAAGCATTTCTTCTCTTAAGCCTTTTTAATTAAGTCACTCTTAGGAGACAATCCTCATATTTAATCTCTTGAAGACTGTTTGGCTTTACTTGTCTGAAGATTGTTGCAAGGAACTCTTGTTCAACAATATTCAAAGATTCATTATCAGATTCTGACAGACAACTAATTAATCTGAAAACTAAGGCTATATTCTCTGTGTTTTAATAGTTCTCCTAACTTAGATACATGTTTCAAGTGTGTCGGGTGACATTCCTGTAACTGTCCTTAAAATATCTTCATTTTTTAAAAATAGAATATTGGACTCATCTCTGCTCAAGAGACATCAGATTTTGCTAAACATTTGAAGGAATGTATATTAATCTTTGTATAGGAACATGAATGTGAAGAACCAGTAGTTTCTAGACAAGTGCAAATTTATATATCTACATGAATATATATATTATGTTTGAACTTGGGAAGTTTTTCTTAAGACTTGGAAAAACTGGGTTTTAGCATTAACCAATGTTATATAAGGAAACATAAGAAGCAGTCTACTTGTATGACTTTGCAGTTCAGATAACAGATCATAAGCACCGCTGACTCTGAAACTGGGAAGATGGATTAAATTGGAACACAGATTAAATGGTTGACTGCAATTTTATTTCATCTGCTTTTAAATCCTGCACTGGTCAAATAGGTCAAATAGAAGCCTCAATAAGCTTTTGCTGTGATCTGAGGAGCTGGGTGTCGCATAACACATGCCTTGGAGTTTGGCAAATGTCTTAATTCACCTAGTCCAAGGAAACAACTTGGCATTCTGCTTTGGTTTTCTATCTAGAGAGCATGTTTGTTGTCTTTTTACTTGATTATATCTATTTAAAAAAAATATTTTATCATGTGTTAGAGGCAGCTAAAGGCTTTCCAGTGCTCATAGGGAAAAATGCCTTTGGTTTCTCTTGTGTTTTCTTTGTTTTCATGTGGTATATGCAGACCCGAACCCTGTCGTTTACTCCCATAAGAGGAGACCTGAAGTTTTCAGTTTGCCATACTTGATGCTGTCACCTCTCCCATCCATCCAGCTCCAGAAACAGTTTCTGGAAAGAATGTGTCCCCATTCTAAATTTGGAATATGAAGGTATAGAAAATACAAAGAAATTATTCTGAAAATGTGTTGCTGTTTCATGCATAGTAAGATAGGCATACAAGTCAACTTAAAAGCATCGTTCGTTCTAATACAAAATAATTCAACAGGGTGATAGGATAAATACATCTTATTGTGAAGACTGTTCTGCTATTTCTGATTGAAATGTCCTAAAGTAACAGTGGAGGTAAATGGCTTATTGGAATCTGAAAGCAAGCAAACAAAAAATATGCTGATGCTCCTTAGACTACAACATTTGAAAATCTACAGATGTGTTGTCAGGCTTGAAACTGTACTGAAATTGTAGCTGTCATAGGTCCATTCAAATGAAACCTGTACAGGTCAATTCATTTAACATTTTTCTAGTATATGAGAAAAACAGCATGTCAGTATTTCCTGAAAATGAAGAATTTCGAGTTTGTTTTGCATGAGTGATCAAGAATTCCTGGCTATGACACATAAGGCAGTCTAAACAAAAGAAATTGCAAATGACAGCTGTGAGGTCTCATCCTGCTACCAAGTATGCACATTCTGTTGTTATAAAGGACTATATTTTAAGTGGGGTTTAGTCTTGTGTGATATCTCCATTGCCATATTCTTTCATTTGAAACCGTATCTTGCTGTACTTAGAAGATAGAAGCTGTCCTAAAACTTACATTTGTGAAAAATGGCAAGGAGCAGGTCTCTGAAAGGCTTTCAGCAGTCATACAGGCCATCCATCTTCCACAGAACAGAATCAGATACAAATAATACCTACTTAATATAATTAAATTGTTCATAACACCTGCTACTGATAGTCTTCAACGACTTCCTATTTAACTTTGTAGTGTTTTGCATTCATTTTTTCTGATGTCTTTCTCATCTGTTCCATCCTGCCATTTAAATGCATATTTTCTTCAGCTGTGGTCAGCTAGAGATCCGATTTTATACCTTTTTTCCTAATCATGATATAAAAAGAGAGGATGAGGGTTAGGAGGAAAATTGAAAAGTATATTGCCTTATCAAACAAATAAAGGCAGCCTGGGGCACAAAGTAGAAACAAAACAGCAAGCTTAAATAATGAAAAGCTTCATCATCTTATTAAAAAGGTTGCATGGATCTGTATGGGTCTATCCCAATATACTATATCAGCTGATATTTTTACTCTATCATAATGCAAAAATGAAATGTAGTTATTTGCAGTTATATACTTAAATTGTAATAGCTGATGTTAAAAAAATTGTAAAATGACCATGAATACATGTTTTGGGTTGGGTTTGGGATGGGTTTTTTTGGGGGGGTGAAGGCATGTTTGGGTTTTTTGTTTGGGTTGAGGTTTTTTTCTTTATTTTAAGAGTGGGAGTCTTTGGTTTTGCTTGTTGGTTTTTTTTTGTCTTTCAGTCACATGTAATAGCATTGGTGTTCTGAAAAAAAAAACATACTCTTGTATAGTTGACTTTTAGAAAGCGTGTAAAAATACAACATAGATTTTTAAGAAATGATTGAGTATCAAGAAAAGGTTTAAGACTTCATCCACAGTTGTGTCATACTGGAAGCAAATATCAAGCTATAATTTCTATTTTAGCATGTGGACAGTAGATTAAACAGGTATTTTTTCTGCATGCATTATAAATTTGACTTTACAAATATAGTTCCTGTTGTAGCATACTATTAGCTGAATTGTGACATTAAGCATGCCACATTTTTCAAAATCAATTTAAAGAGAACTAAATGTGTCCTCTTGAACATAGTAATTGCATCCTAGTATCTTTTTTTTATTATTTAAAATAATTCATTTTAAGGACAATAATATGCTTTATCTGCTAGTATCAATTCCTTGGGGCACAGATAATGCATTATTTTCCATTTAGAAGACAGGCATGTCATGGAAACTAATAGAAATGAAGGATAGTAATTGCATTCCTTAAGGGGAGAGGGAGAAGCTTAGTTTAAATTTTAGGAGAGATATAAATGACTACTCTGCACAGAATTAATTTGAACCCAAACGAGAAAAACCTTTGTCTATATGTTTTAAAAGGCATATTGTGAATGAAAGTTCCAGGCTGTTTTAAATAAACTGTTTGAAAAATACACTGTTTGTTAGTTTTGAGTATGTTTACTCTCTGGTAAATTAAGTGTTGTTATCCTGTGCTCTTATGGAATTGAAGGTAACTGACCTTTTTTCATTGAAAATATTCAAAATAGACATATTTTGTTCATATGATCGAAGAAAAAAACAACACACAAACAACAAAACCCTTTTGGGTTTGTGGATTAACTTTTTAGGCAGCCTTTTCTAATGAGGATAAAACGTAATTAAGCATGTCTCTCTGTGAAAGCTGACCGTAAGCTGTATTGCACAGTGATTATACCACTGAAGTCAGTCCATGTCAATGGATGTATAATCAATGTGTCAAACTTTTTGAAAACTGAAGCCCTTAACAAAGAATCAGAAAAATTAAAATTAATTCACGTTTTGTTCCTAACCCTTTGACATTATAACTGAATGTAAATGGCATCATTTTGAATGGTCAGAGGTATTGAGCAGCAGAGGTATCCCGCTGCCTTACTAATTCATTAATATAAAACCACAAAGCAAGGGATGAGCTTTCTAGTTTTATTGTCATTATTCTGGTGTTCTAAGGGATCTTCAACAACCTTATAGGAAGAAGTCAGTTATTTTGCAAGAATCCATCTTCATACCTTGCTTTTTCACCTCAAAGAAATTGAGTTATTCCTGGTAACTGATCCCAAGCTTGGAATAAAGGTATTTTTTAATCTAGATTCTTTTACTAGCAGTTGTGCTGTATGATCTAAATAAATTTAGGAAGAACATTATTACTTGCATAGTCCGAAAAGTGCTTAATTCTTAAATAACTTTTAGATCTTTTGAGGTAATTTATAAAGTGTTTACCATTAGCTGCTATCACTAACAGCTGTGCTTTCTGTGTCCTTTCGCAGCCTGAGGGCACCACGTGCTTCATGGTATTTCTGAGTCTTTCAGGTATATGTGAAAGTTAGCCTCCTTTGAAATGAACTTGCATTAATCAGATAAGTAAACAAGATCATAAATAACTAAAGCATGCAAATTGTTCTTTTGTAGAGCCATACATAGTTGTCTATGATTGCTTAGTAAGACCATGCTGGAGCTCTACAAGCCTACAGCTGCCTAGTTCAAGACAGCAAAGAAAACCATCAGATTTATGGTTTGTCTTTACTGATAGATAAAAGCATCCACTTACACTTGAAATAAAGTGGAAGCCATGTTCATGGACCTAGGTCTAAGATGGGAAGAATACCACCTGGGGTTGAATACTGTGTAGGCTACAGGGTATCATTTGTTCCATTCATATTGAATTATTCATAGCAGTCAGGCTTCTGTTAGTGCAGGCATTTGCAAGATAAGATCAACCTTTTTTTAATCTATATCCTACTCTTTTGTGATACAATGAAAAACATTAAAACCCATTTTAATTTTTCATTTTTTATTAGAAAAAAAAACAAAAAATTTGTAAATGATGCTAGTCATATTTTAAACAACAACAAAAAAAACCAACAAACCCTAAAGCCATAAGTTTTTATAGTATTGTGGGCATTTGTATTTTATTTTGGCTTTTATATTTTATTTTTCCATTTGTTTAGGTAGAATAAATGTTATTTACTTAATACCTACAAGGAGGGGAGAAAATTCTTCTGTTGGTCTGAAGCTGGAGAAAGCTAATCTACATTGATAATATCAAGCAATCTCAACGTAAAAGTCTTTTACCTTTGAAACAAAAAGAAATAATTGAGATAAAATATAGGTGCTTACTTTTAACACAAATATTTTAGAGACCCTTTAGGATTTTAATGGAAGCACATTTTTTTTATTCATCTAAAAGTAATTATTTAACGCTGCTCTTTATTATGAGTTTGAAAATCAGTCACTGCAAAGGAAAATTTTCAAACCATAAGGCCTTTGAATACATCAAAAAAAACAAACAAAAGTAGTTTTGTTATCAGAGACATTGATAATGCTGAAAGCAAGCCAAGGCATGTGGAAAAAGAAATATTAAAGGAAAACAAAAAATAGTCCTTTCAAGACTTCAGCCTTTAGAGATCAGTTCATCTGAAAGACTTCTGCCCTGGTTGTAAAGCATGCACACAGAGATACATACACACACACAAATTCAGTGGTGCCCTTGGGGTGCCTCTATGTATTACAAGGCTCTCATTCACAGTTCACCCAGGATGGAGCTGCTCAGTTTCCCTTTGTGCTCTCAAAGCCACCTATAATAATAGAAACAGAAGTACCCTCAGGCACTGCATACAATGCATCTAGAAATGCCAGAGATCCTTTTGGATATGAAGAAAATCTAAAAAGTAAGGAAGAATTTGTTTTTTCTTCTATGGTAAATAAACCCCTAGTATTTGGCAATTTATATTTCTGAAGTTGAGCTTGTCATTTTCTAAGAAGTTGAAACTGTATGGTATCTTTTAATTTCAACTGCCAAATGACTGGTCACAGCCTCAGAGATGTAGGTTGTTCCCTGTGAGATTTTCCTGTTCCTGTGTACAGAGAACATTTTCAGAGCAATTTACATTTTCTTTAATAAGAAACTAGAAGCTTCAAAATAAAAGGCTGAACAGTACCAAGTAAAATTCATAGTTGGAATTCTGCATCACAAAAACTCCTTTTATAAAATAAGACTTACTCATTATTAACGTTCTTGGTTTTGCACAGAAAATAATACACTGCTTTTAAAAAAACTTTCCTTTTTCTGAGCTGCTCCTAATCATTTACCACATTAGAAAAACAAACCACCAAAAAAACTCAGGAAGCTTTATCCAGTCACACGACCTTTTTTTAACTGGGGATAAATTAACATTGATATATTTGATATAATGTATTAATGTTTCCATGATAATTAAACAGAATTGTATTGCTAACAGTTTTACCCTTTTATTTTTAGAACATGTGTGGAAAGTGTGCTTTCCAACTCTTATTTCTGGCATCCTGAATATTTTCTTCTGCTATTATCTAAAATGCAAGGGACATCTTTCATGCTTGTTAAGACTACAAGGGAGTCTGTATCACAATTTGAATAAAGTACCCTTCTGTGGGCACTTACCTTGTGTTTTGGATTTTTACAGCTATTTTAGAAGTCTGATTATGAGCAAGCTTATCAGTGAGTTTGATTGCTGTTTCCAGTGATCTGAATTTATTGAAGGTATCCTGAAAATGTTGCTAACTAGATTCCTCATCTGCAGTTAAGGGTTTAATTTCCACGGAAACCAAGGGTGCTCTCAGGCTTTTAATAATGTGGTTCTGCAATTTTGCCCATTTGTTATGGAATATTTGATACAGGTGTTTCTTTTATGCTGTATTCTGCTCTTTTGTTTATGCATTGCTACTTGACCACTACTACATCATCTGATTTTTGCAGTTTCCTTCATGCATAAATTTTAATCTATTTAGTATGGAATAATATGTATTGCCTCAAATGCATATTGTCCTGACTTTCCAAATAAAGTTCTAACTCTACATCAGTTTTAATTTTGAAAAGAGTCTTTCTAGCTACAATTTCCTAGCAGGTCAGATGCTTGTGTCCCTGAAGTCTGGCCCTTTGGGGTATACTGCTCTTCAGGTGGAGGCAAATATCTCCCTTAGAATCAACTAGGTTGGAAAAGACCTTTTAAGATCAAGTCCAACCATCACCCCTGGACTGCCAAGTCCACCACTAAACCATGTCAGTAAGGGTCTCATCTACATGTTTTCTGAATATTTCTTGGGAAGCCTATTCCAGTACCTCCCTTGTTTTCTAAGCCTGGGGAGAGTGTGGCAGAGAAGGGAGACTGACGTGGTAGCTGATGAGCCATCCTCCTAGGTTTTTATTTGTGTAAGGCATTGTAACACAGAGTTCCCAGCCCTTGTGACCCAGTGTCCCACCACACAGTACAAATAGCAGGGCTGATGCTTGAGCTATGGAAGTCCTGAAGTGTTATCCCAGGATACTGTGGCCACTAGAAGTATTGCCCCCACCTCCTCAGTCTTCTCATGGACTGAACAGTGCAGTCAGGTCAGTTAATAGCCACATATTGCTGGACTGTGGGATATGACTGTAGGCTGTATTGTCAGCTTTTTCTGTGGTAGTCATTAATGTAGTGTACTATAGACAATACTGTCTTCCAGCTAACCACAAGCCTGAAGAAAACTGTAACTGTAAGGAAAGAAAACCAATCCAAGCTAATTCTGGGGAAGATTGGAAAGCTGTCAGCAAAAGGAAAACAATTTGAAGGTAGACAATATTTGCTGTCAAGAGTTGTTATCCTTTAAGACGGCTGCTCTCAGATTCTTCCGATTTCTTGACAACTAAATAAAATAAAGTCAAAGTCCATATTTGGCAAATCAGAGAATTTTTTTGTTGTTTGATATCACCTTTAGTCTCAAGCAGCAGCATGATGTATGTTTTCTTGCTTCCAATCACTAACATATGAGATTGGTTTCAAAAGCCTGAGGAAACACCTCTTTCTCTGACTTAAGCATATTTTTCAAAATATGAAATTATAAAATATTGGTTTCTATCTTCTTACACTTTTACTTCAGGCTGAGGAAAAAAGGGAAAGAGTGTTTCTTGAAAATATGAAATTATGTAAGAGAATTATAGCTCCCCTTGATTAAATGCTACTATAGTAATTGTTTAAATCATTATTCCCCGATTGAATGTTATGATTGCTCCTTTAAACATTGAAAAAACTTTTATCTGTGAGCACAGCATCAAACATGACCATAGTTTTTGTGTATTTGGGTATTTCCTTGTGTTGCATGTTACCAGTTACCTCTTATCAAAATAAATTTTCTTTTCTACTGTCACTGACGCTTTTTCCTTGCCTTGATTTCAGAAGCATCAAGATTCAGGCATAGACTTTTCTTTTTGTTTTTGCTTCCATTCTATTCCATATTCTGTTGCAAGTTCTTTAATTTTCATTTTTCACGTACGTATACCACATATGATTCATTTTGCTGACAGAAATGAGCTGTGAAGATTAAAAGGTAAAGCTATGTTTTGCCTTGCTGACCTGGTCTCAGTCTTATGTCTGTGTGTGGTGATCACTGTTTTATGGATGAGCTTAAGGAGTGATGAGGGATTGACTAAGAATAAACTTTGCCCCATATAAAACACTGACTAGTACCCCCTTAAGCCACACGATGTCTGAAGTAAATCAATTCATCATTGCCAGTCAAACAAATTTCCTGCGGCTGAAGGTGAACCGGTGAATTGCTGGTATGAAGTTAAAAACACCACAATCATAAAATAAAAAACACATTGAGGAAATATGTGGAGATTAACTCTTCCATTCTGGTGTTTTTCAGGAGTTATAATTTGATGCAACCTGTGCAACATTCTAAGCACTAAAGTGTGATGTGGGAACTTTGCTACTTGCGCTTGTTTGTTGTGTTTACAGGTAACTCATTGTAGGTGTCACTAGGCTATCATCCAAACTGTTCCCAGTTTGAGTTTTGGTCCTTGGAGAAATGCTTATGTGCACAGTGGTCAATTCAAAAGCTTTATGATTTGCTTCATTTCATGGATGTAAACATTTAGTGAGTATTTGCAAACTCCACGCTAGATCTGGCTTTTAATTTATCATTCTTCAGGTACATAAACAGAGTGCTTTATCATAGTAGAAATACTGTTTTGCCTCAAGGAGATGTCCTGAACTCAGTTCATGGAGAAATTCCTATGCTTCTGCCCCTGTGACTAAATCATATGTAGCACTTCGGTTGCTTTTGAATTTCTTCTGTATTTATATTTTCAGTCTGGGATTTTAGCTCAAACAAGAGTGTCGAACTGAAGGAGTGTCTGGGAAAAGATTTCTGTATAAACATCAGCAGATCTAACTGCCAATACCAAAGAGATCCAAGAAGCTTACGCTTGGTACAAGTATCTCTATAGAGAAAAGCAGGAAGTAGGCTAATGAATTTTCTATTATACAAAAAGCTTTTTATTTTAGGTTAACTCCATTCCATACATGGTAAAGGAGATGTTAACTTTTTTGTGTGTTATAATTCAGTTAACAGACAATTCCTAGCTCAAAAAGACAACATATACCTGATGTTTCTGAAGGTAATTGTTTCTTCAGTGTGGAAAATTCTCTATGAAACATTGACTTAGACAGTCACTGCAAGTTGCCATCCTCTTGGATATTCAGCATTCATTTATTTTATGCGTGGTTGGGCTGGCTAATTAGGGCTTTTGTCTTCCAGGTTTACACAACACTGAGCTCTGGCCAGAATCAGTTATCTTGTTTTGATTTTAGGTGGTTTTGTTTGGTTTTGGGTGGAGTTTTTTTCACTTTATTTATTTGTCATTACTATTATGCCTTTTCTAATTCACAGATACAGATAATTTTAATTTTTAGGACTAGAATATTGAACTATGTTAAGAGAAGGAGAGAAAGCTTACCATATATTAGCTGTGATCTTATTGGAGACAGTATTGATGTGAATCTTGAATGTAAGAGTATTCTGTGGCAATCATGCTGCACAATACGCCACATATCAATATATACTGGTATCTTTTTTATTCCAATTCAAAATAGACCTTCTGACAGAAAGACAAGTCTCTTGCTCTGTGCCTTAGATCAGTTTAAACTACCATCACTGATGAGTGAAAATGTGTACTAGCAACGCTTCAAAAGTTCTCATGAAAAAATGAACCAAGGTTTCCAAGACCTTGAGTTTCATTTCCTGTCTCTGCAGTCTATAGGAATTCTATTCCCTTTTTTCCTCACTCCTTCATAACTTTAACTAAATCTGCTCTACTTACAGGGCCTGTAACTTAGCAGCATATAAGGGACAAAGAAACAGAAGTGGTCTGAAAAGCCAAGCAAAATATCTCTGGCTTAAAGGTGCCTGTTGAAACTCCTTTTTCTCTCTTCTCCCTATTACTTTTTAGCCCAAGACATTTTGCAGGTTTTATAACACTGCTGAGTTTCACCACGACAGAATTTTTCTTCTGGAAAACCTCTATTTTGTGTACCTTGTCTCTTCTGAGGTTACAGGTTTCAACAGTCTTCAGTCAGAATATCTGAAAAGAAAAACCACTACATGACTTAAAATTGGAGGAGCCTCTTCTACATGAGCCTAATGAAATACCATTCATTTTGCTGAAAAGGCCAAGCTTTATACTGGGCTTGTGACAGATTTTCAGATACTCTTTTCCCTATATTTCTTTGCTTTGTCCTTCCTAGGTCTTCAGCCAATTAGTTGTTATTTGCATGCATCATTTGAGTGCTTTGCTCCCAGGATGCAGTCCTTGCTTTCTGGCTGTCATGTGAATTCTTTCCCCTTAACTTGGGCTTTTTACTTATTTTCTTAAAGCCTCTATTTGAATCCATACCCTCAGGGTTTCTGGATTTTTCTAATTTTATATGTTTTTTTCCCCCTCCTCTCTGAATTAGTAGTCACTTGCAGGTTGTGCTGCTTATTAATGAAAGAAGGCACAATACCAATCTTTTTTTAATACTTTATTCATTTGGCTGTTGTGAGTTTGATTTGGTTTCTTCTCAAAAATTCTGCATGAAGGAAGAAGCAGCAGTTCTTGAAATATACTAGTTAAAGAGACCTTTTATTTTCAGGAATTTCACAGTTTTTCTTCAGTGTTTGATTGATATGTAACTACATAAAGACTGGTCTTAGCATTTGTTTGTGTTATTAACGATTAATCTCCACACAAGATGATATGACTGGGGTAATCACTTTTTCAGAGGCTAATCTCAGAAAGGTATAATTGGGGTAAAAATTAAAAAGCATTAAAGAGCTTGCTCTTAAAAATGGATTTGTTCCTTTCAATATCTATTTTCAGTTAGTATTTGAGTGGTCTTTCACATAAATATATTTAAGTTGTTCAAAATATTTTCCACCAGTTGTCTAAATCAAATTATGATATATGCTTTTGTTGTATAATTTTAACTAATACTTTAATATTGTAATGTTTTAATGACTTTTTAATACATATTTTGTACTCTGTTTATATTTAGCTCTGAGCAAGTATTTCCTAATAAAATATTATGTATTTCACTATATTATATTTGAAAATAAGTGGTTTAGAAATTATAATGTGGATATAAATTGTGATTAGGGTTTTATTCTTCACAGTCGTTTTCTATATGTGAGTAGTTCTTCCCTGTAGATATGCGTGCATATAAATAATTCTGATAGAAAGTATTTGGCTTGCATTTTATCACTTAGGGGATTTGGGGTAGGAAACTTTTGGCCTCAGATGAGCAGCTCTCTGGTGTCTGTGTGGTTAACCCGTACTTACACTGCACATCTATGTTAATGTTTACAGAACTGGAAGTTAATTCTTTAATTGTAGTCTTTGAAATTCATTCCTATCTCAATTGAAAGAAAACTGAGGGGGTTGTGATACAATAACACATGAAGAAAAACAATGATCAAGTACTTATGAAAAAAGTAAAGGTGTTTAAAATTATTCCTGGTAGTGAATAAATTTGCTAGCAATATATTGGTGACAGTTGTACAATTGGTGAGATATGTATTGTTCAGGGTTTGTGGAAATATGGAAAATACAAAATGTATAGAGAGACTTCTTTTTTTTCTTCTCCATATATACTGTATTCTTTAGGCATTCAGTTGCTTAATGTCAAGGTTTTATTCACCTTCAAAAGGTTCCTGTCCTTTGACCTATACAGTCCCCTTAACACCAGCTGGAACTAAGAAGTGTTTTTGCAGGATAAGTAGACATGAAAAGAACAAAGAATTAGATACAAGGTGAGAACACAATATTCTGGTGCTATACTTGGGCTGTAGGATATCTTTTGAAAGTAACCTGATGTTCGAGTACAGCAACATTTTCCAAGGTGAAGTTTCCTGGTACTTGAACTTTGTCACTGGGAAAGCTAACCGAACTTATGACATAAAGTGCTACTTAAAGAAGAATACCCTTCATTATTTAGAACATTCTTTTCTGGTTATTTGTTCTGAAAGTCTATTTAATGAATATCTTGACATATATCTCATCTTTGTACAGCACTTGATCCTCTGTTCCCATCAGTATTATACATGTGTAATTCCATTCTTCATGTTGAAGTTTTTCATGAGTTGTAGCAATGAACACGATAAAGAGATCAACACCATTATATAACAATTAAGAAGACAGAGTAACCACTGTAAATTAAATGCTAATTAACTGGCAAAACTATTTTTGTATCAAAATCACTATTATTTTAATTTGTAATAAGTCTTTGAATTTGCAAAGCACTCCTTATCTTTGGTATCTAAATTTCAGGGCAACCTATTAGATTAATCCAGGTTTATCTAGTTTCTATTTTATGGAAATATCAAGGATCAGATAAGAACTGCAGTGTGTCTACTGGAATTCTGTGCACATATTGTGTGTTACATTAGGTGTGCATCTCTTACCTAAAATGTGCTTAAATAGGGATGATCAGGCAGTATCTGCCTGCCGATTAAACCACCTTGTCTTTCCTTTACTTATTCATTGACTGGTAACTTGTTCTACATGTATTTTCAAGAAGGTTAGAAACTGCGCATCATTTTCTTCATAGCAAAGTCACAAAAGTCACGGCAAGCACGTTTGTCAGGCTGAACATAATTTCTGAATATATTTATTATTTTCTTGTCTGCTACGGTCCCCGTTAAACTAATCAAGTTTTCCTGATGCCACGGAGTATGTGGTCAGCAGCAGTACAGCTTTAGATAGGAAATCTTATTATGCATAAGGGTAAGGTTACCTTTAATAAGAGCAGTTGGAGCTAAGTACAAAAAATGATTACAATAACTTACCTGTTAAAATAACTGGATACACTAGTACAGCTTATAGATAATACTGGAATAACTACTTCAGTTTGTACTCTGATGTTTGAATTCACAAGTAGAACTAAAAAGCCTATCTTCATTAGATTACATTAAATTGCCAAGCGCACCCAGACACATTAAATCAGAAAATGCTGAGTATTTGTCAAGGTTGTAGATTTCTCATCCCAGATCACAAATTTTTTTAATTCTTTGTCAAAAAAATTGCTTGAAAGATGAGAGGTTAAAAATAAAATTGATCATATTAATATGCTAATGTATATTCTAGAAAAGCCTTTTCATTAGTATGCTGATAACAGATGTGTTTTATAGAGTAGTCTGCTGAGCTGGAGTACCTTAGCAGCCTTTGTGTTTGGCAGCTTGAGAACCATAGGGATTACTAATAGCATGTAGAAGTTCATTTGCTTATCCTTAATGCATCAGTTCAAATAGGGTCACTGTCTTTGTAAAGCATTTGTAAAATAGTATATTTTCTTCTGATGTTTTCATTTTTATTATTATTGCAGAATAGAGAATAATGAATACATTAATAAATACTAGAATTCCACTGTGATTATTTCAGATGTCCGTTGAGCATAAAGAATATTTTTGTGAGAGAAACTTTTGACTTGGAAAGGTCTTTAGGCAACTTGACAATGCTGAACACAGTAGATTCTTCCTTTTAATTGCTTGATAGTTTCAAAGCTTGTAACTTAATCTTGGTCCATTCCTTGTACAGGAATCAACAGCTGTTTCTTCAGAAAACTTGTTACATACTTTGCCATTTCTCTCTCTCTTTCTCGTGTTTTTTTTTTTTTGAACAAGAAAAAAAAAGATAGAATTAGGCACCCCTTTCTTGTGATGATTTTTCACCAGACATAAAAAAGACAGAAGTAATAGGCAAGAAGGGAATGATCCCCCTGCATATATTTGGGTTTTCTTGCAGGGTTGCTGTTCACAGAAACTTAATGGAACAGGGAAGTAGAATTCAATATCAAGTAGTTTATTTAAAGTAAATATTTCAGACAACCTGTTGAAAAGGGAAAAGTACAAAGACTTGAAATGTAATGCATCCTCTGGGAATCTTGCGTCATTCAGTTCCCCTTTGACTGGCATGTTTCTGCCCTTTCTTAGTCCAGTTAATATAAATGAAGTATACAGATACCTCTCTAAGGAAGAGTCTGTATGAAGTACATGTTCCCTGTTTGCTAATTAAGCATAATAACTGTAAGATGCTTATAGCTGAGTGCATGACATGACAGGTCAGGAAGTGCACATGTCATCTGATTTACTTGACTTTGGAGAAATTAAAATTAGCATGTATGTAATACTATTTAAAAAATAGGGGTAACTTATTCTACAGCCATTTGAAGAAAATGTGGATATATTATTTCCAGTATATTATATTCTGTCACAAAGGATTTCTTATTTGGAACAACAGGTAAATCCCAGTTATCAATTTGGATTATTAAATGCAATATTATATTATTTTAATCTGGCATTCCAAATATTTAAGATCAGTGAAGCAGGAAAATTACATGTTTCTTAGTCAACATGGTTCAGTTCTGAAATTCATCAGCAGTAATCAGATGGGACAGCTAATGAGAGGCTGCTTCAGGTTTACTGCTTCTGTGGGTATGAGACAAATCATCTGATGGTCATTCCTGCAAATGTTTTGGTCCTTACTCAATCTAGACCCTTTCCTGGAGATGTCTTCCATCTGTATTTTGGGAGTTAGTATTTTATCATCTTTCACCAGAAGCTCAATGAGCAAAGATTATGACTCTACTAGCTTCTCTTCCTCCTTTCTTCCCACCTTCCTCTGGGAGAATTTGTTTGATGTTGCCGTAGCACTGTAAAGAACAGCCTTCAGAAATCTCTTGGAGTTCACAGCTTTTTGTTTTGGAATCCATCAGAAAAATTATTAGATGGACATATAGACATATTTTTAATAAATTTAGCTTTGGTCCTTATGTAAATATAGGTGCTGTTTGATTTGGATTAATATTTTGTTTAGAAATACTCTGCTAGTAATAAAAGCAAGTGACTGAAGTGATTCTGATAGCCAGTCATGCTTTCATGGCTGTTAAATAAGTGGTTTTCCTCCCAGAAAAATTAGAATATTTAATACAGAATTTGTTGAGACAGTAAAATGGATGGTTGATAAGGTTAGCAGTCTCTTTGGGTTATTGCTCTTTAATAATAAAGAAGGCAAAAAAAAGATCTTTTTCAGGAAAAAAGAAATGGGTTCTATACTCCTGCCACTAACCCCATGTTTCTCCCACTGTTATAATTAACATAGTTTTACTCATAATCAAAAAAAGAGGCTGTTGAGACATGAAAGCAGAAAGTTCCTAAGCCAATGGAGATATTCCAGTATAAAAGACACATAAGCTTCTCTTTCTATAGACCAATGAACACTTACTATTGTTGTTTGGCCATTAATTCATAGTATGTTTTACACAGACATGTCAATCCTGCTCTTTGACTACTTCTTTGATTAAGCTGTGATGGAAATAAATGATCCAAATAAAATTAGTAGATTTGAGGACTGCTGGATCATACTGTACAATGGGTTTTAAATAATTCAGTCCTTAATGGGTATCCAGTATGCTTAAATTGTATTTCTTATTTTCCTTTAAATAGTTTGCATCGTTAATTTCCTTCCATGAGATTTATGCCAATCAAATTGAATACTTTCTGCAAACTGCTTACATTCCTGTCAAAGCATACTTATTATACTAAACACCCACATTCTGTTCTAGTTCCATTTTAGTTACTTTATTATCTTTTAGTCTTCCCTCCCACAGAGTGCTAGGGACTTATTATTGATGGGCATCCAGGAAACTTGAGTGCAATATTGATTTTAAATATATAGTGAATGATTCAGTGCAGATCTAGACAGTCCCTAAAAAGGCAAATCCCACATTTGGAAAGCTGTCTGTGGGTGTTCTTGCTTGCTTCCTTCCAAAGCTGCTGTTCTGCATCAGCAGCTCTACTCTTGCAACAAAAGCACAGCTCATGCCAAAGCCAACAGTGCTACTGAGTTCTTCTTGAACATCACTTAGTAAATATTGACTTCCAATACTTCAATTTCCAGGTATGAAAGAGTGTCAAGTGGAGTTGGAGTAGTTCATAAGGCCCCATGAGAATAAACTGTCTTTGAGACAGCATACTTGCTTTTGAAATGTAGTGTGAGGAAAATGCTTGTTTCTTAGCAGATAATGTATTCGTATTAGTTTGTGTATTATGTTATTGTATGGTAACAGTCATTAGCTTGTGCAAACATTATATTGGGATAATAAGAACATTGCTAATGCTTTAAAAACATCTCTGTGTCTTCTCATTCAGGAAAACATTAGGAGATTTTAGCTTTAACAAGCAGTATTTTCCCTTTGGGAACACCAGTATCGAAAGCAAGCCAGCTCAGCTAGTTTGTCCACATGATAATTTAAGGTTAACATAATATATTAATGAAAAATAGCAGCATTAAGAGAATTCATAATTTTCAGGCAGGTTTTCATTCTGTTCAGAATGAAAAACGTAAAAAAGAAGGAAGGAAGGATTTTAATTTTTTTGGGGTATTTTTCTTGGCAGTGAAGTATTTAATAAAAAAAGGTGTTGACCAACTATTCATTTCTTATTTAAATTCTCCTTAGCCAAGCAAAATTCCCTTTTGAAATTCATCACTTGACTTCCCTTGATGTTTTGATGAAAGAACTTCTGTATTTGTTTCCAATCCTGGATTCTTTCATTTTCTTTCCTCCCACTTTTTCAGAGGAGCTTTGTGTGTATTGTACCATGGTATTACATATGTGCTATCATTCATGTTTACTGCAATTCTTCAGCAGCTGCTTCCACCATGTAATTTCCCATCCATTTTTTCAGCTGGTGAAGAAGCTGTCACGGACTTGTATTTTTTATGGCAATTTTAGGAAAATTCAGCTGCTAACTTATACTCTGAGACTCATCCTCAGTAACAGTAACAGCTTCCCTGACACTGTTCCTTTAAGATCAATGATGGGAGTAGTCTGTAATGTAACTGAGGAGTTAGTTTGCCCTCTGTCTCTCAGGCTTTACTTCCAGTGCCTTTAAGGAGAGTCGCACTTCAGTAAATGGGAACAGAGGCCCAAATTCCCTTTCTGACTGCTCAGATCAGGTATAATCATAGAGGAGATGTACAGCCAGAGTTGTCTGAATTCTCTTTCTTTTTATTCTTTAATATTTGCTTTTTTTTATTTTAAGTGGATGTGATATTTGTCTTCTATTCTGGTGAGTTTTTGTTAGGTTGTTAGGTGTTTAGGGTTTTCTTAACCCAAGTTCTTAGTCTTTGACTTCCATGAAACCTCTCCATGTATTTTTGACATTATTCACTTTAAAATAAAACTCAAATATGCTAGGTTTAAGGTACTTTAACTGTAAGCTTTTCTTAATGATTTCTCAAAGGTCTGCCTCATTCAGTGTTCTCATCCATTCAGTTGCATCTCCTGCTACAACTGTTGCCATCTAGTTTTTATGCAGTGAATTATATAATATTAAGTTTATAGCTCAATGGAAAGTACTGTAGTGTGCACTAGTATTAAAAACTTGCATTTACTCTACAAAATCCAGGAATTATTTTATTCATCAGCATTGTGTATTCAGAAGGCACATATAGCTAGCTGGCCGCATAAAGCGTACTGGTTGTGCTTTAATGGCAACCAGTACAGAAAATAAATGAATAAGCAGGAGTCTGTCAGGATTATACCCTGTGTAATGTACACCAGAAAGACATAAGGTAGTATAAGAGCTTGTGCACAGTAGATGTTTGGAAGGTCTAAGGAAATATCTGCTGGAATCTCGGGGGCAAGATGATTCTGCAGGAATATACATCAGCCTTCTAAATGTTATTGTTTTGTTTGCTTGGGGAGGTTTGGGGAATACTTTTGGTTGGTTTTTAGGCAGCTATTTTGTTAGCACGTGATGTCCACTTCATCTGTTAGTTTTTAATAATGATGGTTTTAGTTGATGATAGGTTTGTTAACTGCAGTCTTTTAGTGGTTTTGTTTTGTGTTGAGTTTTGTGGTTTTTGCATGTGGCAATTTTGTGGGGGGTTGTCAGGGGAAGGTTTGTTTATGTTACACAATCATCATTTGAAGAGTTCTCATTCTGGAGACCAGCTACCTATAGTAAAAACCTTCAGCCCATTATACATGGAATAAAATAGAGAATTGTTTCAATAACCCAGTTAACTGCAGATGGTTTGTTCTGAAGCAAATCTTCATTACTAACTTTATTTTATATTTTAAGCTATTGTTTGAGTCCATATTTGCCTACTACATTGCCTCTTGTACTATCTGTTTGGGGGATACCAGCTCTTGGAACAAACAAATTAGAACTCTTGATCCTATACAAGGACATGTTACTAGATCTTCAAAAGTGATAACTATTTTTATTCCACTTCCATAGTCCTCTCTCAGTCACTGTGTCTCCATTCTTGAAATGAGAGCCGAGCCTTTACATATAAAGTAGCAAAACCTATGAAAAAAATAAACAATTATTCAACCAGGTTTTGTAGTTGTGCAAAATTTATGGCTCTGGAAGTTTTAGTAAGACTTGATTCATTCAGTTGTCTTTGTATCAAGAGTATCTTTGGAGCATTTACTGTGCATTGTTCCCCTAAATGCAAATAAACAGGGTCATCATTCTGATGTGCTTTGAAGAACATAATCACTGGTATGTTTAGGTTTGAATTGCAATGCATGTAACTTAGAGTGCAATTTAAATCAGATTCTGATACATTATGGTAGTTATTTCCTTTACCTGCTGTCTTCCCCCCTGCCAATCTTGCTGAGTAAGATTCCAGACAAAATTAAGTCTTGATCTCTAATATTAGTATTGGAAGCTTTAGTATATTAGAGACAGCTGCAGAATGTCCTTTCTGTTTGCTATTTTTGTTTTTAAAGATGTTGACATTTAGATATTTTGGAATTAGTCAACAATAAAAGCAACAATACTATGAATTTAAAATGCATTGGGACATGTATAATTTTCTGGTTTGGATTTATATTGCTGTTCAGTTAAATCTACTTTAGTCAGTTGGGGTCCATTGAATGTGTGCTTTGCCTTGAAGTCATAATTCTCATGTCTCATGTGATTCTTTTTTGTTATTTTGTATGCTTTCACAGTGACAGATTTAAGTCTTTTTATAGTTATTGAAGTTGAAATTTATCTTGATTCTAGTCTCTTGTGTTTTAGTGGAATCTGCAATAGAATTTAACATCTTACAGAACTCTCTGGTGATCTTTTTTTCTAGTATATCAAATATAGAGTTTGTTAAACTTTTTTAAATCTGCTGCAAGCGGATCTTGAGAGGCTTCATGTTACTATAGTCACATTTCTTGTTAACACAGTTTAAGTCATTTGAATTTGACTGCAGTTGTAACACTGGATTGAGGCCATTAAAAATACTTGAAACATATGGTTGCTGATTACTGTTATGCCTTGGTATACTGCTTTTGGTTTCCACTTTTGGTGCTGGACCAGTTCTTCCATGGAGACTTTTGAGGAGTACATTATGCAGTTTACTTACAAAGTTATGAAGAAATGGAGTTTGTAGTAGACTTTTGGTGTGTTTTTTCCTCTTGTGTTCATATAAATAAACAGCTTTTTGTACTGCCCTTAAGTGGGTCTTGTAAGGACTGAGGATTTCAGTAGCTTTTATAGAATTATCACAGGTTTTACAATTCATAGGGAAAATTTAATTTGCTGAGTGATCTCTTGAGTAAAATTGGTCTGTTTATTTATGTACTTCACCCAAATGCATACACACTTTCTTTTGAAAGTCACTGAAAGGACAATGAATGAGGGTTGTGGATAATAAAGAAACAAAGATGAAAGAAATTGATGTTCTAAAGATTCTTATGAAAATCTGAGAACTTTTTAAAAGATTTGTGCATCTTTTTGATTTTGCCTTTAAAATAACTGACTTCAAAGCATGTGAAAAAAACACACAGCTAAATGCTGCCTCTAGCTTTGCATGTATGTAGGAAGCTGTAGATTTTCTCAGGCATAAATCATAGAAACACAGAATGATTTGGGTTGGAAGGGACCTTAAAGCTCATCCAGTTCCCAACCCCCTGCCACAGGCAGAGACACCATTCACTAGAGAAGATTGCTCCAAACCCCATCCAACCTGGCCTTGAACACTGCCAGGGACGGGGTAGCCACAGGTTCTCTGGGCAACCTGTGCCAGTGCCTCAACACCCTCATAGTAAAGAATTTCTTCCTAGTACTTAATCTAAATCTACCCTCTGTCACCTTAAAGTCATTCCCCCTTGTCCTATCACTACACGTCCTTGTAAGAGAATTTCTAGGTCTAAGAAATATTACAGAAGGCAATTATTTTCCTATATGAACAATAAAACCCCATGTTTGCAATGTTTTTGGTCTGTGTATAAAAGTACATGGGTTTAGATATTTGATTTGTGCCTATTGATTTCTCCCATCTTCCATTTATCGGTAAAGTGTTTTTGAAACCTGAAGTGAATAGCTTCAATCAAGTTCATCCTCTGGAATTCTCAGAGGAGGATATTCAAACTTCTACAGAAGGATTATGGCAACTGATTACTTCATCCTAGGAACTGGTTTTGAGCCACATTCACAACTGTTAGGCAAAACTGTAAGCTGTTTCTTGTTGGTTCCTTTAGGTATGGCAGAGCCATTATTAAGTTTAACAGAATAAACTGATAGTGACAATTTTACCTGTACAGCACGCTTTACTAAAAAAAAAGAATAAATTCTTAAGTATATCTAAAAAAAAATAGCAGTAGATTAGTTTAGTTTAGTAAAATGACTCAATTTTTTACTGATGCATTTTATAAAAAATTATTTGGCCTTTTTAAGGTGCTCATCAGATTTCAGAGTTATCTAAAGTAACAGACAGGGATACTCTCTGAAACAGCCATCAGTCACAATTTCATCTAAAGACTGCAACTTTATGCACACATTCATAATTATTTTATAAATCCTGATACAAAGCAATTAATAATTTAACTTATTTGCTCAAGGGATGCATTTCTTTTCAAATAGGATAGAAGATATTAGCAAGTTAATATCTTCCCACTGTGGTGCAAAGTGAGTGAAAATTAATGAAGATAATAGGCTTTACTTAGATCATTTCATTATTGTCATAGCTTTACCTGCCCTATTTTATGACTGCCTTATTGTCTGTAGTGGAATTATTATCTTAGCTCTGCCTGAATTACTTTATAAAACAGCTAAAAGGGATCAAATTACATAGATTAAGTGTTTTTTACATATTATTGCTTTCATTAATTCCTTGTGTGTTGTGATGGTTTTATGCAGCTTCCCGGATATTTGTAGAAGTACAGGGGAGGTATTTTTATTTTTGAATGACATGTTGGATACCTACATCCATATAGAAGTTTTGACTTGTGGACTCTGATTCTCCCTTTTTCACTGGACCATCTGTCTGCAGACAATACTCAAGTCCCTAAAACAGAAATTGAAACTTTCCCCTTTTTTGTTTGAGTGACTTCTCTGGGGCACTCCTCTAAAGGGTACGAAGATTTTTCTGTCTCCACTAGGATATGGGAATAAATAGGGTACATAAGTTGACAACGTATTTCTAAATAATTGTTCACAGGAATATCAAGGACTCTACTAAAGATGCCACTAGATCAGGACAGGCTCAATTTATGACCTTAAGAGCATGTAAAGTTTATATTTTTACTTTTCAATTTTGCTGAAATATATAAAGGTTTCAGGATATGCTGCTCTCATGGAATGTCAGCTTCAGCCAAGAAGCTCAACCGAAAGGAGAAATTTACCTGAACATGTCTAAACGATTTGTTTTATTTTCCACACTCTAATAGGAAATTGAGGGGTTTAAACAAGAGTTAACAATGCCTGCAAGAAATGGTTTTGTGGGAAATTCATTGTAGGAATTGAAAAAGCTTTTGAAACAGAAAATTTTCTACTAACTCTCTGGGGTAGGTTATTAAACCATTCTTGTTGTTGCTGTTGTATTAGTTTAATAAAATACAGTAATATCAACAGATCTACCACCTTTTTTTCTGTGTGACATAAAATGCTCCCTTAACATTTGAATCGAGTAGCATCACTACTTGCTAGGAGTAGCCAGGGCTTGTAGCTGGTGTTGCCAGTCAGCAAATGTTTTTGTATTTAGTTTGCTAGGCATATTTGCTTTCCCTTCAGCTCCTCTTCTCTATATGGCATGCCAGCATTGCCTTAGCTCTTTTGCATCCTTATGCTTGCTTACAGTTTTCATTTTTCTTGTGCCAAATTTTTTGCCAAATGTTCTGTTTCTTCTATGGATGTGTTTGTAGCAGGCTCCTTCCAAGTGTCTGTGTTTCATATTTGAGCAGCTAGTCAACGAGCATATCAACTTCTCTTGCTGGGAATTTGTTTTCCTCCTCAAAGAGATCTTTGCAGCTTGATGTTGACAGCTTTTGTCTTCCCCTGAGGCAATTTTTTTTAGGGTCTCTGGATAGTCTGTCAGCTGCTTTTGTAGAAATAAAAAGGCAAACAACTATGCTAATTATTTCAAATATGGCTTGCATGTAAAAATTGCTGCAAGTGGAGAGGACATTGTTTTGACCCCTTTTTTCTGGACATAATCATTCAGGCTGTCTATGCATCTTTATGCATTGCAAGTATCTAGGTTTCATTCTGGAAAAAAATTAAAATTGTAATACTTACTGGACTTCTGATTTCTCTATAAGGTTTGCAGTATCTGTTGATTAGAAATACTCCTTTAACCAGGCTGAAAATGAAAGTGTTTTCCCTCATATTACTTTCTCTTCTTCTACGCCTCCTATCAGATAAGTGAGAAACACTGTCATAGGAGGAAGGAAGAATCCTTAGCACACTGGCAGCCCCGTATCACCTTCTATTCTCAGATCGACAAAAAAGCTCCTTGACAAGAAGGGGATAGGACCAGGGAAAGCGCTAACAGAGTTTGACTTCCTTGTGACATTGGAGGAGGTGTTGTGTGGCAGGTGGCAATGTAGCAGGCTTGTGGAGACCAGTCAGGAGTAATGGGCTGGAAAATCCAAGGTCACCAGTGCAGTATCTTCCTGGTGCTTACTACTGGTGTTGCATAAAGCAATGGCTCAGATTATTTAAAGCACAATAGGAAGGAAAAAAGAAAAAGAGGAGGAGGGGAGGGCATGATGCAGCACAGTGTTACTTTCTGCAGAGATGCTGTTTGTTAAGAAAGACTTATTTTTATTGTAAAGGCAGATGCTTGTTTAGTCTCTCCTTTGACAGCTGGACAGTTACACAAGGCAGGTGTCATGCTTTCCTAAAGTCATGCAGGCTGTGGTGCTGGGTAGTGGGGAGTCCAGCCAAGAGTCTGTTAGACTGTTTGGTGCACTAATTCCACCTTTACACACACTTAATTTCAGAAGTATTTGCCTTTTCTGAACTGAGGTTGATAAGGATAACCAACATATGAGGGCAACAAGTATCTCCCAGTGAAAGGTGGTGGGCAGGCAGCTCTTGGTGGTCCTGCCTGAGCAGGGCATATGGACCAGATGATCTCCAGATGTCCCATCCAACCTCAACTATTCTGTGAAGATCAAAATTCTAAAGAACTTTTTCCCGGCCAAACCTTTTTCTTCCATTTGAGCACATTTGAGCTGCATACTCTTAGCTTGCTCCCACGCTCTTGCGTAGGCTGGAATGTCACTGCAGTCTGATGTGTTACTGTGTTTCTGGAAACTGATGGAGGATGTCAAGACTAAAAAGGGAGGAGAATGATCTCTGCTGCAGAGCAGTGTTTTTGCTTTTTCTATTTGAAGAGCTAATTATACAACATTTTCCTAATTTTACTGAACTGTAATGGCAGATATTTGCAAATTCTAGCAATAGATTATATAAACCATTATCCTGTGCATTCGAGTAGTTCAGAAAGTGTTTTTGTTTGGTTGGATGTCTTTTTTTACAGCTTGATCAGTTTTATATTCTTATAGGAAGACTTGAAAAGAAAAACAAGGATCAGTTTTGCAGTAGAGCTGTCAAAAAAGGCAAATCTAGTTTGCACATGTGTGGATTTTGAGGGACTAAATCTGAGAAATCACACACCTGATTTCTCTGACAAATAAGAACTTTCTGTCCCTTTATATTTTTAGTTGAAACTGATGTCCTTGTCAGTAGCCCAGATGATACCAGTAATGAAACTGCCAACACTGTCAACTCCACTGGGCTAGCTGCCTGTTTCCCTCAAGGTTTGAAGACCCAGTTCAGCCCTGCTAGCAGACTCCCTGGGGCTATTGCTCTGCAGCTTCCAGTCCCTGGCTCTAGGGCAGCCTAATAAATTAGTTCTGACTTAAGCCAAAAAGTGCAATTGTCTCTGGGTCCTAGGCAGATGTATCAGCAATCCAGGTAAAAGATTAAGCAAATCTAATGATGCCCAGTGTACTTAAAACATTATGTTTATGGATCAGCTCTTCTTTGAAGAAACTTGGTGAATATCCCTAACTAATTCTATGTTTCAAATGAGATCAGACAGATCTCGAATGGTTGGGGGAGTTCTGTGTAGCTAAAGAGGCAGTAAGGTGCTCAAGCCTATCAAACAGATATGCCTTTACCTTTCAAACCAGATCAATTCAGCTCAGTAGATATTTGAAGCAGAGACTCTGTCTTAATTTTGAAGATTATGCAATTCAAACATATTTTTGCCATATTCCAGATACCTCTTTGACTTGCCTTTTGATCGTCATCTACTATATAACCCAGGGAAAGCTACATGAGCTCACTCTGCCTTTTTACAGCTGCCTCTGTGGCTTTCCTTGTTCTCACCTTAATCTGTGTACTCAGAAAATGAGACAAAGGAGTTCCACAAACCACCTCTGGACCAAAAGACAAAATTCTTTTTTTTTTAAACTTCATCTTCCACCATTATTATACAGCCTACCAGCCTCTCCACTTCCTCTGTTTGACTGTAGTCCATTCCTGTAGCCTTCATCGTTTCTGTTGTCCCACCTTTTCAGAATTCACTCGCTTTATAACCTGTGAGTTTCCAGAAACAAATTCTTACCAGCTACATTTTCCTGCTCTCCTGAATACCTGTAAGCAGGTGCTCTTAAAAGGCATCCTTTAAAGAAACTGAGAATAACAGCTCCTTTGAAAGTTAGCACAATTTTCTTGAGGTGGTTCAGAGTACTTCTGCTATTGAATTCTGAGGTATTGCATGCAGTATGTGTTGCCCTGGATGAATATGCCATTCAGCATAGTGATGTAAATTTAAAATTAAAAAGTAAGAGTTTTATTTCTTTAGAAGAAAATTAGACGAGCTGAGACAGCTCATTTGGCATGGCAGCATTCCATTGAACTGAAAGGTAATTTTCAGGGACTGCATCTTTGGTAAGTATTCATACAGCAGTGGGGTAGTGATTTTAATGTGCAGTGCTGCATTTTAATAGCCAATTGAGATGGCTATTAAGATATAGCGTTGTACATTAACATCACTGCTGCACAGAGAGCGGCTGGTGACTGCTCCTCAGATGATGGCACTCTCCGCACTCTGCTTTTTAGCAATGGTTTTCTTAGTAGCTCCTCTGATATCCTGCAAGGGAAATAAAAATCATTATCTAGTTAATATTTCACACTGTGTTGGGCATCCAGATCCCAGGGAGAGAGCACAGGAGAGTAGAGATGTGATGCTGGGGGCAGAAGCGAGGCAGAGGTAGAAGAATGTGGGGGAAAAAATCCACTTCTGAAAGGATCATTCCTTGGTTTTCACCTATTAGATTCACTTTGGCTCTGTGAAAACCTGGTTTACTAACCCTGATTTGGGACACGGTGCTTGGGGAGAGGACTGTGTAGCAGAAGTATCTGTGTGTAGCTGAAAAGGCAGCAAGATACTGAAAATTCATAAGACCTTGAGAAACACGTGAAACTGCAAGGAAAAAGATACAACTGAAAAAACATATATACTTCAAAACTTACTAGAAGCATTTAAGAAAATTGTTCAGCTTTTCTATTTGCACTTAAAAGAAGCTAATACACAGTAAGGGTCTAATCAGTTACCTACCATATGATTAGGCCTTTCCTCACCTACAGCTGTTTATTCTGGTGTGAAAAGGTTTTGTTTATTGCCAGTCTATGCAGTTTGCAGGAATCTCTCAACTTTTGCATTGCTGAGACTTTTTTTTAGTGAAAAGGATTGTAGCTGAACAGTCTTCCTCACAAAAACATAGAAATCACAGGAAAAGGGTCTGTGACATTGCAGGTTTCCATCTCCCAGACAATAGTTCTGAATTAACTTTCAGAATGAGAAGGTCCTTGTAACATCCTTCCCCCCCTAAGCTTGCGACCACAGAACATGTGGACTGAATCTACAGATAGCCTAGGTTGGGAAAGGATGCAGTTGCAAAACGTTTGCATAACAGAGGGAAAGGTGTGTTCAGAAGCTCCCTTGAATGGCCTTACTGTATCTTTTCGTCTCTGTGGCATTAGCCATAGGAACAAGCTACAATAGTTATCTGCTTTATGACTTGATTTTTGAGCACTTGTTCGAAGCAGATCTACGGAGGACACTGTGATCAGTAGCTCTGCCTTTCAAATTCTTGTAAACTCATGTTCTCTCGAATAGAAATGTTTGTTTCTAGTTAACAGATATTTAAAAACATGATGTAGAAACTTCCCAGGAAACTGTTAATTGCTTTGGTAGAAAAAAAAATATTGCTGCTTAAAAATAAATTAATATATGTGTATTCTTTTAATATTAACTCCAAGAGTACATGAAACATATCAGAATTAAATTGCAGCCTAAAGACTTCAACCTATATGTGCTGACATTTATGCTAAGCATTTTGAAAGACAAAATGAAGTTTCAGTCATGTAGAAATAAAAACAGCAAAGAGATTCAAGAGAAGATGCACAGATACACAGCTGTTTAATACTAAACCTGCTAAAGAAAGCATTAGTATTTAATTGCCTACCTGTCTCTACTCTGTAGTATGATAGCAAATCCCATCAGTTATGTGAGCCACCTTACAGTTCTCTGGGTTATTAGAAGCCACTGATAAGGTAAAATTAATACTGTAAAATTTTATTTTGGTGTTTCCGTTGTTATGAGTTTGTTTACCAAGTACTGTCTTTCTCTTTAAAATACTTCACAAATGCAATGATGAAAGTCTTTTTAACATGAAGGACTAATTAAAGCCAAAGAATATCTACTCTGTAAGCATCTTTTATATGGAAAACCATAGATGGATTTTATCTTGTTCAGTATTGCAGTATCCCCAGTGAATTAGTGACTGACAGTACCAGCAGATTAAAGCTTAACTGTGTAGACTGATCAGAAGCCTGGGAGAGAGAAAAAAAGATGAAATGATGAAGACTTGAAATATTTTTAAGTTATTCTAATGTAATAATGTTGGCTGAAGACATTTTTTGTTTGTTAGCAAGCAAAAAACTATGAAACATTCACATTCTGTGCTGTGTGCTGTATTCTGCTGTTCTTTTAATTCATATGATACAGTTCAGGAGTGTGTGTGTTTTTCTTACACGCTATCTTTAAAACTAGGAGGAAATAGAGCAGCAGTTCAGCATTTTCATGCGGATATGCACCACTAGAGGCCATCATATACCTCCTTAAATATTAGATAGATATGCAAATTATTCTAGAGATTATGTGAATACCCAATGAATGTAAAAGTCTATATTAAAGGGCATGGGAAAACTTCTTATTTGAGAGAAGACTTTATCACAACTGATTAGTGTGAACACTGTGTCTTCTCAGGCTGATCTAATTCATTCAGTGCACCTATACTCTCTCATATGTTACTGCATAACCTTTTAGTAGATCATCTACTATATGCGATAAGTGAACTCTGCAGACGATAACTGTTCTGTGCAGTCTGCCGATCTTGTAAATCAGTAGATGCAGTAAAGTTTAGACATTAAAATATGGATCTTTTAGGTTGATTTCAGTGTGTTTGGATTAGAAATTAAGTATTTTTTCCCCCCTCTCAGTCTTCCCATCTGGAGAATGGGATGTCATTCTTGATTCCCCACAGACTACTTATCAGGATTCATTGATAAGCTAACATGTAGCTACTTCTTTAAGTAACTGACTGATAAGGAAAGCTGTCTTTTTGTTGCACAGAGATAATATTTTGATTTGTAGAAACAAATGACTGACTTCATAGATGAGGAATGACAGGTGGCATGACTTTAATTTGAAAAAAAAAATTGACATCTTATACAATCAAGAGGTGCTACTAAAAGCAGTAACACAAAAGGGTGGTAAGTAAAATAATTAGTTTTACAATGGGTTTGGGTGACTTTATGAAGCAGCTATGGTGTGGCGTGGACTTTATCCAGGAGATCTCTTCTAGCCCTTTGGTTTTCAGTCTTGCTTCTTCAGGCAAGCTAAACTTTTAAAGGAATGTTAGATTCTTTTATTTTACATTTGAAGACTTGATGTATGTTACTTTTCTTTACATACTAGACTATTAATATGGGAAAGCTTTGCAAATGTGTTTGAGAATTAGACAAGTAGAAGTATTGCATTATCTTAACCAGGTTGGTATATAGTATTTCTCATCAAAATGGTGAAAGCAGAGGCAAGATCAAGATAAATAACAAATGTCAAGTACTACTGTAGTACCTGCAAACTACTTATCTGGTAATACCAGCAGCAGTCATCTGCACACTCTATGGCATATTCAAGCGTTTTTAAAAGAAGAAAGGACGAATATATCATATGTAGCCAAAAATGAAAAACATTGAGTATAGCAGAAAAGGTGCAATAAGTGCTTTGTCACAGCAGCCCATGCTAATTTCTGTTTTTTGGTTAGCAATCTATTTCATAACTCTTACTGATTTTATGAAAATGAATTTATTCTTCAAAATTACAGTGGAAGACTAGTCAAAGTTATTACCATCCCAAGGTTATCAGGGGAAAAAAATAGTCATGCATAAGAAGGCATTATGGAAAGTTATATATTTTTTCACTAGAATTGGGAAAATATAAGTTTTACAAAGCTCTTGATCATTGATTAATCTCTTGATAAACAAAATTTAATATGCTGTTAATCAGATGAAAGAAAAAAGTGATAGAGACTAGCAGGACAGCATAATTCCATATCCAGTGCCTCTGAACCGATGAATAACACCGAATGTTATTTGTTCAGTATAACCATCATGTGTAACTTCAAAAAGCTAAGTGAAATCTCTCATTTCTAGATGAACCATAAAACTACTTGTATATAAATATATAAACTATATAAGAGTTTTGAAATAAGTTAATTTCAGAAACATAATTTTCCTCAGAGGAATTAAAAATATATTTCAATAGTCTTGCAATTTAGCTTACTGTATTATTTTTTAATATGTACAATATTTTTAAATATGTACAATACATATTTTTTAAATATGTACAATTTAAACAGGATTTCCAAAATTATATTACCAAACTGAGGCACAACATACCATTTGGCTTTCCTTTCAGACCTTTATTTTTATGAAAACATGGAGATTTTTCTGTGCATGTCCAGCACACCAGGATTGCTGAGAAAGCAAATCTATAAAGAAGGTCCACTTCCCACCTCGGGGATAAACCATAAAAGAATGGAAGGTGGGTTTGAAAGAAAACTATTTGATCAAGTCTTGAATAATCTCCATTTCTGCACTACTTGTTTTTTCCTGGGCACCTGTGCAGTGTGTTCTGAGTCACCCAGACTGGGTGGAAATGTGATGCAGACATCTGACTTGGTTGTACTGTAAGTGTGCTTAATGCTTCCTTTCAGGATTGTTGTCTTGGACAAAATGGTGCATTTCCAGTCTGTAGGGCTTCTGGATCCAAACTGGCACATCAGCATTTCCTTCCACTGTGTAAATTTATCAGCTTAAATGTTTGTCAACTCCAAGAGGACTGAACCATTCTTCATTGTATGGTGTAGACATGTGATTTTAAGCATGTTGCTTTTCATCTTTGTGACTCAATTTCTCACTTGGGAGATGGCGATAACAATGCTAATGTCTCTCATTATTGTCTTGCCTATTTAAACTGTAAGCTCTTCAGGGCAAGGACTGTCTCATACCATATGTCTTCACAGAGACTGGCAGAATGAGTCACTGATTGCATTTGGGGTCTCTTGGTGCCATTATAATTAAAAGAAAGGCAATAATATCATAAAGGAAGAAAAGGAAGAAGGTAGGTCTGGTATCAAGAGGCTTGCAGATTTCCTGGTAGCAACCCAAAAGCAAGAGAAAAGTTTATCTTCAAGGAGAAACCTTGCTTTTTCAACTTTATCAACTCCATATGTCATAATGTTTTTCAAAGCAGTTCAGTAGTGGAACTTTGCAAGCAGGGCAACCCGGAAGCTAATTGGTGGTATTTTACCATTACAGATCCTAATAAAAAGAGAAGGATAAGTAGCTTGAGCTATTGGAAAGGTCTGCATTGGAGAACAGATCAATTTTTTTTATATAATTGCACCTACAAAATCAGTGTTGCCTCCTTCACTAGAGGATGAACAAATGTTTCTGAGAGTGGATGAGGTGTTTGTACTCATGAGTGGAGAAAGGCAAGCTGAGGTGAGAGGCAGAGGCTGATTCCTATTCTGCTGGAGCACATCAGTTGATGACAGATCTGTATTCTGTCCCAGTTAATGGGAAGAAGTCTTTCATCATTCAGTTTATGCAATAGGATAAGAAGACTAATGAAAGGTATTCCTGTGGTTACTAGAGATGATTGCTGAAAGAGAGCCATATATGTTAATATATGTTTTGGCATTTCTAAATTCATGCCTGTCTAGAAAATGTTCCTAAGGTTTGGGTCCAGCACCCATTTTGCATGTCAGCTGATGACTGCTTTTCAGAACTAATATTCTTCCTTCATTCAGAACTTGATCAAATGCATCCTGTATAATAAATCCCTGTTTACAATTGTACAATATTGATGTATTCAGATTGTTTCAGCACAGTCACTGGCTGATATTAAAACCAAGAAGTATCTTCTGTGTCTAAAAAAATATTTAAGGCAAAGTTAAATTATTAAATGTAGACTATTCTTCCTAACTTAGGTGGAAAATTATTGTTCATAAGAGAAACAAATAGTAAAGAACTTATGTTTAACAGAGCTCTAGAGCTGTCTCCGTTCCCTACCAGATGTGTGTTCTTTTAAAAAAGAAGGGTTGGCATTGGCTCCAATCCTTCCCTCCCACTCTCAGAAATGCTTGAGCAAGCAGCATGAACTTCTGTGTCCCACAATCCCTTGTATTATAGCTTTCAGGCTGAGGGAGGTGGTATGTAGCTGGTTTTGCACTCTGCTCTGCTCAGGAGAATTTATCTTGGAGACTCTGCTTGTAGCTGGCTGCAGTAGTGTCTCTATGATTTATGTTCACTTACTCAACAGCCTTCTTACCTTTTGGATTTGATAAGATTTTGTAATTATCTCTATTATATACTTTGGCTTTTAGTAGGATAACTTAGACTGAGAGCCCAGTCTTGCACTGACAAGACTCAAAGTGATAGAGTTGCAAATTATAAGTCTGGCTTCTGCATAAAAATTATATTATAGTTCAGTTTGATACTTAAGAAACAACATTCCTTTCCTTATTATTTCTACATGAAATAAACTTCAATTTGTTAAGCATCCTGTGACAAACATAACATTTTATGATTAGCAGTAGAAGCCGCCCTCAGATCCTTGTTTTCCCACCATATCCTCCTTATTCTGGAGCAAAAACAAATAGATCTTAGGGAACATATCTACTTCAATTGAAAGGTATGCTTTGCTTTTATATTTCAGTTGTGTGTTGACTTGGCAAGAGGTAGATACAGTGTACAAGAGAGTTTTGCCTTTTTTTGTGCCTGCATTTGCAAAAAGGATGACAAGTCTTTAAGTGGAGTAGATGTAGCCTGGGAAGCAAGTCTTTAGTCATATACATGTTCTGTTTGTTTATCTAGAGGGTTTACTTTCATCACAATATTTGGGAATCATATTGATACTTCTATAGTCAGTAATATTTATTTTTTTTATTCATGACCATAAAAGGAGAATTTGTATGCCAAGTTGTGTGACTATAAATGAAGGCTCTACAGATTTAACAAACTGCAGTAATAGTACCCCTGGCTCCACTAGTCATGACTAAGATCTTACGCTGAATTTCTTTATTGTCTGATGGCAATAGCTGGTTTAGATTTGATTTGTTGAGCTGCAGTAATATCAGTTATTTGCTGACTCCTTTTTTTATAATTTATCTCCTTCTCTAGATCATTATGGCTGGTTACGTTCAAGATAAGTTTCAAACAAAAAGTAAGGACCAAATTACTCGCAGGATCTAAACACAGGCTTAAGTTAATATTTTACTTTAACGGGAATTTCTATTGATTTCAATAGAACTACTTATTATGCTCAAAAGCAATTATTTTCTGGGTTGGGGATAGTATGGCATAATTCTTAGGAAAAGAACCACATTCATTAGATTCCCTCTAGTTAATAAGGTTAGTTAAAATTTATCTCTGAAGTTTAGATTAGCAGGCAGATTCCAATTTCCCCAGTGTTTGGAATTCAGTAGTTTTGTTGGAGTTCATCTGTAGAATAAATTTCAGTTTTCAAAAAGTAGTTACCATCATGCACTTTTATTTATCAAAAAAGATCTTCTTTTAAACCCATAAGAGCTTAATGCCATAATTGTTTTTAATGTCTTGGTCAAATGTGAATCGTATTTTCCCATGAGTTTTGTTATCTGCATCCTTAATTGTAGGGTGACCCATATGTCAGTGGATTCCAAATCACTTCATTATATTCAAGTCCTACATAGGTACTAGCACTAGGAAAGGTATTAGGAAAGGATCTCCTGTAGTAACAATAATAATTAATAAAGATGATAAACTGGTTAACTTGGTATGTACCCAAGGCATTTCACTTAATTTTTATTTTTTTTCTTTTTTATCACAAAACATCTACTGTGCTTAATAACTATATCATATTTTACCATATGTTAATAGGTAGGTAGATTCTGAAAGTATGCACATCTTATGTGAAAAAAGTTCCAGCTAAATCCATACAATGAAAAAGTGGGGAATGAAGAATATAGGAAAGCTTCAGTTTCTGGCTTTCTTTACCCCATTTGATTAAACTTCTTTTTCTAAGAAATCCCTGATTATCATAATAAGCTTCCACCGACTGACTTGCAAGCCAGGCTATGAGTCTGCATGGGTCAAGAATATCATGAATTTATAAAACTCAGGTTTTTGGAAATGCCATCTCAAGTTTTGCTCAGCTTTTATCCAAATATCTAATCCAAATCAGTATTAGTAAAGTTTTAGAATCGCTACTGGGAACAGAGCTGCTAACAGTGTTATGAAATGTTTGGCATTCGGATACCCTGTTTCAGACTGGACATGGAGTGCATCACAGTTGTCCTTTGTTCTGCTAGCTGCCTTCTTCTCTTGCTAGCCTATGTGCTTTCTTCTCTTGAAAACTTGGGTTTAGCAGCCAGCCAGAGGGAGATCTTGTAAATCTGCTCTAAAACTGAAATTCATTCATGATGCAGGCTGGATAAACACCTACAGCTGGGTGTTCGTGTTCTTTCAGTTGTGTACAGACACTAATGACCTTCAGGGAAAACTGTTTTTTTTCAGTGTGTTATATTAGGCATAAATGGCATACTAATTAATTTTAAAAAGAATCATAGGGAAGAGCAGTGACTGTTAGGGTAAGGAAATGCAATAAGCAAGGGTAACATTAATGTGTTTTTCTATGAAAATTACTGAAGCAATTTACCCAGAAACTGTAGCCATTATCAGAATTCTTAACACCCAGATTTCTCATTCTCTTTTGTAAGCATTAATCATATTTTATTTTTAACCAGAAACCTCAAAGCAGAATTAAATTAAGTGAAACTTTAATAATGAAATTGCATACAGTATTATTCAGAAGTTATGCAGAGAAGCTTTAATATACTCCATTAGGCAGAGAAAAATGTTGAAAGGGTATGGTTAATGTTCATCTGCAGTCAGTTTCTCTTATTACATGAATTTTGCTATTGACCTCAATGGGAGGAAAACCAGTCTTTGCTGAGGCAGTGTAATAGTGTGGGTTAGTCTCCTGAATCACTAGAAATATATATTGTAGAATAAAGTCAAATGGAATGATGATGCCTGTTCTCACACAGGAAGGAAGATATTAATTAGAAAGTGCAGCAGCATGGTTGAGGGGCTGACCTGGGGGGCCAGCATTTGTGTGAGCAGCCTCTGCAGGAGGGTCAGGATGGCATCAGCAGAGCAGAAGGGAATGTAGTAACAGAGCCAGGTACTCAAAATCTTGAGCCAGCTTTGCCAGCCCACCTGGAGCAGGGTAGTTGTTCCCAGCCAACTATCAGGTGAAAAGGAAGGCAGTGGAGAGGCAGGGTTTAAGCTCTCTTCTCAAGTGTTCTGCACAGGGTTGCACAGAAAAGGAATGGGGAAGAAAGAGGTTTGTTGGTTGCGTGGTGGTTTTTTGTTTGTTTGGGTTTGTTGTTTTTTTGGGGTATTTTTGGGGTTTTTTTTGAGGATTAATTAAGCTGTGGACTTGGTAAATTCTTGAAATGACTGGAAGCACAGAGATCAGTGGAGAAAGCTACCAGCTCCAAGGAGCATTATGTCTGAAAAAGGTATGCTCCACTGAAATGTGTTATGGCATGTCTACCATACACTTCAGCAGTGTGTAAAGTACGTGCCTCTTTTTAGTAATCAGCATTGCTGCCTTAGCCAGACCGTCTGTCTGCTGCTGTCCAAGATTTCTGGCAGTGATATAATTATCAGGTTTTAAAGATTTTTCTCCTTAAATGAAGGGGGAAATTGCAGTATTTTTGCAGAGAAATGGAGTTATCTATTCTTTACATCCACATCAAGTATACCAATATCTTTAACCTGAAAAGAACATCTGTAGTTCCTGTATTCACCAGACTTGTTTATTTATGATTTTATCTTGTTATTACTGAATCTCTTACAGAGAAACAGAAAGGGTGCAGAAAGAAACCAGAAGGAAATGCTGTGCATAGGTAAAGCACTTCCAGTAGGGTGGCCCTGGAATGACAGCTTTAGGGCAGTGACTTTGATAGAGCTTCTCTTCAACCTGAGTAAAGTTGCTCTCTCCTATCCTCTGAATTCTTATTGCTAAGTAGGGATAAGAGAAAAGACTGTAATTTTACAAAACAAAGAAGGTGCACACAGTACCAGTTGAGTACATCTAGGGAAGAAGGTAATAGTGTTTACAGCTCCTGAAGATGACTATGTGAGAGCATGCTTCCCAGCATTACTGATTACAGTTTAACAGGAGACAGAAGATGAGACTTTCTCATTGAGTTTTAATGTCAGAATTCCTCAGTCTCCATCTCCATTTTAACAGCAGTAGAGTTCAGCTAATACCAGCAAAGCTGTAGAAGTTAATGGGAAAAATATGATCTAAGCAAGTAATCTGGACAAGGGAAAGCCACAGTTGCACCGGCAAGACACTATACCTGTGGAAAAATGGAGTGCATGTGCAAGGCATTCTGCACATAATGAAATGCATTTAAAAAGATGGGGGTTTCACACCTATTTCCCTGCCCTGGTAAAAATCCTTTAAAAAAAGTACAATTTCTGTAATGTAGCTCTCTCCCCATCGCATATATCAATAATATGGGTTATTGGTGTTCTGATATCCAGAATGGCACAAACATAACCACTTTCTTTCCCTGGTAGATTTCAGTTGCTGTTTTTCCCTCCTTTCTCTCTGTCCATACTACTAAAAAAAAAAAAAGGAAAAAAGATATGTTCAGTGATGACTAAACAATAAACAAATCTAAAACTTCCAAAGAGGTGAAATTCACAAGTCGACTTGAAATCATAGAATCATAGAATAGCTAGGGTTGGAAATGACCTCAAGATCATCTAGTTCCAACCCCCCTGCCATGGGCAGGGACACCTCACACTAAAACATGTTACCCAAGGCTTCATCCAACCTGGCCTTGAACACCGCCAGGGATGGAGCATTCATAACCTCCCTGGGCAACTGATTCCAGTGCCTCACCACCCTAACAGTAAAGAATTTCTTCCTTATATCCAAACTAAATTTCCCTTGTTTAAGTTTTAACTCATTACCCCTTGTCCTATCACTACAGTCCCTAATGAATAGTTCATCCCCAGCATTCCTATATCCTTCCTTCAGATACTGGAAGACTTCAGATACTGAAATGAACAGGAAAATCTGAGTTTCCTAATACCATGAGTGTTTTCCTTCCCAGTTAACTGATCTCAGTGTGAAGGAAAAGCACCTGACTTGTAACAAGCAGTTGATAGTGCTTCATTTTTGTATCTACTGTCAATGGCCTAAACAGTGATCAAGACAGGATGCTGAAAATGGGAAGAAGGCCAAAAAGAACTAGTAACATTTTTTATGTGGGAACCAAGATAAATGAATAATAGGAAGTAGGCTGTAACACAGTGACAGGAGAAAAAAAAAAAAGCCAAACCTGATTCTCCTGATAAACAAAGTCACTGTGGTAGTTACAGAACTATACTTCCCAGCAACATCTTGCCCTAAGCTCTTCCTTCAAATGGTCTCTTATGCAGCATGTGTATGAGTTTTGTATCACATAAGAATCATTTGTTTTGTTACGTTAAAATTAAGCATCATATTCTTTTAGCAAAAAAAGAAAAAAAAAGTGAGATTGAGCTAAAGCACTTCTTTTTGTTCAGATGAGAGAAATTGTTTATATAACACCCTGTCGTGATTTAAGCCCAGCCGTAAATCAGAACCATGCAGTCTCTGTCTCACTCCCTCCCCTTTCCCTACACCCCGCTCCCGGAGGGATGGGGAGGAGAATCTAAAGAATGTAGCTCTCACGGTTTGAGATAAGAACAGTCCAGTAACTAAGCTGCAGCACAAAACCATTGCTGCTACCACCAATAATAATAATAAGGGAAATAACAAGGGAAGAGAATACAGCCGCTCTCTACCTGCTGACCAATACCCAGCCAGACCGAGCAGTCATCTCACCCTTCCGGACAACTGGCCCAGTTCTACATGCTAGGCATGACATAGTGGTATGGAATACCTCTTTGGCTAGTTTAGGTTGGGTGTCCTGTCTTTGCTTCCTCCTGGCTTCCCCTCCTCCCTGGCAGAGCATGAGACTCACAAAGTCCTTGGTCAGAGTAAACATTACCGAGTAGCAACTAAAACCATCGGTGTTATCAGTGCTGTTCCTAGGCTGAAAGTCAAAAACACAGCACTGCACCAGCTACTGAGAAAAATGACTGCTGCTGCTGAACCCAGGACAATATCCACCTCTTATTCCATACCATTCACGTCATGTTCAGATCCCACATTTTCAATATGCCATCACTCTTATCTCATACACACACACACATATATATATATATATATTAAACATCTACAGAGAGAGAGAGAGAGAGAGAGATCATTCCTTAGTGCATGGACCAACCCTTATAAAGCTGCTGAGTCCATTCGATTCATGATGTCGAGCTCCATCTCTTGTAACAGTCTTTCAGAGCAGGAGAGGCTGTGTGCAGTGCTGAATCGTTGCCTGCTGATGCTGATCATTCTTTCACTGCAGAACTTGCCTTGTTCTATCAAAGTTCATTCTTTGTTGGGATGATGGTTGGAGGGAAGTCAGGGCCAGTCACTGGTGACCTGAAGGCATCTATTTAGTGGGCTATAAAAGTGCTACATAGCAGGCAACAGCATATAATTGAGTTCATTGGCTGTTTTCCCCTAAAATCAAATCCTCTTGAGGTACACATCAGACTTCCCAGTCTTGCCGCATTACCCACCAAGTATGTCCCGGTCCCTGAGTAAAAGCAATCCCATGAGTGGGTTTGCCTTCATCTGAAGCAGAAATAACCCAGACTGTCTTCCCCAGCAAATTCTTTATATGCACCACAGGAACTTCGTTCCCTTCTACAGTATCTAAAACTTCTGACTGGGCTGGGCCAGCCCTGTTGGCAGATCCTCTGGTGTTGGCCAACTAGGTGGCCCTTGGTAAGTGTGTATCCCAATGCTTGAAAGTTCCCCCACCCATTGCTCTCAGTGTAGCTTTTAATAGCCCATTGTATAATTCAATTTTCCCAGAGGCTGATGCATGGTAGGGGATGTGATATACCCACTCAGTGACATGCTCTTTGGTCCAAGTGCCTATCAGGTTGTTCTGAAAATGAGTCCCATTGTCTGACTCAATTCTCTCTGGGGTGCCATGTCGCCACAAAATCTGTTTCTCAAGGCCCAGGATAGTGTTCCGGGCAGTGGTGTGGGGCACAGCATATGTTTCCAGCCAGCCAGTGGTTGCTTCCACCATGGTAAGCACATGGTGCTTGCCTTGGTGGGTTGGTGGGAGTGTGATATAGTCAATCTGCCAGGCCTCCCCATATTTATACTTCAGCCATTGTCCTCCATACCAAAGAGGCTTTAACCGTTTGGCTTGTTTGATTGCAGCATATGTCTCACACTCATGAATAGCCTGTTATGGTGGTGGGGCCTCTTCAGCATGCATCACCTCCTCCTCTGGTGACATTCCAAAGGGGCATCTTGCCACAATACTTTGGTAAGCTATAAATGTATGTGCCCACAGATTTCATTGTGAACAATTTAGTGGAGGTTGCCATGATATCAGTGAACGCGGTTCTGCACAAGCCCCATGCAGTTATGGTTGTTCAAATACAAAAGATATCTACATCTGTGGATGTCTACCTGGTTACTTCAGAACAGGACAAGGACACTATGAAAAAGGGAAGCTTGATGAACTGTGAGACTGCAAAAGTTTACTTTGAAGTTATACAGGGGAAGTAAATGCACCGTTTCTCAGTCTCTAAAGTTTTAAATGCTTATTTTCACATGTAAGAGCTCTGAGATTCTTGTTGGCACTGGGACAGTAACCTTGTCATATTTAAAATATGCAATCTATAGAGAACTTAGTTTTTCAAATGGTTTATGGCTCTGGCTTTCCGGGTACAGCTGTGATTTAGCAGATTAGCTGCTATGCAGATGTTTCAGGCAAGGTAAGTGGCATTGGTTGAAGCTTAAATGTCTTTCAAGTCCCAAACAGCAGTAACAGTGGTCAAATAATACATACCTTGTGAGAGCTGATTATTCTTTCTAGGTATCTTGATAAAAAGTTGGACATGCAGTGCTGAAATATGAAAGTGTCAAGAAATCATCTTGTAAAAAGTTTTACATTTCTGTTTTGGAGTCCTTACATTTATGACACAGTCAGTGTCCCTCAGCATGTCATGAGCAGATAAGATTGTTGACTACTTTATCTGTTACCAGTATTTAGAGATACCTACTTCTTTATTTCAAGAGTACAACTAAAATAAGCCTATAAATGTAAACCGAGTCTCTTATCATGTAATACACAGGGCACGAGAGGAACCTATTAAAGAAATAAGTGATTAGAAAGAAAGATGGGAAGGGATGTATGCAGTGATGACATATCCAAAATAAGCATTATTTCTTTGGATATCATTGCCAAAAATATAAGTAATTTGTACTCATATCCTAAGGATATCTCAAATGAATTAAATGAAGAAAGCAATGTGGTATAACTTCTGTACCTGTATAAGACTGAAGACAACAATATAAATGTTGTTCTTGGCGAGGAGGTTGGAACTAGATGATCTTTAAGGTCCCTTTCATCCCAAACCATTCTATTATTCTGTGATTCTATACAAACAAACCTTTTGAGTTGAATGAGCCTGGACAAAAGTATTTGGCCTGAAATTTGAAGTAAAAGTATTCTTAGTGTCAATGGAAATTCAGTTTCTAGGAAAGAAGTCATTAACAAACTGATTTTGCTTAAATCATTTTCTTAGAAGAAGGAACTTCTCACTGCAAATGAGATTGTTTCCACTCAGTAGGATATTTTTTACTTGGGGTTTATTTGGTGGGGCTACTTTTCTTCCCAAAAATTGAGGAGTGAAAAGCAGTTTTTCTTTTGCCAAGTTGTAAATTATGAGGACAGATATGCATTTGTTAAAGCTGTCATTGCTCTAGAGAATTCTTTGGAGCTGTGATGGTGTCTGGGTTTGTCACATTGTTCCTTTTCACTGGTAGTTAGGGGTTTTCTGTAACCATCAATTAGTGTGGACGCAATATGTGTGATTTGGCATGTGCCCAATATGAAATTGTGCCTGATTTTTTCTGTAGATTGCTCTGGAGATGGCTTCTGAACTCTGAAACTTATTTTTTTGCAGTCAGAATTACGGGTTTCTGATGTTAGAAGTAAATGCAAAGTTATAAACACCAACACCCATTCTTTTTTCCTTTTTTTCTTTTTGAGGGAGGAACAATAAAAATAGAAAGAAATGTGGCACAAGATACAGACACTGGTTTTAAAACAGAGTGAGTCCTTTCAATTGTCCATCTGGAAAATATTGATTTCCATCACTGAGAATATAATTCTGCCAAGAAGCTCAATTTTCTGTATGATCAAACAACAAAGGCTTTTAAAATGCTTTTCAGTAAGATGAAAGTCCTTAAAGACCTAATAAAGTGAAAGGGCAAAATTTTGCCAGCCACGTGTAAAATACAGAAGGATGTTTATGCAGGTACACACAGAGATTTGCAGATATAAGGCTAACCATATGGGTGACCTCTGGTATTTAGAGGTTTTTAACGGTATCAGTTTCATTACAGATGTGTTTTTTTCTACTTTAAAGGAATCTAGGAATCTATTACTGGAATTCATTTCTTACCATTAATTTTCTCATTCACATTCTTTGATTCTGTGTTTTTGTTTTCGAGAGCAAATGTGATTTTCTTTGTGCTTTTGGTGATTTTTAACACAAATGATGTGAAATACACAAAAGGCTTTTAAAACTTTATAAATATACCCTCATAAAGAAAGGCACATTTGCTTTAGTGTGCATAAATACTTCCTATTTAAATATCCCTGTCTTTAAGAACGATCGGGAATATTATCAAAGGTCAAAGATTTGGGATTTTTTTTTAATTTACTCTTTTTACTCAATTTACTCTTTAATCATAGTCCTCTAAGGTTAATACATTGCTAATAATCTAAATTATATGCAGGGGAAAGAAAAAGGAGTTGTGAAAAAATTTTCGAGGAAGAGCAGGACTAGCCCAAAATATGCAGGGTTTAGGAGTAAACATGCAAACAAGCAAATACAAGCTGTCATATATTAAGTTTTAAAGTCAGATTTCCCAAGTTTGGAATAAATCAAATTCCTGGTGTACTTTCTGGCAATGCAGGAAAGAATTAGTGCCTTTCCCTGAATGACTTGTTTCCTTTTACCTTGCTAAAATATGCATCTGTAGCAAAATTTGCACTTATCTCTCATTAGCGCTCCACATACTGTTTCAACTTGTGTCCTTTGAGCTACTGCACTCTTTCCTCCTTGTCTGTAGGAAACTTTCTACTGACAGTTCATTAAAAGTGTTGTGGCTGTGCCTGGTTTACCAGAGTAGGGACCACACTCCCAGCTGTTTGAAGAAGCTGCCATGCCCTGATCTTTGGCACACTTGTGTCATCATGTATACTTGCTACCATTTGCAACTGTGCTTTACCTTTAAAGTAATTTCTACCATATAATATATCCTTTTCCATATACTTATGTGGATAAAAGATTAAGAGATTGTAATGGATTTTTTTCCACCATCCAACAATGAATTGGGCTTAGAACTGTATTCCCAGTATGCATGACTTTATTTATTTACTTTTTTCAGAGTATGTGATTTTTATTTGTCTTTAAATTTGGAATTTTCCTTTTTTTAAAAAAAAAAGTAATCTCATAAATCTCTATGAATGTATCTGTGGTTGGAACAGTTGTCTTAACTACTATTTGCTGAGAAGGGGGAATCTTTACAGTTTAAGAACTGTAGCATTTCTTTGAGTATCTTTCAGAGTCACAGCAGGATAAGTTTGTCCCCTCTGGATTTTCCATCAGCAAACTCTCACCCACAAACAGATGCCACTCTGGCACAGGAGAACTGTGAGTGCAGTTGCCATCTGCTCTCTTGCTGTCCAAGCAGCTCCAGCTCTGGTTCCTCTTTCATCAGAAGTCTGTGTAAGCTCAGATAGAAAACATTTGGAAAACATCTTCATCCAGAAGGTCTCTCACTATTGCTTATCCCCCGGAGAGGATGATGAGCCACTCCTTTGTATTAAAAGAGGAAAAAACACTGTGTAGAGATTGTAACACACTGTGGAATGCTGGGATGTGATATATATTAGAAGGGATATGATATATATTAGAAGGATGAAGAGGATTTGGGGAAAATATTAAAAACTTTATTTGAGGTTCTGTATGCAAATAAGTGTAATACTTGCACCCCACTTGTAGAAATGTGTGAAAAAAATCATTAAACTCAAAAGAGTTGAAGAGGGCACTGAGATTATTTCCAGTTTCAGAGTCCTACAGTGAGGATTTACACTGCAACAGCAGTAACTAAATGCCAGGAGCACCTGTTGATGTCAGGTTGTGTAGATGTGGCTCCTTATGGGGACAATGAAATTATTTTTTGAATATGTCGATCCAGGCTGGAAGCAGGACTCCTGTACTTGTGCACTTGTTCTCTGTTTTAGGGCCCTTCATAAGAATATGTCATTTGATGCAGTGCATTTTGCATGTTGGGAAGTGTTCCAAGTGATTTGAACTGATCTGGTCGTTTCAGTGGGAGGACTGGGATAGTGCTGGGGAGCAGTTCTCAACCCTGCTAGAAGTCATTGCCTGCATCAGCAGTAAACTGAGATTCTGCAAAGCAGAGCAAGCTGCTCAGCAGAAGACTTTCTGACCTCAGTCAGGGTAAGGAAGAAGTTTGAGACTGAAGGATGGGAGAAAAGGACACCTTCAGTTATTTGATGTGTTGTGTATATGTGTTTGACAGGAAGATTTTTGCTTCTTTTTTTAATCACTGTGTAATCCTGCAGAACTCTACACCTATATGCTGTACTCTTTGTTCCTTTTTTTGGGCATGTTAAAAAATCAGCCTTGCATCACCGTTGACTGTATATAAGATGTGGTATACATACAAAAAATATCCCAAGGGAACAATCTTCAAAATGCTGTTTTGAAGTGTCTAGAAACTAGTGTCTAGAAAACTATTACATTAATCTTAAAACATAGTTATCTAAGAAAGGTCCTAAATGACTTTCATATTTAAAGATGGAACAGTACAATACTTAGATGTGCTACATTTGTTTTTAGGTGCACAAGAATTTTGTCAGAACCTACTAAAGGCATGAAAATATAAATGGATTTGTGAGTAGGTTTAGGAAAAAAGCGAATACTGGAAGTGGAAATATTCTGTCAGAACAAAACCAAGAATATTCTATAACTCTAGTTCATGAAAAGGAGTTAAATTGTAGTTAACCGGACCTTATTTGCCTTATGAACATGCATTACTATTTCTTGAGATTTTAGTTCCTCGCATTACAATAGTTTGTGTCATTGACATCCATCAGAAACTAATTAGCAATTTTTCTAATTCTTTTGTGAAGTTGATCTAATATGCAGGTACTTATTCTACTTTTCCATGATTGATATGTATTCAAGTAGTTACTACCTATACATACATAGTAATGCATGTTATAATGGTAAATCGATGAAGAAGCAGTTGATAAACATGGGAAGGGGGGTAACAGCAGAAGGAGAGAAAATATTTGGAAATAAATTGGAATCCAGTGTAAGCCTGATTATGGGGGGGGGGGGGAGGAGAGGGTGGAAATATGGGAAATACGTGCAGAAAATGCAGCAGTTGTAGAGTCCTGGGTGGTGGAGAGAAATAGCTCTACAGTTTTAACTAGCTATAGGGTCGATGTATACACAAAAAAGACTCATTTTACTTATCTACATTTTTCATGTCCCTGCTAGCTACCTCAAGGAAATTAAAGAGTCTGAGAATTGACATTAAAGTATGTTTTATCTTTTGGAAGTACCAGACCTAGAAAACTAACTTTGATCTGGGTAACAACAGATATTTCACCCTCTGATTAGCTCTCAACACTGCATTTTCTTTTAAGCTCTGACTGGCTTTCATAAAATAGAATCATAGAATAGTTAGGGTTGGAAAGGGCCTTAAGATCATCCACTTCCAACCCCCCTGCCATGGACAGGGACACCTCACACTAAACCATGTCACCCAAGGCTCTGTCCAGCCTGGCTTTGAACACCGCCAGGGATGGAGCATTCACAACTTCCCTGGGCAACCCATTCCAGTGCCTCACCACCCTTACAGCAAAGGACTTCTTCCTGATATCCAATGTAAACTTCCACTGTTTGAACTCGTTTTGCACAGCTATTTTGTTTATTCATGTTTTGCCTCTAGAGCAGGTCAGTGAAATCTCCTATTCTGGTTTCTGCATTTTAAGATTTGTTCCTTTTTCCCATCAGCTATCTGGTGTTTTCTTAGTTTGATTTTTCTTTTATGAAGACATATATATATGTATATGTCTAGTTTGGGTTTTTTTACATATCTGGTAATGGCTAAAATAAGCATTATGAAGAAAACTTGTGTGTTTAAATGATAACTAATTAGTGAACAGACTCCTATATCTTTTAGGCCTGCAAATTATATTGTACATTCTTAAGAAACAGCTTCTGAACAACAAAAGTCGTAAAAAGGCAAAACAAGCCCCCAAACCTTTCTTTAGTGATGTGTCCTTTATGAAAGTATGGTAGTTCTCCAAGAACTGTGATAGTTCTTGGAGAATATACAGTACTACATACATTAATATTTTAATATTTACAGTTCTAGGCCAGAGAAAAGAAAACAGAAAACACATCAACTGTTCTGTTACTAAAACCTATCAAACTAGCACAAATTTTCCCAAAGCTAAAATTCAGTCACAGGTTTATAAGTTTACAGTTGCTTGATTGAATAAAGGATATTTATCTGGACCTGTAAGCTTAAAATGGAAAAGCTGATGACCTTAGACAGACAATTGAAGGCTTCAGTCGAAATCAGAGTAAAATTTCTTTTTTATTATTTGGTTTAGTCTACTGAAAAAAGGTTGAGCTATTTACAGATCATGATTTTCCATTTTTTATAATACAGGAATTGAAAATATCATGGGGATAACTAAGGTAGTGCCCAAATTATGTTTTGTTTTCTAAGTGGATAAAGCACTGAGAGCTTTGTTTCTTCATTTTCCTGTAGGTCACACAAAAATGAATCATATTTTTTCAAGATTACTCGTATTTTCTTTTCTTAAATGTCCCAAATTTGAATGTCAACTCACATACAGAGCAGCAGCATTCCAAAATTAGCATGAAAGAAAAGTGATCCTTAATTATGTGCTCTGTTTACAAAAGCTTACAAGAAATAGGATTTTTTCTTTTTGGGATATCACAGATTTAGAAAGCAGGAAGAAGCTGGAAAACAGCCATACACATGACAATTCCTTCAAAGTCTGGAGGGTGTCCAGATAGAAACATCAAGAGTCTTTTAGTGCTGTTAAATTAGAATCAATTTCCCTTGTGGGAGGGGGCTAATTTGCAGACAGAAAAGAAAAAATAAGTTGCAGTTGAGGTTATACCTACTAGGTACATCACAGTTGATTACTAAGTTTCTTCATTTCCAACTTTTCTCAAGATACCACTTATGAAATAAAACCAAACAAATCTTTAATTAAACAAATTCATTGTAGTGCATATGTGGGGGTTTAATTTTGTTTTTTTCCCAGTCGTTAACTTAGGCAATATAATAAAAATGGTGATAATTATGATAAGTTTTTTGTAAGTATATTCAGGTAATTATATCACATGTAGATTCAGGAACACATTTTATCAGCATTGAGGAGAAGAATGTTTCAAGGAGGACTTGAAGTGGAATAACAATACAAAAAGTCTTTTCATTGTAAAGTATGAAGGATAAAAGGTTTCCAAGGTGCTGGTAAATTAGTTTTGAGACTTTCAGTTATTGTGCCTGCTAGCTAAAACCTGAGCTGAGTGCTGAAATTAAGATATACAGGTGTGAATGTTTAGATCTAGAGGTCCTTTGTGTCTGAAGTTTAGTAAACAGATACAAATGGTGCATATTAAACTGCACAATGCCTATGAATGGAACAAACCAGGTAATTGGAACATGCATTGAAAGGTTTTCAGGTCCTTGTGTTCTGTATCAAATTCTTCTCTTTTTTCTTCCCAAACCTCTAGCATCTTTCAAAAGTGTGAGAATGAAACATGAAAAATATGTCTCCAATTATACTGATTTCCCCTGCTTTTATTCCAGTGAATTCTTTTAAGATGATGCCCATATATTGATAAAGTTTTGTACAGATTTTTAGGGTTTCAGTTAATTCTGTCACTTTAATACGTTGCTATAATTTATTTAAGTTGCAAAATCAGATGTTGCCTTCTCCAATATGGGACCATGCTGTCCAACTTTCTTCAAGATTATGGATATTAAATTATGTGTATACTTATTTAAAACTATTTCATTAGAATTATCTTTTTAACTGCTCATGCAAATCTGTCTGCCTTCAGCATGTTTTTATGAGAAAAAAACTAAGATTTGAATGGGACATGACAAGATTTTTATAAGTGTACCTGCAGGTTTAGGGTATCGGTGGTATATTGTGGCATTTTGCAGATGTAAATGACTAATAAAAAGGATATCTACACAGAGATTATTTATTTAAAAGTCCAGTACTCTGTGAAATTTATGTGTCCATCAACTTGATTTCTTGTGTTATTTAGATTTGGGAATTGAGTAGATTACGACTGATCAGTAAAAGAAATAATCAGATGTTTTAGAGCTAAAAAGACGTTATGTTTTTGCCATGACCTGTTGCATTTGGTTACAGGAAAGGCCAGTTTTATGTTGTGACATGTCGTCATTACAGAAAAAACTCTAGGCCCACTCACCATTCAGTAGGTATCCTTGTGTATAAGGGCATGCAGATAGCTTAAACAGATGTGTTTGTTTTGATGTATAACCAAACCAAGAAATGTCAGCCACTTTTCAGAGTCATCTAGCCATGTGGATTTGCAGGTGTCCTCTCTTGTGTGACAGGCTACTAGTCAGTGTGGTGAAGGACAAGGTTAAGCCCATGCAAGATATCAAGAAAGCCAATACGCTCACTTTTGACCTATTACAAGTTCAGTCTAAATAGCACACATGATGAGAATTCTTTAAATCCCTGAAGAAGCTCTTCCACTGCTTGTTTGCATTCATTGTGGGTTTTTTTTTACTAGGTATCTCAGTGTTCCACAGGGTCGTATGTAAACGCTGGACTTTTCATCAGACGTGTAGGGTAGTTCTGTACTTTGTGAAATGCAACAGATGTATGTTTCAGGGAGTTACCTGAAGCATGGGAGGAGGGAGAATAAGTCTAAAGTCATAGAAAGTTGAATATTCTTGCTCATATCAGATGCTTATACAAATTTAAATGACTTCCTATTTCACAGTCAGACTCCCATGTCTAAAAACAGAAAAAAACAAAGCTAATCATCAGTCTCTAAATAAGGTTGTGCTGAGATAAAAGCCATTACACATTGTCCCCGATGTGTTACAAAACCAAGTTCCCTAGTTACAGAAAGTTATGGTTTTTAAAGGGTTTTTTTGGTTGTTTTTTGTTGTTTTTTTTTTCCTCCATTTAAAACTGGAGGGAGGAGATGACCCTGGCAGCCTTCAAACAGGGTTTTTAAATAGAACAGCACTTCAGCTTGTGTAAACAGGGTCTGTCCTTCAGAATTAACTTCTCAAAACCAGGTAGATATTGAAATGAGCAGGTTGACAATATACAGTCTATTCAGTAGTTTCTGACATTTTTGTCTAGATGTAATAGCTGGCAAATCTATCTCTATTACAGAATCCATCCTCAGGAAAGCCAAAATTGTCTGAGACAGGATACATAATGTTTAATGCTAGAAATTAAGTCCATTCAGTTGGAAAACGCCTGTCAGCACTGTATTTTGTTGCATACTGTAATTGCAAAGTTAATTTTGCAAATCTTCTAAGCTGAGCGCTTTGAAGATTCATTTGAATGTTTTAAGTGCTGGGCCTTATAACATTGCAGGTATTAGGTATTTTGAACAACTTTATTAAAGTCAAGAAAATTATTCTAAAGACTTAAAAATACAAAAAAAAAAACCAACAAAACCCAACAAACACCCCCCCCCCCCAAACTATTTTCAGTTTTCTGTCATTAAAAAGAATAAATCTGGGGAGAACAATAAGAAAATTCTGAAGGAAACCAATTCTATTTAAAATTTATGTTGCATTAATCCCTGGAATTAATCCCTGAAAGTGGGCCAGGCTGGACAGGGCTTGGAGCAACCTGATCTCAGTGGAAGGTGTCTCTCTGTATGGCAAGGGGTTGGAACTGGATGAACTTTAAGGTCCTTCTAACCCTAACCATCCTATGATTTTATGAAGTGTATGCTTGCGTTGATTCTTAACCCTTACCAGAACTGAGAAATGTTGCTGAAAGGTCTTGTAAGCAAGAAAGATGTTTTATCTGCAGTCCTTGGAAAGATAAGGATGCAAAAGGGTAACACAGGCAGAGATTAGGATGTCAGGTTTACCATTGATCATCCAGGTTCTGATGCCAAAGCTACTGAGAAGGAAGCTGCAGTAACGGAAAATGGATGACAAGACTGTTTACTTCAGCTGTTCTTCAGAGAGTCTTCAAGATTCAGGTGACATATATGAGGAGAGAGATGTGTCCAGGTTCAGAAATAAGTAAGCCAGAACATAAAATCTTTAAGTCTATGTTAAAAATACATTTCTATTGGCAGAGATTCTCAAGTACTGATTAAGAAATCAATATTTATGTTGGTATTACCTCTATTGTAATCAGTAGAATTAAAAATTAACTTTTAAAAGTGGCCATTCTGAATGGCATGAAATTATTACTAAATTGAAATAACTGGAATATTGTAGGTCTACATGTTTTTCACTGGAATTACACTGCTAAAAGCTGTAATATTTTTTTTTATTTATTATGCTTTGCTTTGTAGTATATAAGATGGAATTTTGGATCTGTGGAGGATCTCAGTACCTAAAGAGTATTTATCTCAGAAGCAGAATTTATGAGGATACCTGAAATGCCATATAAAGGATGCTAACAGGAGTTTAGGATTTTCTTCAGTCTTCTTGAAGCTGCTTTCTCTTCTGTAAATTGATATATATGGTACATAAAATTTCCTGTCCTGGGTTGGCCAGACCTTGCTCAGAGCCAGGACAGCTGGCTGAAGTTGTCGTACTGTGTCTGTGTTTACACAGAGAAATACCGTGTGATAGGAGCAAAACAGCACAATGATTTGGAGATAAGCTTAAGAGAGCATCTAAACCTACTGTTCTGCAAGGTTAGAGGAGCAGAACTAAATAAGATAAAGCCATTGGAGAAATTATCTTCCTAAAATGAGAAAGTATGGGTTCTATCATCGTGTTAAGGAAAGGCTGCCGCTAATTTTTCTGCTAACTGTACATTCCCTACACAGCTATAGAACAACCATAGGGCAAAGGCATGCAGTTTTAATAAACTGTTATTTAAATAATTTTTTTACTGGAAACTGTTACTTGTGTACACTTATAGAGCAGTTTTTTACCTCTTCCCCTCAACTCTTACCTCCCCTTCCCCGAATCCTATCTTCTCTCTTTTTCATGAATGATGCTCCAGTGTGTGTGAATTTTCAAGTATGGCTTTTTTTCTGCTACTGTGCTTTACGAGATCAGTTTTCATTTAAAGAAACCAAAAGGTCTCGCACTTCAGATTTCAGAGGAGGTTAATTTTTAAATACTTTCAGCTCAGCATTCCTCTCTCTAAGAATTTAATTACAGATATTGTCAGGCCAAATCATTCTTTCCTGACAAAATCTTGCTGTAGTGTAAACCTAATTTTCATACTCACAGTGAAAGGAGACAGCATTGCATGCTGTCCTAAATGGAGATGAACATGTGAGAGCCTGGGAAATAAGTGGAAATAAAATCAATTTTTCCCTATTAGTGTCAAATTAGAAACAAAGTAAGCTGTGGAAGTTGCAGTAGCAGAAGTGACAATTGAAACAACGTTCTGAACAAATAAACAAGACCAATAGAGAAACAATTTTAACTTTGTTAGTTAAAAGGACCATTGTTGGTAATCTTACAATGTGTGAAAGAGCAACTGTTCAAATTCTAAAGCAGCAAAGAGTTAATGTCAACAGGCAGGAAGATAAAGACATAAAATGATAAAAATTAATAGGATGTTATGTTTATAGACTTAACTAACTTTATTGTTAATACAGACCAATATACATGTCACTAAGGTTTTCAGTTTATGATATAATTTTTAAAGTATTCCTGTCTTTTTCACTTTGATTTGAACTCTTGTCTTTTCACAGATTTAAACAAATTTTTTCATGGAGACAAAATAATGTAGAAATACAGTGTCTTCATTTTTCTTCCTCCTTTTCCTGTACCCGGCTTATTTCTTTCACCTTCTTGTAATTCTCTTAATTCCCTTTATGTGCCTCAAGGGTATAAAACACTTTTCTTTTTTTCATGTTCCCCTTTGTCTTGCCTCGCCTGACACTCTCTCCTGCATGAATTCCCCCTATCTGGTTGCTTTTCTCACAGTGGTTTATGGTTCTGGCTGATGCTTCCAGTCATTTACAGCACCTCTAGCTTCATCCTTGTCTTCAAGCCCTCGGTGACAACATCCCATCTTTCCTGCTTCTATCAGTGCACACCAGCCTAAAAAAGCCCGGTGCCACCAATAGTAGGAACCAGAAGAGTGGCAGAACAGATGCCCCCAGATGGTCTTTAAATAATCTCAGAGAAGCTTAGCTGGGAACTCAGGGAGTGGACTCTGGCATTTTGGCAGCATGCTGATCTGAAAATGGGAAGTTGATTTTTGCAGCAAAATGTGGTATATATTAGGGTCATATTCCACTCTTTTGATGTCTTATCAGAGAGAATAGACATCAAAAGCACTTTTGTTTTCTTTGTTGCTTTTTTTGTGGTTTTGGTTTGGTTATTTTTTTTAAGCACAAGCAAGAGTGAAATCTTATATTTGCTTCCAGCTTGCTTGCTTTTTGGCTGGGACAAGCTTCACTTTGGTTGATTTCCTGTCCCAGGCAGGAATGGGTAAAAATCCAAACTGTTCTAGTCAAAATCTAGAACTCTGAGCCAGTTTCTGTGAGTAAGCATCAGCCTTATGAAATTATGCCCATCATCCCCTATTTTGCCTTGTTTGCCTTGCATAGGCATTTTTCCAACTTAAAGTCGTAAGGAAATACTTATGATCTGTGTAGTCCAGGCACAGTCATATGATTAGTGTCCAGAATAAGTGGTCTATAAATAAAAGCAACAGTGCATGAGCAACGAGGAAAATCAATTTCTTGGGTTTACTTAGCACATTTAATATAGAATATTTTCGTAACTACTTTCACAGAACCTAGAAAATTTGTTCTAAATTTTATTAAGAGTTTTGAATACGTTGTTATCATCAAAAGTGTGCTAGTGATGCACGGATAGACCCCGCAACTCGTTAAAGTTGTAAAGTAGGTATGCTTTTATTCAGCGCTGAGGTGCATGGGGATCTCTCCTGCAAAGCATGCACCCCTCAGGGTTGTTTTCCCTTTACATTTATTCTCTTAAGGTATACATAGACATGAGGTTGCTCAATCCACCTATACATATTTATTATCTATCCCTGCTTTGTATTATAATGAGCCAGAAGGTCCTTTGCACCTGCGCAGTGCCCCTTCTGGTCATGGGCAGGGGTCTCAGGATTAAGTAAATGAGTTTTCCTCTTGTGGGTAGGGGTCTTCAAGATGAAGTAAATGAATCTTCCTCTTCTTAAACTTTACACCTTTTAATCTTCAGACATGGCCTTAGGGTCTGGTCGGTGCCCAGTCTGCTTCTCCCCCACTTCTCAGTAGGACCAAACACCTGTGCTTTTGTCATGGTCTTATGGCTTGGTCACCCAGTCTGCCTCTCCCCGGCTTATCAGCAGGACCAATCATCTGCTTTTGTCAGTACAACTAGCATCTGCTTCTCCCCCTCCAGCAGTAACCAATGCCTTGGCAAGATGGCAATGGCCAGGTACTTAGGACAGACAATACTTTTGTTTAAGCAAAGGAATTATTTTAACTCCCTTGTACAATTTCTCTGTATTACCCCCCCCGTACATTGGTTACCTGTGTATCACTAGAAGCACTCATCTTTATTTTTTTTTTAATATAGTAATTGGACAAGTGTTTCTACACTACTGTCAATCTAGCATCCCTGTTGCAAACAGAACAGGAAAAAACAGGCAACATATTGCATGCAAAATGCTAAAACTTGGGAAAAGTTTTGAGGTGCTGTTGAGGACTGAAGGAATTTTTTCCACTATAAATTTAGTTGTTGCATAATTAACATAAATTGACATAACCAACGTTTTGTAATTAGATTCTTTATTAATAAATTCTAATTGTAAAAACACATGGATTTAATTGACACTTAACATGTTAGCTATTGCAAGTTTGATATCAATTAACATACTTATCAAATGTCAATTACCAGTTTTTCAGTTTTAATTGCTGTGAAATTGACTTGCCATGGGCTACCTTTTTAAATGTTAATGCATTAACAGTGTTCACAGATTTGATGTAATAAGTATGGTATCTAATGTGCACTTATTGCTTATGCAGTTTGACTACCTTATATGAAAAATTAAGTGTATTTCCTCCATACTTGTTAACAGCAAGAAGACTTTTACTCATCAATTTACCATACAATTAAATTTGATGCCAGTTTGAAATAATTATCCCACAGCCTTCAGAATAGGTAGTCAAATAGGTGGGTCATCATTTTAAACCAGCTTTAGCAGACATTATTAGAACTGTTTCTCTGAACACTGTATTGCTTTGCCAGCTTGATTTTTAATAGAAAATTCGCTATACACCTCCTGGATCTTCTTCTTTCACCTACGTAAATTATCCCTGGGTTATATTCCATGCTCATTTGTTAAAAAAAAAATAAATAAAAACAAAACCAGCCCTGTAAGTCCAGCTACTGATGATTATCCTGTCAAGTGAGCTGAACAAATGTGTTCCTTCTCTTATTTATGGCCCTACTGATAGCACTGGGCCATGTTGCTGATGTAAGATTTTAGTTGCCAGGAGTAGTTTTGGTTTCACGGCTTTGTCATTGGCATCATCTTAAAGGATGAAATTTCCATTGAGTGTAGGATAATTACAGTAAGTTCATCTATAGTGTTTTATTTTAATCTGTAGAAGTGACATACTTTATGAAGCTAGGCACTATCCCCATTTTAATGGAGAGGAAAGTGAGATGCAGTAAGGTCAAGTGATTTGCCTAAAGTCCTGAAGCTTGTCAGTAGCAGAAGTAGGGAAAATAAGTTCTGGTTCAAGTTACATTTTGGTGTGGCAAGAGGATTAGACTTTCCCAAAGGCAGTATATAATGGTGACAGATGAAAGGAGTGTAAATCACAGCCCTCCTAGAAAAGAGGACTGCTTATTTAGCAGAATAGAATGAATATTTAAAAAGACCTTTCAGAGTATTGTAGAATAAATGCATATATCTGTAAGTTATTATGGCTTAAGGGCTAGCTATTAAGTGAAAGGATCAATGCATCAAATGGTAAATGCAGAACTTTTAGAAGTAGAGCTACGTGAACTGCTATCTCCCAGTCTGCTAATGAAACCCACAAAGTCAGGGATCAAACTCTGCATCAGGCCAGACTGTTGGATGGGAGTTCTTCCCCATCCCACCAAGCAAGAGTGATCTGCACTACTGACTAAGCTATGCTTGATTAATCATAGGGGCAAACTCCATCCTTAGCCTCTTGGCTCAAGTCTAGCTCCACAGGGAACAGCCAGCCCTCATTGTTCCCAGATAGTCACAGACAAAATAAGATGCCTTTCAGGGGTCAGGTAGGGCATTTAGATCAGCACTTGGCCAGAGGCAGTACATTATCGATGAAGTTGTGGCTTGCAAATCAGTCCCACATCTGTTAGTGTCTTCAGGAGCAACATCTAATTGACCTGTTAGTCAGATGCGCATTCACTCTTTACAGTGTTCATCTGTGGTTTCTGCTCCTTCATGATGTACTACTGTAAGACCCAGTCAGACAGGGATTTTAGCATTGGCTGTTGAACTTCCTATTGGCCACTTCAGAGCTGTTTGCTGAGTATACATTGGCATTCTGGTTCCTTAATGTATTATAGCTCTGTTTGGATCAAATTACATAAAAATTCAATTTTAACCACCATATAAGAGTTGGTGGTCCTGCTGGGTACACTAAAGATGCTGCCCCTGTAAGAGAAAGTTACCTTCCTCAAACATGTTTTTTTAATAACAAAAAACTAATTACATGCTAAAATGCACAAATCTTAACTTTGTCATTGCCTCATTCGTGTATATTTTTCCTTTAGGATCAGTTTGCTCTCTTTCAGAGACATGTTCCCTTTCTTTTTTTTGGGATGGAGTTAGTTGAGGTTGCTTCAGTGAGTCTACTACGTGGTTATGCCTCTTTGTAGACTTCAAGGTTATTGCTCCTCTGACAGGAGAATCCCATCACTGAAGTTCACGTTAAAAGCTGTTCTGGTCTGCTGATGTACACTGATCAGTAATCTCTCTTGCAGCTATTCCCAGTGAAAGCGAGTCCCTCCCCTCAGAAGAGGCTAGCATCTGGAGGTTGATAAGGGTACAAATACAAAAAGGGAGGGAATAAGAAGGAGAAATAGTGTCATGTTATGATGTTTTTTGAAAGGTCAGTAACTTTTCCCTCTACTGATGAATAATTTCCTAAATTATCCCACCTGCTTTCTCACCTGTCACTTTCATTTGTGTTGTATCATGATTGCATGTGAGAATTATGAAAAGAGGAATGTAATGAATTAATGAAAGAATGATTTCCAAATTAATCTATTGTCTCTTTCCTGTTTCAGAAGTCCCTGGGTACTAATAGAGTTTCATTGCACTTATTAGTTTACTATAGCAGCTTGATTGCTATTACTTTATCAAATATGTTTCAGGGGAAAAAATTATACCCCACCAGTGTCAAGTCAAAGAATAATATTAAACCATCAGCTCTACAATGCTCTTGAGTCTCTGATTATTAAGAATCATGTTTCACCTGAACTTTTTTAGTGGAGTTTTTGTAAGTGAAAATGTTGAATTGCCATCAACAACAAGTACATTTAATTAAAAGGTCTCTCTTTCCCCTTTCCTTCAGAAAAAATGTCTCAGAAAGAATAGCATCATGTAGGATGTTATTTAAAGGTAATATAGTAGAAAACATGGAAGGTACTACGGCAGACTTACCAGCTGGAGAAAGGATTGTGTGTGAGGCAAGAATTCATGACACATGGATGTTGTGTAAGATGGTATTCGTCATTTGTATGGTTTATATGGTAATTGTGTCCTTATTAAATACGAGAAAAGGACAAAATGATAATATAGTTAAATGGAGTATTTCATAGTACTGAGTATTCATACTGCATGCATGTGAATGCTAGTACTATGAAAGAAAGCATACCTTTGAGATAGTTTTTATATAAATATATACATATATATACACACATATATGCATACATAAATATATATATACACAATATATACATAGATACATACATACAATGCAGGATTGTATCAAACAATTATAATTATCAAATGACAGACTGGGAAGCTTTGTAATAGATTCTCAGACCTATAAGGTAAACCACTTATATTGTGAACTTTTGATTGACTTCCTGGCATTCTGTCCTTTAATCCATTTCTCCTGAGACTTAATTTCACTCTTCAAACACTGAACAGATTCAGACAGCTGCCATTTAAAATAAATGAGCATAAATAAACCATCAGTAAAAAAGTCCTTCCCCTCTCCAGGCCACCAGACAGAAGCTCATCCTGGTCAGAAAGGGTGCTTTTTTTTCCTTCATAGGCAGAATTTTTCCCAAGTGTAAGCAAAATCCAGGCGTGTAGTATCTTCCATTCATCTTGCGCTTGTGAAAGCACTTAGAAAGTGTGCAAAAGCTTGTCTGTGGCATACTGGAAGTATGTAGGTTCTGTAAACTAGCAAAGGCCATTCTCCTAGGAAAGGAAGGCATTGACAAAGGGATATACCAGGTGCACTAGTGATCTGTTATTTTTCAGAATACTTAAATGACCAGAAGGTCATAATACTGTCTGATTTGACAATATTGCATTCTTCACCTGAAGCAGGGGAATCATAGAATCATTTATATTGGAAAAGACCTTTAAGATCATTAAGTCTAACAATTGCCCTAGGACTGCCAATTCCACCACTAAACCATGTCACTGAGGGCCTCATCTACATGTTTTTTGAACATTTTCAGGGACTGTGATTCCACCACTTCCCCAGGCAGCCTGTTCTAATGCCTAATCACCCTCTTGGTAAAGAAACTTTTCCTAATACCCAATGGAAGCCTCCCTTGGCACAGCTTGAGGCCGTTGCCTTGTCCTATCATTTGTTACTTAGGAGAAGAGACCATTTAGTTTCTTTACTCTTCCCCCTCTCTTCATTTTTGTCTATTGAAACATATACAGATTATGAACTGTAAAATGTTACGCTACAGAAGAGACTCCAAGGTTCGTGGTAAGACAAACGGTACTTGTCTGAGAAGTTCTCTGAGGTACCTTTCTATAAGTATGACACATCTATAAAGGTAATTTACATTCTCTGGGGGTTTAGCTGAGTTTCACTGTGAGCACAGATAGATGCTATATCAAGTATAGCCGTGCAAATCACAGCTGCACTGCCTTTTCTGAATTTCAGGGAGAATATGTGACTTTGGTGGCAGGAGTGTCATTACCAGTTTTACTGCTTTCTGAATCAAACCTGAAATATGTGACAGTTACAAAATCTTACTCTGATAGGATATCACATGACAAGGCTGTATCCACTGATTTCAGGGTCTGCTTTTAGAAATGTGTTGTAATAGAAATATTTCTATTGGCACTAATTAAAGACAAGAAATTCTCTTTGATATTTCTGTCTGCACTAAAATTGATAAAAATGGATAAATGTAATAAACCACCATTGCTGCTCCTGTACTGTTTGCATACAAACATCAGACACGTAGACACCCAGAGGCCTGTTGGGTATATAGACATGAAGTGTCGTATGTCTTTGTTCATATATTTACTTGATCACGCAAATTTCACAGTTGAGTTTTGACTTGTGCTGTAAAATATGTTCAGGAAATATACATTTCAAACATGCTATACAAAATGTACGTATATTCATGAAAAATAAATTTATAATTCCTAGCTCTTATTCATTACAAATCTTTTCTTGGCTCTTTTTCAAATTAAACTTGTTAAAGTTTTAAAGGACATTTTGAAACTCAGCCATCTTCGTGTTTTCGCCTATTTCACACAATTATATTATAGACAGGCTAAAACACACTGTCCATTCGTGCTCATCATAGAAACAGATTTATCTTTCCCTGTTGTCAGAATATGTAGATAGGGGAGGCCACAGCGGTAAGAGATATGATCCTTAAATTCCTGACCTTAGCAGTAAACCAGATGAAGTAATTTTATCCATTCCTTCTATGAGTTTTTATAGACCAAATAAAAAGTGCATAAATTTTGTTTTACTGTAGACATAATCATAGCTATAAAAATTTATCACTAGATTCAGTAACATAGCCCAGAGTGCCAGGACTAGAGAAAGCAATAATATGCAACAAGCAATCCTTCCTTACTTTTACTACTTATTAATTTTTTTACTGAAGTACTCATGGTAATTTTATTGGAAATAGAGCTTTAAGAATGGTATACAGGATGTTAAAGTGAAAGAAAGCAGAAGTTTATACCTTATTTTCCAGTATAATCTTGGACATGTTTTAACATCAGGTTATGGAAATACAAATAAGCACACATCTCAAAGTGGTCTTTTCAGATTGAGTGCTTAATTTTACATTAAGGAAGAAATTCATGCCTGGTACAATGCTTTTCATTTGACTTATTAAAAGAAGTTTGACTACTCAAGTACTGAGCAAGGAATAAATAAATTAGAGCTGAGCTATAAATGAGATCGGTCTTAAGCAGTAAGAATGCAGAAGTTAGAGAATACAGACTTCCAGTACTTTTTAAGGATTTTTTTTTGACAGTGGTTGTGGTTATTGTTCTAAGGGTCTAATGTTTAATGCCACTAATGTATTATTGTTTATTTAATGATCAATTTTGGAACAGTATTTTCTTGGTTAGGTATCATTATTTATACTAGGGTCATCACATGTGATATAAATACCAGAAGTAAAGAATCCTTTGTTCATGACCTTGTTTATAAAAATATTAGAAAGGTTTAGATGTTTTGTGTCTCTGTATATTTTTCACTAAAATGAGGTGATGTGGGGGAGTTTCCAGGAAGAAGCATGTGTTTTCTAGTTTTACTGTGTTAAAGCAACAGAATTCACTGAAAATTGAAATTAATGTTAGTTTTCATTCATCTCTTGGTAATGATGAAAATTAGGGTGAGAAAGGAAGCTTTTTTTTTCATAAAGTTTTTAATTATTCAAATCACTTTTTTCCTCTTCCTCCACCCCTCTTTTATAAGTGCATACATACAGTGTGCAAGATGAAAAATAAAGTAGGACCATGGAAAAAACATAAAAATATCATGAGATGTTTGGAGTACAATTTTGTTATTCTAAAACATGTATTACATAAATTCATGATTTTTTTCTGAATGTATGTCTTTGTTTTTATGAGTTCTGTCTTATTCTTATGTAGTAGTCAAAAATGTATTATGATGGATGACCTGAGTGCACACAGTTCATTACCGTGTCTCCCTTGAAAGGCCTGTAATTACAGGCCAATAGTTTATAGCTGAGGGGTGACAAAATGTTAAGCTGCTTGAAGAGGAATAAAAGTATGCTTCAGAGAATGTTTTTCAGGTAGACTAATACCTGATATGTCTTTCCAATGTCTTGCCTACTACATTGCATTGCATTTATCTTGCTGAGAGAGCTGGCAAAACGTTTCTGATAAAATGAAATATCCTTTTTTTGTATAATGTTGTAAATTACAATTATTCAGTTTCATGTACCCAGTCATGATTTGTTCTTCTTTTAAAAAAGCTAGTCTGCAACAGAATACATAATTTGAACAGTCACAGGTAGATTTAGGGATTTTCTCTGCCTGGATCAGATAGAGATTCCAAGGTGGGGGATATAGATGGACCTCCATGCAGAAATTAATAATGACATGTTCTAAATTGGTCAAGAGCAAAATCAGTAGAGCCCTTATGGTTACTGGTATTGTTGTTTGTGTATGACAGATTGACTGGATCATAGTGGTGGAATCTCCTCTTTGGATCACAGAAATGTTCCCACTAAATTTTTCTCCAAATCAAGTCTTTTTCAAGAAACTTTCTGATTTCATTAAAATTGTGCTTTTTCCAAAAATACACCTCATCATATGTGCCCTCACATTTTTAGACCAAAGTCAAGACTGATAACCAGGGCTTTAAAACAAGGATGAGGGCAGAAAACAAGCATGGTTTTCAGATTCAAATATCCTTCAGCTTGAAATAGGAATGAGATGTTTCATTTGATAAGCAATTATTTTTCCCTATGAAAATGTGAAACTATGAGATTTTACTTGTGAAAGTTTTTTGTATAACATAGACATATACATTCTTTGAAAAGAGGAAGATATGGAATTCTTAAGCAACTCCTGTTTAAATTTGTAATGAGAAAATTATCTGGTAAGCTTTCATTCTTATTCCCAAAGTAATAACTTGAATTTGTAGCAGTATTTTCTCCACTTAACCACTATGCTAGAAAACACAGCATATCCGTTTGACCCATATTGGGCTATTGGTAGGCATGCTTATTCATTACAAACATCAAGATTAAGACTTTACATCAACATTTGGCAACTGGGGTTGACAGGATTTTTTTATCTGCTTTGTTTATTTCACTTTTTACTTCTGTTTTCAGTTTTTCACAATCTCATAGATTCACAGAATAGTTAGGGTTGGAAAGGACCCTAAGATCATTCAGTTCCAACCCTCCTGCCATGGGCAGGGACACCTCACACTAAACCAAGCCACCAGGCTTTGTCCAACCTGGCCTTGAAAACTGCCAGGGATGGAGCATTCACAACTTCCCTGGGCAACCCATTCCAGTGCCTCACCACCCTCACAGTAAAGAACTTCCTCCTTATATCAAATCAAAACTTTCCCTGTTTAAGTTTGAACCCATTACCCCTTGTCCTATCACTACAGTCCCTAATGAAGAGTCCCTCCCCAGCATCCCTGTAGGCCCCTTCAGATACTGGAAGGCTGCTCTGAGGTCTCCACTCAGCCTTCTCTTCTCCAAGCTGAACAGCCCCAACTTTCTCAGCCTGTCTTCATATAGGAGGTGCTTCCAGTCCCCTCATGGCCCTCCTCTGGACTTGTTCCAACAGTTCCATGTCCTTTTTACATTGAGGACACCAGAACTGCACACAATACTCCAATTGAGATCTCACGAGAGCAGAGTAGAGGGGCAGGATCACCTCCTTCAACCTTCTGGTCACTCTACATTGCTCCAAACATATAGTATAGGTGCTGGCAACTGACTGGGTGTGTTGGGATGGAATCAGGCCCCCCTAATCAACACATCTAATTTAAGGCATCCTTGACCAGTCTGACAAGCCTCCTACCAAGTCTGACAAGTCTCCAGGAAGAAATAACAGCTACTTATGTGTTTTACTTTGTTCATTTTAGTTTTTTACTTGGCCATTTCTTTGTTTTACTTTTTACTTCTGTTTTCTACATATCACAGTCTCCAGAGAGAAACAGTGGTAACTGTCAGAAGTGTATACCCTCCGGTGGGGGAAGAGGAGAAACAAGAGAAGAGAGGGTGGAGTACGATGGGCAAGCAAAGGTAGGTAAGACAAGGCAAACGTTTCCCTGCTTCCATTAACATGAAAGATGCTGTCTGTTGCAGTATAAAAGGGATTGTTTTACCTGATCTATTGAAGCTGTAGTGTAGTAAGATCTAAGAGAGAAAAATACTGGTACCTGGCCACTAGTGTGAACCAGTATGGGTGGACCTCCTGTAATCTGTTGGATCTGCAGTGAGTCCCTAGCATTCACCCTTTGGATGGAAATAAGCCTTACCCTTGACAGAAAGATGAAGATTAGTTTTGGAAAAGCCAGTCAGAGTTTTAATTCTGATCTAAGGATCTAAAATGAGGTATATGGCTAAATAAAGTTTTAACTTCTGTGATCACAGATTGATGGTCCTGTATGAATTATGAAATAGATCTGATAGCTCGGTTATGCTTTGTTGTTTTGAGTGGCTTGATTTTTTTAATACTGCCTAGCTATTCTTAGCTTTATGACTTGCCAGCAGTGCTTACTGGTGTATAAGTAATGTTCCTACAATAGCGCTACTATGCATCACACATTATGGACATCACTGGGACTTTTTTAGTATATTTAAATTGCCACTGCAGTTGTCATCTTGACTCAGAATCCAAATACTTTCATCTTTCCTGTGCACAGGTGAGCTCAGGTTTTAGTGAAGTGCTGGAACTATGCAATTTATATGAAGGAACAGTTTTATTAAACTTTTTTTTTTTTACTGCTTTGAGATAGTACATTAGGAAATTTTTAGAATTAACATTGATCAATGTTAAAGAGAACAGGAAATAAAAGATACTTTGTGCTTCAGAGTTAATCTGCTCTTTTTACTGTTAGTAGTACTAAGTTGTATCTGAGGCAGTTTGATGGAGAAAAGGGTGACACACATAACAGCCTAAACACTTCTGCTGTATATTCTGAAGTAAACCCCTTAGGCTACATTTGTGCTAACAAGCACAGGATCCCCTCCCAGTATTGAAGCTAATGTGGCATGGAGCTCCCTAGCTGCCAAAACCAAATGACTATGTGCAAACTGACAGTGGCTATGGAGTGTGTATTATTCAGGCTCCTGAAACAGGACCAGAAACTTTTTGGGATAATGTGAGTTGAAGGGAGCCAATTTTGTGTTAGGGAGTATTCTCACAGTTTCAGTGTTAACGTGTTTTCCAGTGTACAGCAATGGTCTGTATCCTAGGAATGGTCACTGGCTAGTATGGACATAATCTTCATGCAGTATCCAGGACAGATCAGCTCAGGGTGGTGTCCTGACACCTGTTTCCCTGTGTCCCATTTTAATCCTGTGGTTGTGCCAGTCATCAAACTCATGTATTGCTCTTATGTCATCCATTTAGTCCCTATTTAACAGTCTTTTAGTTGCACCAGCACTTGGCATCCACTGTCTTTCACATTTGTTCTTATTACACTTACTCTTTCTTCACCTCATTTTAGGGTAATAGCCTGAAATATTTTATGGTACCACTAAAGAAGTCTGAAAAACCACAAGTATAAATGACAAGGATTCCACATGGAGTTCAATTTAGCAGACCAATGACTGGGCTGATTATTTTGTTCCATTTAAGCTCATTGTTCTAACACTCCATAAATATTCCATTTCCCTTTCCAGCTCTTTTCTCCCCTTTTCTCCCAGATACATTCTGATCATCATACATTGCAAATTTGTCTTCCAAATTTCTAATACTTTGGCTTCTAATCATCTATAGACATAATGATTCAGTTTCAGTTCTTATTCTTTCTTCTCTTTCTTAATACTTCTTTTGAGTTAGTGTTGTTAATTAAGAGTTGAATTGCCTATTTCTTCCAGAAGAAAATTAATTATTTACTTACAGAGCCAATGCCTTTCTCAAGGGATAGCTTTTTGAGGTTGTATTTATTGATGTCTCTAAACATATTTCTATATTTCTTTGAATCAGTTGAGTACTTATTACTATTTTTTTTAAGCAAAGAAAGGGTTTGGGACATTCGTACTATTTCTGCATAAACAGATCTGATACAACTGCATTATTTCCATGTATTATTCTGAAATGTCTCTATCTTTAGTTTACTTATGTTAATAGATAATTTTATTACAATTAACAAATATATTAAGAAGAAAACATTTTCCCAGTAACTGCTAAGCTTCTCATGTTACTGTTTAACAATATTCAACAAGCATCATCCTGACACCAGTATCATTCTTTGGTTTTCAGTGTTAATCTCAATTCTCTAAGTTTTAAATGTCCTTTAGCTGGGGGGTCTGATAACATACTACTTAGAAGCTGGGGTTTAGGGGACCTCAGACTTGTCTTGACTTTCACACCTCTGCTTCAAGACGTGAGAGAAATATTAATATAAGCTTGTCTGGTAGTATTATCTTTTCTCAACCCTGCCATAGCAAGTGAAATCCTCACTAGAAGTCTTCTTGAACATGTAATGAACAATTCTGCTTACCTGTCTTTTATTAGGCTGTTTCACATCCTCCTGCTGTGATGAGAACAGGGAGAGATCTGCAAAATCAGTACTATGTATCTCAAAGGTAATTAAAACTTTGATTTTTGTAAGTGATTCATACTACCAAAAAACAACACAGTGAAATTTTCTTCACACACCTTTCTGTACTGAATGATCTTGCCCTGAAAATCTTGATAGAAAAATGCTCTTAAAAAGCGTTTTTGTTTTCCAGCAAACTTTACATGGCAATTTGAAGTATATCCATACTATTTGGCAGAAAAGGTTAGTATTTTAATTATGTATCAATTACTGTTTTCTTCTTTTGGTCGAAATGGAAAAGGGAATCAGTGTGTTATTTTTAACTTTGAATAGAGGTGCCTCACTGATAGCTATAAAGTATAATTTATCAAAAGTAGAAAGTTTTGTATTTAACTAGAGGTGGAGGCAGGAAAGCAGCTGAATGAAAGAAAAATTGTAAATAAATGCAGGCTTTGTTGGAGGAATTAAATGGAGACTATAATAACAATATAATTGTCTTTCCCCAGGATTTCTATCAAATGATTGTGAAACAAGGGAAAATTATTGGAATTCAAGCCATCCCAGAAACTCTTTATGTTGTTTTTTATTTCCATTTGCTAGCACATATAAAATGTCTTTGCCACAAGAAACAGAAAGCTCCTAACTTTGTTTGTAGCAAAATCTATTCAAAATATCAGACAATGTGGTAAAAAGCCCTTACAAAGCACACAGCTGACCATGCGTCTGCTTTCTTCAATGTTTTATGGTTGTTTATGTACAGGTTTTTTCTTCTCCCTTTCATACTGATTGTCTTCATGCATTTTGGGTTTCATCAAATTTCAACACCTTTCTCAAATCAAAATTATTGATATATACAGAGAAGATCAATCCTAATAATACTGAATATTGTGCTGCATCCCTCAAATTAAACTGTTTCCATTCAGGATCAGCCTCTGTAAGTGAAACCTTTTCTTCATACACTGAGTTTATGACCCTGTTTAAACTTCTGCACATCAGAACAACAAAAGTAAATGTGTGACCTTGTTTTCGCTAGCTTTGTGATCTTTTTTTTTGAGAGTTTGAACAATATTTGTTGTCTTATATGAAAAATAGGTACTTTTTATGACTAGGGAAAGTTATTGTTGGTGGCAATTGTTCACTTTTCTAACGTGTTTATCAATAAACACCACATACTGGTCTGGGCTACAGGGAAAGCAAAGTAATGAAAAAGACAACATTTAATGACCTTGTGCCATATAAGTGTTAAATTTATGCTTCCCTGCGGAAGCTAATTAATTCCTACACAGACCTTCTAGAATACATATCAGAAGATCTTACTCTGCAACCTGCGTGTGTGCACACTCAAATATATAGTATTTATGAGTGTGGACCAGTAATGTATTTCATCACGGTCATGGCCTTTTCTTATACTTAAAAGATTGTTTTCAAGGGGGATGGTAGGCTTCTGAGCTCTCCACAGTTTTCCCTCTGACTTCTGCCTCCCACTTTTAATGTTGTGATAGATCCTTGCTAATTGCTGAGTCCTCATAGTCAGAGCAGAGACAAAGCATAGGCGTGAGGCTTTGCCTCAAGAGACTTGAAATGAATGAGCTGAATGGAAATGGAAATTAGTTGGGCCTGTACCAGAAGAATCTCCTTTCCCTGGGACTGGATCTATACTGGCAGGGAGTCAAAGGACACAAACCATCGCAAAAGCCTTCTGTGTGAATAGACTTGTTTGTTAATGGCCCTCCTGGGAACAGGAGTACTTGAGGAGGGAAAGTGCTCTCCTTGCCAACAGTTAAACCAAAGACTACTCTCTAAGGTAACCTCATAACATTTTCAATATGACTGTTTCTGTTGAATTTTCTCACAAATGAACCTGGGGTGAACCAAATGAGCAGGCAAGTGCTCATTTGATGACTGGACTCTTGACTGGATCTGTTAACAGAAGTCATTGTGGGAGTTGAATCACCTGAAAAGTGCCTCTTCTAACCTGAATAGTCTATTTATTTCCATGATGGCTGTGCTATTCATTTATATTTAAAACCTAACTTACTATATGCAAAATGTGCACTACTTGTTTATCCTAGTTAAAAACAAGCTTGTCACTTAAGAAAACAGGAGTACACTCGGTAGGAAAGAGAAACAGTAGTAATGAGGAGGTGTTCACAAATACATAAGCACTGCTTTTACAAAGTGTATAGCTGTTTCTTTTAAGCAGTTTGGCAAATACTTTTCTTCAGAAGCTTTAGACACTAGTAGATAAATATGTATATACACTCAAAAGAGTACCAAGCAAACCATAGGAGAAAGTGTTTCTATCCAAATACTTGTGAGTTCAACTGTCATCCAGTTAAAACGTCCACTTCCAAGCAATACCCAGAAAACCATGACTTCTTATAATCTAGTTCTTTACAAACTTTTTGGATTGATTGATTGATAACATATTCTTTCAGAGGGTGATCAAAACGTACTGAAGGTTTATTAAGTATCTGGTAGCAGCAGTTTCCTGCATCTCTGACAGCAGTACAGTCAAACAAGCTAATCAGTGAAGTTGAAACATACTAAAAAAGTCTTCAGCTTTTCTTCTCACAGAAATACCTACTCCTCCCTCATGGTTTCATGACAGGTTTAAGTCCCTTACCTAATGTTAATTTTAATCACATTTTCCTAGAGCACATAAGAAAACTTTGCAGTTCATCAGCTTTACAGAGGACATGGAGAATAAAAAGTGTTCAGTGTTGTTTGCATGCAAGAACACATAAAATGTAGATCAGCTTAGATGGTTTCAAAGGTTTCATGCCATTGTCCCAGTTCAGATTTTACCCCTGCTGGGTTTTAGTGCAATTTCTTCTTTACTCTTCCTTATTTACCTTAACTATTTGTGGAGAACCTTTTCCAGAATATTGCCAGTGTTGGGATTACGATGCTTTTGCAACAGCTCAGTTTTTCATGAAGAGAAGAAATTCTCCATTTGGTGGCCTATAAGCACCACATGAACTAGGTTCAGCTTGTGCTTTTATAACTGTGCTTTCCAGTGCTCTTCATTCCTTTACTTGGTAGTCACTTATATACAGCTTATAAAAGTAAACCCATCCTGGAAATGCAAAAATATTTATAAAGAAGGCTTTGAAACACCTGAACACCTTTATATAAAATCAGATTTCCCCCAAAGGCTCAGTACATGGGAATGGCATTGCCTGGGGAGCAAATAGTTTCATAAATTCTATGAATCCTATTGTTTGTGTGTTTTATGGGGGTTTTGTGTTTGCTTTTTTTTTTCTTGGCTGTTGTTGGTTTTGTTGCATTTTTTCTAGTGTTATTTTACCAGAAGAGAAAGTATTGGCATATTGTGCTCTCTTGTGAGCCTTTGATTTGCTTCAGCTCTAGTTTTCTGGAGTGGATCTGATACATAAAAGCCTAAATATCTGAGTTGTGAACAGCGATATCTCATATGCTTCTGCTATTTTCAATTTTATTTGTAGTAAACACAGTAATAAATAAGTGTTCATGTGTCATTGTGTGTGTGGTTCCATTGCAGTGCAAAGACAATCATTGTCTTTCACTGTTTTGGGATTTGTGGCAAAATGGAAGATATAACATATATATTTATTATGATCATAGAATTTCTAATACATGTGCTTTAGAATGTTAAACCCACACATTTAAATACTGTCTGCTTTTACATTGCTTATGGCATCTGAAGAAACTCTAATGGGAATTGTCATGATACCTTACTGTATCATATCAAAAAGCTTTTGACAGTCTTAACAATTCTAATACATCTTAGCAGGTTTGTTTTTTTAACTATACATGCACACATGTGTTCTGTTCCTTGCTTTATTTTGTTCCTATTTATCAGGATAGTCCTACTCTTTTATTTAACACAAAAGTAATTTTCAGACCATGGTTTGAGCCTGTGTGTGGGGTTTTTTTTTTGGGTTTTGTTTTCTTTTTTTTCTCTTTTTTTGTTTGGGTATTTTGGGTGAAGGGAGTGTGGTTGGGGTGTTTTTTTGTGTCATTTCCAATTACTTAATTTCTTTAACATCTTGCACATTTTGAAAAACTCAGATTTGGATTTCAACTCAGTTCATCCTTATAATGAGTAGAATTGTATAGATGGCAGTTCTTCCCATCCCTCTTCATCCTCTTCAGTACAGAGAAACTGGAAGAAGGAACCAGAAGAATTTATTCCATCAAACTGAAGACAATCTCTAGGGACTGCATTATCCATTCTTACTGCTTCCAATGTGTGGAAATACCAAAGAAAGACTTTAACATTCCCAGTGAAATACATACTATCTACTCATTTTTGTGACAGAGATAAATCTTCTAAGGAAGATGTGTTAGCATTTTCAAAACTGTAGCTGTAAAGGTTTCTTTAAAAGTAATACTTTCTTTCAAATGCTACTAAGTAAATAATTTGGAGGTATTTTTGAGAGAGTCAGACTTAAATAATAACAGAGTGATGGGTTTCAAACTCTAACTAAAAAGTTTAGTGTAAAATGACAGTGAAGATCTAGACAGTGATTTCTGAAATCAGGGAGTTTTCTTTGACAACTTTCATCATAGGCAGATTCATCTGAATGAAAACCAAATGCCAAGAAACTCAGTGTGGACTTCATCTCTCACATCCTTTTTTTAGGTTATTTTTTTTCTGTGTAAACACATAGAAGAGGTTACTGCTCTCTGTAGGACTTTTTCTGTGAAATAGGAGAATGATGCAGCTGAGAATTGGGATGATGGAAAAATAACATTCAGACAGCATTAATGGGGCATTTTTCATGAACATAGGAGAAATCTAGCAGTTAATGAAGTTCAGTAGAAATTGATTTTCTTCTACATGAGGTTTTCTCAATAGTAGAAATAAGTCAGACAAATCTTAAACCTTTTTTTAACACAAGAAAAAAAATACCCTTACCCAATTGTTTTGGTTTTGTTTTGTTTCGTTTTCTTTTGTATCCAGTCAAGATTTCTTTTGGTATAGGTCCTATTCTAAAAAAGTTCAGAAGTAACTGACTATTACTTTTCAGCTCCTCACCTCATACTAAGTTCTCCAGAGGTAAACAAAATATTCCTCACACTACTTTGTCTTTTACAGGTGCTTAGTAAGGGTAATACTTATTGTATCTTCATTTTCACTATGCTTTCCAAGTATATTGCAACAGGATGATACATGAGGCTTGTTTGTAGCTGAGATTTAAAGAGGTTGCACAGCATCACACAGAAGGTCAGTACCAAAGGAAGAGTTAAAATCCAGGTTCTCATGAACCTATTTGATGCTTTGCACATAGAATCATAGAACAGTTAGGGTTGGAAAGGACTTTTAAAATCATCTAGATCCAGCTCTACTTCCATGACAGAGACATCTCACACTAGACCATGTTGCCCAAGGCTCTGTCCAACCTTGAACACTGCCAGGTATGAAGCATTTACCACTTCTTTGGGAAACCTGTTCCAGTGCCTCTCCCCCCTCACAGTAAAGAACTTCTTCATCATATCTAACCTGAACTTCCCCTGTTTAAGTTTAAACCCATGAGCCTATGTGATAGCAGGATGAGTGAGAGAAGAGTTTTGCTGTCTCCTTCATTAGTTTCAGCTGTACCTTTTGTTCCAATAATTCTTAGAGCAGATTTCTCATGTCCTTTTTTTAGTTGCTTGTTGCTCTAGCAGTGCTTCAGTTTTCAAATGGCATTTTTGCTTCTTCAAGTTTTAACAATGAGCCAGATGCTTCAACCTGTCTTTAAATGTAATGCATGAGAATTCAAAAAAAAAAGATAGTGCTATGGAGGCTCAGTAGTTTCCAGCTTATCACAATAAAATGTAATTTATCAGGAAATGAGAGATATATAAAACCTTGTTTAGCACTATCAGTATAAACAGGATGTTCAAGGAATCAAGAAGGAATTTACATGTTATACTCTGTAAGTCCAATAAGCAAATCCCACAAAAGCCCCTGGAGAACTTCAGCACAGAGTGCTGATAAGTATTTATGCTAAATCTCCAGAGAATGAGCCTTAATCCTGGTACGCTGTGGGAAGTCAACAGTAAAGTAGCCAGGCTCTGCATCCTGACCTGGAAGAACTCTGTATCTTGTTTTGTTCATGTGAAAGTTCCCCAAACAGCTGCTGCCATTTCATTTCCTTTGGGTAATGACTCACCTGCTTACAAGTACGGTTTCTCAGCTCTGAGGTTAGGGTTCCCCTTGAAGCCTGTATCATTCTTCTAAGAACTTATTCAAGCTATTTTGCATAAATTTCTTTGATTCTTAAAGACCTCTAGTAAGACTCATCAACAGTTTATAGCAGAGGAAGAAGGGTAAAAAAGCCAGACAAGGCAATGAGGTACAAAGAAAATCTGCAATAGCTGGTTTCAGAGCTTGAGCCTAATTGTTTAAATCCATCTCCATGTAGAAATGTCCGGTATTCTATATAAAACAGATTTCAATCATGTCTGATTCACCATTTCATGATGAGAATCAATTTTGCTTCTTTTTTTTCAGCAGATACTTAATTGGGTCTGAAATATTGACTATCCTTTTTCCTGACCTTCCAGGGGTTCAGGAGTAAAATGTGAAAAATTCTTTTTAATGGAATAAAAGTACTTCTGTGTGCTTGCATGCTATTGCATATAGAGAAGTATTCCCCAAACTTAGTATAAAACTTGTAATTTTTTTTTAATTCAGTAAAGCAGATGACGCAGCTGTTTCAAAAACCAAAAGCTGGTCATGGGTTGCTTACATATAGAAGGATAGATTCATGCTCATCTTAATAGATAAATGTGTATCGGGAGACCAAAATACTTTTTTTTTTATATATGTTCCTTTATTTTCTGTAATATTTTCATACAGTAAGAAGGGGCTCTCCTCTGTGATTAAACCCTTAGCATCAAACAGATTTAAATACAGATTTTTTTTCCCCATCTTGCTTTAATGAGCCATGCTTCATCTTTCCCAAAGGGTCTGCAAAATACCTTGCAACCAGTTTTGATTATCTGCTTATTATAGTGTATGTTTACTTCTGAATAATATTTATGTTTTTTTTATGTATGGTTTAGAAGTATTTTCTGTAACCAGCCTTAAAGTACAAAATGCAGCTATCAAATACCACTCCAGCAAAAGGTATTGATGCCCTAATAGCCAATCTTAAGTGTCTTGAATATAGAGTCTAAAAAATAAATACAAACTAAAATGTAAAATGTAGGTCTGCATTTTTTTACAGACTGCTGTAATACAGCACTCGACTATTTAGTATGCTCTCTGTTTAGCCTGGATGAAATTAAAAATGACACAAATTATAGGGAAAGTCAAAGAGTCATGCAATCTTTTTCATTTCTATATTTTCTTCACTGCATTTCATACTCCTATTTTTGTGAGCTAAGTAGGTAAGCTCTATCTAATAATTTCCCTAAGTACTAAAAAAAACCAGACCACAACGTATTTTTGAACGTGTTATTTGGAGAGCAGGTACGTTACAGCTCCTTCCTGTGAGCAGGAGGCTCCATCCAGGGCTGATGCACATGCAGAGGATGAATTAACCTTTTATTTTGCTCTGAAAACATTTGGTATCACAGGATGTCCCTAGCCCCCTAACTTGCTGAGTGAAATGTGTTGTGGTACTATCTGGGCCTTCCAGCCCAAGGAGAGGTCATCTGTCCCTCCCAGAGTATATGGTGCCAGCAGGAAATCTCACCATAGTGAAATGCGAATGTATCCGATTTCAGTCAAGTTTCTATGAAAATTAAAGGCCAGTTACAATTTTCTGATAAAAAAAAAAATTGCTTTTGCTCTATGCCTAACAAAGGACAGAATTTAGCTTTCCCAAGTCTTACTTTAAATAATATGCACACATCTATATATGTAAGTATATATATCTATGTAGATTATTTATAGATAGATGTATAAGATTAAGATGTTTGGAATTATATAAGTTATAGCTTTAATGGCTCCCTAAGGAATATCCTTTTTTTGTTTTTTTTTCATGGCAAAGATGAATATCCAGAATTCTTCCTTTTATAACTCTCACTGAGTCCTAGAGTTTTCATTTGTTTTACTGCAAATGACATATAATATTATGGATATACATTATAGAGCTTCTATATATTTTTAGAACTTTTAAAAAGGCTGACACAATCTAATCAGGGCATTTTCATGCATTCCATTTGTGGTGGGGTATATAACTGGGTATGGTTTACAACTTGTGCAAAAGAAATCCAGGTTTTAGTCTGTATATTTCCTTGTAAACTGGGCATGAACTTCCCATTATGGTTGCATCTCATGTCTTCATGATGCATAATAATATGTCAAAGTTAGAGAATCCTTATCAAGAATATCATGTCATTCGTTTCTTTTAATGGAATCTTTTTATCCTCATCTTTGTAATCTAGCATGAAGAGGGAGCAGATTTATCAGAGCAGCTCTTCTGCTAAATTAAGTTTTTAGACACTTTGTGTCACAAACACTTTGTCAGCTAAGAGAACTTGACTTCTTGACAAACTTTTGTCACTTCTAAGTCATATTTCACTTACAAAATACAATCCTGTTGCAAAACTGCTTCCTGGGTCCTGCCCCTAGTCGGTGTCTGAATATTTGCCTTGTTCCAGGTTACTAGGTTTCATCTAATGAGTTTGGAAAAAGCAACTGATGCAACTCCTTTGAATTCAAGCTACTAATAAGGCAAAGCAATTAAGTGTTTCACTCAATTTCAGCTGCAATTAATGATGGCACCGCGCCTTCACTGAGATCCACATGAATGGGGCTTCCAAGCTACAGGAAACACCCATAAAATCAGCAGGGTTACATGCAGAGTTCTGCTTTGTGCACTGCATACTGATATCAGCCTTATTTGTTCCCCTGGTATGTGTAAAAATACCCACTATATTTCCAGGAAAAATACAAATGCAATGAAGTCTTTATGCCCTGAAACACTGCATACCACGCATCAACCTACAGCAAAATGATAGCTCAAAAGTATGGTTTTCAAAAACAGGACTTGTATTCAAAATTTAAACATATTGTTCCTTAGCTGTTATGGTATAGGCAAGATGATAGACAAGGTTACTGATTTTCTATGGTGGGGGGAGCAGACTCACAAGCTTCTCTAAATGTATTTTGTGGGAACTGATTTCAAAATCAAATTTATAGGAACTATACAAGCTGCTTCTCCATCAGAAATCTTCAGAGCATTTCATTAGAAATGAAAGGTTATGGACATGCCAGTGTTCTCACAACTGACCTTTTACTGGATGACTTTCTAAAGTAGTGTTGAATGCCTCTAAGGATGCAAATGTGTTTTCTTCAAAACACAAATCTGAACCTTGCATGAAGGTTGTTTAGAGAATTATAGGATTGTTGAGTTGAATCTACTGTATTGAAGAACTAGCTATATGTTTCGCTGTAAAAAGTAGTTTACCTTTTCTGACATGTTTTTTTCATTAGCTTTGCCCTTTACATGGATAGCATTCCTCTTTCTTTCTTTACCTTCTCAGCATGGGTTAAGGGGACTGAAGCTGAGAAAGAAAGGAGTTTTCATAAAACATCTGCTTTTAGTATTGATTGCTGGTTTGTGTTATAGATGATGCTTTAGTAAGTGAAAGACTCCAGTTGGTCTCTTGTTCCTCAGGCAAGAGGAATTAAGAATCGAGGTTTCTGCAAAATTGCTATCTGTCCATATAGTGACACCCCAGGATTTCTTAATGCCTTCATAGAACACCTCATTTTTTTTCCTTTTTTTTTTTTTAGGTAAGTGCTGAAAGTGTTTAATGAACAACAGTGTCATTTCCTCTTCAGGGGGTCAGAGAAGTTGGGCAGGATATCATGTTTTTCCATAGATACTAGCACTTCGAGGTACTGGGAGGGAAGACAAAAAGAAGAAATAACAATTTTAGTTTTTTCCTTCATCTGTTTGCTGAAACTGTTCCACTTAAAGAAAACAGGTTAAATATTTATTGTGTGATAAAAAGAATAACTTTGCAGCTTTGCAGCTCAGAGGAAACATCTCTACAGTATCTAGCTAAAGGTCTTCATTACTGAGCTCAGAGCTTTGCCTGTAGAAGGCAGGAGTTTCAGTATGAATTTGACTGTGAACATGGTGCTTGCTTCAAGCTTTAAAAAATATAAAAATTTATATCAAGCCAAACACAAAAAAAACCCATTAAAATGTTTTTATCCACTAATCATAATAATCTTACAGAGTTTTTTAAGGGTTAATTATTTTAAAAACATGCATTTACCTTATGAATAACTTCATTCTGTCTCAAAAATTAATATAAAAAATACTAGACCTTGTCAAAGGTCCATTCCTGATTTTTGTTGGGCTTTTTTTATTTTTGTTACAGCTTGACATTTGGAAACATACGGTGTCTTTTCTATGAAGTAAGCCATTAAAAAATAAAAAAAGCCAATAGGCTAATCAATGTTTAGTCTTTATAATTGAGGAATATTGAATGTATCATAAAAAGTCTATACTCGATTTGTCTTCAACAATGCTTATGATAAAATTATGTACAGTATTAATATGCTAAAACATTATGAACTTACTCAACAGAAAACGGTCTAATTGGCAGAACTCTAATTAAATATAATGCAAGAAGGCTAATAACTTGATACTTAGCCTTAGATAAGTATTTTCTGAGTACCTAGGGCCTTGCCTTTTAAAAGACAGTTTAGGAAAGATTTTAGGTCTGTGTCACATTAAACTTGGTGTCTGAGCTTAAACATGTCACGTAGTTCTTAAAAATAACTCTATAAAGAATTTTTTTTCTCATCTTGAACTTAGGTCTTTGCTGGGTTTTGTCATGATTTTGTAGTTAAGAACTGATGTGGGGACAACCAGCCAAAATGTGATATTTTCTGTAGACTTTCTCAGGGAATATTTTTAATATGGATTTCATGAATCTCTGATATACCATTAGTTTTATAATTTTGAAGGCATTGGAAATCTAGGAGTAATAGCAGTTCTTGTTTCAAGTGTGATATCTAAGTTATGTGTTTGTCAAATGACTTAAAATTATTTTCCCAAGACTCTGGAGAACTGTCCGTTTAAAGATAACACTTCACAGACACCTAAGTGGGAATGTATGACAAGTTCTTTCAAAACATCTAAGCAATGTGTTTGTTTATAATCTGATATACTAGGTTCAGTAACTGCTATATTGACCCAATTTATTTAATTTAGTAAATTACATAAGTGTTCAACATGATTTAGTTTAATATCAATATGCTCTTTGGATGGTATGTTTCATTCGATGTGTGATATATTTGATGTAGCAGGTACAATGATTTTGATTCAATATATTATGTATCTGATTAGATAGGTTATGTATCTGATTTGGAATATGGCTGGTTTAATAGAGTGTGCTTTTATTTCTATGTAAGCTGCAGTAAATTCTCAATTTATTTAATTCAGTGTGTGATATATTGGCAATATATGTAGTTGTAGTTAATGCATTTATGGCAGTATGTAATTCATCTGCAATATTTCTGAATTTTGAATAAGCTGTATTTCGTATATATCCTCAGAGGCTAGAAGGCAACTTTAAAATCATGATACTGTGAGTACTGAGCAAGCTCGTTTGTTGTAAATATTGCTGGAAACAGATTATCGTTTATATAGGTTGCTGTTTGTGAAGCATCTTGAATTCCAAATGGCCTTCACAGTGACACAGCTCTGTACTTCACATTGCAAGTTCCAAAATTATCATCTGTATAAAATATTCTTTTAGAGACACTTGATAGCAATGCTGTAACCTTGGAGGACATACTTGCAACACTTCTACAACCCTAAGAAAATGTAATATAGAGAATAAACCTAATATAATGTAGAAGATCCAGGTAAAGATCCAGCCATATTGATTGCAGGGGATCCATACTTCTGCTGTCTGATTTCTGAAATCGTATGACACAAGCCAGTATCTTTATAAGGTTTATAAGATAAGGCCTAAATTAACATTTGACTCTTCATAGTCTCTAGGAAGTCAAACAGAAGACATTTCAGATTTTACAGATCTAATATTGACATCTATTTTGCTGATGGTGACAAGAAAAAAATCAGAATAAGGCAAATCATCCAGAAGCCCTGTTAAAAAAATTGTACATGTAAAGAAATATTCATGTTTCCAAGAAAAGACTTTGCTTTTCAGAGCAGCTGATCTGTTGATTATATATAGAATTCTAAATCAGATATTTAACAGAAGACCCAAAGAGAAAAAGCTATGAATAATTTTATTGACAACTTAAGCCTTAAGTTACAGAATAAGTAGGGATCTTGCTCTCTTCTGATGAGAGAGTAAGACAAAAATACAGTATTTGGTTCTGAACTTGCATCATCTTATAGATTCCATTCTGTATATTTGTCAGGGCAATTTTTTAAATTATTTTCTTAGTTGCTTGATTTTTTTACATGACTCTTTACAAGTATTTATTATTCAGCATTTAAATAGCCAGACAGATTAAGACAAATTGTAATAGATTATTTCCCTGAAGAAGAAATGCACAATATTTTCACTATTGTAATAATAATCATAGCGATGGTAGAAAATGACATAGATAGTCATAGGTTGTTATTTCTTCAATGAAATAAAAAATAAATCCTAAAGAAAATGGAGAAAATTATTACAGTTACTCAAAACCAGAAATCCATGTTTCCTTTTCATTTCCCTAAATACTGAATTATTTATGCTTGTCAAAAAAAAGAAAAAGAATTTTATTGTTTCTTGCTTTGTAGAGTTAAAAAAGAACACTTTCAGTCTTACAGGTTGTTTGTCAATTAGGAAGAAATACTTCACATTGCAGATTTGATTTGCTTTCTCTTCTGGAAAACTTCAGTCCCCTTCTGCCACTTGCTGTGCATTGCCATACATGCCTTCTTAACGTAACTTATGAAAGCAGGAAATGTGATTCTATCTTTTAAAAGATAAAAGATATCTACTTATGCCTCAATTCAAATGATAGGATCCTGAGGTAGATTTATGTCTCAGGTACATAAATTTATCTCAACTGCATTTCATGCCAAGCTAGAAAAAACAGATAGCTACCTGTTGGTGTTTTCAAATACATTATAAAGTTAACTCCATTCCACAATAAAGTGAACAGTGACAGAGGAACATTACTTGCTATTTTACTTAAATGGAAAACAGTGTAAAATGTGTATCAGGTGGCTGGTAATGAAGAGATTTAATACTAATTAGTGCTTTAACAGAAAATGTGGGGGTGGAGGGAAACAAAGTATAATTCTTGGAAATTAATGGTAAAAAGAGTCCAGAATCTCCCTTTGCTTCATCCAGAGTGACTAGTCTTCTGCAGGAATGCTTGATTTTCTCTTTTTCTTCCAAAAGTAACAAAATTTCACTTTACTAAAGCTATGATTTAAAAGTCTTTGTGCTTGACCCATTATTTGTGGGTATGCAATCACCACTCACCAGTGGTACAGTTGCACATAATGATTCATTACCTGTCTGAATCTTATCATGCTGCCTACCATGTTACATGCAGTGTTATAATGCCATCCAAGTTCACAGAGCAATTTTCCTATGCATGCCCGTATATAGCTGGAAAAGAATGATTTTAACTTGTAATGTAATTAACTTTAAATTGTCTGAGCTCTCCTCCTCTATTTCTGTAGAGCAGAATGTGAAAGATGCAGGAAATGTACCTTTAGCATTAGTACTTTAGGTAATTCCAATTTGTGAACCAGCCTCAAGGGAGCCAAGACTACTGATGCAATTTAACTTAACCTTAAGACTAATCTAAAGATAGGTCTACTGTAAAAACTTGCCAGCATGGCTCTGTCAGATATCTGATGAGTTATCTCCAACCAACACAGAGCTAATGGCAAAAGCTAAATTCAGGTATAGTTAAATAAGACAACTAAAGAACAAACACTAGCTTTCCCTCTTAAGACTTTACATCCCCCAGGAGAACTAGAATAGCTATTTATAAAATAATACTTCTGCTGATACATAAGCTCCAAAGGAAGGGTGTCAGTTACCTCTCACCTAGTAGGTAACATCCAAAAATCACTTTCAAATGCCAAAGATCCTCTTAGAGTCAACAGGGGGAAATAGGCACCATCATGTAATAATTCTAGATATGTTTCAGTGATATTTAGGATGATTAACTAGCTATTAGACATTTAGCCTTACAAGAGAAGAAATTCACCTTGGTAACATTTTGCTAACAGTGCATTTTAGGATTGAATTATTGATAGTTACAATGTAGACAAGGCCTAATTTGAATACAAAAGCCCAATGACTGACATTTTAGTTGTCATACATCATCCCAATATAATCAATTCTGTACTTTCAAGATTTTATTACAAAGACTGAAAGAAGCCTTGTTTAGCATTTCAGTCGAATAACTTCTGTCATTGGTACAGTACTTTAAATTTGGTTCTAAGAATTTTTGCAAACACCTTACTAAAATAACTGCAGTCAGTTTATTGTTGTATAGATTTGCACAGGATTCTGGAAGACATTTTTTTTCTCTTTCTGTTTTTGCAAATAAAACTGATTTGTGCTTAACTGTTCTTTGCATTGCACTCTGCCTCACTGTTCATTGCTAGAAATTTGAGTAAGATGGTGTGTTATGACTGGGAGATGCTGTTGGACACTGAATGCAAAACCAATAACTTTGTTACAGTTCGTATCATAGTGATCAGATAGTGGTTGTTTCCTTATCTGATTCCAAATTAAGTAAGGTAACGAGGGATGCATGTTGGAGATAAGTAAGCAAAAATCAGAGGTCGTGTAATATTTAAAGATATCAAGTACAGTTTAGATTTTGTTTTAAATACACCTTAGTGTTTTTTTCATGACACATCATTTGAGGACTCCAAGCTTTTGACAATTTCATTAACAGAAGTATCTGAAATTCAATTCAGTTTAAATAATGCATTTGCTGAGCTAAAATGTACTTAGAGTTGTTTCTGTTTAATATCTTAAGATCTAATATGAAACCAATTTGAACCTATCAAAAAATCACAGAAGTTTCTCTCTTACTGATTCACTTCTATTTTTCAGCAGCTGCCCTGAAAGCTCACACAAAACCCCATATTACAAATCCAACACTATCTCTTGAATAGTTAGAAAAGTCTAGAGTGGATTCTACATACCTATTCAAATGGATTCTACATACCTATTCAAATCCCACATACCTATTCAAATAAATGGTAAATTAATAACTTTCAAAGTATTAGCAGAGTGTGCTTAAAGTTATAATCAGCTTAATTCAGAGTTCTGTCAACTACTTTTAAGTCTAGTAAATTAAGCAAGCATATTTTTAAAGTATTTTTTTCAAAGTTATGTGATGCTATATTTCAACAATGGTGTAGATATAGATTTTAGTTATAATCTGCCATCAGTAATGACAGTGCTTAATGTTTAGCCTCTCCAGGCTTCTGACTTTGTGAAGCTATGGATATAATGTCATTGAAAATCCAAGTACTTACAAAAATGTCTGCAATTAATGTTAAAGGGAATTGGAGATTTATACGTGCCACTGCCATTATCACTAATGGAAATTTCACATGTAAATTGCCATGCATGGAAATAATACGCTTCTTAGTATGCTTTATCTAGAAGTCATCTGTGCAAGTAGTCAATTTAAATCATAAATTCAGTCCTCTAACACCATGGCAAATATTTCTTTTTAAAAAATCAGGTTACCAATTTTAATGTTAAAAATTGTCTTCATAGTATTTAAATTATTGAAAATTAAAGGCTAGTGTCCATTAATTTCTTGAGATCACAGGCATATACAAGTTTAATCACAACACAGCTCTACTCAGAGCTTCCCTGGTGTAGTGGCTCACAGCAAACCGGTATCCAGTGAGAGGCATCAAGAATGGCTGAACATCAAAGGGTGATTGCTAACCTGTTAGCACCAAAATGAGCCCTTCAACTGGTGTGTCTAGGGCATCTCTGTAAACCCTTTGTGAGGAAAAAGTTGCACCCATTGATCTGAACTCTTACCAAGGGATATTATTTTCTGTCATCTGGAAATAGTGTAGGCAATAAAAGGTAAAGAAATCAGGTTGTAATGTGCAATGCAATCTAGCATCTGGAAGAAAATGCAAATGTCCTTGTAGTTGTGAAGATTATGCAATCCCATGATGACAGGTATAAAAGCTGGGTCAGCCAACTCTCACCATATAGAAGTGTAGGTTACCTGAGGTAGGCTACTGCTTTGTCACAGATGCTTTGACAAGGTAAAAGACAAGTTAGTGTATATGCACAGTGCAACAGGTCACCTGAGATACAGATACTGTGGTTTGAGAGTTTAAGGGGTAAATGCAAGGCTGCCAGATTGCAGTGCAGGTACAACTGAAGTGGTTGAAAAGCAAACTAAGCTTATAGAGCTGTCTTAAGATGCTTTCATTGGCAAACCTGAGACTGAATTTAACATGGCTGTCAAAAATAGTAGAGGTACAGCTATTGAGAAGAAAGAGCTAGGACAATGGACTTTAGAGCCAGGTGTCTAAAAGATCTTAAAAGGATGGATCTAATATTAATTGAGAGCTTGGTCTGCAGTCCTCCTCACAGAACCTTTCCAGTATTTTGCACAGTGCTGGCTTACCACCAGAAACAGCCCTTGTAGTCCTAACTGGAACCAGGTTCCACAGGACTAATGCACTTCTGACAATAATATGCATCTGCTTTTTTGGTTCCTTTCAGAACAGTGAGGGCACTTCGCTGAGGCTGTGCATAGTCTAGATCAGTGCAATTGTGTATGAGTTGGAGCAGGCTATGTTTGATAACCAATGTTGCCTTGAGGTTACGTTACTTAAAATAGGATATTATTTAATATTATTCTTTGATCAGTTCCCTCTGCCTCAAAGGTAGATGCAAAAATCAAAGATGAGAAGCAAGGTTTTGCTGTGAAATCTCAGATATGGTTAAAACTTGTAGTGCAGTTGCACTGTTGCTCTGCAGAGATAGCTACCAGAGCTGAAGCTACCAGGCCAAGTAGTGTTCTTCATCTGGAGTAGTTTCCTAAGACATCATGATTCTAGTTCATTGTTATCCACTGTTAGGAAATATTTTCCACTGGATAAAATTTATGCATTATAATGATCTTTACTATTCTAATGAAAAATCTGTGAAAGTATTTTACATATTTTCTACAATGCTGTTTGGGTTTTATTTTATTTTATAAAAGTTTTTCAAACATTCTAGATAACTTTCTAGATTTATTTTTTTAAGTATAAAGAGTCTAAATAGCAAAAAATTGTTTTATCATAGTCTTGCTTCTAGAGTTGATACCATTCTGTCTTCTATACCTGCACCACATAAAACATATTTTTCTTCTTAATACATCTTCCTCAGATAAAAAGAGTTGTACAACCATTGTACCCATGTCCCCATAACCATCTTAGGCCCCAAATTAATTCCTGTCAGATTTGACTAGAAGTGGAAATTTAAAAGATACCTAAGGTCCTATAGTTTCCATATAGTAAGAGCTTCAGGAAGTGGCTGCCACCTAAAAATCAGCTGTTATCTGGACTTCAGAACGTCCATGCAGGAAAAGAGCAACATATATGTGCAAAACTACTTAAAAAAAGTTTGTAAAATATATACCTATGGTAAAGACATCAGTTACTTCATTAATTTCAGTTACATGTCACAACTTGTTTAAATTTTAGTGGTGTTACCTCTGTGGAACTGACTCATTCTTTACCATGAGAAAGAAGAGCACAGCTAATTTTGTTCATGTTTGTACATCGCTTGTGCATCATTCTGTCATTTGCCCACTCCTCCCTCTGGAATTCCTCTTGTTTCTGATTCTGTCTTGCACTTCCACTGCAGTATGGTTTTTGAAAACATGAACGAGCTGCTTTTGAGTGTATTTCAACAGCCTTGCAATCCTGCATAACAAAACTGTACAACCATATATAATTACTTCTATAGTTTTGTTTTCCTTTCTTCATCTGTAAGTGTCCTAGATAAGTATTTTAAAATCTTTGTTCTGACCAGAAATCTTATTTTACATTTTAATACTTCTAGTGCCTCATTTCTCTTGTGTTCCTGCAATGGTGAGGTCTCTAATTCACTTTTTTGTTGTTGTTGTTTCATTAGGAATTTCACAGTCTGCAGTTTGTTTTGATTTCATTACATAGTAGCATACATCACTTTAAAGCATAAACCATTATGAGATTCTAAACTAATTGTCCATTTCATTTCCAAGGCTAAAAAGAAGCAGTATTACCATATTAAGAGCCAAGTATTAAAGAACATATTTTGTGTTTCTGTGTATTGTATAAACAAAGCCTGATGGATTTTTCATGTGTTCTAGGTGACGCCTGCCAGAGGGATTAGGCTTTACTTAATTCATTAAGCATACTTATGAAGACATTATCTTTTATCTACAGTAGATGCGTTACCTCATGAGGTCAATTCAGACCTCCTAGGTTTAAATAATTCCATGATGGAGGTTCAGACGTACCCATATCCTTTTCCATTTTGCTTTTTTGTAGTTTGTGCCTTTGGACGTTCAGAAACTGTTTAAAAAACTAGCATTCCCACTGTACCAGGATTAGGTGAGATAGTTAATAGCTATGTACCTGCTCCAGATCAATATTCTGAGAACACTAGTGAAGTAAAACATTCTGGTCAAGTTATTCTGCTTCTTAATAATAAAAAATTATGTTTGCTTGGTATAAATAATGCAAAATTCTGTTTTAACTTTGCTTTCCTTAATCATAAATTCATTTGTGCTTTTTATATTATGTTACATAACTCTTATATTGGCATAACCTTTTTAACATATCTCACAAAAAATTAGATAAGGCTATGATCTTAGTAAAGCTCTTTTAAAATGAAAAATGCCACTATAATTTCATTGTTTGTTAACTACTTCCAATTCTTAATACCTTGAAGAGCTTCTACTTTATCTTTTAGCAAAATATATGAAAGGTGTTTTTTATTCCTCTTCTTTTGTCCTAATTAGTTTTTTCTATATCTTTCTATTTAGCAAAACATATGAAGAAATTGCAGCTTTCTACCCAGATTTGTTTGAGCCTAGTGGAACAATTTAATTAGGCAAATGGTATCTTCAGAGATAGTTATTATCAGCTGATAATTTCAACTTTTTAATTTATTCATAGTGTTTCTCATGAAATCTTCATGGGTGCTTTATGATGAAGATTTGGGATTTTTGAAGACAATGATACTAAATTACTACTAAAAAGTTATGGGGATACATTGTTAGTTTATAAATCTAACCTTTCTTCTAGTCTCATGTGTTGAAGGTACAGCAAAAGAACATAAGCATCAGATTATGATGATGAAGGTAAGAAATAAGAAATCATAAAATGCCATGAATTGCACTTTTAGATCTCTCCTATTATCAAAATCAGAGAGATTAACTAGAAAAATATCTTTGTTAACTCATATTCCTTCCTGGGAAAAAGGTCTATGTAACAGGTTTTGAGTTTGTTTGATTTACACTGTTTCAAATCCCTCTTCCTGTCCATTATATCAAAAGTTAAGTTAAAAATGAAAGAAGTTATATTTTTTCCTTACCCCCTCCTTTCCCCTCCCCATGACAGAAAGATATCTTTTAGTGTGTCCTGTGCATTTCCATAGCAATATGTATTTATTTTGACAGCAAAACTTTTCTTTCAAGTGCTGAACAGAACAGATGACTGAATACTGAAAAAAACTCTCAATAAGGGAAGCCATTTGGAATTTTGGAGCCCCAGAGTGTTTCTTGCCCAATGGACTTAGCTTTTATTAAGGACAGTCATAAATAACTTTAAAATATTCCAGTGTGATAGGATGGAGCTGCAGATTAGGTCAGTATGGAATTATAGTTCCCTTGCTTAATGATTTTACAAAATTGCCTGGCAATCCAACAAAGAGAAGGAGCACAACGTGGTGAATGCAGGCTAATTAAACCAATAATTGCTTCTTGTTGTGTTCCCAGATAATGTGCCCCTGATAATTTTAAATGAAGTCTTGAAGCTGACTTCTTGAATGAAAGGCTGCGCTAGTTAAAGCTTCACTAACTCTCTGTATGCTTAGAAACTGGCCTACTTCTCAAGGTCCCTTGCATTGCTCAGATAAATATTGCCATGGTATGTGAAGAGTGCAGGAATAGCTTTCCTATGAGTCAGGTAATGGGGCCCTGAATTTCTGCGTTTTTCCTCTTTGCCATATTGTGACTACATCATCTGATTTCCCTGCATAATTCTGAAATTAGAAATTAGAGGCTGCAAATTAAGTCTTTGATGTTCAAAATTATGCCTCTCATTTTTATTTTTTTTAAGACCTAGGAAATGATGCAAACTTCTGTGCTTCTATGTGTCTCAGGGATCCTCATGTAAATCTAGAGTAACCCCATTGAGACAGATGAGAATTTTTTTGAGTTGTATCTGTGTCAAATTTCAGTATGTGGCTGTTGACTGGAAGCTATGTTTAGAACTTGGGAAATATTTCATGAAGTCCCCAAGAATTTCAAGGTTATTCTCAAAGAGAGATGAGGAATAATGTGGAAACTTTTAATGTTGAATCTAGAGGAGGACTATTAGCACAAGAGTCTTCATCAGTCAATTAGGAAAAGGGACTTCTTCAGATTAATTGCAACTATGAACTCTGCTATGTGATATATGTTTATCCACTATCTCATCTCTGCGAATAAATGCACATTGTTTGTTAAACAGTATGTATTTAGGTCACATATAGTCTGACAGAGCATCTGTTTTAACATGAGTTACAATTTTATGAAATCATAGAAGTGAAGGATCTACTCCTTTATCTCAATACTACTGAATACTATATAATCTGGGTAAATATGTTTCTTTTCTCAATTAGTGCTTAAGGATTTTTACGGAAGTATTGGGTTAAAATATGTAGCCTAAAAGGTTTCCAGGTAATTTTTTTGTTGCTGTTGTTCTGAATTATCCTTTAATTTTCTGAGTGAAATGACATAAAAGAAAACACACGTAGGTTTTCCAAAGGGTTGCTGAACCATTATCATTGCTACCTTCGAAGTTAGACTAAGTATCTGTTGCTGATTTGGGAACTGTGAATTGTCTCAGTGTAAGAGGAAGATGTGATCTATTAGACTTTTCTGAGAAGTACTGTATATGGCTTTGGATCTATAACTGCATTTTAAGAATTACACTAAATTATTTCTTTAGGAAACTAAGCATACAAAATAAAAACATAGATGCAAGTTTCAGTTTATTTCTAGTACTGAGAACCTATTTAAAATCACAGCTTCTGGAATTATAGGCTTCTGGAATAGAGATAAGGTTATCAGTTGTTAGTGATAACTTTCTGTATCACAGAATATATATGTGTCCTCTGCAATCTGCTGTAATAGCCTAAAAACAAAAAAACAGAGTCTGTTAGATCACATGACCTAAAATTCCCATTGGTATTCTCAAAATAGCGGAAGTCAAATCTGGCAGTAGATCTTGCCAATAGTCACTTCCGTATTAATTCTTACAGTAAATATTCATGACTGAAATCGTAACTACACAGTTCACAAAATACTCCCAGAATTTGTAGTCTTGTAAATTGATAAGTATACACTTAGGAACTGTGAAACTGTATTTTTAGTTGGCTTTTTAATGAGAGATGGGTCTGATATACTTAGTTGGCAGCAACTGGGTAATGAAAAGCAATATTGCCAGTGAAGGTTTTATTTCTATTTTCTCTGTGTCTTGTTAAGCTTTACTGATATAAAACCATCTGTTTAAAAACTGTAGAAAATAGTCTGCCAACATACATAAAAGCTAAGTGCAACAAAATAGTCTTAATATCTACTGGTTGATAATTCAGTGCAATGTAAAAATGCCTGAAAATGGATGGAGAGAAAAACAGTTATGTAGTGACAAATCTTAGTGTCCAAGTAAATGGCTGCAGTATTTATGATTTATAGTAATCACTTCATTTTCTTTAGTGAATATTTATTTACACTCTGATATCTTATTATCTTAAGCTGTTTTTAAACAGCTCTGAATATTACATGCAAGCATAGTTTTTAGCTTTGTTGGAATACACATGACCTAAATATAACGCAAGCCTGAAGTAATTTACACTTGCAGTACGCATGTAGTAAGGATGTACCTATAAGAGCAATAATGTCTCTCATACCAGAACACCAAAAAACTCAAGGTTATATTGAGTGAACCATCAAGTAACTGACCATTAACATTATCTCAGAAACAAGCTGAAAAGTTTTATCTAATGTCAGCAATTTGTCAACAAAAATGTTTTCTAGTGTTGGTGCCCGATATGTTTTGAAGTAATACTGACAAAATGAATTAGATACTTTTGAAGTTATATACATTAATTTGTTTGAATACTTTTATTTACATCTCTCGTTGAAAACTGAAAAATTGTTGGAACTGGTTGTAAAACTTCATAAATCCTAGTTGTGTTTTCAAAAATGAAAAATAAATAAGTGTTGCATTATACCTGCACAATCTTAATGCCAAATGCTTTTTAATCGTGCAATAATTATATAAAGCTAATATAGAATTGTGTATAGTAGATAACTTTTTCTTTTGCATACACTGGCTAGGTATACTGAAGAATTCTTTCCATATGAAAAGATGATTTACTAAGCAACTGAATTATTAACAGTGATTGTTAAATCATAGCATAATCCACAAGCAGTAAAGATCCAAATCCTGAGTATGGATAAATCTAGATTTAGCTCTTTACTTGGAGCTCACTAACATGAATTTATAATGAGACTAGGGCAAAATATGCATTCTGATTGTTCATAAATATTATGCTATATTAGTTTGCTTAAAATATTATGTCAGGTCATGTTTTCTGTAATTAAAATACTGCAAACAGTTGCGTACAACATTGTGTGACAAAATATATACTCTTTATCAATAAAATCAATAACTGATCAATAATGATGAATGTCAAATAGGCCTTTATTTGTTGTCCCTTGCATTACAGGTCTACTGCTGTTACTTGAAAGAGGACAACATACCAATGAAGAGGGGAATTAAGAAGCAGTAAAACAGAAGCAGGGAAACAATGATAGAAATCGTTGTCAGAAAATGCAGAAAAATCATTGTCAAACCTAGGTCTTATGAGGTGGGAAATTTTAATTTTGACTAATATTCATTATTAAAATACTCTAAAATTAAGAAAATATATCCAGTAAAACATGTATTTCCAATGCAGGATGTGATCTGTGAGGAAGAATATAATGGCAAAAATAATGTATAAACAGTGTCAGGAAATTAAAATATACCTGAACATAGCTTTAAAATATAATTATTATTGTATCTACTTGTGTCCATACATCATGAAGCAATGGAGATTTTCAGATTAAAAGAGCTGCATGAATGATTTAGTCTGGGAAATACGTTTTGTACTAAAAATATAGATTTATTTCATTTTTCTGAGAGAAAATGAAGTGACTTGACAGCTTATAGCTACCTTTCTCAGCCTCTGACAATAACTTTGTTATTATTCAAATAGAAAAGACACAATGAGATGTGGAGTCAGATGAAAAGTAAAGTGGCAAAAGTTGAGGTAATAAAGCATTAAACACTTTGGAAGCTTATTTATAGGCAACTGGATTTAAAGATTTGTATGACTATGGATATGGACCTCAATCATGTGTTTAATTTTAAATTTGAAGGGTATAAATTTTAAATACATGTGCTTAAAATGTTCAACAGTGTATTTAATACCATTAAAATATGGTTTAGTGATTTGTTACTCATTCCACTTATATAGAATTTCTTTCAAAAAAACATTCATTAGGATCAGTGGATATACACACACTTGCTTTTTAGAGAGACTTTAATATTTATTTATATTCATTTTTAATGGCTGAGTAGCAGATGGTTAGACTTAAACCACCATTCCCCAGAGTATTTAAAATAGACAAAGGTATGAGAAGAAATAAAAGGGAGAAGGGCAAACCAGATGTTGTGAAGCTGCTGCTGGTGGTGAGACATCGGATGATAAACAGATGTCTTTCAGCTTCACAAATCAGTTCTGCAAAGGTGTTGACCACTTGTGAGAGATTATGTGATGGCATTTGTTTCTCTGAACATGGATGGAATATTTGACTGGGCTTTGAATGTAAATTGAAAGGAGAGAAGCTAACTGGCCCTTTTTCATTCAGTCTTGAAACTACATTAAAAAGACTGCCACCTGTACTTCCAAATATTGTTCATATTTTTAAACAAAGCTTCTTACACATTTATTTGGAAGTTGTTTCTTTTTAAAACTGCCAGCAGCACTTTGGCCTTATAAGAGTATTTTCACCCATTCCATAATGGCACTTAACAGCAAATATATACGATATTTTTAACGTATTAGATGAATGAGAATATTTGATAGACTAACAGAGTTTAATGTGTTGGCTCCTGTGAATTTATATTTAGAATATGACTGAATGGTTAGATTTAGATGGTTGACTATTTACATCGCTTACATGTATGTCTGGAGTGTTTAAACTAAATCTTGAAGTTACTTAAATAATTCAATGTAAGAAGTTGTACAAAACTTCAACAGACTTTTCAGTGTGGACAGTCTCCTGTTATTGCAGCTATGCAGCTTCAGGATGGCAAATGACATCTTCCATGTAAAAGACTGCCAAAGCTATCACACTGTCAGGTAACTGGCTTGTTGACATCATATATCTGGATTTGTGCAAAGCGTTAAACACGCTTGATATCCTTGCCTCTAAATTGGAGAGACATCAATTTGATAGGTGGACCACTCGGTGGACAAATAACTGGCTGGATGGCCACATGTAAAGAGTTGAAGTCAGTGGCTCATTGTCCAGCTGGAGAGCAGTAACGAGTGGTGTCCCTCAGGGATCGGTGTGGGGACCGGTCTTGTTCAACATCTTTGTCGCTGACATGGACAGTGGGATTGAGTGTGCCCTCAGCAAGTTTGCCGATGACACCAAGCTGTGTGGTTCTGTTGATATACTGGAGGGAGGGAATGCCATCCAGAGGGACCTTGACACACTTGTGAGGTGGGCTGATGCCAACCTTATGAAGTTTAACCATGCCAAGTGCAAGGTCCTACACCTGTGTCAGAGCAATCCCAGGGCACAGCTACAGGTTGGGCAGAGAAGAGATTCAGAGCAGCCCTGTGGAGAAGGACTTGGAGGTGTTGGTCGAGGAGAAACTTGACATGAGCCGGCAGTGTGCACTCATAGCCCAGAAAGCCAACCATATCCTGGACTGCATCAAAAGGAGAGTGATCAGCAGGTCAAAGAGGGTGATCTTGTCCCTCTACTCTGCTCTTCTGAGACCTCACTTGGAGTATTGTGTGCAGTTCTGGTATCCTCAACATCAAAAGGACATGGAGCTGTTGGAACAAGTCCAGAGGAGGCCACGAGGATGATCAGGGACTGGAGCACCTCCTGTATGAAGATAGGCTGAGAAATTTGGAGCTGTTCAGCCTGGAGAAGAGAAGGCTGCATGGAGACCTCATAGCAGCCTTTCAGTATCTGAAGGGGGCCTATAAGGATGCTGGGGAGGGACTCATCATTAAGGACTGTAGTGATAAAACAAGGGGTAATGGGTTCAAACTTAAACAGGGGAAGTTTAGATTGGATATAAGGAGGAAGTTCTTTACTGTGAGGGTGATGAGGCACTGGAATGGGTTGCCCAGGGAAGTTGTGAATGTTCCATCCCTGGAGGTGCTCAGGGCCATGTTGGACAGAACCTTGGGTGACATGGTTTAGTGTGAGGTGTCCTTGCCCATGGCAGGGGTGTTGGAACTTGATGATCGTAAGGTCCTTTCCAACCCTAACTATTCTATGATTCTATGTTTCATATTTCAGCTGGAAAAAGCATGTAAGGCTCAGGCTTTGTAGCACTAGGTGTTCATTTCCAGAACTTCCTCCTGTGATTCCAGTCTTTCAAACCTATGCTCTAGGTATATATAAAAAGATGACAGTTTCTTAGAAAGTTTTCTGGGAGAAGATAGTGGTATTTACAAGGAAGGGGATTAGTTTTGCAGTAGTCATCATCATTTCAACGAGGATATTTGTTCTAAAATCTTGAACTGTGCCTTGTAGCCCAAAACATTGTACTCATGAAGAAAAGAACATATTTTACCACCACATTTTTGGTTTTTCTCCATGAAACCTCATTCTTTTAGGTTCTTTGGCTCTACAAAAGCAGAAGGTAGAAAGGGTGCAAGGACTTTTTTTTAAATTATTCTTTCTTTACCATCTCGTAGGTTCTGTTGCAAGTGCACATATATGTTTGACTATCTTAGCTTCAAAGTCATGCTCTTTTCCAAGAGCATACCGCTTTTGAAAACAGACAGTGGTTTTATGACATGATGCAGGCAGGAAAGACCCTACATCTTTCTGATTTTACTCTTTTTGTACCAAAGCATTGTCCTGAATTCATACCTTTTCACTTGGAGCTAGAATCTTCCACTACAGTACGACCAGCCATTGACTAACTTGGCAATGTTGCTCACTGAGGCAGAATCCAAGCAGTCTTGAATCACAGAGATGTAGTGGTGCTATAAATCATTTGCCAATGTTGAACTAAACTCTAGCTTAGTACACAGTTTATTTTAAAAGCAAAAAAAAATAAATTTAGATATTAGCAAAGACTTTTTTTCCTTTTTTTTCCTGGTTGTGGCATAACTTAACATCCATCCAAGCAAGCAGAACTAATGGTGCACAGGTAATATATAAACAACAAAGCAGAAGACAGAAAGACCAACAGTTCTGACAATGCATGTGAAATCCACATTAATTCTAAGAACTGAGCTTGACTGGGTTTACAGTCTTTAGAAACTTGCAGGATACGTAATGGCATTCTACATGTGAAAAGTTTTGAGGTAATACAGGAGAAAAATAAACAAATACAGAAACTTACTAATCAGCTTTGAATAAAGCTGCAATCTGGTAGTGACAGGTTGTCATCTATTCAAGTACTAATATGCAACACCAAGAACTGCAAATAACTACCTGAAAACTCAGGAACTTTATTCCTCTAGTGCCTCATGCCTCTCAGAGATAAGAACATTCATTTCCCTCCTGAAATCCAAGGAATTTGCAGATCTTGTTACATGGTTATGTGCAATGTATATCAAATATTAGGCAATTATCTATAGTCTAATTAATTGAATCTCCTTTTGTATAAGCATGATGAAAGAAATGGAAGTATGTGAAAAAAAGAAGAATCACTCCCTTTCTTGTAAAACTATAACTATTTCTGTTTAAATACTACAAAACATGAAGATACTCAAGATTAAACACTGTTTGATCTGTGGAGAGGCACAAAAGCAGGATTAAGCATTGAGACTGAAAAAAAATCCCAAATTTTTAGGAGTTGTATTTTTTTTTATGGCTTCTTACTTTTTTTTTATGAATTAGATTGAAAGTCTGACATGAAACTACAGCTATAAACTTACATGTTTTCATAAAGCATTTGGAAATTCACAGGGAAAGTCATTGCTAGTTTAATCCCTAGAAATTGTTCAGTAATGTCTTGTGTGCTCCAGGGTTCATCAAAGATCTCCTAAAATCTTCCACTTTTCTTTCCAAAATTTAATGCAATAGCAAAATAACAATTACATTAATAATAAATCATTGTAACTGGGCAATGTATTACTTTTCAGTGGTTCTCTTGGCAACACCATTTGATATGAACAAAGTGTCAGAATCTTCCCCATAATTACCAGCTTAACATTTTCTAAAGTAAAGAGATATACAATGAATCATTAATTACTGTGCATCCATCCATGCTTATAGCCTACTGAGCTGTAGATTTACAGTCTGCTGGCTTCCCATTTATTTTTGTCTGCAAATCAAACCAATTCTTTTTTAAAGTAGATAATCTACATGTGGAATAGATAGGGTTTAGGGTTTGGTGTTTTTTTATTTGTTTGGGTTTTTTTGGTTTTTTTGTTATATATATTTTGTTTAAGAATTAATTTGTCTAGGAATTTGCTGGATTACGATCCCAGATAGTAGAATCATTTCTGAATCCTCTCTTAGACAGCAGTTTACAACAGGTTTGAAGCTGTCCTACACTGTTACACTGTGTCAGATCTGGGTCTCCAGCTGATTTAAATAATAGAGGTAGGATTTATAGCCACGTTTGTTGATTCCCCATATTAAATGGATCCAAGACAAACAGAAGGAAACAAAAAGAAACTCAGAAAAACCCAGTGGGAGTTGAAAATTGAGTCACTATAATAAATATACTATAAATTAAAATTTTACATGCAAATATAGACATTTTGTTGTTTGCAGGTTTTCTTTAAAAATGTAGAATACCCATCACTTGGGTCTTCTGGTCATCTGGTATCTATCTGTCAATCACGTCTATTTACATTTAATTTTCATCTTTTCACTGCTTGTAATAAAACAGGCTTTCTGTGAGGCCTGTTGTGGTTTGTGTGATTCAAAGGTGAATACATTTTAAAATAACAAAACCAGAATAAATCTTTTTTAGGCAATTACTTTGAACACCTATTGGTAGGATGTTAGAAATGTTAGTAGGCTAAGGCAGATGTATTCTCTAATGCTTATAACTTGATAATTTTTTCTCCATTATGTATTCTGAATAAATTCTTAGCAACCTACGTTTTCCTTGCAACATCCATTCATGAGTATATTTTTAAGTGGTGAGGAATTGCAGGGTATTTTTATGCAGCTCTTGGAATAGTGAACAGTTACTTTCTTCGGTGATATCTTTTTGCTAAGTTTTAGGTCAGAGCTGAACATGACCTATTCAGCTCTATCCTTTTTTGACCCTCTAAATGTCAGATTTAAGACACATGCGAATGCTTTGTCAGTCATACACTGTTCATACAGAACAAAACTACAGTAAATTTTCTTATAACTTCTCTGAACTGCCATTGAAGATAAATTTTGACTTCTGGACATTCCTGCTGCCTGTATCTGCAGTTAAAGCAATAGCTGTGGTAATATTTCCAGTTTCATATCCATCAGCTCCAAGGACCCTGTGTCAATTCTTTCTCTACTGAACAAAAAGATTGTAAAGCTATACAATAGGTGTTTTTCAGGAGTATTATCATCCTGCCTTAATTAGTAATATATTCCATGCTAAATTTACAGGTACCTCCATCAATGACAATAAAACAAAAAGGACTGCAGAAAACACTCCTGGTGCAAGTTTCCATTTTCAACCCAAACTTCTATATTCAACATATCTGTTGTCATAGTAGCCAAAAGAAATAGTAATACCACCCCTCCTAACTTTTTTATTACAAGCCTGTTATTACATTGCCTATGAAAGTCTTTGTTATGTAGTAGTGTATACTTTGCTCATTGCAGTATTTACACCATTGCAGAATATGTGCTTCAACACAACTTCAAGAATTTTTCTGTATTCCTTCAACTTCTGTGGGTGTTTAAGTTTGTATTCTTACATTATTTTGTTAAAATAATTTCCAACATATAGGCGCATTTTCTGGTGTAAGTATGTGTCAATCATAGCTTTTTATTTCACTTACATCTCCATTCTAACCAAGATATCAGTAGCTGTGAAGCTAGAAGCTAACAAGCTCAGTTTTAGACTCTCCTTTTTTGAAACGCATTGACAGATTCATATTCAAGTGTATAATATTGTGGTTCACATAAATCAATGTATTCTTGCTTTTAGATGATCAAATAGCTCCTGAAACCAGGATTCTATGCCTTCTTTGGAAAAAATACTTCAGTTGTACTCCTAGCTAGTTTTATCCATGCAGTTTTCAAGGTCTGTGCAAATTGCGCATAGCAGACTTTACAGAACTCTTTGTTCAGAAATGCAAACTGTCACGGAATATGTCAATGGCATACATGTGGGAATACAGCATGGCAACTCTGAGCTCTACACTCGCTTCTGCCTGTCTTAAGTGGTGCTTGAAGAGTCTTGTTTCAAAAATTCATGTTGTAGATAAAGTCCAAACCAGAGCTCAATGGAAGTTGTGAATGTTAAGTTCTTTTGGGTTAAGAAGGTAAGAAGCTATTTTCAAAACTTGTGTCATGAGAGCATCTTTTCCTTAATCCTAAATACATTGATTTAGGATGAATGCTATGAACTCTATGTACTGTGCTTGCAAGGAGGATGTTTTGGGTTTGTTGTTGTTGGGTTTTGTGGGGTTTGGTTTTTGTTTGTTTTGTTTTGGGTTTGGTTTTTTTTTGTTGTTGTTGTTGGTTTGGGGTTTTGTTTGCTTATTTGTTTGTTGGATTTTTTTTCCAGGAGAATATCACTATTGTATTGAGGTTCCAGGACAGGCAAAATAAAAGAATCGTCATTGTAGTCTTGCAGTGTACGTTACAGTGTAATATGGAATTCTGTATATTGTTTTGTTTATTGGTTAACTGGTGCACTTGAGACTTTCTTGAATGTTACTGGAGTAGCACCATGCATGCATATAGGCTGGGACAGGCTGGTTAAGTTGAAGGTTGCTGATAAGGGTCTGGGGGATGAATGTTACATCGGAGATGAACTAACAGGAGGTTCTCACTTCAGCTAAAAAAGGTGAGCTACCTACAATTAGGAGATTCATGACCAGGAGATCATAAAAAAAAAACCCAAACCTCCTCTTTATACTAAGCACTGCTGCTTAGCTTGGACCTCAAATACTTGGGCTCAGTTCAGGAAGCATATGAAAAATTTGCGTAAGGTCCAGTAGAAAAGTGCACCTCCTATGAAGAAAGAGGCAGGAAGAATATTCTGTCCTGTTCTATTCTGTTCATTCAGAGGATAGTGCTGCAGGGGGGGATTACCTAGAGGAGTTGTGGTATCTCCATCCTGGGACAAAGCCCAGGGCTGGACAAAGCCCAAGGCTGACATGTGCTGCTGTTGACCAGAGCGCAAGTTTTCATTTCCAGCTCACACTTCTATATTCAACAAATTATACACATCCAATATTGTAACTTCTTTCAGGGTGCTTAATAAATTTGTCTTCTAGAAATAAAAACAAGACAGTTATTGATTCTTAGAATATGAAAGCTTTTTCATTTTTATGTTTATGAGTCCAAAAATAAATGCTGTTTCTCTGTGAAGTTTTAGTACTGTAGAATGTAATGCCATAAAAAAATGCAAAGCCTTTTATTCTTGCAAGAAACTGGTCGTCTAAAAATTTGACAGCTAAATTTTTTCCCATTTCTACAGAGTAAAATATTGTGCCAAAACCATAATGTTCTCTGAAGAAAGACAAGCATATACTTAGCTTTGTACTTATTATACAATAAAGGAAGGTAAGTAGAAAATAGTTCCTTTTTTTTCTGTTTTTATAATTTGTGTTACTGCTGCTTATGTAAACTATTATTTTTTAAAACCTTGTGTGCCATGTGTAAGAATAATACTATTGAATGTGGTAAGAAGTGACTGCCTCTTCACTTACCCAGCCACTCCAAGAAAGAGCTTCTGAATATTTATGTTTCTCAACCCCCTCTTTTATTTTTTCCCCTGGTATCAGTATCAAAACTACTGTGCCATCATACAGCTTTTTGGTCTGCGAAGTGCTAACACTGTTTTGACTGTAGGGGCATGGAAAGGTGGGTGATTCAAGATCTAATAAAATGCACCTTCATGCTCAGTCAAATTTAACAAGTGTATTTGAAAATTATTCAAATTACTTTCCACCTTTCTGATCCATTTTTCTCCCCAGATGACCAATTATAACTTATTATTATTGAGCAGTTAATGTATCCTTTATAATTCACCTCTCTTTCTGGTTTGCAGAAGGTTTGTGAGGCTGTAAATTTGCCATTTGATCACAGTTGCTGTGTCAGCTCCATTATGCTGATGTCATAAATAGATTTAATTAGCAGAAGTCACAGATAGTGCAAAAAGGGAATGTTCCTCTTGATGTACAGTTAGCAACAAAATCATCGAGACAGGTTAGTTTCACCCTACTGATGATGTGTTGTTGCAATAGTAATCCTGCTCAGTATGAGAGGAACTGCAGGTTCAGACCCCAGGTGCATGCACTTGGCTGAGGAGCCACTGGCATGAGGCTACCATCTGCGGGCTTATGTCTGAATGCCTCTGAGTCAGAATCCCATCTAGACATAGCGATTGTGGCACCTTGGTGGGCTCGTGATAGCAGTCGCTCAAGATTGACCCAGGAAATGACAGTCTTGTTCAGAACACAGGAGAAGGAAAACTCCTATCTTCAAACCCGGGCTGATGAAACCCGTCTAGCCTTGTATGGTCTGCCATCTAAGAGAAGGACACTTATAAAACCTACAACCTGCGGACTTTGCTGTCACCATCCTAGCTCGCTAGGCCTGGCAGTTAAACCTCAGGTGTAAAGGGTGGGGCCAGTTCTGTGCAAGCTGCACCTCACCTAAAACATCCACTGCTGAGGCTGGCAGGGCTTGGCTCTCACTTGTCGGTATGGACAGGTGAGGGTTGAATCGGTAGGTGTCAAGGTGCATGGGAAGCTGCAGATCCAACCTTGCATGCAGGCAGACCAGCACATGGGTAGCTCAAGATTACTCAGAAGTTGACAGTCCTCATCGGACACTCCCTGATTGCCTAAGCACCCTTTTCAAACCAGATTTGCATATCTCACTTGCCCTTGGTCATCGTGCTCGAAGTAAGCGTGGTTAAAGCCCTTCCCAAAATCTTCGCTCATGAAGCCAAGCCATCAATATAATCCATAAAGACAATAGTAAGAATCAAGCTAAAAGAGCCCCATGTGGGATACAATTTTGTGATGTTGTCCTCTACTGCAACTTGATGTATGAACACAGAGAAAATGAGAGAACAGGAATTCTCTTTCCTGATGCTGTTGTTGAAGACTTCAGTACTATTTGGCTCAGGTCCTATTATGAGACTAAATATTTATTTCTAATAGAAAAAGGAAAGTGGAAAAAAAAAGTAAGAGGAATCCTAGAATAGCTTATGAACCCCAGATTCACTTGTCATGCATGCTTTCCTATGCAGGTTTACTCTCAGTTAACTGAAGTTCAGGAAACCTGGATTAGGTTCCTGAGAACAGATTTAGGAGGCACACAAAACTAAGACTTTAATGTGGACTGAAATTAATGTTCATATTGACTGAAAAGGTGTGATATGGACAGGATAATTCAATCCAGCAGCATGGTTCTTCCCAATGACTTATCCTCAGCTACAGCTGAGCATAAGGACAGAAGTATACTTAGCTTCTACTTCATAACTTCTCAGTTTAGATCAGTGATTAGATTAGATTAGATTAGATCTAGATTTAGTGTACCTTTCTTTATGCTTGTGGGCAAAAATAAAGATGTTTTCACAGTGTGGTCAACAGTTTTTCTCTGGAAGCCCTCACACTCCTTTCTTGTTTCCTGCTTGATACTTTTGCAGGGGAGGGGTCCCCCTCAAAAATGAATTTTCCCTACAAATCATCTTTTTTATGTTGCTCAGTTTTAATGCAGTTATAATAATTGTATTTTCATGCTTAATAAGATGCTAGATGCATACTGACAATTCCTCAAGTATCACACGTAGCATTTCTTATTAATAACTTTATTCTCTACAATAGTCTTTATAACTTACATTGAGCTACATAATAATTCCTCATCTATAAAATGGGAAGACTTTTTCAGGTATCTAATACATAACTATATACTGTGATGACTGTGTTCCTCATTTTACATTGATGTTGTTCTGCTGCACTCAACAATTCTTTTGAACTTCAATTATGTTTCAGTCAGTTTAGGTGAAACACTAGGGCATGATTTTGATGCAGTGGTTCTGATCAGGACCTGTGTTAGCATGTGTGTCTATCTTTCACTTTCTGCTACTTGGATTAAAATCTATTATATAAAGTTTTAGCGATTCCTCGACCTCTGAAATTGCTGATGTCTAACACAAGAACAAAGAGAAACCTCTTGTCAGGAGTATATTTACATAATGCCCCAATGACAAAGGATAGGCAGTGAAAGACTGCCTATACTTCAAGTAATCATGAACTGCCTTAGTTTTGTTCTTGCTTTTCTATTTTCAACACCGCAGCAAAAGTTGGAATGGCTTAAGATTTTCTTTAGGGAATATGTCCAAAACTGTAAAGAAAATTCCATGTTTAGCCTGCTTTTACTCTTCACAAGCTTTATTCTCATGCATTTTTTTATTTCTCCTTGTTTTTTCTGCTGTGGTGGATTGACCCTAGCTGGATGACGCATGCTCACTAAAGCCACTCCATCTCTCCTTTCCTTACCTGATCAGGGAAGAGAAAATATAACAAAAGGCTCATGGGTTGAGATGAGGATAGGGAAAGATCACTGGCCAAATACTGTCATGGGCAAAACAGACTCAACTTAGGAAATGAGCTTAATTTGTTACCAGTCAAATCAGAGTAGAATAATGAGGGATAAAACCACAAATCTTAGAACACCTTTCCCCTACCCTCCCTACTTCCCAGGCTTTATTTTATTCCTGATTTCCTCTACCTCCTCCACTCCAGCAGCACAGGGGACAGGGAATGAGGGTTGTGGTCAGTTCAAGGCTCCTTGTCTCTGCCGCTCCTTCCTCCTCAGGGGAGGACTCCTCACACTTCTCTAGTGTGGGGTCCCTTTTGTGGAGGGGCATGCTCCATGAACTTTTCCAATGTGAGTTCTTCACAGACTGTTCCAGTGTGGGTCCCTTCCCTTCTATGGCAGAACAGTCTGCTCCAGAATGGGGTCACAAGTCCTGCCAGCAAACCTGCTTCAGTGTAGGCTCCTCTCTCCATGGGGCCACAGGTCCTGTGGGACCCTGCTCCAGCACAGGCTTCCCACTTGGTCAAAGCCTCCTTTGGGCATTGATCAAGCATGTGGGCCTCCTCCCCATGCTGCAGGTGGATATCTGCTCCACCATGACCCTCCATGGGCTGCAGTAGGACAACCTGCCTCACCATGGGCTGTACCATGGGCTGCACTATGGGCTGCAGGAGAACCTCTGCTTCAGTACCTGAAGCACCTCCTCTCCTCCTTTTGCACTGACTTTGGTGTCTGCAGGACTGTTTCTGTCATGTATTTTCACTCCTCTCTTTGCTGTATTTGCATAGTTTTGCATTTCTTTTGCCTCTTCTTAACTCCGTTATCCCAGAGGCACTACTACCTTTGCTGATGGGCTTGGCCTTGGCCAGCTGTGGATCCATCTTGAAGCCATCTGGTATTGGCTCCAATGGACATGTGGGAAGCATAGTTGTAACAGCCAAGGATCCAGTTCAAGAGGTTTGCCATTTATAAGTTCTACAAAAAAATACATTCTATAGTCCTTTGCCGTTTATATTATTTACAGTGGTTACTTATCCAAAGGTTAAAGAAAGATCTCTGCCATTTTATTTAGTCTACAAAAGTCCAAACAAAGACTTAATCTTTAGTTGATAAATAGGTAATTGCAGTGCCAGTCACAAATTCTGGGACAAAATTATTGTACAGGACTGTTAGCTCCTCTGTTTTCTTTCCGCTTCTTCAGTCTGTCTCATTCCATGGTAACATTTAAAAAGCAAGCAGTTCCCTTTTGCTGGAGTATTGCAGCATTTGCTTTTATTCTGCATTGGAAAAAGAAAAGTGGCAAAATTTATATTGAGGAGAAGAAAAAGAAAAAATTAAAACAGGACCACTCTCCCAGTTCAGTAGATTAATGGCACACTCTTTAGAAGGAAGCTGAGAAGTGACCTTATTATAATGTATAGATATGTTATTAGGAAGACAAAGACACCCTAACGTTCTAAGAAGCTCTTTAATCTGCCAGAGACAAACACAACAAAGGCGGTTGCTGGAAGATGATACAAACAACAAAGGAAACAAGAAATATAAGAACTGTCTGCCATATTATAGGATTTTTTTAATGCCATCTTATAGGATTCATAGGCAGGAAAACAATATGTTGATCAAATTGGAGTCTGGGGATTAAATGGAACAACTCTCTGCAAATAGGGAAGAGGGTTTGTATAAGACCTAAAGGCTCCTACATACACACTGAGATCAAAAATTAAATGGACATTTCTGAAAGTTAAAGTCATCAAAACTTTGTGGGGAAAATATCACCTCACTTCTTCTCGTTTTTAATTCCAGAATGTATGTCATTCTGGAAGGAATGTTTGAGTGAAATAGGAGGTATTTCTCTCAGTACACAGGCAAGAATTTAACGGATGTCAGACTTGCTATCCTGTCAGACTTTAAAATTGATGTACAATGTAAGGTAATTGGAAGAAGTCCAAAAGAGATGAACAAAAAAGACTCGAGCTAGAGGTAAAATGACCTACAGAAATGAATTAGTTCAGTTATTTAATATAAAGAAAACTGGGGGAGGAGGGGTAGAGGGTAGGAGAAGACTCTCAGAAGAATAAACTCAGAGATAAATGATATCAGTTTCCCAAATAGTAAAGGACATTTATAATTTGGAAACTGTTCAGAGCAGGGGAATAGTACAATATCTGTGTCCACCATGAATCAGGAAAGAATTTTCAGGTAGAAATATTCAGTTTAGATAGTTTTGGGGTTTTTTTCTTGTTTGTTGGGTTTTTTTGTTTGCTTGTTTGGGTTTTTGTTGTTTGGTGGTGGTGGTTTTTTTTCCTTCTAAAAAGGTGATTAGAAAAACTCCAACATACCAAAACCACGAACTGTTCTCCAAAGGCATGGGCAGTGAAACTTTGGAAATACTGTGGAGTCTTTGCTTTTAGGCAGATGTTATTCTGAATAACACAGAGGTAGGTGATTCTCCCTTTGGACAGAAAATAAAAGGCTTACCAGTGTCCTTTGCAGCTCTGATTCCAGAAATGTGGGGAAAAGCACTGTCTATACTGACTTACCAAGAAAAAAGTTTTGTATTTATGAAGAAAGAAACATTAAATGATTCCAATTTAATAATTTAGTAATAATCAAGAAATCCTTTGGTTTTTCTTATGGATCTTGTCACAGCCTCAGAATGCCATTAGTATCAATACATTCCAAAGATAAAGTGGCTGAGAAGGTACAAGGCAAAGCTATGGTTTAAAAGGAAAAGCTGTTTGACTAGTTATCTTTTTCATTGTTTCTTTCTTTCTTCATTCTTTACAATGACAATAAACCAATTTTTTATTCAGTTATACCAAACATTCCAGGTTTAATGATCCTATTAACTCTCAGATGAAATCCACAATATATTCCTCATTATTAGTTTGCCAAAATAAATGGAAATAGTACTTTAAAATTTAATGCAGAGTATGCTTAATGTTCTAAACCATTTTTATTACTGGTTAATCCTCAAATAGTAGCATGTATAAAATATAAAATATCTAGAATGGAAGCCAACACCACCAACAACAAAAATTCAATAAATCAGAATCCTTGATTTAATAACTAGCAGTTTTGTTTAATTACAGTTTGGTTGAATTCACGGGGCTGAAAATGCAATTACATACCTTGGTACAGCATTAGTAGCTCAGAGTAAAAAGTCTCTTTTTGTGGCATTTAAGAGAAACCATGGTAAAATATTTTACCATTGACTGTTGTAGTTGGCTTGTCCTGGAAGGTAACTTTGTGTGTGAACATTGCTCAACTCAGATATTCCAGATAGGAAAATACATCATCCAAATGAACATCACTCACGTGTTTTCTTATGACTAAACAGAGAGAGAAAAAAAATTCTTGTTTCTGTGTTCAAGTAAGTAGTACAGAATCATTCCATTAATGCTGGACAGTGAGGAGGCCTTTTTTGCTGTTTGAGGGCTTCTTTTCACCTTGCCTTTTAGGGAGAAAAAGCTACTTACATGAATGGCATGCATTATTGATTACTTATGGAGTTATAAAGGCTCAAAATGCAACTTTATAAGATCATAAATCATTAGTAAGTTATACATGTGGAAATTTGATGACTTGGAAAAGTCAAGGATTACTAAGGTTGATTTTCAATGAAGCTCACAAAAAACACACAAGTTTTTTATTCGAATGTCAATATAAGGTGCTAAATGCATACTTAAAACATGTAATTAAAATGTAATTCATATTTGCATGTTTTAAATAAAATCAAGCAAAATAAAGTAACTGAAAGCATGGACTTCAGACTTCTTATCTCTAAACATCTGCAAGTACAAGTTCCACTAAAACACTGTGGATTCTTTGCTAGGTAGGAAAGATTTTATTTCATGCAGAATATTTTAACGAGACTTTAGTGTTAGTAAATCATAAAGGGATTGTTGAAGAAGGGACAAGATAAATTGGTTTCTTTGGGTTTGCACATTAAAAGCCAATTTGAAGGGAGTGTCAAGAAATTGATGTATTGTCTTATACACTGAAATTTTGCAATCATTTAAGTCAAAGCAAAAGCTTTCGGTGCTTTTGCTTTTGGTAGGGGGTATCTGTTTTGATTTCCAGCCAAATGCATTGAATTCTAATTATGCTCAGTCTTGGTATAAAAAACGTGCTTTGAATATCACGTATTTACTGTGACATCCATGTAAGAAAAGGAACTCTGTCATATTTCTCTTTGAAGAAACTTCATGGCACATATGATGGCTCTCCTACAAATAGAAGGAGAAAGATAGTCTGCTTGCTGTAAGTATATATGGCAAATCTATATAACAGCGAATCATATATTGTAAATTTGTACTTTCAGACATAACCTTCTTTCCTATGTCATGGCAACGTAACCTAAAAAAACATGTTATTGTTGCTGTTTTCTGAATAGTAGCAGTATATAGTGGATATATGTGTGTAAATCCTAAAGAACAATACTGAAATTCAAAGTGGACAGTGTAAAGGAGGAGGAATAAGTGAAACAATAGTATGAAACTGAAGAATTTGATGGATTATTTAAATATTTATTTTCTGATGGTAGACTATGAGAGATTTCTGAATGTTTAAAATTTTTTACTGTAGAAATTTAATAATATGTTTGGATTATAACTATATTAAATTTAAAACTACTTTCAGACTTGACATATACATCTTCATAAATTTCATATGGCTTGATATAGGCTTGCTAAAAAAAAAAATCCTAAGAACTTGAAAAAATAGTTCCCTCTTCTGAATATCTGAATCACAGTTTTCTATAAAATATATATAATGTTTCCTCTTTGATTTTCAATAAGCATTTTCCTAGGACCTTCATTCATTTTTATTCTATTTGGTAGCATAATTAGTATCTTCTTTCTAGAATTATTTAAAATAATGTTTCAGACCATCAACCAGTTTCGTATTTAGTTTTGGGGTTTTGTTGGGAATTTTTGTTTGGTTGGGGTTTTTTGGTTTTGTTTCATTTTGTTTTATTTGTTTTGGTTTGGATCTTAGTGGTTTGTTTTTTTTGCCTTTTTTTTATATGATTGAGACAAATATCTTTCTTTAACATTATGTAAGGTTATTTAATGCCTCCATTAATAATATTCTATCTAGGCTGCATGTATAACAGCTGATGCATTTCTGCAGATATTATAATAGAAATAACATGTTATAAATTGCAGTTTCTAATTTATGATATCTACAAAGTGCACAGGTGACTGTTCTAGCAGGCCTCACTTATCTGGCAGCAGGATGAAGTATCATTCTAGCACTAAATTCAGTCTTTTACTATAGTATTCTCATCCTTGTATCATTTCCTCACCTCCATTTGGGGAAAAACTTGGTCATCAGTCTAAAGTGTTTCAACCCAGAAATGTTTCTGGTATGAAGTACTATCTTTTCAAAAGTCAATTTAAGCTTATTATCCATGGAAAAAAATGGCTCCACCACTGCAGTGTAAATAGATATTTTGCCTTTCTAAACTTTTAATTTTACACATATTCCATACTACACACAAAATCACTACAATGCCAGAATGTTCATGTCTATCAGTACACAGCAAGGCAGGAAGGAATGCTTAATATAGCTCAGAATATTTGATTAAATTATCTTCATTGGAAAATACTGTCTTCTTAAGTTCCCACAGGAGAACTCTTTTTTTTAATTAGTTTTGATTGAACCCTGTGAAGAGTATTTTTTTAGTTGAAGATGGAATCAACTGCTGAAACCAAAAAAGAATTCTAATTCAGAAGAAATCAAAGCCATGTGTGTTAAATACCTGTCTAAGGCTTCAGAAATCCAATTTCATGTATTGAAAGTAAACTGCCAAAAAAAAAAGAATAAAAAAAGTCTAACAGGGTGAAAAGGTACACGAGTACCTGCACTATTGTTTATCCTGTCCTCTAATGGTTTGGTAGAAAAGACAAATGTAGTCAATCTTTTTGCATCTATGAAAAGGTAGGATACAGAATATAATAGGGGCATTGGAACTAGACAATCTTAAGGTCCTTTCTAATCCTAATCATAGAATCATAGAATAGTTAAGGTTGGAAAGGACCTTAAGACCGTCTAGTTCCAGCCCCCCTGATCATTCTGTGATTCTTTAATATTGCTTTCAGATTAGAAAGAAATAAGTATAATCTCATTTTAGAAAATGTTTACAAATATATTAGCTATGATGAATTGTCATTTTTATCGTTAACACCTTTTCACCACCTAGGGCTTTGTTTGTGACAGAAAGAAAAGAACTATTTGCATTTTAAAGAAAGAACAGAATCATTATGCTTTTTTATGTTAGAATTGTAATTTATATTTTGACTCCATATCAATGTCCTTTCATAAATAAAATTAACAGTATTTTATATTGATATTTTTATATATAATACAATAGGTAGTCTATATCAACTGATGTAACATATTTTATAAACAATTCTATGCACATTTTATGCATAATTTCTCAACAGTTTTATCTCAATCAAAATTGGGCCATAAAGGTACATTGCAGTGCATGAGAAACAAAAATACTCAAAAAATAAATGTATTACTTTAATACTAAGTTATTGTGTTAGGTTAACTATAGTAATTCAGTTTGCCTGTTGTGTTTGGGATGACTTTTATTTCTTGGGTTTTGTCCCTGCAAAACAAGTATGGTTCTCAGATTCAGGGATGAAGGATTTTCTCCATTCCTTTTGTTTAACTTAAAGAATAGATTGTTGACATCTGTGATCACTTTATGGTGTCTTTCCTTTTATGTGAGGAGTATTCAATTTATTTTTTAAAAATTAAAAAACCCACAAAATTCCTAAGCTAGGACTTTTAAAGATTAGCACAGTGTATGTTATTTATATTTCAGCTATGAATATATTATTACAATCATTGACCACAGTGTCCTGGTCTGTAATAATTAATAGTTCTTTGCCTTCCCCCTGAAAATATGCATTTTAGTGACATGTTTACACACTTTGCTAGTCTTTTTGTAGGCATTGGAATGTGCCACCTGCATAAGCATGTGTTTGCACAGGTAAATCCCTAGCCTGCAAATATTTCCATCATCAAATCTGTATAAGTGCAAAAAATAATATTGTGTTTATGAAAAATAGCAACACAAGCAAAAATTAAGCTGGAGAACAAATTTTATAATAAGCTAGCAAAAGCTGAAGATAGGTTGTTGGAAGGTCAGTTGAATTGTATACATTTAGTAATGACGGTCAAACCATCTGCCTTTGAGATCATTGCCTGTATTGCCGAAATTTCTAGGAGGATTCATGAAAACTTCGTGCTTTGTATTTTCATTGATAGATCAACAGTGTCAAGAAATCTTCAGTTCATTTAAACTGGTGAGACAAAAATGAAAGAAATGGACAGTTTGTGAGTTTTGTTTTCTTTTTATTTACTGTGTGTTAGTGTGAAAATATATAAGGTTTTTCCCGTGGTTAACCACATAGAAGCCAGAATGCTCCATCCCTGTCTGTGTTCAAGTCCAGGTTGGACAGAGCCTTGGGTGACATGGTTTAGTGTGAGGTGTCCCTGCCCATGGCAGGGGGGTTGGAACTAGAGGATCTTAAGATCCTTTCCAACCCTAACTATTCTATGATTCTATAAGAAGCCCTTAGCATCAGTTTGTAGTAAACCAGATGATTTGATCTCACAATCTGTAAACACATTGAGTTTCATTTTGTGGGTTCAGTTGAGAATGCACCTAAGACGCTGGCAAATTAAAGGTTAATCCTTCAGTCGAAGTGCAGGAATGTTTCCCCACTGCCTGCAGGTGGGATATGAATATGCTAATTGGGAAAGCCTGACTTTCCAGTGATTTGCAGGTGAAAATGTAACTGGTGATAATTAAAGGCTAATTACCTTTAGCTAGCAAGTGGGAACCAGGTGCTCTGAAGCAAAAGAGAGAATTTGTTCCATTTTGGTAAGATCTCTTGGGGGTGGAAAGAAGAAGGGACCATGTTTGATTGTATTTTTTTATGCTTCCTTTGATTTATTTTTTTTGATTTTGGTAAAACAGAGGGCAGATATGAAACAGTAAGATGTAACACCTAGTTTCCATATGGTTTTGGGGGTCATTTTCATTTCATTTTATAATTTCTTTCCTCAAGAGGTGAAAAATAAAAAAAGTTAGGTAGTGATTCTGGAAGTTTTTTGGCTATTTGCATGTTAGCAACATTACCATCACAGGCAATATGGCCCATTTTAAATACAGCTTCTTCTAGATGCTCATTAAAGAATCTTCTTTCAAAAGCTTCTGTCAGTGACAGTTTTCAAAGGCACCACTAAGAGTGAATCCTCAGATGGATTTAGAGCATTAGAGCTTCTCACTTTTTTCCATCTTGCTTTTATGGTAGGATGTGTTAGGTTTTATAGTTAGTCTTCCCTTTGAAGGCTTCTGAGTCCAGGGAATTTGAGGATTTTACTCCCAGACTCCTTTCCTCCTTTACAAGGCAGTCTAGTTGCTAACACAACTCATGTCATGAAGGTATTTCTTTTGTTAGATAAGGCACTGTATCACTTACCTGGAAAGTAAACAGCTTTACATAAACATAAGTCTGGTGAATGCTTTGACATCTTTATTCTCTGTGCCATTCATTTACATGAAAAACATTCATTTACTGTTCTTTTACAATTAAAAAAAAATAATCACTTTTCTGTTTAGACAGTCATATACACTGGTTGAATCTACATATCATGATAATCACTTTGAATAGTAGGTGGTGACTCAAAAAACTTGTCTCCTTTTTTTCTTGCAAGGTGCTTGGGCTGCAGTCACATTGCCCAGCACAGGTGTCTACAATCAACATTTAGGCTTTACTAGCACACAGTAGATCTGTACTTAGGCTCCAGTACCTGTAGTACCTACAGGTCTCATGTTACCTTTCTTGAGCAGGTTATAATTGCTGAAACCTTAAAGTGCTAATGAGGTAAGTGTCTGATTTATTTTTAAGCTGTTCACTTTCAAAATGTGGTTTTCTTTGGTTATATTATCTTCTGTGCCTGGGCTGGTAGATTTGTGCTGTTTACTTGAGATCTAACACTGAAGGTACATGAGGGGAAAGACCAGCGGCATTAGTATTTAACTTTTAAGCAGTAGTTCAGAGATTAATATATTCCTGTGCAATACAAGAGTTATGCTAGTTTAGGAAAATGAGCTTTGAACTGGAATTAGGAGACATGACACCTTGATCCCATTTTCCAGCTTAGTATCTTAAAATATAATCTATCAGTAGATTATCTTAGAAAACTGTTTTACCAATTTGTATTTTAAAAATTGTTATCCTTAAGCATGGTATTTCTTTAGCTCCCCAGGTTAAAATTTATTTCGAAAGACTAGAGAGATTTGTGTGTATACATGTATGTATATAAATACATGCATTTCTTTATGTATCTGATCAAGTGGAACTGCAGACTTTCCAGTTGGAGATCTGGAGGTGTCCTGGGTTCAGCAGCAGCAGTCATTTTTCTCCTTCTTAGTAGCTGATGAAGTGCTGTAGTTTTGACTTTCAGCCTGGGAACAGCGCTGATAACACTGGTGTTTTTAATTGTTGCTCAGTAATGTTTACACTGATCAAGGACTTTGTGAGTCTCATGCTCTGACAGGGAGGAGGGGAAGCTGGGAGGAAGCAGAGACAGAACACCTGACCCAAGCTAGCCGAAGAGGTATTCCATACCACAGCATGGCATGCTCAGGATGTAGAACTGGGGGCAGTTACCTGGAAGGGTGAGATCACTGCTCGGTTGGGCTGGATATTGGTTGGTGGGTGATGAGTGGTTGTATTCTCTTCCCTTGTTATTTCCCTTATTATTATTATTATTGGTGGCAGCAGTAGTGGTTTCTGTTATACCTTAGTTACTAAATTGTTCTTATCTCAACCTGTGGGAGTTACATTCTTTCGATTCTCCTCCACATCCCTCTGGCAGAGGGGGGAGGAAGTGGGGGGAGTGAGCTAACGGCTGTGTGGTTCTGAGTTACTGACTGAGCTTAAACCACAATGGGGGGCATCCTTTAGAGATAAAGTTGATTTCCAGGAAGTTTATCTTGTTGCAGAAATGGGGAGACCTTTAGGGGCAGCTGGCCAGGACAAACTGACAGCACAAGCCCATGAAGGCAGGCAGACCAGCTAGCCTTTGTAGTTTTTGCATTAAAAATGTCAAGAGAATTGACGTGTCCTTTTGAACCTTTTCTAATTCTACTGCGTCAGCGTCTTTTGCAGAAAAAGCATTATTCTAGTGCTTTTTTTTATTAGATCTAATTGTAGTTCTGATTTCCATTAGAAAGTGGTTGTATGTTTTTGTGGCCATACTTCTAGAAAAAGGGAATTACAATGAGTCTTTCATTTTTTATGGACAAGTATGTAAATAGAATGGTGGAATCCAATACTGTATAATTACATTGATCACTAAGCTTGATGTGGTTTTGTTCCTGTAAGTCTCTCATGAAATATTTCACAGAAGGAATAAAAAAGTGCTTTTTAAAAGAAGCAGCATAAATACTAGCAACAATAGTTTATATGCATTTACTTATTAAAGCATTGGAACATGCAGATGCCCTATATGTTGGGTCAAATGGGCCTCACAAGCTGCAAAGGGGAAATCAAATTACCTTCTTCATATTAAAAATACCTTACACTATAAACTGCAGTTGCTGTAATTAGAGCAAATTATGACGAAGGGCATTTTGTGAAAAATTTAGCACTATACTTCAGCTTAGGAGCTGTGTAAAGTTTACCTTGCCCTAAAGATATTCTGTTTTTTTAGTATGTACTGTCATCTTCTTTTTGGACACTTTATCTCTGGAAACATTTATGAGAAGAAAGAGTGTTTATTTGCCACTAACATTCTGTCAAATAGCTATTTATCCAAATGTTTTTAAAGCTGCTTTGTAGGAGAAGGCACAGTTTGCTAGTGAATTCCTCAAAGCAGGAACTCTCCCATAATACCTCAATTTCCATACAATGCCTTTGCACCCATTGGACTGATAGTCAATAATGTCTACAAATTATTTTAGATTTTCTTCTTTTCTTTGTAGCCTTTTAAAAAAGTGTGAATTTTCATCCTGTTGATTGTTTTGCTCCATAATAGGCTTACCGGGATTTCTGTTTCAGGAAGATACCTGCTTGGCTTAGATAATCTTTTGCATTTAATTATATTTTAGTTTGCTTTATTGTATAATATCTCTCTCCTTTCCACCCTCACTTTCACTGGGGAATACTCATCTTTGATGTATGCATAAAAACAGGTAATGAGGAAAATTGAGGAAGTTTGAAATAATTTTAGGAAATCTTTTTTTCCAACTCAAGCTGTATTTTCCTCTAATGTATTGCAGTTAACCAAATTCAAATATTTGAGTAGCATAAATAGTATTATAGAAATATAACTAATAAAAATATAGAACCTAATAAATAAATAGCTGGTTTTACTTTATTACCTAAGATTCAGAAAACCTTGTGGACACTAAGTGTTCCTTTTCCTCCGATACGTATGTATGTCCTTGAATTTTACAGATACTGAAAAACTAGTTTATCACACTTCAGTAAGTTCCTTATGTCCTTGTTTTCAAACAGTGATAACTTAATTTTCTCAGTCAAGTGCTGGAAAATGCAACATTTCACAAAACAAATTATAACAGAAACGAGCAATAAGGAGGATTTTTTTCTTTTTCTTCTTTACAAAAAGGTTTTCATTATTACTGCTGCTTAAAAAATATACTCTGAAATTTGAAGAGGTTTTCTTTTTTTTGGTTGGGTTGGGTTTTTTAACTTCAATGAAGGAAGAAAGGGAGAAACAAGCTTTGGTATTTCAGTGAGTGTCGCATAGAGCTCAACAGAACTTGCTCAACAGCAAGCTGGGGCCAGAGGAAGGGAAGAGCTGTTCCCTAATAATATGATTTTGTTATTCTTTGATAAATGTTTGGTAAAAATTTTGAAATAAGCTCTTCAGAGAGCTCGATCTGCACTGTTCTTACAGCCTCTTGTCATTCCTCTGGAGGCTGCTAATAAGGCAGCCAAATGTGACTGTTTTATCAGAGAGAGAAGGAAGATACATCTGAATAATATGGCTGGATGCAGGTGTGATTTTGGAAGCTGCTGTGGGATGTGCATTTCCCATTTTCTGCCCAGAACTTTTATGAGTAAATTAGGTATGTGTATGTAGGAGAGAGAGAGACCTGCCTTGTTGTTTAGAAGAGAAAGAAAAAAGTAGTAGCCACCCTCAAAATATATGGCTGCTCTCCATGGGCTGCAGCTCCTGTAGGAGCCTGTTTCTACATGAGGTTCTCCATAGGCTGCAGCTGCCTTCAGGACACATCCTGCTCCAGCTTGGGGTCCTCCCTGTTGCTGCAGGTGTATTTCTGCTCTACCGTAGACTTTGCTGTGGTGCGTCTCCTCCTTCTGCACTGACCCTGGTGTCTACAGGGTTGTTCTGCTCACATTTTACTCACTCCTCTCTCTCACAGCAGCTGCACCTTTTTTTACCCTTTCTGATATAGATTATAGCAGTGGCTTTGGGCATTATGGGTCTGTTTTGGAGCCGGCTGGCCCCGGCTCTAGCACATGGATACCTCCTGGTTGGTTATTGAAGAGGTCACCCTACAGTCACACCTCCCTGCTACCAAAGTCTTGCCAAGTAAATCTGATACAGTTATTTTATTACATGATAAAGAAAAAAGAAAGAAAGAAAAAAGCATCTTGGAAAGGTTCATTTTTCTGTTTATGTGGTGCATCAAGTAGACATTATTTTACTTGTGTCATGATCCATGCTTACAAATCAGTTAACCTGACAGGGACCAGCTTTTCCCTGTGTGGTGTTATACAAGCAACTTGGCTAGCTTGCTGCTACATGACACTCATTTACACAGCTGACCAGGTGTCCTGGGGAAAAATTGTCCAGTTCACGGATTTTAAAGCACATCAGGGTGGAATTATTAATGAAACAACATTAAAAACAAGACTTGCGAAGCATGCCGTCACCTAGATAGAGTATCAGAGTATCACACAAATGTGTCTCTTCAGTGAATGGAAACCTTTTAATGTATGCATAAGATAGAGGGCTGTCTGGGGAGAGGGGAACTGCTTCAGACTGACTCACAAATCCCTAAATATTCATTCATTAAGAACAACTTTCTCAGAAAATACAATTTTCATTAACAAAATTAATTTATTAAGAACACATAGAAGTAAAAAAAAAAAAATAGTTGAAAGTTTTGTACTGCTTTTAACCTCGAAGACTTTAACCACAAACCAAAAGAAGTTTTCTGTATGTCCATGTGTTAGAAATAGGGCCGTATGGTTTTTAATACATGCTTTAATAATACTGCTATCTTTTTGGTTTTCAATAATGTAAAGATTTCCTACTTGCCTTCTATTTGTCCATGAGCACCTTTGTGTGTAAGGGAAGACTTTCTCTTCCTTTCATGACAAGGCAGTAGTATAGAGGTCCAGAATGGGGTGGAGTTCGACAGCTATGCTCTAAAACCACAAAGCCATGCACAAGCTGGTGATTGAGTGGAGGAACACAGTGCTCCTTGAGCAAGGGAAGATTTAAGAATGCCAGCTTTCTAAGGTCTCAGGAGATCCTTACATAAGCAGGATACTTGCACAGCTCCCTCATTCTCTCTGAAGCTTCTTTGCCTCCAGTCACTCTCCAAACATGTGTGAGTATGCCTGTGTTGCAGTCATGGCCCAGTCAGAGCCCCACTGAAGCATGCTGCCCTTGGGCAAATTCTGTTCAACATGGTATCACAAGGTCAGGTTGGTGTGTTTAAAGAAAAGCAACAAACCTGTTATATATGTTCACAAAACTCAGGGCTAGACAGCAAATGCTGACACTGATCTTTCTTGTGTTTACCTCATCAGCTAGATACTGATGCTCACAGACTCCCCACTGGGCCCATAGTCTTGTGTCACAAAGAGGTCAACACCCACAAATAATAGCTGATGGTGTCTTTTCCATTTCCTCATAGGTTATTCTTGTTCCCCTGCATTATAGTCTCCCTTATGCCTGTTGCCAAAGGAGTTTATACAGCTCTGCTGCAAACTATCAATAACCAGTTTCAGCTCTAAGTAGTACCACAAATAAGCAACCCCAACCCCAATATATTTACAGAATGTCCGTAATAGAAAAGGGGGGTAGGAGGTGTTTTTATTAACATAGTTGCATGTTTCCAAATTTTTTTCACATTTGAAGGTTTTGCCTGTAGCAAAAGAATGAAAACCTTTTTAACTGTTGAACTGTAGCTCAGAAAGTTGTGAGCATCAGAAAGTGATGTTACCTGTTTTATGCATGCAAATTACCTATAGTTGTTTGATTAAAATAAAATAGCCTCTTTTCTTCTATGACCTGAGAAACCCTTGTGCCATTTGTTTCAGTTATTCTCAGTAGTTTCTCCTTGGCAGAAGGGGAAAAAAATCTAACTATTTCAGTTCACAATTCTACTCTGATAATGAGTCTGCTTAATTTTGGCCATTAAAACCAATATATGTTCACAACTGCAAATACAACTAAACACATCCTTTTAATCCACTAGCTCTTTTTGTGGACATAAATACCATTACTTACAGCACTGAAGTATTTAAAATGCTTCAGTAATTTGTTATTGCTTACTAAATGCTTGGTATAGGTCCTGAAGGTCCTAAAGTAATTAGAATAAAGGGTTTGGTTTTGGGCTGTGTTTTTGGGTTAAACTTGTTTTAAATAATATAACAAAAGGTTCAATAAATGTCTCTACTAACATGAGTGCATGTCAAAAACATGGCCATGAATCACAGAATGGTTTGGGTTAAAGGGGACTTTAAAGCTCATCCAGTTCCAACCACCTGCCATGGGCAGGAGCACCTTCCACTAGAACAGCTTGTTCCAAGTCTCGTCCAACCTGGCCTTAAGGGATGGGGCAGCCACAGCTTCCCTGGGCAACCTGTGCCAGTGCCTCACCACCCTCACAGGGAAGATTTTTTTCCAAATATCTAATGAAAGCACAACTAGGTTTACCTTTGTCATCAGCTTCAATCTTTAGTGACTTCAGTATGTTATACCCCAGTGCAAAGTGTGCTAGAGCCAAAACTTATACATTGTCCAGTGCATGTGTCAGTCTTTCTGGGCTGGCTGTGCTTCAGTGACTTAATTCACAGCCAATACGAGAGCTAACAAAAATACATAGAAACATACTCTATTTTGTGCTCATTATGCTTAATACAGCAGAATATGTAACCTAGAAGTCATTAGTACATTACTGTCCATGTCTTTAGGAAAGCCATGTAAAAGATTAAGCAGAGAAAAGATGCAGTTTAGCATGGAACAGTAGACTGTGTAGCGAACTTCTTTCCACAGCATTAGCATGACCGTACATACACTGAGCCACATTGCTACAAAACACATGAAAGGGGGATGAGAAGCACAGTTTCATTTAGTCTAATTTTGTCTACACCATGACCCCTCATTTCCTGAAGGGCTTCCATTTGCAAAAAACTAACTGTTACCTACTTTGCCTGAACCCTTATACTTTCAGCCGATGGTTTCTCTAGGATGGCTGAGGCTCCACACATTATGTGGCTACTTCCATGCTTGACTCTGCTGGAGTCACATCTTTGCAAACATCTGATAGGGCTCATAATATTCTTCCTGAATGTTTCTTCATTTATTTGTAAAGTTGCCACAATTACACATTTTCATCAGGAAGTAAATGTGGATTTAGAATTAAGACAAAGGTTTCTTTGTTTAGAAAAAACGACCCCCTGAAGTGTATCCATCTGACTCCTTGTATCCGATAATCGCTATAAATAAGTGGGAATTAATGTTGTTTGATGAATACTTTCACTCTTTGAATGTAATGCTGTTGTTGGACAAATATTTTATTAGACTCATTTCTGCTTGGTTGGTAGCAAAACAAACTCTCAAGTTTAAATAACATTTTGAATCAAAAAACTGTAGCTGAACATGACTCTCCATTTGAAATATTAGTATTACCTTTAATATATGAATTCTTTGACAGCACTTAAAAAGATACATCAATATGTTTCTCTCTTTTTCCTTGATTAGTAGAGCTTGTTGCATGAGAAGTGTTTGGAGAAGTGTATTAATTGTCAAGTAGGTGCATGATGTAATTCTTTTGGTATTTTCCAGGCTGAACAGGGTTTTGAATCAATAGTACTCTTGAAAAGGAGACAGTTAACAGTAGCCTAACACCAGCATTCTCATAGGCTGTCGTGATTTGGGATTTTTGTGTGTTGTTTTTTCCATTTATGAAGATTGGCTAGTTTCAAATACAGAAAATGCCTGGTGGTGGCTTTTGAAGAGTTAGAGTGCTCACAAAGAGTCAAATTATCTGAGGAGTTTCATTATTCCTATTCACATCGCTTTCTCAGCTGATAGCAGCTTTAATAAGCTGCTTTTCATCAAAATGAGGATTGTGACTAACAAAGTGGGATGCAGGAGCCCAGGCTCTGTGGAGCTGCAGGTCTGTCGCTGCCAGGCTTTCTCCCTGCCACGCTGCATAAAACATCAGCTGTTCTCCTCAGCCATCTGTAAAAGGTTTAGAACGGAGCAACCTTTACAAGAGTCAGATGTTTCCCGAGATGGGGAGAAGTGTACTGTGCGATTAGCAATTATCAGGTGTCAGGCAATCTTGGAATGACAAGTGCCAATTGCGCGACATGGTCTGTGAGCAATTATATCAGTGCTGGTTTCAGCATTGCTGCCCAGCCTGATGAGTGCCATGAATATCATCAGCAAGGGTTTTGTGTATTTGTGTGGTGGGTGGTGTCTGGGTGAGTGGCTTATTTATACTAGGTGGAAGTTTTATCAGTGTCTCTTAAGACTGTTCATTAGTGACCCATAACATCCAGGACAACCTCAGGTTTTCCAGTTGTTTAATTGGACTTTAATTGTGCATGTTAACATTATGTTCATAGAAGTAATAAGTTTCCCTCCTTAATTCCAATAAAGTTGTGGAAAAGCAGAGTTCCATCTGTAACTGTCAGTTAGTACACTTTTATTACATATAAGCAGAGCCAATTACTGAAGTCTTTAATGAAGCATTTACTGTTAATAATGCTGGCACATTTAATAAGGAAACCTGAGCTTTGAATTAGTTATATAGCCTAGACTTGTGGATGTATATGTGGGTACACAGGAATTTTTCTGACTGAATTTAAAGGTAGTTAAGTTTTTGTTTGGTTATCCTGTTTGTTTGGGGGAAGCTGTGTGGTAGTTGGGTCTTGTTTGCTTGCTTTAAAATAAAACCAAACAATTTGTTAAAGACAAGTCTGAGGCTTAGCACCTCTGTATAGTTTTTTACTACAGCCGTGTTATGCCATAATTCCAGTGTACCTGTCAAGCCTCCAAACCTGACAGGCAGCAGAGGCTTCTGTCACAGCTCTGTGCTGAAAAAGGCAGGGAACCTAATTCCATGAAACTTTCTTGGATAAGGACCTCAGTGATAAAACATTGAGGCACAAAGTAGTCATTCACCTGCAGAGGGTAGCTGGCTATTACATCAGATAATCGGAGCTAGGGTTGCTCTTGCAGTTTCTCAGCTTGAATTGGCAAGAAAACTTCAGACTGGTGGGTCTGAAGGGTATCACCCTGGGATAGCTGGATATAAACTAATCATAACCTAAATATATAATGGTAACAAACATAGTATTCTGCTATTTAGGAAATATGTTTTGCATAGTGTCTCTAAAAATCAAGAAAAAAAAAGGTTTGGAGTACAATAGCACCTGAATTTACCTCTAAACATGGTACTTTTTATCAGGTCACTTGTTTCCTTCTCATTCTTTAGATTCTTTTGTTCTTTTAGTTCTTTCTTACTTTAGACAGCTCTCAGGCTGCTGATTCATCTGTGTTATTTCTGACTGACCTCACAAAGTGCTTTTTCTTTAGCTCACCAATTTTTGTCAGTTCCAGTAAGAATATCTGAATAGTTTATATATGAATTAACTCTAGCTCTTTGTGTCTAGAGACATTCATTACAGTTTTCAGTGCCCATGAACAGTCATAAAAGCATTTAACATTAATGCAAATTTAAATTTAGTTGACTAGGTAATAAATCACTCTATTTCGTCCCTCCTCCCCCCTTTATCTTCTAGATCCCTATTACATTTGCTTTAGAGCAGACATACATCTTATTTCCTGTTACCACTCCTGCCTGATGCAGTTTTAGCAAACCTCTTTACATTTCTTTTCACATTAATAACCTCTTCTCTGGCAATCAAAATACTTGATCTGAGACAGGACTTTATTATCATTGTCATTGATATATGGAAGGTCCCTTGTAAGATTTTTCTTGTTGTATTCTTTCATATCTTCAGAACAAATGTATTCGCCTCTGTATGTACTCTTTAACAGTTTGTATTTGGGAACACTCTCTCAAAAACAAACCTGCCAGATCTTCAGAGACACTTATCTGCCTGGGAACCATTTTGTTCATCCTACTGAAACAATGTGATGAAGCTGCATTTCATCTCCCCTTTTTCCCTCTTCCATTTGCACTGAAGGTGAGAAGTGTTTTTCTTGGATCAAGAATGAACCATTTCCTGAAGGCAATCTATTAGGAAATTTCAGCCCAATGCTGCGCTGATGATGGGTCAGGTCCCATATGTATGTCAGACACTGCAACTGGGAAAACATTATGCAAGCAGCTGTGCTAGGCAATTGCTGCCCCCAGCTCCAAATGATGCACATTTTGGGTTTTCAGGGAGAATTCCAAAAGGGTGTGTAAGCTGGTCTGGAATAACTGGTCATGGGAAGGAACAGCCCAGCTGCATTCAATGTCCTGCTTTTCACTTTACGCACACAATGAGCTCTTTGCAGCTGGAACTCTTCTAAACTTTTCTACAGTAGTGGCCACACTTTATCCAGGTTTATTTTTGATGGGCAGCATTTCAGTAAACGTGTTAATCAGGTGGCGTTGAGCCTCTGGTAAACCATGCCTGGATAGTTCTTCTTTACAGAAGAAATACTGTTTATCTCATCCTCTTCTAGGCCAGAGGTAGCGGCAGAAGGTAATGGAGATCCCTGACAAGCTCCTTAGAGCTTGAACTTCTGCTGCTGGTCACTTGAGTCAAACAAATAACATTTCTAGCAGCTTCCACATGGAAGTGTTTCATTATGTTGTCAGGCATGAAAATTGTATTGCCGCTACATACAAATGTTTTCAGAGGAAGTGACAGCTTTTTGATTTATGTGTCTAAGATGCTAGCTGAAGCTGGTGATGATATGTGACACTAAAGAGGAGGAAAGATTTTTCACTGTAAGAGCTTCAGAAGGAAAAGTACTCTTTGTTGCTTCTCACAATCCAAATTAAGCTTTCTGTTAGGCAATATGAAGGACATTTAAAGACCGCATAGGAAGCAAGCTCTGTTTCAGAACCATCCAAATATGACTCTCCCTATTTAAGAGAAATGTTCCAGCTGTACTTAGAGGTTAGTCTTAGCTTCTTTGAACATGTACATGCTTGTGTTGAAAAGACTGAGAAGTAGCAAATGGTTCTGGGATCTAAATTCTTCCCAAAAACACACCTACTTTGAAGGAAGGGAAAGAAACAAGCCTTTAATTTATACTAGCTATTGTCATCTGTTCTGTGGTATTTACACGGCAGACTAGAAGGGCAAAGAGGAATAATAATAAAAATAAAGAGAAAATTATTTATGTAAAAGTTTGAGGGTTTTTAAAGTATGAGTTAGGATATGCACTACCTATTTTAAATTATTAATCTGTTTCATCAACTGTATTCTGATGATCTAGATTCTTTTCTTGCTGTGCCACTTGTTTTGTTAGCTAAACCACTTCATAAATGTTCTTCCTGATAAATTGGTCTCTGGGATGTTTAAAATATACCAGAGAGTTTTCAGTCTTTTATGAACTTTGTTTAGTTTAAAATGTGTGCTTCTATAAGGGAAAGGATATCAGGAATGTTTTTTCTTAGTAGCACAGCAAGGCAGATTTCAAACCAAAATGTATTTGATTTGGGTCTTTTCTCTGGCTCAGTTACAGGCATTCAAATATGAAGTATCAAACACTGAAACATATTTCTGAAGTTTCTTTGTGAAAGGTTTTTCATCACAGAACATATTATTTCTTTAAAATTGATTATGAAATGACATGTAATCTTTTCTGTCAGGATTTACTAGTGAGACAAAATCTGACTGGGCTGGCAAAATATCCTCAGAAAACCCAACCAACCCCTTGCGTGCACCCAAAAACCAACAACCAACCAAAACAGAACAAAAAAGCCACACAAAAATAAAACCAAACCCACAAATAAAAAAAAATAAAAAACCACAAATCCCCCCAAAAATCTATTCAGTAAGTAGTTTTGTGGCTGTGTTTTACTTTAAAACTGACAATCTCTTTATACTTAAAAGACTTTGAAACCTCAAGAGCCTGATTGGCTTCTGAAGTTAAACTTCTTCCTTAAAGTAAGATGCATGCAAGTAAACAGCAGATGTTAAAGTTTTCAGATATTTAAGACATCAAAGTTTTCTTCCAGTAACATGTATAGGAGATTTAAATAGGTTTCTCATTTTAAAATCAGCAGGAGATATCTGAGAAACATATTGCCAAGAAAGAAATGAGACATTTGCCTAGTACAAGCCAGTCAATATATTATTGTATGCCAGCAATCTGAGAAGAGCAAGAATGATACCTGAGAGGATTTCAGCAGCAGTAGCTAGTCAATACCTAAATCCAAACAGTTTTATTTGTTTCTTCCGAATAAAGATAATTTCTTTAAATGAATTTTATTACTTATAAAAAAATATATATCTACATATCCTGACCAAAGCATTCAAATTCAAACACTGTGATTAGATCTCTCTAAGACAGTCTTAGCCTCCAATTCCCTAATTTGTCTCTTAACTTATGGCTGGACTGACAAATTAAAAATAAATAAATAAATTCAATAAAGCGATCCAGTCTTGTTTGAAACAATTCAAGTGGGAGAATATCTACCCTGTCCCCTGGCATTTCCTCCTCCTCCTTTCCCCCCCATAAGTTTAATTACCTATGCTGTTTAAAGTTTGCTGTGAATCAGAGTACAGCTTATCAGAAGAATGCAGATCTCAGCTGCTTGCATTTTCTTTTGTTGTCCCTTAATGTACTGTTTTCCTAAGCTGTATTTAAAGAGTGGGCCACAAGGGCAGAAACAAACACACATTTATTTCAGTCTTAGAACCTACCATTTGATCTTTTTTTTCCTTTAGTAGTGTATAGAGCCAGTTAAAACTCTTGCTGGTTAGAAGTATGTCCCATTGATCTTTTGGAACAGCGCTAGTTTGGACCTTCAGTTCTCAGCCAGAGTTTGGCACCATGCTGGTCACTTCTGTGCTGTGAAATGGATTTGTCACAGCGGTATTTATAAAGAATCTTTTCTTGAAAATAAAGAGACATCTTCATCTCACCTCCCCTCCCAAAAAGGGGAGTTAAGGGGGGGTGGAGAAGAGGGAAAAGGGCAGGCTGAAAAAGACACTGCCAAACTCTGTGGGAAGAAAATGTGTTAAATCCAGTGATTATGTAACAGCAACAACTTCACTAAATGGCAATATAGGACAAGATGAAAAGCATCTGGCAATACATGCAACTTTTTAAAATGAAAACCAATGTAAGCAAACAGCTGCCATTTCCCTAAAAATACAGCTTTTCAGAGATTCTGCCTTATTGAGTACGGAGATAGATGTATATTCATCAATTAATGCTGCATTTTTTAAATCATGCATCACAATCACAGAGGGGTTTCGGTTTGGAAGCTAGAAACCAGACGTTTATGTGGAATATATATAACCCATTTCCTTTACACTGTCACTCTTCTTAGAAACACATGGGTGATTATAATTGTAAATAAGCATTATATAATTAAAATATAAATCAGCATTTAAAAAGTTAAAATTAGTTTTCCTTTGAATGCTTTCATTTCTGTTGTATTATAAATGATGGTTTAATTTCCATTTATTTCTTTCAAATACCTTTGAGCAAAAGCAATGATTGCACTGCTTCAAACCCCAACTTCCTGCAGCAATTTATTTCTTGCTATTATTTAATTACTTGTACAGTGAGAACTATCGTATCTTATCCTTAACTTTTTGCAGAGGAAAATAATTATAAAATCTTTCTAAATTCTTTAGTCTATGCATAATTTTTTTTTGTTTGATGCATTTAAAAAGATCAATAGCAAATAGAGATTAAAGCATGCTATTAGATTCTGATGTCCTCACCTCTTGCTAATGAAAGATTTCAAGTAATGCAGTAAAAGCTCAGTTAGGCTAACTATAATATAGAAAAATCTGGTTTTAATCTTGAAAGAATCCATGCTCACAGGATATTTTGTGTTCAGTTTTGCTTTTCACAAAACTGTTGCATCACAAACTGGCCTTACAGAGTGCCACATATTTATCTTGGAAATAACAGTTTTGGGATGGTGCTGTTCAGCTCTGTCATGAACAGTTTTTGAGGTTTCTTAATAAAATGGGAATACATAAATGAAAAATTACAAAACCTGATTAAAGGATTGGAACACTTTTTTATTTTTTTATCTTATGGGGTTTATTTATAAAGAGGAAACTTAAATGGTAATTTGTTCAGAGTATGTCTATACTTACTACATGGGAGGGGAACCTTTGATAATGTGTTCTTCAATCCAGAAGTACTTTACAGAAGTAAAGATTGGAGGCTAGAAGCAGATGATAGGTGTATCGAAATCTGGTATTAGATTTTCCTAAAAGACAAAAAAAAAGAGAAATCATTTAACTGGAAAGCCAACTAAATGTTTCTGTTGATTGTCCATCACTGGTAATATTAAAATCAGGCTTAGAAGCTACTTCAAAATGAGGTAGACTGATTCAAATGGAACCAAATCAAAAAAGTCATATGACCTTCTGTTATGCAAGATGATGAATTAGATGAGTACACTGAGTACCTCCAGTCCTCTAATTTATGGAAATGAATAACAATTCAGGCCAATCCAACAGTGGTGCCAACCAGCACACTAGTTTCTTTGGCTTAGAATAATTCTGAAAAATCAGATCACTTAATTCCTCTAAGAAAGAAGGATTAAGCAAGTGGGGTGTCTGGCTATACTGAGTTTTAATGCTAAAATGCACAGTGTTGCATTACATCCATGACAGTGACACCAACACAAAGAGACCAAGAATCTGTAGAAAAAAAGGAAGGAAATAGATTTCTCTAGTTCAAGAGAGAGTGGAGGCTAAGCGAATTCAAGTATCTGTGAAGGTATTTTTTTTCCCTTTCCTTCCTCAATGTAGGCTACAATTTTCTACCCTTGGAGCCATTAATGGTCACAATCAATAGTAAGCTGATGGTTTCAGAACTTTAATGTGTTCTCAAGGAAAAATATTTACTACCTAATTTATTTGGAAATACCAGAGCATATTGAATTTTTCAGGAAGTTGTAGACATTGTTTTGTCAGAGCATTTTGCTTGGAAACACTGTAATGCAGTTTATGTCAACTCCAAGAAGTAGGCTGATCAGTAATCTGAATCACTGAAATTAAACTTCACTATAAATCCCAAAGGATTCAGTTTACCAATGCAAAAGCACTACAACAGGCTGCTTCAACATTCTGGAATAGTTTTATGAATGTGCAACTTCATTATCAGGCAGTCTCAGGTTATCATAGAATCATAGAATAGTTAGGGTTGGAAAAGACCTTAAGATCATCTAGTGCAAAGCTACAATTGTGCGAATCTACGTTCAGGTCCTGGGCTGTGGGTTAATAGACTGTATTAAGCTGCAAATAGGATATATATGTCAGCCTAGCAATAAGATTGATGGATAACTGAAACCTTTAATTGGTCAGGCATAGGTCTGTACTGCTTCTGGATTAGACAGCCAGGTAATGCTGTGAGTATAACTGGTGTCAGCTTGGTTTTGTGCAACCATGCATTCATGTGAACTTATTTGTATGACCTCCTCAATGGAAATTAAAAAAGAAAACAAATTTGTTTTCATGAAGCATATTTTGAGGTTTTTGCAACCTGCAGGAAAAAAAAATAATAGGTTCCAAGAATTTAAAGGAAATTAAACTGCTTTCTTCAAAATACAAATGAATTAAAAGGGCTGAACTAACAGATAAGACACATGGGTTTCAGTGGCTGCTTTCTTTTGGATATTTGGTATTTTACAGATACCACATTTATATCTTTAACTATCACCTGCAGCTCATAAAAAGAATTAGTCTCACAAACTGGAAAGAATGAAAGAAGTAGGTGTGGAGGAGAGGAAAACAAGCAGAGAGTGCTGCCTGTGTTGCCTTGCTGCATTAAACCCCATGTCATAGAGCTTTCAGTCTGTCTGTTCAGTGTAACTCTTCTCCTTTGCTATTGCTTGCATGGCTGTGGAACCATCAGCAATTGCATAAATGTTAAACAAGCAGGTAGGGGTCCCTGGGTTAATTATTTATCCAATATTCCTCCAGAGAAGGAAAACAACATGAGCAAATTTTATTCTTCTAAATGAGGCTGCTACTTGTACATAAACTGATACATTCTCTGCCATTGATAGGGCTGAGTGGGGTATAGTATCACCTGAAAATGAAAAGCTGTAACAGTGAAAAGAAATTGCATGAATCTCATTATCATGAATATAGCACTACAGCAGCACTTAACAACTTACCAATCATGTTTTCTGACAGGAAGATGAACGTTTTTCTCTCATCTCTTTTAAAGTCAGTCTTTTTACTTTTTTTCCCAAGCGAGTTAGAAAAGTGAGTTTGCACCCCCCACCTCCCAAAGGTAAAAAGTTAGAGGATGCTATGTTCAAACCAGGCATACTGCTAAGGCTGCCTTTCAGCCCATGTACTATGGTTTTCCCTCTTCACATGAAATCAGCGTAAAACTCTAGTCTGTTATAATGCAGGTTATAATATGTATAACAGAAATTAAAGAGTTCAGATGTTTTATATCAGTATATTAGAAAGTTATCATCTACTTCAATTGCACTGAAATTTGTGTCTCTCATGGGAGAGCTGGGTAGGTTTGTTTTCCAGTGTTTTGATTAAACAAGCAGAAACTTCCTGATAGACAAAGTACAAAATGTCTTCCTCCAGATTTATTTCTTTACTTATTCTTTTTCCATGGATAAGAGAAAGTATGCCTGTGTGGCCACACCTTGAGAGCAAGGCAGAGCTTGCTCTGAGACCTGCATGGCTGGGAACCATCAGCAGACTGGAAGCAGCAGACTGGAAGCAGCAGCTGATTTATCATGGCCAAAAAAATGAACCTACTGCAGATGGTCTCATGTATGGAGGCTTACCCAATTCCCACCTGATACCTACTACCTTCAGGGGGAATTAACACTGAAAACAGCTTTCTAAAAAAAGGATAAGTAGTCTCAGTAGGTGTAAGCCTAGCCTAAAAACATATGGACACACAGGGTAGCCAAGGAGCTTTGTAGCCTGATGGTTTTCACGTGGTGCTGGTGACTCAAAGGGATGTGCAACAGCTGTTGAGCCTCATCCTTCTGTGTCTCCCCACCAGCCAGCATCAAATTGCATCCAAATACTGACAGGAATCCTGAAAGGCAAAAGGGATAACAAGCATCTGCCTGAGGCCCAGATTTTCAGTATGGGAAAACAATCTAAGCGTACAGTAAAACTCAGAAGGCACTCTGTTTTAGCAGGAAAAGCAGGTGCTGTGTTTACCTGTGACAACATTTGGAAAGATTGAAGGAGGGAATGAGCAGGGGAAAAAGTAGTTTGAATTATGGGAAAGAAGGAAGAATTGGGGGTGCTGAGTAGTAGGGGAGAGAGGAGGGAGAAGCTGCTGAGCAGTACAAGTAGTAGAAGTTAGAAGCATGTATCATCTATATGAGTTCCATCTTTTCCCAGTTTTGCTATGTGTTATCTGTTCATCTGGTGTCATACCTCCCTTAAGAGGAGAATATCTCTTCCCAAGCCCCTAGTGTGGAGTTACTGGTGAAGATCTTCGGGGGACATGGGTTGCAAGGGAGGGAGGAAAGCAGAGCACTTTCCTTTGAGTCCTGTAAGAGAATATGAATTGGACATTTTAGCCTTATATATTTTTTGGTCCTAATTATCTTGCTTAGTTGTATCTTTCAAGAAATCCTTCTACAACTTGTATTCAACCCTAGCTTGTTAATTCTATTTTACAACATCTGGATTTCATAGATCAAAACTAGTACCAACAGAAAATCTAGCACATCTGTATTAACTGGCTCTGTTCTATCAGAGCAGAATTCATTCTTCAATGATAGATGTCTCAGGTCCTTTAAAAATAAACTGTGTTAGCCTTAAATGTAGCAGAAGGTTTATTCAGAGTTTCTATGTGTAATTCAGTGCTAGGGAAATAAAAAGGCTTAAAACTACCCTTTGTATGATGGGTTGTTAATGACCATGGCTGAAATAAAGTAATAAATATACATAATTTTGAAGTTTAATATACTTTTGTGTTCACACTCAATTTTCGACATGCAGAGCATTAAAGGAGAAAAGTCTAAAGCTGTACTTAGTGTGACCTATTGTTGGTGACAACAATGAAATGGAAATCTTCAGTAGGTGTATTATATACTTTGGAGGTTAATAATTACTCAGTACTCATTCTGTAAAGCATTTCATAAAGATTTTTCTCCATTTTTTTTGAGGGAGGGGATACTGCTAGTTTATAGGGTCCTTTCTCTACAACCACTTTGAATATATTTAGGCACATAATACCTGTTATTTTCAGTACTGTCAGGCACATAGGCATGTAAAATGGAGTACCATAGCATGAGTAATTTCTACCCACAAGTAAATTTACATCCTAAAATCGCATTTCCAAGTTTATAAACTGTTTTTGTTTAAAAATAAGATTGACTTTCATGAAATACATTTGTAATTGTGCCCCCAAGCATGTTTAACTTGTTCTTCTGTTCCGGAAACTCCAAGGAAAAAAACAAATCCTTTCTATAGACAAAGCATGTGAAGTTATGTTCGTATGAAGACCTACTGAGACCTAATCTATCCAGGCTACTTTTGGTGTAGTGCAAAGAACCACAGCATACGCTCAGATAAGTAGATCCCACTGTGATTTTCGAGGACTCTGAAAATAAACGAGTCCTTACCTTTGAAATTTATATTAGTGAAATGCACAGAAGCAGGGGTTGACTCTGGCTGAGAACATGGCAGATGCTATTCATAATCACAGTCTGTCCCTTTTATCAATGCAGCAGAGCTTAAGTAATGCTCTTAATTTCTTTGAGATCTTATCCTTTAATGAAATGCACTTATCCACAAACATTTTCTAATTACTCATATTTTTTCTTATCTAATTCCTTTGTAACTGCTGCAATCATTGGTTGTTAATACTATGTCAGCACCAAGAAAATGAGTTTTCTGGAATTCTGTATTTGATAAATCCACAACTCAATATCCCCAAGGAAAGTAGAAGACAAAAGTAACTAAACCCTTGACAAGTTAAGGGTCACATTTGTATTAGATAGGGAAAAAAAAAGGAAAAAAAATGGTGGTCTAATCTTTTCTTTTCCCAGTCCTATTGATCAGTAGTAAGAAAAATTAGTCTAGAAAAAAAACAGCTTTAGAAAAAGATCTGAGAGTTTTTCTGAAATGCTTTACCTCCCTCCCCCCACCCTTAAAAAAAAATAAAAGAAATATAGAGGCATAGAAATATAAGGGAACTAGTAGGAATCTGACCTTTTCAGAGTTCTTGTCACATTGCGAAGCTATTTCTTACCCACAAGTATTTTTGCTAATTTTTTTATAAGACCTAATTTTCTCAAAGTAATTGCTGTGTTTGAGGAAAGATGGGGAAAAGGTCTTTGCCTGTGCAATACATACTTCTCATTTTATCGTCTGTAACCCAGATATCTCATCTGACACCTTTCTGGCATGCTTGCTAGCAGTTACTATGTATCATGGATAAGAAATCTTTGTATCACCTATTAACAAATTTTGTACTTATTTGTCTTCTATTTTTCCTGGGTTTAGATTTGTTCTCTGGCCTGCAATATTTATGTTGGAGGCAATCCAAATATGACATTTCAGAAAAGAAGTCCAGCAGAAATGCAAGTTCAACAGTGATGATAAAAACCCCATTGAGTATCTTTTAGTAAAACACATTTCTGGTTCTTGATGTTATCCATCCTCTACACTTGAAGCAGGATTCAAAATAAAATTGCAGCTTTACTTAGGTGACTGATGCAGACCTGATTTATAAAACAAAAGAGCGTACACTGAGACAATAGAATCAACCTTAAATTAGCATTTTCTGTACTTCAAGTGCTTCTAACGTTAATGTTCTCTAGTATCAATTATATATTTCTCTTACATGTAAAAAGCTTAGAATTTTGCCTCCTTTTTGCATTTGCAGTTCCTAGGGCTTATGTAATTTGTCTAGCTGCAACTCTGTGATCTAGTTTTATTTTGACTTAAGCTTGTACAATCTCATTAAAGTTGCTCATGTTTAAGTTAGGGCAGATCTAACCTACTGTCCTGTAATATTTTCTGAGCTGGTTCTTGGTGGAATAGAGCTGCAGTCACTGCATTCTCTTGCAGTAGTTAACCAGGAGCAACCTTTTAAGTCTTCTTTCAATAATGATGTGTTTATTCTGAGGTAGCTGTCTGACCCTCTCTGTTTACCCACTTCTGAAATGGTGATGAGTCTTTACTGACTTCTCTTATGGAGGCTTAAATAATTACAGTTTATATGGTTCAAACTCTGGTTCAGTGCTTTAAAAATTGAAGACAATTTATAAGCATTAGTGAAGGGCCTCCTTTTTTCTTAGACGGCTGTTTCTTCTTTTTACCATCAAACTCATTTTTTTAATCTTCTAATAAACAGTTCTTCCCTACTTGTCTCTCATGCCTGTCTAACCCAGCATAACTAGTTCTTCCTTTCTATCTCATATGTCATGTTCCAGCTGTTTTCCATGCACCAGCAGCTCTATATCTCTATCATCTTTTCATAGAGGTCCTATTCATCCTCTCCTAAGGATCAACTTTCAAGCTACATTCACTTTTCCAGTTTTATCTCAGTTATTACTTCAGTTATATGTGGCAAGGGGGAAGGGAGAGGAATAGAATCATAAGATGGTTTGGTTGGAAGGGACCTTAGAGGTTATCTAGTTCCAAACCCCTGCCATGGGCAGGGACACCTTCCACTACAACAGATTGCTCAAGGCTTCATCCAGAGCTCCTGTACTTGCCAAAAGCTCAATGTTTGTAGCTCTCACAACAAAGTAGAGGTTCAGTCCCTTCTAAATACCACCCCATCAATTCCTTCTCCTTTTGAATATACTTTCCCTATTTTCCTTTACCCCAATACATTGCTTAATGCTTTATTTAAAGACCCAATTTCCACTTGGATGTTAATCTCGAATGTAGAAATTTAATTGCTAAAAATGCAACTTCTATCAGAATATGTATAATCTGAATATTTAATTCTCTAGTTATGTTCATGTAAACATTACACAGAGCTTAATATAAATCAGGATTCTTCTCTGTAAGAATCTCCGGTAGTTCAGGATCCTTAATTGAAGTGTAAAGGATTTATATAGGATGTCAACTCTGAAGAAACAGTCAGAAAAAAAAAATGTAGTTATATAAAATATAGATATTTTTAAAAATGTTTGGTTTAACACTAAGTGTAATCACCCTGGAAAGTTGCAGCTTCTTGAGCATGATGAGCCCATGGCTGTGAGAGTCCAGTGGGCCTTTCAGAATGAAGTTTTGTGATACGCAATTTTGATGTCAAAAAGACAATCAATAATGAAAAAAAATCAATGAAGTAACGAACTCTACTCATCATTGCAGGAAAGAAGTATTAGGCCAATCCAAGTCAAATAATACAGATGTCTATAAATATGTTTGCCTAGAACAGTCTATGCAATAATATTCATTGTTTTCATGCTAGATAAACATTAACAGCTGCATTATACTTATGAGATGGCAGGCAGTAATAACCAAAGAAAATGTTTTAAAAATTTCAAATCAGTGTTTTCTTACACAAGTTGATTTTTGTGTTATTACACATAATACCTAGAAACACCCAGTGATACTGCAAAGCTCCAGAATGTCAGCGATTTCAAAACAATTTGGTTTAGTATACTTAAGCAGACTTAATTAGGGACTGAGCCCCAGTTTCTCAAAGGTGATTAAGTACATAACTCCCACTGAAATCAATTTAGCCATATAGGAATTTTAAATGGCTACAGAGATGTATTTTCATATGAAATTCATTTTATATGTTTGCTTCCCCCTGCGGCAAGTATAACAAGGTTAAACTCTGTTACCATAAACTGTTTAAAGGTTTAAAGTCTTTTAAAATACATGATATCAGCATAAAAAAGAAAGAAAAGGGAAAGGGAAAGGGAAAGGGAAAGGGAAAGGGAAAGGGAAAGGGAAAGGGAAAGGAAAAGGAAAAGGAAAAGGAAAAGGAAAAGGAAAAGGAAAAGGAAAAGGAAAAGGAAAAGGAAAAGGAAAAGGAAAAGGAAAAGGAAAAGGAAAAGGAAAAGGAAAAGGAAAAGGAAAAGGAAAAGGAAAAGGAAAAGAAATGAAAAGAAAGAAGCTGCTTAAGGAGACCTGCCATTTTAACAGCAAATTTTTGATATTTTATTAAATGATCTTGAATGTTTAACTTACATGGGATAAAGATTTTAACATAGGGATAAAGATTTTAACATGGTAATAAACATAGTTACTTGTCACTTTCCAAAATTTGTCATTGTTTTCTCCAACAGAAGTCCTAGTCACAAGTGCAGGGTAATTCAGGTTGGAAATAATGAATTCAGTAACAAAACTTAAAAACACAATTGTTTTCAGAATTTTACCTGACTTCCCTTTACAAAAATCGCCATATTGACTCTTTCCATGTGTACTGTGTGTATCCGAGTAAAGTTCCCAGCAGGAATCCATACTGGGATGTGTACTATTCAAGATATATATAGACAACATAGAAATTGATGAAAAAGTGTAATGACAATATTGCAGATGATACAGTGTTCTTTGAGGCAGTAAATGCAGGTACCTGTTGCAGAGTTGTAGGAATTTGTGAAATAATCTGACCTGGAGAAAAAAAGGCGTATGAAAGGAATGTCTCTATAAGTATTAAATAATGTGAAAATTAATTGTAACTTCACATGCAAAACTATGAGCTTTGAGGCAAGTGTGATCGCATAGAAGCAATGTCAAGACAAGTGATATGATACATGTGGCATCTTACCTTTACATGTTTACATCCATGAACTTCCAAAGTGTAGTCTTTATGAGGTGACTGATTTTAACTTGCACATTTATTCAGTGGAACGACTAAATCAAACATATAATTATATTGTGCAAGTAGAAACAGTCTCATTTTTGTACTGTCTGTTTGTATAGCCTGAAAAGTGTTAGCTCTTCAGTCTGCCATGTTTCTGCTACAAGTACTTGAGGCTAGTGATTTCTCTATGGAAAACATCGATGCTCATTCAAAAAGGTAAAAGAACCTAAACCAAACTAATAAGTAAAGTCTGAAAAGATTCCTGAAAGCAAGCCTGTAATTCTTCTTTTATAATAATCACTGTGTTTAATAAACTGAAACAAAAAGGAAAACCAAAACAAAATAAAATTACAGGAAAAAGATACTCAAATCATGACCACAAACTTCATGTTCTGGATGATTAATCTCTTGTAACTTCTTGATAGCTGTTATAAAATATTTAAAAACATTGGCTACATATAAAAGATCTGAAAGGCTGCATAGTGTTTTTTGAAGTTTAATAGTCTGTAGTAAAAGATCTTCTGTTTGCTGGTTGCTTGGGAACCGACATCAATACAGAAACTTTGCACAAGAGCAAAGTAGGATTTAGGAAGATTCTGGATTCATATGTACTGTTATTCTTAACAGCAAAGAGTCCACAAGGAAAATAAACTTCAGACCAACCATTTCACTGTGACTTTAAATATACTAGAGATTTTACTGAGAAGCTTAGTAGCAGAAAATATATTAAGTGCTATATGATCTATTCTCTCAATCTATTTTTATCTTTATTTCTATGAATACTGTGTGGATCACAAAGAGAAATGTTTGGCTACTGTCATGGTTCAACCCCACCAGGCAACTAAATGCCATACAGCTGCTCACTCACTTCTCCCCTGCCACAGTAGGATGGGGAGGAGAATTAGAAAATGGTAAAACCTGTGGGTTGAGATAAGAACAGTTCAGTAATCAAAATAGAGTACAATATGATACTAATGCTTCTAAGAGTAATGATAAGGGAAAAAATGAAAAGAGAGTGAGAGATAAAACAAATAAGCCCCAACAAACAACAGTGATTTGTCCCTTCCCCCAGTTCCTATACTGATCATGATGTGCTGTGGTATGGAATACCCCTTTGGCTAGTTTGGGTCAGAAGTCCTGTTGCTGCTTCCTCCTGGCTTCTTTTGCCCCTCCTCACTGGTAGAGCATGGTACTGAAAAGTCCTTGATCAGGATAAGTGCTACTGAGCAACAACTGAAACATCAGTGTGTTATCAGGATTGTTCCCAGACTAAAGCTAAAAACAGCACTGCATCAGCAACTAGAAGAAAAATAACTCTGTCCCAGCCAAAACCAGGGCAGCTACTGATTTTCAACTCTCTCTTCTTCTTCAACACAAAAACTACACTCTCAAAAATACATTTTTGGGTTGTGCTAATGGTATTACAATGCTTTGGGGATTACCTCTCATTGCTGACTTGTCCCTGCTGGCTTGCAGAAGAGGAAGAAGGACCTGCTCCTGGTGAGAGTTTTTCCTCTAAAGCATAGCAGTGGGCACTGTGCATGCTTTTAGCAGCAAGGAGACTTTTAACATGTGTGCAGGCCCCACATATGTTATCTAGAGCATAAATTTCCTTTCTTATTTTTGACCCTATCAACTATGTTCCCAAACACTGGACAGGGAGGCAGGGGGAATGAAGGTGACAAATAAATATTAAAATCATGGAGATTAGTATTAAGCAAGGCTTAATGAGGGCTTGGAGTTGCACTACTGGAAACAATTTCAAAGAGAGTGATTCAGCTCCACAAATACGGCCATTGAAAAGCTTAATCGTCCAGCTTAAGCTAATCACCTTATGTTTTCAGTAACCTGGCTCATTGAATAATTTGGGTGAATATCCCTTGGCTTTCATAATGAATTCAAGAGCTAACAAACCAGGTAGGAAGAGAGCTATTGATGTGTGACAGATAACCCTGTGTTTTAAGCATTATTGAAGCTTTTTCGCAGTAGTCCATACGGTGAAGTCTCCCACTTTGCTGTTATCCTGGGGATCTTTGTATTTGGTATCATACACACAAAGTGGTGTGTATGTTGTCTCCATAGCTGTGCTAATCTATATCCAGCCTCATATTTGTTCCTTTCCACTTTTGGTGATGTAGGAGGAAAGGCTGAATTAATACAGGGGAAAATTGAAAATAAATTAAATTACCTAAAAATATAGGTTATTTCTCAAGTACAATACAGAGATAAAACATGTAAAATGTGGTGCTATCCATTCCTAAACTCTATTCTACCTTGTCAAGCAAAGGTATAAAGGTCTTTATTTATGCCAGCCAAAACAGTCTTTCCCCAGCCCCTTTTTGGTAATATCTGTCAATGTTCATTATGACCTCCAAGACATAAGCATAGACATTTGCTCATAGTATTCATAGTTTCAGATGAAAAATACTAAGGAAAAAACCTACTTATGAGAGTCAGAAATTGTTCAACAGAAGTATGACTGTCAGTAGTAGAATAACCTGGCTACTTTAATAGTAAGTAGTGGCTGAAATGTCTACATTACTGCTTGAAGGTATTATTTTCTTTGCAGACAGAATTGGGCATTGCAGTCAATTGGAAAGAATACTTTTCAAGAAGAAAAGCAAAAAGTGAATACAACTTGTTTCCTGGTCTAGCAAGCTGTATAGTGTGAAGAATTTAAAAAAAAAAAAAGTGGAGATGAATATTAAAAAAAACAACCCAATAAACAAGACTTTTCCCATTATTCCATTTTGTGATGTCTTCTAGATAACTGTTTATTCCAAATTCAAACCAAAATGCATTTCAAGTACATTGTTATGAGTATCTCAGAATAGGTGAGCTTAAACTAACAAGAGTTTATGTCATTATTGTTGCTCTGAAATTGCTGAGATGTTTTTGGTGAACCAAGTACCCTTAGGTACTTGCCTGAGAAGCACATGTCAAATTCCAGCATAATTCTGATGATTGTAAATAAAGTTATCCTTGAATGAAACATCTCCAGAGAAATCTTTGCATCCTTTAGGTATGCATTAGAAATGAAAGGATTAGGATGCTTACTTGCTGTTTTTACTGAAATCTAGATTGCTAATTAAAACATGACATAGAATAATTGCCTTTCACACTCTTAAATCTTGTGTCTTTTGCTGCTTGAATTTCAAAGAGTACAACACAGATAAGTAGTTAATTCAGTTTTTCCACCTGATTGCTATGCTTCTTGCTGAATAAGTTGCAAAATAACATCAGTTTGGGTTTGGGGGGAAATGTGTGCAAAGGTTATGAAATACAGCATAGTTATACAAATTTATGCAGATGGATTTCCTTCACACATACTTTTAAATCAGTTTTGAAACAAGGTTTATGAATATAATACATGGTGAAATCCCCTATGTAAATCTCAAAAGGCAATTCTGCAGTCTTGCCATTTTCTGGGGTTTTTTATTAATTTCCTAATTTTCTCACTACCTTTGCTATTCCTTAGACATTGTTAGTGTTACATCTGAATCTAAGAGGATTATAAAAGCATCTTAAATTTAGGGTAAAAAGGTGATGGAAAGAGAGGACATTTCAGAATTCTATTTATCAATGAAATGTCATGTATGTTGATCATTCATAGAAGCTTAGATAGTACTGTTAACTATAAGGATGTTTAGTTCCATTCCATGTAGGAGAAACAGATATTCAAGACAATAATAAAACCCCCTAAATTAAAGAGGATATAATAAGTTGTGAAAATCTTTCCTGTAAGTCTTCATTCTGCCAGTTTCTCCTTACACCTTCATTCCTATTCTCAGTCAAGAAGCATGAAAATGCATGCTTAATTCTGCCTGGCTTATGAAACCTAAGTATGCTTCTAAATGAGCATAACTAGCTAAATACAACTGATTTCCATGACACTTCAGATTTATGTTTTTTTATTTAAAGCACATATATATATATGAGCTTTGGTAAATATAGCTGTTCCTTTCTGCTAAGATTATGCTCCTTATATTTGATAGGGAAGATAGAGAGACTAGGTCATATTGCTGACATGTAATTACAGAAATACCATAAAATAGGCAAATTCTTTGATCAACAAGACTCCTTATCATTATACAGCCTCTTATAGCCACATGCTCATTAGGAAAGTCATGGATTCAAGTCTTTTATGAGAGCTTCATTGGTACAAAGTATTTATTTCAAGGACTAGTATCTCCAATTATCATTCTGATACAGTTCAGCAGTGTTGAAAATTAATGCCAATCACAAGATTTCCTTTGAACTTTCAGAAAAGCAGAGCTGGAGCAAAGTATACTACTGCCTTCTGAACTTCAGAACAGTTTAGGCACCCTCTTTGCATACTATACAGCTCAAGTCTTTTCACTCTAGCATGGATAATGGCAGGAAGCTTGAAAATCAATTACCTTTAAATACTGCACAAGGATATCCTTTTGATTCTTCATCAAAAGCACCTGGGATATCGTGTGTTTAATTGTAATTTAAATGATATGCAAATCTTGTTAAAAGTACCAAAATGAGAATATATTGCCTGATTTTGTAGAGTCGCTATTAGCTACCTGGCTTGTTGAGCTTGTTTTCTATAGCCAGTGCACTCCAAGTTTCATATTTCACATTGGGATTGGCTCATGGGCTGTATAGGTTAAGCTGGCCTTGACCTGTGCTTACTCATGGTGCTCAATAGTCATAAAAATTTGAAAAATTCCTTTTAAACATGTTTGGACTTTAAAGACCAGCAGAAACTCATCAAAAACAAGGACAAATTACCAACCACGGATGCAGCAGTTTCTTCACCTGCAGTGCCACTGAAGGCACGTTGCTTGGGAGCCAGTGCTTCCCAGGGAATGGATGCATTTACAGCACTGAGTCCACAACACTGGGTTTGAGGCTATATCATTTTGTTAGCCTGTTCCTAGGTTGTTATGGTTTTTTGGTGGGAAGGCAGAGCAGAGCATAAGGTGAGCACCAAGTTTTTCTGGTTGTACATCTAGGCTGTGGAAGACTGTGCCAAAGACAAAAATACAGTAAAGAGCAGCTCAATAATTTGTGCAGAAATAAGTGTGTTGGTGACACCTGAGTTCTTCTGTAGTCATGTTCTCCCAAATGAACGAACAGTGTCCATATCTGATTTCTGTGTTCCCCCAAAGCTTGTTCGGCAGCTCAGTCAAGGCTAAGGGCATTTGCTCTTTTATATGTCTCTTGAGCAATGAACATCTATAAGATGAGTTCTTGGGACTAAAGACACTACCCAAAACAGCAAGGGAAACTAGAGACACGGGAGCCAGAAGTTCAAGTGGAAATTTCCACTGCCCAGCTACCAGTGCTGTTTTCTAGCTGGGACAAGTGTATGCCTGGCTCTCACCTTCAAAGTGAAAATCATGTAGGTGTACTATCAGGTCAAAAAACCATGTCTGTCTGTCTTAAAAAAGCACTTCAAGAAGAATCCTGTAAAATTAGGGATCAATTTATAGTATAAATTTTCACTACTGTGGTATAACCTTAGGGAAATTCATCTTACCTTTATCAAAATAATTATCCTGATGCTTGCTCTGGAAAGGGCAGTAGGATTTCCTTTTAAAAAGTCTTGGTTTGTGCTTTGTTTTCAGTTATGTAAAGAGATTTCAAATTGGTTTTCTAGTTGAACAATCTAAGCTCCATTTCTCTGGAAATCAAGGTTTAACCTTTTTTATATTCTACAAATATTCACATCCTATTGCTTAGAATATATCTGGGCTGCTAGAGAAGATTTTAGTGCTGATAGTAAAGACTGAAACAGAAATATGAATATTTTTATGTGCTTAATTCAAACAAAGGGCTTATGTAGGGAAAAATAAATGTTATTTATCCTTCTGTTGGATTTTTTTACAGCCATCACCCCTATAGAAAGTGGCTGAGCTCCAGAAATCAATATTTATTTCCAGCATATTTAAGCTTCTTATATAAGTAGAACATTAAGTTTATACAGCTATGTAAAATATCTGATTTTAAGGCTGTGACAAGTGTTTAGTGTGATATAAATATATATGCGGTGCTCATGTTACCTCCTGAAGAATGTGTTGCATGAGAACAGTTGTGAGGGGTGAATCTAGCACTTTCTAGAAAAAGACACCCTGTTTTCTAGTTCTGTAGTAGCCTGCTATAGGAAAAAGCAGAAAACTTAGTTGATCACCAAGATTTCATGACCTTCTGCAGAGTTCTATTGGACTGGAGAGGTCATACTGCAGAGGTCCACTGAAATCTCAGATTTATTATCTAACTTTTGAACTACCATTCTAATACTTTTTCACTGGCTGAAGTTACAGAACTAGAAGAGACTAGAAATAATGGAGGAAAATCTGGATGATTATGGACTTGATTAGTTGGAACGGCCATTTTTAACTCATACTTGGTCATGTTAAAATTTGCTTATACTCATACTTATGGGATGAGCAAGTTTGCTGGAATTAATTTCTTTAAAGTTGGCTAAAAACTAAAACCCAAAATCAAGAGTTTTTACAGCTCTGGGGTACAACATTCTGTAACAGCTGAAGTTAGTTATATAGTTTTATGTGTTGAAGTTGTATTTTCTGAGTAATGCCTAGTGTAATTCTACTAAACTAGTACCTGATAGTCAAACTCTCATAAATTTTTCCCCCATTATTGGCATTCTTCAGTGGAGTTTTGTTCAGAATTGACCTTTCTTTTTTAGTTGCCAGTAGGTTAGCATGAAATGTCTATTTTACAGCTACAATTTGGACATATAAGACAAGCATGTCATTAGAACTTGACTTTATCTTGTTCTGTACAGTCCTTTTGTCCTTAGGTTTCCTGACTATATCAAAGCTACATCATATTTCTTAAATGTGTTGAAGTGTTGTTCTGGTTCTTGATCTTCATTTCTTTTTCCCCTAGGCTCACAATTTCTTCCAATCATCCCTGCTTAACCTCTGTCTTTTATCATTCTTTTCCCTCTATTAAAAAAGTATAAACAGAACTGAGAAAAAATATAATATATAGTAAATATTCTTTATAAAGAATAATTATATCTTTATTGATGCAGCTAACCCTAATTCAATATAAATTCTAATCAAGTAAGCTCCTTAGATAATTTTTTTCCTTACTCTTATATTTTCAGATGTCTTCTGTTGTTGGCATTCTTCTATATGGTCCTGATTTTATACTCTTTACATACAGCCCTCATAGAAACTGTCTTCCAAGAGTTATTTTGTAATTAAATATTCTTGTGAATACCCTTTCTCGCTCTGAGTTCTTTGTCCTGTGTGTCTGATGAGCTGTAAAATTAATTTGAATAATCTTGAAATTTGAAGGTCCTCCATTCATAGTATAAGTTGATATGTGCTATTAAATGTATACATTTCTATGCAGTTTACAGTCTATTAATAACAGTAAAGAAGAGTCATCCAAAACACAGTATTATTCAAGTGTGGTTGAAGTGCTGGTGATTTTACATCTATTTACTATACTCCCAAATTTTAGAGTAAATGACTAAGTTTTCTCCACTTAAAAATGTAATTACTCACTTGGTCTTATCAGGTATTCCCTAAAAGATTTAATGGAAAAAAACAGGAAGAAATTTAAGAGGAGAGGGGAAAAAAAAAAGTGCTTTATACACAAGAGGACTGATTTATTCTTTTGTTGTTTTTCCCTGATAATCTGAAAAATTCAGTTGCATATTAATAACATACTGAGATTTATTATTTCTAAATGTAGATTTAAGACAGTTTTGTAAAAAGACAATTTTTAGTTTACTTAATTTAGATCCTATTTCAGCTTAAGGCTGAGGCCCTTCTAATATCAGTTAAAGAACAAAAAAAGGAAATATAATAATAGGCAGGATGCTCTTTCAGCAAAGCTGTATTTTAGATGTGCATAAATGTGTAAAAAAAATGAAATAGCAAGCGAGATCTCTCACAAGAAAACATTATTGCATTGAGTTTTGGGATAGGGAAATCTGGTTAAAAATTAAAAGACCCTCTTGCTCTTCACAAATCTGATTTTCACAGGATGCTCATGTTAGTCTGAACCATACTGTAAAAGATGTTCTCTTCTTATTTCTTAATCTCTCTGAAAGGCAGCATTTTAATAGATGCTGTCCCAATTTGAAATGAAATTCTATTTAATGAGAGTCAGCTCTAAGCTGCATCTGACATTGATGTGGAAGTGACTTTTTGAATTACAAAGTGGGAGCATAGACATTTAGTCTTTGAAATTAAGTACTCAGTTTTTCTTGAGACACCATGAGATTTCCTGTCCCTCTAAAATCTCTAGGTTTTGCAGACATCTTCCCTGTGGGCTAACAATTTCTGTTTGGATTTTCTGTCAATCCCTATGAAATTGTTAGATTTATAGTGATTCTTCCCAATATCTTCCTCCAGTGGCAATCTTCTAGTTTCTCTTTCAAGAAATAGTACAAAATCAGGGAAGCAATGGTCTTTACAGTGAGAAATGCTGTCATATTATAATCATTATCACCATAATAATAAAAACAATAATACCTATTATAATATTAAAATCTCACTTTCATTGTGTGGAGGAGGTACATCAAGAGTATATAATCAAGAGCTATCTTTCAGGTTTTATATTCTTATTAGCATTGTTATTAATAAACACCACAATTAAAGATAATATTACTATGATGGGAGTAAAAAATGTTATGTTACAAGGATAACTAGAAATTTAAGGAAAACAGCAGGACAAAACTAAGGCAATTGGCAATAGAACTAAGCATGCCATTAGAAACTGACAAAATTATTTTGATCATGCTTTACCTTCAGTAACCCTATGGATTTCAAGGCAGCTTAAATACCTAGAAATAATTATTTCATAATTATAAGGGGGCCTATAAGGATGCTGGGGAGGGACTCTTCATTAGGGACTGTAGTGATAGGACAAGAGGTAACAGGTTAAAACTTAAACAGGGGAAGTTTAGAATGGATATAAAGAAGAAGTTCTTTACTGTGAAGGTGGTGAGGCACTGGAATGGGTTGCCCAGGAAATTTGTGAATGCTGCATCCCTGGCAGTGTTCAAGGCCGGATTGGACACAGCCTTGGGTGACACGGTTTAGTGTGAGGTGTCCCTGCCCATGGCAGGGGGTTGGAACTAGATGATCTTAAGGTCCTTTCCAACCCTAACTATCCTATGATTCTATGATTCTATAGTTCCATGGGACACAACAGGACCCTGTGTGACTTATGCAAACATATATATCAAAGAAGATGCCTGCTGCTTTTAAAAGTACTTTTAGCTTGATACAAGTTCTCAAAAATTAGTTTTCATATCAGCTGCTAGGTGTGGAGAAGAGGCCTTTATAGCAGAAATGGGAGTAATTTAGCTATTGGTCAAGGACTTTGAGGGCCTTTAAAAAGGAGCATGATATTTTCACTAGTAATCTAGCCTGAGGTTGTATTCAGCATAAATTTATTCAAGTACTTGTGTATGTCTTTTTGCAAATGTGCTTTAATATTGTTGAAGCATTTTACCTTGCCTTTTCCATTCTTCTGTGCAGAAAAATGGACAGATAGGCTGAAGAGCCAGCCACCTTGCTCAACTCCCTCTCTTGCTAGCTTTTCTATCAACAAAAAACGGTGCCTAAGAGTAGCTTTTTGGTTTGACTATATATTTGAAGGACCATGTTGGAGGAATATTGAAAAGAGGATCTAATTAAATCTGTTGGTTCTAACAACACACAATGAAAATAATGGTAATTTACTTTTTTTCAGTCAGATATTGCTTTTTAAAGCTCACACTACAGATGTACAGTATGAGTGGGATTTTTCAGAAACCTAGTTGGAATAATTCTGCTTCCCTTAAATTAATGGGAGTTCAGTGGTGTTGTGATTTGAGCTCAGCCGTAAATCACACAGTCCCTCTCTCACTTCTCCTGGCCTTTCCTTTCCCTGCTCACAGAGGGATGGGGAGGAGAACCAAAAGATTCTGCCTCCACTGGCAACCACTCCCTCCCAGCCTCTGGCCCCTTCTCCCACCACTGCTTGGTTCCCGGGGCAGCTCCCTTGGCTCCCTGCAGCTTCATGAAGACAGAGGCAAGGATGAGGACCAGGATGGTGAAGAGCAGCGACACAGACAGGTACAAGTCCACAGCCACGTCCATCCCACACTGCTGCTGGAGCCTGCAGGTATTACAAGTCATTACCATAAAGTACAATGAAAACAGAACCTTAGCTCAAGCCCCCCGACCTGATAAACCCTAACACAGCAATTACCAGCTGTAAGTAAGGTACGACATACTGAAACTGTGAGATCAAGAGCAACAACTTTGAGAGACAAAAAATCAGCATTGTGATGATTGACTGTTAATCCAAAGCAATTAATGCTTTCCACAAATATGATTAGACACACTCCGGGTCATATCTGTCCTTATCTCAACCCTTCATGCCCCAGGCTGAGCACCAAAAAGCACTGTTGTGGTTTAAGGTCAGCCGTAAATCATGCATTCGCTCTCTCACTCCCCCCCGGCCTTTGCTTCCCCTGCTCCCAGAAGGATAGGGGGGAGAATCAAAAGAATGTTTAGTAACTAAGGTATAACATAAGTAACTAAGGTATAACACAAACCACTACTGCTACCACCAATAATAATAATGATAAGGGACATAACAAGGGAAGAGAATACAACTGCTCACCACCCGCCAACCGATAATACACAGCCCGACCCCAGTGAACTAGCCCTTCTGGGTAACTCTTAGTTTATATCCTGGGCATGACGTGCTGTGGTATGGAAGACGTCTTTGGCCAGTTTGGTTCAGGTGTCCTGTCTCTGCTTCCTCCCAGCTTCCCCTCCTCCCTGGCAGAGCATGAGACTCACAAAGTCTTTGGTCAGAGTAAACATTACTGAGCAACAACTAAAAAACTAAAAACATTGGTGTTATCAGCGCTGTTCCCAGGTTGAAAGTCAAAACCACAGCACTGCACCAGCTACTAAGAAGGAGAAAAATTATTGCTACTGCTGAACCCAGGACATGTGGGAACTGATGCAGTCTCTGGTTTTGTATTTGTAAATTAAGCACTTCATAGCAGTGAATGGTAGGCTGCATGAAAATCTTTTCTTCCATTTTTGTAGTCATCTTCTAAGCAGAACAGCATTTTGAGCTTTTATTATCATAGTGTTATTGCATAAAATGATGTTGTCTCCTGGTTATAATGAGTGTGCTTACACTTCTGTGCATCATATTGTATTGTACTAGCTTAAGCTTTTAAAATGCAAGTATTTTAAAGAAATGGCTGCTTTTGACAATTTCAGTCTTCTAGATCATTACCTAAACTGGCATTTCTTTGGAAGATTACTTGTGTGTATGTTTACTTGTTATTGCAGCAAGTTTCTGAAGTAAGTCAATATTACTACTTTATTTATACACTTAATTCTCTTATTATCTCTTTGATTTCAAAGACAGGTATATCAGTTCATCAGAGACATAAATAATTTGCTAAACAAAAAAGGTCAATACCTTTTTAACACATTTGCATAGTGAACAGGAAGGACAGCAAAGCAAACTGTGACATCTTTGAAGACAGCAAATTTCAGGTTTAGATAGATGAAAAAAAAATCATAGTTACTAGTACTAAGTGTAGTTTTCTGACTCAGATATGTGGTGTAATGACACAGAAAGAATCTATAGTGACTGTATTAAAAGAATAGTTGACCTGCATCAGCCAGTTACCTATTTTATATCTTTTTAATCCCAATTTATCACTTACAATTAAGAATTAATAGCTAGTCTTCTAAAATAGGATATATTCTTCATTGCTTGTATTTCTTACAAACAGATTTTCAGTAGCATATGAACATTACACCACATTCAGTTTACTTTTTTACTGGTGATTATTTGTTCAAGCAGAAAAATTCAGTCAGCCAGTGTCTTTATTTGAGGGTGAAAGTAAAAATGACAATGAAAGAAACCTCAGTGCAAGCAGTAATTGTGATAGAAGTACTGAATTTTAATTAACTGATAATTACTATTTAAAATGCTGGATAACGTCACTCAGACTCAGAATAAACTCCTTTGTACAAAAGATTTATGCAGTATTTCCTTTCCATTTTTTATACAAATTTCAAATTTTCTTTCATGTTACTGTTAATTCCACATGAAAAATAATTTAGAAATTCTCTTCCCTTCTTTTTTCTCATATGCATAGTATGTTTTAACATAATAATTGAATTAATTTCTTCCAGTTTAGGTTTGTAACCGCTTTGCATTTTGCCTTCCTCATTTAATCCACATGTTTCAACTTCAAAGGGAAAAATTTTTGGCTTTATTTTTTAAATTTTGAAATGTTTGTTTTCAAATATGCTTATATACCTGATTAAATAAAAGGCAGGATATTCAATGGGCTGTGCAGGGTCACATAACTGAGTGACTGGAAACACGAGATTTGTACTACACTGGAAATGACCGGAAAATTTTATGAAATTTGGACATGTCCTATCATTATTTATTTAATTGATACAGAGCTTGCACTTTTTTTTCCTCAGTGTTTCCTGTAGCTTTCTCTCTGTCCCCAAGCACCTATTATTTGATAACTTCTCATTTTATTTAGCTTCTTTTTTGTTTATTAATTTGGGGAAAATTGTCTTTGCAATTAGAAAAGATCTCCTAGGACAAAAGGCAGAGCCCTGCCAATACAGAACTGTATCCTCCCTTGTGTTTTACCCGTTTCATTTTAATTGTTTTGAGGAAGATCTAGCACATTGTGGGATAATCTCTAGAGAAAAAAGTGGAAATACCCTTTCTCATCTACAATAAGTCATTCTTCACATTCAGATTACATTATCCTTTTCTCAATTTTATCTCATCATTTCTAGATATATCCCATTTGTATTCTTAAATAATTACTCTTGCCCCTTGGTGTTTACCTTCTCATTGCTTTTGACAGATGTATCTCCTCCCTCTCCCCCCACTTAATTGTTGGTTAGTCAAGCTGTACATATTTAATCTTTTTAAGCTTTTCTTATGTGTCATCCCTTCCAAGCCATTAAGCCATTTTCCCCAGCTTTCCTCTGCGTTCCTTTCAGTCAAAGCACAAAAGGTGGAGCTGATAGTACTTGTCAAGTGTTTTGCAGTTCAAATTTGAACGGACAGTCTGATATTTGTTGACTTGCAAGGAAATGACAGCCCCATCCCTTGCTTCCGCTAAGTTCCAGTTTCTACACTCTGACAATGCTAAAATGTCCTCATAAGGATACTGATTTCGTGTCTGCTACTGTAAAATAGTCTAAGAACACCATGGATCTGGTTGATGCTTTATAAACTTAAATTTAGAATAGTTCAAACTTTAAAATGCACATGTTTGTGAGTCCTTTTTTTTGTTGTATAGATATCTGTTCATATGGAGAGGTTATCATCATGAGAGGACTAACAGGAATAAACATATTTTCATGTTGTAACTTGAGAACTTGCTATATGTGAAAAAACACTTGTGAGACTCAGTGCATGGAAGGTTATGAGGATAAAGTGTCCCAGAAGGCACTGTTAATCTCTGATCATGAGCTGCAAGAGGGATTCTGCCACACAGATTACAACCCAAAATGTGCAGTTTTTGAAAGGAAAAATTTCTGAAGCTATCAGAACTATCAGACTGGCTCCATTTGCCAACACCACAACCCTTCAGGATTTTGTCTGATTTTTTTTACAACTAAATGGTCTTCAATTATGAAGTCTGAATTAAGTTGGGAGGGTTTGTCCGAAACCCGATGGACCTTATCTGAAACCTTATCAGCAGGTGATATTTCAGCTGAGAAACAGATGAGCAGCTCTTGCTGTTTCTCTTATGTCACTGGCTTCTTATGCAATTTAAATAAATTGCTGAGAATGGCTCTCTAAATCAGGGATTTATATTGACCAGCTTTGAAGAAGCAACATGAAAAAGACCCAACCTGGGAAGAAGATGTGAGATGAATTTTCCTGCTAAATCAAATAGAACAGCAACCAAAAAAAAAAAGGGAAATGCATTTGGAATTCATATTATACACACAAACTATGGAGAGTATGCATTATATCCATTTCCACATGCTTATTGGCAAGTTTCAATTTCTAACAAGATCTTTCATTTTTATTGGAGAGCTTTGATGTCTGAGAGGGAAAAAATAAACCTATAACTGTACTGATCACTAGAAATTTAACACACTGAAATCTGTAGATATATCAATATTGGTTTAAATTAATATAAACAAACATATTTCAAAAATATATTAACATCTTTTAATCTGTTTCTACACAAACATCTTGTTGAAAGCTTTAGCCAAACGTCTGTTTGTAGGCACTGATACCCTATCATCATTACTGTTTAATGTTCAAAAAGATCATTAAAACTATGGTATTCACATTTAGGGCAAGTCTAAACATAAATATTTAGGTAGACTCTAAATACATAAATAAAAACAAGAAGAAAAAAATAGGAATAATCTATTCAAGAGATTAATGAAATCTTTATTAAAATAAGGTGCTCCTTTGAAAAAAAAAAAACCATGAATGATATGTCCTGGATGTACCTTCTCAGATATACTTGTTTGCCTATGGATTTTAGTTTCTGGATTATTTACTTCCAAATATTTTCTTTATTTCTGTTTAAAATATTGCTAGAACTCCAGTTAAATTTCCATTTGATTCTCTTTGCTCACTAACTCCTTAAGCTTTCTACTTCTGACAGATTACAAGGGTATTATTAAGTAATGCAAGTTCATGTCTTATTAGTAGACAATCCTGTTGACCTTCATTTCCCTGTGTCTCATCTTGCATCACATTTTAATGCAGGCAGGCTCATTTTTACTTTAGGCTTTTAGCTCTTCACTTATAAAACAAGCACAGAAAACTATGAGAGCTTTGGTGCTCTGAGGTCACCTTGGAACTGTGGCTTTCCAAGGCAGGTTAAAGGGTAATGATCATAATTGGTTTTATTCTTCTTTTATTTATATTTTCATGCTATTGTGTGGAAATGCATCTTTTCTTGCTGAAAAGGCTGTAAAGTGTAAAGACATTGGTACTTTGTGCTGTCATTGTCATTAACTCTGGTGAGTCAAGATGTGAGAATTATTTTTAAGTCTCACCATTCTTCAGAATTATAGCCTGGTCCATTCTGTGACTTTGATATTGAAGTCCCTCTATGGATCTAATATGGTCATACATATATTAACCTGCAATATTAATACTTGATGATAGTAGTTAGCTTGAATTTCTCATGTGTTTTTTCTCTTTCTCTGCACGGGTCACTTTGACCTGGCTTTAATATGCATGATTTGACTGACCCCTGACCAGTAATATGTATAAGCCCTGAAACAAATAAGGTCTGATAGCAATACTAATCACCCTCTAAATCTTTATAAATCAAGTTGCTATGAAGAGGGCATAGCCAATTTAATGCCAATAACTTTGTTTTCTAAGCAGAAGGGTATTAAGCAAGCTTTCGCAAAGTACATGTTGTACTGCCCTTTCATTTCAAGCCAGTGAAGGAAGCAAAGGCATCATCCATCATGAGGGTGAAAAGCTGCCAGGTATCTCAAAACCTCATCTTTCATCTCCTGTGTGGAAAACTGAAATTAACACTGCTGATATGAAGGTACAAAATCATATGAGTTCGAGATGTGGATCTTGATATAGACATTCACCTAAAAATATGAAAGAAGATAAAAGTGGAACTCTTCAGCTGGTAAATCTTACTAGTTCTGTATATATGGGAAGCTGCATCATAACTGTAAAGCATGAGGAAAAAGCAATCCCAGGTATTATATTGAAATCTCCCTTTTCAATACAGGAATGAGTTGCATTAGAATAGTTTTAATGGAGTTACCTATTTTACTTGTTTTGGAACCTTCTTTCAGCCAGACAGTCTAAACTAGACAAAGCATTTGCATTTCTGGATTAAAGAAAATTGCCTGTTGTATTTCTTAAAAGCAGTAAATAGCCATGAGCCATTACCAATTTTTTAGTCAATATCCACAAACTGATTTTCCCCATTTATTGTATATGGCACCTCTATTCAAAGCTACTTATACATGCACCTTACTTTTGTAAATATGTTTTAACACCTCATAGGAAAGTACAGGATTTCACAATAATCTTGTATTGGCTCTTAAATACTATCTATAAAATACCTTTGATTAAATGTAAGCTTTAAATACCTGAACAAATATAAAAATTAGTTTTCTATCTAACCTAATCTTGTTCCTGCAAAGAAAAGTTTTCCATCAAGTATTCCCCTTTCACTCTAGTTATCTGGCAATAGACATTCTGAAATACAGAGCTGCTGGCTGGGTGCAGGCTCTTACATGCTGTACGTATCATCCCCTGGGCTGCTGACAATCACTTGAGGATTGAGGCCCAGAAAACATCAAAAACTTGCTCCCAACCAAGTGCGCATTGTTTTCCGTGCACAGAAAAGAGACAGTAACTTGCTTTCCTTTGTTATGCATTTGAATAGTCACATCTGTATGATATGGAATTAGATTTTTCTAATAATATTGGAACTGATCAACTGTGTAACAAAAATTTCTTGTCAAGGATTGTGTTGTAAGCTTGGACAGGCTTTACAAAAAGTGAAGAAAGAGTGTTACAGTGAGGAATGATTTGAGGTGGTTTTAATATATCCAGCCTCTCCTTCAGACAGGAACTTTTAATGTGTTATATCAAGTAATTACTGAATTAATGAATTCTATTATATGGCAGACAAATTCATCATAAGTAAATTTCTCTGAGGTCTGACCTTTTTTGTAAAAGTTGGCTACTGATAGCATTGGGACACCTGATGTAAGAACAGGCTTAGAACTATGTGACACAGGCTTTCATTTCCTTGTTTACTGGAGATAGCAATGAATAAATATATTTTTTGTTAAATTTCTAAATATATCTTCCTATTTAAACAAAAAAAAAGAAATATATCAAGGAATATATATAGTTAAGTGATCCAAATACCAATCTCTTGGCTCTTTATTCTAGAGAAATTTGTGGTTTTTAGAGTTCAAATGTCTCTCACAAGCTTGAAATCTTCTGAACAATGTACCTTTATTATGCTTTTTATTGAATATCGCCAATATTAAATGAACTGTTGATTTTATTTTTTTATCCAGAACTGTGGACTACAGTGTTGAGTTTAACTCATAATTAGTAAACAAGAAATAGCATTTCTCCTTCAGTGAGGTGCTTTATTTTTACCAGTGTAAAATGGTAAAATGGAAGGTGATATTATTTTCTCTACTCCAGAAATTCTGGTTTGATTTTGTCTACAGAACAGCAGCTTGATGTCATATGTAATGATTTAATACATACTGTGCCAATGAATATCTGCAGGTTTAGGTATTGAAAGTGTGACTACAGCCTCTGTAGGTCAGAGAATTTGCAGATGGAGGCCCTGAAATGAAGACTTCAGAAAGGCAAGTAGGATCTTTTTGGTAATTAGCTTCTACTGATAAAGTTATAATACCTCCCTTGCCTACTGAACACTCTGGTCTACTGCCGGGTCTCTAAGCAGCTTTGCAGAAAGTATAAAGGCCACAAAAAGAGAGCACTTCTCTTAGCCAACCCATCATTAATAGAAATAGAAATCACAGTCCTTTGAAGGAAAGAAAGAGTATGCAGAAAGTTATTAAAGAAAAGAATATATTCAAGGAATATACTGTTGTTATTCCTAGAGATGACAACATGGTAACTTAGGTCCCAAGCATAATAGAAGGATCAGAGTAATAAGATTAGTTTATATATGTTTGATGATAACATGTGACCAAAGAGGAGAAATGGAGCAAGCAGTCTTATTGGGAGATCTTTTCAAACTGCACTCACACAGCACTCCCTTGCATCATACCTTGCAATGGGAAGAGGAACCCTGAAATGAGAGGTTCTCGCAGACTCCTGTGCATTATGCCTTTGTGCACAGTGCCTGCTGAACAGGGGATAATTTGTTGTGGCTTCTGCAATAGGTCTTTGTCTCTTGAGAGTTGATAAGAACAGTTATGTTCATGTAGCTCTTTGAATATTATTTGGCACATGGAACCAGGTGTTTTTAGCATGGGGTGACAAAAAGGTGGCCCTGGGGTAACATGAGTTTTAATGGCAGTCCTTATCTATACAGAAGGTTTATCTGCAAGGAGAAGTGGGATGCTGACTCCAGATGTACTTTAATTCATTATGAGAGCAGGGAAAATAAAAGAGGGGATACCAGGAACCCATGAAAGCAGGAGTGGGTGGGTTAATGTTAATATATTGTCTTCTGTATGTCTCATAGGTTAGAATTCAGACCAGTTATTGAGATGTTAATTGGTCCAGTATTGTACTGTAGAGCCCAGTAGTTATTCCAAAGGATGAAAGTCAACCTAGAAATCACCTTAGGGGCTGCAAATATAATTCTGAACCACGGGATAAGATGAAGTCAAAATCAACACCTTGTGAATCCAGCACTTCTATAGCTGGATTGTTGAGTGTTGCTCTTTGAATGATTTTTAATTCTCTTTCTCATTGTAACAAGGAAAAAATCAAACAAAATAATTAAAGTTTTATCTAGCCCTTATCTATTTTTCCCTAACTGAGCGCAGCTGCCTTTAACAAGTAAATAATCCTTCCTGCCTTGTAGCTGTTGTGAGTTGGTTCAGATTAATCATTTTAGGCAAAATTACTGCTTGATTGGCAAACTAACAGGCTTACATCTTCTTTTTTTAGGACATAAGTGCGTCCTTCATATATGAAACATAATTACATGATCATGTAAGAAGCTCCAGCAAAAATGTCAGCCCTAGAGTTAAGATTGACTGTTAAACAAAAACCAGACTTCCAATATTATAACCTCTGAGCAAAAATTAGCATGCCGGTTCCCTAGGCAATCAGAGCACACAGAAAGCACAGAGGATCAGGATTTCATCCTGACAGATGTATTATTGAGAAAATGGCCACTTTTGGCTTTGTGATTATTTGCTCAGATGTTTAATCTTCACATGATAGCAGAACTTGCAGAAACTGGTTGCAAGGCTGTTCATATGTGCCTGAAGCTGAGAGCACACATAAGGTTTGCACTTACTGAGCTAAGAAGCCGCCAGGTGAATCCATTGCCCTGACAATGAGGCAGCACTCAGAGACAGAAGGGAGTCAGGTTAAACACACTGAATTCCTCATGCCAAATGGGCCAGACCTAATCACAGAGACTGAGGGCATGTTTACACTACCGAGTGCAGCATGACACAGAAACTTTACAGTAACTAGCTCCAAGCCCAGAGCCTAGCTTATCCAGCTGTATTGCTTCTGGTTTGGGCACTAGATGAAGCACTGCTAGATCAATGAGGTGCTGCAGGACAGAAGAGCTTCCGGGAGAACCTGGGCTTGGAATAAACAGCAGCCTGCTAAGCAGAACCTCTTGAGGTGTGGCCCTTCTGAAGCCAAATCTGCCCCTTGCCCACTTTGCAAACCAGGTGTTGGAAGGAATGTTTAAAAATGCTTATCACATTTCCAGGATAACTGCCCAGGCTGTTCATGCTGTGATAGCATTTATCATGTGCCCCAATATAAGCATCTGAAAATGATGAAAGGACAAGCTTTGGTACTGGTTTGCAACCTGCAGGGTTGGTCAGCTCAAGCCAATGCAAGTACATGGAGCAGGACTTGTACCAAATATGGCTCAGTACTCCAATTGGATGTGCCTCTACTCTTTTTTCCAAATTGTCAGCAACTTTGGGGTTTTAATAAACCACTTAGAAGTTCAGATCAGTTCAAGGATAGGAATTAATTTTCATCTTTCCTTGAAATAGCCATGTCCTCAGAGACAAGTCTTCCCTTCTCAGCTGCCTACCATTCTGATATGGTCAATGGTTAGGATGGTTGGAATGTTTCCTTTATTTAACATTTCTTCTGTTTATTCACCTATTGTGACACTTGTAACATAAACACCATGATGGACTTGGCAGCTGAATGGTATTGCTGTAGCCCCAGCTCTCAATACAGACACACTGTGTGCTGTGTTGGTACTGTACTGCACAGCCTCAGCACCCGTAGAGGCAGCCTTGAATGCTGTGCAGTACTTTGAACAAAGAAGTTGGAAAAAATGTTAACATCCAAATGAAATTCTACCATTCGCAAAATAGGATTCTCTAGCTATTAGCATATAAGAATAATTTTGTCTTAACTAACTAATTTCATTCTCTTAAATGTCTAAAATGAATTTACCAAGTGAACATGCAAAGGATGGAAAGATAGAGTCTAGTGAATCTGCTTGGTCCTGCACATCAAACTAAAACACCATTTACAAAAATATGAGATGAAATAGGTCAGTCACATGCATAATAACTCTATAGTATAGAATGGTATCTATACAATGTGTGTTGTATGGTATGTTAATTGTTTGCTGTTACCATAGTTCATATTTAATTCAAGTCATATTATCTCTGGTCATTAAATAATAATATTCATAAACATCAATTAAATGGAAGTGTGTGGTTAATATTCAGCTTTTTAATTATGTATTTTGAGTTGGCCTCTAGTAACTGCATACTTAGAAAATACTATGGAATAAAACATGCATCTCAGAGAGATATGCAATGCTTCCACAAATTCTGTCAGAATGCTTTCAAGATTAGGAGACGAGCAGCACAAATCACAGCAATGAGATATGTTTGTAAACATGTAGAGCAATACATGCAATAAATACATAGACCATTTCTACATATACAATTTATTGTCAGGTGATTAAATGTCAGTGCAAATATTTCTCAAGATAACTCCTAAATATTTTAGCCTTTTTTTATGTTTTGGTATATGCCCAAGTAGATGTCTTGTGTAAAATGTTGGGTTTGATTCTTTATCACACACTGGCCTACTCACATTAATTTTGCTGCTGTTATTTCCGATTTACTTCAAAATTCCTGGGAGGGTATGATTCAGATCATTCGTATCTTGGAATAGTAGCACATCTCAAAGATATTTCTCATTCCAGAAATACCAGGATGAATAGCTTCTAGAAACAGATGATGTGGTAACGTGAAGTGAATAGTGACTGTATGTACTACCATTGTTTGGTACATTTTGATCTGTTTCATAAAATTCCTAGGAAATTTCTCAGTAACAGATTTTTATCTGTAGCCTGCATATGAAATTTGGACTCAGACAGAAGTACTGCAATCAAGTAGCTTGTGTTTCAATTCATTCACATTTCCAAATTCCAGAAAATTCTGTTCCTGCAAATTGTCCAGATGCCTCAGACACACAGGTTACCTTTCCTAGTGATTATGGTGCATCAATGCAAAGGATAGAAGGGCAAGAAATTCTGAACAGAAACGATTAACACAAAACTCCAACAAGGGCACAAATAATGAATTTTAAGAAAGATTACTTTCAGGAGAAATGTATGTGAAAATAATCATACACATACAGGAAATTATGTTTGGATCTTAGTATATTATGAATCCAACTGCTGATTGCAGGAAATTACATAGTGGAAACTCACCTGCTAGATGGAGAATAGCTGTCCTTGTGCATAAGGGCATATGCCAACAATCTGGGAGTCCAGCCAACATAACAGATCAGAAAAATGAGGTACCAGTTTTGCAGCACCCATAAGGCATCATGGCAGAATACCAGAATGGCAAAAAATTCCAATTTTGATCTGCATAATTGATTTCATGGGCTGTCTTTCCCCTCCTCCCCCCAGTTAGTGGAAATCATATATTTAAAAGAGCCATCTATCCACATTTTTTTTTATGAGAATGCAAGCTGGAATACTCTGAGCAAGTCCAATGTCTATTTTTTATCCAATTATGGTCCTAGAAATATGTAATTCTTTTTAATCCAGACATCTGATAGTGGTATTACAAAATCTTAAAAAAAAAAACCAACAAAAAAACCCAAACCAAACCAAACCTACTAGAATCAATCACATTTTAAGAAGGAATGAAATTTTGTTTTGCAGTCCAACTTTAGGGAAAACTTACCTTTTCTGTCTGCAGTCTTTTCTTCTCAACCACACCAACTGAGGTTCAGACTTAAGAGATTTCTTTAGCTCAATGAGAACTCTAATTAATAATGGCTGGAAATGTAGCCATTGCAACGCAAATATAGTACAATTATGTTTAATGCTTAGCTTAATTGTTATTCTGTTTTGGTAATCATTTATCTTTCCCCAAATTTAAAGCTTTGCAGAGTTAATGAATGGCTTTCATCTAAGTTCTGTAGTTTTCCATTACTATATATTGTTAATTAATTTCAGCAAACACTGGATGAGAGAATGTTACTATCTACATCTCAGAAAAAAGTCCTACCCTGTGAAAAGTTGCTATGTATGGAATCTAACTACTGCAATCTCACTGTTTTTTATGTGGGTGAAATACTAAATTATATGAAATAATATGAATCTGGAAAAAGCCTTGAGAGCATTCATTATTTTCAAATTAACAAATGAATGCACATCTCAGATCACACATTTTAATGAGAAAAAGTTAATTTTAAGTTTTTAGGGATACTGCAATGCCAGAATTTTCCTAAAAATCTTTGCTAGGCATTTCATTCTATTAAAAAGGCATTGAAAATTACTGCGACTGTTTTGCTTGTTTTCCTGTATATATGTATATATGTTTTCATACACACACATATACACACACATATGTTTTCAGATATATACACACACATAGAAAAACAAACAAAATATGTATATGTTCATATACATACAAAGACAGGTTTTCTTATACATACATGCAGGTTTTCTGTATATATTTTCATGATAAGACTTACTGATTCTGCACAGTTCTTTCTCTACAAACCTCCTTCCTGCTCTGCACTGCCCAAGGGTGAGGTGACTTCTCTGCCAGGCTTCAGTGGCCCTTCTGGCTGAGCATCTTCTTGTGCAGAAACAAAAGGCAGAAAACTCACTTTGTTGCAGTTGGTTACTTTTGTGGGCAATTTGTCTCATGCACTGTTTACATACTAACACACAGAAACAAGTATGTAGCAGAAATCATGGTCCTTACCATATCTGAATTTTAAGGGCAATGGTGTGTACCGAAACCGAAAGAAAAACCTGTGAACCACTTGCACATTTTCACTACTTCCACCAAAAAATCACTTTTTTTCTTTTTTCTTTTCTTTCTTTTCTTTTCATTCTTCTTTTCTTTTCTTTTTTTTCTGTTTTCCTTTTTGTTTTCTTTGTTTTCTTTATTCTTTTTTTTTTCTTTTCCTTTTTCCTTTTTTTTTTAAACTACCTGCTCTGTTGGCTTAAGGGAAATGTGACAATTACAGTCTTAAAGGTACAGCCTGTAGCATTTAAATTGTTATTTTAGTTATGTTCGCCTCCAGATATGGATATGTTCATAGTGTTCACCCACCCACACACCCACACAGATAACCTGGAAGTCTGGAGAACAAGGCAGTTTGGAAATCTATACATTTCAATCTAAACAGACTTAAGTGCTAAGACAAAGTGGGTCTTGCCGGTGTAACCTAGAAGAGTTTTTCCTACACATATTTACTTTCTCCATGGAGATGCATTTAAATTAATCTCTATTATAGTAGCAGTGGTCTAGTCATGACCATGCCATTGTTCAAGTTGCCCAAGAGCTTTCATTCATTGCTGTTTAGTCTGGGACAATTTCACCATTCAGACTGAAAAGCCTGTTTCTTCTCTACCTGGGGCTGAGTTTTATAGCAAGTTTGAGCAAAGCCAGTTGTGCCATTTGTGAGGGGAGAACAAATGAATACACAGCTCTTTTCATTGCAAAATTATTGCATCTGACCTTTTCTAATTTCTTTTTCTTTTTTTTGTCTTTTGATTGAACTGAAACACATTTTAGAAGTGATTTTCTTTTGCCAGCTGCTAATGTGCAGACACTGAATTGTATTCCTGAGAATGTTTTCTGCACTTTACAGTCCTTTTATAGTGCAACTCATGTATATTTAGAGGAAAAGAGCGGAGAGCGGATGGTCTTGTCAGTAAAGCAATAAAGCAAAACTTGGAATACTTGGATTTAGTTTCTAACTAGGTTGTGCATGCCTTGAATGGTCAGGATGCTTAGCGATCTTTCAAAAAACACTCGAAGGCTTTCTGATGAAACTCACTTGCTGTTTGGAAAACAAAAGTCACATTTTTCTTCTCTCAGCATAATGCCAAGGTATTTTTTGTACCTCCCCAGGAGGATGGGCATGTAATAGGTTATCATACATTCCATTGAAATTATTTTGAAAAACAGGTGATAATGCTTTCTTCCTTTCCTCTATCTTGCTCCTTTGTGAAGGAAGCTGTCTTCTGTTGAATTTACTTAGTACAACGAAACTGGGAGATGAATAGCTATCTGCTGAATAGTGATAATGGTACTAGGGAAAAATTCATAATTCCTATGCTATCCATTTTGCAGTATGAAGGAAATGGGTCACAAATGGTGAGTAAGTTACTCAAGGGCTTACAAAAGGTAAGTTACAGGAGGAATAGATGGTTAAGTATTTCCACAGACCTGTGAAACTTACTTAGAAATGAAATAAATATAAGTGACTGAATTCATTATGGAGTTGACTTAAATCATGGGCTTAAAGCTCCAATTAGGAAAACATGCTTAGGCCTCATCGCAGGCAGAACTACATTTAAGCGAGCTCTTAACTAGGGCTTCATCTTGCATCTAAAATTAAACCTGAATTAAAAGCTGCTTTTTCTATAAAATGCTAATTTCCAAAATGAAAACTTGCAATAATTTATGGGTATCTGAAAGCAGTTTAATATATGATACACAATTTTAACTTCAGTAGTTATTGCCAGACCCACTTCTGCGTGTATAGCCATGTGCAAAAGTACTTAAAAAATGCACACTGCTGAGAAAATGCAGTGTTATAGAGGCAAAATAAAACCTAAATGAGATTGTCCTAAGTTATTCACATCCTGTATACTGCAGAATATCAGGATAGAAAGTTACATTCTTACTATTAAAAAATAAAGTAGATTATTAACTATTGATTTTTGGGGTTTTTTTCTTCAGACCAGGAATACAAACCAAATTCTGATTAGGCCTGATTTTGCCTCATAGTTAATGAAAATGATACTATGAAGTCCGTAAGTATCAGAGCCTGCTGCTCCATATGCTTGTCTTTTGGAAAAGCATACATATGCATTCTTGCAGACTTTTTTCAGGGATTTCTGGAAAAGGTTTCAAGCATATAGATGGGCAACAGTTTCTAAGTAAGTGTTCACTGTCTTGGCTTTTAATTATTTCAGTGATTTAAAAGCCTCTGCCATCTTTGGATCAGTTGTCAATGAACCTGACATTTAGATAACATTTGGGGGGGAGGGGGATATAATACTTTTAGATGCTATGATTATGAAAATTCACAATATCAAAAATTTCTTACGTTCATCTTTGCAGAGTGTGCTTCAAACAGTTAATAATGTTGTGATGATTAAAAAAACCTGTAGAGATGTATGTATGCAGGCAACATAATTTTCTCATCCAGTTAAAGCAACCAGGTGTGGTGTTTCTCATGTGGTTATTTTCAGTTTTGCTTAAGGACTTGCTGTAAATAGTCTTCATCTTTTAAGCTTAGAAAGCAGTGAGTTAGCATGTAGTATCTTCTTACTTAAAAATGTATGACATGCTGCTTTTCCTTCTGGTTCAAGCAATCAGATGCAGGGAAAAAAAGTAGTAAGTGTTAGTGCCACAGTATTATATGTCATGGGTACTGTAAAAAGGCACTCAGGGAAGCAGGGATAGTACCTGCATTTCTTCAGGCATCCAGTTCATATGCAAAGGGGCTCAAAGGCATCTTTCTTTTATTCTGTGGGAGATGGGTCTGGAGAGAGGCAGCTGGGATCCTGGCATTGTGTAGCTTGTGTTCTTTGTAGGGTAAATGGACATTGTCATGTTGCAAGAATCCAGGCTGTTTGAACCATCTTTTTACAACAGTTTGTGCCAGCATATATTGCACACTTCTTTAGTCAGTTGATCTTTTAATAAATCACATCTGGTGCAGGGGAATCACTGTAAGTCCTGTTTAAACACAGGTTAGAGAAATCAGAATTCTGGCAGGTTTGTGATGGGGGCAGGACCCCCCCAGGTGGATTTAATTGAGAGGACTTGGATGGCTTTAATATTCATCCCAGGTCAGTTCACTGGGAAAATTATAACCATTGTGGAATGATTTTGTTGGGACAGTCACCTGTATTCCCTAATCTCCATGAACTCTCTACACGTCTCTCTGGCTACTGTTTCTCCCCAAAAAACTGCTTACTTACAGATAAATTTTCAAACTCTCTTCACTCTCCCAAATGACTCTCATCCAGCCCCTTTATCTCCTCCTGAACAAGAATAATAGGATACTATATAAAAGCAGTTTCTGGGATGTTCAGGGATACTTCTTGTCATTTATCTTTGTGACCACCCTGATTATAATGAAGCAAACAAGATTCAAATGTTTTAAAGTATATATTTCTTTTGCTATATTACATTCGCATATGCTGAAATTATACAGCCTTTATAAAAGTCCCAAATGAAGTGTACAATGTAGATTTAGTATAAACCAGGAACATTTCAAATGTGATTTCCATCACTGCATATAACCAGGCCTATATTTTTTCTCCTACAAATGGCTCCCAAGTCGGCAAAAAATACAAATGGATGCTTTAAAGAACATAATTGGTGACTGCTTTCAGTTTCGGTTGTTTCTAAGGAAGCTCTCCACCTTTAATTCATTCTTTATAGTAATGGGGTATTTCCTCACTGTGCCTTTGTAAGTTATGATACAGATCCAGCTGAGTCCTCGGAATTGAGTGTAAATTTAGTATTAAAGTTCCTTGGGAATGTAGAACTTAATGAATAGGAAATTTATAAAGGATTGTATTCTACTGAAGCACTATGCTTGCAAGCTCTTCACTCTGAATACCATCCCTTGTGCACAGCCTCTAAAAATCCTTTGGGGGTGATGAGTAATGCACCAGCGTGAACAGAAGCTGGATTTGGAGAGAAGACAGGATGTTTCTATCTCTTTGGAAAGAGACAATGTTCATTATACTAAGTGAACACCAAAGTAATCTATGGGGTGGAAATTGCAAGATAAAGCTGAGGGGTTTATTTTTAATCCTACATCCACATGTTTTAGACCTTTTAGGAAGTGCCTGCTAGTTTTACAGACTGTTGTATTTCAGATAAATATACAAACAGTAAATATTAAAAATCACTGTGGCTTTAGGTAATGTTTTTAATGTTCAGCTCCTTTTGACACATCTATCTGGAGCCATGGGAAAATTGCAAATTAAAAAGATCCACAAGATATGCACACCCCAGTGTCTGGGAGAGACTAGTCATTTGGGTGGGCCTTTTTTTTTGCATGCTCTGACCCAAATAGCTTATTTTTCCCCTTTGATTTAGAACACAGCAGAAGTTATTTGCTATTTGTAGATCAAGTTATTTGGGTCAAAGCACTGGAGTAGGCCTGAAGTATCTGAACAGCAAAGGTTTTTTTTCTATTCCATTTTTTTTGCTTTGCATCAGCTCTGTTCTACTTCACTGATGCTTCAGCTGGTGCCAGCTCCCTGATCCCAGCACAGCAAAACTCCATCTGGGTTGGAGTGCAGGTGAGATAAATAAGTCCTGCAGATATTTGTGGTGGGCACTTCTCTTTTCAAACAATAGTTGGTGAAGAACAGGAGCTGCAAGCGCTGCACATGATCTTTGATCAGCCACTTGATGCAACGTTTCTTAAGTGAAAACATAATACAAAAATTATGCTGGATGAGAATTCTGCCATTAGGCAATGACAAGTAGAGGGTAATGATCAAAAAGTACTATAGCTAGCAGAGAGCTGCAGGAATCATCACTTAGTCCAGTCGTCCTTAACATCTGTGGAAGAGCAGGAACAGCATATTACGATTTCAGAGTGGATAGTTAGCAGGGAAATGTTGAAAATACCCATACAGATAAAGAGAGAGGATTGAAGTGGATCTGGGAACAGATAAAAGCTGCTGCTTAGAAAATTGTCAGAAATGAGGACAATGTGGGGAAAAGTGATAATGTTATAGACTTCGAAAGAACAAAAGAGAAAAGATTATTAGATGGGCTTCTGTATGTCAATGTAATAGACAAAAATCAGTTTGGTTTTATATATGCAGAATTAATGAACTGGGAAAAAAAGAAATGATAGCAAGAAAGAACACAATATGCACACACCCTCCAAGTTCACTTTGTCTGGTGAGCCTGATGATAACTTTTTCTGTTAACTCTACAGGGAGTTAGCTGAAGAAAGGACACCAGGAGACAACCTCTGCTTTGGAGTTGATCCTCAAAGTAGGTGTGTGACAGAACATTGTGGTTTATTGCTGCAGCAAGGAGTGTCCTATAGTCCTCTGTCTCTGCTCTTCTTTTTCTTTATAGCCTTCATTATTGTCCCACAAGTAGCATCAGAACAGGAGCTTTAGATTTCCTGCTCATCCATCACTATTCACCTGGGGGAACTGAATCTGGGAATGTTTGGCAAATGTTGTTCATCTGTGATTTAAATACATGAAAAGTAGGTGTGAAGTGCTGCTCAGCTGCATGCCTGCTATGTTTTGGGTTTCTGTATTTAAGCTGAAGTCAGTACCCTTATCTATCCACTTCTTAATGAGATTACATGTACTAACACCAGTTGTGCATGAATTTTTACAGATCTCCATAGCAGCTGCATCCTGCAGGATATATGGGCTGTTTTAGCTTTGCTTTTGAAGAGGAAAAAAAAAGGGAAGGATAAAAAAAAATCGTTGTAATAAGATGTAACACTTCCATCAAAGTAAACTGTGGCCTTTTATCATCTTCTCTTATGTGCTGCTGTTCTTTACCAGTCCAATTAGTCCTAATAGTGCATGTGAGTGTTCCTCTCCTTAATTCACTGTGCTGGGACAGCAGCAGCAAAGTGAGTGAACAATTTAACCAGCTTTTGCCCAGCAGAACTCAAAATGCTCTTTTGTTGTTCCATCACCTTTTTTTCTTTCTTTTCTCCTTTTTCTTCTTTTTAATATCTTCTAACACCTGAAATAGGGGCAAGGTTTCTTGTTCTCTTGGTTACAGAGTGCCATGTTTAACAAGGAAAGCACAGTTGCAGTGTTTTGGCATTGGGCATGGAACAAGGCTTGGGTAGGAGCCGCACCTAAAATTAGTATCCTCAGAGAGTGCCTCAAGGTACCTTAGGTGCACTTAAGCTATGGAGCACAGTTGCTGAATGGTGTGAAGACTTCTGCTCATCGAAGATGTCATAGATTTAGAAAAAAGAATTTTCTGCTGGGAAGCAAAGTAAAAGTTTTACTTGCATAAAAGCCTAACGGGATATTTGACGGACTTTTCAGAAGATTTAAAGAACATTTATGCTATTGAGCTTCATAATTAAGGAAGGAAATTATGTGCATTTCAACTATAATTCTGCCACGTAATATTGTTCATTTTGCATAGTTATGAATATCTAGGGTGCTAAGATCAAAGATAAATATGCTAAAATTAATAGAAAACTCCCAACCTTATTGCTATCCATAGATTAAAAAATAGTAGAAGAAAAAGCCACACGAATTTAAATGGTTTTCTTACAGATCCTTGCACTGTGTCAAGAACATCCTAAATGAATCCTTACTATATATAAGAGGGTTTTGTGTCATCCAGTGAGTGATGAAATTACCTTCAATGGTATTTTTTTTTTACAGGCAGCTGTTTCACATGCATTTCCATTAGAAAGAACAAAGTGTTCAGGATTAAGATGAGAGTGCTCTTTAGTGGCCTCAATAGCTGGCTCATTCAACTCTTCAAACTGTCAATATGCCAGATAGTGCTATGTAGTGTTCCCATTAAACATTTTAATCAAGAAAAACTACTGTAATAACACCAAATTGGGCATATAATTAAAACAGCAAAATTTCATATTTTCTCTTTCATGTAACTGAACTAGTTCTCTAATAAATTTCATAAAGTTGACTCATAATTCTACTTTGGCATTCTGACAAAAGAACAGAATTCTTTGCAAGTGTTTGCTTAATTTCCATTTTTCAAACCTAATTTCAATTTTTATTGCTTCATTTTGAATATACTGATAAAAGTAATATTAAGTCTTGCGAAGCTTTGCCAAAGAAAATGAAAGAATTAAATTATGTATATTTAATTAGCTACAGTTCTTATTTAGGCACAACTTATTCTTTCTCTTTTAAGGTTGATTTTTTTATCAAGTAAACTCATAACTCATTACTCAACCCTGTGAGAAATATGAGGGGTGAGACAGATAAAGCACCACTTTCATATTTAAAACCTGTTCATTTAAACAAGTTGATATATATATATATATAATTTAAATAAAATTTAGAAAGCTATTTTATATTTAATATTTATTTAATATTTATCATTTTATATATTTTTTGTCCTTCTTGGATCTCCTTAAGATCTATATTTCAACTTGTACCACTCCAGTGCTGGCTTCGACATTGCTACCTCGAAGTAACAGGTTTCTGAAGAAACAAAATATAAAACATTGCAACATATGAAATAAAGTTTATAAAAGAAAAGTAGAGTTTAACTCCTGAATTCCTAATCATTCATTTCAGTTAAAAATAGATTTTTAGGTATGGCTGCTATTAAAACAAGCAGGTATTAATGTTGTTTGTTGGGGAAAGGGGTGTGTTTCTGTGTTTTCTGCCTCTATGTAGGCTTCAAAATATGTATGTACATAAGTAGTTTTCTTCATTATTTAAAAGTGGTTTTGATTTTATGGTCAAATGTTTTTTGGGAATTGAGATTATGTTCAGCACCTTTACAAAGTAGTCTGAAATGATCAAGCCACATTAAATTATTTCGTGGTCACATTACAGCATTAGCAGTGTGATAAGTCAATCAAATATGTGTGACAATACTAGTTCTCAGTTTAAAACTAAAATTAATTTCTCTCAAAAAGAAAAATATTTAGAATTTACAATTCAGCATTATACTTATTCAGAACTAAGGGAATGAATTTAACAAACCTTCATTCATAGGAACAATTAGAATTGAAGATGACAATCTCTAGAAGTTTAAATTGTATTGTCTCTTTTACAATAGCTTTCCCTTTACTGTGAAGGGAAGACTACAGAATATAAACTGCCCTCTTTTCCCCAGATTTGGGAAACTTAACTTACTTACTCCAGTGAGCACTCAAGAAAAAACAGTATTTTCCTACTCACAAGCAACATTTATAAAAGAAAAAAAAAGGCAGGGGTAAAAGCAAAACATGATTATAAAGCTGCTCACTTGGCAAAACAGAATAATCTATCAAAACTGAGAATGAGAATACTTTGAAACTATGACTTCTGCTATTTGGAATTGTAGAGTAGCTGATGAAGTAGTTAGTCAGTCCCTTCTCCTGGATAAGTTCCGACAACTTGCTGTAAAAAACCCAGCTGTCAGTCATTTAAACTCCAGCCACATAACCACTAAATAATGCATTTTCTATCATATAAATAAATTCCCCAAATCATGAGTAATATTTTAAGAGAGCTCAGAAGAATCCAACCACTAGAAAGACTAACCTGTTATCCTTGAAGTTATCTGTGATTTCCTCTTGCCACAGGCAAGCATTTTAACTAAAAACTAACCCCTAAGTAAAGACTTCTCTTTTTTCCCCTTTCTTTCCTTTTTTCTCTCTCTGCCTCCTTTATGGCTCCTTCATTTCACTGTAGAAGGCTGCAGTCAAGACAACACACACATCAATCAACTTGGACATGACATTTAGCTATTCCAGTATGAAGATTAGTGTCATGTTCATGCTCATATCAGACTCTAACAACTCAACTTATCCACAGAACTGATCTGTAATACACAAGTAGGTTAGGCATGACCCAGGCTGGTGCCAAAACATATCAGCAAAAAGGTGTTTCTTTAGTAGGACCCATAAACCCTGGGAGCTCTGGGTTGCTCTTATGACTTCTGTCAAATAAAAAAAGGAAAAGAAAAAGAAAAAAATACTATCTGTTAAGATTTGTCCATAGATTTTCACTTACAACAGTGAAAGTTCTGTAGTGTATGTGTAGTGCTGCACAGCTTCCCTGGTCAGGATTTCTTAAGCTTTTTAGTTTAAAACTCTAACAGTAAGCTCAGGAGCAAGGAAAAAGAGCTTCTGGGTACAAATGGCTACAGTGCCATACAATTCTGTGGTTTTCCCATTCAATTCTATTTTGGAGTACCACCGAGAGACTAGCCTGCTTTCTGTATTCTACTGCTGGAAATGTCTCTCATTATATATGCCAGATAAAGTGCATGCTGCCTTATAATACAATTTAATTTTACTTAGTACATGTTTAATAAGAGTGTCTCAACCCACTAATTAGAACAAGTAACCCAGAGGTCCATTATGAATTGCTAAAAGGACAGATATGGTATCCCTAGGAAAGAAATATGACTGCCTTTATTTATTATTAATCATTACTATAGTTAACCAATTAACAAAGCATTTTATCCTTTCAGGATTATAAGGATAGGCCATATTTCTATGTTAATTATTATCACTGAGTTATTAATGCTACATAATAAAAGAATTAAACATTTTGTGTTACTTTGCTCTAAGCAAACAATAGCCCTTAGGGTTTGGAACTGTCAGCCCCCTTAATAATTTATTTAAATAGTAAAATAATTAATTTTCTAAACAATATAACCATCTTTACACTACAAGTAAGTGGGTAAACATTCTGCATTTAGGCAGGAGCACCTCGGTCTTCACAGCAAGGACTTTTGCTTTGCCTGCTTCTATGACTCAGTATGTTACTCAAGCTCAGAATGCATGGAATAAACTTCATGTCTACTTGCTGGAGCCCTACTGTCAAGTCTTAGTTTTGCATGAAGAGATTAATCAAAACATTTCATGCGTATCTCTAAAAGAACCACTATCCTGGCTAGGGAAGTAGGATGTGTCCTATTTTCATCTCTGTGTAGAGCAGTTCTCTCTCTTGAGAACAAATACTTTAGTTCTTGTTTCCCTGATTACCATGTCAAGGTTTTCAGTGGAGCAAGAACAGGATTTGTGGCTCTTCGTCTTCAGGGGGGGTACCCATAGCCCTTGGCTAAGGAATTGCTCTCAAGTTGAGTCTTTTTTTGGTGCACTGAATATTTAATTAGTTATTGCAAAGTGGGGCAGCTTTCAGGCTGAAATGGGAGGAGGAGAACATTTTCCTCCCTCATGAATATCTTATGGGATATTCTCCTGGAAGGTAAGAAGAATTCAGATCTTCTCAAGCAGCAAAGAGAGCGAACCCAGGTCTCTTACAGTCAAGCTCAGGGCATAGGTGTGGAATTAAATTAACCAGAAAGCTGCCTAGTTCTAAATGGGTCAGACTATGTGTGAGTAAAAATAGCCCAGGTAAGTTAAGTCACCTTGCTTTTGCTGCAGTGGGCAGTTGCCCAGTGAATCCTCACTAATTCCCATCTGCCTCTGATGGGATCCATATCTGAGGTACAGTTTTCCACCATACAATTTCTAATGGTTTCCTTAACCATGTGCACTGAATTTTCCTGAGTCCTACTGTAATTTTACTATTAGAGATTTAATTGTCCTTCTGCAATGTGCGAGAAACACCCAAACCAAAGCAAGGATGCAGACTTGACTAGGTAGCTACATAACAGAAAGAAATTGTTTTCTATTTAACATATTTGAACCTTTACTGGAGCAAATACCACCAGGTATCATGGCCCCAAGGAAAACCAAAGGGAGTACCCTAGATGCCTGGCTTTTTCAATAGTATCCTAGCCTGACAGACATCGTTGAAAGGGAAGTTTAGGGAGTGAGTGAATTCTCTTAAAAAAGTATGCTTGACTGGATATAAGCACTGTGAGAACCCTAAGTTTACACATAGTATCAGGTTTAGCTTCAGCATTAGTTTCTTATTTTTATGTGTGTGTGAATTATCTGTATTTTTAATCAAAATGGCATAGTATTAAGCTAAAATATTGTAATGGATCTGTGTCTAAAATGCATACACAACCAAGATTTGTTGAAAATAGAAAGCACAAAGTGTTTCTCAGTAACTTTCCACTGTCTTCTAACCTAGATATTACCTTTTACTTCTGAAAATCATCAGACCTTGATAGATAGCTTGGGTGTTCCATCACTTTTCTTTGTTAAATATTTAAACACTCAGCGGGTTTCCTCTTTTCGTGTTCACATACCAAGTGAAAGATACAACAGAAATAATGACAAACTTTTGTTAAATGAAAATTATGTCAGTTTGAGGCTTATTTTCCCATTGTGACTATGTTTATCATTCAGTTAGCAAATACATTTTGGGAATCCATTTACAATAAGATCTCCAAATGGAAGATTTATCTGAGAAAATATTCTAGCAGCTCTAAATTATGGTAGCTGTTAATGATGTAAATATTTTGTAAATCAATAATGAATGCTTACTTTATGATAACTGAGAATTCACCAGCTTTCATTAAAACCACTTTTCCTTGTGAATACCCTGCACAATTTGCAGTTTTTGTTGCTTTCCAAACTAAACTTAAGCCATGATGCAAAGCCTTTTTTGTCAATATATTTGCATTTTAAAGAGCATCTATATTACATTTTTACTACAAAGACAGTAGAAAATATGTGGGTAAGAAAGAAAAATGGAGGCAATGAGGTTGATTTCACTTTAGCACTTTCATTCCTTCTATCTTCTTGATAGACAAATCTGACAAATCCAAATTTGATTCTGGACTGTGCATATATAGCATATATCAAAAGTGCTAGTAAATTTACAGAAAGAAAAATCAAGACAATAATTCAATGCAAAAAAAGCTCATTCTTAACTGATAGATTAGTTAAGATTTCACAGGTAACTGTACATTACAAGAGCAACACAGAAGATGCTGTTACTAATCACAGGAAAATGTTAATCTTGAAAGAAAATAAATATTTATTTGTTGAAGAATATTGACTTTATAATATACTTTCTTCCCCAAAGGTCAGAAATATATGAAGCATGGATTTTTGCTACACTCCCAGGACAAAGGCGACAAAAACAACATAACATTTTGAATAGATCTTAGGAAGTCTACTCTTCTGCCAAAAAGTAGGATCAGCCATACCTGTCTATGTGTGGACAGATGGTTGCTATATATGTTCTTTAAAACAACTCATGACTGATGGAAATTCCACAGCCTCCTTGAGTAATTCACTTCAGATCATAGCTATCTGAAGTGTAAAATGATTTGTTTATCTTAATATCTAATACAGGGTAGGTAGCTATTAACACCAGTTTTATACACGAAAAAAAGAAAAATCTTTAAAAAGTCCTTAAAATTTAACATTAAATATATCTTATTTTTCTCTTCCTTTTGTTAGAAGAAGAAAGGTTTGAAGAGATTGACTGATACAACCGAGGTCAACACTGCAAGTCCATTTCAAGCTTGTTTCAAGGTAGTTTAATACAAAAGTCTTTTCCAAACTCCTCTCACTTTTCCAGTCATATAAAATTCTCCAGCACAACGATAAGCTATCTTTCTACACACTTCATGTAATCAATCTGTGTTGTTAATAGCTCACCAGTGAGTTACGTCTGCGTCATCAACCCTTTTGATGGACAGCTTTTTATCAGCAAGTTGCAGAAGCTATAATAACAAATTCCAAACTTTCTCTTTTATAGAACAAAAATGATTTTACACAGCCACAGCTAGAACTGTGTTTAAAATTCACAGGTATATATATTTCCTTTGAACAAAACCCACTTAAACTAATACATTTGCTAAAATCTGGTATTTTTATTCCTATTGAAGAAAGTGAGAATTTTTTTTAATCTCCTAGTGAATCCTCCCTGTCTCCATCTCTTGCTCTCTCCATCAGTATCTATCTCCTCAGTATCCCCAGGAATCTGGATCAAAACTCTAAGGATTGTTGAATGCAGTAGAATGTGTCTTCTCAGCAGTGTAATGAATCAACAGATTTGCTAAATGTCACACCAGCCTCATACCTGAAAACAGAAAAGACTCTGAACATAACAAGAAATAAAATAAATCCTTATTTTCTGTCTCATTAATTTTAACAGAAAACAGCTCTGAAGAGCTCAGCAGCTAATGGCATTACCTGTAGGTGTGAGTAGTGCTACTTTTTAGAGATTTTATTTTTTTCATGTATGAAACTAGTGTTAATAGCTACCTACCCTGCATTAGATATTAAGATACACAAATCTTTTCTACAGTTCAGCTTTGGCATTGAATCTTATTCTTCAGCTGCATACAAACCCACTGCTCTACCAAGCCAAACTCCCAATTATGGCAAAATTCTCCATTATGAGCATTGATCAGAGTTCTTATCCAGGGGAGATTAAGTTACAAAGATCCTAATTCTGTTAGCTATCCAGTGGTACCTTCATCCATAACAGTTTCTATCCATCTTCAATTAAAGCATGTTTTTGAGAAACTTACAAGTTTTGCTGAGAAATGAGAAAGGATGGGGGAAATAAAGCTATGGTCTTGTTACTGCTTGGGTATCTTTTCATCTGAAAGACATCTGGGAGAAGAAAAACTAAGCAAAACCTGATCCTTGCTGTGAGACAGTGGAGGAAGATCAGACTTCTGGCAGGTAAGAAATCTGTTCAGATTTGCGAAGCTCATAAGCAGAGGACAGATGTAGGGACTAACAGCTCTTTTTGAACTGACTGTAACCTGTAAAAATAGTCCAGTTTGAGTTTGCATCAATCATAGTTCTGGTTTATCCATGAGGTTTATTTTTAGTGTGGTGCCCCATGCTTTTGCTGATTTTCATCAGGTAGCTTGCAGGCTATTATCACCTGTTGTGTCTATGCCTGAGGCTTTTTCACCCCTTCCCTACCTCCAGATGCTTCAAATGGTGCAGCAAAGTGTGATGGTAATGAGGCCTCTGGAAGAGCCATGGGGATAGCACCTCAGAGGTCTAGTTGTTTCTATGGCTGTGGCAGCTGGCTGGGAGCAGAGTAGCTAGGTGTGTGTAGGAAGGAAATGGAGCAGCAAAGTGGAATTACCTAACGCTAGAGCGCTGGAGCCTGCATTAGTGTCACTCTGCTACTTCTGTCAGCAAAGGTCAGAGGGGGACTTTGTGCGTCTGAGCGCAGGCTCTGCATACTGGCCAGCACCGACCTGCGCTGCACACCTCCACCTCCAAATGGGAACAATCTCAGATGCTGCACTTACTCCACTTTTCATATCCCAGTATCACCCCTATGCAAGGTATCTGAAGAAAGTGTTAATACGAGATGGACAATACACTGGTTTATATTCTCTTTTTCTTTAGCTAAGGAAAATAAGAACGATGAATTTTTTTTGGTATGATTACGCCAGGAATGCTAAAAACTTTTTTGGCATATAAACTACCTTTGGCTCTAGGTATTCCATAGTAATTAGTTATTTGCTCATACTTCAAAGATGTTGCAGTTAAAATAATGTTATTTACTACATGTGCAATAAATGTTAGTCAGAGATATGACAAGTAATTTAGTGAACAGTTTGGTAGAACCTTTGCTTCACTGTGGATTTACTTATTATCTGAAAGCTTAAATAAACACTTGATCATACCCACTTGCAGACTGCTCATCTTGAAGTTGATAAATGCAGTATTATACCAAATAAACATCAGATAAGCCATATCTGAAATATCAAATTCACAGAATGTACATGACTTACATGACCTCCAAGTGGACTGTTATGGTAAAAATGCTTTAAAAATTCTTAGCATAGATGGTGTTTTTATAATGAAGATTAAAATCTACTTCCAAGCAATGAATCTGCAATGCAAGTATATGAGTTCCCTGCAGGACTGATGTCTTTAAGGACTAAGTGTTGATTTGCTGTAATTCTTGTCTTTCACTGAAGTTTGAAGGGGTGAGGAGGTTTCCTCATTGCTAGTTATCAGATGTGTGTTGAAAGAGATCCCTTCATGTGCTATAACCTCTTCTGTAACATATTTTTGGTGCTCCAGGTAGTTCAATTAAACTAAGAACTGTGATGCAAATGCAAGACGAACTTTGCAATATCACTTAAGAAGGCTCTTTGGTCACAGTAGGGTTGTGGACATTTCAGAGGAGATCATAAAGAGCTGGAAAACCAGTAATTCTTTACTGATCATTATTTAATTGATTGAGTTATAAAAAGGGAAGAATTAATAAAGGAATTAAAAGAAAGGCATTGAAATTGAGTTGTGCTGTAAGATGAAAAGCAGCGGTAATTATTACTAAATTATTTCCTCTAGTGAGAAAACAGCTGACATTTAATGAATGGCAGCAGCTCAGCTCCTTCACAGCAGAAAAAGGAATAGGGAACTACTTCCATTTTTGCCTATAGTAGATTATAAATGCTTAAGGAGAAGAGAAAGTATATTAAGCAGTGACTGAATACTGAAACTTACTGTGCCTTTGTTTGCTCTGGTTTGCTTTATCCTTAATACAAAATAAGATAAACAGTTTTACCTTTAGTATTGAGAAATACACAACCAAAAGTTTCCAACTTTCTGTAGAACTCGGCCTCTTTAGTGGCAATATCATGATGAAAAAATCTTTGGGTTTTACTGAAATTATGTTATTGTTTTTATGTACTCTGTTATATGCTGTATGAGAAACATCTCGTTCTGAATGTTACTCTTAATAACCATTTCCAAAAGGTTTTTCTTGGTTTGTCGTGTTTAATAATGAAAGTTTTGATTGATTTTGCTGCAGTTTATTTTCAGAAAGCCTTTCAAATGCACTGCTTGTCTGCATGCTGAAGTGAAAATGTAAGCAATACCAGTGACAAGCATATTTTGCTTTTTTGCAGATTTCAAACACTTTCTAAGGTCATGTGGGTATTGCTGGCCAAGCATCAGTAGTTTATTCATCGCTTGATTACAAGTGGAATTGTAAATGGAATGAAATAAGATGGATATGGAGGATTACCAACTGTTGTTGGCATACTACTGCATGCTTAAAGATGTCTTCATTCATTAGCAGACTGTTTTAGCCTGCCAAGGTTGGAAATGAAATGCAAGTCACAGCTTGTACATTTATCACTGTAAGGAAAGCATCCTGCCAGTACTAGTTAGGCAAAGTGTACTCTTAGCCATTAGTAGTCCAGTCTGATTATTGGGCTCAATCTGTTTCTAATGGCAACCTTTGCAGTGACAGCATTGTTTCCATCTGTGCTCACATGAGAGATTTTAAATCATGGTGTTTAAAGTAAGTTCTCAAATAACCTTACGGACACAATTATTTACTTTCTTAGGGATTGTTCCAGCTGGTGTACAGCAAAATGGTGTACCTGCAATAAGCAAACTGGCCCCCACCTTCTGCTTAGCAAGCCAAATATTGTTAGCCAGTACTTCCAGTTACAACAGGTACAACAGGTACTGTGACTTGGTATCTTTGTTCTTTTAAACTACCTGCTATCCTCCTACTAAGCACTACAGTGAATGACTGTGTCCCTTCTCCTTCTGAGAGAAAGCTGGCAAGTGCTTTAAGTGCTTCTTAACAAATCTGAAGTGAAACTGGGGGAGTGAATACATACGGCAGGAGAAAACTGAGAAAGGGTAGGTGAAGGGAGGGAAAGAAGGAGGAAGGGAAGAAAGGGCAGGGGGGAAAATAAGGAAGATGCAGGGGACAGTGGTGGGAGTGTGCTGGTTGGTCATGGAAAAATTATGGGACAATATACATAAAAAAAGCAGTTGCCTACAGCATGTTTTTACTGACTTTTGCTGCTATGATATGTCTTGTATAATAAATTTTGATCACATACATGTCATGCTGTACATTATTTCAGCATTGCTAAATCTGTTTATAAACTTTCTCTTTGTAGTACATGTAGATATTTTTCCTTTAGTAACTGTTTTAAGATCAAAATGCTGAATTACCAAGTGGGTGTATCTACCTAAGTATTTTCCTGTATTTTATATGTGTCTGATGAAGTAGAAATTCTGTCTTCTGAGAGGCCTATTTGTAGTTACCTTGGAAGTCAGGAATAGTAGGTAAACAATAAATTAAAGTATTATTTAAAGTATGGGCATAATAATGTAAGAGAAGAGGAAGGTGCCAGGTCTTTTTTAATTCATACCAAAATAAAATGTACTTACCTTTGGAACTGATGTGTTTTTAAAAAGCTCTGTTTTTCTCCTTTATCTTGAATATGCCATGGTAAATTTACAATTGTAATATATCCTCATCGACATTTTATTACACTGTAGAAGAAACAGCCAGTTTAAGACATTACTGACTCCTGACTGCCAGTACCTCTATGGTAATTTATTGCTCTTCCAACACAACTGGAAAAACAAATTTATATCTCATATGTGGCCAGTTTCTTAAAAGAAGGGCTGGCACTAACAACATGTGCCATGCTAAAATGGACTGGCTGACCTGGCAATGAAACAGGCAAGCTGGGATGGATGGGCTTTGTGGTGAAGTTCCAAGAGAAGTGAGATGTCAGGCTTCCCTGAGCATCTGACAGCAACTCAGGCAAAGGGAGCCCTAGTTGGTACCTCTGTCCCAGGAGAAAGGCCAATTTCTGTTCTTGAGTAGGATAATAGGAAATATTTTACTCTCCTCGTGAATATGTGAGGATGGTAGCAAGTGTCAAAGTGTCTCCATAACCAGAGACCATTTATGGAGACCGTTTCAATATTGGTTAGTATGAAGAAAGAAGAGTAAGTGACAACGTCTATGTGCAAGTTAAAATGAATGTTTATGTTGAAAGGCTAAAAAGCAAATCCTAGTACAGGACAAAGAGTGGTTTCCACAAGGCCAGAGTTAAAATGTAGCTGACTTATTGAAAGTCAAAGCAACAAGGAGACAGAGGGGAAGGCAAGACAGCTGGGGCACAAAGTCAAGAGAATAAAAATGGAACAAAAGAAAGGAAAATCAAGAACAACTATCAAGAGAAAAATATGTTTTCATAGATCTATAACAAGATGGTATCTGTAAAGTAAAATAGTACTATAAAAGTTGAAAGGACTGGATAACACATTATATGTTTCTGAACATTTTTGTTTCTCCATCTCTAGTAATACCTGACAAATTGTGTAAAAAAAAACAAAACAAAGCACCCACAAAACCAAACAATGACAAGAGCCTGTATAAAACAGTCTTAACTTCAGTCTCTTTTAAAGTCTGAATATATATCTCTATCCAAATTTCATAAATAACTAACAAACTGAAACACAGGCCAAAAGCCTTTGACATATAGGTTTAAAATATCCCATTGCCATGATCTAGGGTGAGGCATACCTTCCCAAGGGAGGGGGGTTGGAACGAAGATGATCTTAAGGTCCTTTCCAACCTCAACCATTCTATTATTCTGTGAGAACTGGGATCATTAAAAGAAAAAATGTTGAACTAAAGCTCGAATATCTCATTTATCCAAATTCTTCTAAGATTTGTCAGTTGCTACTGTGCACGTCGCTTTTCCATGATAGTAATTTAGCACAGGTTCCTCCCCCAAAACCAAAATTCAGCTTCTTTGACAGGAATTGAGAGAAAAATAAGCAGAAGAAAGTGAATGTAACTTCCAGGGTTTAAAAAATAGTAGAAGAAATTCACCTGAAACATGAACTCATTCTCTGGAGATGAGGGTAGGATATTAAGAGTATTATTATTTTTGAAGATACTAGAGACCAGTGGGATACTTGAGCAAATAAACATACTGTAATTCTTAATGAATTATAAAAAAGAAACCTCCCAAAACACTAAAAACCCAACACACACACACAGAAAAACCCTCCTAAATGACTATCAGCAAAAATTGAGTTACTACTATTTAATTTTAGCACAATTCTGTTGCAAGCAATCTTAATACTGAAAAAATGAATTGAAACCATGCTGTCTGGTTAGTGAGTAGTGTAATAATTAAGCTGCAATAAACAGGAAACTGGGTCAAGGAGCTCAGATGTATTAAAACAGGCCAACATTTAGAATACCTGAAATGAATGTTATATAGAAAATAATTAAGCAGTCATTTCTATGGAGATCTAATTGAGAGAGCAGCAATGTCTGGAGAAGTTATAAGAGGAAAATTTTGAGTGCTGAGGTGTCTATAGAGCAACTGATTAGACAAAATGTATTTCTGAAGAGAAAATAGATTCTTCCTTATTCTGTCCCAAAGTCATAACCATGTGCTGCAGTTTTAATGGAAGGACATCGAGGAGAGAGAGCTTGGAAGCAAGTTTCTGATTTGATTACAGTTAGTCACAAAGACACAGAATTAGCAACAGTTGTGAGAAAAAAGGCACAGACATGCCAAAACAAATAAAATGTTCCAGTTTGGAAGAGACTTTAAAGATCGTCCAATTCCAACTCCCATGCCATGGGCAAAGACACCTTCCACTAGAACAGACAATGCTAACAAAAAAAGTTGAGGGATGGGATGGAGCTGGCTATTCACCAAAGGTGATGATGTTCAGAATGTTCCTAGGAAGGTGGATGCTGGCCTGGAGGGACCATGTTAAAACATCCTGGTGTCACACTCACCCCAAACCATTTTGGTGTGTTTTAACAACACAAAATTGTGTGCGCACCCATTTTAAGGGCAATCCCACTGTCAAGTCTATGTAAAAGTGATCAATCCAAAGCAAAGCCATCCAAAGACTTAGGGGCAAAATTTGTGTCATGAGGATTAATTAATCTCACCTAAGTTTAGCTGTGCAGACATTATAGCAGTGCTTGTCATCCTCAAATTAATTTAGTCAATGAATACATTCTTTAGGGTGCAGATCATCTGACTGATTTTAGGTATCTATTTTAAGATGTGCTGAATCTTACCTTAAATATGCTTTTTTTTAAATTATTTCATGTACTCATATGGTGAGTTTGACAGCTGAAATGAAGTAACACCCGTGGCAATTCTCTCTGGTCAAATGAACATTGTTCTTTGTGCCTATATTATGTGCTCAGGTGAAAGTTTTAAAAGATTAATTAAATATTCTTCAGATTTTTTTTGGGGGGGGGATATAAAACTGTTACTAAAGACGCTGTTCTAAAGATTGTCAACTATCTATGGACCCAATCTACTTGTTCTAGGAGTTAATACTCTCTGCAGTACTCTGCTTCACACTCGCATCTCAAAGCAGATACAAAACATCTATGACTTATTTAAACAGTACTTGGAATTCAGTGAATATAAAAACTATTTTGTATTGTTAAAAGGCATTTTAGTTTTATGTTCCCTCCTCCTACAACAATTGGTTAACATTTTCCTCCTTATCAAACCCAGATTAAAAATTCAGTGTTCTCAATTAGTATAATAGCAGCTTTGACATTTATTGATAAATGTAGAAATCAAACAAATAAAAGAGCTAATAAGAAAGAAAAGACCCCAAAACCTGTCCTCACATCTCTCGTGTACTTATACTCACATCTCAAAAATGTTCAGAAATGAATGTAGAGAGGGTTAAAGTTGAAACATAAACTTAGCTGCATTTGAACTAATTTGAAGGCATGAAATAATCACTGTTTAAAATTATGCTATTAAAAAAATTAAATTAAGATTTGTGAGTCACTTCAGTTTTAATTTTATCCCTTCTGCTCTAGAAAATTACAAACTGCATATCAAGTGTCCAGTGGGGTTTGGGAGGCAATGACGAACATTCATTCCAAGATAGATCTTTTGGATTGAGAGAGTACAGACTCTATGAAAAAGGGGATTAAGACACTTCACTGAATTTCTTACATATTGCAGCCCTGTTGTAATTAACTTGTTTTTCTTCAGTGTTGATTGTCTTGAGGTTCATGGCTCCTTTTACAGTGTTTTGAGATGGAAATATTTTTCAGGAGCTTGATGTTGTGGGATTTAACATTTATGATATGTTGAGTAAAATATTTATTTTGAAAAACAAGCAGCAGCATGTTTCCAACTTCCTCATTTAATGTGTTTTCTAGTGTTAGCTATAGTAGAAAACCTAGAACTGTTAAGCCTCTCTGACATTACACAAATTGCTCAGCTGTGAGAGACAAATACGCAGCTATAGCTATTCCTGTCATCTTAGCAGTTACAGTATTTCTGTTGCTGTTATGGCACCCTCTCCCACAATCAGCTGAGCTCATGGGAAACTAAGGAAGAAACATATAAATGCTGGTTGGAAGGAGCTCCTGCCTGATCCTTGGACCAGGACTTATACCAGCAGTAGTTTTTTGAACACGTAGTAGATTATTTTTACCCCACAAATCTGAATTTCAGATGATACAGTATGTTCTGTGTATATACATGAATTTATAGTTACATTAGAATATAATGGAACTTAGTTAAACAATTTTTTTGCAGGAATGTGAAAATAATACTGTGGAAAAACCAAGAGCCATTTAAAACCAAGTTATAGAGTGTATATACTCTGTGGAAAACTGGAAGACTAGAAACAAGCAAGCATGAATTTATATATTTATACATATTTCAATAAAATTTTAAATTAATTTTCTTAAGGTAGATTATTATGGATTGTATAAACAAATCCAATTCAACTGATATTTGATCTTCAATATTAATTTATAGCTTCAGGTTCAAAAGATTACACCTATGATTTCAATTTTCTGATTAACTATTAAGACTCCATTCTAAATAGGCCCCTGTCTTCCAAGAACCCATATGAGCTCAAATATAAACTGTTACTCAGAGATGCTGCATTTACAATTAATTTATAACATATGGAATTAATCTTTGAACATGAAGAAGGAACTATAGATTCTGAATCATGGCATTTTTTTCCCCTCTAAAAATCAAGTACAAATGCAATCTGTGTTTCTTCACACTGTAGAAGAGGCAGCTGGCCTAGTACTGATCTTATTTATATTAGTAGTATTATGCCAGCATCAAAAAAGATACTCTTCTGTTACTGTGGAACCACTGTGAAGAAAATTAGGCCAATTTATGCATACGGACTGCAATGAAGAAACCATTTGGGAATACCACATCTAAATTTAATAAATCTATGCCACACATGGCTCTGCAATTTAGACTAATCTCACGGAAGTTTCACATCTAAATGACATCAGAATCTGACCTAGTAATTCTAGATTTGGAGCTTGTATATTTATAGATAATGATTGATATCTGTATGTAGAAAGGGAGTAAAATCAAGAATAGTATAAACTATAATATTTTCAGTGCCTTAGGATCATGAAGTGATAGGTGTGAGAAATTGCAACAAAATACTAGTCCAATGCTAGATGACCTTTTTATATATAATGATTTTGAGGCTCATGCCATCTTGGAGTTAAGCTCTGCATTAGAAGTCTGCATTAGAATTTCTAACCCAGACAATTTATTTAGCTTCTATTACAGTCAACAGAGGAAAATGACACTTGAAGAAAGCAGTTTTGTCTCACCCACATTGCAGCACAGAAAAATGTGGTCACAGCAGCAGTGAAGCAGAAGAGGAGGATACAATCCTAACAGGATAGTAAGATGACCACCCACAGGAAGAATGCACAGAAAATGGCTGCATTATGATAATGGTGGTGTATTGATTTTATAGCATCCTGCAAAAGAATCTTAGCAAGACTGTGAGGAGAAGGTTGTCATATGTGTTCCCTCTCCAACATCAACTTTAACATTAGATTTGAAAGGTAGCTTCACATGAAGTAATAAACATCTTTGTATAATTGTAAGCATAATGGAAATACAAAATGTGCTGCAAAATTAATGATGTAATGAAATCACTGAAGAAGCTCTCTTTTGTGGTGTGTTAGGACAACATAAGAGGTGCCAGTTGGCTTACATAGGCAAGGCGAAGCATGATTTAGACTGACTACTTCAGTTTATCAGTATTAATATATGAAGAGTACTGTTTGTTGTGGGCATTAGTTGTTGTCTCATTTCACCTAGCGTTCTGAATAATAAATGGCTATGCATGCTGCCTTCAATATAATTTGCCATATAAATTTTACATAATTTAGTTATTAAGATACTATGTGACAATATTTTTGTAACAGTATTTTCCCCATCATTCAACCTGAGTTATAGCTGAATGCTAAGGGCCAATTAGATGATTTTTGCCTCTGAGATCTGGTAATCATTTGTTGACAGATATTAAATGATTCATTTAAATACATTCAACTGTTTTCTCCCATGACAGAAATATTATTTTCCTTCTTTTTTTTTTGAATGAATCTAGTGGTTAATTAAAGCTCAAGAAGTTTAGAGAACCCAACATCTGAATTGCAGTACACTTCAAAACTATGAGCACTTAATTTATAGTGCACTTTTAAGATTAATTGCAAGCCCTACCATTAAAGCAGCATTATTCTCCACTAGGAGAACATTTTGCTCTCCGTCTGCTTTGTGCTGCAGCCACCTCTGCACAAAGGTCTACCAAGCAAGCACATTCATCAAAAGAAAGATGTTGCAAGACACTTACTATGGCAAAGGTATTTTATTGACAGCATCCAGTGCTGCGCGTTGTGTAGCATCTCTGTAAAAGCTCCTTAGGTTTGCTCCTTTCCCTGTGACCAGCAGCAGGGCATTCCTAAAATGGGAGCAGGGGTTGTAGCTGAAGAAAAAGAGTGGTGGTCTATGTCATCCCTTCCAGTTTCAGTACTACTAGTAGCTGATGTGACTACTAGAACCTCTTGGGCTCCTCCAACAAAATGTGAACAAGAAACAGAAGGGATGTGGGAGAAAGAAGTTCTCTGCAGTGCCTGGTTTATGGTCCATCATCCTCTGAACACCACTCAGTGCTCCTCTGCACCACTGACGCATTTAATGGTCTTTTACAAAGAAAAGAAACCCTAATGGTTTCCAATAGGAAAGCCTACCTATTGGCTTGCTACTCAGCAAAATCTGCTAGTCTGCTAGTGAGTTCTTATTTCATTTATATAAAAGGATAAAAAGAGTCATTTTAACAGAACCTCAACTGATTGCAAGTTTATGAACTGCATCCATTGTAATCCAAGGCAGTGATTTTACCTTGAAGTATTACACCCGGTTAGGTTTGGAAATAAACTGACAAGAAACGTGCATAAATCTGCTACAGCAGTTGCTTTGAAGTCTGTATTCCCTACAAACTCACAGGCTAATTAAGTTATTACCAAAGCATTACGGCAGCATAAGTGAAAATTATGTAGTGTTTGTAAACAATGCTGTTCTGATTGCTTTGAGTTTTGGGTAGGTTTTTTTTATGAACTATACTACTTCAAGAATCAAAACCAATACAGCCCAAATTAAAGGATCCAGAAGATTGCATCTTTTAGCTATAACTTTTTGTACTGTTGATAACCATTTTTATCAGCTATTTTTAAATTAAGATTAATGTAATGAAATACTTACGTATATGTGTATGACTTTCCTAATTTAAATCTAGTTTTCTATTTGCTGTATGTTGTTTTTGTCTTCCTCCTAGAAGAGACTTAGTAATACTTATGCATTATATTTATAATTATCTATAAAATATATATAAGTATATATTACACAATATATATTATATATAATTCTACATTATAATTACTTATGCTTAGTTTTAATGTGACATATTCACTTTTCAAACTTAGGTATGTGTATTACAGTGGTTTTAAAACAGTATTTTTCACTTCTTGCTATACATATGAGAATCTGTCTTTCACTGTCACCACCTGGTTTACTGCTTTTTCCTGATGTCAATCTAACTGCAGGGAAATTTTTCCTAGTTTTAAAAAACAAAGGAAAGAAAAAGAGCCAGCCCTTTCCTGCAAATATAAACACATCCTATTTTGTTTGTAATTTGCATTGCCACCCACAGAAGAGCAGGAGGTGAATTTAAGCCATCACCAGCTTTTTGCACATGTTTTTACTAGCGCATTTAACTTTCTCTGTTTAGCCACAGCTATTTAAGATGCCTCCCACATTCACCATAGAAGGCACACTGTTAACTAACTTCTTGTTTAAATAAAGGGCTATGCTGACAATTAAATGTAGGATCGTGCATGCTTCAGTGCCGTACCTTATTATAATCAACGTGAGTAGAGGCACAGTGCTGAAATTATGGGTTTTAGTCTGCATCTGCATGGCATTATTATGCTTATCAAGGTGAAAATGTCAATGCTGAAGAATGTAATTGTGTACCTTAAGCTGCAGCGATAGTTAAACTGAGCTCCTGCCTCCACTATTAATGCATCAGAGTGCTACTCATAAGAGGCACTGTAGCTCTTTATGTACGCAAAGGTTTCAATTCATGATTTTATTTCCTTCCTTTCTTTTTTTCTTCAGTCTTTCAGAGATAAGGATTTTCTGTTCGGGTATTAATTCAGTATAGATTTTCTGATGCATTTTTTTCTATTTAACAAAGTCAGGGACCAGAAAGGCTCATGTACGTTTGTATAGAGCTCCACTGCCCTCCAGGAGGTCAAGTGTGAAATGAGTTGAGAGACACATTGACAGTCCATGCGTGAGCTGAAACGACTCAAGCTAGTTATCAGCAATTTGGATCTGTGGCTGTAGTCTGGGTTCTCATTATATAAAATGAAATCAACTAATAAAATAGTTCAGTGAATTATCTGGATTTAGTATATTATCATTTTCATCTTTACATTGTCTCATGCAAATTCAAAATGTTTTATTTCTTGATTTTAATGTTTAGTCATCTTGAACATTTTGATTTGTTATTAATTTATAGTGCAAAACAAATGCAATTTTCTTACTGCAATATATTTTTTTGTTGGATTTCATATACATGCAGTACTTCTAAGTCACTCACCTTAAGTTATCTGTATGGATGGGGATCCCATTTCTCTTTACACACAGAGGGAGGGAATGGTTTCCTCTCCAGAGTCACTGTGACTCTCCTGAGCTACTTACACCATGCTGAATCCACAGCATTGCATCAACACATACACCAAAAATCAATCCCCATGACTGAGCACTACTATTTCTCAAATGATAATGTTGCAAATTCTGTAGGTCCTCCCTTTCCCCTCCCCCCCTTCACTGTTTCCCTATACAACAGATGCTAAGTCAATATAATATAAACAATCTCTTTTGAAATTGTTTCAATCTGTTTCAATAACTTGGGAAGAAAAAGAAAAAAAAATAAATTGCACAAGCTTCAGTATTACATGAATCATGATTTTAAACTGATTTACTTAGTTCTAAAATAGTATGTTGCTACTCTCAATCTGACTTTTGCCATGAAGAGCAATACAAAGGCCAGTCAAGTTGTCTAATGATTACATAGAATCATAGAATAGTTAGGGCTGGAAAGGACATACATGATTGAAGTTTGCTTTTCTACACCATTGTGTAAAAGGAAGACATTAATTAGAAAATATTTGCCTAGAAGCAGATTTAGTATTTATGAATTATTTGGTTATTTCCTTACAGGTAAAATTAATCTCAGCTATAAACAGAGAATGCGTCAGTTGTTTCTGTTTAAATATTTGGTAACCTAACCGAAAGACCTGACAACTTGTACTTTTGAGAAGCTTCAGTGAACTACCTGTGGCAGCTAAGAAGGACCACAGCTATGCATTAAGCACAGGCAAAGCTCAGAAAAATGAGCTTTTCTAGACTAACTCCTATATCATTTATTGAAGAAGTTACTGATACCACTCAAAATAATGAAGAAAAATAGTTTTGCCTTTGAAGCAACGAACCTCGGCATGCTTTTCTGTCACCAAGAACCAAATTTGTACTCACCCATATATGAATAGAGCATGCTGAAAGAATTAATGCACTGTCTGGTTCTACTTCATGGCTATCTCTGACTGTAGTTTTAGGTCACAGTGATTAGTGATGGACTCCCAGCCTCTGTGTAAGCCAGCATCTGAAGTCCATTGGTGGTTAAAGGGCAACTCAAGGAGTCTTTCATAGTCAACTACTGGGATCTAGACTAACACAAATTACAGGTGATGGCATGTTCCTGCTGCAGTGCTGCAGGTGAAGATAACTTAGAAAGCTAAGCAAGAGGATCAGATTTCTATTAAATGCTATAGCATCAAAAGTCATAAAATATATTCACTGCTTTTTAGGAGGAAAGGCATATTATGGGACTGGGAGGCTTGGAACAGTAATGGATCAATCTGAGAATCACAGTTTTCTTAATAATAAATATAAAAGTTAATACTAAATATAAAAGTTGCAGATGTCAAGTTTTTTTCTAATCTTGCTTGTACCGATATAAATCTTGAATAGCTCCATCAAACTGATAAAGTAAAACTAATATGAATCAGTATTTTAAAATGAGAGTCAGCCACTTTTTACATATTACTGTCAGAGCTGCATATCTCCACTGATTTTATTGGAGTTATATATCAAGATCAGACTTTTAAATCATTTTAAAAGCAAACCTCCTGTGTTGCAATGACAGCTAAGTCCTTTCTATTACATACATTGAAATATATGTGAGAGGCCATTATCAATTCTGCAGTTGTAAGGTGGAGCCTGCTTTTCTTTCTGCCTTACTCCCCATAATAACATGAATAATAACAATAATATTGGTAATATTTACAGGTTTTTCTTAATTATTTTCAGTTGCATATGTAACTCATCTCCTTCACTTCCACAAATGATACAGGAGTAAATCTAGAAGCACTCATCTTCCTGAGCTCTGCCTATGCTTAATAGGTAGCTTTGGTCCTCCTTTGCTGATGCAGTTAGTTCACTGAAGCTTCTCTATGCAGGTCAATATTCCTGTACAAGCAAATATTTTAACTCATTTCCAGGAGCAATAAGGCCTTTGAGAAACAGAATCACAGACTGGCTGAGCCAGGAAGGAACCTCTGGAGACCACCTAGTCCACCCCTTTCCTACTGAAGCATGCTGCCCATGTCCAGGTGGCTTTTGAACATCTCCAAGGATGGAGACACTGCCACCACTCCACACAACCTCTCCCTGCTCCCGTATCACAGAGGGAAGAAGCTTGATGTCATAGCTGGAGTATTTGTGCTCTACATACCTGTGAATCAGGTGGGAAGGAAAAGAGAGAGAGGAATAGGCTGTGACATGACATTGCTTTGAAGCTCCTATCACGTGCAAATAAGGCTTGTACTAAATAAGTCCCTGCTAGAGAGCTGTCTATTTTTATTTGTAGTGCTTAGCTTGCAACCAAAAATCTGGTTTGGTTCAATTCTTGCAACATTTTGAAAAGGATCAAAATGATGCTTTTGGTTCAATAAAAACAATGGTTTGTATGATTACCAATTCACTTTCATGTTTGGTTTGATTACAGAAGGCCACGATTTAAAAATATTGAGCTTAACTCTGCCAAAGGACCAGGCCTCATATTTTTTTATCTGAACCCAACACTTTCCTAGTGCACGTAACCCGTCTCTGCCCTTTCTGTTTCTCTTTCGATAACAAACTGCTGACAAGCCATGTTTGATTGTCTTGTGGAGGCGAGAAGATCAAATACGTACAGAGTATTAACAAAAAGGAAAGAATGTCCTTAGGGAAAAAAACATTGCAGAACATGCATTCACTTGTACTGCTAGAAAGAGTTGTCAGTCACTGCAGAACACCAGTTCAAAGGCCACCTGCCATGGGGAGGGAGCAGGACCCTGCACCCAGAGAGGGGTTCTTTGAGGAGACTTGCTCACCCGCTGCTCCCTACCACTGACATTATAAGCTACTCTGCACATCTTTATCACAAGCAGATGATGAAAAATCCTTCTCCAGCATATTACATTACCAAGAACCAAAGATCATTTTCTTCCCCAATAGCACTATCTGATTCTTAATTGTTTATTCTTTTTCCCATTATTTTGGATTGTAACCTCTTTTTTTCTCTAGTTAGTACTACTCTATGAATGAAGCAAACCAAGAAGAATTGCAGCTCTCTGGATTTAGGGACACCTGAGTGACAGTTGGGAAAGCAGGCAGGGTACTTTACTTACAAGTTTGGCATCAGCAATGATTTCCACCAACTCTTTTCAGGCCTGTGTGATGACAGCATATACAGGACCCACATCATGGCCACTTGGCATTGCCAGCGCTGTACTGGGCAGGCTGGTAGCACTGCTCAGTGTGTTTAAAGAGCCAGGGAACAAAAGCTGACTTCAAAGGCTGACATTCACCTTTAACAGTCTCTGACATGCTGAAACATGTTCTATGAAAGCCCACACTGAAGTTTAAGTAGCAATAATTTTGGCTTGGAATTTTGTTTTAAAATGACTTTGTACAGATTTTCTGCAAACATATTTGCATTTACTGTTCTACACAAATACATACAGAAAAATATTTCAAACAATTTTCTACAGCTGATCCTTGACTGGTGTTTGTGACTTTGGTGCCTCTCTTCAGTCTTGTCCATAGCAGGTTATATTACAAAAATATTAATTTGCTACTACCCTCAGAGCAGTTCCTTCCTATCCTCATATTCCAGCCAGAACTCAGAACACTGGACAGAAAAAATAAAGGAAACATTGTATTCATAAAATAGAAAGATAGAATGAAATGACAGAATGAAAGTGAGTTTTCTTAAAAGAACAAGAAAATGAGGTCAACAGTCTTGAATTATTCACAAAGAGTCAGAAAAACTTAGGTTCATTTAGCACAGTATATAAGTGGTCTATTGATTCTGATAAATCGATTGCTTTATATGTATATCAAATGATATCTTTGGAAAGCTTACAAAGAGAACTCTATAGCCTCAGAGACAAATGTTTACCTTAAACATGGAGACAAACACCTTTAGAAGTTAATATTCGCACCTTTCTGCCTATGCCAGCACCTCTTGAGTAGCAACTTTCTCATTTTCATCGTGAGTTAATACATATACATATTAAAAGTACACACACATACATTGAAACTTCACATGTTCAAGCTGAATAATGCAGGAATTTATTTTAATATGAACGAAACTGCGACTCATGCTTGACTTGAGCTTAATTTGAAACCAAAATTCTCTGGCACTATGAGAGGACTGTAACTTCCCAGCCACTGCCTTGACCCACTTGACAGGTGAATCAGGGACAGCTTTGTTTCTCCAAGGTTACCCAGTCCATGCTGTTTTATTTTGCTACGCAGGCTTGCAAAACCACCCTTTGAAGATGTGGAGTTGTCTTGCTCTCACTAGATCTTAAGCTTCCTTTAAACTGTGATGAAGTTTAGGTAAAAGAGTCCTAATCAGCAAAGAAATCCTTTAAGGCATTGATGTTCTCAGCTGTTAGATCACCTTGTAAAAGCAGCAATAAAGAATTAAAACTCTTGTCCAGTTGTGTATAAAACTTTGGCTATGCATGCAGGCCTCATATGTGACAATAAAAGGAATCAAATATTGGACTTGCATCTGTTCTTGTGTCAGACACTGTAAAACATTCCAGTACTAATATACTTCAGTTTACAACCTAATCCATTACTGATAGAGCAAAGCAAAGCTAGAACCCCTATTTTACTATGTGTAAGCTTCTCATTAGAATAGAATACTCCAGTCACAAATACTCAGAAATAAGTATTTGCCAGTTTGGATAAGATGATTGCCACTATAATTGGCAGAATTGATCTTGCTGAGTATTCATTTCACAGTTCAAAATTGGCCCTTCTCACACAGACAGACCCACTTCCTTTTCAGAGTTGTACTGATGAGCAGCTGATATAAAATACAATTTCACTCCAGGTTAATTTAAAATTTATTAGAAAAGAAGGTGAAGTTTTAGCTGGAAAAAAACCCAAACCAAAGCACATTACTTTTCAATCCTCTTTTCTGGAAGGATGCTTATTTGTCACATAGCTTCAATGAACATGACAATAGCATTTTATTGTCAACTTCTTAAGAGACTTCTTATTTTTTTACAACCCTCTAACACAGAAATCCCCAAGTTTGTTTAGCATACTTGGGAGCTGATCCAAGAGGAATTTTAAAATCATTTCACAAGACATGAATCTAACAGGTTCTGTAATTTCACAGCTCATTCAAGTTTGCTTTATCTTACACTTCCATTTGCACCTCTGTAAAGTAAAGCATTAAAACCTGAAGTGAATGCCAGCACTTTAGTTTTCATATGGACACTGCAATTTGCACAGACACAAAAGACAGATGCTTTAGTCTGGTCAGATGACTTATGAACTATCCTGCTTTTTCATCAAAACACCTGTCAAGTAATGACAGGGAAGTATGAGTGATGCTAAAACAGAGAATGCAGATTTGTTGCATTTACCAAGGGTTGTTCCAGATGTGCTGCAGCTACTCAGGTTTTTTATTTGTGAGAGATCAGTTGAACAAACCACAATTATGCTTTATGTAACTGTGAAGTAAAAACTTTGGAATCAACAATGACTTCAATTTAAACTACAGCACTGCTGACAGTTCAGCCTTTTGAAACTATTAATTTGGGAAAGTACTTCAATTTGGCCAACCTCTCCAGAGATTTGGTATTACACCAGGAGGACCTATACATGTAGAGCTGATGGAAGCACTTTAGTAAGCTTCCTTCAGCGATGATAGTATAAAGCAAGTCATGGTTCTAGTAAAAAGACAATTAGTCCACTTCCAAAGCCAAGAAACTGTGGAGTATGGAATCTATTTTACTGATGGAGCGCAAAGTTGCTTTGTAACCACGAAAGTCAAATATGGCCATCTATACCAGATCATTTAAAATGAAGGAAGTACATAACCAAATGCTATTTAAGACAAGCCCTTATTCAATTTAAGTGAAAGCTATAAACATATTTTTAAAATAATAGTATGATGAAATAATACTTTTCAATTTTTGGGGAGCTTCTAAACAATTTAGTGACTTGGCTTCATATTAAAAACTGTTTATATTCCACACCAAACTTCAAGAAGCAAGGTGCAAGGAGCAGCTTGCTCACCCTTCAGTTCTAGCTTTAACTAATCCATCCAACCACCCAGTGAAATAAAGCAAGAACACTTCCTAAGTCTATTACAACAGATGACAGATGTTTTACATGTACTGGCTCTCAGCTGAGTTGCTGTGACTGATGGTGTGAGGGTGGTTTCATAGCCATGCGCGAGAGGATGCATACATTATTGCACAAGAATCCTGAGCTCAGTTTTGTCACCTTCTGAATACTGCTGGCTATATTAAGAGTGTGTTTTGATATTTCATATGTGGGTACAAACTTATCGCTTCCTAACATGTCACCATTCCTAACGCTGAGGTTTTATCATCACCCTAAACTGATATAATAATAGGTGCCTGCTTAAGAGTCCTGCCTTCTCTCCCCTGTCATCAGGTACACATGGTCATCCCTATGTTTTGCAAGCACCAAAAGCCATGTTTCCTTATCTTAAGCTTGATCAGGAGCATCAGGAAAGATTAAAATCAGACCCAGGGTCTATCTCCCCATGTAATTCCACTAGAGTACTCTGCAGGTACAGAGAAGGATGAAAGCAGCAAGTGCCAACAGTAGAAGCAGTGGATGGGAATGTTCTGATGCATACTGCCCTGCATTTCCATGATCATCATCACACTGCAGCCCAGAAGGTAAAGCTACTAGCTCTACTATCTCTGAAATGATCTGCTTTTCACTGGCAAAGAAATAAAATGTTTTTAGTGCAAACAGCTTAGAATTTCACTTGGAAGTATAATTAACAAAGCAATTCAAAACAACTCATTTGTTTTTCTGTACTCACCACTCAGTAATTACAACTTTTAAAAAATTAATGGTTCCTTAATGTGAACTCCTGAGAGCAAAAGTAAAGGGGAACTAACATATGGAGCTGTCATCAGGCTCACTGATTTCCCAAGCATAACATAATAGTGTGGACTTGGATGACCAGGAAGGTGAGCTGCAAAGAAACCTACACATAAATGAGAACAAGCATAACATGCAGAACTACTGGAAAGGCCTTATAACACTGTACCATGAGAGAGATTTAATGGAGAAGGACTATTTTGCAGGTGTAAAAGATTTATGTGCTAAGCAGAAAATAACACTGAGGAAAGAAGGAAAAAGGAAAGAAGAAGGAATGTGTGATAATATGAAAGAAAGGAAGTGAAATGGCATAGTGAGAAGCAGGAAAAACAAAGTGATGGGTTGTAACTCTGTGGCATCATGTAAAGGAATAAATATGAAAATAAAAATAAATTTAAAAGCCTGAAATTCAAGCCAATCCATAAATTTACTTTTCATTTGAGAAGCTGTCCTGGTTTCAGCTGTAATAGTTCTTTTCTTCCTAGTAGTTGATGCAGTGCTGTGTTTCAGCTTTAGTCTGAGAAAAATGCTGATAACACACTGATGTTTTAGCTGTGGCTGAGTAGTGCTTACCCTGATCATGGACTTTTTCAGTCTCATGCACTGACAGTTAGGAGGGGCACGGGATGCCAGGAGGAAGCAGAGACATAACAGACCTGAACTAGCCGAAGAGGTATTCCATACCACAGTACATCATGCCCGGTATAAAAACTGGGGGCAGTCACCAACTGCTGCTCAGGCTGGGCTGGGTATCAGTCAGCAGATAGTGACCAATTTTATTGTGCATCACTTCTCTGTCTTTGAGTTTTTTTCCTCTCCCTTTCTTGATTTCCTCTTACTATTATCATCATTATTATTCTATTTTACTTTATTTCAGTTATTGAATTGTTCTTATCTCAGCCTGTGGGTTTTACCTTTTCCAAGTTCCACTCCCTATCCCACTGGATAGATATCCCACAAGGCTGTGAGGTCCTTGGTTACTGGATGAGTAAACCACAACAGTCCAGGCAGAAACCAGGAGAGATGCAAATGATTGCTTAAGCCTATTTTTCTAATAGATGTTGCTATGCAAAATCCAGTTGCTGTTGTAATTTTGTTGATTTCTTTTTTTTAAATTATTTTGGATTTCTATAATAGCATTTAAATATTTAAATATTTATGTGTATCTAAAAGCAGTTAAAGGAGATAACAACTAAAAACTTAAATTTCCTGACATTTTACAGCGCATGTAATGCAGAGGCTTCATAGAATGCAGATAAATTTCCTTGACCTATTGCTGAAATTTGAATAAACATATAATTATGGGCTTTAAAATTTATTTATAGTGGGACATTAGGACCTGATGTTGTAGGCGCAAAGTAGCATATTAGAAATTCTTTCAGCTTGCAGACAATTAGACCTATTGTGGGGTCACTGTGGGTTAACAATATATTTCAGAACTGAATGCGAGTTTTGTCACTGATTTAACAGTATCAGTAGAGTACATTTTGCTGTTTCATTTTATTTTAATCGCTCTTCTGAGCAGCATGTCTCAATCATGTTGCAAAACTAGCTGTGGAACAGTAAAGCTAAGAATCAAGTACACTTACAATGTGAGCTGGTGCTTCTGCACACAGAAGTACTTGATGACAGCAATCTGGTCGATGACTGAGGTTTCTCCACATCTTTTGCCTAATAAAAACACATGGGTGCATTCAGTGAAGTAAAGTAAACCAGAAAACATCAAATTCCTTCAGGCACAGGTACTAGCAGAAAGCCCATTCTGCACTTCTGCTTCCAGCCAAGGAATCAAATGCATCTGAGTCACTTCAAAAACTGATGTACAACGGCATCAATTTCCAAGTTACCCATGACTGTAAGCATATGCACACAGTGTTCTTTAAATAACTTTGAACTATCTATTAATTAGTAGAGATCTGCTATTTTATGAAACATTAAAAAAGATTGGTTAGTTTAGGAAAACTGTGGCATGGGGGTTGGAACTAGATGATCTCTAAGGTCCCTTCCAACCCAAACCATTTTATGATTCTCTAAGTTATAACTATGTAGTGGGCAAAGCTATTATAATTTTGTGGATCATGTTTTTCTAACACCTTACAACCACCTGAAATTGCAAAGAAAATAATAGGTAAGAACATATTCACACTGAAACTGTGAAATTATAATCAAATTTGAATTTTAAAAGCTATCTTGCTGCTTAATTTTAAATTTTCATGTTTCTGATGCTTAAATATATAATGGCATAACAGAATAAATATACAATAAAATACATGCTCTGTTTATAGAATTCATTCAAAATCTTGGGTCAGGATGAGAGGTATTGGGTAAACAAGGTAAAGGGTATTCCTTTACTACAGAACATGAGAGGTGACCTGCAGGGTTAGCCGACAGCATGGTAGAACAGCACTAATGCTTACTCACCAAGAGTTATTGCACACTTCAAAGTTCACATAGGGAACAGATACGGACTCACCAACATACTGCACTTCCTCACTAACTTCATTGTCACTTCAGAGATAAACCCTAAGGCTAAGCAGATTAATGCATCTCCACTATAGCCAAATTTCCTACTGAAGGTTTAGTGTCACAAAAGTATATGTTAACACATGGAGAAATAATTTGCTGAACTGAAATGTACTAGTAGGAGACTTCAGTGTGATTGTGTGTTTTGCTGAAACAGATGCTTTAATAGAAAAGACAGATAAAAATCTGATTGATTCATGAATCTAAGTGTACTGACAGCCTCAGGGTATGTTCTACTGGACTCATCTAGAAGATGGATGGGGCTGTACCCGCAGCCTCCTCTTCTGAAGAAAAGTGCTTTCCTGTGTGGACTCGTTGGCAGTCAGACTTTTATACTTGGAGTTGAAAGATGTTGGATTCTGGCATATATCTATTACTTGCTTACAATACATATATATATATATGACGGATTACAGCCTGCCTTGCCAAGCCCATGGCAAGTCTCTGCATCATCCCTTACCTATGGTTAAAACCATTAATATTGCTAATGTACTGTTCATTGCGAGGGTAGCCTGATCTCACCATTCCAATCACATAGTCCCCTTTGTCTAGTAAGGAATTTCTGCTTTGTTATTAAGTTATATTAAGTTATGATAGCAATGTTTCAAAATTAACATATGTCATAGTTTAAGCCTAGCCAGTAACTCAGAACCACGTAGCCGCTTGTTCACTCCTCCCCTTTCTCCTCCCCCCTCTTGAAGGGATGGGGAGGAGAATTGAAAGAATGTAACTCCCACGGGTTGAGATAAGAACAGTCCAGTAACTAAGGTATAACACAAATCACTGCTGCTACCACCAATAGCAATAATGATAAAGGAAATAACAAGGGGAGAGAATACAACTGCTCACCACCCAGCTCGACCTGAGCAGGGATCTAACCCTTCTGGGTAACTGCTGCCAGTTTATATACTCTTTGGTTAGTTTGGTTCAGGTGTCCTGTCTCTGCTTCCCCCCAGCTTCCCCTCCTCCCTGGAAGACCATGAGACTCAGAAAGCTTTGGTCAGACTAAACATTACTGAGCACCAGGTAAAAACATTGGTGTTATCAGCTCCGTTCCCAGGCCAAAAGTCAAAACCACAGCACTGCACCAGCTACTAAGGAGAAAAATGACTGCTGCTGCTGAACCCAGGACAACATAGGTGTATATATCTTTAGTATCAGATCTGGTATCTGATAAAGATTCAATACAAGCAGAGGGTAAATGTGATATTCAAAGCTGATAGCACAATTTCATTATTCTAACACATGAAGTGAAAATCCAGTTGAAATGAATGTGTGTGGCCTTAGAAGGGACTGAAAAGAAAGTGATTCTGGTCTGTCTGAACATATGTATTCAGGGTGGTGTAAATACCATGAAACAGCTTCCAGCTGCTGCTGCTGTTCACTGTCCAGGCTGTCTGGGTATCCTCCCATATCTGCTCTTCCTTCTTAAGTGTGTTGCTTAGGGCTTAAAGAATGTTTGTGATGTTAATCATTCTGCTTAGAGGGGTCCTGAAAATTTGTTCTAGAGCAGTTACCACTGTATAAAAGCAATTTATCTGCTACTCATCTCCACTGAAGGAAACAGTACCTGAAAACATTCTTTAGCTTTATGCACCAGTGCATGGCTAGGCCAGGACTGCCCCATAAGGCACTGACTCACACTAAAGACAGCTCATGGAAAACTTTTCACAGGCAACACAGTGAAAGGTGTTAGGATTTTGCAAAAGTGCTCAACATCATATTTAGATGCAAAGATGAAATCTTTTGTCAGTATAATACTGACTTCCAACATTCATAAAGAAGAGATATTTTTCAGCTCATAGTAGTAAACAGAAAATGCCAGCTGAGCACTGTGGATGGTTTTGAAGAGACTTGCAATTTTCTACAATATCAATATTTGCAGAATGGTTATTTTGAAAGGTTATTTTAGCTTAAGCTATTTTGTAGATTTCTTGCTTTGTTTACTACATATGTTGAGTCCCTTACTCTGACTGATTAGAGCTTTTTCAAGAGAATGACAAATTAATCATTTTGATTTGCAGAATGCATCCTTTCAAAATTAATGTTAGATTTACTTTTTCCTTTCTCTTCAAGAGGCCAGTAGATAAACTTCACCCTTTCTTCTGGACGCTAACAACAATTAATAGTGTCTGTGCAATCATTTACTGAGGCACAAGCAATAACTTGACCTCTCTTTTTTAAGAGCATGAGAAAACTGTGTTAACAAAGAAAATTTCAGAAGCCCCATATGCCTCTTTAAAGACCTTTGTTTGAAATGTGGACATTTGAAGAGTAACTTGTGTGTACTTTGAGATTTTTAACCATGGAGGTCAGCACAGGCTCTTGTGCAAAGCTCAATCTCCTTAATGACACTGTAAAATCAAAGGTAGGAACTGAAACAGAAACACAGCTTTAGAAATCTTCTGTGGTACCTTATCCATGGCCAAAGTTCTTTGGAAATTTAGCAATAGGTGGTCAGCAGAAATAATTGTAAAAACTTGTGAACAAGTGCTTCTTGAACAGTTTACATCATTTGCTATGGAATACTAGTGTTTCTACTGCACAGTTCATTTAAAAAATGGGGAATCTTGTGGAAAAAGGCCAAATTTTGTCCCAGTTCTGGGAAGGTGATAGTAGATATTCATATGGCAGAAACAATGACAGACGGTTTACTCAGAATATGAAATAAACAATTCCCTTTGGACTATTTTTTCATACTACTTAGCTTTGCTTTATATTTGAGAGATGAGACTTTTCCAAGTAAAAATTTTGTTGCTCACTTGTCCTTTGGGATGCTTTTAATGTTATTATCTATTTTAGAATAGGAACTTCTACTTTTTTTTGTTTGTTTGCAGCCTCTATGGAAGATCTTTAAAAGTCAGTACAGTGTCTGTTTCTCTATGCATACAAACAGGAATAACTATCTGGGGAACATAATCATGGCAAAAGGTCATGTTTGCCTTTTATTTGAAATACTTTTAGACTATCAAGTGGTTTACAAGTCACTCAAATCAATACTACAAGTCAAAGAAAACAGTTCATTTTATCAACATTAATATATTTTGAGTTTTCTTAGATGGAATGCTCTTTCCTTCAGGTTTTTAATTCAGATTTCATAAAATTGTTGATGTAATCTATTTGGCAATGGTATTTGAAGTTGCACTATACTGCAACATGTTGCAGGCACTTCTGATTTAAAAACCTTCAAAACCCACATGAGGACTCTTGCCCTCCTCTTTCCCTTTCTACCTTTAAAAGGCATCAGCATGAAAACTACGAATATAAACACTTCCATAAACATGTAACAATACTATAGAGTGCTGAGATATATATTTAGTCCATACGTACCGTGGATTGATCAGTTACGATTTTCTTGCTGCATGTTCCGCTGACAAAAGAGGGACTTTTGGGTGCACGTTGCAAGGCGAAAGTAAGTCCTCAAGTGCATCCACATTACCTAAACACAAATGGTTTCACATGAAAACAGAAATGGCTAGTGGAAAGAAGCATGTCTGAGATTCTGAGGTTCTGGAATAGGTGTTTTCAGAGTGTTTGACCATATAGTCTGTCTGAATTACATTAATTTAAACAATTTTAAACATTTGTTACTATCTGCAGCTTATTGTTTAGTTAAAAAAAAGGTTGCTTTCAGGTAGAGCAATTATACCAAAAATCTCCCTCCTAAAACAGAACCCCAAATCTATCTACTTATTTGAATTAAAACAAACCAGACACATGAAAAATAGCATATTTTCGAAAAGACTGACGAAGGATCATACTATACAAGACTATGAACATGGACAGGCTGACAATAATAAAGTATTAAAATAGCATTGCTTTTGGGGAATTCCACATACCTCCTTTCACTCTGACAATTGAACACTGTCAATTAAATAATGAAATGGAAGAGTAATGTCTTGAAACTGTAAAAACAGCAAGAGTCCAGAGCCACCAGCACTAATATGGGCTACCAGACTTTGTGAATAATGAAAAATTAACTGAGTAAATGCTAAGTGCAAGCTGAAAGATTAAGTGTTCAAGGCCAGGTTGGACAGTGCTTTGAGCAACTTAGCCTAGTAGAAGGTGAACCTCCCCATGGCAGCAGGATTGGAACTGGATGAGCTTTAAGGTCCCTTCCAACTCAAACCATTCTATGATGTTATAATGGAAAACTGGGTCCATGTCCTGGATGCTGTGCTTTAGCAGAGACTGGATTTCTGGAAATATGGTACTGTATACTGAGTTTTGATGTACCCTTAAAATTAACCTCTTCCATTACTCAAGGAACCAGAATCATTATTAAACTCAAATTCTTACACTATGCTTTCCCAGTCCTTTTATTAAAAACAACAACAAAAAAAACCCCAAACCCTGCAATGCTATGCTAAGAATTACATGTATTCAAATGAGAAATAACTTTGTTAGAAAAAAATGTAAATGCTCAGCCTGGGTGAACATTTTCTTAAATAGTCATTATCTCAAAATTAGTATGAAGGCTGAAAATCTAAAATAGCTTATTAATGGACTGAGACTCCTTAACAGTTTTCATAATGGGAGTCAGGTGTGTATAATCTTTTGAAAAACCTCACTAAGTAACTATCTGCGTCTTTAGGCACTTAAATGCCTTTAAAAACTTGTTCCCTATTGTATTATTGTCAATTAATTTCAATTAGGGTGCTAGTATTGGAAAATATTCTAATGTCTTCACAGATATAAGAACAGCAGTCATACAATAAGACTGCTCCAGAGGCATTCAAAGATACATGGGAATTTAACTTCTAGTGGATAAAGTCTAACTTTTAGTGAGAGAACCTGTAAACTGCAGGTTGCAAAGTTTGCATTTCACTTCCAAACAGCCAGTTAAGTTAAGGAAGCCCAGTTTCACAAAGGGAAAGTTGAGAATATGCCTGTGATGGTTGTTAGATTCTTTTTTTGGAAGTATAGAGGGGCACAGAGCAGGGAGCCTGGTGGTATTTGCCAGACATGCATTACAGTGCAAGAGGTGGGACCAAGCATTGAGAGGAAGGGAAGCAAAATATGGTTCCTCACCTTTACATAGCATAGCATTAACTCTGTGCCAGAATGGGATGGAATATTGTTACCTAGGCCAGTGCAGACTTTGGAGCTCAATGGATCATAATACCTGAGCAATAGCTTCATCCCAACAACACTATCAAAGGCATAGGCTCCCCTTCTGTACTTCAAGCAACATTTACAGCATCTCCATTTTTTTTGTTTTCCTGTTTTTCCTGGGGGAAAAAGAAAAAAATAAAATCACAATCTTAACTCCTATCTAGCATTTCATACTTAAGCATTTCAGACTTGCAAACAAAACGACTGAAAGCTGACAGTTGGAAATGTCATGTCTGCTGTCAACTGTTCATGAATAATTGACACTGAGATTACCGAGGGAAAGCTGCAATTATCCTGACTCATTAACATATGAACTAAGCCTGGTTTTGTTCTGTGGTTGTAGGATTTTCATTTAACTCCTTGATGTAGAAGGTAAAAAAATCCCACCAGGATGTTGCTATAAAAAGAATACATCTGAATGAATAAACAAAACCTCAGAACTATGAATATGTATCAGAATTTCAAGTACTGTTTAATTTAATCTTGTGTACACTCTTTTGCTACAGTATTATTTTACATGGAGTATGGCTACGATAAATTTTTTGTTATCCTAAGGCTTGGAGGATAGCTGTCCTTTGGAAACATGTGCACATGAAATAGAGGTATCAATGGGAGTATCTTCTTACCTATGGTCATATTTTTACACACAACACAAATGTAGATGTCTACTCAGAAAGCAGAAATAGCTGGTGATCAAGCAGAGCACAAATAGTAAAGAACCCAACAAAGCAAAGTTTCCAGGCTCACAACAGCATCAATAGAGGAAAAAGTGGGTTTTATAGGAATTTAATTAAAGAAAAAGTAAGTATGAACTTCATTTTAAGACTAAAGTGTAGCAAACCGACATTTGTCACTGAAACAAGTAAGCAAAGAAAGCTGTCAGGAATTCTACAACCTGGGAGAAACATGTAAAGAAACAAACCCACAGTATTTACAGAGATAGCATAAGTTACTAACTGCTCCTTTAGAGGCGATATTTGTGTTAAATGCTTCCTCTCAATCTGTACAATACGAGCCTCAAAAATTTTTAGCTGCTATACAAAGCTGTAGGTTATCCTTGAGGTTTAGGTTACAAACCAAATTAAAAGGTTTTTACCTGAAAAAATAAGCCCCTTGAATTGTAAGTTGAAACCATGAAGCTATTTGCCACAAGCCACATTTTAGATGCCCCCCTTTGCTGTTTCCCTTGCCTTTAGACACATACTATGAATTGGTAGCCATCATATCAATCTATAGAGCTGAATTATAACTTCTTTGGTATAATGAGCTTTCTTTGACAGCCGCATGCAGTCAAAGTCATTGTTCAGAAAGGATAACCAAGCTATTGCCTCTCTAGTGTAATTCACTTCATTAAAATGCAAGTAATTTCTTTAGACACACATTCACTGAACTCCAACCTTCATAAATCGTGTAACATTTCATTTCTTGTTCACAGCTCTGAAATCTTTAAATTGGGGCCTTTGATAACTTTCCTCATAACCTCAAAACACATAAATTTCCCACTTCAGTCATTTTTCCTCTTTTTTTTGTAAAAAGTTGCAGTAAAAGATGACAAACAGTTTTGAAGCTCTTGACTGTTTGGCCCTTGTAGCACACCTGTCAAAAGCAATTATCCAGACACTGGGTCTTCTCACATCATTGGAGACTTCTTGACATCCACCCACTTCTTACTGTTCTTTAATTTCATATCTTTGTTCTAGGTGATAATATCTTGTAAAAAAAGAAATATCTCTTTCTAATTTTCCTAGGTAATTTATGTAGTCTTTACATATGGCCTGTATTCCCTCTTAGTGATTTAAGTGCAACACTATCAGTCTCAATGCAAACACAGAAAACAAAAACAAAGAAAAAATCCCTACATGTGTAAATTAACCAGGAGGAGAGGGGAATTACGAAGAAACAGATGCCAGTTCCTGAAGTTTCCTCTGTCTGAAGCACAGCATTACTTTGAAACTAGTAAGTGCCAAAGAAATACCAATGACAGATACCTATTTAATCTTCTCTTACATTTTTATCCAAATCCTCTTGTCTTTGAGTATTTATATGTTTTTTTTTTTACTTTTCTTGCATATAGTTCTTCCAGTATCACATAAAATGGCCTATTCGCTGTTTTTTCAATATGCAGTGTGAACCTGGTAACATGACTGGTGCCCAGATTTCCTTCTTAGATTGGGTTCAGCATTAAGCAATGTAAGACGCATTCCTAAATTGTTACAGTTATATGGACTCTATTGCATTCAGTACCCACAATTCTCGAGGAACAAACCTATTAAAAAAATCTTAATACTTAGATTTATACCCACTGCCACATAACTCTGAAGCGATCTCTAGAAACTGCCAAAAAGGTGAATACAATTATGCATAATTTTTTCCCATAATCTACAGAATGCAATCTACTGTATATGCACATAAGCAAAAATAACTTGTATAAGTTATGAATATCAGCAAAACTAAAAGGTGTTAAAAGCCATTTGTATTTATAATCCATCAGAGCTCTCAGCATTCTACTTGTACTGAGGCAGAACAAGAAAAGCCTCAGCAGATATTTCCCAGAAGTATCTAAATTTACCTTTTATTGGGATTGATTATTGTTTATGTAGAGAAATTCACACACAGGACCATGGAATGGGGGGTTAAGTCTGTGTGTACATGCATCATACATATATACATTTGTAATATGTGCAGTAAGCCTATAGAGAGATCTACAAAAACAGCCACTGTATGCACACTTCAGTGCATTTGTTGCGTTAGCTGACCTGAGGGTGGCTTTCCAATCTTTGGAATTTAAATGTCTCTCTCTGTGGAGACTCAAAACATGATGAGAACTCTAGCTGAAGATTAAAGTGAAGTGCAAACCTTGCACACAGAAACATCACTTATTCATGAGCACTTACATATGTAATGCTGTAAGTCTGTGGAGTATGTTTCACCACACTAGCTCTAAGCAAGTAGCTCTTTGTTTCTCATATTTCCTGAGAGCCAGACACTCATTCCCACTCTTTACAGATGTAATTCACAGATAGTCTAACCATCCTCTTTAACTAGCAAAACCTTTTACATGGTAACATCTTTCATTTTAAGGGACTGTTTTTTTAAATACTGAGGCAGTGATTTACACAAACAGCAGTCACTGGCTATTATTTAATAGAAGACCATCTTAAGGAAAAAGGAACAGAAAATAGAATGTAAAGTTTCCACTCTGATGCTGCAGTAAAGCTGCCAGTGTAGTAGAAAAGACTAATCAGTACATAAGAGATTCAAGGTTGCCAGCAATTAATTCTAACAGAAAACCGAGCGTATTAAGGGGTCTTGGTCAAATCCTAAGAGTCTTGCAAAAATTTAACTTAATCTTTGCCTTCCACTGAGAGCTTGCCAGGGTCTAGACCATCATTGTATGGGGGGAATATAAAATCCCCTTGCACTATTTTCTATGACTTATGAAGCATCTGCTAGACACCTATGGAAAAAAAACCCAAACCCAAAACAAGACAAACAAAAAACCAACAAAAAAAAACCCAGAAAAAAAGCCAAGCCTACGCTTCACATTTTGTTCATGGAAGGAGCACCTATTCTTCTTGTCATCCCATTTTGTTAAGCTGCTTTAGCTTCCCCTCTTTTTTTAGTCATTCTCTCAGGTATTGGTAAACTTAAGATGTCAAACAGTTCTTCAACTTTTGTCATGCTAGCACATTTGCAGCTATCATCCTGTCACTTTTGAATTCTAGCTTTCAATCAGGAACACTTACAGTTATGATGTGCAGATAGACTCCACAACTAGTTAAAGTTGTAAAGTAGGTATGCTTTTATTCAGCGCTGAGGGGCATGGGGATAGCTCCTGAAAAGCATGCACGCCTCAGGGTTGTTGTCCCTTTACATTTATTCTCTTAAGGTATACATAGACATGAGGTTGCTCAATCTGCCTATACATATTTATTATCTATCCCCGCTTCGTATTATAATGAGCCGGAAGGTCCTTTGCACCTGCGCAGTGCCCCTTCTGGTCATGGGCAGGGGTCTCAGGATGAAGTAAATGAGTCTTCCTCTTCTTAAACTTTACACCTTTTAACCTTCAGACATGGCCTTAGGGTCTGGTCCGCGCCCAGTCTGCTTCTCCCCCACTTCTCAGCAGGACCAAACACCTGTGCTTTTGTCATGGTCTTATGGCTTGGTCGCCCAGTCTGCCTCTCCCCGGCTTATCAGCAGGACCAATCATCTGCTTTTGTCAGTAGAACTGCATCTGCTTCTCCCCCTCCAGCAGTAATCAATGCCTTGGCAAGATGGCAATGGCAGGTACTTAGGACAGACAATACTTTTGTTTAAGCAAAGGAATTACTTTAACTCCCTTGTACAATTTCTCTGTATTACCCCCCTGTACATTGGTTACCCGTGTATCAGTTACTTTCCAGCAGCATAATTTTACAGGCTGCGTAAAGAGCCTAACACTACACCAAACCAATAATACTCAGTAGTTCTCAGAGAATTATCAGTTTCACCTGGCTTCAGTGGGCACCACAGAAACTCAAACGTCTTGTGTTCAAGAAGATGATCTTACAGAGGCGAGTTAGTTTGAGTGATAGCTCACAATATTTTAGTTTAAACTTGAGCAACTCCATCAGCCTCTTCTTAACATGCATTGAAATGGAAAGTGTCACACAAACTCTTACTGGCCACAGGACAGCTAGAAATGATTGCAGACTTTCAGCTTCAAAGAATATAATAATGTCTCCATCTTATTGTCCTTAAGATTGCAAGATAATCCAACAATGAACAGAGGAAAGCAATGGTCTCCAGTCAACATGCAGACGCTGCTGCCCATCTGTTACTTCTTTCCCTGCCTGCTCTCCACATCCATCATTGGCTTGTTTTCTCACAGGGTGGCTGTGGAGCTGTCTGCTCAGGAGTATTTATGGTCATTAAACATTGCTACTTAAATTGCTTGATTTTCTTCCACAAGAACTTCATCCCTTGCTCCTCAAAACCCAAAGAGACCTTGAACATAACATACCTCTCTCACTGAAGTAAACAAGAAAAATTTTATGGATGATAAAGACAGCACACATTCCAGGCAATATTGCAATTCCTTGGTTTAGAATATGCATGGAATAAACATATAGATGATAAGTTAATGCACAAATTATTAAGAAACAGGGAGGCACATCTGTCAAGGTTTGAAGGATTTACAGAATCTCCCAATGATAGGAAAAGCAGCTAACCATTCTCAGCTACTTATAAATTAAATGTACTTGTTTGGTTGCAGTTCTGCTGTTCGTTTTGTTGTGCAGGTTATTGACAAAGAGGAGGATGGGATTTTCCTGTTGTCTTTCTGTATAATGTATCAACTGAATGTCAATTTCAGTGTGGCTGTACTGGTAGAAAGAGGAAGTATTAATAAGTGAGACATCTGAGATTGCCCTTGTTTCTGAGACCTTATATCCCTTAGTTTCTAGGCTCTTTCTCTAGCCATTTCATTCTTTTCAGCTCTTTCATAGGCTCCATTCAGTGAACCTATACCATTCCAAAGGGGGCCCAGTAAAAACACAGGTGCTGGACATGATCTAGGATACCAGGACTCAGAGGGAGCTTGGGAGGTCTTCAGCCCCACCTGCTGCTCAAAGCATTGTATGAGGGCCAGATAACACGGCTGTGTCCACACAGGTCCTGAAAACCTCCAAGTACCCTAGAATGAAGCTGATTAGGGCCCAGTGAGTTTGACAGCACGTCAGATTTTCTGTAACTTCTTTCTTTTTAATTACAGGTTCGAGACCTTTTGTCTTAATAATCAATACTAACTGTGCTAACTAGGTCCTTTTTTTACTGGGAACTGAAAATTAAGTAATGAGCTTTCACTGGCATTGCTCGCTGATAGTATTCCCAAGTAGTGGACCAGCATTTGTTTTTCACTTTCTTCTAATAACAATATATGGTGCTTACTGTTATTCCTGGTATCTCTCATGCATTTTATGTATACCTTTGTTATTTCTTATTTAAACTTGTAAAGTTTATATTTTTGTGCTCATTCATATAGATGTAAGCTAAAAAATTAAGTGTATTACTTTTTTCCATATAGTCCATATTTTACAGGTCTATGGTTATTCTTACATCTGGAGAACTGGATGAAAGGATTTATCAGGTAGACATACAGCGAAAAATTTATGAGGAATGTCTGATAAAAAGAAAACCAAACAGTTCACTGTTTCTTTTTCTTGACCTGACTGCAAAATGTAATATGCATTAATATGTTACAATCTAATTTATTTTCTTTTTAACTTATAATCAGGTTCCAGGGTTAGTTTGTAGGGCATATTTCAAAAAGAGAATAATTCACGACTCCAATTTCCCTTTATCTTGTTACGTTGATAGTAGAGAGATGGGGCTACTGAAGCATTGCAAAGTCATTTTGTGTTATTTCGTTGATGTTATTCTTGTTTTATTATTAAATTATTTCTTCTTTTTTTTAAACATGATGTTTCAGGAGGGCTGGAACTAGGTGATCTTTAAGGTCCCTTCCAACCCAAACCATTCTGTGTTTCTACGATTAATATGTGAAAGGACAGCTTTAGAGAAATATATAACCAGAGATACAAGACTGAATCCTGTGTGAAGAGATGAAGACACAGCTTAAGTGCACAGAATAGATTCAATCCACAGTGTAAGATTAAAGAAAATTAGAAAAAAATAGTTTGAGGTTTTCTCCTGATCTAGACTAAGTCAAACTAAAATTGCAAAATAATTTTTAAAAAGCTTTATACTTAGGCAGAAACATCAATATTATAGGAATATCTAAACCATGAATAATATATGGTTTTCCTATATTGGCAAAAAAGAACGATAGCAAAATGTAACTGAGACAGCTTTAGTCTGTGGGTTCAAAAGAAACATTTGCCCATATAGTTTTTCATTTCTCTCCTTACTGCTAGTTAAAGAACTATTTTCTTCTTTGAAACTAGCATGTGAGGCACTTATCAGACTGCATCTGAAGGTTGGTTTTAGTCATGTAACAGCATTAAAGCATGAAAAGCCTTTTACTAAAGAAGGTAGGACTTGGATGGAGATGGTGAAGTAGGCAAACCAGAAACTGGGGGAGATAAAAGAATTATTACCTGCCATGGAACTGCCAACAGGTCAGGAGCAACGAGGAGAAGGAAAGCTGCACCAGACTCAGCAGTCAGACTCAACCCTTAAGTCTTGCGTTCTTCTTACTTTTTAAACTATTGAAAATACAAATCAGGAGGGTGGGAGAAGAAATTGATAAGCATTGGTGTTCTGCACAAAGATTTTTTAAAATATATGTGGACATTCTGAACTCTTTACCAAAGCATTTGGCAATTTTAAGTAGGAAATTAGCCATTTGAGAGTAGACAATTGTCTTCCTATCACAACTTTTTTTTTTCAAGTAAATCTTTTCCAGCATTTCTGTATGCAGATTTATATGTAATTTTGAGCTGCATTTTCAACTGCACAGTGATTGGCCAGACAAGACACACAGGATTATTTCAGTTCCTTTGAGATAAATCTTGGGCCCTCTTGCTGTATGTAAGTATGTGCAATTGCAACAAAAAGGAAACACAAAAATAAGGAGAACTTGTACTTTACACCTTGCGGCAGATGATTTGTGCTACTAAACACTTCATTGTTTCTGAAAACCTGGAGTTAATAATGACAATTCTATGTCTGAAATCAAAAGGGTAAATAAATGATGTGGATAAAAGAAACATGTGAAATAGTCTGATACTGCAAATATCTAATCACATGATTTCAGCAGGAGATTAGGAATGTAAACAGAATTTATGAACCCCTGCTGAACTTGGAGTGTGGTTAACTTCATATACTTGAGTAATATTTAAGTTAGTGGGAATTCAATATAACATTAAGTAATCTCACCTTTAAAGGAATAAGGCTGAGATTATTCTTCTTGACCATGTGCATTTATTTACACGCTATTTTTTACCCTTTTATTTTCATATCATTTGAACTCACAGATCAGTTTTCCTTCTGTTTGCTGAACTGAATAAATGTTTGGTTTATCAATATTTTGTGAATAATGAGGTCCACTAGAACATTCTCATCACTCATATCAGTCAGCACCATGTTTATTTAGCACAACAGAAGCTATTTGAATTCCGAACTGTTAAATGAAAGAAATTTGATCTTATTGATACTTGAAAGTAATGAGTAAGTAAGATGAAATCAGTTACAATCACCTGTAATAAGTAATAGTATTCTATTCAACACATCAGACTTATTTTTAAACTATTATAAATACCTTTTATTTTACCATTTCACTTCAAATGGTACTGTCATAATATACATAAAGACTTCCCATATCTAAATAAAGATTTTGATTAAAATATTTTTATGGTTAATTTTTTTTACTTGATACAGAATTACTACTGTATTTGACTCTTTTTGTGCACATGACATATACATCAATGAAAGTCATATATAAATACAGAAACAGTCCATCCTGTTATGAGAAAGGAGAAAAAGCCACACTCTGTTTAGTCCTGGTCAGTCTATATAAGGTTGTAGAGGGTGTTCCCTGTTCTGGATACTGAACAGGGAATCAAGGCTTCAGGTAAATTCAGGTTTCAAAGCCTGAAGTCAGCTTCCTCTAGGACAATGTAATCTCTTTGTGATGGTTTTGGCAATTAATCTCTGATAACTAAGAAACATGTAAGAAATAGTATGTTATGCATACAGAAAGTAAAAGTATCATCAGCAATTCTATTATTTGAGAAGGCTGGATAGAAATAAACAGTTCTAGCTTTAAGACTGCTGTAGATTTCCAGTTTGAGGAGTCCTACAGAGAGAGGCACTGATACCAAGAGAGCGCCCCTTCAAACCATTATTAAAAATGATTAAAATGTCTGATCTGTTTGTCACTGGTATTGGTTGTTTTTTTTTTTTTTCCAAAGTCATGCTTTTAGTCCATCAAATAAAACCCCAATTATTTTCTCAGTCACTTTGAAGCTTTTAAAAATCTTACACTGAAACTTCTGGTACAGAAACCTAATCAAGAAGTAATACTGTAAGTGACATACTGCTTTTCCATTGGAGAAAATATACATTTATAATGAAAGGCATAGACTACATTTACCTTTATAATGTCACAGTCAAATGAAAAATGGCATTTTAGACTATTCCAAAATGTTCATGATTTCATGCACTAGAAGGCTTCTACTGATTATGGAGGTTGTCCTAGGTATCAAGTGTACAGTCTGTAACAGCAATAGCATTATAATAGTAAATTTATTTGTATTTGCACTTAAAGTATGCAAATAACTTCTTTAACTGTTAATTAAGATGGCATCTTTATGACCTACTAACATTTACTGTATCTGATTGAGTTAAAAGAAAAATGTTATTGACTCTCAAATTATCAAGGCTTATCAGAGGCCTCTTTTTACAGCCTTTAGGTAGACAGCAACAGTAGATTTGCTATTTATTTTAAACACCACATATAATCAGTTGAGAAGATGTAACCCATGGGAGATCTATAGTGTTAGAAATCTCAGAATGATTGCAGCAATGATCTGGTTATTTAGTGCAAGAGTACTGATTTCTTTATGTGTCTTAAGCAGTGCCACTTTTTCAACTGCAGAAAAGCTTCTATTATGATATGACAGTTTTAATCTTGCATCCAAAATTTCAGAAATGTGTTAGAAACATCTGTACTTACATCTGATATCAACATTGGATCACCTATCTGCAACCTCAGATGTCATAACCATTTAAGTCAAAAGGATACTTTTCATCCACATTGATTTTATTTTGACCTTTTTAAAGCAATTTGGGACAGACTAAGAAAAAAGCTATTAATTCTTATCCATAAGCATCTCCAGGTATTAACAAAACCATTTAACTCTATTAAGAAAGCTCGAATATATAAAAAAATTGCTAGCCATCAGAATTAAATAAGGAAGTGTTGCAGAGAACTTATTTAACAGAACTTGTCAGCTCAGAAGTCTATTACAGACTCCTGCCTGAAAATTTGCCTGCAAACATTCAACCCAGTAAAATGCCATTGTACAAACAGGCACATAAAATGTAAGCAAGAAAAATCTCAAAGGAAAGAAAAATCACATAATAGGAATATCTTTGCAAAAGTGTTAGCTTAGTTTTCAGCATTACCACATTTAATAGTGAGTCATAAAATCAAATCAAGCAAAAAACATGTATGAAAGAAAAATTATTATCACTTCAGAGCAATCTAACGCACAAACTTAGGCATCCAATGAAACAATGAATTACAAGTGACATTTCTCAAAATCACTGAACTTCATGACTTTGAGTCAAATTAACAGTGTTATTTTTTACCTGGTCTTATTGTGTTATTAGAATTATTGTTAATTCTAGGGCTTTTTTCTTTTTTTTTTTAATATTTTGGTGCAGGATATTATATTTTTGAAGCAAGGAAGAGGTACATGATATGGAATCTTGCCAACTTCTGATTAACAATAAAAATGTTAAGAGTACTGGACTGTAATATAATGATAAGATTAAACTGTGAAACAGGTTTGATTATAAAAGACCTGGTTTGAAAAAATGTAATCCTGATGTAAAATGTTCTACAGTATGGATGAGGAGGAATAATAAACCAATTTATGCATATACTAAAAGTTAAAATATTCAATTATATTTTAGAAGTAATTCTTATCAGTGAAACACACTTGCTCTACCAAAATAAAAGTTGCATAATTGGAAATGAAAAAGTTATAGCTGTGTCCTTCAACTTTTTCCAAGGTGCCTGTTGATTTTTCTTGGGAAGAAAACTTGAGATTATCTTATTTCAGGAAGGAAAAAAGAAACCAACTTCCATTTTGTTCGGTCATTTTCCTCCTAACTGATCTACACTGTCCCTGTAAACTTTGCCATGCACATCACATTTCAGGATAAGTATGCAAACTAGCAAACTATGGACCTTTGTGGACATTTGCTTATTCATTTTGCATATGGGAATAATGCAGCACACAGCTTTTGTATACACTCACTCATAAAATACTTTCTGATAATTCAGTCAGTTTTGAGTATGTGAACCTTAAGCTACTGGTAAAAGTGCTTTCAGGTATTATGGATGATTTATTCAGGCTTTTATAGACATTCCTACCTCATAACTTAAGTTTCCAATACAAACACAACCTATTAGGCTCTGCAAAATTATCAAATACAGTGGCTGTTTGAATTAGATAAAATAAAAACATTAAATTCGTCAAATGGTAAAATATTTGTCTGACAATTCATTTGCTCATCTCTGATTAAGAATAGGTTTTGCAGAACCCCTCTCAAACCTAGAAGAAACTCTAAAACTTAATCCTACTAATCCTTCAATGTTAAAAACGTAAAAAATACCAAGTTAGTTTTGCAGCATGTCCTGGTGATCATGCAGGTCAGAGGATTCAGGCCCTACAAAACAAAGTGGAAGGTTAATGGGTCAAGCTGAAATGCATTTTTTCCAGGTCCCAGAATCTAACCAGGTAACATTATGGCTCATGCATCTGAATCTAAAGGCATGGATCTGAAAAATGCTCCAGCGAGACCTTATAGACCTTCCAATACCCAAAGGAGGTCTGTAAGAAGGTGGAGATGGAATTTTCATAAGGGCATGTAGTGAAAGGAAAAGGGGAAATAGCTTTAAACTGCAAGAAGATAGATTTAGGTTAGGTATTAGGAAAAAATTCTTTACTATGAAGGTGGAAAAGGCACTGGAACAGGTTGCCCAGAGAAGCTGTGAACACCATATCTCTGAAAGTGTCCAAAGCCAGGCTTGACGGGACTTTGAGCAACCTGGTCTAGTGGAAGGTGTCCCTGCCCATGGCAGGAGAGTTAGAACTAGATGATCTTGAAGGTCTCTTCTAACGCAAACCATTCTATGATCTAAATACTTGATTCCAGTCTCAGAATTTAAACAATGTGTTTGAAAACTTGAAATGGGAGCTGGGTCATCAAGTGATTTGGAACAGCCAGAGATCACTGTGCTCAAATGAGTCACTAGTAAGCGCACTGGTAACTAATTGCAGTTTCAGTTCAGAACAATTAGGTTTTCTTCAGTTGAAAATGCACAGACTTCTAAAAGTTCACTGAAGGAAATGACAAGTTAGGAACTAGGAGTAAAAAGATCAGTGTGAAGAAACAGGAGAGAGGGAATAAAAAGCATAAAAATGAAGCAAGATTCAAATAGCTGTAAATAGGCAAAACACAATCTGAGCAATGTAAAAATTTATGCTAAGTATGCTATGCACTACTTATTTTTAGGTTTTCCCCAGTAAGAAGGAGCTGAATGATGGGGATGCAGTCCTGCTCTTCCTTAGATCACAAGAACATGACACTTGTTGCTGTGGATTAATAGATATCACTTCCATTAAAGAAGAGGACATTTTCTCCATCCCATCATATGAAAGTTAGGAGATACCATGAGAAAAGCCATAAGGTTAAAGGAAAATACAAAATTTTTTTGTCTGCTACATCCATAATTTTCAGGATTTCAGAAAAATAATTATTTTTTACTCTAATTCTATTTAAGATAAGGTATCAGAGGTTTTAATCTGTAAAATTAAAATACTCAAAGATTTCTATATCACAAGGGAAAAAGATCATATTACATGCTAGTATCCAGTTGATCCTTTACAGACGTTTAAGCAGCGCTCAGCATTTATTTTCTATTTTGTTTTCCGCATCTAATGAGGAATTCTTTGGTGGATTTCCCCATGAAGTGCCATTCAGAGTACTCTAGTTGTCATATAGTTTCAAATTTTCTCAACATGCTGTTTTATATGCAATAATCGGGATATCACTGCAGCTTTCTCCATAGACAATTTGCACTTTTCTAGTTTAACAACAATTAGTTTCTATGCAATACTATATTGATTGGTACTTTCAATTATCATGAAAGTTAGTAGAAGTAAAATAAGCTTTAATGCTATTTTTGAGGAGGCAGAACAGGATGCATATGACACCTCTTTTGTATGCCAACTGGCCTCAATCGTCCCATCGCCTGTAATATTCACCATTTTGCCACATAGATAAAGGAACACAGCTACTATTTAGGTTGTTTGGTGTTTTTTTCTTAGAAAAAAATAAAATTAAGACCACTAAAAGTTCAGCAGACTTTGATTTTGGGAGAAAGCTCTTCATAAACACCTGCATAACTTCATGGTTACCTAAAAATAGGCTAGTACAGCATCTTTACAGGTTATTATTACACAGCATGTAAAAGCCTAAACCTATTCCATATGTCAACATAAATGCTAAGAATACCTTCAGGCTATGAAAAAAACCCCACCGAGTCTGAGTTCATTTCATTACATTTCATTTCATTTCATCAGACTTCACTCAAAGCAACTAACAATATAAATTCAACTTTCTCATGTAAAAACTATATTTACTTTATCGACTGCCAGATGAATTTTGTATTAGTTTTCATTATTTGACACCCTATTCAATGCTACAGGCTTGGGGAAGAGTGGCTGGACAGCTGCCTGATGGAAAAGGACCTGAAGGTGATGGTTGACAGCCAGCTTAACATAACCCAGCTTATGCTCAGGCAGCCAAGACAGACAACAGCATCCTGGCCTGTATCAGAAATAGATACAGATAGCAGGGCCAAGGTAGTGATCATCACCCATGTACTGGGCACTGGGTGAGGCTGCACCTCGAATCCTGTGCTCAGTTCTGGGCCCCTCACTATAAGAGAGACACTGAGGTGCTGGAGTGGGTCAGTAGAAAGGCAATGAAGCTGGCAAAGTATCTATAGTACAAGTCTTGTGATGAATGGTGGAGGGAACTGTGATTGTTTAGTGTGGAAAAAAGGAGCCTAAGGGGAGACCTTATTGCTGAAAGGAGATTGTAGCAAGGTGGGGGTCAGGCTCTTCTCCCAGATAACAAGCATGGAACACGAGGGAATTGGCCAAGGGAGGTTTAGACTAGATATTAGGGACAAAAATCATGCACCAAAAGGGTTGTCAAGCACTGGAACAGGCTGACCAGGAAGTGATTGAGTCACCATCCTTGGAAGTATATAAAAGCCATGTAGATGTGGTGCTTAGGGATGTCGCTTAGTGGTGGACCTGGCAGTGCTGGGTTAATGGTTGGATTAGATGATCTTAAAGGTCTTTTCCAGCCTAAAGGATCCTGTGACAAGATGTTCCTTCCTTTTAAAAAATGCTGTATTCTATTTCATTTATTTGCAACAGTGTTATTGCATTTTAGCAAAATAAGTCAACTATAAATCGTCCTTCCAGCCAAAATGTTATAATATGCATTTGCTATACCATAATTAAACATATCTCTTCTCTCTTATTGAACCTCAATACTTTTGCTGCACCCATTTTGCAAATATGTTAATGTGCTTCTTAACAGCATTTCATGGTAACATTTTCACTTCATATTCTTGAAGAAGACCCTTGTAAAACATAGAAGTATAGATGCATATGAATGCTAATAAAGTTATTTCCACCATGTGTATATGCTGGAAATAACATTCAATCACCTGGCCAGTGCATTTTAAATTTGGTAATCTTTCCACTCAATTGAGATCAGCAGATTGTTGAACATTCATGGGTCAGGACTTTATTAGAAGACCCTGGTCTTACATTCTTACTTAAAACAATTCATCGTTGCCCTTTCCATCTGAAGAACTTTTATGTTTTGAGAGTTAATTTACTGTATAAAGTCTGATTTGGTAGACCCTGAACCTTCTGCTCACAAGTTAGTTAACATTACATTTTCCCTACTCTTTCCTTTTTGAGCTTCAAGACCATGGTTGATTTCCCTGTAATGAATAATTAACAAAGTAAACTGCTCTGCTGGATGAATTAGAAAGGAAACAGGATAGTGAAACAGCATTTTTCCTTTATAGATGGGGTATAAAAGTGTTGTCAAAGAAGACTATGAATATATGCATAAATGTTCAACTGTTTCACCACCCAGCAGTGGCTATCTGGAGACATCCACCCAAATCTAGCCATAAGGCAAACTGAACTGACTCACATTTCATTCAATACCATAGAAGCTGCTTACATTGGTGCCAGAGTAATCTATAATGCTCACATTAGCTACATGTAAACAAACAAAACACACAAGTTTTGGTACAGAGAAACTGTTAAAAAACCAATTAGAAGGGTTTAGCTAAGGAAACCCCCAAACTAAACACCTGACTTGCTGAAATGCATTATTCCTTCACTTACTTTTAAAATCTGTCTTTGCTCTTCTGAGTTCTCCTTACATAATACAAATTGTTTTCTTAAGTGATCACCACAAAATAAGAAAGCAAAGCAATAGATTAAAGCTAAAAGAAGAATACTTGTACTGCATTTGATGAGCTAATCATACATCTTCTATACTGAATTATCCCACACTGGCTGCTGACAACAGAAAACATTGTAGCTATGCTTCAGCACATTTCACAGAAGATCTGTTAAAATCTCTACTTTCTCTCAAAATCCCCATGTTCTGTTTCTATATCCCAGAAGAAAACCACACTTTCCCACTCAAAAGTGGTACACAAACGACATTTGATATACAAATACTTCAGCTGAATTAGAAAAGATTTTACATCAAGAAATGGAAGGTACATGTTTCTTGATACATTGGACTCACTTTTATCTCCAGAACCCTATGAATTCTTAATAAATAACTAAATAAATGCAGCATGGACCACATTATTTTGATTTAGTGAATTCTCTCTTTCTCTTCAAAATTCCCCAAGAAATTTCTTCATTCTGTTCTCTGGATTACAAATCAGAATTTCTCATCAGAATTAAACAACCATATGCCTCTTGAATCTAAGCTAATAACAGCTCCTGAATGAGTCTGCCGTAATCTGAGAAGCCTAAGGGTGTAATTACACAAATTAATTATTGAGAGGTAGATTCACTACTGTATTTTAGCCATTCTGTTAAAAGCCTATATATATAGACTCCTTCTCTGAAATAACTGAAGTTATTTTAACTTATATTCACAGATACATGCATATTTACACTATATTGTCAGAACCTGGATTTTCTTTATGCCTGATTTGGAAAAAGTGTTATGCAACAAATAATGATACCCTACTTGTGATATTATTAATACAGTCTTTCAAAAGAGAAAAAGTACAGGCTACTCATTTCAAAGTTCTCATTAGGAAAACACAATCCCCTTTAAAAGCCCACTCTTCACTAACGTCACACTACCAAAAATTACAAGCTAATATTTAAAAACTTCTTTTTAGCATTTGCCTCTGAGTTCTGGGCCTTGCAGGGCTTTTCACTATCATCTTTCATAATCAGGAAAGAAAAGAGATTTCCACTGTATGAATTCCTAGATAAGTATGTGCTCATATAGCTCCAATTTATTGCAACTGTGGTGATATTTCTGATTGAAAGTCACAAACCATGCAGGGCAAAACTGTAAAAGTTTCAATGCGTGCAAGGAACATCCTCAGGAAGAAATCTCAGTGACCTGAGTGCCTTTTTCACTGAATATGATCCTATTAGTTCAGTGTTTCTTCAGTTTTCCCCACATTACAAAATACCTAACATCCTAAGTAAAATCCTTTCTTTTTTTGTTATTGCGAAGGCATAGTTGCTGTGATAGATAGCAACAGGAAAGTATATTTGGAAAAATCAATAATAAGAGCAAAGGTGTGAAACAGTTTGTCCTTTGTCACTGCAGTTTGGTTATTGAGATGAACAAAAACTTGAAGAATAATGTTATACTGCAAACTGATAAGAAAATGAAAAGCAACCCATTTCAAGGAATATTTTTCCTACAAAGTTAAGAATTTTCTGGAGAATAACAGAGCAAACAAACAAAAAAAACCCCAAACCTAACCAACAAAACCAAAACCCAAACCCAAGAACAATTCCCTTTGAGCTTTGGATAAAATGTAAAATGTTATGGTCTTCAATTAATAGAGTTCTACATCACATAAGTTGCAATTATAATTTTGAGTACTTCCACCCCCTACTATGTGCCAAAGTTCATTTTTAGACTATAAGTGGTTTTCTCACAGCCTCCTTTTGAAGACTATGATAGCTTTATGATGATGATGCACAATGGGAGTTCAAGCCTCACGAAGGAGCCTCACAGCTTATAGAGGGTAATGAGAACATTTTTACCAAATTATTTCACTTACTTCTAACTGAATGTTTGCATGTTCTCATGTTCACTTGCCAAATATTTATGAAGCTACCTGCAACAAATCCCCTCAGATTCTCTGGAATACTTCAGGTCAGTGAGACAAACATTTTTAGCTTTGTACTGTAAACAGGTAGTGAAATACTAAGGGTAGTTTCAGTCCATCATTAAAAGTAACAAAACTTTTAAAGCGATATTCCTCCCTCCACTTTCAGTTCACCTGTAACACAACTCTGTATCAAAATAACAAAGGAAAACCTTCAAAAGTAGAGTACCACAGGAAAGTAGGTATTTGCTATTTTCAATTCATAGTTATCCACTTAATTTCAATCTTCCAAAAACCAAACTGAAAAATAAAATTGCTTTGCTAAAATTTCACCAATTGGAATCTGGCTTTTTCTTACTTAAAAATATTCCTTTCAAAAAGACATATGCCATACATTTTTTATTTATTATCAATAATGCTGAAAGGTCAACCTTTGGATTACTTGACTTTGTGAATATTCTAGTGTAATGTGTTATCTTTCATAATCCTGGGTTTTATTAAAGCCCACAAACACACACCAACCCAAAAAGCCTAGAAGTATAGAAGTGCTAGCTGTGTATACTGTATGAAACTTGTTCAGGACACCGATGCCTGGAACAAACTTTCGAAGTTATGATTTTGAGACCTTACTTTGTGTGTTACATGCTATAGCTTATCCCTAAGAATGCTGTGCCAGCCTGAGACTGAAATCAGCAGCTCATCAAGTGGCTATTTAAGGAGCATCATTTCATCGACCTAATGTATCATCTTCCTTGTTGGCACCTGGCAAAACATGAGAGCCAGCCATTACAACACTCATGAAGGTGCCGCAGACATATCCAAAAGATAATTCAACATAATTGAACAGAATGAAAAGGGAAACAGAGGTGTTCAATAAATTCATATGCATAGGGCTAATGAAGTCAGTAAGCTATAGAAAACTGGTACCACACTGGCTTTAACCCAGTGTGCTGTGCAGAGGTAAGCCAACGACTCCCCCAGTTTCCTATATGAATATATATATATATATAATATATATATTGCCAAACCTTGCAGGGACTATCACTGTCATGGTGCTGGCTGGTCAAATAAACCAATTTTACCTCTTAGTGGCATTCTCTAGTCTCCTGGCCTCTACTTGCTCTCGGCTAAGATGGCTGAATTGGCTTCTGCCCCTAAATGCTACTAAATCCCACAACGATCATGAATCAGAGCTCTAAGCCAGAGTAGTTCATAGATCAATATATTAACACAGACTAGAATCGATGATGGTTTGCATTAATATGCCAGATTTTGAACTGCAGCACTTTAAGACCAGACCCACTGCTCTTCAGACAGTTTTGGGACTTGCAAGTGCCACTCAATGGATGTGATGGACAGCTGGAGGTGATAACCTCTTAAATTGTCCTAGCTTGGATCAGTATATCTTGTCAAACAGAATTCATTAAAAACTCCTTTTCTCCTAATGCAAAAGGAGTACCCTGACCTTCAGTACTTCTTAGTCTAGCTTTCTACCCTTCTGCTACTAGAAGAGAGTATCTTTTATTCATACTTTGTGTCTGCAAACACTTCCTTTCCATCATCTTCCATTCTCTCCATATTTTCCTCAGTTAAACTCAGAATAAAAAGCTAATATCTTTCTTTGTCTATGTTCAAGCCTTGCCATTTTATTTAGCTAATTATCTTTATCAGTCCCTCTTGCCTTCTGTACAAATTAGGTCTCCTCTTGACTTCACATGATCCAGAAAAAAATAAAAATATACAGTGAAAAACCTAGAAGTCTTCAGCTCAGCAATAAGTATGGAAAAGATATAATAGTATGGTAATAATAGTAATGCTTAGAGTTCATTTGTGTTTCAGAAGCATATCTTGTAACTTGTTCTGCATGAGTGCCTGTTAAATTCTTCCTCCACACAAATACTGCAAAATACCATGTATCTTATATAAACAGATCATCTATTAATTTAACACAAGTCAACAGGACACATAAATAGTTAACTTACCTGTCATACGGCTGTACAACAGAATGAGCTGAATTCAGTAGCCTTTCCTTTGTTTACTGCCAAACATGAGGGGTTATATTTGCTTGTTTGTTTGTTCCTATTTAAATACATTTGTGAAGAGCACAAAGTGCATAAGGTAGGAAGCTGAGCGTGTCCAAGACTGTTCATGCATTCAGGTTAACCAGGCTGGGGCTACAAACAACTTTTCTCCCAGGCTCAGCTGCAGGATTTAAAAATACTCTTGCTTTCTCTCATAGCTTGAAGGGTTAGTTCTCACTTCACAGGTTCTCCCGAAGTTTTGGCTGACAAATTTCTTCTTGCTGCTCCATCAACCTAGGACATCAGTGATCTCCTTCGTCTTTTTCATTGCCACTCCAGTTTTTGCAGGGCTTTTTTGCACTTCACACTCCTATAGAATTTCTATGTCTGTACCGCAGTGGGTGTACACAGAGGGAAGCAGCAAACTTCCAGCTCCTGCAGGCTTCAACTTAAAACATAGGGAAGACAAACATGGACACAATCTTCCCATTCAGAATATCCTTTGGTTTCTGTGCCATACAAAACAAAACATGCATAAGCTGTCTGTTCAGGTACTTTAAGTTGTCACAGGTACTCACATCATTTTCCAAATCACATTTTGGCCAAGACTGACTACAGTGCTACATAAATCATCAAAGACTGTCTATACATACAACTCATTCTAGAGAAAGTCAGTTACATAAGTGTAAAAACATCTGTGTGACTGCAACCCAGACAAGTTAATGGAAAGAAATCCAGATATTTTTCTCCTGTCTTACCTATAAATCATTTTCTGCCTAAGAACATTAAACTGCAGTTGCATTCCTGTATCTACCTTTCCACACTGAACTGCTTTGGTGGTCTATGTGACAAGTTTTTGCAGCACCTCATCCTATTTGACTAAGTCATTTGCACAGCCTCTCTTGCCTGCTGGGCATTATCCTTTGTTTGTTTGCTTTGCCCTTTAACCTACAACGCTTTGGTATACCTTGAGTATCTTACCTGAAGGGGAAAGAACTCCTTCCCACCTGCCTGTTGTACTGCTTCCAAAACACAGACACAGCTCAGACATTCTTAGTTTCTGAGGCAGAGAAAAGAGCATAGTGACTACAGCACTGCCTGAGCTAGGCCAAAATGCAAATGCAGTAGAACTGCTACTGGGATAAAGGAATTTGAAGCAGGAATGCAAGTCGAAGGACCATACCATTAAGAGAGAAAACATATGTCTATCCAGACTCCAAGCTCCCAGACCACAAGGAGCTGGACAGGATGCCAGAATACAACTTAATTTCACGTCAGCATGGGCAACACTCATAAAAATATCAATAGTGGGGCTAATGATTTTTTTTGAAGAATGGACCTGGCATCAGAAACTCTTTCATTTGCTGGAAATCTGTTCAGGCACTACATAAATCATTCAGCCTCCTTTAACTCTTCCATCTCAACTGACTGCTAGAGAGCAGGAAGTTTCCCAGTGCCACAAGGGCAGAGAAAGCTAAATAATGACTACCTCATTTTCCTGGTGCAAGTCAAACCATACACAGGCAGTTGCAGAGCTCCTGCCAGTTTTCGTAAGGGGTGGGGATGAACTAGCCTCTATTCTGACTTCAATTTCCACATATTGCTTCTTATCTCTCACCAGTTGCTGATGGTAACTAGTGCTTTGAATAAAGACACCTTCTGTCTTCTACCATTTGTGTAGTTAAATCAAAGCTCCCCATGCCTCCCTCATTGCCACCACCACTAATGCACACACTTTGCATGACCAATGTAGGAATATTGCTACAGTGACAGTTCTTAGGGGAAAGTCAAGTCACTTTAGCTATCCTCAATGTTCTGTTATTATCTCCCTTGCCATGTCCCCTATTCCTTTCAAACAGCACGTATACACACAAAAGAAAGGCAGAAAACATTACACAAAGTGCGGGGTTTGAGCATTTGGTAATATCGTAAGATGAGCAAAAGGATGATAAGGTAGGGAATTAAAGAAAAAAATCGGTGAGCATTTATGGTGTGTAAAATGACACTTAAAATGTCTTCAATTTTGTAAAGGTAAAAATCTGTAAGATCCTTTCATAAAACGAATCCTAGGAAATTGTTTGGTGGGGATTGTTTGTTTTGTTTAGGACCAATACATATATTTTAAAAGCTTATTTTAATGTAAGCATAATTTTAAAGGGGTTTTGTTCTTTTTCCTTTCCTCCAGTAAGGCTTTTATCAACAACATCTCTCATTTAGACTGAGCCATAGAATAGTCATTCCCAAAGCATAAACAGGCAGCAAACTACAAATGCAAATTACAAGGAAACCATCACCCTTTTCCCCTTAAAAGCCTGAAATGTTATGTGCAACACAACACAGTGATGTCTCAACACACTGCTAGCAAGATGAAGTGAAATTTTAGAGACAGAAAGTGTACTAGCCATAATATCACATGAAAGGACTAGCATTTTACTGTTTCTTGAGTAGACAGATATAGTCTTCCAGACAAGTAAGAAAAAAACCCCAGCATTATTTCAGTGAACATCACAAATATGTACCCTTACAAGGTTCTACTTGTCTTTCTCCTATAGGGATATATGGGATTTGCTCCCATGGATTAGTGCAAGGCTGTCTGAAGAACATTAGATGTAATCACCAACCTGACCTCATCAGAAACTGTATTCCCTTTCTCCCTCAACCTGTGCCCTTCTAATGTCACTAATTAGATATCTGGCCTCATGCAGCCTCCTTAATGGTAAATGTAATGCACTGCAGCAGCAAAACAGCACAAAGACCACATCTATCAGCTCTGTGGGCACACAGGGTAAAAAGTGAAAAAAGATTTTTCTGTCTTCAGGGAAGGCACTCTGAAGACAGCCATACAAAACCTGTGCCATGGAAAGAAACAGAAAAGCACTACAAAAACACCACAAACTCCCTTCATGCCCTCATATCAAAAAACCCCAAAAGAAACAATGGAGAAAAGAAAACCCCTCTTATTTACTAGCACTAACACTAAAACACAACAGAACTGCATCAGATGGGGTTTTTAAAGGTCCCTTCCAACCCAAACATCCTATGATTTTGTGATTCTATGAAATCATAATGCTGCAACCTAGATGGACTAGTAAAAGAAGCATTGAATGCCCGCATAATGAATGATTCGTTGTCAACCTCATTGTTACATCTCATTGAGTTTATTTTATTGCTTTAAATTTCATGTTATTTTGTTATATTTTTATATTTTATTTAATTTTATTCTATTCAATTTTAATTTTTTTTACTTTTCTCACTGATTCCATTTTATAAGCACAAGGTCTTAACAGCTCCTATGGAAGCATTATATATTTTCAAATCAGCCACACAGATCAATGTAATAAACATAAAGCCTCAGATTTTATTATTCAGACATCAAAGTGCATTTGGTCTTCAGCACAGGCTGCCAATAAATTAATTCCAGGGTATTAAAAGCTAAAATACACGCATTGAAAAATGTGTGCACAAACAGAAAACAGACATGAACAGATCTCAAGATCGGTGTGTCTTCCTGCAACTTCAAATGTTCTCATGGGCATCAGGTCTTAGTTAGCCTAACATTGAGATATTTGAGGATAAACAAGATTTTCTTTAAAAACCTCTTGCTCTCTCTCTCTTGTCAGCAGTGCTCTTTTCCACAAAACCCTGAATCTATTTTAAAACAGCTGTGATCTAAATGATGTTTCTTTGGTCAGAAGAAACTGTTCTTTTTTATTCTTTAAATACCAAAGTTCCGTAAATTTTCGATTTCTAAAGGCACTTCCTACTGGGAAAAAGAAGAGCGTTCACAAGTTGAACAGATATGTAACTCTCCCATGTCTTAGCACATATATATAATTCTCTCATTATATCTACTGATTTCAACAGGACACTCCTCTAACAGATTAAGCATGAGCGGTCGCTGTGGCACGAGGCCCCTGAGTTATAGTCTATACTAGCAATGCTGTGCATTGCAATAATCAAATTTGCAAATGTAAATGCCCCACAGAAAAAGCAATATCCTTTCCATTAAGTCACAGCAAAAAAAGTAAGTCTGACTCATTTCAGCCTTATTTTTAAAGCACTCTTTCTTTTAAGTATCTCCCTTAGGCAATGAAAGAATTTGCAGAGAGTTTTGGTGAAGTATTAAGAAAAAAAATATAATTTTTAGTATTTTGAAATCTTGCTCACTTATTTTTTTCCCCACTTCACAGCATTTTTAGCACACAGAAAGAAGCATATCAGATTAAAATACTTGCTGCTTTTTCCCTGCCTTGATATAAGCTAAATATAATACACCAAATAGGAGATGATAATGGCTTCAAGGTAAAGAACAGCAGAATAGTGACAGTTGTGCAGCTACCTCAAAATACAGAGACTATTGTGTGAACTAAAGAATGACATTTCTCACTATTGTACTATAAATGTTTTAGTTGCAATTCAGAACTAATACTGGAACACAACACTGCATGGTTTCATGTTTCTAACACAGAATTATAAATTTCCCAGGTAATGGCAGTACAGTCATATTTTTCTTAGGTTTTCAGATACAACATTTCTGTATATTAATAAAGAGTTATTTCACCTGTTATTGCAAACTGATCAAAGAAATCATCACACTAATTGCAACACTGGAAAAGTTTAAATAAAGGCTATTAATCCTTTCTATCAAGTCTAGAGTAATCCATAAATGTCTAAATGTCTATTTAGGGGTGGTGCAGCTGCTGTGCTTGGAGCTGGAGCAGCTGTGCTGACTCCTGTGTTGCCCTCAGATCCAGGGACATTTTTTTCCTTTTGAAGCTGATGGATAATGTTGAACAAGGCCCTGTAGGCATAAGCCAAGCCCTAGCACATTGCCGTGATTAGTCCATCTCTGGTATGGCCAGAACGACAGCACACCTCATTTAGGTGTTTTACTAATTCTTCCGGATTTTGCACTTGTTCGGAAGTGAAATTCCAAAGTACTGGAGGGGCCCACTGACCTAGATGCTTGCCCATACAATCCCACACACCCTGCCACTCATGGCTGTCCATCCTCTGGGAAAATCTCTTGGTCCTCCTATATCGTCGTTTAACCCCAATAAAGGCCTAAACCTGACTCCGCTTAACTCGAAATCAGACAAAATGATTGTGGGCAAAACACACTCTGTATGTGTGCTACCATGGTGATCCCCATCACAATCAGCATACAAGTCTCAACAGTACTAAAAGGCCATTCAAAAACTTCAAAACTCTCAAATGATGCTGTAAACCGTCTGGGGGGGACACTGGGAGGGTAAAATAATGTCTCCTTCACAGGTTGACCACCCAAGAAGGAGAAAAAAAAGATGTGAAATTGCTAAGCACTTCTATTATATACCTCCCAAAGTATAAAGTTGGTGACCACACTGGGTACATAAACCAGATCAGTTTCATGATCAATGCTTCTATTGTATTACAAGTCATTAACATAAAGTACAATGAGACAAGAAACTTAGCCCAAACCCCATACTTGATAAACACTAACACAGCAAATACAAAAAACTGCCCAAAGTAACTGACAAGATTCTGAAACTGAGATCAAGAGAAACAACTGTGAGAGCCAATAAATCAGCATTGTGACGAGTGACTATAAGTCCAGTCAGATCTGTTGCTATCTCAACCCGTGGTGTGTACCTTCTGTATTTTCTCTCTTGAACAATAGGACGCCATACAGCTGCCTTCCATCTCCGATGCTTTCCCACAATATGGCAGGACCCACCAGTAAACAAGGCGTACTGCTTTTCACTTTCTGACAATTTATTATATGGTGGTGCCTCTTCAGCATGCATCACCTGGTTGCTCCGATGTTGGGATAATGGAGCCAATGTTCATGAACTAGAAGGTACAGAAGCCAAGTAGCTGGGATCACTTGCTAGAGAAGGGGGAATTGACAAAGCAATTGCAAGAGAGAAAAAGTCCCTCAGTCTTTGGAGGCGGCTTTTGGCAGCTGTGAAAGAAAGGTTTCCATACAAGGATGATGTTAAGAGTCGTTCAGCCAAGTGGGCCCATGACACTTCAGGCCATCAGGGCAGAGATGCAACGTACAAATGGGCTCGTGATCGAGGGGTGGACTTAACAATGGACACTATCGCCCAGGTTATTCATGAGTGTAAGACGTGCCACAATTAAACAAGCCAAACGGTTGAAGCCTCTTTGGTATGGAGGACAATCGCTGAAGTATAAATATGGGGAGGCCTGGCAAATTGACTATATCACACTCCCACCAACCCACCAAGGCAAGCACCATGTACTTACCATGGTGGAAGCAACCACTGGATGGCTGGAAACATATGCTGTGCCCCACACCACTGCCCAGAACACTATCCTGGGCCTTGAGAACCAGATTTTGTGGTGACATGGCACCCCAGAGAGAATTCAGTCCGACAATGGGACTCATTTTCAGAACAACCTTATAGACACTTGGGCTAAAGAGCATGGCATTGAGTGGGTATATCACATCCCCTACCATGCACCAGCCTCTGGGAAAATTTAACAGTACAATGGGCTGTTAAAAACTACACTGAGAGCAATGGGTGGGAGAACTTTCAAGCATTGGGATACAGACTTACCAAGGGCCACCCTGGTTGGTCAACACCAGAGGATCTGCTAACAGGGCTGGCCCAGCCCAGTCAGAACTTTTACATATTGTAGAGGGGGACAAAGTTCCTGTGGTGCACATAAAGAATTTGCTGGGGAAGACAGTCTGGGTTATTCCTGCTTCAGGTAAAGGCAAACCCAGTCGTGGGATTGCTTTTGCTCAGGGACCCGGATTTACTTGGTGGGTAATGCGGGAAGATGGGGAAGTCTGATGTATACCTCAAGGGGATTTGATTTTAGGGGAAAACAGCAAATGAACTTAATTATATGTGTAATACTTTTGTAGCCCATCAACTAGATGTCTTCAGGTCACCAGTGACTGGCCCTGACTTCCCTCTAACCATCGTTCCAACAGAGAATGAACTTTGATAGAACCAAATGAGTTCTGCAGTAAAGGAATGATCAACATCAGCAGGCAACAATCCAGCACTGCACACAGACTCTCCTGCTACAAAAGACTATTACAAACCTAACATCATGGACTGAATGGACTCAGCAGCATTATAGGGATTGGTCCATGTACTAAGAAATGATTTCTTTCTCTCTGGGTGTATGAAGATATATATTTATGTATATATATATATAAGCAATGGTATATTGAAAATGTGGGATTTGAGCATGACGTGAATGGTATGGAATAAGGGGTGGATAATGTCCTGGGTTCAGCAGTAGCAGTCATTTTTCTTCTTGGTAGCTGATGCACTGCTGTGGTTTTGACTTTCGGGCTGGGAACGTTGTAATAGCACGCATGTTTTGAGTTACTGCTCAAATGTTTACTCTGATCAAGGACTTTGTGAGTCTCATGCTCTGCCAGGGAAGGAGGGGAGGCCGGGAGGAAGGAGAGATAGATCACCCAATCCAAGCTGGCCAAGGAGGTATTCCATACTAGAGCACGTCATGCTCGGGGAGGTAACTGGGAGTTGGCCGGAGTGGCTGGAGCTAGCTCTCTTAAGGGTTGGGCTCGTTTCAGTGGGTGGTATCATATTCTCTCTCCTTGTTTATTTCCTCTATCATTGTTTTTATTAGTGGTAGCAGTAGTGATTTGTGTTATACTTTAGTTACTAGACTGCTTTTATCTCAACCCGTGGTAATTGCATTCCTTCGGTTCTCCTCCCCATCCCTCCGGGAGCGGGGGGGTGGGGGGTGTGTGGTGCTGCGGGAGATTGAGGTGGGGTTATAAACCACGCAAGCTGTGCGGATTGTTTTAAACCATGACAATCTTTTAAGGGTACATCTCTTTTAGGTGGAGACAAGATTTTTCTATCTCATTTTGGAACTTATGGAACATAATTATTCTTGTCCTTGGGTCACTCTTAGCTCATAAATTTCTGTAAAACTGAAATAAGATTTTGAGGACTGGCAAATAATAACAGAGTGACTGAAGTATTTCATGTCCTTCCTTTTGATTTGGTTAAGCAAGGAAAACAAATTTTTAAAATATTTTCATGTAAGATGAAGGACCCTTTTTTCTACACTACCCAATGATAATTCAATAAATAATTTTATTCATGTGAATAGTTGTCGTGGTTTAAACTAAATCTGCACAGTTCCTCCTTTGTTTCCCATCCCCCTCCCTCACCTTCCCACTCCCGGAGGGATGGGGAGGAGAGCCAGAGGAATACAACTCCCACGGATTGAGGTAAAATCAGTCCAGCAACTAAGGTATAACACAAATCACTACCGCTACCAATAACAAATCAATGTTAGAGGAGACAAACAGGGAGAGAGAATATGATACCACCCACCGCCACGAGGCCAGCCCGGAAGGGAAAGCTAACCCCTCCCCCCCTGGCCAGCTTCCAGTCCCCTCCCCGAGCAGGACGTGCTGTGGTATGGAATACCTCCCCGACTAGCCCAGACCAGGCGCCCTATCTCTCCCTCCTCCCTGGCAGAGCATGAGCTACTGCTGAACCCATGACATTATATAAAACCAGAAAAAGTAATCCTTTTGGAATTTTGCTAAAACAGTTGGTACTCAGAAAAAAACAAAACAGTTTAAAAAGAATTTAAGTCTATTCTGAAATTACACTGCAGTGTATGCAGCTGTCAAACTGCAGTGGCTTCAGAGTGACTTCAATATGTTTAAAGTTGATGGAATCATTGTTCTTTCTCGTAAAAACTTTTTTTTTATCCTTTTAATTTTTATTAACATAAATACAAATGCTAATCATATAACAATGACATAATGACATTTTCTTTTAGAGCCCTAACTGTTGCTAAAGTATCTCTAATCCTTTTGTAAAATCCAAATATAAACAGGTTTTAATTCACACATCAGAGTTTTTCTCAGAAGCTGAAGACAGTATAAAGGAATTAAGATGAGGTAGAAATTATGATGTCAAGAAAGTATTTCTAAAGGCTATTCAAGGAAGCCAAAACTTGATTATAATATACAGCAATATTAAAACCAAAAGAAAGTATACACATTTTTCAGAAAATTATCTTGAGTCTCCAATCCTCTGTACAAGATGTACCAGCCCTTTCAAAATGTCTTTTTTGCTTGTTTGTTTCTTTATCCTAGGCAGAGATGGAAGAAATCCAACAAATACAATGGTACAGAAAACCCAGAAATTGCTTCTTCCTGCTACTGAGCAAGGAGTTTTATTTGATCATGAAAATTGGTTTCTCTTTCTTCTGGTTTTACCTCTTTTTTTCCTGGTGCTTACCCACCTAGGTCTCCTTATTTTATTCTTTTGGAAAACATCATGCATTTGCAATGAACAAGATTTTCCACCCAAGTCAAAAGATGTATATGCTGTTTCTCTTCTTCTTTTCCTGTTTTTTTTCCCCTGGACAGCTGAAAGCAGTTGAACTAAGACAAATCTTTTACTTAATCAAAACTTCACAGCCTCTGGTAGTTTTTCATTATTGGATTCATCAGCTCTAACCATCTTTAGTTCTCAAACCCAGAGGGGACAGGATAACAAGAGTTAAGTGAATTGCTTAGGGAAAAGTCCTTCTAGGAGTAAGCCTAGTTGTCAATGGTGAAAAGATAATCTAATAATCTATTATCCCACAGAGGCTCATATTTTCATTTAACTTAGCTAATTAGACCTACAACTCTAAGGATCTGCAAATATCCTTCAATGCTATTGATGGTAGAAATCTGCCTGAAAGTAAAGTTGTGACATAAATTTTTGGAGATTTATCATCTCTTTGTCTTATAAATATTTAACACCAAAAGTCCTCTGAGGAAGTGTCATCTGGTTCTCTCAAAAGAAGGTCAAAATACATCTCTCATTAAGTCCCTTGGAGGAGAGTCTGATACAACTGCAAAGATAAAAATTCACTAGTTTGTTCAAAGATGAGGAAGCCAACACAAGAAATTCCTGAATTGAATATTAAAAACAATTAAAAGCTGGTAGTATTTTGATAGTGACCTTTCAAGTTCCTCTTAAATATACATTCCTGGCAAAGAGGAATGACAGCTTCTGCTCACCAACTTTTGATAACAGGAGTTTTGAACTTACTTAGACATCTTTCTTTCAATCCTATTAAATAAACAATTTATTCTTTTTAAATTCTCTAATTTCAACTTTCAACTAGAATGGAATAGAGTATCTCAGTTAGAAGGAACCTACAACTATGACCTAGTTCAACTACCTGACCACTTCAGGGCTGACTAAAAGTTAAAGCATTTTGTTAAGGACATTGTCCAAATGCCTCTTCAACATTGACAGCTTTGGGGGATCAACCACCCCTTTAGGAATCCTGTTCCACGGTTTGACCACTCTCTTGCTAAAGAAATACTTCCTAATGTCCAGTTGAAACCTCCCTTGGTGCAACTTTGAACCATTCCCACCCATCCCACCACTGGGTACCAAGAGGAGGTGAACAGTACCTCCCTCTCCACTTCTCCTCCTCGGGAATCTGTAAGGATTAATGAGGTCACCTCTTAGCTTCCTTTTCTCCAAATTAGACAAACCCAGTGTTCTCAGCCATTCCTCACAGGACATTCCTGCCAGCCCTTTCACCAGCAATGTCTTCTGAGTACCCCTTACTACTGCCTGGTGGCCTCAAGAGGTCTGTCAGGAGACCAGCACTGTAAGAGGTGGGAAAGCAAAACAGAGGCCAAGAGCATCCACTTGGACAAAAATATCTGTTCCTTCCTCCTTGGTTTCCCCCACAGCAGGTGCTCACTATAGCCACTAAAACAAATGCCAGCTGCAATGCCTTCTGTGACTTATATCACGACTGTTATTTTACCCACGTTTACTCCCCTGGATGCAAACTTGGAATTATAGAATCAGCTAGGTTGGAAGAGACCTTTAAGATCATTAAGTCCAATCATTATCCCAGGACTGCCAAGACTACCACTAAAGCATATCACTGAGGGCCTCATCTACATGGCTTTTGAACTTGCCCAAAGCTAGCCTGGTGAATCACAGACACAGTTTCAGAATGACTGCCTGCTTTCTTATGTTGTTTTATATTTTAATATGCACTCAGGAGTAGTTGCCAAAATGGATCTGTGCAGAGTTAAGAGTGGAAGTGTGCACTCAGTGTGTGGGTGGTACTTAAAGGAACAGGGAAATGCCAAAATTTCACAACTGACCTTTTGCTAATGTTTCTCTCAGAAACAACAGAAAACAATCGTCTATAAATGGCAGAAAGGATTATGCCAAATGTTAATGCTACAGTTACTCTGCAATAGATGAAACAGAGATGTCAATCCCATTTTCTAATCAGAATCTTAAACAATGCTTGAAAAAGAAGCATTGGTCAAAACATATTGCAACAGTATTTGTTATGTAAAACTCCCAGCTTCAGGAATATACATATATCCACATATACATGCTAATTTATTAATAAAGAGTTTTTGTTGGTAAATACAACAAACTGTAATTTTATTCTCTGTCATTTAGAAACATTAATATGATCATAAACCTTCTGTTTCATTGTGATGAGCCACATTTATTTATCTACATGCAGGTACAAAATCCAGATTGGACAGAACCTTGGGCGACATGGTCTGGAGTGAGGTGGCTGGAACCAGATGATCTTAAGGTCCTTTACAACTTTAACTATTCTATGATCCCCTTGCTTATTTCTTCCTCTGTATGACTTTTCTGAAATTGTCATTGTTTGCTTTCAGTAACCAGCAGCAGTAAGAGAAAATAATGTTCAAAGGATACATACTGAATTTGAGCAGAGAACTTATCAGTGCATCTTCTATTTGATGCTGATGAATGATAGCGCACATGTGCTCTGCTTACAGAAATGTTACCTAAGTCCCAAGTTAGGAAAGTTAGGCATGAAATCCAGAAAGTCTTAATGTTTTCTGACTATATTTGTTCAGCAAAAGCCAGAGACTAGAAATCTCATTCCTTCACCTTGTATAGCTAGGACATATATTATTCAATTCTGAAATAATTTAAAAACATACTAACGGAAGACTCCCAAGGCCATGATATATTTTAAGGTTATATGGAAGGCTTTTTTTAAAGTCTCAAAGCTAAACCTGTGCTTAGGCAGCCATTTCAATATCTGTAGATTACATAGCTAAGACTGAAACAAGTGGTTACATGCTATGATGAACTAGTGTTCAGGAACATTTGGTTCAAAATCAATAAAAATGATTTGTCAGACTAGTTGACAGATGGGACACATCATGGAAATAACGATCAAGAGTGCTCATTGGGGCTGTATGAAGGGCCTGGTATATCAGGTTGACTAGGCTGCCTATAAATAAATGTAACTTTTTTCATAGAGGCCATCTGTATTACCCTTAGCCCTTTACTGACAATCATCTTTAGGAAGGCAGCAGTGTTAAGGAAATTTAAGATTAAATACATGTGGTGCATGTGCAAACAAGGCAGGCTGATAAATCCACATAACCTGCTGGTGCACCATGGAAACTACCAGATTTGGAATGGAAGCTCAGTTCAAAATCTGTGGGGTTTATAACCTTGGACATGATTATGTATTCTTAACACTACACTGATTTCATCAAGAAGCTGACTCAAACAGAGCTTTTCTGAATGTATTTCTGGCCAATATTGCCAGTTCAAAGACTGACTTGCTCTCTTCCAGGTCAGTAAGACCTGGTGCCCACCTCCTCTCCAGCTTTCTTCGCTTCCTGGAGGTAGATACAACTTAATACCTTATGCAAAACAAGGCTGACAAGTCATCCTGCTGACTTCCTGCTGCAATATACAGAAATACTATACCTGAGAAATTCTGCAATTTGGAACTTTTTAAAGTCTGCAGGTTGGAAGGAATGAGGCATATTTTTCTGATTTGGCAAAGGAAACCAGAAGTGAATATAGGTAAAAATAACATATGATGAGTGGTCTCAAATGATCATTAATATGCTGTCTGGAAACTGTAAGGAACTGAGTTGTCTAATGCCTAGTGATTGAAGCAGAAAAATATAAGTCTAAAAGCAATGCAAAATTTTCAGGTGCAATGAAATCGTGAAAAAATCTCCAGTTTTCAGTTAAAAAGTCTCTTATGATTCATTATGACTGCATTTCAGGTCTCTTTGAATTGCTTTTGAATTCCGCTTTTTACTAAGTTTGCCTTTAACAGAATTACTCCAAAAAATCTATTCTGTGTTTTACTCAGTGTAGGTGTGAATGTCTGCACTTTGACTTGTGTGCATAACTTATTTATTATAACGCTAATTAAAAAAATAATGCTATGGATAGGTTATGGGAATTGTTATGAATTGCTGACAGCAGTGGGTGTTAACATTCACTTGTCATTGAGGACAGATGTAAAGAACCATTAAGCGCTTTCATGCAATTAGGCAGCTGAAGCAACCACTATTGGACAACTCTGATCCGATGCAAGACATTGTCCTTCTTCCTGTCCCCTAACATAGTGATTTTGGGAGTCAGTGAGGCCCACAGATGTGGATGGGTTCAACCACTGTTTCAGGAGAATGAATGTACTATTTTAGAAGACAAAGCAAAAACATGAAACACAGTAAGCAAGCACAAAACTGTTTCAACAGGTATGGCAGGATGTTCCCCCAAAAGACAGTAAGTTCTTACTTCTTAACTGAGTGATGGTCATAGAAAGCCATAACAAGGAATATTCTCTTTTCTGAATATTCTCTAAGAAAGGAGTATAGGATCTGGAAAGTTTCCTATACATAAATTCCAAGAATTTCATCAGTGATACCTGATCCTAATATTTTCTGCTGTCAATACCAGTACACCAAAAACAAACTTTGGAACATACTACAAGTAGTAAAAATAACTGAGTGACACTATTTCTCTATTTCATTAGCCCTCATCATTTTGGGGAAAAGTAAAAACTGTTGAACAATTGGTTCTGTAAAATGCCACATACAGTTAAAAAATTGGGTATTGTGCTGTTACTTACTATGTGCCTGAAAGGAATAATGTCTCACTGACATGGAGTGAACCAGATGGTATGACAAAGGAAATTGAGAGTCATTAAATTGCACAGAGGGAAAAAGATGCTGTGGAAGAAAATTAAAGAGCTAAAAGGCACATATGCCATGTAGAGAAAAAAAGAGAGAAATGGGGAAAATACTTTTGCATCTCCCTGTGAACGATTAATGGTAGAAAAAGTGAAAAATGTTTTGAGAGTTCTCTTTTATTTTGTTTTGGGGATTTTTTTTTTCCTTTTTTTCTGAAGGACAGTTTTGCTGAGAGTTTTATGAGAGTCAGTATTGGTTCATATAAAAGTATTTTTAATACTTCCTGTGAGCCATTTTCTTGTTTCATTATTTTATTCTCAAAAGAGGAGTTGGTTATTTTCTCCTCCTTTGAAGAGGAAAAAGAGTATCAACTACCAGATTTAAAAAATTAAATGGAAAATCTATGAACTAAAATTAACTATGGTATTTCAAGCTATTATTAAGTTCCAATCTTTTGCACCATCAAAGAAATGAATCAGTATAAGCCCAGAACTACTTATTAGTTCTTAAGATTAGCTGTAACTGTAATGCTGGCATAAATCAGTATAGATTACCAATCACTATAAAGCTGTGCTGATAACATGCTTGTCCTGCTCTCACCACCAACTGTTAAAATGTACAAGTTACTTACTGAGCTGGGTGGGTACAGCAACAAATTCAACGTTGGAATGCATTACCTACTAAGAAAGATCTGGAATTTCCTGTGTTCACCCAGCACCCTGAAATTACTTAAGAAAATTTACCTTGGGCATTGGAGGACACATTTTCACCATTAATTTTACCACATCCTTACAAAACCCAAGGCCTACTGCCAAATCTGCCATCCATCCAAAGCTCTGCCTCTCAATAGCATTTCACAACTTCAGGAACACTTAGGAAGTGTAGATCACTTTTATAATGTGTCCAAAGAGAGTGGCAGGAGGAAGGCTAAAACTGTATAAGCCTTCATGTTGCCGCATGTGCTCTGCGAAGAGGGGCCCCATCCACTGCTATCCTGTATATGCCTATCCCCAAGTTATCTGGTTGCATGCTAGATTCAGGCACAATTAACCTCAAGTGAACAATCACCAAAATCATCCAATAGCCTTAGAGAACCATTAAATCCCATATGGTTTGGATAAAACTTGACTGAGCTAAATCTTTAAACACTGATCAAGAACATTACAAATTGCAGCCTCTTTTGAGTGATGCCTTTCCCAACTTAGCAGTAATTTTGTCAGTCCATAATTCATAACAAGATAACTTAGTATCTATACTATTTTGAGATGTTTATTTATGAAAAAAACAACAACAAAACAATCAAATAACAGTCTGTTATTTGTAGCTTTCAATCATTTAAGATTTTAACTACCCTTCGGTGATACATTTTACGTAGAGTGATGATTCATCATAGATGTGAAATTATTACCTGATGGTTAGAAGGTTCACACAGGAGGTGCTTGCATATGCCATCAGTCCCATCTTCAGTACAGTTTCTTATCATATTTTATCTGATCACATACTCCACACAGTCTGAAAGGTATCAAACAGCAGTAGAAACAATATTGAGATCAATTCATAGAAGTTAAAATGACATTCAGAGGAAAGGAATCAACAAATAATAATTTAGTGGGAAACTACATTCTGTTCAATAAAAAAAGAGAAAGTAGTTAAATACACTGAATAAATCATTCTGTGAAAATTATTCACTCATGTCTAGCAGAAATAGTAAATTCTACAAGTCTGCAAAATTGAAAGAGTATCTTGTGCTTCCTTTCACAGCAACTCCTTGCATATGTAAAACTTGTTTGTCTGTTAAATTCTCTCTGCACAAATGACAGTCTAAAGGGTTTGTCATGTACAGCATCTGCTTTCAGATAATCCAACAGCACCATTCCAGTCTTTTCCCACCAATTTAAATGAAAGACGAATCAAGCACATAGCACTGTGCTTATGACAGTGCTTTGCTATGTCAGAAGTAGAAAGTGTCTTCTGGCATACTCTTTACTTCTGAATTGATGGGCCATAAGTAAAGTCACATCAATTGGAATTAGCTAACACATAGAGCTGCAAATTACTCTAATAGTTAGAACAGCAAGCTCTCATGCATCACTCAGAAATCTCTTTTGCTGTTATCAGCAAAATAAACACCATAATTTTGGTAAAGCCAGTTAAGTAATTTTCTGTAACCAGAACCAGGTAACCAGAGTGAGCAAAAGGAGGTAGAGAATGGAAACTACTGACAAGTTTTCTTCTAATATTTTAACAAACAGTTCTATTCAATCAAATGGAACACATTACAATTAGCTCAAAAAAAAGCAGACAATAGCTTTCCTTAGATTGCCTGCCTCTGCCTAGAAGCGGTATGAAAGTTATAAAAGTAATTTGTATCAACTCATTACTATGTCACCTCATTTCAAGCCTATGTTAGATAAGTAGCAATAAGCTCTGGTTAGAGGATTCCACATTATAACCATTAGTACAAACTCTAACGGCACCCAGCTGTTGAAGATTACCCTAGACAGTTATTGAGATTTAAGAGGGGCAGCTTTCTACTGATTTAGGACGGAGTCTGTAGACGATTCTATCATTTATTCTAGAACTGAGGTAAAAAGCTAATTTAATGAAGAGCACTGGTGAATTATCTCCTTCCTATAGGTACCATAATGTTCCCAATAGAATGCTCTTCTTGCCCTTTAATTCAAGGTAACGATGTTGTCACATCTTCTGTTGGCACTTAAAATGCAGTTTAATGCCACATTGTCAGTCAAGACTTCTGTGAGATTTCCAAAGGCATTAAATTATCTGAAAAACTATGCTGAGAAACGAACGGCTCTAATGCATTAGAAGTTTTCTGGGCTTTCCAAGGCACTTCTCCCCTCTCCCTGGTTTGTGAAATGAAGATGTCTTTCTTACAAAGTGAGAATATCTGTTTGCATGAAGATGTACTCTGAGTATCATAGGAGGTATGCATATGAAAACCTTTTATCATGTTCCTCTATAGTGACTTACAAGGAATAGTTCTTACAGCTGACATTTACTTTTCACTTATTTGTAATCAGTGAGTGACAAAATGGTGTATTTATTAATTTATTTACACCCTTCTGCCATAATATAGCCAGTATAAGAAACCCTAATCTTCTGTATATTCAATGTGTCTTTTCCCCCCTATAGACCAAATCCTAAAGTTCTAAATCAGCTTTTTTTTTCATTTCTTTTTACAATGAATGGCTATGAATAATACTGTTTCTTGACTCTGCAGGGGCAGATCAAACTGAATACTCATGCACTTTCATCTCATCATAGCCAACCTCAAAATAATGATTAAAGCACCTGTGGAGATTAATACAGGAGTTCAGAGCTTGTTCTGAGTATTAAATAATAACTAGGTTCTTAACAATCATTTTGTTTTCATATTTAGTCATATATAGAGTAGGAAAAAAGTGATAAGAGCTGCTCTTTTTTCATTTAAATTGAAGACCTTATGTAATATAAAGCTAAACTGATATTTCTTCAATGGAAGAACAATTCCATTAAGTTTTCTAGTATATCCAAAATTTCAATAGCCACTTTATCTATTTACTAGAGTATAAACTTTAGCTAACACTTGATTATAATTTTTTTTCTTATACTCTCTTACATAAAGTTCTAATAACAGCTCCAAATGTAACTCCATGTTTTGAGCAGATAATAAAGTGAAAGAATAGGTACTAAACATTATGGTTTAATGTTTATGTCACTAATGAGGATGTAATTTATGCCAAAATTTAAAGGATTCTTAATGCTGAGCACAAATTTAATGTAGTGCCTCTGCCTTTGGGTCAAAGCCCAAAAAGAAGAAAAAGCAAAACAGAATTACAGTGCCAAAGTGGAAACATTGGAAAGCACCATGAGATGATGTATCTACTCTGGGAAGAAGGCAGTCACTTGTAATATATTCATTAATGATTTTCATATCTGCAGACTAAGTGTATGAATGATAAAGAGGAATTACAGGTTTCACCATTCCTTCCTGGTAGGACATGGTGTTCTTTTTTCACCCCATTTAGATGAATCCATAGGAGCAGATGACTCCAGAGAAGAACACTGGTGTCACAAAAGAATTCTGATTTTTACACTAACCTTAGTATTTATACTAATATAAAATAAGCTTTAGACCATCACTGAACATCCAGATTTACCACCTGTTCTTATTTTTTACTTCTGAGCAGAAAGTGAGAGGACTTAGTGACTCCCCTTTTTCAAAGCATTTGTTCCTGTCATAGACAAGCTTTTGGGTGAAGGAGGGGAGATGGTGGGGATAGTTGCTCAGATGGCTTTTGTTTATTCATTTGTTTGTTTCCAGCTACAGAATATTTGCTCCTGACATATTACACTGTTAGAATTTTCTGTATTTATCAGGAAGACAGAGCCTAGTCAAATGCATTTTCAGTTTGAAGAACACTGATGTGCAAATTCAGAGTAGTACAGACACTTATCAAGGCTGCTCTTCTGTTTATGGAGGATGTTAACAACAACGGTTCAGAGTTTACTGATAAACTCACTCAACATGCCAAGGTACAGGACAACAGTGGGCACTTAACAAAGGAACAGATGTTAGGAAAAGAATATTTTGTGCTCTACAGCAGTAGCTCAGTCTTAAAATGTTTGAAAATTTGTCACAAATACAGGTCATTTCCGAATCCGATGTTATTTGATCCTAAAACAATAAAAAGGAATACATAGAGTCCCGGAAGAAAGAAAAACTGAAGGAGAGCACAAGTCCACTTGTCTGGTTTTAAGTATGGTCCAGGAACAGGAACGACTACAAGTGAGATGCTGAACATGGGCTGCATAAGGATTACCCTGTTTTCTGCTCTGTTCAGATTTGTCCTCAGCTAAGGGTATGATTAAGGTTTTGGTAACAAGATTACATGACAGCAAGTCATTTTCTACCATAAAATAAAGCTGACTAACAGAAGGCACACATGAAGAAACCATGGGACAGATATGTTTACTGCCAGTTTTCACTTTTTTGTTGTTTCCCTTTCTTATGTTTTCCTTCTCCAACAGCAATTCTTCTTGGAAAGTCCATACTCAGGTGAAAATGCCTTTCAACAACTTTAGCACATTCTAAACCATTTGCAATCAAGGAGTTCATCTGAAAGAAGCAGAATTTAAACAATGTCAGAACACACAGATAGAAGCTATTCAGCTTTAGTAGCTGAGAAATTAAACTGTTCCTATGAATAATTCTTTCTTCATCTCCAAGACACTGTAGCATTTCTCTTGGCAGTCTTAATTGAAGTGTAAATTTTACAATATAAAAAGATAAAGAAATCGTTCCTAGGAAGAAGTTCTACAAGGCAGGAAATTAATGGCTTATTTAAATACATGTTGGCATATATGTACATCGAAATATAGTTCTAAAGGAGTGAATGAAAGCTCCAGCATCAAGAGAAGAGAGAACTGTAACTTGCTTTCACTGTTGCCCCAAAATGCATGCTTATTACTGTGGGGTTTTCAGAGCCTTTTCTCTCCCCTGTTCCCTCCAGGCAAAGAGATAATGGTTGGGGTGGGAATGGAGTCACATTGTTGCTCTCTTCTTACTCATCATAGAATACCAGGCTGGAATGGACCTCAAGGATCATCTGGTCCAACCTTTCTAGGCTAATCATGACTTAGACTAGATGTCTCAGTGTTCTGTCCGGTTGAATCTTAAATGTATCCAACTTTGAGGAATCCACCATTTCCCTGTGGAGATTACTCCAATGGCTGATTGTTCTCATTGTGAAAAATTTTCCTCTTCTGTCCAGTCAGAATCCCTCAAGGCTTAATTTGTGTCCATTACCCCTAATCTTTTCCATGTGACTCCTTTAAAAAGGAGTCTCCATCTTCTTTGCAGACACTCTTTAAATACTGGAACATGGTGATAAGGTCCCCCCTTAAGCCTTCATTTCTATAGGCTGAACAAACTCAGTTATCTCAGCCTTTCCCCATACAGCAGGGTTCCCAGACCTTTGACCATCTTTGTGGCCCTTCTCTGGACCCTCTACAGCCTGTAATTACTAATTACAAATATAATTTCAAAACTAATTTCAGCTTTTGCTTCAGTAACAGATATAGACATAACAATGCAAAATTTTAGGAACAGATGAAAAATGTGTGGCTCCTGTGAAAAAAATTATGAGAAAAAGAGTGTTATACATGCAGCTTACATCTGTGTGGCAGGGCTTGAAAGATTAAAGGCAAAAAACTGAAATAAAAAGTAAAACAATATACTGAATATATGCTTACATATTTTACTTAGATCCATAGATCATTTAAGTGAAATGTAGACTTCTACATTTAAAAGACGTAACACACGATCAATGGCAAAAAGGGACACAGAAAACCACTAATAATAAGAGATGAAAAGAAAGGTTCCAGCTCCTGTCAATCAAAAGGACTGACCTCCTCTGCTAATCTTTGGAATTTATTCTACCACAAAACCCAGATACATAAAATTCCATAACATTCACTAAAAGCAATAATGCATTTCCTGAAATTGCACTGAAAAGTTATTGCACTGAAAGGGTTAAGAAGCTGATGGCAATTAGCCTTTTTGCATATACTCTCCCTGTTTCACCTTCTTGCTGAAAATTGTCTTTTGCTGAACAAGTTTCAAATGACTAAATTAACATGATTGCTCATTTGTGTGTAAATCACGTTTACAACTTTCTAAGTGTGACCCTTAATAGCATAATTAAAAATAGGGTTTGTAAGCAATTCATGCATCTAAAAGAATAAACACCTCAAATTTTGCCTCATCAGCAACCTCTGTGTTCAGAACCATATTAAGGTAAAAACATTAAGCAAAAGTAGCAGTTGATACTAAATTTACAGTGCTCCACTAAATGCTTCAATATTTTGATTTAGAAAGATTAGCCTATATGAATAATGCCTCAAGAATAGTGTATTTCACACAAAAGACACTTTTCTGTCTGTTATTGTTCTTTGAGAAGCTGAACAGAAGCTCTATGATTGAGGACAGCAGTGGAAAGTTCCTATCAATATAGCTAAATAGTCCAGAATAACTCGGAGTGAAAGCAACCTACCACTCAAACATTCTGGCATGGCATATATTGGTCTTAACAGTAAATGAACCTTGCAAAGAACCTCGATTATTTATTTATAGACTTTCCAACATATGTCAATCAAAGTAAAGGACAACTGAAGAATACTAACTCCAGGAGTTCTGGCAGGCAACCTCTCTAACTCCATAACCTTTTGATATGAGGAAATGCAGTGTAACTACAAAATCTAAGACCTTCTTCTGCCTGTTAACATTTGTTACCAAATGTGTTTCCTATGTGACATTTTCACCTAACGAAAAAGATGTTTTCATTCTAATTCAGACGCTCAGTTAGAAGAAAAGTGTCTGAACAAGATCTGAGTATTGAACAAGAACTTATTTTGCCATTCATAGTTCACAAATTTCAACACAAAATCAAATTATGTACTAAAGTAGAGAAAGCTTAGAAAACATCTCATGGCAAAAATTATCTTTATTTCTCCTTGTGGATTTAATCTTGCCATTTTCTGAGTAAATTTTAAGCAGCTCTGGACACATCCAGCAGTAATAGACTTCTCCAACTCCTGAGACTACAGTAAAATGGAGTATTAAGACATAAGTCAGTAATCTTTAGAAAAGAAAAAAAAATAATACAAGTCAGTGAAAGATAAAGTGAAATAGGAGAAGAAAAAAAGAAAATCAATCATCTGCCAAAATTGGGTAAGAGATGGTCAATGAAACTATTTCAGATCTGTTCTGCTGGTTTCCCATCCTGAAAGAAGTATTGCTCATTTTTAACAGCAAAAAAAACTGCTCTAGTTTTGTATCTCTTCTGAAATCATATTATGGACAGTTGTGGTACAAAGATGGAACAAAGTGCACATGAAAAGTCAGAGCTATCAGGGATAACAGTATTCTCTTTTCTAATTGCCTCTATGTTCCTCTGTTCTAGAAGTTAATGCTTGGCTTATAGGCCAAGCTTACTTCAAACAGCAATAACAGAAAATATATTTATATTCAGAAACATGATAAAGAATAATTTACATCTTAAAAAGAAGGGGGCAGAATGCTGAGAAGCACTTTGAGAAAATTTAGAAACTGAGAAACATTAGGATGCACATGATACATTTACTAGGGTATTTCCAAATATTTTCATGTTTTCTTAGCCATTATTCATATTCCATGTCCATTTACCTTTATTTTTTTTGTGACAGGTTATCAAAGTACAATGGCAGAAACTATTTACATGGATTGTGATCACCTTATTGTCTCTTTTTAATGCTCATGTTTCAGAAACATATATCATGCCCTATGGTGATTGACTTGCTTTCAGGATGAAGAGTCTTAATGCAAATAAGGTCTCCTTGTGGGAAGGCAACTCCACATTTTGATAACCCTTAGAATTCTTTCTGTACACTTTCAGCATTCACTTTTTAAAATATAGGCACTTGAGAGATGCCCAAAGTTTAAATGTTGTTATCTCATGGGCATATGTCAGGGAACAGTTGGATGGTTTTTGCTTCAGTATCTATTCCTCAATTTAAGAACTAATGCTCTTAAAATTCTGTTTGCTTCTGAGCTGATGCTTTACAGAGCTGTCAAACATATTGCCATTTCATCTTGGGTAGGAATGGATAATTTAGAGCTCACCATTCTTTATAGAGTTAAAACCACTTTTACACAAGAATACTGCTTTGCATTTATAAATTTTGAATTTTATCTGCCATTTTACTGCCCTATCACCCAGTAATGGGACTCTTCACAATAAAACAACACCTTGCATTAAGAATTTTAAGAACAATCTGCAGAACCTCATCTGTAGTTTCACTGGTAACTCTCTCTCTCTGCATACATTGTACAGCTCAGATCTCAGACCACATTACTGTGTGCCTCCAGTAGTAACACTTCTGTGTCACAATAGCTCCTTGTTTTCTACCATGTTCTTTTCTTATAACATGCAGCTGCACACAATCATCAAAGTAACCAGCTTTATCCTTATTACTTTGAAAGTTTAGGGGATTTTGTTAAAGATCATTTGAGAATGAACATTGCCAGACAGGTTCTGAAAGTACAAATAGCTTGTAACCATAGTCTGCCTACCTACCTCCTGACCCAGGCAGTATCACATCACAGATTTCTCTCACAGGTTTCTAGGAACTTGCAGAACCTTACTGTTTTCTTATATACCATGAGCGGTAATATATTGTTAAACTTAGCCATGCTTCTAAGCTTAAAATTAATCTGAAATGAGACATAATCCAAATTTTCATTGTATGGGCTCCATTGTAAGAGCAGTAATGTATCAAGAAATAATTTCTCATTCTCACAATTAAACAAAAAGCTTATTCTTCTACATGCTTTAATAAGATCCTCTAACTTAATATAATATCTGTAAAATAAAATACCTTACCTGCATAAGTGGGATTTTTAGACTAACACATTTTAACAACCAGAGATGAAGATGAGTATTGGAAGTATCAAATCAGTTTAAAGGGAACAACCTCCAGAGGCTGGACCCTAGTTTAAAATCATCTTCTCAACAATATCCTCCTCTTTTCCCCATTAATCTCAGAGTATGTAATAATTTCCATGCTATCAGTGAATTTTCAGTCACAAAACATGTTTCCACTAGGAAATCCTCAGCTAAACAAAACATTACGTCACTCTGAAATCTTTGCAGTACTGAAGTAATGGGTAAGAAAGTAATATTATTAACAGGGTTGTTATAGGCATGACAATGCCTCAAAAAGAAAACAGGTTTTATTAGACAAACTCATATGCTTAGACATTGAGCAACAAGCATTCTTCTCCTGCTCTGAAAAAAAACCAAAAAGAACAATTTTTAAAGGCAATGGCAAGCAGAGAACACTAGATCTGAGATTAAATAGATATGTTAATTGGGAAATACCTAAGAGAAAAGGTGGTTAGGACTACTGGAAAAGAAAAATGCTATAAAGGGAAAAGGTGATAAAACAGTTTTGTTTCACAGTAAAGGGTGACAGATTTAATCGCTGGCAGCACTTGACTGGGAGGGAGAGGGGAAAGGATCCCATGCTGTAAAATAGATATCTCTATCAGGTTCATGATTTTTACTATCCAGTAAAGTTATATTGTCAAATTTTATGAGTAAATCTGGACCCAACTGTAAATTCTGACTGATTTTTTATTTTCAGGTTAAAAAATAAGGTATCAGGGGTTTCCACAGTTTGGCACAAAAACCAGAGGAAACACAGCCTTTTTCAGCTCAGCATTTTGTTTTACAATGGTTCAACCATAAAGCTTCAGTAAATGCTAAGATTTTAGGCTTACTGTATCTGAAAACAAGCCTACCACTTAAAAATACCAAATTTCACATACCGGTAGATAAATTCCTCCATAATGATTTTTTAGACAATGAGTCTTAAGACTAACAGTTTTTGAACAGTCAGTAAGGATAACTTAGTGAGAGCTGTTGATTTTTTCTTCTTTTCAGAACAGCCCTGTAAGAACAAGCTAATCAGAAAATTACAGCTTTCACTATTGACAGAGAAGTAGCAAATCACCAGAGACAAAAGATAAATGCAAGGAAAAAGATTTAAATATATTTTCAACATTTGTAGAATTCAAGCTGTTTAAAATCAAAATAACAACCAAAATAATGAAATTGAAATATATTAAAATGAGAACCTGAAAAAAACAAGTTCCTAAGATGTTGCTAGCAGCTAAACCTCTACTATGGAAAACACAGCACTGCATATATGATTTCTTATGTGTATAGTTAAATGACATGACAGTCACAAAGATTTTAATGCACATGCTCCATTAGGAAATATAAAACAAATATATAATGTATTATGCCTCATTATTCACAGATTGCTTTATATATTGAAGGTACTGGAAAGATGTACTAGAAACAGTTTTCTATCTACAACATTAACACGATTTGCAGTAGCTCTGGCTTCCCACCTCAGCAAGTGCTCCATCATAGAAACCCTTTTGCCTGCTACCACGTTGTAAGAAAAAAACTGATTCACTTCTAATTGAAGAATAAAGTTGCCTGAGGTTTCTGCCTAGTGATACAGATTTAGTGAATAGGCAGCCATTCTACATAGAACAGAATCTCTGCTTTCAATATAAATTAATGTTTCTCCCAAATTCTATGAAATAAAGCTTGATTGCTTTTTCTTCTGCTTTGTGATAAATGTGCATTATAGAAAAAAGTAGGAACTTAAAAAAAATCACTTCAAATGTAAACATAATGGATTGTACACAGTAAGTTTAAAGAGTTACCATCCTGTCCTCAGTGATTTACAGCTCTACAGACTTGGCTTTATCAGTCTATCACGTTTTCTGTTTGTTTTGTTTCTAGTCTGCTGTGTTTAATTCATAGAATGGGAGTGGAATGGAAATCTGTAATCATGTCCTAAGGCACAGTCTTCAGTACAAACAAAACTGTCAAAGATACCAGTAACAACAGTTTTCCTTGCTTTCATAATGACATAGATAAAATTTATATTATGGGCATCACTTGTTCTTCATTCATTGTGTCACAGGCAAAACACTGAACAGTCTTAAGCATTTTAATTTGTGATAGAGATGCAGTACCTCCATCCTGCATGTGTGGAACAGCAGCACACACCAAGGTTACTGATGAAGATGACATCCCCTTTGTAATCTTTATAGAGAGTGAAAAAAGAATATGAGCTTTTTTCCTAATAGTGATTTCAAATGCTTGAGGTTAAGCTCAGATCTGAATAGTTGTGCTGTCTTGTCTGCCCTCCAGCAGTTTGTTATAAAAATACTCTAGGGCAAGCAGGCTGCTGGAACTAAGGTGAGGTGTTGTGTCTTAATCCCTGAAAATACCACCCACTATAAATCCACTAAATGAAGCTCAGCTTCTGTATGTGTAAATGTGTGCCTATTTAGGCCCGTGAAAAGACAACTAACAGAAATCTCTGTCACTATAACATTTTGTATTTTCCAAAAGTATGACTTTTACCACATGCAAAGCCACAGGCTTCAGCAAAATGGGGATACTTTCAATGTAAACTGTCTGAGGCTGTTAGTTTCTAAAGGGCAGGAAATTAAGGTGACAGAGTGCCTAAACTACAGGTTGAGACATTCGTCTGTTTATTTAATCCCCAAATTACTAAATTTGGGGATTGAAGATGGAAGCATGCAAAGGAAGCAAAGACTGACAAGTAAATATACAAGATTTGCCCAGTTTCACAAACAAAAAACTTCGGGAAGTCTAGGAATTAAGGAACCTTCTTCTAATTCATCAAAATCAACACCATAACCTTTCCTTTTAACCACTTGCTTTTTGATTTCAAAATGAAAGTGAACTATTAGCAATACTGTGACTTAAATATCAAAAATAACTTGCATTAGTTAAGCTGATTCCCACTCACAAACTACCTCATACTGCTGTCTCAAAAAATGTAACTATATCTAGCTTCATTCTTGGGCGATATTGAGCTACCTGCAACATTACAAACATGTTCAGTCCCTGTTTGCCTGCCTGTCTGCCTCCTACCGGTACTATGTCCACATCATGGTACCTGTATTTTCTTTGATGGATGCCTGATTTACACGGTCACACATGGAAGGAGAATGGGAGTCACATCATCTCTTGGCATTTGTCTGTATAAATAATCGTGTGTCACAGACTAAACAAGTACTAAATAGGAAATCACTATTTAATTTCTATTGCAACACAATAATAATTCTAATGCTAGTACAGTAATATCAGCTGCCTGGCCCATAAAAACAACAACAAACTTTGCAGTACTTACCCTAATACAATCTCTCAATTTAAAATTTATTGTTGTCTGTGTAATACCAACCATGTTGTAATAATCCCTACTTGGTGCATTTGGATTCTCAGTAAATAATCACAGCCATAGCATTATGAATTATTGACAGTACACAGTCTCCTTGAATAGCACCCACAACAAACATTTGCAGCCTGTAAGAACTCACTGCTTCAGAGCAAGGGCACATGTGTAGCCAGGCCAACACCAGTCAGCCCCATTAATTATGAAAATATTTATTTATTTATTAGCATGGGTTCTTGAGGATTTAGCAGATTGTGTCAGGAAACAATTACAAAATAAATACAGGACCAGCTTCATCCCTTGTACAACGATATTAAAATAACTGGGATAAGGCCAGCATTTTAGACATTATCCTAGTCAGCAGCACCTGCCTAACCACTAAATAGCTAAATAGGCAGTGTGTCCTTTGCCTCTGTCCACAAACACTTCTGAAAACAGCATTTAAAATGGCATTAGGCTGTTTCCAACAATGGCATTTCAGGTCTTATGGTCTTAGAATAGCCATTTGATGGATATTGAAACATCATCTCCCAGAAGAAGACAAGGATAGAGGTAGATGGCCATAAAAAAAACCTCAGCATAGGGTAAACTATCTAGCAAGTCCATACACTGCTCAAATTCCACACAGAAGCTGTTTTGCTAGTAACTCACAGGAGCTCAACAAATGAAGCTTTGTCTGGAAACCAAGCTAACGCTGAAGTTTGTTTGTAGGAGCAACAACTAATCAACGTAAATGAAAGCCATGGATCAACACCCTAGACTTTCTCTGATTTTCACTTTCAAAATAAATATTGATACACAAGTTACTTTGTTATTGTATATATATGCTTGTAATAGATATATACACCTATATAAAACTCAAACACTCAAACAGGTGATTGGGAAAAAATCTTATTGCACAACACTACAAAATACTTATTCCCACAGCTGCTGAGCCAGTTACTCCTACCTGATGGACTTGGATGCAAAACTCCCAACAAGTGCTGTTTGGGTACTTGGCAGATCAAAATGTCTGTAGCAAAATGTCAAAGATAAAAAGTGTATGCCTTCCTTCAGAAAATGGTATTTCCCCTGTAAGCAGAATGGTATCTACAAAAGTTAATTCATCAGTACTTGAAACATCCATAACATTCCAGCCTAAGAAAACATACACACAGTTTTGCCTTTCTGTGAACAAATGCCATATGTTTTTGTCACCTGATTCTTACATTAAAACTGCAGCTTTTGAACGACTTCCAGCGCCACTGGTAAGAACAATCTCTAGGTTTTAAACTTACTAGCCAACAGAGTTCAGACCAACATTTATTTCATGTCACTGTGAGTAAATCTCAAATTTATTTATGGGGTGGATTTATCCAAACTGGAATTCATAGTTTCCAACTACCAGAATTTAAACATCTTTCTCTTGTATGCATCTTTTGCTACCTTCATTGTTCATATATACTTTAAAATTGTATCTATACATATTTTATGCTATCCCTTGTCTGTAAGGTTTTTTTTATTTAAATTTGTTCTATTTTATTTTGAAAAGATAAAATGAGAAAAAATAATCATAATCTTCTGCATCTGCTGAGAAAATTACACTTAGAATTACACAGTGTAAATCTATAGCAATGTCATTCAACCAAGGGTGTGACTACAGGATTACAGATGCTGAGTGTGTGTCTATCTAGGTTTGGTGTCTGAGTTACAACTGAAAGTAAATAAAACAGTCAAAACTCTGGACATTTCTGTTTGCATCTGAAAGCTTGTAAGACTGAAGTTAAGATCTCCGTCTATGACTACACCATCCAGACTCATACAACACATATGAACTTTCTTTTTTCCCCACCATTTGGGCATTCTCTGTTTGAGGCACTCTAGATGAACACAGTGGCTTCTGCTGCATTGGTGCTCATGTTTGCTGCTTAGGAAATAGAAGATAAGCCAGGACGCATTTCTTGAATGATTGGTGTAGCTTTTAAGGTGATTTACTTTCCTTTTGTCTGTACCTCAACCTGGCAATCTGGAGATATATAGTGAAAAAGCACCTTTGCCAACTTCTGACAGAACTTGCAGGATAGATTAACATAGCTGAGGTTGGTATAGCAGAATAAGGCAATTTGAAGAGGCTGGAGCATAAATAAAAGACGTACTAACTACCACATGTACTTTTGTAGTTTGAAGTTTAGAGTATGTATTACCCTTTAATTATCTTGCATTTTTATGCTTTTTTTTTTTCCCAATGTCCATGTAGGAAGGGCTGTCTCATTCAGAGGCTGATACCTTTCTTTTGGCAGTCCTCAAATCACTAATTTAAAATGTTGATCCCTGAACTCTTCTCAGAGGGGAAGAGAAGACCATTCATATACTAAGCTCACTAATTTCAGTCTTAGTTCTTTAAGTCCTGGATGGTCCAGCTGGGAATACAGAGTACGCTACAAAATATGTCCAATCAGAAGTCTAACAAAAAAATACAAGATTTGGCCTCAAAATTCTCACAGGAGAAATCTGCCTAGGAAATAACTGCCCTGGTGTCCGCTGTCCCGATCACAGATAATTGCAGCTGACTACAACCTCCTCACAAACTCCTTCGCCAGGCTGACATTTGCATCTCCTGAGCATTGACACACACCACTGAACTGGCGCAAGATACTCATTTAGCTATGTCAGACCCGACTGTATAAATGTACTTACAACATTCTCAGAGTGCCTAGCTTAGAAAACCTTATCAGTTGCTTTGTAAGTTTTCTGAGGAAAGAAATCCCTGTGCTTTTCTGCTTTCATGTCCTAGTGACACAAGCCACCAGCATACTTTCAGAGGTCTGTGTTGGAAAATCAAATACACCCTATTTCACGTACTCTTTTTTGTGATTTAAGCTTACAAATTATTAATGTTATGGTTCTTGAAAAGTCATTCTGGGGTGTACATTTATTAAGATGCTATTAAAATCTACCAAAACACACTAACACAGCATGAAGAAATTCTCAGAGCTCTGTCTGAATGTAGATAAGACTGTACTGAAATAAAATTATACCATGTCCCACTTTAGTAAGATAAAGAATAAAAATTTTTTTTTGAGATGTGTTAAATTTGGATAGGAAATAAGTGTTGGCCAACTAAAGCATGGCAGTATCAAACACTAAAAATCAGCACTCCAAATGAGATGATTTAACTCAGGGTCTGTCATACTCACCCTACGTTTTGAAACAGGTGTGGCTCCCTGTAGATCTTCACATATTTTTCCAGATACTCATACGTGAATGAAGTTTCCTTCTACCTATACGCCTTTAGATTGCAGGATTATAGTACTAACACTAAGCATAAATTAATCTCAGACATCCTTTCTCTTGCTCCTGGATACAATGTCAGCAATGATTAGAAAAGAAACAGCTTTCTTGAAAGTAAGAGTCAGTATAAAAAACCCCAGTTTAAAATAAACCAAACCCCGTATGCTCATTTATATACATGTTTTTTTCTGTAGCTTTTGTTGAAGCCTTGCTTTCTTCTAGCTTTGAAAACTCTTAAATCCTTACAGAGACTGCCAACTCTCCTCCCCAAGAGAGTTCTCTAATAACTGACGTTTTCTTTCTTCTGAGAATATAGAAATACACATTTGTACACATGCACATCAGAGTTCTCTTATAATTGACCTTTCCCCTTCCTCTAAGAATATAGAAATATATATATATACACATGTACATATGCATATATTTCTAGGTGCCAACTGTCCTTAGCAGTGAGCTCAGCATAGACACTAAGACTGACTACAATTCTGTAGGTAGGGCCATTTTCTTTTTGAAGTCACATTCTGGGTCTACATCTCATTAATTCAATCAAGTCCCTTGTCAGGACATTCAGAACCTAGAAATAGTGCCTTTGGCAAGAGGAGCAAAATGAACCATCAGGTATGAAAACTGGAGCTCCAGAAGATATTGGCCTGCAGTGACAGCTAGCTAAGAAGATTGCTGTTCCTAAAGTACAACTACAAAGTACTTTTTCCCAATGGATTCAAAACAAGCACTCGTAATAAGGAAAAAAAAGGAAGAAAAAAAAAGAGAGGAAAGGAGAGTGACTTGTGCTTTTGGCACCTGTTTGCTTCCTGTGGTCTCCAAATGGAAGCCTGTATTGTTTTTGCTAATCCATCTCTGAGCTGACAGAGGTGCAAGCTGTAAGGCACAGCCTGCCTGCTGTGCTAGAGAATGGCAGAGCTCAATAAAAACAATTATTTCAAAGCCTATATCTCATCTATTATTAAACCTGTGAAAAGAGTTTTAATTTCCTGTGCAATTATATGGTGCAATGTCATATCGGGGGGTGGGGGGTCGGGGGGGGTTGGGAAGGGAGAGCAGGCTTGCTTTTGATCAAGACCCTGGTTTTCATATTTTATGGTTTGGATAGCTATGTACCTTGGGACCTAATTTGAAGCTCATATACTTCTCTTCAGTCAGAATTTGAGTAAGTCCACTTAGCTATTTAATTATTCCATTTTTTCCTCATAAAGAAAGATAAATTATTAACATTTTGTAGTCTGGAACACCACAAGCAAATGTTGTCTTTTTATCCATGTGTAGCTATCTTGCTAATGTGGAGTACTAGGAGATGATTAATGCATCTTGCAATTAACTCATACAATTACTTTGACTAATGCTTCCATGTCATGTGTGACACAAATCAGATTCCCTATTACTTTTGTTTTCTACATTACAGAGATTATTAAACAATCTGTAACAATGACCACGTTCCTTTAAAAATGTTGTATAACTTATACTCTTACTGGGAGTAAGCTCACAACAAATGGATCTTTGGAAAAGGAAAAACAAGCCAAAAAGACTCCCTATCTATCCAGTGGCAGGGCTTCTTTGCAGTCACAGAAACAGAAAGCCCCAGTGGGGTTAGAGTCTCATCTGCAAGACTGGAAAAGCAGCAGCTTCTGACAATTAGACCTCTTGTAACCACTCTCAGCTCTGTGTTGTATTATTATGGAATTAAAATTACATTATTCTGCTCTCCTGTTTCAGAAAACACCTGGAATAAACATTTAAGAGAGAAAGAGGATTTCCACCCCTTCACATGGGAACGGCATCTTTATGTGCCTCAGCATTCAGCATCCAAAAGTACTATCACTTTGATTACATAAGAGAAAAATGTTCAATAAATATTCATAGGAATTCAGAAGGGGATTACAATACAAGGAAATGAAACCACTACGTACAAGACAAAGTGAGAAACGATTACCTATCTCAGATCAGGGGAGGTATAGCTTCAGGTCACGTATAGGAAGAGGAAGCTGACATTGTGCCTGTATCTGGTAGAAGACAAATCAACGTCGAGTATTTATGAAGCCTTTAAAGAAATCAAAGAGATATAGCATTAGAAAGGACTTACTAGAGCTATACAAAAGAGCACAAGGGCACACATGTTATTTGACATAACATGAACACATTTATATACATACCTCCATGTATGTGCATACATATATCTATGTATTTATCTGTGGGAGACAGAGGTGGAGAGAAAAAAGAGATCTGGAAATCACTCTTGCTTCTTAAATTTAGTGCGAGAGAGAAAGAGAGATTGATTTCCAAATGCATTTTCTAAAGCAGGACTCATTCTGTGGAAAAATTGACATTCTGTGTAGTAAAACTGAATGCGCAAGCTAGCAAACTGCCAAATTGGTTCATGTGAACCAAAATATATGTCCACGGAAAACATCACTGCATTGTATGATTGGTAACAAGGACAGCATTTCCATAGAGAGCACCATTTCCTCTGGGAAGGGACTTTCAGACAGGAACAGAGAGAACACCAAAAGAAGAAAGAATGAAATTATCTGTATTTTTTTACAAATGATTTGTCAAATACTTTAAAATAGAGTAAATTAGGAGATCTCAGTATTCATAAAGTAAGAGTTTTCCTGAGTTATCAGGTGTATGAGTAATCTAATGTATTATTCATCACCTCTTACTAGAGGAAAAACATCCAGCAGATTATACAGTCAAACTGTGTTCTTAGAAACACATGTGCAGTCTGTGCTGTCTTTGAAGTTCACCTACATTATACATAACCATCTCGATAGCTATCAGAGTTTCTCCATGATGGTGAAATTTACTTGAATATTCTGTCTCAAATTTGATGGTACATTTCTGCTGTGTTCCACTGTTACAGGAAGTTAACTTGTCTTGGCTTTTTTGGAACTGCAGTTTATCCTGGAAATTGCATAAAACTGTTCACACACACACCCCAAGCGCAAGCACAGGAGAAGGAATAGGACCTAATGCTTTTCTTTCCAGGTTTCCTATACCAGAAGAAAGAAAAAAACATGAACTAAATTGATTTAATCTTCTAAGACAACATGATTCTTACTGACACATAGTCTGTTACCAAGCAGGGCTCTACACAAGGCATAGAAATCAGCACAATACTAGATGACATTGTGCAAAATTCAAAATGAATAAGAAACAAAAAGAGAAAGGATTTAAATCTTTGCCTTCAAATAATATAAATGTGCTCCTTTTTGTGCTGTAGTATTCCACAAGTTTGTCACCATGCTATGATTTACACTTCACCAACTCAGTTCTGAGAAGCTGTTTAGCGTTATTCTTCATTAATATTACAGAGGATAGTTAGGCTTCTGATATTTGCTGCTTTGGCTGTATTCTTTTCTGCAGTGCCCATGACAAACAGGATGTTATTCAATTATGAATTACTGTATTGATTAAATTAAATAGCACATGAATTTCATGCAAAATACACATGGTTTAGTCTCTCTGTCATAAATTATTCCTTATTCTGCTGAAAGGAGCTATTTAAAATTAGTAGGAACCCTACTCAATCACAGGGCTTCTTCTGAAAAATCACTATTAGCAGTTGCTAGGAAAGCTCACTCTCCCCAGAACAAACACTTAACAAATTATGGGGAAGGTCTCCATTTATCAGAAACAAACGTACATTTTTATACTTCCTTCCTTTAAAGAAAAGCAACAGCACCGTGTGGCAACATTAAAGGTGCAAGAAGCCACTTGCTTTTTATTGTAACTGGCGCATTGCTTTAAAGTTCAGTGGTGTACTCTGCAAACTAGGATCACGCAGTACTGATAGGATAATTAGTTGGTAGTGCAAGACATGAAAGATAACAGTACTCTTGCCCTTCTCACTCAGTCACTCAAAAGCTGGCTACAAGGATGACTTACTGAAATCCTAATGATCTGATTACTGATTGCCGATGATTTGATTACTACACACAAATACTGTCTCTTTTGCACTCGTATAATCTTCCATTCTGCTTCATCACCCAGATCGCTTCTTGCTTTGGCTACATGTGGAAAGCTAATTCAGATGTCAATGGGGGCTGTATTACTTAGAAAACATTAAAAGAAATCTCATATTCTTGCCTCTCTTACCAGTTAGTGGAGCCACCTGTACTGAAAACCTTACAGATCTGACTGTGACTTGCTAGCAGATATGGCTGTTGGGAAACACTATAAATTTTCAAGCATTTAAGTCTTTGAGAATAAAAGTATTATTTTCTGAAATGGCTTAAGCTTTTAGACCAGCATTGTAAAGGTATCTCAAGTGCCTAAAGGTAGGAATGACATTAGGCATCTTTAAATGTTTAAATAAATTTACAAATCTGGCCAAAAGGAATTCAAATTTCATTATATTAAATTAAGCCGATCGTTTTGGTCCATTGCTCGAAGACAGAAGTATAAATCACAAAATGAATAAAAAAAAACCTACTGATACACCACAAGGACTCAAACTACCAACTACTTATTGGAAATGACCTCTTTGATTGTCTGCAAATAAAGGAAACCGGTTTCAAAACCTGTTATAAACTTCTTATCTAATAAATCTAGCCTGATAAGCAAGTTAATTAGAGACATATTGTAGATGTTTCCATTATGTTGCTCCTGTTATATTCACATCTGTTAGTATTCAACAATATTTTCATAAATGCAGAAATATTTTCTATCAAGATATATATACATATATTAAAAGCTCCCTATGTATGCATATAAATTGCATTAGTAGGACATGGGAAACATACTTAGCTCATCAAGCAGTCTCAATGTGCCTTGAACCAGGGTGTGGATTTAACTCACTATAGAAGCTGATAAATCATGAATTTCAACTAAATCTGATACTATGATTCCTCAAATGTCAAATTATTCAGGAATTTTATTTAATCTTTTTCGGGTCATCACATATTAGTAATTTATTCAAATGCTACAAATAGTACTTGATGCTGAGTGACGTTTCCTTGCCACTGTGTCAAACCAGATCTCTGTACACCACTACTCCTCCAGCTGGCTGACACTAGCTTCTGCCTGTTTTGTAAAAGGCAAAAAATAAATGTATTTGGTGATTTGGCTTCATGAGTGTGATTTTCATCAGAAACAGTAGACTTCCTGACTCCTGAAAATCAGTTTGAAAGACATGACATGAAATGTCATGAAGAAAAGCACACAGTAACACTGCCTACATCATGACTGAGGGTCAGTGCATGACGGTGGGCTTGTCTTGAATTTGCTGTACAGAATTAAAGGCATTCACCTCTACCATAAAAATATGCATTGAAATGAGAAAATGACTCACATGTGTCTCCTCACTGTACAAATTTCAAGAATTGTAGTAGTTAAATGCTCATTTTTAGCAATCAAAATTGTAATATAAGTTAGTTACCAGGCAATCTTCCCTGCAGGAAAAGAAGCTTGGGAAATAAGAAAATTTCTGGGTTTTTAAAACTAATTTTATTTTCTTGTAGAGTAACTCGGGCACTTCCTTCTGCGATGGTCATGGATGAAAGAACAGCCCTGATAGCAGATGGTGCATGTTTCCCTATGTGAATCTGGAAAATCTATCCTTTATCTGAATAAAAAATGATAGCTATGAAGAGTCAAAAACTATTTGTGATCCCATAGGGTAACAGTAAACCACTAAAACCAAAAAGCTTTTAACAAGTAAGCAAATACTAGCATATAACTGGCAACTAACAATCATTAACAGATAACAGTTTTGTGTTCAAAGAAGAGAGTTAAGTGATGATGAACATTTCTTTCTACAGAATGCATCCGTCAAGCAGTTAAACCCTTTTAAGGCAACAAGTCTTGAAAACTTGCACCTGAGAGTTCTTCAAGCACCACTTTCAACCACAAATGTTTTTTTCCATTAAGTCTTGTAATGCTGAGGAACTGATAGAAAACTAATGTGTTGATAATGTGCACATAAAAAGATAAACAGGATGAGGTATGTAATTACAGGGTTATTAGTCTCAAAAAAAAAGGGAAAAAAAAGAGCATGCTACAAACCCCAAATAATACAGAATTAAAGAATTAAAAGTAGGAATATAATTAATCACATCTATGTGAGCAGATTTAAATAAATCCTACCAAAAGAATCTGTTTTCTACACACAAAGAGCAGCAATGTTAATAAAGACAGTCAGGTTTATGTGACAGTGTGTACACAAACTTTTGATGGAGTTTCTAGAAAGACCCAAGTCAACATAGCACTTAATATTTGCATGAAAACCTGACTGCCTGGCTCTCCACATATGACGACTTGTTGTTAAATAGAAGTGTTTTTAGCTCTCCACAGAAAGAGATTCCTGCTCCTCCTCTATTAGAATTTTAGCACTGAAGTAAAAGGATCTACAAAATCATATCAGAGAAGTTATATGTGAAGGGAATAATAAATAATTATGACTGACAGAAACATAATAGCTTAGTAAAACAGAAATGTGCAAATATTTACCTAATGAGTGTTCTAATGAAAGCAAAGAAGTCAGACTGTTGTGAACCAAGGTCAATAGTTCTGTTGGATATACAAGTAGGAGAGACTGAGATTGGTGCAGAAAAATGAAAGCACCTCTGATTGTTTCAGAAATCAGTGTCCAGTTCTAACACTTCTGACTATGAAGGATGCTGTTAAGTCAGAGCTGGCTCAGTAGAAAGCCACAGATGGTTACAGGACTGGAAAACATTCTTGACATAGGAGGCAGACAGGGATCAATATATCTGGATAATCAAATAGGAGCATCTTGGCTGCATCTCTAAGTGCCTTTGTGGGAATATTATGCTAAATAAATTCTACAGGAAAAAAAAAACAAGTAAAAATACCCCCAACAATAACACTTCTGAATTCAGCAAAAGTACTAGAAAAACAGTCAAAAGCCTTACACTTTGAAGGTATAAATGTACTTCTGCAGCATAAAATATAATTAACCATGCCTTTAAATTAAACACAGACATTTGAACTTTTTTAATGAAAATATGAAACTATTATTAACAGGTTGAAAAAATAAATTTCTATTAAAGCAAATATAAATAAAATGCTACTGTTAATCTCCTTCTAAAATGTTGCTTACTTGAAACCTTAAAGGCTCTCCTTTAGTTAACACTAATTGCCCTACTGATTGTGACTGAATTTTTTGAGGACAACCCCTATAAAGCATAAACTGTTTTTCTTTATTTGACATATTTTCTTCCACTTTGTTAACTAGATGGCAAATCACCCTTATTAAAAACCAAAGTAGCAGAATTTTGAACATATAGGAAAGAAAATAAATGTATAAAGGTAACATCCTAACATCAAACAACATAACCAGGAGTAAATATTCAGGGTAGTATTATATCATTCAGGAACTATATCATATAGCAATATATACACGTCTTACGCTCTAACTTACTAAGTAACTAAGAATAAGACTAGTACTTACACTTCTGCAATCAGTTTGAAATATTTACAAATGTTTAGTATTGATGCACTTTATTTCTCAGTAAACAGACACAGAGTTAAGGCTAAAGGCCAATACAGTATTTGGTACGTGGACAAAGCTGAGTACCAGAAAATGTATCAAGGCATCTGAGTTTAGAGCTATTTGTTTTAGAGAAACAGATACAGAGATATCTCTATTTGTTTTAGAGACCCAACATTTCAATGAAAAATATAACAACTACATGCTGTGGATCTGGCAAATTTGTCTTGTATTTCAAGACAGAGATGGATTTAGGTCTTCCATTCTTTGACAAAAAAGTAAGGTCTTTGCCAAGTCTGGTCCAGTATTTCCTTTCAATCATTTGTGTAGCTTCTCAAGCACACTGATGAAATAACTGATTCAATACAGTCCCAACTTTACAGCTACTGTCTGTAATTATGTGACTTTCTCACAAAATTATACAACTATGCATACTTATTCAGGCAATATTTGTTCACTTTTAATAAGGTTTATACAAGCCTTCATGTCAAAGCTGTTGAAAGCTAAGCTTCTCAGCCCCCCTACTTTAGGAGTAAGGGCAGATTTCTCCCTTTTGTTTACTAAAGCTAGAAGGGTAACACTCTAGCATTTACCCTCAGAGCCTGGGATGAATTTTGAGGCTTGTTCTCAGCACATATAGAGATTCTGTGTGGCATTTGTTCACTCCACAGTAAGAATCAAGCAACTAAACAAAAAGTCAGAACTAGACATACTGGCATCTCAGGGATCTACATGGCTAGAGTCAAGTTAACACGCATTAAGTATTACTGTCATAAAATAGCTGAGTGCATATTTTGGTGGCCATGATGATAATATCTTGATTTCTTTTTCAACTCAACTTTTAAATAAAACTGTTTAACAATTTTTCTAAGTGGATAAATCTGAAAATGCACACTGGCAGCAAGGAGCTGACTGATAGGAAAATATACTTTAACTAAGTTTTCCTAATTAATATTGGCATTCTGAAATTACCATTACAGTATTCTGCCATTCTAATTTACTATGAGTTTACAGTCTCCTAGGCTGAATTTATGTACTGCTGTTTCTGAAAATTCTGCTTTTAGTAAAAAGGCCAGTAGCAACAGCTGGTTCACTATTATCAATTTTAATTAAAGCCTTCATTTTCTGACACATCACAAAGTTTTTCTATGGGAAAAGGCAAAATTAGGGAAGAAAAAATTAATTGTGTTTTTATATCACTGTGCAAAAATACGTGCTATTGGCTTTTTCTCTATATAGGTGTCATTCTTTTCAGGTGTTAGCTGACAGAATCTAGTTGAATTTCTTATTTTATTCCAGTTTTCACAGCTCATTGCATCTGGCTGCCACAAGATGTACAAGACCGATAAAAATTAAAGGTGGAACTTTACACAGAAACATTATTTTACTGATACAAACCCCTGATTTCTCTCACCTCTTATGTATCTGTGTGGATTCTGTATGAATTAGATCAATACCCAGGGCACATAGATCTTGTGCTGTGCAGCAGGCATTGCACTGCTGTCAGATGTGACCATTATAACACCTCTCAAGGTGTCTCTTCTGAATACCAGCTTGAGGGCTGAGTAGGTAACTCACTGGGTTTTTGACAAACAAACAACAAAGGTGTAGCTTAGTATTACATGTTCTATAACCTGTCCAATAGCTTTATCTACACTTTTGAATTATGAATTGTCCAGGATCGCCACCAAGTACCTGAAATCCACTGGTCATTGAGAAGCTAGTGTCCTGTAGTATCTTTCAGAGCAGATTCTCCAATCCTGACATTTGGGTTGTAAATGGAAGGACAGGTAATCATGGGTAATCATAATCTAGGTTGAAGAAGGCCCTTCATCAGCTTTGCTGCCTTTCTATGGACACACTGCAGCACCTCAATATCCCTCTTGCAGTGATGGGCCTAAAACTGGAGTATTCAAGGTGCAGTCTCACCAGTACTGAGTCCAGGAAGATGATCACTACCTTGGTTCTGCTGGCCTCACTCTTTCTGATACAACCCAGGATAGAATTGGCCTCTTGGCCACACAGGCACACTACCAGCTCATATTCAGCCAACCAATGACCAACACACCCAGGTCTTCTTCCACCAGTTATCCTTCCAGCCACTGTTCTTAAGCCTGTAGCATTGCATGGGGTTCTTGTGGCTCAAGCACATGAATGCTACCTGATTCAATCCTTCATAATTTTTTTTAATATTAATTTCATTCAAATCATACATACAGGAGAATATATTTGAGAGGCATTTATGATCTCTGTAATATGATTTTCTAGGCAAATACAGGAGCAAAATGCCATTTCCTTGCAGGTAAAACAATGAACCATACCTGGTATATAATCTTCAGCCTATGCATATTTGCTCTTCTGCTCAATACTTTCATGTAGACATTTGTAGATAAGCAAAATGTAAATCTACCTTTGAAACAAAGATGAAGGATTCCAAAATATGCAGTCTGAATTGTTTTACCCAATGAATAAACCACTAAATTCTTGTTAAACATGAATGTAATGCAGACAGTTGTTTTCCTCCCACCATGTGGCCTTTTGTCTTTAAAGCTAAATTGCAATTCCAAAAATCATTCAGATACACTTACTTTTTCCAAGACTAAAAATTGATTAGACTTGAAATGCCTGCTCAGGCAGCTGTCCATGGGAAAAAAGTTACAACACGGCAGTTAAACTAAAATATCCAAGTGAAGTTTAGCAGAGCAAATCACAGGAACAATCAGGAAGCAAATTGAGGGGTCATTTCAGAAAACAAAATTGGAAATAAAATTAAAAAAGCAAGCTTGAAATGTATGGCAATATATCACAAACTTAGATATGTCACCTTAAATCCTTCAGCTGCTGAAGTCTGGGCGTGAAGGAAGGTGATGAACAAAACTCTGAAAGCTCTTGTAGATGATGAAATCTCATTCTCCATCTAAACTAGCTTATTGCTAATTCCTAAGACTTTAGCTATGAGGAGACACTCCATCTTCCTAGCTACAGTTTAACAGTGCTCTACTGGAGCAATGCATAAGCTAAAATCAAGGTGCATGTTCTCTCACTAATCTCACATACGTTGTATAAATATTTCACATATTTTTTTAAAGAAAAAAATAAAGATCTCTTTGAAAACCATTTCTTATGGATCTGAGACATAAATCTTATAGATTAGTTGTTAGTGTGAGGATATCAAACTAAGAGTGGGATTCATGTTGTAGTATTCCTTACTGAGAGTGTAATTACTTCAGCCTCCTACATGGCTGCTTACTTTTATATAACTTGAGAGTTGCAATATGTCACAAATCAGCATTTGCTCTGATTAATCTGGATGAAATCGAGCACTGGGTTAAAAATTCAACAAGGAACTGAACTGTTATGGGAGGTACACGTGTACTCACCAGCTGTCCCTTCTTTCTGTCTTGCACGGGGTGTTCTAGCTACTGTTTTACTGATGTGCAGTCTATATACACAGAAGCGCAGAGCCTTGAGTGGTGGTGAAACCAGCATTGTTGGTACAGGTGTAAAAAAAGAAAAGAAAGAAAAGGGCACTGTAAAGGAAGGCAGGGTCAGAAGCTAGAAAAAAAGAAAGAACAGTTATAATAATATAAGAGCAGTTATTAAGGATAATACTTGTACATGTCATTTGATAAAGGGTATCCTGATTAGTTATAGGTTGGGAAGAGGTAAAGTGAAGAGGGTGTTTCGAGAAACCAGACTCCTGAAAGACAGAGAACCTGATATTTTTATACAGCTGAAGAAAAACATCCCTGACACCATTTTTTAAGACTACTTCAATTTTAAAGGCTAATGTAGCTATTCTTATTTGAAATATACATAAATTTGATGTCAAATCTTCAAGACCATTTCTTCTCTTAAGAATGCAATCACAGCATGATTTATAGTGGACATTATTCCTACAGCTAAGTTTAGGTGCAAATCTCAGGAAAAAATAGAACACAAAGTTATTGTTTTCTTTATAAATTATTAGTAAGTGAAGGGAATTCCATCTGGTTAAATATTTAAATAGCCTCCAGAGATTCTCCCTCCCAAGATTTCCTCTTTGTTTTACTTCTCAGTCTTGCTTACCTGACTAGTACTGTATGAAATAAAGAAGCAGATGACGAATAATTATAAATCAAAGGGTTTATTGGAAAAAGGCTTAAACCTGAAGTAGATCTAGAGAGTCAAGGTTACTTTGCATTTTTCAAAACTATTACACAAATCAATTACTTTTGATACTTCCTTCTCTGTAACAAAGTTTTCTTAGGTGAATATGCCTTTCCTTTTAGTATTTTTCTGTTATTATATCATTCTTCATTTTTGTTTCTCCCCACTCAAATGTTTTCAAAGATTTTTGGTAGTTTCCATGTGGATCATCTTGGCAGACCATTTTTGGTATGGGATCAAATCAATATTTGTCAATATTTTCTTTCTCATTTCTTCAGGAAACTGCCATCTTGCACTGCTGCAAAGAATTTCTGACTCTTAATTATGTTATGTATCTAGTATTAATCAAGACAGATTGGCAGACACACATATACCTATATGTGGAACTGGAAGAGCTTGTCAACTCAAAAAGCTTGTAAGAAAAGACAGCATCTATCAAAAGCTGCCTTCGATGAATCAATAGACTGTAAGAAATATGGTAGTTGTGTCATTTTTATATAAAAGGCACCAAACTAAACACATACATTTGACCTATTAAAAAAACTGACAAGAAAAATACTCATTAGCAATAAACTTTGTGAGTCTTTCTTCACTGATTTTTTTTTACACTATTTTTGTCATTTTGGAAATGACATTGAAATGGGAAGCCTGTCATTTTGCCACTAGATTTTTCTGCTTTGATTAGAAAACAGCAGCTCATTAGCTCCTCTTCCTGTATATGTCCCCATCATCACTCTGAAGAATGACAGCACTTCAAATAGAACAATATTATTTTATTTTTTTTTTAACTCAAGTGCATTTTGCTTTTGGACTTTACACAAAATTAATTATAATTTTCCCTTCTAATCTCTAGTACATCATTAGGACTCTGAGACTGGGAATCTGTTTTCTCTAACAAATGGCTAAAGGCCAAACACTAGTGACATTTTAAAATGGAACCGAATAAATGCAGCAAAACACATTCTTCTTTCCTGGCATTTCTCCTGTGTTTCTTACTTGTTTCTGAGAATGTCCTCTAGAATGACTTTACTTCCATTATCTTTTCTTCTGACTAAGAAAGAAGCAAGTATTTTAATAACAGCATGACTTTCACGAGGGGGCATATGGGAAACTCAACAGCATACACACAGAAACACTTGCCCAAATGCTTTGGACTGACAGCAATCACTTAAGCTTCCCATCCCCAGTCTACCTTAACTTGCACATCTGTTTTATTCACCTTTCACAAACAATCTGACAGAAATGACCTCAGAAACATTCCCTCAGGGCAGCTGGATATCACAGAAGGAGGCAGAAAAGAATGACAAATTTGAGGGCTCTTTGCAGGGCTCTGTCTGCAGATTTTACTAAATCACTCCTTTACTAAGAGAGTGACCACTTCAACACTTCTCTGTGAAAAGCTGCTGCACTATAGCATGCGGCTGTGAACCCTGAATTAGTCTTTATTCTTTCTGCTCCCTCCTCTTGAGTGCTGGGGACTTAAGCAAAGAGGAAAACAGGGACTGCTTAGAGAGGAATCTAGCTGATGGGCCACAGTCTTATCACTCCTTCACTGTGTGGAGACTTAAAGCTGAACATTATGGAAGGCTCTAGCACTGTACAGCATATTTTTTCTTTCACTAAGGAGCATGCTGATACATTTTTTTGCAGTTGAAGCAAATTAAAAGGAATGTAGCAACTCCACAGCATTCAGAAAAGTCCCCGTGTAAGTGGTAAAACAGTGGCACACCACAGACAAGAACAGAGACCTAAAAGCTGACACAGCTAACAGATTTGGATGAACATCTAATACCTATTGATTAGGCAAAAAGATAAATTGGATTGAGCATGACACTCAAAAAACAATGGGGATTAGAAGGACCCAAGGAGTCTTTTGAGCAACTAATTACTTGTAAAAGGAATCAGGGTTTTTTTTCATCACCATGTTCCCCCCAAAAGAACAAAATCTGACCAGATATTGATTCATTATCAACACCAAGGGATAAAGTCTTGAACAGTCTTAAAGAATTTCTGTGCGGCATCTGCATACCCTCTGTACTCTTTACTCTGGTTAACAGAATGTCCCTAAAAGCAGGCCCTTAAACCAAAACATAATTCAAATTAACTCGAGGAATAAGAAAGGATAAATGGACCCTGCTAGTAAGTCCTGGCTTTTTTTTATGCTTTTTTCCTGCATTTTCAATAACCATGAGTTTAGCTATTTTATCCAAGAAATCAAAATTGATATATTTAGAAGGAATATAGAGAGGATCCTCTCTCTAGGATTTGTGACAATCTTAAGAACCTGAATATACACAAGTCCACAGGACCTGATGAAATCCACACATAGGTCCTGAAGGAGCTGGCAAATGAAGGTGCAAGCCACTGTCCATCATATTTGAAAAATCATGGCAGTCAGGTGAACTTCACAAAGACTGGAAAAATATAACCCCCATTTTCAAGAAGGGAAAAATGGATGAGCCAGGGAGCTACAGACCAGTCTCACCTCTGTGCCTGGCAAAATCTTGGAGCAGATTCTCCTGGAAGGCATGCTAAGGCACATGAAATACAACAAAGTGCTTGGTGACAGCCAGCATGGCTTCACTAAGGGAAAACGATAGGGCTATGGAACTGATGGACAGGGGTAGAGCAGTCTTGTGCAAAGCATTCAACAGTGTCCCACATGACATCCTTGTCTCTAAATTGGAGAGACATCAATTTGATATGTGAACCACTCGGTGGATAAAGAACTGGCTGGATGGGTACACACAGAGTTGTGGTCAATGGCTCAATGTCCAGCTGGAGACCAGTAACGAGTGGTGTCCCTAAGGGATCTGTATTGAGACAGGTCTTGTTTAACATCTTTGTCACTGACATGGACAGTGGGATTGAGTGTGCCCTCAGCAAGTTTGCCAATGACACCAAGCTGTGTGGTTCTGTTGATACGCTGGAGGGAAGGAATGCCATCCAGAGGGACCCTGACACACTTGTGAGGTGGGCTGATGCCAACATTATGAAGTTTAACCATGACAAGTGCAAGGTCCTACACCTGGCTCAGAGCAATCCCAGGCACAGCTACAGGTTGGGCAGAGAAGAGATTCAGAGCAGTCCTGTGGAGGAGGACTTGGGGGTGCTGGTTGATTAAAAACTGAACATGAGCCAGCTTCAGTGTGCGCTTACAGCCCAGAAAGCCAACTGTATCCTGGGCTGCATCAAAAGAAGCATGACCAGCAGGTCAAAGGAGGTGATCCTGCCCCTCTACTCTGCTCTCGTGAGACCTCACTTGGAGTATTGTGTGCAGTTCTGGTGTCCTCAATGTAAAAAGGACATGGAACTGTTAGAACAAGTCAAGAGGAAGGCCACGAGGATGATCAGGGGATTGGAGCACCTTCTGTATGAAGACAGGCTGAGAAAGTTGGGGCTGTTCAGCCTGGAGAAGAGAAGGCTGCATGGAGACCTCATAGCAGCCTTCCAGTATCTGAAGGAGGCCTGTAAGGATGGGGGAGAGGAGCTCCTTTCTTCTTCCTGTTGTGTAATGAGTTACTATTTATTTTCAGTCTTGATATACAAAAGTAAAGGCATCCACAGAACACAGGTCTGTATTCCCTTTGTATAGGAGGATTTGTCTAAGGAAAGGAAAACATTGGTTCAGTTTTAACTGTTAACTGATTTTTCTAAAAAGACATTCACAAAATTAAGAAAATGCTTTTAAAATCCAAATTAAAATAAATAGAACAGCTCCAGATAGCAAAAATTAAAACTACTAAAACTAAAACCTTTCCATGACCAACTGTGAGCCAACCGGTGTATTCAACTATCAGTTCAGTATCCTAAACATGTAACTTTTTTTGTGTTTTTTTTTTAATATATTATTAATTCCAGAAAACAGCTTATCTTCATTTGGTTAACTGTATCACTCACAAACTCGTCTGTAACCTTTATCTAGATCTTAGGGCTGGTCAGACACTCTTAAGTTTTTTTCCCTCCTCAGACTCTAATTGCAGGGGTCTCGCATCTTCCTGAAATCTTTGGGTTCTTATTCTTACTACTGTAAACAAGACATTGCTTTTACTTGGAGAAAGTAAAGAATTTGGCTAATAGCAGTCAGTCATGAATTCCTATTCTGTGCCAGATAACTGAGAAAGATTAAATGTCATTAATTGAACAAAAGGAAAACATGAGTGCTTGTTAGCAATCTTTGGTCTTCCTCAGAATTGTGAAGCCAGCATAGTCACATTTAACAAAGCCAGACTTATTTAGACTACATTTTGAGCCCCAAAAGAAATATATCAGCAATGATGTACTAAACCCGCAAGAAACAAGATAAGCACATCGCTATCTGATCACTGATGTCAACATCATTTGAGTAAATTCAAATTATATGCAATAAATTATCTAGGTGAGCCTGTTACTCAGATAATATCTGAGAATCAACTTAATGAAGTTCTGGACAGTCTTAAAGTCAACAAACACAGCATCCCTTTCATGATAATATATTCTGAGACTTACTGATTAACTTTCTTACTGCGAACACTCATGGCTCATTTTCTACATGTCTAAATAAATTATGCATGTAGATCATTGTATGCATGCAAGTGCTGCATAGAACAGAAGTACTTAAGGCTATCAGGAAGGAAAAGTATCTGTACACTGTACATTTCACAAGCATAATACAGTTTATTAAGAGTAACAAATTAATGGCCTGACAGTGCAGAGCCGTTCCCCTCTGTACTGTGTATTTCAGAACGCATTACACAAACCAATTATGAAAGCACTGAGTGATAGGAGTATCATCATTTCCTCTTGGGAGATTACTCCTCATACTTAACTGACAGGAACTGCTTTTATCCCTCACGTGAAATCTGCTTTCTTTCCTCTTAACTACATTCAGTTTTCAGTCTTGAAAAGAACCATTTTCCATCTGTGATCTTACACTCTTTTAATACTTGTTACCTTTTTCTATATTGTTGTTTGGTCACTATTGTTGTTTGGTCCTATTGTGTAAACTTAACCCCAGACCTCTCTGCGAGTGCTACGCCAGTGACTTCATTCTTGGCGGGATGTCACTGTGATGTGGATGATCAAGGTACCAAAAGCATTTCTTCATCCTCAACATTTCATCAGAGCTTGGAGAGTTTAAAAAGAAAACAAAATAAAAATAAAAATCTACCTTCAGTTCTTAGTAGCTCTTCACCGTTTTTTATTTGTTGTTGCTCTAACAGAATGAGGAAGAATATTTGTTTTCAAATGAGGAAGTAAATCAAGTATTTTGTCTTCAATGCTTTCATCATCTATAATTACTTCCACAGCACTGCAACAGAAGCAAAAGTCTTCTTGCTTTGGATATACTTATCAATGTTCTTTTTAATATGAGCTAACTACTTTTCAAGTTCTCATTTACTTTCTAATTTCTATTTTACAATTGAAGTCCTACAGTTTATATGCTTTTTTATTGGCACTGCTCACTAAGGCTTCTGAGGCAAAACACTTTAATACTTTGCTCTGTATTTTTCTATACATTAGTACCTAACTGTAGGCTTTCTTGCCTTCCTTGCACCTGCCTTGTCTATGTTAGAATACTGCAGATAATATAAAAACCCATTAAAAGAAAAAAAAAACCCCAAACAAACAACCCCCAAAAGCCCCCCAAAACCAAAAATAGCCCACCAACACTACAACCCACCCCCCCAAAAAAAGAAAAACCCACACCAAGAAACAACCAAACTCTTCTTTATAAGTGAAAAATTTAAAGTGCAGCAAGCTGGATCTGAATTTATAATGCACCAGTTCACTGATATTTTGTTCTATAAATGGGACTCAGAAGAGGGTACAACAGAGAAATTCGGAAGTCAGTAGAAACCTTGTTGAGTACATTTGTACTATACCATAGGGCCATTCAGGCTTATCAGCCATGTCTCCATGAATTACATAATTGTTTTTCAACGTAACACATACTAGGCTCATGCCCAGTACTGTGAATACAGGCAGATGTCACGTTTGTATATCAGGCTTGCAGGGCTATCATGCCTGCAGCCTACAAAAGGTCAGTCTGCAGTTGTCAACGCAGATGGGTTGAAAGCTCTTCACAAGGAAACTTGCAGCTGTGTAGACTGTGATTATTAAATGACCAGCAAAATAATTTTGCCCCATCCTGTTCACATACTAAGTTCCTGGGGCAGACAAATCTTACCAGCTTACAACATAAAAAACTAATTTATAGGTACAATAGAACCAACTGCTTTGTATAATATATGCATAGGGGAATATAAACTCTGCTTGTGTGGAGCAAGCAGTCATTTAAACAACATGCACCACCTCTTTAAATATGTCCTTATGTGAAAGAAGGAATTTGATGGATACAGTCCCCCTGAAACCTATACATTGACTTCTGCTGCTCTCTGAGAACCCAGCAGCACTGAAACATTCCTGGCTTCCACGGCCAGATCATCAGCACTTCTCTGTGAAAAATGCAGATGACAGTTTTCTATCAGTTTTAAAAGTAAAAGCAGAGAGCTGCAAACCCAAAGGACACTACCCCTGATTTAGGAATTTCAGGGCACTTGTTATCCCTAACCTAGGTTTGAATGAGGTTATATTTCTAAACTTAGCAGCAGGCATGGTGATTATTTTTCTTGCCACTTAATTGTCCTACAGCAAGGTTGATAGATACAGACTCCTTAAACAGACAGGAGTACATATTACTCTGATTAAGACACCTTATTTTATCAAGTCATGGTGCACTATCATTGTCCTTGGCTGCACTAATGAAAACTGCACAATTCCTACCCACCTCCATTAACTCACATTCCACAGGGTTCAGGTTCAGGTTTGTCCAATTATTCTGGTCCCTTACTATAGAGGATTTACTGTCGATTTTTCTCCCAAACTTCTTTTAAAGTCTTGTGGGAATAGAAGATGGTAAAAAGATTTCAAATAACCAGACAGTTCCCAATAAATTTAAAGAAAAAACCTTTCAGATCTAACTAAAAACTTGCTGCAGAAATATTTCTAATAAACTTTAACTTTTTATATATAGTAACTTCATCTTAACAACTGTCCAACAAAGCACCCAGACATCCGAATGAGGAACACATTTCCTACCATTCACAAAACTTCCGTCAAGTCCACATCCTCTTTCACCTAATGGTCTTTGCAATACCAGCCTGAATCTCTTCCTAACATGCAAAAAAACCTCCAACAAATAACAATATGTGTAGAAATTTACACTTCTTATTTTTAAGCAGCAGAATAAAGCTGTATGCAGGGAACATTAACATATCAAACTTGAAAGGAGTACTAATGCCACTACTAATGATACTACTATTACTGTCACACATTTGGACCTGCCCTGTAGAAAGAACATTAATAAATTGCTGCATGTTTTTCAATGCCTTGCAAGAACAACTGGTAATGCTGAAAACAATACAAAAATATTGATGAAATTAATGCCGTATAGAAATTTGATTTTTCACTGCTTGAAGCATTAAAAAAAGTTAGGTTTAGTATCTAAAGATTTTTCTCTAATCAGTCAGAATAGGGATAATACAGAAACAAGCAAAATAATACTTCTACAATGGAGAGTATCAAAATATTAATCCCTTTTGTTCTTAAGGGATCAATTATTGACATAATACTGTGCTTACTTCACAAAAGACATAGCATACATTTTTCCTCTTTCAAATGCTATGCTTAGAATATGCCTCTTGCTACACAGGTTTTCTTGCTACAGAAGTGTGTGCAGGAGAACTGCTTCTCAAAAGGTAAAAGCTTTATTCTCAAACTTATTTGAGATAATGCGCAGAATGCATTGGACCTCTGGAGAGCTTCATGTCCAACACCCATGGTCAAGCAAGACCACCTAGAGCTGGCTGCTCAAGGCTGTGTCCAGATGGCTTTTGAATATCCTTAAGGAAGGGAACTTTGCAGCCTTTCTGGGCTACCTGTGCCAGTGCTCAGTCACCCTCACAGTGAAAAAGTTTTTCTTGATGTTCAGATGGAGTGTCCTCTTTCAGGTTGTGCCCATTACCTCTTACCCTGTCACTGGGCACCACTGGAAAGAGCCTGGCTTCTTTCTTCCTCTTTGTACCTTCCCTTCAGGTAACTGTACCTGAAGTTATCATTAGTATCATTAATGAGATCCCCCCTGAGCCTGCTCTTCTGAAGGCTGAACAGTCCTTTGTTCATTTTGTAATTGCTCATCCATATCTTCTCACAGCTTACCTCCTCTGCTATAAGTGGACCATTGTATGACACAAGGTGTGAACAGTACTACTACTTATCTTAATAAAAACTTTTTTACTACAACTATCAAGGTGATCTACAGAAAAGAGGAAATGACCTACCCAACTTGTCACATGTGCAACACGGTGGCAGTACTCAAGCCACAGTCCAATACTACAGAGTCCCCAAGACCTGACAAAAACGGTCACAGACACAGCTCTAACTAGGAATTTCTTTAAAGGTGACTCAAGCTTTTGTTTACTTCTACTGGAGCACATATGATTTTTTTTTCCTCCTGCTTCTAAATACCTGTTCTGCAATTCAGTCTGAAATCATGAAGTCAAATGCATTGTTACTAATTAGAAGCATGCTGGCATATTAATAACCTAAATAACTGCTGGTAGGTTGATATGATAATTTCACTGCAGTGGGAATCAAAACAAACTTAAGGTTTCACTGTGCTCAGAAACATGTAAAAAACAGCTAAATCCAGTTGCTCTCGAGGAACAGGATCACCAAATGGTGCTCAAGGGCACACAAGCGTGTACAGCAGCACTGCAGTTCTGGCAGTGGCTATTTTCTGTGAAGGGCCTTTACTACTCATTACGATAAAAAAGTTTGTAAAGAAGATCTGAATTGTTCAACAGCAAGGATTTTAAGCCCAGGCACTATTACTTATTTTTTTCCCTTTTAAATGATGAATAACTGTTAGTGTTTTATTTAGCTTTTTGTAAATAGCATAAATCAGAGCAATCTAAATTTCATCAATTTTGAGTCAGCAAAAGCTCAATTCTTTTCAAACAATTATAAATTCCCAAAAAACTTATATTAGGGCCTTAAGATTGGATACATGTTTAGAAGAAAACAGAACAATTACTGTATTTTTTCCATGTTTCCAGTCATAGCCAAGCATTACTACAGACCTGCATTTTCTTCATCAATAACCAGAAAATCAGTAAATCACCTACAAACAGAACACAACAGACAACCTGATCCATTCTTACTGACAGGTTTGAGAACCTTGTCCATTATGCTAACTCTGGACCAAACTTCGACTTTCAACATAACCAGATAGTAGGTAAGAGGTCACATTATCATTATAAAGCTCATGATTTTTTAAAATAAAATCTTAGCAGAATGCAATATGCATGATCCCAGTTTTGCTTAAAAAAAAACAAAATAAACCCAAACAGAAAATCACAAAAGTAGAGTACAAATTACTGCCATCAAAACTGCTATGATGGTGGGATTTACTAGCATCCTATGGCAAGACAGCAGGAACCCTAAATGTTTATAAGCCTATGCTCACTGGAACCTTTCCCATGAAGAGTGGGTGTCAGCTGTGTAGCAAGAGACAAATTAAGAAGGTTCTGTTCTGTCCTTGATGTGTGTGCAGACTTTAACATCAATTGCTGTCATTAATCAAGAGGAGAATGGGCTCCCAAGCCTACTGTAATTTGATGTTTGTGTCTCATCAGGTACCCCAAGCACTGAGCAAAGACACACCCAGCTGCTGACAATGACGTATCACCTCGCTCTTAGCTCAGTCATATGCCATATGTTTGAACTGAAAGAAAGCTGACAGTTAAGACAGGACATCAATTATTGTCATCCAGACATGTACCAAAACACACATGGGTTTGTTCCAGCTTCCCTGCCACATCACTACAACTCATCAATTGTTCTGTATTTAAAGCCCACATTTTCCTTTAGAAACCATAATTAATGCAGTTGACACAAAGGCTCAGGTCAGGTAAGGATGGAGCCTCCAAGGGCTACTACAGTTCAAGGTGACAGCACTGTAACCGGCCCCTCAGAAACCTGCTTCTGCAACTGGCATCTCTTTGAAATTAAATGGGGATTCAAAGACATACTTTCTAATTCCTAATATAAATACATGTGAGAAAATGATCATCTAAAAATTGTTTTACTGTCTTGCATTAGAATGAGTTTTAACTCTAAAGTCTTCAGTCATGGCTGAAGAGACATTCTGAACCCAGCCCATGGAAAACACCACATCTCAAACTGACTGGGGTAGTAACATGGTACACTGAACACAAAACTCTTGTTTCTGACTGGCAGCAATAAGCTAAAAATGTGCAAGCTCCACTCCCAAAAACTCTTTCAATATGAGAAAATAATGCTTTGAGGCTTTTGCCCTGAGTACTTGATTATTGCTTGTCTTTCCAAAGTACATTTTTTACCATTATTCAAGAATCAGAACTAGAATTAGAAAGAAAATTACACCATATATATTCCTTGTGTTCACTGCTGTAATTTCTCAGACATTAAAGTAGAATGAGCACAGAAAGTGCAAGTAGCATAGATGCAAAGAATCATACTTAGAATGAAGAAAAAATACAATTAAAATATTTTGTTATGTGAAATAGCTATTAATACACTGGAAAAACAAACCTTGGAAAATCACAAGATAAAAGGTATATATAAATTTCCTGTATTGGAACAGGATGATCAGTTTCACTGTCTTCTATTTCCCCAATGTTTCTGATGACTTTTGAGCTTCCTATTTCAGCATTAGCATTATTTTCCACAGTCAAACATATGTATTGTAGAATTAATCTTTAAATCAATCATTATAAACCCTTCAATATTGATGGGTTTGCTTTAAAAAAGAATAAATAAATCAAAACCCAAACAAACCTCAGCAGCTAAAGGCTGCTGAAAGCTGTATGGAAAAAAGGATGTTTTTGTAACTTAGAATGGAACTTCTTTACCTGATGTAGTCAAAACTTTCTGTGGCTTAACAATAAGACAACTAAATTTATTAAGTTTTTAGTGAGTTTTAAAGTTTGTAGATTTGTTCTTTAAAACTTGCATTAGCCGTTTCTAACAATATAAATTTAAGCAACCTATATGAAGGAGTATGAAATACATTTCATGGTAGATTAAAAATGCGACTTTGTTTTCATAGTATTTGCATAAGGATTTCTTCTTTTTTCCTACGTACTGAGAAAAATATTGGGATTAAACAAAACGTGAATGAACTTTTGTAACAAATTTAATTTTAAATCCCGCTTTCAAAAATGAGTTAAAGGTACTTATCTATTGATACTATGAGAGTATACACAAACCTCGCTTTAAAAAGTTCTATCTGGTACCGATTTCATAGAATCATAGAATAGTTAGGGTTGGAAAGGACCTTAAGATCATGTAGTTCCAACCCCCCTGCCATGGGCAGGGACACCTCACACTAAACCATATCACCCAAGGCTCTGTCCAATCTGGCCTTGAACACCACCAGGGATGGAGCATTCACAACCCATTCCAGTGCCTCACCACCCTCACAGTAAAGAATTTAAAGAATTAAAGAATTTAAAGAAATACACCTACTATATCCAAATGAGACACACAGAGAAGCTACTGGATACCACTGACACTGGCAATTGTTACCTGAATCGTGTGTGAAGTCCCCTTAGAGTTCTAATTGTGGGCTGAATTAGCTCAAAAGGCTGTGCATTTGCTATAGACTAAATCACAATTATTGCAAAGTGAAGGCAATTACTGCACAGCAGCTGAGGCTTGGTAACATATGGCCCTGAAGCAACTTCTCTGTGTAACTTAGCCCTAAGTGATATTGAAAATCCATGTGGTTAAGGCTCTTTAAGGGCTTTGAAACTAAGATTAAGTTGCCTAGTAAAAAGTAGGTTGTTTTCAAATTCGTAACTTTAAGTAATATTGATATTTACTATTACTTTTTCAGTTGTTCCCCCCCTTTTTATTTCTTCAGCTCTCAGTGATCTTACATATTTGTAGAAGTATCATGCAAAAAATGTTCTCTGCCATCTCTATAGAATTTTTATTGTTGTTTTAATCTTATGCAGTTTTTCACAAATTTTGAGGTTTGGTTTGGTTGGTTTTTTTTCTGAAACTGGAAAAATCATTGATAAAAATTATATAAAATCTGTATCAAACTTTGATCATGATTTGAGAGTGGAGGCTGACTAGGATTCCAACCAGCATGTTAAGAATTCAAAAGAAAAAAATAAAGATGTGCTTTTGTTTGATGTCCGTTCAACAATTTTTATCTGTCAGCCCTCAAAACTAAGCATGAAATCTGTATCTCACAGTGGATTCTTTCTCATGTCTCATTCCCGGTAGTACATGAAGACTTGGATTTTAGTTTTATTTACTTGGTGGTAGGTTCATAGTTTTTCATTGTGTTTCTGATTTTTTACTCAAATATACTTGTCATACTACTCATTAAATTGTTATGAGGTCCACAAGTATGCAAGCATAATATTCACAGAGCTATTCTGAATTACTGATGGAAATGTTTAATAAAAAAAGAAGTCCACAGGAAAAATAAGGGTTTCTTTTAAAGTACCCACTTATTCTCAAGGCTTAATTTTGTTGTATTGTTAGGGTTTGGGGTTTGTTGGTTTTTGTTTTGGTTTTGTTTTTTTTTGTTAACTTGGACATTCATAAGGAAGCCTGAAGTAAGTTGGTTAGTTTGAAAATATGCTTTTGCAGATGTATTTTAACAGGGTAGTGTTTGTTTTCTTTGCCTTTTCCCAGCCTTTATTTTATTGCACACATTGAAATAGGCTAAGATTGAACTGAATAGGAAAAGCTGACAACAGTTCGTATTCTATGTGGAAGCTCATTCTACCATTTCAGCCTCTCTCGAGTAAAAGGTCTTCATCCTTTTGATAGAAAGTTCTAGGGTACCTGATGCATATAACTTTGGATTACTCTCTGTCTCACAAATATGTGGTAATAACTGAAATTGCCACCTGAAAAAGCCATGCTATAATGACACACCTTCAATTTCGTAGTGTTCATGCCTTAGTAAAGTGTATTATCAGGAATGAAGACAAGGAAAGCATGCAAGATTCATGATCACCCATGGCACAGGAATTCTTAACAGGCAGAAATCTTAGAAAAGGTAGAATGAAAATTTAGGCATTGAATAGTCAGATGTGAAATTGAAGAGGTATCCTGCATCCCTCCAAAATGCCTATAATGTGATGTATTACCATCATTTCTGACCACAGACTCTGTTTGCTCTGCTGTTACGACCTTGCACTTCTCCCAACCCATCCACATGGTTCCTCTGAGAATCCCAGCTGGCTTTCACTGAGTCGTAGCAGGTAAAATTGTTTGCTGGCTTTATGTCACCAAATAAAGGTAAGATACTGAGACTTGGTAAAGCAGGCTACACAAAGAACCACTTGAATTCAGTTATAAAAGGTCAGCAATGATTTTGAAAGCCAAACATGAAGGAACAAAAAGATCACTACTTTCCCACTGGTATTTTTAAGTGTCTCACAAATATATGCAGCACGAAAGGTACCTCTAGAACAAGTTTATTCTATTTACACCAAAGAATAAAAGCATTAAAGTTTAAAAAAATAAAAATAAAAAAGTAAATGGCTTTAGAGAAGATCCTGATGGTCTGGAAGGGGAAATGACCATCTTGCATAGTGACACTTCCATGCTAATTTCACTAACTACTTACTAATTCCTGATAGCTTCCACAAAGGCTGTGGGGAAGCATAGTGAAACACATAGAAATGTGTAAACACATATAAAACCTTATTAGGATATAGAGCACCTTGTTTATGAAGACAGGTTGACAGAACTGGCCTTGTTCAGACTGGAGAAAAGAAGGCTCCAGGGTGACCTTAGAGCAGCATTCATTGCCTAAATAGAGTCAACAAGAAAGCTGGAGAGGGACTTTTTACAAGAGCGAGTAGAGATAAGACAAGGGACAAGATTTTAAACTAAAAGAGGGTAGATTTAGATTAGGTACAAGGAAGAAGTTCTTTACTGTGAGGGTGGTGCGACACAGGCACAGGTTTGCTAGAGAAACTGTGGCTGCCCCATCCCTGACAGTGTTCAAGGCCAGGCTGGACAGGGCTTGGCGCAACCTGGTCTAGCAGAAGGCGTCCCTGCCAGTGGTGGGGGTGTAACCAGAGAATCTTCAAGGTCCCTTCCAACCCAAACCATTCTATGATTCTATTTGGTGAGATGATATAATCATCCTACCTTCAGGTAAATTTGTATCAAAGTTTTCATATCAACAACTGCTTTATTTCACAAGCTATTAATATCCCAAAAAATCCTACATAGTAGCAAGAAGTTTCACTACAGCTGCAGCTATCAGCAAAACAAATGATTAACAGTTTACAGTGCAAGAGAGGGAGTGGTAAAACAGATGTATTTGTTGGCCCATACTTGGACATAGGCCTGCGTTAGCCTGTGCTGATATGCAGCCCTGTTAATAGCCAGTCAGTAACAGTTTACTAACTTTTCACTTTTAGAGATGTTTGTAGATGTATTTCTGTGCCTTAGCATCTATACTTTCATCTGGTTACTGAAAAAAAGCTGCATTCTACATTTGAAGACCTATGTTTCAAATCCTGGTAGATGGCTCAGCTTAGAAGTAGTACAATAGCAATGGGCTATTTGCAGAACAGATTTTTATGCTTTTTTAACAGTGTCAATTATTAAACAGGAAAATTTTGTAAGAGTTCACATGTGAAATAATTACAGCATATACCACTAATTAGTCTAATGGCACCCACTGTTAAATATTTATTAACCATTAAGAAGGCTAAGCCATCAACAGCAACATGATTGAGATTCATGGTGTTCAGAGTCTAGAGATTAAGAACATTTTCCAGCCAAATTAGGTACTCTAGGGATGTGGACAGAAAAAAAGAACAAAGTAGGAAAAGGGAGTGAAAACTGATGACTAAGAAGGCTCAAAGTAGAATTTCACTTTGTATTCTGGTATTACCTGTAAGAAGATGAAGTCAGCAAGTAATTTTTAATAGCAGTTAAAAGTTTAGGCACCTTGTGAAGAAGAAAAAATTCAAACAAAAGGGTCAAGAGTCAATAGTACTTTATCATTATATATGAGCTCATTTAGAGATTACCTTTGAAAACCCTTCCACAAATATTTAGCCTTAGCTGCATATTAGATTCCATTTTGATTTTAAAGGTGATGAGTTAAAGGGCATAGATCAACCTGAAGTTCAGAAAATGAAAAAAAATGGAGTGGTCTCATCATAAGTGTTATATAACAATTTCAATTCATACCAAACACACTCAACTGGTCTAAGATTGCTTAACCAAATGCTGCTGGTATAAATACATTTTAGACACTAAATTCCACCTTATTCATTCATAGAAAATCCCATGTTCCCTGATCAATAGTTTGCAAAGTTAAACCTCTTAAGAACACACGTTTTTGCTGATGCATTTTGATAGGCCAGTGCTAGTAAGAAGATTATAGAGCGTGTATCACCTTTATATGTAAACAAATCCCAGTGGCAGCCCCAGTATCTGAGTAGGGATCACACAGAGCCTCCTGGGCTTCAGCTTGTGCCCACTGCCTCTTGCCTTGTCACTAGGCACAAAAAAAGAGCCTGGCTCCATCTTTACCCATCAAAATTAGCCTTTTAACTGACCTCAGTGGACTGGGAGCCATCCAAATGAAAGAGGAAATAGCCTGTATTTTCTCTCTGAGATGACACACACTAATATCTACTGTCTTCAACAAATAACATCACAAAAAAAATTTAGTATTTCTCAAGACCATCACTGGGACAAAGTCACAGACAACACAAATTGACCGCTTAATGGTAATGCTCACTTTAGTGTTAAAAAATAAAAGCATTTAAAAAGTAATTTCTACTCATTGCATTTTTTGCTTTAGTGTACTCTATGTACTTAATTCCCCATTTGTATGATGATACTCTATGCAAGTACTTGGAATGACTGCTTTTTAATATCTGCCACCATTTAGCATTTTGATCTCTTTCCCAACACTGACAAATTTAAAAGATCAGCCACCTAACTTTTTAACATAAAAGTTATTCTCTTACAGAGCAAAGATGTTTTGCTTAATTTTTTCCTGCAATATTTGTCAAAAAAGCTTAGTTTCCCTTGTAAAGTTCTCCATGGTCAGTGGCATTACAAATAAGCCTACTAACATGTTTTGCATTCTCACGTATTACATTTGCTCAACAGATTTAAAAAGGATTTAACTCCACATGCTCATTATCTTCTTCGGTTTGGTAAGGAGGCTGTCAACCTTGTCAATTATATCACTTCACAGGCTTCCCTTTTACTTTTTCCTCCCATGTTGTCTAATCTTTCTGATCATGATCTCCAAAAATTTTCTCTATACCCTCACTTTGTCTTCAAATAGCCTTTTTTGAAAGAATCTCTCCTTTACTTTTTCATCAGACTTTCTATACCTGACCTGTGCAGAGGTAGCATATCTTTATTATTCCAGTGTTGCTCTCCATCTTTTATGGATTCAATTTTCACTATGTATTGCATTCTGCAGAGCTATTGTCCTCTTCACCTCTTCAGTTCCTCCTTCTGTTCTGTTTCTTTTACCTGTAAGCCCCCTCTCCCTGCTGTGACCTTTCCAAGTCCTTTGAAATCTCCTCAGTTTGCTCCTGTCCTTCAAGTCACACTGCTACCCTTCAAAATAATTTTGCTGACTGCAGCCTGGACCTCTGTGTGAAGATTTTATTCTAAAGTACTTTTCAGACATATTCTAATTGGAGACAGGGGAAAAAAAAACCCCAACAACCAATTGCCTTTTAATCTGAGAACCTATCAAACCAGGGAAGCAATGCCATGCTGTTCAGGCCTCTGATTGCTACCAAAGAAGCGCCGCTTTCTCTGAAGTTTCAGTCGTCAGAACGTAAAAGAGCCGAATTTCATTGAAAGGAAATGGGAGAGAGAAGAAATGAGGATATCAAGTAATTTACTTAAAACATACCCATTTAATCAATGTTCTACTTCATATTTTCACACAATCCTAGGTGAAAGCTTTCAATCACTTCTGAAAAATCTGTATGTAACTTTACTAATCAAGAGACTTAATACTCCACTAGCTGCTACCTGCAGATTAAGTGAGTTTGATCTTTAAGCTTTGATTCTATCAGATAATCTTAGAAGTACTTAAGGAATAAGCCGAACCATATTTTATGGGAGGTCATGCCCCTTTTCTGGGACAAAAAGTTCATGCTGAACCTGTGCTCATCAAATGCTAACAAATGAGCAAACGTCCCTAAAGGCTGTCAGCCAGATTCTCACTTCTTCTGATTTTCATTTCATCATTGCAATTTGAGCCGCAAAAATTTACAGGTCAAATACTGAATGAGGAATGTGCTTTGTCTCCAGTAATAGTCTGGCGTATACTATTTCCTCCCAGTGTTCTCCCACTTGTTGCAAAAATCATATTTCAATGTACAAAACCTTGCACATGCCTCCACAGCTCAGGCTTTGACCAAGTTTTCTCCTTCTTCATCTTTTATGGTGCAAGCCTGATCTAGTACCAAATGATTTAAGTATAAGGCATCAGGAAACAGAAAAATCATTCTCAACTAGACTGGAAGTTTTTGGAGAATACAAAATATTGGTCTAATACAAATCGAAACAGAAACCATATTTAATAATAACTGCTCCATTTCTTTAGTCATTGATTTTACAGTAAAAGATGCCAGCGTAGCATCAAGTGAAAGTACAAATGCTCGCTTGCCTTGTGTACCCAAACAGTACATATGGCTAAGTTGTCTGAGTGATTAAGAAAACCCAACTTTCTTTTCCTCCACTAGCCTTCAGCTTTTGGACTTGCCCTCTTACTAGTTTTTATCATGTTCTCTTCAGATCCTTTATAGGAATGTTTACAAACTATTACCATAACATTAAGAGCTCTGTGCATACCCCTGTGGCTCTTGAACATTTTCAGTGACTCTGAATTACTGTTCCTAGGAAGCTACAGTCTGGTGGCACAGAAGCTGAGAATATTTGGAACTAGACTTTTGAAATTAATGAAAGATATGCTGCTTTATGGTGGAATCATTATTCACGGCTAGGGATTTCTCTGATACAAGAACTATCTTACAAGCAATACTAAACCAGCACTTTGTTATGTCCTTAAGGCCTCATTTTTAAGGTATCACTAAAAGAAAAAAATATTAACAAAAAGCTATCATATGCTTAAGTTAGTTATTTTCACGTATTTGTCTTAAGCATTGAGAAAACAGTGTCAGGTCTTAACTGGCTCTAGTAGTTTAATGCTAAAATAGGAAGAGGCTTTACAATAATGGTGCTAACTTCTAAAAAACTCTGCCAATCCCCTTTATTAACAAGGGTGACATTTCAGTTCACAGGCAACATGATTTCAGGATCCATGTAGTGATAATCCAGATAAAATGAGACCTATTCAACTCTAGATATTGAAGCTGCAAAGTACATTGAAAAGTTCTAACACAGCTTATTCCTTTTTGGTAAAGGAATAACTGGGAAAATGGAAGAATTAAAAATTGGTTTAAGGAATTGTATGATTTTTTGTTTTCTTTCAAGATTGCATATCCTGTATCATATATTTCAGTGCAATTAATATCTTTTCCAAATGAAAAATAATTACTTCACCCTGGTGAAAGTTTTAAACTGTACAATATCATTAGGCCTGAGGCAAAAAACAAACAAACAAACAAACAAAAAGACACGAAAAAAACAAACAACCAAAAATCAATTTAAATTAAGCTACACATCTATGTAAATCAGCTACAACTAAAGGAAACTTCATATGGCATATTCAGGAACATAATACCTCAAAAATAACTTGACAGCTGTTTCACACTGTAAATGATTTCTGAACATTTTAATCCTATTTACTTCTTTAACCTGCTTAAGACACACACAGGAAAAGTACTCTAGTGTAGCCCATGATTGAGAGGAAAGTCTGAACTCCCTTCTTTTGAGCAATCCCAAAGAGCAAGAGGCAGTGTGTAGAAACTCTGCCTCTTTAAAAGTGATGCTCTAGAAAGAAACCAGAGCACTATCCTCAAGCAAACCTTGTTTGGTGAACATCTAATCTATCACCTCTGTTTAGGCTGCTCAGAGCAATGGCGCACAGCAGCACAAAGGACAGGCTGTCACACAAGACAGCTTATAAAACAAGGTTATTACAATCAGTTTGATCCCAGCAGCTGAGCTCAGACACAATGATGTAGAAGGTTCTGTACTTGAAAAGCCCTGATTTAAAACCATTGAATTTACCCTATCCTTGCTTTCTACTGTTTTGCATAGTGAAGGTAACATGCAGAAGAGTCAAGGTAGCATTTAGAATAGTCAAGGTAACAATGTAGAAAGTTGTTTGTAAGAAAGCATAAGAACACTCATTGTTTAATTACTTATCTCCAGAGGTATGGAAACACTGTTATTCCTCTTTCCCAAATAAGAGATACAAAACCAGTAAGGCTCAGGAAAAGACTTGTGTACCTAAATCAAGGGGGATGATTTATGTACAAGAAGTCCAGAACTAACCATTCACCATCATTTTCTGTAGATCCATGATGGATCTAGACATAACGGACTTATTCAGGAAGCCCATGTACTATCTTCCAACAAACAGCCTAGCAGATATAAGAAAAACAACAGCCATAGAAAGAGTCCCTAAGATTAGTTTAAATTACTATCTATTGTAGAGGAAGATAAAAGCAGAAACACAAAAGTGATCTTCATCTCCTCAAGAGGTTCTTCATAGTTCAGTACCTCACCCAAGGGGAAAAAAAAAGGCATAAACCATTTTTTTAATAAGTAAAATATATAAATCAATGTAAATATTTTAAAATCCAACAGAAATAAATGTAAATGTAATGAAACAAGTCAAAGTACAACTGAACTCTAGCCTCTCTTAATACAAATCTCATTGTCTTGTAAACCAAGCCTGATATTTTCAGTTCAATGAACAATCTTTTTCACTGTTTTAAAATGGCTGATTAATTTTTACAACATATGCAAGTATCTAACAATTCCCTTGAGAGAATTCTGAAAGAAGTGGGAAATTATAGATGCTAAAGTTTCTTGCTAGATTCACCTAAAAACTTTTCTATATACTAGTTATATCATCAGTTACTACTGTACTTATGAAAATTGTTAGTCATTAACCATTTATTGTAATTCTTAAAGGCATGAATAAATGGAACTTTGACATCTAATCCTTAAATATCAGTGAATATTTAATTTTTTTTCAACTAGTAATGTAAAATAAGCTGTTACTCTAGAATACTTCTACTTTTGCTTTGTTTTCTCTTCCAGAATCACAGAATCCCAAGGGTTAGAAGGGACCTCAAACGATCATTCAGTCCAACCCCCCTGCAAGAGCAGGGTAACCTAGAGTACATCACACAGGAACTTGTCCAGGTGGGCCTTGAATATCTCCAACGTAGGAGACTCCACAACCTCCCTGGGCAACATGTTCCAGTGCTCTGTCACTCTCACAGTAAAGAAGTTCTTCCTGATGTTAACGTGGAACCTCCTATGCTCCAGTCTACACCCATTGCCCCTTGTACTGTCACTGGATATCACTGAAAAAAGCCTAGCTCCATCATCCTGACACCCACCCTTTACATATCTGTAAACACTGATGAGGTCACCCCTCAGTCTCCTCCAAGCTAAAGAGACCCAGCTCCCTCAGCCTCTCCTCATAAGGGAGATGTTCCACTCCCTTCATCATCTTTGTGGCTCTGCGCTGGTCTCTTTCAAGCAATCCCCTACCCTTCTTGAACTGAGGGGCCCAGAACTGGATGCAATATTCCAGACGCGGCCTCACCAAGGCAGAGTAGAGGGGGAAGAGAACCAGTCTACTCTTGTTTCTAGCACTTTAAATATCCCTCAATATTTATTAATAAAAATACTGTCAATTTCCCTGCCCCTCTATACTCTGCTCTTGTGAGACCTCACTTGGAGTATTGTGCGCAGTTCTGGTGTCCTCAACATAAAAAGGACATGGAACTGTTAGAACAAGTCCAGAGGAGGGCCACGAGGATGATCAGGGGACTGGAGCACCTCCCATATGAAGACAGGCTGAGAAAGTTGGGGCTGTTCAGCCTGGAGAAGGCTGCATGGAGACCTCATAGCAGCCTTCCAGTATCTGAAGGGAGCCTACAAGGATGCTGGAGAGGGACTCTTCATTAGGGACTGTAGTGATAGGACAAGGGGTAACAGGTTAAAATTTAAACAGGGAAAGCTTAGATTGGATATAAGGAAGAAATTCTTTACTGTTAGTGTGGTGAGGCACTGGAATGGGTTGCCCAGGGAAGTTGTGAATGCTCCACCCCTGGAGGTGTCCGAGGCCAGGCTGGACAGAGCCTTGGGTGGCATGGTTTAGTGTGAGGTGCCCCTGTCCATGGCAAGGGGAATGGAACTGGATTATCTCAAGGTCCTTTCCAACCCTAACTGTTATGTGATTCTGTGAACAGCCTTCCAAGTACAACTCCTTGATCCATCTTAGAATACAATTGGTGAGTTGTGTGTTTATGCTGATACATATAAATGGTAAAAAGATCAATGTGCTTTTCTCTTCAGATGAAACATCCTTATACTTGAAATAAACATTTCATTCAGCTACTAAAATCCTGACACCACTAACAACTATTTAATAAATTTCTCTCAAATGACAATTTTCATACTCTGTTTTCCTTATTATGAATTATTTATGTTAAATTACATCAAGAAGAGATTTAGAAAGAATGACAATAAGGTTCCCATGGAATAATCAGACATCTGCTGCTGTTTTTCATTCAAACACATTTTTCCAACCTCAAGTTTTTGAAAATCCTGGTCCATCTTTCTACAATGAAGAAAGGACACAGAAGTGATATTCTGAAGATTTTTTCACCTAACAGAAATATAGATTGAGATGTTACTATGTTATTCTGTGATTACAGTTCAATGAATTCAGAACATAAGAAAAAGGATTTTCCTTCTTCCTCTATGGATTGCTATTGAAAATGTATGTTGGAGAAGGGCTGACCCTAGTTGCTAAAGCAGAGTACAGTCAATTTAAGCATTATTATTCTGTAATCTTTATTTTTTTTCTGCTTGTCATTGCAGTCCTTCAAGCTTCAATTTATTTTCAGTGACTTCCTCATCACCTACACGTGAATACATCATCACCGAATCTCAGCACAGTATAAAACATCTTGAGGTAAACTGTATCTCCTTGGCTTTAACTTCTTTTCCCAAAGAAAATGTTGATATCCTCTGGGCCACTTCCTCAGTACAGCAAGTATACATACTGCAGGCACTTGTATGCATAACTGAGATGGTGGGAAAGAAAGAGGAACAGGTTCTTCAGAGAATTCATGTAATCTAATCACATTTTCTTGGGGTTTTGAAAAGAAAGAAGAAAAAAAAGGTATCTCTAGTCCTTGTGCCCTTTCACTTCTCACTGACACACAGTGGAAATGCAGTGTTTTTCAGCCTCTTTTGGACATGAAAAGTATTTGTATTGCATCCAAAAATACATGCCAGCATACCATAAAAATTTCCCCGGTTTGCCAAGGAGGATATACTTCTAATGTGATACAGATTTTGCTTGTTAAAGGTTATTTTCTTTCCCAGAAAGGTGCATGAGCTCAGGCCTGGACTGACCCCTAGTCCTCTCTGGGAATTGGCTCTGCAGAACTGGCTAACCGTGAAATCCATACCGAATCAAGCAGAGATAACATTTCCAGAAAGGCAAGCAAATACATTCATTTCTTCTTAAACACATCAGGAACTGTATTTCATACCTGAAAATAGGTATCAGAATTGATAAACCTCTTCCTCCCAAACTCCTCAACCAAACCAAAGTCAACATTTGGCAATCTCTGGGCTACAAACACTTGCCATCCTGTGTGTCTCTGTTTTTTTTTTTCATGAGAGTTATTATAGATCAGATGATATCTCATGGCAGAAGCCTTCCAAATGATGCTGGTACAACTCCTCTGTATCACAGTCTGTTTACACTTATGCTACATTCTTTTCCCATCATAAAAGTAAGTAGATAGATTGATATTTTGCTCATTCTCCAAATGCACTGGAACTCCCAGTATAGAAAGCTTAGATTTATTATTGTTAAGACTGAAGTCAATTCTGCATCTAACCATTTTCAGAACTTACTTATGAAAAAAAAAAATCAAGAAAAAAAATAAAAATCATAGACCATCAGAACTCATCTGATACCAAAACACAGACTTGTTAAAAGAAACTCTCTGGTTTCCAGAACTAAGAGGATATCAAATTAACTGCTGTAGTATGAGACACTGGAAAGAACTGTGTTCATGGACTGCATAATTTAAAAGATTGTGCAATTAAAGATCTGTATAATTCTTCATAACGTTCTAACTGCCGTTTCCATAAAACCTATAAACTAGATGGTAGCATATAATTATTAGGCTAGCATTTATGGCTTTACATATAATAGCACTGTATTTTCACACCATTATAAACAGAACTAACGCTAAGTAAGCATAGGTCCAAGTAGGAGTAAGCACTTGCATGAATTCTGTGAAAGCAAAAAATGCAGTTCGGCTCCTGTCTGTACCATATTTTGGAGAAGAATAAGAGAGGCAAAGATGTGTCTTGGGAAACAAAACTTGTTGCTTTGTGTTTTTTTCAGGGTTTTTTTGGGTTTAAGAGAACCTGTTAGAAGCAGTGAATGGTACACAGAAACAAGTGGAAAGCTTGCAATTTACTGTAATTTGTTGGTAATGCTCAGAACTTAAGTGGAGGAATGAAAACAAAAGCAAACAGGAAAAAATAACAAACACATCTGAAGGCGTGTTTGCTGTCTGGCAGTGAAAATCCTGTTTGGAAACTTTAAGCCTAATAGGAAAGACAGTTACATCATGACATCTTTTCATGTGCCCTTTCATGTTTTCCCCTATTTATATCTAACTTTATCTTAAAAAAAACAGAAGTGGGAAGTAAGGAAATTCTCATTAACTGTGAAGATAAATCCTCCCAAGCAACATTTGCAGAATGGATCCTCATTTCTACTATTTTTTAAAACACTTTTGCTGCAGTTTCCCATGCTTCACAGGAGCATCTGAATTAAAATTCCAGATCTCTGCAAGCTAACCTGAACCTGGCTCAGCAGGGCTGGACAAACATGCCTCATGCAGGTGCTAGGGCAGGCACAGAGCCTATGCTGCTCGCTTCTGCCAGGTTCCTGTGATTAGGTGCCAGAGGTAATGATTGGATTGCCATGGGATTGCCCTGTGGAAATGACTGATTTATGTCTATCAAGTGCTCTCTGATTTCCTAGCACACCTGTTTGAAATAAAACACCAAAGGATAAAGAGTACCGGTTATTCATAAGCTCAGCCCTGTTTCATTTAAAAGATAAGATGATGGTCTCTGCTACGACCCATACTTCATATACTCGCATCAAACAAGTCACATGGTGCTTTCACCTGAATTCAATCCTTACAGAAGTGACACAGTGAAAGGTCTATTACCACTTGATGCTTTTGAATGCACACGTGAAGAATAAAGGCGTTTTTAGCAAGCAGACAAGGACACAAGTCTGTGTTGAGTGGTGGTACCCTTTCTACGGGAATTGCTCACTTCCATCAGAAAACAAAGAAGTAATGCCAGCCCAAACTTAGGAATCTTTGAGTGACTGTATGTTGTGTATACATATTCCAAAATCTAGATGCCACCAGAACATTAATACCAGAAAAATCACCTTGTTGCCGAGAACTGAAATAGGTCCTGCCAAACCACCCTCACAACCATAGTGTATGGTGAATGAAAGGAAAGGGATTGAGAGGGAGAAAACTTTTTCACCTCTTAGACTCTGGTGTACTTCTACAGTGACTTTGCAGTGCCTGTTCCAGCCTAAGACTTCATTCACTCTACACAGATTCTGCAGGTTTTCCTCCAGTAAATATCCCAGAGATACTGATTAATGCCAAACCCTGAATGTGTTACATGCTCTCATAGATGCCTTTGATTCAGATGTGTAGCTCTTGGTTCTCAGTGTACAGGAGAAATTCCTAGCTTTTAACAGCCTACTTTTAGCTGAAGGACAAGTTGATCTGGTTTGGTTTGGTTTACAAAGTAAAAACTCCCCAAAGAGTTATGGTTTCTAAGCTGAATTGTGACCTTGATAGCTTGCATTTTCCATGTTTATTTTACCTTGTTGTAAGCATCATTCATTTCCAGCATGATTCCTATAGAGGAGCGGCACAACACTTGTCTAATGGAACAACCTAGGGAATAGCAACTTCTCTTTCCCTTCCTTTTAACCATGTAAAATATGGACTTTAGTAAAACAGAAGACCACATGAAGTCTAACCTAGCTCTATAATTTTCATAGCTTCCACATATTTTTTTATGTGCCTGAAACCTTAGCTTGTCAAGACTGCCTGAAAAGCAGTTATATTAGGACAGAGTAATACATCAGACATAATTATTAATAAACTCTGCTTTGCTTTTTCTATATGAACGGATAAAATCTTTTCATGCAAACCGTATTCACCTATTTACAAGGAATTTTTTAGTATTTTTGAAAAATTATATTTTTATGGTTCTGTTTATTTTGGAGATGGCCAAAGAATTAGACCTGTGTCAGAGTTTTTCATCTTCGAGGTTTATGTAGGAGTAACAACATGATTTTGAAGATGGGTTATCTCACAAAAGATGGATTTAATGGCCTTTCTCTTCTGCAGTCTTTTAAGAGTAGATGGGGCAGTTCATTACTTGATGGAAAAGAGAGTGAGTCGATTTTCAGTGCTATTCTTTATTCATGCTGTGGAAAGATGATGTAACTAGATAAATGGAAGTTTTCTTTGGCAGTCTTTGCTATGTTATGTCTAGGCTCCTTTAAGTAAATTTGCATGTTTCAGTAGTGCTCAGGACTACAAAAAGAGGCACTTACTACTTTCTACCTTCAGTAACTGGAATAAACAACCTAAACCACTTCGCACACATAATGTTGTACCACTGACTAGGTATTTTAGTATGATAAAACCCTCAGATTAAATAAACCCTCCAATCTGTCACCTTTTGATAAACTGCAAATCCTGATAAAATAAAGAACACAATATACATAAATGGTTCAAGATAAACCAAGAAACCTGGTTTAATACAAGGAAAAAGATAATGCAGACTGCTGGGTGGTTGCAAAAAATGCTTACCATTGATACTTTCACTGTCATGGAGGAGGGAAAGAGAGAGCTAGTGTACCTGAAAACCTCCCTGCATTCTTTTTCTGTGCAATTGTATCACCTCATTTAGTAATGGTATTTATTTTCTCTACTAACTCTTGTCTTTCACAACCGTAGGTTAGACAAAATGATCTACTAACCAAAAATTTACAAATTCTATTAAAGCCTGACTTCAATTTCTTCTTTCATACTTAAAAAGCTAAACTCAGTGCTTTGAAACAATAAACGATCTCTGTATAATCATGTAGCACAATTCAGTGTACTAATTTAAAATTTTCCTCCTCAGAATTAACTGAAGGGAAGTCTCACAAGCAGCTGACTATTAAGAGTCAATATAACAATATTTGATTAAAACTTATCTCTATTGAATTTTTAATGGCACCTTTACATTTATATAAACTATTTGTTTTTCTTTTTTAATTAAAATCCCTATTTAATAAGAGGGAAAATTATTTTGAATGGAAGAGACAAAAAGCAACAGAATAAGCAAAAAACACGTGGCACGGACTCTGTGTATTCCTTACCCACTTCATTACATTAACATCCACTGCAAAAGTAAAAGTCAATGATCAAGAAGCAATGGGTAACAGGTCTGAGAATGGAAGCTCACTCTTATTCCTGCTTTGAATTTAAAAAGAAAAATTTAAGATCTTACATTGAACTAATAAAAAAATTAGACAGATGCTTGTAAGCCAGAATCAACAACGACATTAGTATTGCTTATTCTACACTTGGTGGATAATACCTAGAGATCTTGAAAACTGAACTATTCCAAAAGATATTTTCCTTTCAGACGGAAGGTATCAAAACAACTTGAATCAAATTCCATAGGGAAAGGAGAAAAGTAATCCTACTGTATTTATCTAAACCTGTTGTGAACTTGCTGATCACATTTTTAGCTTTCAATTACACACTGCAGGATTAAGGGCAGACAGTAATTTGCTGAAGAAAGATATTCTATGTGGAGAAAGCTTCTCTTGAGATCTTCTTTTATGGCTTAAGAGAAAATAAGGAGGCAAACTAAGAAAACTGGATCTGCTAACAACCCTATCAGACATATTCTGGACTAGGTCTGTGTGTGGATGTGAATTTCTTTAGAGTGCCGAACACACTTACCGGTGTGCAGAAACAGAATCTGCTGTAGGTTTCTAGTTGCCTATCTCACAATTTAAAGATTGTTTCTAGATGAAAACTTGTAAGGGAGATAAAGTTCCTGCTAATGAAACAGCAGCAGAAAAAAGACTGATGAAGTAACAGTGGAGGGAGAAACTCCCAAGAAGGATAATAGCTAATGTCCTAAAGGACTTGGATGCTTACGTGCAACATAGCTCTATCTTTAGGAGAGGCCTGCATTATACTACACAGATCTGATCATGAGTCGACTCTCTTGGTGAGAGAAATGTCACAGTACTGGAGTGTGCAGAGTTATCATCTCAGATTCTAGATACAATGGTTTGATAGTACAACACCAGGCCTGAACTAATATCTCTGCTCATTATCAAGGACAAGTATCTTCCCAGTTTTGGAAACCTTCAAGTCTGCCTTTGAAGAAAGTCCTGAATTCAGGAGGAGAAAGATGGAACTTTGTACTTGAAACAAGCCTGACTTAGTTTAAGGTATCAACCTTTCAATACAACTTTCTCATTGTAAGCTAGTTTCCATTGGCATGGGCTGCTCAAGAATAATCTATTATGCAGTTGTGTTTGTTTAGATAGAAGTCAGGAAATTAAACTAATGGACTTAAACAACTGACATGCTTAAAAGCAAATTGATGATTTAAAACTCCAAAGGTGTGAGATTTACTCTTGCCTTTTGAAGTAGCATCTTATATTTAAACTTAAAGAATTAAAAGGTGAGCATGTACTATTTTTCTCATTTCTTTCAGTTTAACTATTCCCATTGTTTCATTTAGAAATTCTGTCACAGATGTCTCAAACTGTTAATTTATTTATATATTTGTTTTTATCTCCAACATGCAGAATAGTAATTTACATAAATTGACTCACTTCTGTATAACCCAATTCAGTAGCAAAATGTTTTTCTAAAGGGAAAGAAACAATTTTAAATACTTCAAACAGATGGAAAGGCTACTTATAAAGAGGCAATGAACCTTCTGAAACAGACACCATCATTCATCTCACCAAAACTGAATGCATGCTCTTAGCACATCATTCCTGATTTTTCTGGTTAATGTGAAAAAACCCAGTAGATGTAGTAAAGATTTAGTGAAAGGAAAAAAAAAATAGAGTCCAGAGTTCTATTTTGATAATCCTGCTTAGAACTGTTTAAAAAATTAGTATAGTAACTTGCCTGACAAGCATGTGACAACCTATTGTATACTCCTGGCAAAAGTTCAAAGTAGATAGAAGAATAATGAAGACCAAAAACACCCCAAATATAAAGTAAATAGTATCAACTTCTTTCACTAATCCTCCTTGTAGAAGCAACAGATATGCTGTGCAAGTATAAGCAGCAAACTGCTGATCTACTTGGGGAAACAAAAACAGATGCAGAAGAGCACCTGCATACCTGAAGCAGGGAGCAGAAGGAATTTATGTACATCCTCCAGAAAATCAAGGTTCTGGGTAAGGGGAGTGGGGAGAGGGAAAGATTAAAGAGATGATGTGGCCCACTTCAGCTTGAGTGAAAGCAAGAATTTCTCATAATTCTAGGTTGTTCCCCAAGTCTCAGTAACATTACAAAAATACAGAGCACATACCTTTGCTCTTTAATTCCTCCATGCTATCATTAAACAATCTTCAACTACCATGTTTTCATTCAAGATTACATGGTGTGCTACTTCTTACACACACACACAGTATGGGAAAATTATGCATCAAACACAGAGTTCTTGATTTTTGCATTATGGCTTAATACCTACTACAGAAATATGGCAATGCATAATTTTTAAGAACCAGTAGTCACGTATATTTTATCCTTATTTTAATTATGTATTTAAAGACAGAAGTCTTTTTTAAAATTCATTTGTAACACATCAATTGAATGAAGCATACATAACACAAGTGAGAAATTATACACATACTAGAAACAATTGCAATTTCCATGTTTACTTAAGAATAGTAGGTGTAGGAAAATTTTACCCTCTTCACATACCCAAGTATAATTCCAAAATATCTCATGTTGATTGCTGTATTTATGCTTCTCAATAGAAGAGTGAGTCTACTATGTCCCATATCAACACCATACTGGAAAAAAAAAAGAATGCTTGTCTTTTGCCCTTTACTGAACTGAATTAAAAAGAGGTTTTTTGGTTGTTTTCTTTCAGTGGGAGAACATTAGATGTTCTGAAACAGAAAGCGTGAAAAGAGATACCTACAAGAATTTTACAATGCAGCATGTGCCACAGAGAGATGTTTGAAACCCCCAGAGCAAAACTATGTATCTTATGAACCTAGTTTTTCTACGCAGCCTCACTCACCAGGTATCATTAAGTAAATGTCAGAATTACACAAGAGTTTCTAATCTATATCAAAAGGGGCAAGTCAAGCAAAGCACTCTTCAAAATGACACTAGCATATGTTTCTTGTGGCTTTTTTTTCAGTTGCATTTTTGGAAAGTTAGCTTCTGGAAGAGTAGGGAGATGCACATCGAATATCAATGTGCTAAGACTGTAAAGCTCACAAAGCAATAGTTCTGGTATGGAAATTGATAAATACGGATTAGAAGTGAAAAACAGCATCTCAATTTTGCTTTGAGAAATTATCAGTAAAGGAGAAAATGACAATGAAAAATACTATCCTTTTCTATTGAATTTTAACAATCCTATTTCCTTGCAACAATAGGATGATATATATTTAAAAACACCCAAACATTCATGTAAATTTAAGGAACAGATGGAGCAGGGAAGGGATGGGACTGGAATCATAAGGCAAAGTTAACCATAATACAGGCAGGGAGCAGAAAGCAGAGGCAGGACAAGGTCAGGAATATCAGCAGACAAAAGATGGAAGGAGACATATACCACAGAAAGCAAATGTCTATTCCACATTTTGGAATTTCCCCGGGGTTTCAAGAGTCACACTATTCCTCTCTTACCTAAGAAACAGGTTTTGGTCTCAGTGGAAACATGTACTGCTTGTTCCTAAGATATTAAGAAATGCATGCAAAGGAGGATAAATTACTGACACCATTTTACCTTCCACACAGACTTCTTCACTGTTAACTGTTGAGAACATTAGTGCAGTCAACTGCGACAGTAGAAACCTGGACGTTATGCCACTTAACATTGGGTAAGTATATAAAACAAAGGTATCATAAGAATGCACTAATTCATTTTTCAGGGTGCTTACTCTGAGAGATAGGTATCATCAAACTGGCTATTCACAGTTTTGCTGGAAGGCAAGGACAGTTCTTTAAGCATTCCAAATCACTTACTCCTGACAAGCCCTTTCTCTAACTTACTAACTTTTCTAACAAAAATTTTCCATCTAAATTCTCAGTGCCTCACTTCTACACGTCTAAGATGAGGGCAGCATTAACTTGCTTAGAAATTCTCTGCTGGAGTTGCTTGTTTGTTGTTCCCTAGTGGCAAGTGTCACTTCATCAACCCTGAAACATGTCAAAGCAGGTGAAATAAATGCCATTCCTTCAGACAGACATGCTTATGTGTGCACCCAACCCCACAGGTGAGTTCCCATGGACAACATGCCAGGCTCCCCACTGGGTTTCTCTGTTCCTAACACATCCACCTGATCCCGTGGAGAGTGGGATCCATGATCCATACAAAGCTGTAGCTCCTGACTTTTAAACCAGCATCACCCTCTGTGTCTGGGGGATGACAATGACGATACTGTCAATATCTCCACATATGCAGTGCACCCTGTGCATGGACTCTGACTGTGAAAAACAAAGAGCGATCATCTAATTAAAGAAGGTAACAAACAAGGAAAGGCCAATTAAGACTGCATGGGAAAAATCTTCATTCTAGTATAGCCTGCATTTTAAATGAGCTACTTTGCTATATGAATAACATTCTCATAATATTCTTCCCTGAATGTGTATCTCTGTATATTTCATTTATACTACTTATAATTTATACTATATTATTCTACTTAATAAAAAACCCCTATGCTATTAAATGCAAAATAGAATCCTTTCTGCTCAAATACTTATTCAGTGACAGTAAGTGGAAAAAAAATCTAGGGAAGCAACAAAAAACTATTCGAAGACTGAATTACGATTGTGTTGGGTTAATGAAACAATACAGAAAGAAAAGAAAAAAAGATGTGGTGTGACAAAATCAAACTGTTGCTGTCCAGAAAGAACTGAGCATAAGATACATTAAAAAAAAAAATCACATTTTTTTTTCAATATCCTGCATCTTTAGGATCACTAAAAACTATCTGACAGGTAATTTGGTATTCTTAAGGTGAGCTACTTGTAAAATCACAGACAAGATCACTGTAAAGAAAGCTAAATCTCAATGGGTGAAACAGATTAAAAATTTAATCTGATGTCCCTATCTCTCCAATTACCAACCTAAGTGTTCCAGCAATGGGCACAGGCAGATACGCAGCAAGATTCTGTGTGAGGCTGGTATTGAGCATTTTAGCTCAAACAGAGGAATAAATGAAACAACATCCTCAAAAATAGTAGTATATATAACTGATGGATTGATAGGATTTTTAGCAGAACCAATTGTATACCAAGTCACTAAAATATCTATCAATATTAGAAGCTAAATATACAAGAATCTTATCTGCCTAGACTTAAGAAAAGGAGAGAAACAGCATTACACAAGCCTGAATTCACCTGTTATTTTCCTTTTCACATTTACATGAAATCCTTATAACTCTGGAGGCAAGAGATGGAATACATATAACATTTCCCCTGATGAATCCATTATTCACTGTTTAGAATCAGTTGCCAGTGGAAATATCTGCATTAGTGGAGCCTCCTATCAAAACATTTCTGAAGTAAGAAAAACTTCTTACAGCTGACCAGATGTTATCTCTAATGAACCGAAATATTTCCTAAACAAAAGCTCCATAGAAAGCAAACATTCTCATTATAGGAATTCCACTATGCTAGTCCCATGAACTTAATGACCCAATAGTTTTTTTTTACTTATTACTTAAACTGAAACTTTGTTTCAGTAGGAAATACAGTTTGTCCTTTTAAATGTTTCATGTAAGGCTACTATGTTCATTTGGGAAAGAAAGAGTTTTTCTTCATAAATATATAAAAAGCAGCCATGCAATTCAAGCCAATATAAAATGCCTGAATGTTCAGGTCTGAGATTTTTATTTCATTTATCAAAACTATGCTATGATTTAGCAGATCCTTTTCACAGCCACTACCTGCTCCAGCTCCCTCTTACCTACCCCCATCCCCACCCCAAATCTGTAATTTCCATGTACTTTGTATCAGTTATCATTGCACACTCCAAGCACACAAGCCACTGTTGAAATAACTTCATTTAAGAGAAATGTTCAGCCAGAAGCAGCTGCAGGGATGAAGAAACCTCAGGAACAGAATAACTATTTCTTTCAGGGAAACAAATACCTTGCAGTTACTTGCTGTGCTATGTTGAGGGGAAAAGTATACATGTAAGGTGTCTATTTTCTGCTCACAGGCTCGAGGTTGCCAAAGAAATATGATCAGGACCTTGGTTTTAGTTTCAGTTATGGTTTAATCTCCCTACAGCAAAATTGGAATAGACTGGCTTTTATTTGTAGATGTTGGGAAATATTGCTGAGAATACTAATAAAGCAATGATGAGTGGCTGTTTTAAAGAGACAATATTGCTTTGATTTTTATTTTTTAACCTCTCAAGACAAGATAAAAAGATCTAATCCTCACAGCACCATCAGAATGCTCTTCCCTTCACCCTCCCCTCCACCCTGACACAGAGAGTGGTTGCATCTGTAAATAAAAGCACCAATACCCAGGAGGCATGCAAGGCTTTTGGTACCAGGCCACTTCTTCAACAGGCAGACAGTAACATTAATCAGGAAGCAACCCAGGCTTCCACCAGAGAAGACTCATGACCTGCCCTATTTGAATTAGTGCTGGTTACTTCCCAGATGAGTTTGTAGAGCTGAAACCTAATTAAAGAATATCCCCTGCATCTTGACTGTGTTTCTTTGTGTCTAGGACAATGAATGAACACACATCTTTTCAGGACAGATCTATAAAGAAAAAATAGAAAAAACACAGACAAACAAAAAACCCATCCCCACAAAAACCTCACCCAAATTAAAAGCCTCCTTTTAGACTAATTATCAGTCAAAGTGCAAAGATTTCAGCTTATAGCTGTTGTGATTTGTCTGTCCGAAACAAACATCTCCACAGAGATGCATTCATAACAGCAGGCTCTGTCAAAAGTTTCTATTTAGCTGCCACTAAAGAAAGGAAGAACTTCAGAGGAAGACACTTTCAGTTCTAGGATCCAACTTGAGGATGCTGGAGAACTGCTGAAGGTCAAGGCTGCTAGAAACTTTCATGAAATTGCTGAGAGATCACCCACCAGCATCTTTATAAACTGCAATGAAATTCAGCTTTGTTTAAGAAGGGACCTTCTAAAAAGAGCCTTCCAGGCTATATACTTGAAAGTAAAACAAAGGAAAGATTCAAAGAAGGAGCAAAAGCAGGATAGAATTCTGCAGTCATTTTTCCTCCTTCTTAGTAGCTGGTGCAGTGCTGTGTTTTTGACTTTTGGCCTGGGAATAGCACTGACAACATGGATGTTTTTAGTTACTGCTCAAATGTTTAGTCTGACCAAGGACTTTCTGAGTCTCATGCTCTGCCAGGGAGGAGGGGAAGCCGAGAGGAAGCAGAGCCAGGACACCTGACCCAAACTAGCCAAAGAGGTATTCCATACCACAGCATGTCATGCCCGGGATGTAACTGGGAGTTACTTGGAAGGGCTGGCTCACTGCTTGGTCGGGCTGCATATCGATGGGTGCTATTGTATTGCCTTCTCTTTTTATTTCCCTTATTATTATTTTCATCTGTGGCAGCAGTAGTGGTTTGGTGTTATACCTTAGTTACTGGGCTGTTCTTATCTCAATCCATGGGAGCTACATGCTTTCCTCTGGGAGTGGGGCGGGGGGTGAGGTGGCAAAGAACAGGGGTGAGTACGAGAGAGACTGCATGGTTGACTGGGTTTTAAAGCACAATAGTTCTGAAAGAAGAGATGAAGCTAAATCCATAGCAAAATAAACTTCTGCACTTCATCTGTGCTTATCTGAGCTGGTCTGACCCAAAGTCCCATGCTTGTGCACCCCATCTTACTCAAATTATAGCTGAACATGGACTACAAACAATCCTACCTTCCCCTCACAATAGGTAAACCCTTCTGTAAAGAATGACAGGCCACACTGTCCATCTGGTATCAATCATAAGACACAGCAAAAACCACAGACAGCATTTGAGGAACATGCCACCAGTCCAGTAAAAATGCTAGAGCTGTTCAGCTTGAAGGAAGCATATTCTCACACATGCTTTCCATCACAGGTCACAGAATCATAGAATCATAGAACAGTTAGTGTTGGAAAGGACCTTGAGATCATTCCATGGGCAGGGACACCTCACACTAAACCATGTCACCTAAGGCTTTGTCGAACCTGGCCTTGAACACTGCCAGGGATAGAGCACTCACTACCTCCCTGGCAAACCCATTCCAGTGCCTCACCACCCTAACAGTAAAGAATTTCTTCCTTATATCCAAACTAAACTTTCCCTGTTTAAGTTTCAACCCATTACCCCTTGTCCTATCACTACAGTCCCTAATGAAGAGTCCATCCCCAGCATCCTTGCAGGCCCCCTTCAGATACTGGAAGGCTGCTATGAGGTCTCCACACAGCCTTTTCTTCTCCAGGCTGAACAGCCCCAACTCTCTGAGCCTATCTTCATCTGGGAGGTGCTCTAGTCCCCTCATCATCCTCATTGCCCTCCTCTTGACTTGTTCCAACAGTTCCATGTCCTTTTTATGTTGAGGACACCAGAACTGCCCACAATACACCTGCCTGTTTCAACTGACCAGCCACACCACTGACCTAAGAATTAGCAAACTATATAAGCGAAGTTTGCAAATACAGCACCATAATATAGCAAATAGCACCTGCATCAGCTGATCAGTGAGCCCCAAGCACTGCATACACCTCACATGCTACTTCTCTAGACATCCAGGAGAGAGGCAGCAAGGAAATCCTGATGGCTCTCTCTCAGGAAAGTTGTTCCAGTGGGCTCCAACAGGGGACAGAGAGGGTGTCCCCAGCCTGGATGTGCTGCCAGCCTGGAAAACACCACGACGGTGGGCCAAGCTTGGCTCTAGGACCCCTGTGCTCCCCAGTGTTCAGATCTGGATTGGACAGGCTGTCTGAGTATGATGCGCATCTGGGCACCTGACTTCCAGCCAGAGCATGTGGAGATGTTTGTCCTAGTGCTTGGAAGTATGTGTGTGAAGACCAATGAACTACATTTTAAAAATTAATTCCATTCCCCTCCTGTATTCTCCACAGGAAACTGAAGCCTGTGGGACACTGCTCAATGGCACACTGCTCAATGATGCTCCCTTCACAGGTAGGTATCACAGCACCATGACTCACAAAAGCACCTGTGTCTGCAGTATACATCACCCACCTTCAGGAAATCTGAAAGGAAGACACAGATGAAAATATAGCAAAAAGAAAACTTAAGCTGCTGCAACAAGAAAGCTTAAACTGTTTGCTATGCGAAAGCATTCCCTGAGGTGATCAAGGGCAAAAGGTTGTCCTTAGATCAGTTCTGATGTTCCCAAAATCACACACATCATAGGTTTATCAGTAAAATTAAGTCTACCTTAAGCCACAATAGCACACAGCGCTCAGGAAGCCTAGAGCTGGTAAGCAGTTTTTTTGGAAAGTGCTATGAACAGAAGCACACTGGAGAAGAACAACACTGCCTCATCAGAGGTCTGACCTCCAGAATGAGCAAAACTACCTCCCCTACAGCTTTCAAATGACACCTTTTTTTTTGAGCAAGACTTGGTTTGGGTTAAAAAAAAAAGAAAAAAATGTATTTTTTTGCATCACTGTCATTTCCAACCTGGCATGAAAGGGTTTCTAAATGATCTGAGTTCTAAACCAAGATATATAAAGTTAAAACTATAAAGCTTTGGTCATTCAGTTTCAGGCCTTAAGGGAGCCTTTGCAGTTACTCTTTTCTCAGAGGTATGGGTGTTCCATCTGAATTTTTACTCCAAAGGAGGGAAGGAAAAAAACTTGTAAATTCTTTTACTAAAAGACAAATCTGTCCCTTAATTCATTGTAAGTTCTAGTCCTAGCTCCTATAACCTTGCTCCTCCTTAACAGTGTTTGTGTGCACAGACTTTTTAACTTGTTTTATTTAATTGTATTTGACATTTTACTGTAAAAAGTGTTAAAAAAAAACTAATTAAAAAGGCTCTAAAAATTCATTACTGTCATCTGGAAAACAGCAATGCAATTTCTATTTAGAGTGAACATTCTTAACAGCAGCTTTTTTGAAGTATCTATAATGTCATGACAACCTGTTATTTATATTGCATATAAATTCAATTATCTAATAGTTTTGAATGTACTATCTGTAAAGCTCTAAATAATTTTATTAAACAAAAAAACTTCGTCTATACATGTACATTTTCAATATAATTCTTAATTCTGTATTACTGTTTGTAATTAATAGAGCAATACTCTTTTTAACCCTTGATTTAACTTTCTAACTTTGCTTTTGGTAAACTAGCTAAATATCAGAGCTTTAAAAACAAGCTTAACTATTATTTTGAGGGGCTGTCCTGGTTTCAAGCTGACATTAAGTTAATTTTCTTCATAGCAGCTGGCACAGTGCTGTGGTGTATGATGAGAATAACATCAGTCACATACTGATGATCTTAATCATAGAATACAAGATTGGGAGGGACTTCAAGGATCAACATTGTATAAGCACTATGTAGTCTAGACATTCCAGCACACTGTTCAGCTGAATCATAACTGTATCCAATGCTGGGGAATCCACCACTTCCCTGGGGAGATTATTCCAATGGTTGATTGCTCTCACTGTGAAAAACTTCCCACGTGTCTAACCAGAATCACCCAGGGACGAACCTGTGACCATCAACCCTTGTCTTTTCTGTGCTACTCACTGTGAGATGGGAGTCTTCACCTTCATTGTAGCCACTGTTCAAATACTGGAACGTGGTGATAAGGTCTCACCTGAACCTTCTTTTCTCTAGGCTGAACCTCTTTTCTCTAGGTCTCTCAGCTGTTCCTCATACAGCCATTGCCAAGTAGCACTGATACTAAGTCAAGGACTTTTCAGCTTCTTGTCCTGACAGCAAGAAGGCTGGAGCCACAAGAAGCCAAAAGACAGAAGAGCCAGGACAGCTGACCCAAATCAGCCAAAGGGATATTTCATACCATAGAACATTGTGCTCAGTGTAGAAACTGGGAAGAGTTGGCTGGGAGCCACCAAATGCTGCTTGGAGACAGCCTGGGCATCAATCAGAGGATGGTGAGCAAATATACTGTGCATCACTGTTTGCTGGGTGGGGTTTTTCAGTTCTCTCTCTATCTCCCTTTTAGTTATTATTATTATTAATAGTAGTAGTAATATATTTTACTTCAGCTCAATTATGAAACTGTTCTTACCTCAACCTGGTGATTTTACCTTTTTCTCATCCTCCTCCCCATCCCACTGGGGAGGGAGAAATGATCAAGCAGCTGTATGGTACTTGCTTACTGGCTCAGGTTAAACCATGACAGGAGGTAAGATACAGAGTTGAATACTTGTGTTGTTACTGAATTTTTCAGTTACATCAATATTTGCAAAGTAAATATAGCAATGGATCCCTGTAATCTTCATATACTGTTAGAGTCTCATCCATGTAAACACACAGCAAGAAACGTTCACATGCTACCTGGATTACTTGAAAAAATATAATTCAATACCACGTAGATGGCAACATTGCCTGTATTATTAATGAATCAAACACTGAACTATTTTTATGTTTTTACTGTATTATGATAGCATCAGAACATACAAATAGATACTGATGTTTCTTGATTAAATTCAATGTTCTGAATAAAGTTCATGGGCTCTTTCCCTGTATCTTTTAGGAACACAATCTGTGACTAACCTTTATTCTCTCAATGGATCACTCTACCAGTCGTTACTCTTGTGTGACTCAGAGCAAGCCTCTGTGTTTCCCAAAGGTTAGGCCTTCTATATTGCATGAACATTCCCACAAACTTCTCTGGAAGTTGAATCTTTCTATTTTTCCCCTCACTCTAGGGAAAATACGTATTTAAATGAGTGATTTCAGTGTTTGAATACATAAATTTATGTTGAACTCCTAAGGAAAAAACTAGGCTGAAATAAGCACGCACAGGAAAGCAGGTAATCTTCTCTAACCTTTCCTACATGATATATAAGTACCCATGTATATGTGAATCTGTTAATGTAATGAGGAACTTACGCTAAAGAATGCTTTTTCTGAGGAATAGTTTCATCACATAGCAGTCACTCTGACAATACTTCTAGACCAAAATCTAACTGGAATGGAAAGAACTTAAGGAAGGCAACCTGGAATTCATCAGAGTAGGACAGAATATTGTTTAAGGTATGCTGCTGCCTAAGCCACATTGTCACTGCTTAAAAAATTTTTGAAACAGCTCTCAGGATGGAAAAATCATGCTGCCTTGTGCATGCCTGTTTCAATACATTTCTTTTCACATCACTTTAATATAAATTGATTTTTATATCCAAACACCATCACTAGCATTTTCAACATTATTTCCCAACAGGGCAATGTATGCCACATGCAAGTTTAGAATAACACTGCAGTATTAAAGAAAATGTGATTTCAAGTTCAGTCCCAAGGTATATTCAAAACAAGCAAGGAGCTTCCTTCTCAAGTATAGGAATACCAAGTCCAAGAAGTATTTGGGGGTGTGGCGAGATGAGAAAATGAACATGAGCCGGCTGCAGTGTGCGCTTGCAGCCCAGAAAGCAACCGTATTCTGGGGTGCATCAAAAGGAGCGTGACCAGCAGGTCAAAGGAGGTGATCCTGCCCCTCTACTCTGCTCTCATGAGACCTCACCTGGAGTATTGTGTGCAGTTCTGGTGTCCTCAACATAAAAAGGACCTGGAACTGTTGGAACAAGTCCAGAGGAGGCCACGAGGATGATCAGGGGACAGGAGCACCTCCCGTATGAAAACAGGCTGAGAAAGTTGGGGCTGTTCAGCCTGGAAACGAAAAGGCTGCATGGAGACCTCATAGCAGCCTTCCAGTATCTGAAGCGGGCCTATAGAGATGCTGGGGATGGACTCTTCATTAGGGACTGTAGTGATAGCACAAGGGGTAACGGGTTAAAACTTAAACAGAGAAAGTTTAGATTGGATATAAGGAAGAAATTCTTTACTGTGAGGGTGCTGAGGCACTGGAATGAGTTGCCCAGGGAGGTTGTGAATGCCCCATCCCTGGCAGTGTTCAAGGCCAGGTTGGATGAAGCCTTGGGTGACATGGTTTAGTGTGAGGTGTCCCTGCCCATGGCAGGGGGGTTGGAACTGGATGATCTCAAGGTCCTTTCCAACCCTAACTATTCTATGATTCTATGATTCTGATTTGTGGATGAAAGTACTACAGGCCATAATTGCAAGGTCTGCTTAGCCAAAAGCTTAGCATCCTTCAAGGAATATTCAGGCATGTTTCAGGGATTTTAAACATGAAAAGTAGAGAATTGGATTTGTTTTGAATGTGGTCTAAAATCTTCATATTCTTTCTCTTGAGTACTACATAAAATGTTCTATTTTCCCTATTACAGAAGCATATTTGATATAAAAAGATTTTCATCTTTTCAAATTTTTAAATGACAGCATTTTTATCTGACACTTCCGTTTAAAAGCGAGTGAAAGTTTACCAGAAGAATATAGCATAGCTACATATTTAATACTGTCCCAAGTTATTAAAATGAATTACTTAAATACAGAATTTGCCTGCATTAGTTTGTGAAACATGCAAGAAATTTCAGATTCCAGAGAAGTAAGCACAGCTGCTATAGGTAGAATGCTCCCTTTATGCACACTAAATCCAGATAGTTCATGTACCTACACACATGTAGAGGCAACACTAGCAAGCAAAACAAACATTTTATTAACAGAACTTAGTGAAATAACTTAACAAGGCTCCTTCTAAGTATAAACTGCAACTCCAGATTCTGAAGTTGTTAATAAACACAGATCTTCTCCTGACTTGTGTGCATTAGCAGAGAAGGTAATGATGAGCTAAAAAGGCTCAATGAATTAAAATAGAAACAGAATCATAAGAACTAATGTCTTAATACTCATCTTTTCTCACACCATTCAAAAGATGAAATGCAAATAAGAATGTACCTTCCACGTGAACATTCTGTTTCAACAAATCACTTTAAACACGAACTGTACCAGGAATAAAAACAAAAAAAAATTGAGAAAATCTATGGCAAAGGGAAAAGAAACTGTCCCCAAACAGAAAGATCAAATACACTAGCAAATACTTATGTTTATTATCCTTGCATCCTATTACAATGATAATTCCACTCTTCATATTGTTATTTCATATCCAAATTACCCACTGATCCCCAGGCTTGGGCCACTTCCATGCAGCTGTAATATTTCATCAGCTTCTGTAACCTACTACAATTCTATAACTCAACCTGATTTCAGCCATCAAGGAGCTGAGCACCCCCACTCTAAATGCTTCAAGTATGGATACAGCTGCAGTTAATATACCTTTCTGAAGATGGTAACTGCCTCTTTAAATACAGTATCACAAGCCTACATGTAAAATTCAGGTTAGTCTTACTGGGAATAACATTTCTTTGCCTTGGACAAAGTTTGCACAAAATTATAAAAGTAAATTTAAATATATAATATCTGAATGGAACTGTAGCCCCCTATGACTTTAGCTACTGCTGCTCTAAACCCAGTCTGGTAATAAAGGTCAGTACCTCCTGACAGAATCGCATCATCCTATGGAGTTTACAGATATACATGGTCACAAGATACAACTGCTTCACAAACCCACAACAGCTACAAAGATACAGTTATAGCTGAATAGTAAGCAGCCCTCTGAAAGGGTTTGAAAAAAGATTTGTTTTAACTTGCAGGCACAGAATTAAGCAAACCTAGCCCCCTAACAGTGGTTAGTTCTCTCAAACAAATCATAGACTACTTAGGGTTGGAAAAAACCTTAAGATCATCCAGTTCCAACCCCCCTCGCCATGGGCAGGGACACCCCACACTAAACCATATCACCCAAGGCTCTGTCCAACCTGGCCTTGAACACTGCCAGGGATGAAGCATTCACAGCTTCCCTGGGCAACCCATTCCAATGTCTCACCACCCTTACAGTAAAGGGTGTAAATATCCAATCTAAACTTCCCCTGTTTAAGTCAGACATATCTGCATCACTTAAAAGTTTCAGTTTAGAGGATGCAAAACTTAAATCAACCTGTAAAAATATATACACAGCTGAACACAATATTCCTATTTTTTCACCCTGGGAAATACTGTGGTAAATTCATGTCTCTGGTCAATAGAGAAAGGTCAACACTTCCTGGGAGCCTCTAAAAAGCAATCCAGATGCTCTAAATTAACTGCTGAGATAAAATGGGAGCCATCAAGATACAATCAGGAAACAGCAGGCTCAGGAACACTGGTAGAATTCAGGCCATTTGAATACAGCTACTTTTTTTTTCATTTGAGTACATTTGATCTCTATTTAAAGCTGCAATAAAATAGATCCAATAACCATGTATATAAGTTAATTCTGACTGCACTTTTTCCAACTTATTTGATGCAGGCTGGTAGGCCATGATTTTTATCGATAAAAAGTTAGTATTCCTATATGCTCTATCTCAAATGAGCTTTCAGGTGACAAACACCAAGAATTCTACAAAGCATATGGTAAATTTAGAGGGCTTTTCCTTGTAAATCCTCAGCTTACAGTACCAAAGCAATGCACAGTACCAAAGCAATGCACACTCATTGAGATTTACCCTTCTTAAACTGTTACATGTATTTCTCTATCATGGATGACAATACCAATGTAAATTTTCAGTGGAAAGTACTGAACACAGAAAAGGAAGTGAAAGTTACAAGATTTGATATGCAGTAGAAAACGTCTTCACAAAATTTGGATTTACTCCATTTAATTCTTTCTTGGTCTAAAGCAGAGGAATTATGGACTTAAGCAGAGGAATTAAGGCTTATACACATGCATTTGAAACAAATACTATTTTCTATATATTAAACCAGAACAAATCTAAACAGCATAAAAATTCCACTGTAGGTCTACTGGGCATGGCATTAAAAGCCTCTTACTTAGTAATCACAGTCACAAGCCTATCCATTATCCTAAAAGGTACTTCAGTTATTAACCCTAGAACAATACTGTGTGTAAGAAAGAGTGCACAAAGTGCTAAATAGACCCACTGGAATGGAGAACAAACAAGTGTGGTATTATCTGTGCCAAAAACACAGAAGTTTTTTTTCTTCCCTATACTTTTAGAGCCACACTTTTGGCTTAGATGGTTTTCTTTTGCTTAGCACTCTTTTTCTTAAGAAGGCCCCATTATCTTTCAAAAAGGCAGTAGTGGGTTAATTTTTGTTTAAAGACTTTAAAAAAACCATTGTAATCCAAGTGCAAATAAAGAAAATCACATTGAGTGTCACAAGAAGTCATCAGGAGATGACCTTTTGTGCAAGGGACATTGTCCCATATCCTCTGAACCTCAAACAAAGGAAACAAACAAACCAAACCAACAACCAAACAAAAAAGAGACAATTCAGAAAACTGGTTTTCTGTTTTTTTTTTTTCTTATAATCTCACGAGAGGCTACACACAATTATTTTCCTGTGTGTATTCAGAAAGCTTACTCCCATAGGAACAGCTGCCACGGGCTGTCTCTCATATTCTTCAGGTGAAAGTTGTACCTGAATACCTAGCAGAGCTCAGTTCCTTGATTTTAAGATCACATTTCAGGACAACTGAGTATCCCGGCAGCTAAGGCAAGAAGTCTAGAACATGAAAGCCTGCATAACTCTTCCACATTGAAGGACAGGGTGAATGGGGCTTTGAGCAATCTGGTCTAGTGGAAGGTGTCCCTGCCGATGGCAGGGGGGTGGAATCAGATGATCTTTAAAGTCCCTTTTGACCCAAACCATTCTATGATTCTATAACTAAGTTACATGAGCTCAGCCCTACACCTTGGGTGTAGCTTCTGAATGCAGATTAGGACATACAACATATGTATATTCTAGGAAGAAAGCAAAGTATCAGGCTATGCCAGGTATGGTGGAACATTTTTGACACTAATCAACTAGGATACACATTTCATTTTACCACCTTACAGATGATATAAAACATTATTTACAAGGGGAGGGAGAGAAGTAAAGCTGCTGCACAGACAAAAATACTGTTAGCATCCTTCAGTTGTTAAGTAGATTTGCCAAGACAACACGCTTTGTTATCATCTTAACACTGTAACTCATAGCAGATTAGAAAAGACAGCACACTACACAGCACAGAGGGAAGGGGATGAAGGGAGAATAAACCATGACTGTGCTTTTGTTCCAACTGTTATTAATCCACTGGATAAGCATCAGCACCCACAAGTTTCATTCACTTTTGAGCCCTGCCATCAAGGGCTTGGATAATTGGGCAATTGTTCAAGCAGTTTCAAGCAAACCAAACTTAACCTAAAATCACATATATTTAAAGTAACAGTTTATTCATTAAAATATCTGAAAACACATCTATTTATGCAAAAAGATCCCTGAATTCATTTTTATTACATATTGCTACATTCTTTAATTGCATTGACAGTTTCTGTAGCACAGATTTGAGACAACTACTAATAATGAAATCTTCACACTCTCCTGCTTGTCCTACAGATCTCACCAAAGAATCTGTCTCTTCCTTAAAATATTGATTGTATTCCAGCAGTTCTAATTAAAAGCTTTTCTTTATAAATATTCTCACCATTCAGTAACACATATACTTCTCAAATACAAGCTAATTAAAAAGAATACGAATATTTGTGCAATAACAAGCTCCAAAATCTGCTGAAATTACATTTTTATTTAGACAAATGGTGCAGAAGTGACATGACCATTAATTGACACAAATATTCTCCATTTCTGAAGGAGCTAATCTGGTGAAGCCACTATCGAATATAATTCTATAATGGTTAAACTAGAGGGCTTTTCAAGGCAGCAAATTGATCTGAGTGGTTATTTTTTTCTTGCTTCTAACGTAAACAGTAAATAATATTCATATGGTGTGCTTGCATGCTTTGTACTTGAAATGTAATACAATGAGTATCTGTATTCTGAAGTAAAATAAGGATCCCTTTTCTTCCCCAGTACAGTTTAGAAATAGTAAGATTAAATAAATATTTGAAGCTATATAAAGATGGTGATCCTAGCAGGACTTCTGCATTTACTCTTTCCCCATTTAAATTGCCCAAGTGCAACAATAGAAGCTGTATCCATCTGAAAAGCTTTCTGAAGCCCTGGTTGCAAGGCAATTAATATTCATGGTAGGATGCACGTTTTCTTCCAGAAAAATCTTTTCCAGTTTTTGACCGAAGGTTCATTTCTATTTCTATTTCTATTTCTATTTCTCAAGATTCCCATCCACATAAAACCAACAAGATTGCTTTAACAGTATCTAAGTAACATTACAGATCTTATGTATTTCTCTAATAAGATCTTACAGCTTTCAATATTTGCAAAGGTAAAAATTGAATGTACCCAAGACTCTGCTTCCTAATAGAACAAGAGATTTCAAACTAGCAGAAGATGATAATACGGAAGAAAATACAGTTACCTCAGACATCTATATTAGCCATAGTGCTAATATGGAAAACTGAAATTCTTCCCCAGCTTGCAAACAACGTCAAATACAAAGCCACTACAGGTTTGAAATACCGAAGTCTGCCTTCTTAATACCTGGCTTCTTGATAGAATTTCTTCTTTTGTGTCCCACACATACACCCACATTTGAAATGTGGCCTGCATTGCATGCATGTGCTTAAAAGTCTGCAAAAAATCAAACAGATTCTTGTCCCTTATCACAAACCACTATGAGGTGGTAGCTCAGGCCAAACCCAAACAAACAAACCAACCCCTCTCTGGAAATACAGAAAACACTTTCCTGGAGCTTCCTGGGCTAAGGCAAAAGAAAGTGAAATACCTACACAGAGCCAGTCTCCTTTTACCAGCAAAACCAATACATTTCTCCATTCAAATCTGATTCTGAATTTTGCTCCATTTCACACAGTTGCCATGACCTGGGTTTTCCTTTCCTAAGAAGAAATGGGAAAATACTCCCTGACAATGCAGAGGAGAGATAAAAATTGGGAAATCAGGACACAGCTGTCAGATTACCAGGAGGAAAACGAACATCAGAAAAGAAGGACCTCAACTAAAGGAGCTGTGCTTCAAACTAAAACCATTCTAAATGGTTTCCTGTACCTCAAGTTGTACAACTTTGATTTTATGAGTTTTTACCAGAATGCTGATCATATTACTGCCAGCCTAAATACCCTGGCATGTGAGTCCATCTTTTCCTTACCCCTTTTACCATTTCTCACTTCCTCTTTTAGTGAACAGCAAATTGTCTCCCCTAGGGAAAGGGAAGTGTTTCGCTGAAATAGCTTTGCATTTTTATTTAACAAAACTCTTCATACTGTTTATAAAAACTCTACAGGTTCTGTGAAACCCCAAATTATATTCCCTCTAGTCTAAAATGACTTGACTTAAAATGCATTTTTCTGATAGCTCTCCAGCTGACAAAGTCTCTTTTTTTTTTTATTAATATAATTCCAGACATGGGGACCCAAAAGGGCTTTTATTTAACAGCAGCTCAAGAATTACCTTTTCTAACTTCCCATCTCTCAACTATTGTTTCTGGCATATTAGTTTTCAAGGTCTCAAAGTTCACAGCAGGTTTTTTTGCAAGAACAGTGATAAAGTGCTTGTATTATGAATAGTAATTTTATTCCCTACTACTGCAGCTGAATGCAGTGACAAACAGGCTACCTGGCTTCAATATTCCATTGCAAATTCCTCAGGGCTCTGTGTCAGCAGCAGCATATTTAGCAGCCTTGAAGAAACCTTTATGTTGATGGTTTTATTTATTTAAAAACCATTCTCATCAGGGTAGCCACAAGACATGCAAGGACTCACAGACAGGAAGATCCAGTGGTGTGGTAAATACTCTAAAACTCTCAACAGCTGCTAAATCAGATTAAAAACCAGCATAGTTTCAAATGCTTGTTAGATACTGTATTTTAACAAGGCAAGAACAACATATCATTCTGCTGCACATCTTTTGATCTAGGTTGTGAGTATCTGAAGGGTTTTGCAAACATGAACACTAGCTTGGCGTTAATTAATTAAATATTGTTACAATGAGCTAGTACTATCTCTGATTTAACATGTGAAGCAGGTGCTCTTTTTATAGAGATTACAACTTCTGGTTATACACATATGTAATTTCAGGTTTTTGTGGTTGTATAGGAATATATGATATTTCCAAAATGTTAATTTAAAAGAAAAAAATCATTGATATAAATTGCTTAGGAAAAAGAAGCTAGATCTATCGAAGTTATTTTGTTTCAGTCGGCAAAATAAAATGTAGCAATTTTGACAATTGAGACAGCATTAATTTACTTAAAGAGAAAAATATTCAGTAAAATTCATAGACTCACAGAATGGTTTTGGTTGGAAGGGACCTTTGAAGATCATCTAGTTCCAAACCCCCTGCAACTAGACCAGGTTGCTCAAAGCCCCATCCAACTTACTTATTTTAACTGTATGCATCCAACCCATATTTTCCCTGTAAACAGTAAATACTGGAAATAATACATCAGTCTCTACAAGCTATATCGTTAAAGCTATTAATTTAAAAAGTTATTTTCATTATACCAATTTAAATTTTGTTATTCGGATACAACTTTATAACACTTTTTCCCAAGTATACTGCCTAAAACCACATGTATTTGTAGTTTGAAATACAAAACATCAGGAGTTTTATACTAACTTCCAGCTAACATAAAATGAGAAATTCTTAAGACAAATTCAATTTTTAAACTCAAACAGACCTTCTTAAATTAGTGTCTTCTGTAAATATGAAGAAGTGGCCATAAGGAAATCTCTCTGCACATATGTCGCACACAAACATTTATTACTAAATTTCAGAATTTATCCTATTAAGACATTTTCATAGATTTCCAAATTTTTTCAGACAGTAAATTTTCACTGCTCTTAAGTTAGACAACAACAAAAAAAAAGTAGAAAGCCATTTGTTGTATTCCCATTGTTGATGCTCTAAATAAACAGCACAGATTGAAAAAAAAAGGTATTGCAATTTGTATTGGCTCTATGACAGTTCAATAATTTGAATACATCCAAATTCAGTGCAATTGGATGGACAAGGCAGCAGGTAAGAAGGACTTCAGCTCTATGGAAGCTTTCATGACTCCTGCATTCATGCAGCAAAGTATCAAAGCTGCAGCTAATTTAAATGGATGGAATTGCACGATATCTAAATGAACATATTCTTTGATCAGAGAGTGACAGGCCTTGAATATATTATCTACAGTAACAGTGAGGATACTGTTGCTCTTCCTTATGCTTGATGGGCTCTGTCAGTTAACATGCCTAATTTCACATTCTGAAGCTCTGATGGCTTCCCAAATTAGGTGGTGTGGAAAAAGCATTAACTGAAGCAGGTTATTCTGTTCATCCACCTGTTACAGAAAGTAAAAATAAATACTGGACTGTCTAGGCAGAGAAAATTCACTAGCCAAGTTTTAACATATATTTGAAATGAATGAGAATGAGTTCTCTCAACTGTGATATCTATGTTTAGAAGTTCTTTCATAACAGTATTTTTCAGCTGCCTCTAGCCCACTAGAAATAAACTAAAATTACATTTGCAAGGTTAAAAGAGTTTTTACTCAAGAGCTGGAACCCAAATTTAGGAATGCTAAATACTTACCCTGAATCACAACACAAGCTCTAATTTTAAATATTGAGAATATTATGAAAAGATCTGAATACATAAATTTGCCCAGGGAAATTCATGAGCTAAGGTTTAACTGAAACTTTGTGAACAATTTGTTTAACAAACCTCACTGATAAATTCAGATGACCACACTTTTCAGCGTGAGGGTGGTGAGGCCCTGGCACAGGCTGCCCAGAGAAATTGTGGCTGCTCCATCCCTGGCCATGTTCTAGGCCAGGTTGGAGGGGGCTTTGAGCAAATTGGTCTAGTGAAAGGTGTCCCTGCCCATGGCAGTTGGGTTGGAAGTGGATGAGCTTTAAGGTCCCTTCCACCCCATCTATAATTTTTAACCATTCCAGGCCTATCTTGTGTGGGATATTTCAGATTTGAACAGAAACTGACACAAACCACAGATGTTAGGTGTGCAGTAAGGTATATTCTGGTATAAATCCAGACTTTATTAAGAGCCAGAGAAGCTGTACATTTAGATGCATGGTCATATTCGTTAATGAATATGAGTTTGGAAATTCTATAGCATCTACAAATAATTGTAAAATTTGCATTTCATTGAAGCAAAATGAACATCACATTAAGTTTCTGGGTTTTTCTTACCCAGACATATTTCTTGTACAGTATGTTCATAAAGCTGGTTTAACCTATAATCACTGGTTTAACATATAATAATTTTGGTGTCACTTGCCCTTCTGAAAACTTCTTAAGATGCAAATATACCTGCATGAACAACATCTATTCCCCATCACATTTTATATTAATCATCACGACTAGTAATAAAAACATCACAATCATTAGAAATAAGTTAAAAATACAAGATTATTTCAGGGAAAAGGACAAAGAATGGATAGATATGAAGATTTGGGGTCTTTGACAATAAGGATGGATAATTAGAGATTATTAACATACTCCAATTTTCTCCCCCTCCAGTGAAATTCTTGTAGAAATAGGTCAAACAAGATTGATTTTGCAGTGGCTTGGAGCTGTTTTCACACCACATACCCATCTTTTTGAAGGGCAGAAGTACAATCTAAGTGCTAAAAAAGCATTTACAGAGGGCAGAGTAAAGTAGATTTTTCAGACATACAAGAGCTAAGCAAAAGTAATCCATGTGCACAACTCCAGTACTGCATCTGCAGTACCAGGTTAAGGAAAATTGATCTCCCACCATGAATAGGGTAGAATATCCAATCCTCTACCAAATATCTCTGCATGTAAATACATTTATTTTTACAATACTTTATCTTCAGAAATTTTCTTAAAGATTTTTAGATATCTTTCCACATTACTCCAAATCAGGGAAATGAACTGAAAACTGAGATGCTAGGATTAAAGGAAAAGTGCAGGTATATCATTAAGGCCAGAAGAATTAAACTACTTAGGTCAAAATTACCACTGTGCAGGTACAGGGCGAAAAACAAGCATAAGGGACAATTTCTTTTCTGAAAGTTACCCATGGAATATAATGGATTATGTGATACATGCTGTGGTGAAAAAGGCCAAACTTTTCTTTGAATGTACAGGCAAAGACTGCATTCAATTCTGGATACTGCACATGAAGACTGACACAAAGAAATGGGACAGAGTCCAAGAAAAGTCCAAGAAAATAATCAGAGGTCTAGAAAATAAGATCTCTCTTACAGATTGCACACACTGGAGTTATTCATAACAAGAGGATAGAGCAATAGGGAAGATACTGATATTAAAAAAAAAATAAAAAGGCCACAGAGGAAAGGAATTTATGTTTTCAGTGACCATGGTGAGTGGTTCAAGAACTGAAGAACGTAAGAGGATATAAATTAGATGATGAATGGAAAACATAAAGCCAAAGTTCCCACTTCTAAGGTCAGAGATATATTGCAATTTTCTAAGAATACAAGAGATTTAACTGGAAAACTTATTGAGGACTTCAAGCACAGGTTGGACTACTATATCTATAGTAGTCTATAATAAGTATCTATAATACTGCATGCATGTTACTGATGTTGCTTTGGGATCAAGATAAAGACTAGACTCCTGAGGTCAACACAGAGTTCCATTTGCTTATGTTTCAAGAGCTTAATAAAAAAAAAAGGTAACATCCCATTGGCAACAAATACTACTTGGCTCCCACTTCAAAATAATCTATTTCGACATAAGATAACTACATGCAACTTCCTCAAAATGAATAAGCAAAACACATTCCTGGTTTCTAAGCAAACAGGATAGAATAACTTCTTTTTGTGAATTTCAACACACTAAGTATTTTTAATTAGAACATGATGCATATTACAACTTGTAACAAGACAGCTCTGTCTGAAATGATGACTAAAACTTGCATACTTGCCACAGTAATTTGCCACACTAAAATTGTCTAGTGATATAGCAGAAAGGCAAACAAACAGAAGACGTAATAAATGCTCTGAAAAATTTCAGATATGGTAGAAATAAGGATATGAGAAATACAGACAGGGTTTTGGATATCTTCTTCTGGTAGCAATACAGTCAGGACCTTTCACGCAGGTGCCTTATTACATTAGCGCTTAAAGGGTATAGTCAAACTCAAGACAATGAACCTGCTGCCTGATTAAGGACACAAGAAGATTAAAATAATAGTAATTAAAATCAAGGCCCTAGTACTTACACACCATCACATTTGGACTAATCAAAGTGGCAGAATGAAACACTTGTTCTTGCAGTATCAATGATTAGGTGCATATATAAAGTAATTCTTAAAATAAACTCTAGTATGTGTAAAATATTGAAAAGGTAACAGAGATGAGATGAGAAAATAAGCTTGAATGATCAGTGCAATGCTTGAGCTTGGAAAAGTATATACTTCAAGATTAATGGTTGATTTGTTCATTACATTATTTGACTGGCTGTAAATATTAACAGAATGTTAATAAAAAAATTACTCATTACAATCTTTTAACTTGCATTTTCAAACATTGTTGTACATAGATTTCCTCATTGTGATACAATTTGTTGTTGACTGTTTTTGCTGTATTCACTGAAAATCTAAGCACCAATAAATAAGATGTTTTTTCCCCCCCCACACCAGTGGTACACTATTTAAGAATTCTGTGTAGTCTATTGTCCCAGGTTCAGCAGCAGCAGTCATTTTTCTCCTTAGTAGCTGGTGCAGTGCTGAGGTTTTGACTTTCAGCCTGGGAACAGCGCTGATAACACCAATGTTTTTAGTTGTTGCTCAGCACTGTTTACTCCAACCAAGGACTTTCTGTCTCATGCTCTGCCAGGGAGGAGGGGAAGCTGTGAGGAAGCAGAAATAGGACACCTGACCCAAGGTAATCAAAGGAGTATTCTATATCACAGCACATCATGCCCAGTACATAAGCTGGGGGCAGTTACCCAAAAAGCCCAGATTGCTGCTTGGGTCGGGCTGGGCATCAGTCAATGGGCGGTGAGCGGTTGTATTCTCTCCCCTTGTTATTTCCCTTATCATTATTATTATTGGTGGTAGCAGTAGTGGTTTTGTGTTATACCTTAGTTACAGGACTGCTCTTATCTCAACCCGTGGGATTTACACTCTTTAGATTCTCCTCCCTATCCTTCCTGGAGCAGGGGGAGGAGGAAGGAGTGGGTGAGGGAGTGAGCGAGCATCTGTGTGGTTCTGAGTTATCAGCTGGCCTTAAACTACAACATCCATTCTCTTCAAAATTATTTTGTTTAGAATGTTATTCTTATATCTTTTTGTTTGTTTGTTTCATTAATATAAAGGCATGTAGGATACAAAGTAACTTGTAGCATTTTTGCTGGAACACCTTGTTCATGTGTTTTTATCCTCTCTGCTTAATAGCCTCATCAGACTGAAGTACTCCAACTGCTAATCTAAATACTGCATTATCAGCAGAAGCTGTCAAACCTGAATTTAGCCGTACTAGAGTTAGGAACAGTTTTGCACTAGTAACTGCAGCTTAGTTTCCCAGAATTTTTGTTGCTACAAACACATTCTGAGATTTCAGATAAAGTCAGATTGACGTTTCTTGATAAAACAAAAAATCTCAAGCGTTATTTTCCCAGTAGCTGGCTTTAAAATAATCTCAAAATCAGAGGGCAGAACACACAGAGTTAATAACCTTATACAGTATTATATAAAGCCTTTTGGTTTTCAACATTAAAGCCAAGCTTGAAGAAAAGAATCTGAATAAAGGGGGATACATATCTCAGGAACTTTGGTTGAGAACATTTAAATGCCTTGTTTTCTGCAGAAAACACTATGTGCCAGCACCTCTGAACACTGGCCGCACTCGTCTATTATAATGACACTTTAAGACCTGCATCTAATATCCCCTTGGATACGATAGCTCTTTGCAACAGGTGTAAATTTTAATACTCCTTAGCCAGTCTACCTTCTAGTGGGGAAGAGAAAGGTAGCACTGTAGGTTTAGACATATTTGGCTTATAAACATCTTTGCTGTCCCATACGCACATTCTAAACTGAGAAAACCTGAGAGACAGCTTAAACTCCTATTGGCTAATGTGAGAGGTTGAGTTTTTAATTGAAACCCTTCCAAAAAGTAAATCAGAAATTCACACAAATTAAAACCTACCACCTACCACCAATAGAAACACTATTTTTTCCCCACAGTTAGGCACTGCCATTTTGACTTAAAAAAAAAAATCCCAAACAAAATCCCAAAAACTGCTTTCCAAACCACTATTTTTAATTAAATACTACACTAATTATGATTCTTGTCAAAGAGTGTTTATTACATAACTTGGGGTCTTCTTGACATTGTCTAACTCCAGAGCACTTTATTACCTTTAATAGGCATCAGAAAATGCCTATAAATTAACTTTTATCCCACTTCTTTTGCTAGATGAGCTTTCCTGGAAGGAGATTTAAAGAACAGACATTTTTCTAATACAGATGAAGGATGAGTAGAAGTAATTTGAGGAAGATAAACTTTTATTTGATAGGTTTGCACTTTATCACCTTTATCTCTCTGACTGTTCAAACTCACCCAGCAATGCCATTTGCAGTGAGCCATAACCAGTATGCTCTGCCCTAATTAATTTTGTCATAATCTCACACACTGTTAGCTGGCCTTTTGTAACTTCCAGCCCCTTGACATAGTGTGCCATAATGAATATAACCTTTAACACGTTACTTCCAGGCTAGTGAACACTACTGTCTTCAGTACCTCTCCCTGTTGAACTTGTCAGCAAGAAGATGTAAGCTATGAGAATCCAACTCATCTTATGAATGTTAAGCTAACCAGGTTCACTGTTCATAAAAGACTGACAGACCTTTTTGACACAAGATGCACACTACAATACATTCTCTGTATGTAGGTCATAAAGTACAATCTACAACTGACAGTGGTTGGGTTTAGTGTTACACTGTTAGAATACCACGTATTCTAACAGAAATACAGATATTTGAATTCAGTGCCATTTTAAAATAGTCTCAAAGCTCTTGAAGAACAGAATTATGTTATTGCTTCATCTTCTCTTGAGCATAAGAGCCAAGAAGGAATGTCACCTGCACAGCAGCAGACAGCAAGACTATACTTTGGCAATGGAGACTTAAAAAATATTATCTCTACTGGAAAAGGCAAGACAGAGAGGAAAATGATATACAAAACCAGAATTTACTGAAGAAACCAGTAAAATATCAGCTCTTTCTGGAAAGCATCGGGGGGTTTCAATGCATCATTTCTCCTCTGCATGAGAGTTTCTGGTTGATTCTAAATAATTCTATCACTGCTTCCAAAAACTAAGCATCATACAGCACAGCACAAGAAATTAATGTAGCCTGTGGAAATACAGAAATAACGTAATCTTAATCTTGTAGTAATGCTTCTAAACCATAAGGATTTCTTTTCTCTTTAAACACATTAAAACAGATTTCTTTATTCTTTAGAAGGAAAGCCAGGTTGAAGTCATGTATCTATATCTAACAGGACAGAGCTACTGTGGTTTCTTAAAGTTATACAAAAGATTTTGGGAAATGTGAATGAAATACAAGAATAGTAGTAAGAAAATAATGCTTGAATGCAGATTCCCCAAAGGTCTGTCTTATAACTGTAAAACTGATGTGCTCCTGTCTGATAGCCAAGGCTAAAAAAGTTTAAGTAGTACATGGTATGATTCTGGTTAATTCATATTGGCTTTCTGGGAACTCCAAAGGCAAAGACACACACAAAAAATGCTAAATATGATGACATTAAAGCCTTTAATAAATTCAAAAACAAAAACCAAGAACAAAAATACCCCAACCCAAGCAGAAAGCAACAACAAAAAAAAACCCTTTAAATATTTTTTAGAAGTCTTACTGAATTTAAATATATTCCTAGTAAAGAATTTGGAAATCTGGCAGGGTGGTTATAGTTTAGTAAGTCAGAAATTTATTCAGGGGGCAAATTAAAGCACCTTGAAAGTGAATGTGTAACTCCTGAATTCAGTCTTCTGTTTAAGAGTCACCTGGGGTAAAGTTCCTGTAAAACTGATATTATAGGAATTGTGCAGTTAGACTGAGTAATGGTGGGTTTTACCTCTTGGAAATCTGAAGGTATACCAGAGAAACTAACATACATTAGGGAACGTTAACCTCAGGGTACAAATATTATTGTTTAGGGAGGCAAGGAAAGAGGAAAAGATGACCTTCTATTGCTTTTAATGACAGAGTATGCTAAAAAGTCAACAAATGTTTTGAAAAAATATACTCTAACAGATACAGTTTGATATGCACAAACCACGTAGATAGAAATGAACTTAAAAAAATAACATCAACAGCATTAATGCTGAAATTAAGTTCATTTCATATGCATATTTGTCCTGTTAATAAGAATAATGATCATATTTTTCCACTTAAACTATTTTCACTGATTACCAGAGAACTCCTCCAAGCTCAAAACCTACTTAACCCTACCTTTGGCTGGCGGGGGTCTACAAAAGTAACTTTTAATTATTTATACCACATGAAGCCTCAAACACATTTCTTTTTATAGACAGCAATAATGACCATAATTGCATGAATTGAGTATGAGGCTTGAAAAATTCTCACAGGCTGACTTATTTCATAGTTAATTGTTTTTACTGAATTTCTTTTTCTTCTCACATATGGATTCCCTTGGGACTCTTGTCAACTAACCTTTGGACATGCAAATACTTGGAATTTTGGAGGCAGCAGGCACTGCTTTACACTTGTTAACTGGGGTACTGCCCAGGTTGCCTCTATTATTCTTGTCTGCATTAAGTTTTTAATGCAACTTATGAAAGATATTAGCAGTATCACAAATGCAGCAATAGCCATAGTCCATAAAATAATGGATTCAAACACTTTGCAAATGAGATGAAAGCAATTATATAGTTCAGGATGCTGAAATACGCAGTGTGAAGATTGACAAGTTACCCAAAGCCAGGTTGATCAAAAGTCTGTAATGAAATGTTACATAGTAACAGAAGAGATGCAAGACAGAGAATGCTGATACCCCAATACTAAACCAAACTAAAATAATTACATCTTCCCATGATGAGAGCTACAGGGCAAAGTAATGCATTATAAAGTAATCCACAGCCCTAGGAAAAGACTGGCCTGAAAATAAATCTAAGAAAAAAAAATATCTAATTACTGGTTCTAAGCCTGTAGCACATCCCACTAAGTAGTAAAAAACATTATAAGGGCACTATCAAAATTGAAAATCTTATACTATACAATTTATCTTCATTAACACATCTATTATTTTGTAACACTAATCTAGTCCTTTGTTCATATAATATTCCCCTTTAGCATCTTCCAGTGCTTCAACAGTATCAGGGCTTTCAGTGTTACAATGGAATATTTAGTTTACTGGATTTGTTTTTATATTGGGTACAGTAAAAGTAAACTGTTATATATGCCAAATGTAAAACATTTAAGTCAGAGATGACCCACACTACCACACTGAACTGTCTGAATCTGACTCCTGACCTTCATTTCCTGCCATTTACGTTACAGCAACAATTTTTCTTAAATTAATAATTTCTTCTGGTAACTCATTAACATCCTGTTCTACCCTCTCTTTGCAGTATTTCTTCTTGCAGCTGAGGAGGCTCTGAGAAATATTTTCTTGTCCTTTATTCTCTTCTGATGAAAGAAGCAGAATCAAACATTTACACAGAAACTATTAGTTCTTATGCAGTGGGTATATTTCATGGAGTTGCACTTTAACATGCTCACGAACATTGCGTTTCTCCTTCATGGTGCCAGCTGCATCTCCCTGGGAGCTGGGTGCTTACCAAACGTAATATGATGCAGTATTATTATGTTTCCTCATCTGGAAAGTGTCAACATTTCCTACCACTGAAATGGACGCTGTGCATTACAAATCTCTCCAAGACCCACATGCAGGAAAGAACAAGTGTACAGGTCAAAAAGGCATGCTTTAGGAAAGTTGGAAAGAATGAGTAGTGTCATAAACAAAATAGGTTTAGAACTGCCTCTGAGAACTACTTCATCAAATCGTCCTCCTCGGGGAAATAACAAAATTAACTACTGCTCTGGACTCCAAAAATCATTGCATGTCCCTTCAAGAAACAGTTTTCCCAAATGTTTGTCTTTCTTTTTTTCCAGGAAAGTTCCAGACTGTCAAGAAAATACACATTTCCATCCATCAAATGAACCACGAAACATTTCTGCAGGAACCTTTCTTTCCTCTTGTTAAGTCTTAACATATAGTCAGAGGCTTCAACTGAGATGCAGATTTTAATAGTTTTTTATATTAACTCAGACCACAAAACTTCAAAAATAACACCCAAGGAATTTCCTGCAGAATGGAAACCAGATTCCACACAGTAAAATACACATTCTTATTCTTTTGACAGCTAATTTTCTTCCTGGAACAACTACTGCAGACCCTTGCAAATCACCTCTTTCTTTGGGGATAAAAATATCCCTCCAGCAAGTTACAACAGTTAATCTAGTTACAAGAACAAGCTTTGGTGCATTTTGCCCTTCCCCACCCCCACCTCTTTGTTTTGTTCTTTTAACCAAGCTCATGTTTTGAGATTTCATTATATTGTACAGGAGAGAGCTACAGTATTATCTTGATTAAACTTGGAAATACAGATGATGTGGCTCCACCACACTAGTTGTCTAGCCTTTTGTACATATTAAGTAGGTGTTCTCACACATACATTTTTTAAGGTCTCACAAATTAACACCTGAAAACCTGACCCTGCTAAGACTCCTTGCATTTAAAAGGCTTTCATATTGTGTAGGGATATATTTGGATGATATCAGTTGCAGGTCTGGAATCTGTCTGAGCACTTTGCACATGTGAAACCACAGATACTTAACAGTAATGTTAACAAATACTTTATTTTTTTTAAACTGTGAGCAGTTGTTTAGTCTTTGTTCAATGACAATTCTTTTCACACTGGTCATGAAAGTAGCACTGTTAAACTTCACAAAGGAGGATGGCATGTAAAGTTAAGCACTGCTCACCTGGGATAATTACGGTTTGCTTAAGGTAACACCAAAGCTATTAACAAAGGTGGCATTTTGAGACTGCTAGTTAAAGTCTAGTGCCTTAAGCCTTAGCTCTTATTTTACTTAAATAGCATTTTCATCCATACATACTTGTGACTACTGAGAGCTAATTGACCTAGACCTTTCTAGCCTAGGAAAAAGGTAGGAAAGTAGAATTCAAAATGCAGGCTGTCTTTAAATTAGAACCAGGTGTGTTTGTGTGCATATAAATAGATATATGGCTACACACATGCACACGCCTTGTGTGTAACTATGGTGATCTAACTCTCCAGTCAAAGCATATTGAAGACTTCTGTTTCAGTTTTGGACCATTTTGGTAATGTGGAAACATAAGTGTCTCTATACAGATCTGAAGTTGTCCATCCCATATTTGTAAATTCCAATTAGACTAACCTCAGCACTCCCTGCAGCATGACTGTCTAAAACACTCTGCAGGTTACCATTTGCATTCACACATTCATTTTCCCTTCTGAGAACACAGTGCTCAACCAACTCATTGGACTCCGTCTGAGAGAATCCACTTATTTCTAGTACCATCCTAGAACACTAACAGGTCTGTGATGTACGACAGACACTGAACTTCCATTTTGTGAATGTGGAACCCTGTAATGCAAATATCAAGAGAAAATATACGAAATCACCAAGGCAGGGTGTAAGGCACAAGATACCTTCTCAACATTACTATGATAGGAATCTACCCTTCTTGAATTATCAAGAATCTATAAGGCTCCCTTATCCTAAGTCAGAGCTATAGAAATATTAAGTGCAAAGACTGGGATGCAGCAGTTCAACAAGATGCAGCCAAGTGTAAATCTCCTTGCTTATCCATATTGGATTCCCTGAAAAGAACCTACAGTGCTTCATGCAATCCTTACAGATTTTCACTTTAGCAGCTTTATTTGAAAAGTCTGATGATAGCTGAACTTACTGACCCTAATCACCAGGAAAAAAACAAAAATACAAATATTACAACTGCTATAAGAAGGCAAACTATTTACTGAAGTTGCAATATAGTCAGGAAATTCACAGAACACAACAATCCAGTTATTCCATGTAAATTAATACTTGTTCTTCAGGATAGTCTTTAAGCATTTAATCCTTCAGGACTATTATTATATTAAATTCAGAGTACACCAGAATAAAGCCTTGTGAAATTAAAATCCAAAGCAGAAAGTGAGGCTTCTTAGCTGAGCTGATATAGCAAATGCGGTAACACCCTGACAAATGAGATCTACAATATGTGGTAGGTTGCCATATACTTGTGAGCAAATTCTTCCTGACACTTTCTTAGTACTAAAAGCATGAGCAAGAACTTTCAGAATATTTTATCTTTGGCGATATCTAAGATTACCCAAGATTATGATGCTAACAGAAACTGCTGAAGCCTAGCACAAAACCTCTACCTTGTGCCACAACCTCCCATACCCGAGTAGAACTTGCTGATTCAGCAGCTCCATTTTTGGGTATTTATTTAATCTAAAGTCAAGTTTGCAGCATTCACAGTTGTTCCACACAGCATGAAATCCACACAGTTAATATTCTGATCCAGCTCCAAAGATGAAATTTTTTCATGCCAAGGTACATGTTCTGTCTTGCTTTGCATTCAGCATATCTGTAACTGAGTCAAATGCACCCATAATGTTACTGTATTTGTGAACTCACACCCACATATCAAAAACCAGACTTTTCCTTATCAGGAAACTTGAGATCTCAGAACTTAAAACTTCACAAGCTAAAATCACAAGAAAAGGAAATGTTAATACTGCATTCTAATAGTTATGTCCTAGGTCCTCGGTTTTATGATGACTGACGTACTGGACTGAGCTGTGAATCAATGTTATCAAATTGAAAAGGATCTTCTGGGTATGACAGATGGTGAATATACCTTAATTTTCTAGGCACTCTCCTGACATTAAACCAGATGGAGACGTCTGCAAATAGTGAATGGTAAATCCTTGGAAGGTCAGGCATTCTCACCACTCCTGGGTTGCTCAGAATCTGCAGTTGTACTGATATTTCAAACACAACTTTAGGGTTCAAATTTCTACTTGCAACACTATATCTAACAGTTCTATATAAAAATTTACCCATTTCTTCCTCTTCCAATAGAGGCCACTGGTCTCACTTTGCTGCTTTATTTTGCAGTAAGATTACTACAGGACAGTCACAAAGTCGAGCTGGTTGCCCACAGTTGCTGTGGAGTCTTCATCCTGGGGACATTTCAAGACCAACAGGATAAAAACCTAAGTAACCCTAAGTCTGAACTCAGAGCTGATCCTGCTGTGAGCAGCAGGCTGGAGTAGAGACATCCTGAGTCAGACTACCTGAATTATCCTCTGGTCACTGCTGGTCACTGCTTTGTGGTAGGGTACCCGTACTGGTGTGAGCACAGGAGTTTTAATACCTGTATCATTAAGCCTCCAAGTTCACTCTTTACTCAGATGCCATGGCTCCCTAACATAACACAGCCAAAACAAATTACTAAGTGTGTTTTCTGTTTTAGCAGAACTTGACAAGCACTGGCTTTTCTGAATTCATATTGGCATATAAAAGAGCATTTTAAATTGTATGCCAGATTTCATAACACCTAGACCTGAAGTTCTTTTGTTCTTGACTATCTTGTTATTCCTCCTTCTTCCTATCTTTCTGGATCTCTCCCCTCAACAGCAAGAAAAACAAAGCCTTTTGTGTGTGAAGAACAGATAGCTGACATCCCACTTTTACTCCAACTTCAGTGCCATAAAATTATTTTGCTTTTAAGGAGCTTTATCTAGTATTTCTTGCCACATTTATCCTTAGTGACATATGGGCTGGGCTTTTCTCTGTACCCAGTTTCTCCCTGTAGCTTGTTTCTCCAAGTTAACTGAGACACTTCCAGGAAGAGAATGATGTATTCAGTGTTGTTCCATTTGGCCACTAAGAACAGTTTAAGTTGTCCATGTCAATTATGAACATCACAAAGCCTGACTTCAAGGTAGCAAAGTCACAGTCCCTGGGCTCAGAATGAGCAAACCCCTTAACTATATCCTCCATTCAGTCCAGCAAAATGTCCTCCCAGCTAAAACCCCCAGCAAATTCATTATGATAATCCTAAACACAATTTCTTGTTTATGTGTATATGCTCAGTATCAAGTTATTGCACTACAACATTACAGCAAAAAAAACAGAAAGTCTCACTATGTTCACATAAATCTGAAAGGAACCTACTTTACAAATAACCTTGTACTCCTATGGAACTGCTGAAGAGCAGCAAAAATTTCATCAGTGAAAGCTGTATCCCCTATGTGGTTTGCCAGCTCTGACATTTTCTCCCCAACTCAGCCAGCTGGTAGATGGTGTTATACAATAGTTTCTTCACAAGCAGGGAGAATTATCTCCTTTCCTTTCTTTACATTTCCCATATTAAGCAAAAGTGTAGGAACTGTACTCAACATATTCAGGAGATGGATTTTTTCCAGCAGACAAATCAAGTCTAAACCACTAAAAAAAAATTCTATGACAAGAAAGTACTCAAGATCTGACTGTCTACATATATTCAGTGCTTTGCATTTGCTAAAAATGCCAGCAGGTCCTCCTTAATACCCAAGAGGATGCTTGAAACATGGAGGGCTGGAGCTGTACCTATTAATATAGATGGACTATATGTGATCTGTGAGCTCCTATAACAACCCTGAACTTAACAGCTGGGGTTTGCAAGTCTGTACATCATAGAATAGTTTGGATTGGAAGCGACCATCCAGTCCCAACCCCCTGCCATGGGCAGGAACACCTTCCACTAGACCATGCTGCTCCACGCCCTGTCCAACCTGGCCTTGAACACTGCCAGGGATGCAGCAGCCACAGCTTCTCTGAGGGTGGTGCCTCACCACCCTCACAGGAAAACCTTTTCTAATAACTAATCCGAGTCTACCCTCTTTTAGTTTAAAGCCATTCCCTATTGTCCTTCCATGCCTAAATAGCACTGTGGATTTTGCTGGTTTGTTGGTTTTGGGGTTTTTTTTGCATACAGAGTATCACACACACACACAAAGCCAAACCCAAGAAACAAACAGAACAGCTACTCACTCAAAATTCTTCAAAAAAAAACCTCCAAACTTTCTGAAATAAAAAGCAGCTCAAAATCCAGATGGCACAGCAGCACACGTGAATAATAAACTGACAGAACTTCGTAAAATGCCATCCTTTCAATGCAGTCTGCAACCACCAAAATAATTCCTCAACTTGAGAAAGCCATTGTCAAAAAAGGATTTGGTGACCTGGGAGCAATTTCAGTTAATCTTGGGTAGGACTGTTATCATTGTGAAGCAATTGGTCAAAATCTCAGACTGCTGGAAGACACCTTTGGGTAGGCCTCTTTATTGCCTCTTTTACTGCTTGCAATTCCAGGCATAAGAGAGGATCAAGTTTGAGGCCAGCTCTGCAACAAGAGATTTCACTCTATATGCCATTTGCCCTCTTACTTCCTCAAATACACATTTTCTTTGTTTCCTTGGTAATTCTTCCCTACAACACTGAAGGGATCAGTAACATATAGTGAGTGAGGAGACTGAAAGGGTATACTACATTTGTTTTGCTCTTCCAGGCCAGAATGATAACTACAAACCCACGTATTTTTGTACATGCAGAAGTTTCATTTTCCCACATTTTCCCATCTAAGAATTCACAGGTCCTAAAGGCTACAAAAGACATTGTAAGTAGATGCCTTCTACCCATTCACTGCATTAGAAAAACAAACCACAAAGAAATAGATGGAGTGCTAATCCAAAATATGACTTGTTGAGCTAGTTTATTAACAGCATTATAAAGAAAGGTTATATCAGCACTCCCAATAAACTGAAAAATGAATGCTAACATGAAGTAGAAACCATAACTGCCTTTTTGTACTTCATACAATCTTAACTGTGATCTGTTAGAATACCATACTGAACAACAACAACAGCCGGAAACTTAAGATCTCTCAGGAAGATGTGATAAACCCATTAGTGGCTATTAAGTACAATGAACTGGAATGCAGTTCCCCAGGAAACTGCTAACGCCATTGACTGGACATATGAGGAAAGGATCCCTTTACTTTGCTCTGCTCCTTCTGTATTTGTTTATTGGATGCTATTAAAGAGGTGAGGAATTAGGAGAGATAAGCCTACAGTCTGAACCGATACAGAGGTTGTTTTGTGCTTAAAGCTGAAGATGGGTTCCCAAGAAGTATCACAACCATTAACTTTCCAGGAACAACTAGGACACTGATAAAAAAGTGCAGATGATAGTATGATAACATGGAAATACAACTGTTGGTGTGTGACTCTTAGGAGGATGCTAAATAAAAGGATTTTGAAAATCCTTACTTACAGAGGAATAAAGAATGACAAAAATAACTGCATACAATGACACCTACCTGTTGTGGAGCTCATGGTAGTAGTTCTGGAATCTGCATAGAAAGAGATATATCAACATCCACAAACAGACTGAGACACTGCTCTACCAAGCCAAATGCTACTTAAAACATCCTGACAATTCACAACAGCTGAGAAGTATTCCACTAAACTGATTGCTAGTTAAAACACCTGGCAATTCTCAGCAGCAGAAAAGGAGAGTGCTAAGCAAGCAAATGTAGCACATTTGGGAGTTATGAGTAGATCTGGAGAGGACAGGAACAAAAAATAAATACAAAATGTTTTCATAGCCATCCTTACAATCTGGCTCAAATAAGAAAAGTTTCGGCTAGAAGGGTCCTTTAAAGTTCACCTAGTCCAACAACCTGCAATATGAAGAAACATCTTCAACTAGGTCAGGTTGTTCATTAGCATCATGACCTTTAATGTTTCCAGGGACAGGGCATCTACTGCATCTCTGGGCAATTGTGCCAATGTTTCACCACACTCATAGCCAAAAATTATACCTTTTGTCTAGTCTAAATGTACTCAGCTTTAGTTTAAAACCATTACATATTGTCCTTTTCCACAAAGCTTCTCTCAATCCCTTCATCCGCCAGCCTATATTAATACAGGGGCAGGACCTTGAACTTTGCCTAAGTATGTACTGCTGAAACAAAATAGAACACAGGTGGTATTATTTGAATATTTTGACGACGAAGACTGAAATGTTAAAAACTGTTTAAAATATGTCTGGGATTAACATGGTCTGGAAAATGCACATTAAAAATACAACTACTTTTTTCTTGGTTTTAGTTTTCTTACAGTGGATAATGAAGAGCAAACAGACCTTGAAAACACACAGAGCAGAAAACACATATAGAACAGTGCTACAAAACAGCAAAGAAAACTGAATAAAGCACATACATCTTAAGGTCCAGCTTGTAATTCAAGAGAGAAAAAAAACCTCACTTCAACTTCATACTATGCAAAATTTCAAATGTTGAAAAGTATACTGAAAACCTCAGTGACTCATAAAATATTATTACTAAGAACCATGAAATAGCTTCCATTTTTTACTTTTTTAGGGAGAATGAGACACTGATGATGGGTCAAGAACTTATTCTAGACCACACTATTTAGTGCTCTAGAGTCATGAGTGAGCCACCTGAGGAGCTTCCCAAGTTGGAGATATAAATTTTGCATGACTCATATGTAAGAGAGATATTCTAGACATCAGGCATGTTCACATTGTGGTTTTAAATAGCTGGCAGCACCAGGAAGGAAAACATGTGGCAACTGGTACACCATCAACCACAGGAAAAAAAAAGATGATGTGTCAAGAAAAACTAAATTTAACATGGTTTGTACGGAATAGCCTATTCTGACTTCCACAGATAATGATACAAACTAATAAATACCTCTCTAAGAAGTTTGATTTACTAGCATATGTTGCTACAAAATAAACCCCATAACTTAAAACTATAGGATTAGCACCATACAATATTGCTAAAGCTTACATAAATTTGAATTTAGAACAAATTAGCAGATACATGCCCAAAGGAGCTTTCAAACAAAAATCATTAGTCAAATATAGATACAAGTATGTTTCCTTCGAAGTTAAATTTAGGGATTATGTTATGCAACAAACCAATCATTAAGAAATTAATAAATTATGAGTGATGATCTCAAAAATGGTAGTATGCTAAATGATGCTGAGGACAGGCATTATAAAGAATGATCCCAAACCATTCAGAGGGAAGTAAGAAATTTATTTCATTGCTGCTTGTAAAAATGTTCAGAGATGTCAGTCTGCTCAGTTCATCAAAAAAAATGAGAGGTGACTTGATAGCAGTACATGAGCACTTCCAAAGGGAAAAAATATGAGCTTCTACACATCTCTAACACACATCTTTAACACTGCCCAGGTGCAAAAGCTGGTGGTGAAGGTATGCCATGTAGATGCCCACGTACCTAAGAGTCAGACCACTGAGGAACACCAGAGCAATCAACAAGTGGATAAAGCTGCTAAGATTGAAGTGGCTCAGATGGACTTAGATTGGCAACATGAAGGTGAATTATTTTTGGCCCCGTGGGCCCATGACACTTCAGGCCATCAGGGCAGAGATGCAACACACAGATGGGCTCATGATTGAGGGGTGGTCTTAACAACGGACACTATTGCCTAGGTTATTCATGAGTGTGAAACATGTGCTGCAATTAAACAAGCCAAACGGTTAAATTCTCTTTGGTATGGAGGACGATGGCTGAAGTATAAATATGGGGAGGCCTGGCAAATTGACTATATCACACTCCCACCAACCCACCAAGGCAAGCGCCATGTGCTTACCATGGTGGAAGCAACCACTGGCTGGCTGGAAACATACACTGTGCCCCACACCACTGCCCAGAACACTATCCTGGGCCTTGAGAAACAGATTTTGTGGCGACATGGCACCCCAGAGAGAATTGAGTCAGACAATGGGACTCATTTTCAGAACAACCTGATAGGCACTTGGGCCAAAGAACATGGCATTGAGTGGGTATATCACATCCCCTACCATGCATCAGCCTCTGGGAAAATTGAATTATACAATGGGCTGTTAAAAACTACACTGAGAGCAATGGGTGGGAGAACTTTCAAGCATTGGGATACACATTTACCAAGGGCCACCCTGACTGGTCAACACCAGAGGATCTGCCAGCAGGGTTGGCCCAGCCCAGTCAGAACTTTTACATATTGTAGAGGGGGACAAAGTTCCTGTGGTGCACATGAAGAATTTGCTGGGGAAGACAGTCTGGATTATTCCTCCTTCAGGTAAAGGCAAACCCAGTCGTGGGATTGCTTTTTCTCAGGGACGTGGATTTACTTGGTGGGTAATGAGGGAAGATGGGGAAGTCTGATGTATACCTCAAGGGGATTTGATTTTAGGGGAAAACAGCCAATGAACTTAATTATATGTTGTTGCCTGCTGTGTAATACTTTTGTAGCCCATCAACTAGATGTCTTCAGGTCACCAGCGACTGGCCCTGACTTCCCTCTAACCATCATCCCAATAGAGAATGAACTTTGACAGAACCAGACGAGTTCTGCAGTAAAGAAACGATCAGCATCAGCAGGCAACAATCCAGCACTGCACACAGACTCTCCTGATGTGAAAGACTATTACAAGGGATGGAACCTGACATGGTGGACCAAATGGACTCAGCAGCATTATAGGGATTGATCCATATACTAAGAAATGATTTTTTTTCTATGTGTATGCAGATGTGTATATATATATATAAGTGATGGTATATTGAAAATGTGGGACTTAAGCATGATGTGAATGGTATGGAATAAGGGGTGGATACTGTCCTGGGTTTAGCAGTAGCAGTCATTTTTTTCCTCCTTCTTGGTAGCTGGTGCAGTGCTGTGCTTTGACTTTCGGTCTGGGAACAGTGTTGATAGTACTTATGTTTGTAGTTATTGCTCAAATGTTTACTCTGATCAAGGACTTTGTGAGTCTCATGCTCTGCCAGGGAAGGAGGGGAGGCCGGGAGGAAGCAGAGACAGGACACCCAATCCAAACTAGCCAAAGAGGTATTCCATACCATAGCACGTTATGCCCAGGGAGGTAACTGGGACCTGGCCAGAAGGGCTCGGGCTGGCTCTTCCGGGTCGGGCTTGTTTCAACGGGTGGTATCGTATTGTCTCTCTGTTTATTTCCTCTATCATTGTTTTTATTGGTGGTAGCAGTAGTGGTTTGTGTTATATCTTAGTTACTGGACTGCTCTTGTCGCAACCCATGGGAGTTGCACTCCTTCAGTTCTCCCCATCCCTCCGGGAGCGGGGGAGAGCAGGGGGGAGCGGGGGGATGAGAGGGAGATGATGGTTGGGTTTTAAACCACAACAGACTTAACACAACTCAGTAGTTGGAAGCCAAAACCAAAGCCAAACGAACCATTAGGAAAAAGCTACAAGTAATTTGCTTTGTACCTCTTGATAACTTCAAATGACAACTAAACAACTATGTAAAAAATACACTTTAATCATACACAAGCTATTCTATGTAGTGCCTGAATATACTAGTGAAAGAGCTGACTGCAGTACAACAAAGATCAAAATACAGACTCACAGGTCAAGCTTTGTCTTATACGTTATGTACCTAGTTTTAGCAACTATGTATACATAACTCTAAATACTGTTCTTTTGTTTCATTTTCTTTGTCATGAAATGATTTTTCAATCATACCAATCCTTCCTTTTGGAAACATTTAAAGAGACTCCCTATAGTGATATTTATGTTCTTTCTAAAGTTCTGATGTACCATTTCTTACTGTTAATAGCCTGAAAACTATATATATATAACTGGTTTACACTTCAAATCACTCAATTTACCTGGGATTCTTTTCTTTTCTTCTGCCAAATGTGCATTCTGCAATTTGTCATTTGTGTACAAGAATATAACTTGTAGGTTTCTTTCAACAGCTTTCTATGTAAGAGATTCCCTTTTTTTGTTGTTCAGTTTGATACTTCTATTACTTTCCACCCTCAGAAAGAGTTACAGCAGGTTCAAATCATTATAATTCTTTTTCCACCAGTCACAGTTCTCCCTATTAATTCTATTCCAAATTACATGATGTGTAAAATACATACTCAACAAAATATGTGAATATTCTCAGCTCTATTACAAACTAATCTAGCTTCTTTGGTATTTCTTTCTCAATACCAAATGTATTATGCTTAAAAATTCCTTGAGATTGTTACAATACTAGGACTCTGAACAAGGCAACAATTTTCCCTCTTACTCATACTTCTTTTCTCAAATGTGAATGTATAAAGTTCTTGCAGTCTATTCTCCTGCACAGTGCTAAGTTTGGCAAGCTGGAGCTGAGGACTATGCAAAAGTCTGAGCTATTTCTTTGAAAGCTTAATACTTTTAGGTTGCTGAACTTCAATTACTTTATTATTTTTTTAAAACACAACTTCTTTCATAATACCTTTCTATTTCATGCTGAACACCATGTAATATTAACAAGAAAAGCTCAGCACACTTCTGGTCAGTCAACCATCTTTCTTCAACTGCTTTCCAGGCACCATTGCTACTGTCTACCTGTATAACAGCATTCACATCACATTCCTGGGAACTGGTGAGTGAAAAGAGCTGCAGTTTCTGCCAATCCAATAGAAAAGCCTCATCTTGACTGAACTATACCATTATCCAAAATAGCATTTTTCAACTGTTCTTTGTTCTACTTGCCTTGGATATTAAGAAAGGCATCCAGGCATGCTGAAAGCCTCAGTGAGAGGGTAGTAGACTTTCAAAGCATTTCAAGTATTAATCTGCATGTGTACATAAATCAAGCAACTTCAACAAAAAGTTTGACTTGCTTTCACGCTATCCAAGTGCTTCCATTCATTCAGGATGGAAATAATCTATCAGAGAAACACAGTGCTTCTTATTAAGCACTGTGCTTATTAATCTTATGTATATTAAGCAAATGCTGCATAAACTTAAGTTCATCTAATACTTCGCAGAATCACAGAATGGTTTGAGTTGGAAGGGACCTTAATGCGCATTCAGTTCCAACCTTCTGCCACAGGCAGGGACACCTTCCACTAGACTAGCTTGCTTCAAGCCCCATCCAACCTGGCCATTAACACTGCCAGGGATGGGGCAACCACAGCTTCTCTGGGTAACCTGTTCATTGGTCTCACCAACCTTAAAGAATTTCTTCTTAATATCTAATTTAAATTTACCCTACAAACAACAAGAACTGTCAACTGCACACACAGATTCTTGTGACTCTACTCTTATGAAATACAGTTTATTACATGAGCAGTCCTTGAAGCCAACAAGATTACTGGTGAAGCAAAGTGACAGTAAACCAGAGTATAAGAAGCAGGAACACAAGTATTTGACAGCTAAATCAGAATGACAATATCATGCATATTTCCTACATTAATAGAGGAATTTTGTATGTGCTATGTAGCACTGCTATGAAGCAGTGAGCTTCAGAAGCAGCAAGTTACCAATAGCTGAGAATATGAATGTTTCCTCTTTTACATTGAGACTGAACTGTGCCTTTGTGTAGGTGACTTGGAGGTTTTTGTTCTTTGGTTTCTCAATCCACAGTCTACACAATGCTTACCAGCTTGCTTTTCAGACATGTATGCCTAAATATTTAATACTTACATTACTACTGGCATCCATAGTAACTGTCATAATGTACTCATATTGCAGTACAACTTTTGTAAGGATTGAAATGTGTCGAGTAAAATTTTAATTTCATTTTTTTTGTGCTTCTGTCACAGCACTTATAATTACATTGTCAAGTTTGTAAAAAATAAACCACAACATAGTTATATCTGTGTAAGATATATAGGATTTACTTCTGCCTTCAGGCATCTGAATGACTGAAAACAAACTGCATAAATACTAGTGAAAAACAGGCAAAAACTGTATGACTAAAAATAAAATCAAGACAAGTTTAAAATGAATTTAAAATCCATGAAGTTCACTTAGCTCTGATTTAGCTTACACATATGCATAAAGATTAACATGTCTACTCCAGTAACTCTCTATTTACACCTTTACCAGGATCAGAGCCAACATTACCCTAATTACAACCATATTCCTCTTTCATAGCATGCTAAAAAATTTAGATTTGTCATAACTGAGACTACTACCTGGATTGTCCTGACATTTAACAGATGAAGGGCCCACATGTAAGTATTAACTTGGTTAAAACCACCTAGAGAAACACATCACCAGAGACAAGCAGCCACAGATTCTGAAGACTAAGAGCCATTTTTTAATTACATTTATAGATATGAAAGCATGTTACCTACTGCATGAGAAAAATTTTTTAACATATTGGATATATAGTATGGATAAAGCCAAAACACTGTTACACTACAAAGGTTAGTATGAAGTGAACAGCTCTTTTTTCATTGATTGTAAATATCTAATTTACTATCCTGGAGACTAGAAAGTAATTTCCCTAACTCCTATTACTAAAACTGATTTTCACAATTTCATTATAATGATCACTATGTTATCTTAATAGCCTACAGTGGTCACAATTTTAGTGAAAGAAAGAAGATTAAAGAAGATTAAAGAAGCTAAATCCCTAATGATTAGTCATAAAAGCTCTAGACCACTAGCTAAACACCACAATAAGGGGCTACCATCTTGATTGTGTAATATTTTTGAATGGCTGACCATAAGACGTTAGCATTTTAATCTGATGAACATTCACTGTTTGCTAGCTTTTAATGCTCAGCCAACAGCACTATTTCTAAAACTGAAAAATAACATGAGCTTCTAGAATCTTTTTTGTTGTCATTCTGAAATCAGTACTGGAACTTGGCATAACGTTTTTGCTTTTTTCAATTATTGAAATAGTAATAGATTTCAAAAGATTCTTACGTTTAAGAGTTTCCAGAGTGGTTTTAAACTACTAATACAACAGGAAGGCAGAAATCAAGTTAATTTGAAAATATCTTTGTGGACTATTAACATACAAAAAAAAATGCTGTGAGACAATGGTGGTGGATACTAACTTGTCATACATAGATCTGTCCACTGCTCTACAGACATCTAAAATGACTTCTGTTTTGCTGTATTTTCTGAGAGGAACTATAATGAGAGGTAGACATATCTGAAGTCCTTATTAATTCATAATTCAGCTAAAATATTCATAGACCAGGCTGCTGACTTTCAGTTTAAAGCCATTCCCCCTTGTCCTATTCCTACACGCCCTTGCAAAAAATCCCCATTCAGATTTCTTGTGGGCCCTTTTTAGGTATTAGAAGACTGTTATAAGGTCTCCCTTGAGCCCTGTCTTATCCATGCTGAACAAGCCCAGCTCTGTCAGCCTGCCTCTGATCATCCTTGTGGCCCTCCTCTGGTGTTTGTTTATTCACTGTGGCAGGTTAGTCATTTTATGAAATCACTTTGCATTCATCTTCCTTTCATTCATGTGCTTACAATAACCAGAAACATTTCCACAAAGCAAAGATACACACTCAAGATCTGTTTCTTTCTTGTTTGGTACTTCCTGTTGTTATTCTTCATTTTAAGATGGTGGATTAGATCTTTGATAAATAGACAAACCTTTACCTGAGGTAATTAGAACAGAAGGATGGTATAACAAGCAACAGAGTATTTAAAGCAAAATACAAAAGATTGATGCATAAGAAACATATATTTCCTTACATATATTTCTAAAAAATAAAAAATAAAATTAAAAAAAGTAATTAGATGGTTTTAAGTTTTTTGTTTTTTTTAATGTTAAGTTTTCTGATTTTTCACTGGTATTAGTAAGCATGTATTACACTGTTTCAGCTATTAACACTTTTGTTTAGTTACAAGATGGCATTTTAAAGACAGCTAAATTGAACTAATATCTTTGTTTTCTTCTGTGTGGATTTAGCTGTGATTAGGCCAGCAACAAGTGAGTGTTAGCTCAATACACTGAGTGCTACAATCTTTGTGAACCCAGCTAGGATAATTTGTTTAAAAGCAGTACACTTGGATCATCAGGTGATGGAAAAGACTCTTCTTTGTGTATGCAAGCAGTGATGCTAAGAGGATGAAGAGGAAAGATTTAGGGCATGAATCATAAGTCTCTTTTCATCCTCTCACAGAAATTAATAATAATAAGAGACATCAATTTGATAGGTGGACCACTCAGTGGATAAAGAACTGGCTGGATGGCCGCACGCAAAGAGTTGTGGTCAATGGCTCAATGTCCAGCTTGAGACCAGTAACGAGTGGTGTCCCTCAGGGATCTGTATTGAGACAGGTCTTGTTTAACATCTTTGTCACTGACATGGACAGTGGGATTGAGTGCACCCTCAGCAAGTCTGCCGATGACACCAAGCTGTGTGGTTCTGTTGATACGCTGGAGGGAAGGAATTCCATTCAGAGGGACCTTGACAGACTTGTGAGGTGGGCTGATGCCAACCTCATGAAGTTTAACCATGACAAGTGCAAGGTCCTACACCTGGGTCGGAGCAATCCCAGGCACAGCTACAGGCTGGGCAGAGAAGAGATTCAGAGCAGCCCTGTGGAGAAGGACTTGGGGGTGTTGGTTGATGAGAAAATGAACATGAGCCAGCTTCAGTGTGGGCTTACAGCCCAAAAAGTCAACCGTATCCTGGGTTGCATCAAAAGAAGCATGACCAGCAGGTCGAAGGAGGTGATCCTGCCCCTCTACTCTGCTCTTGTGAGATCTCACCTGGAGTATTGTGTGCAGTTCTGGTGCCCTCAACATAAAAAGGACATGGAACTGTTGGAACAAGTCCAGAGGAGGCCACGAGGATGATCAGGGGACTGGAGCACCTCCCAGATGAAGACAGGCTGAGAAAGTTGGGGCTGTTCAGCCTGGAAATGAAAAGGCTGCATGGAGACCTCATAGCAGCCTTCCAGTATCATGAAGGGGGCCTACAGGGATGCTGGGGAGGGACTCTTCATAAGGGACGGTGGTGATAGGACAAGGGGTAACGGGTTGAAACTTAAACAGCAGAGGTTTAGATTGGATCTAAGGAAGAAATTCTTTACTGTGAGGGTGGTGAGGTACTGGAATGGGTTGCCCAGGGAGGTTGTGAATGCTCCATCCCTGGCAGTGTTCCAGACCAGGCTGGATAGAGCCTTGAGTGATATGGTTTAGTGTGAGGTGTCCCTGCTCATGGCAGGGGGGTTGGAACTAGATGATCTTAAGGTCCTTTCCAACCCTAACTATTCTATGATTCTAATATCCCCTCCAAATTAAAAATCAAATTTGAAATAATATATGCAGTATATTCTGTGGTATCATTTAGTTCTGTCTCACAGAACACCTTAACACAGCTCTTCATTTTCAATCTAATCTAGGAGATAGGAATGCAGATATATTCTGTTTTAATTAAAATACAATGCTTATTGAGCAACATGTGTTCATAATTTATTCACTTAAGAAGTAATATATTCTAAATATGTGACTAAAAGCTGTACAAGCAAAGAAAATTAGTTGTATGGATGAATCATGTGTAACTTCGAATTGGGACCAAGAGAGTAAGAGCTTCCTCTGCTTTACTACTTGAAAGGACTAAATCAAACAACAGTTTGACAGTTTTAAAACATCATCATTTATATCTTAGTTGCATCAGCAACATCAAATCTCTGCCTTGTTTTACCTTAATGCAACATTAAATAAAACTGCACTGCAGAAAGTACACTTTTGGTTAAAAAGTATGTCTGCAGAAATATTCTAAATAGTATGTAGTGAACAGCTTTGGTAGTCAAACTTCCATGGAATGGGACTTACCTGCTTCAAGGTTTTAATTATTTCTTTTTCAAATGCTATATATTTTTTATGGAAAAACCCAGATTGTTTAATTCTCCTTATTGTGCTCTGTCAAACAGCGATCTTGAAACAATGGGACCAAAAAAGGTTTTGCATGAATATGGGTTAGTGTAACAGGCTACAATTTTATTTCAGGAATGCAGAGAAAGCAATAATGGGCAACGAATACTGGTGACTAGAAGAAAGCATGCAATGTGGACAGAACCTAAATAAAAATTGCAGCAAAACTGTTACAATTCTGAAGTGTGGGAAGTGCTACTTGTGATTGAAAAGCAGTAAATACTGAACACATGATGAAAAGGACTATAAATATCAGCTGATGTTGTGGATGCATGCAAATGCACCTAAGAGACTGTAAGATTGTAGCACTGGGATGATACTAAAAGTGTAAAATTATGCAACATCTGATGAATTTAAAAGAATAAAAATTTAAATAAAGCATCAAGAAAACTTACAGTGATATTCAATAAGCTGGAGAGTAGGAAAGGAAAAATCCTGTGCTGAGAGGTATTTGAGGAAGGATGCATTGACAGGATAACAGATCAGTTTGTTTTTAATACCTGTAATTTCTAAAGCACTGTCAATATCCTGAAGGAATATGTCACTAAGATTTTATAAAATCTATATTAAGGGTTAGGAAACAATATACTATTGTCCTGGGTTCAGCAGTAGGAGTCTTTTTTTCTCCTTGGTAGCTGGTGCAGCACTGTTTTGACTTTCAGCCTGGGAATGGTGCTGATAGCAACTATGGTTTTAGTTACTGCTCAAATGTTCGGTTTGTCCAAGGACTTTCTGAGTCTCATGCTCTGCCAGGGAGGAGAGGAGGCTGGGAGGAAGCAGAGGCAGGATACCTGACCCAAGCTAACCAAAGAAGTATTCCATACCATAGCATGTCATGCCCAGGATGTAACAGAGAGTTACCCTGAAGGGTTAGTGCTCTGAGAGGTTGGAGGAGGTATGGGTTGGTGCTTGGTTGAGCAGGGTGGGGTGAGTTATCGGCTGGTGGGTGTTGAGGTGTCGTATTCTCTTCACTTATTTCTTTTATCATTATTATTATTATTATTGGTAGTAGCAGTAGCGATTTGTGTTATACCTTCGTTATTAAACTGTTCTTATCTCAACCCGTGGCAGCTACATTCTTTGGATTCTCCTCCCCAGCTCTCCAGGAGTTGGGGGAGAAAGTGGGAGGAGTGAGTGAACAAGCTGTGTGGCTGGGTTTAAACCACGACAACTATGTACACTATATGTACTTCAACCTTTTAACCAATGACCACCAGAACTTTCTGAATTTCTGATGAAGTCTGCAGTCAGTTCTAAAGTACTGACTTCTGCTTTGCTTTGCTATATTTCAATGCTTCAATGGGTTTTACTAAAATCTATTTCGGGAGCTTTGCAACTCCACTTCTCCCAAACAATAAATACAATTCAAGGATTTTTATGGACCTTGTAACATTTTAAAACAAGCCATCAAAACACACATTTACAAGACAATGTAATTTTGCTTAATAAATAAGTTTCCAATGCTTTCTGTCTTTCTGGGGCAAGATGGGACATCACAAAGGTTAAAAAATTCCAAAAGCCCTGACCCTTACTAATGTTGCTGTCAGCAAGAGGGATATTTTCACTGCTTTAAAACATACGGAAAAGCAGGATGATGCACTAGATCAGCATCAGGATCATTTAGCTGTAAAGAAACTCACTGGAATTACACACCGCTGTGAACACAAAAAAATCCCCTTGATTTGAAAACATACTGGAAACACTCCAGAGGAGAAGGACACCTGTGCTATGGGAACAGTATTCCATGATACTATAGATAAGAGGAGCAGCTTCAGTCCTAAAATCAGCTTCAGCTCCAACACACCTGAACAGCAGAGGGGTTATGAGCACACATATTCACAGCAAATACAAGGTAAGCACAGCAGCACTTTGCTTCTCTCCCATCATGTTAATGATATCACAAACAAAACATGAAGGCAGAAGAACATCACAGTGGGATGGTTCTTGGCTGCCTACAGTATGTTAGGAAATATGACTGCCCCATCCCTGGAAATGTTCAAGGCCAGGCTGGATAGGGCTTTGAGCAACCTGGTCTAGTGGAATGTGTCCCTGCCTGTGGCAGGGGGCTGGAACTGGATGATCTTTAAGGTCCCTTCCAAACCATACTCCATGATTCTATGACAATTCTTACAGATTACAAAGATTCTGTCATTGTAGACCATTCATCTATTTTAGACTAGGTGACTGAACACTTAAGGATCATGATAGATTTCTTAATGATTTGGTTCACATGGCATTATTCACCATAAGTTGTCATAGCTCTGTTGCATAATTTCACCATGCTTTTAAATGAGATTTACAAATACAAAACAAAAATAAAAATAAAAAGATACAAGTCCAGACATTTTTTTTAATTTAATTCTAATGTGTATCCTTATATACTACATGTAGTACTCCCTCCTGAAAAGCTGAAGCAAAAGTCAGTACTACTGGATAGGCAGCACTCTAAAATAATATAGAAGCAAAAAGGGTACCTTGACAACATGTAACACTTAGGGTGATACCTCATATTGAACACTGGATTGTCTAACAGCAAAGGCTAATGAAGAAAGCTACTTCTATGAGATAAATGAAATTGTAAATTCACGCCCATATCTGACAATTTCTTTTTAGACATTTATACTGAAAACCACCTGATGACATTTGTGGTTTTGTGAGATGTACATACATATACAGGAGATTAAACATGTTTCAGCTGCCTTTTAGTCCTACAATACAACAGATCTAAGTAAGGACTTGAACACCCGTTTCAGTTACATCTTGAAACAGAGTTTTGGTACTAATATGCACTTTCATGCCAAAATTGCTTACAGCAAAAATTTTTAAAGCCTTGTCATATAAATTAATAATCTAAATTATGAAATCTATTTTGGTATACATTTAGTAATACAGCAAACATTTATCTAGAAATATTCTAGAAATTTAGCTTACAGTCACAGGCACTGTAATGGTATCACAAGTCTCACACTATTCAACTTCTTTCTTTCTCAATAATTCATGATCCTGGAGTCCTGAATGTACAGGAGAATTTCAAGTTTCAGTTAAAACCAAGCAAATTGGTTTTACGAGCAAGGAGAAAAGTATTAAATCCAACATCAAGAAGCAAAAACAATATCTGCCTACATACTAGATCTCATGCTCCCTTATACTGACAAGGCAAGAATCATTTATCATTTTAACACGCATGGAGAGAATGCTCCAACATACCCACAGATGCAGAGCAGCATCATATCACTAATGAAAAAAGAAAAAAATACCCTTTTTAAAAAATGTACATATACCACTTAAACAACTGAATTTTCAGGAGTGTAATTTCCTGTATTTTAGAAACTTACTACTGTATGCATTGACGTAAGATGCAGCAGAACAGAGATTCTGTTCAGATTTGAAACTTCCTGAACTTGACTCATACTATTATCTCCATTTGATTTCCTACAGCTGCTCTGAAGAGGAGTAAAGAGCTGATTAGATTGGAGACTGGAACATTTTCAGCAGGTGGAAGCAGAGAGCAGAAAAGAAAAACCCACGCTTGCTGGTAAAAACAAAGCAGACAGTTTGGGGGTGATCTTTTCTCCTTTTTGAAAAGCTATTTCAGTTCTTGCTAAAATCATTAACAAAATCTGAAGAATCAATTACCACGGTTTTACTAAGTTATGTAAGTCTTGTGAAAGACACAAGAGCTATGTTTTTCATGAGAACTCAGTTCTCTCCTGTAAGACAGCCCCTACTTAAATGCCCATCACATTTTCCTTCTTGTCTATGAAATACCAGAACTTACAGTTTAAATTATCACATTCAAAACCACCCCCACCAACATCAGTATTCCACACTGAAGTAGGATCCCCTAAACAACTTGTAGTACAGACTCTTTCAGCTAAATCCTGGCTCACTCCTAATGGCAACTGGACGCAGTGCCCTAGAGCTCCAAAGAAAGTCATCTTACCAGAAGAGGACAAACTGGTTCAAGACTGCTGATATACAAAACATGCAATACAATGCCTTATAATTGAAAATATGAACTACATATACCTTCTTCTGCTTCTTCCTTACACTGTCACTAGAAATCACAGAATGACAGAACAGTTTGGTTTGGAAGAGACCTTACAGGTCATCCAGTTCCAACCCTTGCCACGGGCAGGGACACCATCTGCTACAGCAGGTTGCTCAAAGCCCCTTGAACATCCTTGCCAAGGATGGGGCAGCCACAGCTTCTCTGGGGAACCTGTACCAGTGTTTCACCACCCTTACAGTAAAGAGTAACTTCCTACTATGTACTCTAAATCTCCCCTCTGTCATAATGCTTCAGACATCATATCTCTCATGTATCTGACTTTACCTCCTCTCTCAGCTGACCTGCTACTTCAATTAATCATTTGGCTGGCAATGAAGGAACTATCATAAGAAAATTTTTCTATGAAAATTTAAACAGTTTTGAACTTGAATAATTCCATTTGTTTCCTTAGAGATATGATTCTTTTTTATCATCCAATGAAAAGTACTGAAAAAAATATTGGCATCTGTAAATATCTTCCCTAATCACAGAATCACAGAATAGTTAGGATTGGAAAAGACCTCAGGATCATCTAGTTCCAACCCCCCTGCCATGGGCAGGGACACCTCACATTAAACCATATCATCCAAGGCTTCATCCAACCTGGCCTTGAACATTCCCAGGGATGGAGCATTCACAACCTCTCTGGACAACCCATTCCAGTACCTCACCACCCTCACAGTAAAGAATTTCTTCCTTAGATCCAATCTAAACCTCTGCTGTTTAAGTTTCAACCCGTTACCCCTTGTCCTATCACTACAGTCCCTTATGAAGAGTCCCTCCCCAGCATCCCTGTAGGCCCCCTTCATGATACTGGAAGGCTGCTATGAATTCTCCATTCAGCCTTCTCCAGGCTGAACAGCCCCAACTTTCTCAGCCTGTCTTCATACGGGAGGTGCTCCAGTCCCCTGATCATCCTCGTGGCCCTCCTCTGGACTTATTCCAACAGTTCCATGTCCTTTTTATGTTGAGGACACCAGAACTGCACACAATACTCCAGGTGAGATCTCACAAGAGCAGAGTAGAGAGGCAGGATCACCTCCTTTGACCTGCTGCTCATGCTTCTTTTGATGCAGCCCAGGATACGGTTGGCTTTCTGGGCTGCGAGCACACATGAAGCCAGCTCATGTTCATCTTCTCATTGACCACCACCCCCAAGTCCTTCTCCGCAAATGAAATCAACTCTGCAGTGTGTATGCCTGGAGTATTGCACAAAGGTATGCACCATACTTTTAACTGCTTTCTTTTATTAACAGGCCTAGATAATTATTCAAATTCTTCTATGACTTCAACCAGGAGATGATACAAAAGATGCTGTAACTCTGATCTTAACATTATTGAAAATTTCAAACTATGTGGCTCAGTCTCACACTGCCACAATCAAAGTTACTTGGCACAGATTCCAAGTTAAAAATACACACTCAAACCAAACATTCTGATCCAGATTAGTGTTATTTCTTTGCAATTTCATTAGTGCTTCATTGAAATAATGCAAATGGAACAACAAAACCAATACAATAAACAGACCCTTTATTTTTTTTAAATCTAATCTGTATTTCCAGTTGACTGAACCAATTTATAATATTAAAGCTAAAAAAAATTAAATTACATAACTCATATCCATGCTTCATTTCTTAATGTTTTACTCTTCTTCAGTTCACAAAAGCAAACTAGAGTTAATCGGATAATCTAAGTACTTCTGCCCATGAAAATGGTATGCCAAAGAAGCAAACTGGAACAAAAGGACTTTTGCACCCTTGTGGCAGAGATGCACTGAGAGGTGAGGAAAGCTTACTCACTCCTCTACCTTAAAAGCAGCAGAGACATGCCCTCACATGCCTATTCTTGTCCAACACTGACTATGTAATAATGACAAACTAATTCTCCTCAGCCCCAGAAGTCTGCATACGGTGTCTCTACTATTCAGCATGATCTCAAAGATCACAAACCAAAAGACAACCATAGTAAGGTCATCTTTTATACAGTGAGAAATAAATATCCCTTTTTATACAGAAATAAAATTCCTTCATTTGGTTGGTTGTTTTTTGTGTTTTTTTTTCAGTAAAGTTATACATATAACAAAGTTCACATTACTTAAGACAGGCTGAGCCTATCAGCATGCATAGAGCCCTGATACATACAGAGACAACAGGTACTTTGGAGATGGGACAGGGGAAACACATTTCTTTTTCTCTCCAGAATTTCTTTAAATTGGAAGCATGTGCACAGAGCCATGTCTGCCTCCAATCGATCTACACAGTTGAACAGAACCAGTAACATATTCCTGTGCTGAATATATCCTACTGTACTACTGGAAAGCCCCTGCTGTGGAAGCAGTTTCCACAGCAAAGCTGTTTGGCACAGCAGACATGCATCACAGCCTCCAGGAGCTACTGTCAAGTTGGAAGTGACAACGCATGCCTCTACCCCCAGGGCAAGTGAAGAGCAGTGGCAACTTTAATCTCTGCTAGCAGACAATTCTGCCTTCAGGGCAGGCCTCGAACTTCAGAGCAGACAATTTTTTCATGTCAGCCCCTCAAACAGGCCAGCAAGACCTCCTGCTAGAGTGACACAGCTCCAGCGTACAAACCCAAATCACGTTGTGCCTAAAGCTAGGAGCTACATCCACCCTTTTATTTGCTGCAATGATTTAACTTCTGTTTCCATCACAGCTAGGTACCTACCTAGGTATGGAGCCTCTTCTGAAGAAGGAAACTGTGGTACAACACCGATGCACCATCCTGGCAGACAGGCAGGCCCAGCTGCAGTAGGCTGACACACCAGGGGCCACACTGGTATCCTGGGGGTCCTGTGGGCCCTGGGCCATCTTTTGGGACACTACCACCCAGCCGTTTTGTCAACCACTGCAGCTCCTGCTGTGGAGAAGTTGCACAAAATACCAATACCCTAAGGCTGGAAAAGTGTTTTTTACAAGGGCATGTAGAGATAGGACATGGGGGAATGGCCTTAAACTGAAAGAGAATTAGATTAGGTATTAGGAAGTAATTCTTTACTGTGAAGGTGCTGAGGCCCTGGCACAGGCTGCCCAGAGAAGCTGTGGCTGCCCCATCCCTGGCAGTGTTCAAAGCCAGGTTGGATGGGGTTTGGAGCAACCTGGTCTAGTGGAAGGTGTCCCTGCTCATGGCAGGGTGTTGGAACTGACTAATCTGTAAGGTCCTTTCCAACCCAAACCACTCTATGATTCTATCAAAGTGGCTGCAGTCCTGGTTTGGAAGCACACTACGTAATGAGACTTCATGTTCCTGCTCCCTGCAGGACAGGTACTGTTTTGGATGCAGACATGCTGTGTGCAGCACAGAAAAACCGATCTCCCTTTTCTGGCAGCATAATGAAACCCCACCCTGACACAGTAACATTGCAATTCCTGCTTTTCAAGGTAAAGCTGTTATTGCTAAGCAATATGCACAACTGGTATGTTACAACAGTGAGAGATCAATTTGTAGGCAGTATTGCAGTGCTTCCTTGGAAACAACTAGTGAAACTCACCTGTGAGAGCTAGTGAAACTAATCAATAAAAATCCATACAATAAGTTGTATGAATTGAACCTCACTTGAGGGAAGGACTCCAACAAGTCCCACAGCTTATTTTTGCCAGAACCCTCTTGTTTGGTTCTTAAAAGAGCATTACAAATGAGAAACAGAGCTGCTTCTGTGGAATGTGGGAAGCCCTTCCCTGATGTCATGTTGCATTCACTAAAACATCGTATTTTCCATGCATGGCCTAAATTAAATATAATCCTTTGTTTGCCAAAGTCTGTTCTTTTCTGTCTAAACTGCAATTAATTTTTCTGTCTTTATTCAACATAAGTAAAGCTTTGCAGTATATTGATTAAATTCACACTGAGGCAACTACATGTATAAAGACATTTACCTATAAAAATATTTCTATAAATACATATATTTCCATACACTTCCATACCCTATGTTTAAACTAAAAACTTGTAGCACCTTCATAGATAAGTCACACAAGAGCTGAAACTATGGTTAGTCACAACTGGGTTTAAGTGCGTGACAAGTGTTATAGCTGTTGACGTTTTGCTGGATGATCTGCTGTTTCAAAGCCTCAAGCACATGATCTAACTCAATTATAACCCACAGCTGACCTGTGAAGCTGTATTAGCTGAACTTACAAAAGAACCACAAGTACCACAAAATAACTCAGTACACATGAGCCTGATTTTCATGGTTCATGTGTCATGTTTCACCGGTCATGGAGACACCTCTAAAAGGAGATTTTGACAGCCTAAGTACAGTCTGTAAGATTAATAGAGCAAGCAAAACCAAAATGATGCTTTTCTTCTTGTAAGTACAATGGAGAAGTCTATCTATTTTTTAGCAAAATCTTTATACCACATCATAGCTTATCTTTCTCGATGGAAACAGTTTTCCTGCCAGATGTACTGCTTTTCTCAAACCACAGAAAGTGCTATATACATTACTGTCATATTGTTTGCAAAGATTTCATCAGACAATCTATGTCAGCTTGTAATTTAGGCAGAAATAGAAATGACTTTGTAACTACTGTGTGTAAACAAGAGGAAAACTATCAAATTTCCACCAAAAATCATTCAATTCTTTTTTTTTTTCTTTCCCCTTCCTATTCCTCATACGCTCTTGGGAAGCAGTGAAAGAGATGGGGGGAGAAGGAACTAGGGCACATTTGATTCTGAACGCTTACAACAGTGTTACTTAAGTGTGTTATATTGTTTAGTTCCTAGAAATCAAATGCTGCAATCATATACCCGTATATACATAGAGGAGCAAAGAGATGGCATAAACTGTTGCTGAAAAATAGTAATAATATTAAAACCTAAAGCTAATGAGTATTGGATCCTTGGAATACATTTCAAGACAATACAAAATGGTACTGAGACCCTGCTGGCTACTAATTTCAGTATCAGCAGCTACTCTAAAGCCAGCTTGATATTTCTGACTGCCAAGTGTTTATATTTACAGTACATTTATACATACATAAACATACTTGTGCATTATAAAATAACTATTTTTTTCCCACCATTGATATAGAACCATAGAATAGTTAGGGTTGGAAAGGACCCCAAGATCATTCAGTTCCAACCCTCCTGCCATGGGCAGGGACACCTCACACTAAACCATATCACCCAAGGCTTTGTCGAACCTGGCCTTGAACACCGCCAGGAATGGAGCATTCACAGCTTCCCTGGGCATCCCATTCCAGTGCCTCACCACCCTAACAATAAAGAATTTCTTTCTTATATCAAACCTAAACTTTCCCTGTTTAAGTTTTAACCTGTTACCCCTTGTTCTATCACTACAGTCCCTTATGAAGAGTCCCTCACCAGAATCCCTATAGGACCCCTTCATGATACTGGAAGGCTGGTATGAGGTCATTATTTTTATTCTTTTCATTGTGAGTAGCAAGAACCTGAATTTCTAATAGTAAGCTACCAAAGCCCCTAGATTCAAGAGAGAATTTTATTCATAATTTCATATATATGAAAAAACAAATTCTGCACTGAAGAAAAATGCTATGCTTTTTAGGTACCTTCACAGAATTATTGCTGATGGGACAAGATTATCATTAAGAGATTACTTTAAAAGCAGATAGAGTGTATTTTAAAAATTGATTTACTGGAAGACTCAAATCTTATGCAAAACAATATGATGCTTACATATGTCATCCCACTGCAGTTAGTATTATAAAACTAGAAGCTAAATATTCAAACCAGAAAAAATATATCTCTCTAGTCAAAACTATTAGTACAGTGATAAATATTTTGGAAGTGATTATACATTTGCCATGACAGTCTGTTTATTTAAAGCTATTAAGGGAGAGTGCAGCTGCCCATGGATATTAAGATTTATCTCACCTGGGTTTATCCTGTTGCACTAGAGGCATCCGTTTTTGAGCTAATCACCCTGAACACTCTAAAACTGGTGAGGATAAACAGGCACTCTGTGTGATATATGTGGCCTGTTTCAGACATCTACCTCAGGATGAGATGAACTGTATCTTAGAAATTATTTTTCTGTTTGCTGCAAAAATGATGAGAAGGATAATAAGGTACTAGTGTAGTTTAAACAAAAGTAATGTCTGGAGTTTGGTGGGATGTCACTTGTAAAAAGGAGCATCAACTTAAGTCCAGCATGGCTGTCAACAGCCTAGAGAAGGCCCAACTCAGACATTGGTGCTACAGCCTGAAGGGCAAGGCTAAGGATTCAGACTTAGTAATGGATTAGGCATACAAAATGGTACACTTCAAAGCATAACAGAAGTAAAAGTTTGCTCTTGTTCTCAGAAAATAATTTTTAGAATGCCACTGCCACTCAGAAAGTTGGGTAGGGTCCTATGATACACCCTGACCATCAGGCAAGGAGATACTAATCTGTCATAAGGTCCAAATTGCTCCTGATGTATGGATGACTAAACCCTGCTTAGAGACTTCCACTCAGTAAATGTTCTTTCATATTTACCTTGATATACAGAGCAAGCTTAGGAAAGATAGAGTCACTTTGGTGTGAGACTTTTAGAGGCTATTTGCTTCTTAAACTGAAATCACATCTACATTACTGCCGTTCAGTGATATTCAAGTCTTAATCATACATCATCAACTGCTGACATGGTTTTGTATTACTGAGTTCATAATAATTCATATTAGCTGAGTTCATATTGCATGCAATTGTTCACATGACAACTATTTCAAGAACTGTACTTGTTTTTGTGATACACTGGGTTTGATTAGTCTGCCTATTTCAACTAAGCAAGAGGTCATTTAATTGTTTTGTCTCACAAAAGTGTATTGCAAGGCACACAGGCTTCCTGACTGGCTTCCACTCTACCATGTCCTTTAAAAGAAGCAAAGGTGGTTAACAGCCATCCCCCCAACCTAGGCTGAATGGTTTCCATCAACTGATAATGTGAGTCTCACTGAGCTTGTCTCATGGTATGAGCACTCCCTGTCAGAAATTTAAAAAGATAACCTATGTTCAGCCTGGAGAAGAAAAGGCTCCAGGGAGATCTTAGAACAGCCTTCTAATATCTAAAGGAAGCCCACAAGAAAGCTGGAGTGGGACTTTTTACAACAGAATGTAATGACAGGACAAGGCAAATGGCTTTAAGTTGAAGAGGGAAGATACAGATTAGGTATTAGGAAGAAATTCTTCACTGTGTGTTGAGACACTGGCACAGGTTGCCCAGAAAAGCTGTGACTGCCTCATCCCTGGCAGTGTTCAAGGTCAGGTTGGACAGAGTTTTGAGCAACCTGGTCCAGTGAAAGGTGTCCCTGCTCATGGCTGGGGGGTTGGAACTGAATGATCTTTAAGACCTCTTTGAATCCCAACCCATTCTATGATTCTATGTTGCAAAGATACTCTCAATATTTAGCAAATACTATTCAAATACACACCAGTGTAAAGCATCAACAGATGCTTCAACTGTATGAACACCCAGTTGAGTTCCAAGTAGGAATAGCCTAAATAGGATTACTTTTTACTCAGCTGTACAAGGTGCAGAGGCTGCACTAACCCATGAGTGACCGTACTTGAAACAGATTAACCTTAAACTCATGTCTGAAAAGATTCATTCTGCTGGACTGTCCATAAATGGAGTGGTATGATTCAGAGCTGCTGGAGCCTTGATTTCAGCTGTCATGGACTTAAACAGGGGGGAACAAGGGCAGGGTTAAAAAAAAAATAAAAATGTACTGACCCAGTCTTACCATTCACTGCTCACCAGTCGCATGTTCAGTATCTTTGGTATTTTCAAATGCAAAAGTGGCAGCATTGTACTTGTTCTTAAAAGAATTGAGGCAAATAGCTGCCCTTGCTGATCCCGATTCCTTTACCCAGGTAACCACTATATAAATTTGTAGAGTTTTGCTCTGGCTTTTTTTTTTTCATTAAGTATAGTAAGAATGGACTTTTCATTCACTCACCAAATTAGGCAACTGATTTATGTTCAGGCACAGAATAACATAATATATAGAAAAGAATATTCTGGTAAAGAAGACAGAATAAATAATATGTTTAAATGGTTTAGAACTCTGGGTTTTTAATAAAGGAATTATAATAAGCAAATGTCCAAATAATTTAAGATAAATGCTAAAATGTCATTCTACTCAAAAGAAGCTGGCTAATCTCTTTGGGAGCTCAAATATTTCTTCGGCTAGGACAATTTTCAAACAAAAACTTCTGCTTTAATACAAGAAGTTAAATGTATTCCTTTCATATATTGAACTGAAATAGTCACCATTTCTGATACAAACCATTTATTTGAATGTATTAAAAATGCTTTTCTTTAATATGCTAAGGAAGCTGACAGATACCTGATTAGCAGTAATTTCAGCCTTCTGTCCTGCAAAATGCTTACTTGTAGTCACAGTTGCACTTTACACAGACTCACGGTGTTTGCTTAAAAATCCACAAACACTATCAAAAGGCATTATATTATCTAGAGTAGGAAAAAAACATGTGGATAGTTCAAAGTATACTTTTTCTTTGTCCAAGGAGTATGCTAAAATAATCTAGAATAAATACTGTATTCTCACTAACACTGATAACTGTTTCAGAAATAAATTTCCCCATTTTAAGATAGGACTATCTTGATTAAAAATAATATAGGTTATATAGAATCAAAATTTACATTTAAATGCAGTTAATCAATGAAATGCAAGATAATGCAAGATCAGTAATATTCAGAATGAAATATCCTGGCTCAATGGTTTAATTAAAGTCACACTTGCATTGGCTGCTCTTTAATCTTTGTTCTTTAACATTTACTGAAATGTCAGCAAAGGGATGACGGAAGACTCACAATAATTAGAAATACATTAAAATAAAAGAAAAAATAAATGGATGTACTAGAGCAAAATTAATACATGTGCTGCAATTCTTCGTTTTATTTCCTAAAATGGGAAGGCCACTAGATTTCCACTGTTTCACAGTCCCAAACAGCCTCTGCTATGGGGAATGTAGTACACGGACCATGAAGTGCACTCCCAAGTACACTCTGAAATCCAGTGCAGTCCCGATCTTCTAATAAGACTACAGAATTGGAAAAACAGAAATTCTTTGCAAAGAAACTCTAATAACTGAAGAAGGTTTCTAACTTTTCAGATGACTCCAATCAGCTTCTGAAGACTCTTCCCACATTCAACTTGCAACGGAGACACACTTTTCCTACAGACTCTCCAGTTTCTTTTGCTGCTATAGGGAAATGCAGTAAATTGTACTATTCACCCACACAACCACAAAAGGAAGCAATGAAAAAAATATCACTAACTTGAGAAAAAAAGCCCCAGAACTAATCAGGGAGTCATAGAATCATAGAATAGTTAGGGTTGGAAAGATCATCTAGTTCCAACCAACCTGCCATGGGCAGGGACACCTCAAACTAACTCATGCCACTAAAGGCTTCATCCAACCTGGCCTTGAACACCAGCAGGGATGGAGTATTCACAACTTCCCTGGGCAACCCATTCCAGTGCCTCACCACCCTCACAGTAAAGATTTTCTTCCTTATATCCAATCTAAACATTCCCTCTTTAAGTTTCAACCCGTTACCCCTTGTCCTGTCACTACAGTCCCTAAAGAATAATCCATCCCCAGCATCCCTATAGGCCCCCTTCAGATACTGGAAGGCTGCTATGAAGTCTCAATGCAGCCTTCTCTTCTCCAGGCTGAAGAGCTCCAACTTTCTCAGCCTATCCTCATACAGGAGGTGCTTCTTTCTCCTTTTTTTGTTGTTGCTTGTTTTTTTTGTTGTTTTTTTTTTTTTATTGCTGTTCCTCAGCTTCCAGGGTTAATGACCTCCTTGTTTCCTCCATGAACTACAGGGGACGCTTGAGGCCCCTGCACAGTTTGGGCCTGGAACAAGCAGTCCTGCTTCCTCTCAGTTTCCCTGACATCTTTTAGTCTATTGACAGCATCCCGCAGCTCAGCCACCTTCTGCAGCAGGACCTCTACCATGGAGCACTGGGTGCAGCCCTGCCCATTGTGCACCATTCCCTCCCAGACCAGTGCAGGCACTCTCTACACTCCAAGCTCTGCACCGCTGCCTCCCCTCTCATTGGCTCTGTCTCGGTGCCTACGCTGGCCACCACCGGGGCGGCCAGGGCAGAGCTCCCACACCGGGCCCTGGTCATATGGCGAGTGCTCACCATCTCGCTTGCCTGCCCACGTGAACTGCTGCGCAACTAGATGATTAACATGAGAAGTCTAGAAATACATATTCAGACTTCATCTGACTGGAGTTGACTGATAAAGAGGAAAGCTTGCAGCAGAAGTAATACATTCCACAAAGACTGTACCTGTGCAACATTAACATCAGTAATGTCCATTCTAGTAACACTTACATTTGGGTTACTGTTGCTTAACTAAACCTATGTGGTTAGAATTACTGTACATGATGCATCTCCAAGGATATACTTCAAGGATATGCCTCCAAGGATATACTTCAAAATTAGAAACACAGTCCACACTAAACCCAACAAAAAAATTTAGCATCAGAGTAAAGCTGCGTGTTTTTTTCTGACATACTATTGTCAACCCTATCTATCAGACTTTAAATAGAAAAACATCTGTCTAAAAGAACACAAACTCCCAAAAAATCTCCAAAACATGGTGGGGGCATTTGAAGAAAGCGAGTTGAGAAGTTACCAACCAGGGCTCTTTTCCAAAAGGAAATACTGGACATAATTGTAATGTCTCTTTAAAATATCTAAGGTAATTATATAAAACCACCAAAAGAAAAATAACAGCATAAAGAAATGAAGGTTACAAAGAAAGCACTTGAGAAGAGTTTTAGCTGAAGACCAGAGCTGTCATTACAACTTAGAGGGACACACAAGCATCTCATACAGAGGTGTGGAAAGGAGTGGTTTGCACACTGTGGAAGAAGAGATGAGCAAATCAACAAGTAAAGCTGCTTAGCTAAAAATAAATAAATTTAGTATAAACTTAAAATAACCTACCATTGGTGAAAACATAACCATTATAAAGGAGAACTCCGTGAGCCACAAAACAAGTCTGCTGTCATTAAATGTCTTAAAATTAGGCATGATTGCACCTTCCTGAGAGCTAACCAAATTCTTTTCAGATTCCTTCTGTATCTTTGTGTCACTGGGGAAGAGGGAAGTGATTTAGAGACAAATTCTAAGTCAGTTTTCCTTTCATTTTGGCAGTTTGAATTAATAGGAAGATTATGCAAGTCTCATTGCCTTTTCCTTCCATCTCATGTCAGCCAGAGTGGAACAGTTTACATTATTCAAGGTCAATTAAGCCATGCAAATGCATTCTAAATGATTTTACAGCAGTAATAATAACTCTCTCCTCAGAAGGATGTGCTGAACTTGTTAGAAAAAGCAACAACAATAAAAAACCCCAAACAAACAAAAAACCTTATAATAAAAATAACATAAGTGTTTTGGAATTTTATTCTCTGCTCAAAATAACCAATCAGATGTATGAATATAATAGTCTTGAGCTGAGAGTGGTATAGGGTTTAGATACAAATTCCTCAGGAACTTGTTCCATAGCTCTATCCTTAGAGCTACAGTGATCTAAGTAATAAAAAAAGAATAATCTTGCCTTCTGCTGCTTGCATTTCAGGAAAATCATGTGTTGATTTAGTTATCTAATTATAGACATATTTTAGCTTGAAATCAGGTTTTCAAAAATATGTTCTGAAGACATTCTGTCCTGAATGCAAATTATGGGAAAACTGAGATAAATAATTTATTAATGTTTTTAAAGTCTTAAAAACTATGTATTTTGATAAAAATTGCTTGTAATACAACCTATACTTGAAAAGCCCCATCTCTATAAGGATGGTTTTGCCAGTATAAATGTACCACCACAGATCATTACATCATGAGAAAACATTCCTCGTCAATGGGATTTCAAGCAAATAAAACTGCACTTCCCATAGGTCTTAGTCCAAGACTTTCTCCCCAGAACACAGATAGGTATATTGATCAAAGATCAGCCCTGCAGCAGACATCTTCGATTCAAAAAGTGTGACCTAACACAAGGGACCATCTGAGACCAGTTAACTATCTACTTCTGCCTGTTCCATTCCAGTACAACCCAGGAGTAAATAACCAACACAGAACAGCCTGAAGAGATCACACAGAAATACACTGTTCACATCCAGAAGGGATACACCTTCCTGGTGAAGCACAAGACCAATTGTGTGATCAACTACCTCTATTCCATACTAGTTAAAACAGCATTTGAGAAGAGACTGCGGACACAGTTGAGATCTTCTCCTAGGCAGGTGCCAGGAAGTAGCTACTTCAACAACCCATGCCTGCACCAGAGGCTGCCACATGATAGCAATTCAATGTGAACATTTCCTGAAAAATACAAGTATCTGCATTTTAATTATTTTCAGTTGTTTATAAAAAGGTGCCTATTTCTCTTAAACAGACCCGTTACATTATAGAACTACATTATTAGAACTGCATTCAACTCTTTTCAATAAAAATGCGGCACTGAAAGCCATTTCTTGGGGAACAAGAGTTAGGAACTTGGGGATGAGAAGTGATTCTTTTATTTTTTTTTAGTAGAATGTACTGCATTTTTCTTTGAAAAATAAAGTAGAAGATAAACTGAAAGCCATTCATATTATATGGCTGAGATTTAGATGGAATCTTCCATGCTGATTAGATATTTAACACAAAACACCTGGAAATAACACCTCAACACTTACTGTATTTAGCCCCTGTCCTGCTTAACAGAGCGTAAAAATATTTACCACATGTTTATGTTAAAATCACAAATCCAAGGACTCATTCACAATTCCCTTTCATGCAATTATGATGTTTGTGAAAAACACAGATGCCTCATTGAATGTGCACATTTAAAATGATGTAATTGTATTCACATCTGTACAATATTTAAAGCTATATAATACATATAAATAGAGTCCTCAAGCTACTATGAAATGCCTAACACCTGGCAGATGAGATAGTGGCTCATAGTAGTTTAAATACTGTATTCTAATTCACTTTTCTGAGGCAGTCAGGCTATGTAATTACTAAGTCATAAAGTTGAAAATATGACTGCATAAAACATTCCCCTTCAGATATATCTGACAGAACTCACAGGTAACATTTAAAGACTTGTACTTGGTGCCTTATGTCTTAACATGTGTTTCCTTCATCTTGATTACTTTTTTCTGTTTCTTTTTCATGCCCTTTTGCCTTCTGATGCCAATTACCTGGCATCCCCTTATTCTTTATTACTCTTCCAGTCGCCGTTATGTTTTTCTTTACATCACTTCATTTTGTTCTGGAAATTTCAACCTGTACTTTTCACATTCCTTTGAGTATGCCTGCTGGAAAATGAGTGCTTTTATTCTCTATTATCACCTCAGCCTAAATTGCGGCTGCATCTAATGAATGAAGCCAGGTTTCCTTGTCATTTGGAGTGGCCATGTCAGATAGTCTCACTTCATGACTGCAGAAGTAGCTGAAGTGGAAGTTTTGTGCATCTCCTCCAGACAAAGAATAGGAATGACAGCTTGTTCTTTTGTGTTTTCCACAGTCTCAACAGCACTTCTATATAGCTTTTTCTGCTACTTTCAATTTTTCATATAAATAAGCAAAATATAAGTTCAAATATTACTAACAGCAGAAGATCTATGGGGAGGAGGGGAATCTATCAAAAAACCTTGTCTGCGGCAGTTTAATATATGGAACCTTTAATGGGTGTTTAGGTTATAAGACAGTAAACACGGCTAATGTTTTAAACTGTTTCAAACATTATTCCAATTAGCTCATTAAAGGTGAAAGAATAACTAAATTAATATTTTATACCAGGAAAGATATGAAATATTAATCATGTTATGATATTTGTACATTATTGTGTGCCACAAATAATACAGGCAGAGCACTGGTGGGTACACTACATTCCTTGAGCCCTGTGCAACTGTTGTTCATTCCTCACCAGCACTGTAAGACTGATACTGTGAAGTCCACACTTAAAAGCTTGTCACTGAACCATTTCTTTTCCTAATGTAAAAGCTTTAATGAAACCGTGGCTGTTGGAAAAATGCCTGGTTTTCAAACATGAAACATTTCAGTCAAAGTAAGTCAGCTTTGACAAAACGTCCACCAGGAAAAAGGCAAACTGTGTTAATAACTTAAGAGCTTGACTTGGGATGTAAGCACAGGTACTTGATGATCACATATTGAGGGTTTGGGTTTTTTTTAACACTTGCCTCATCTTGTTTCTCTTTCATACTCCTCTTATCTGTCCATGAAAGCCAACTTCTAAGCACACTTGCACACACAATTATTAAGCCTTTTTCCCCAGTCCTTAAGAAAGATGAGGGAAGAACTTGGAAAGCTGAGAAGTTTCACAGTATAGAAAAGTGTTTTCCACGTAGCCTCTCTCAGTACTATAGTTAAGAGGCCCTGAAGGGGCTGGAGCCTGTCTTGTGAACAGAGAAATAATGCTGTAATTCTTAAAATACGAAAATTGCACGGCACTGTAGTATTTGTTCAATATATGAAAAAACTTCCAGAATTCTTTCAGAAATCCACATCACTTCTACTTTAGAATGTTCTTCCAATGGCTATTTGCTGCTAAACACTGTACTGGCTTAGTCTAACTGCATAATCTAACTCTAAATGCATTGCTCCTGTAGCTAATAAAGGTTGAGCATGAAGTATGTCTGATGAAAGAGTGAAGGGTGCTGGGACAGTATTCCTGGCAGCAGCTTTTCAAACAAAGGATTTTACCTATAATGTCCTATTGTTTATGTCAGGGATAATATCTGCTACATATATAATTCTTTCTTTGCATATGTTTTACAATAAACAGTTACTTGGTGTCTATCAGTTGAGCTATTCAGAGGAAATACATGTATATGTATCTTAAGCAACAACCGTTCTGTTTTCACTTACTATTTTAAGCAGCATATTCTAATAAAGTGGGTTGTGAAAGCTTTACCCTAAAAGATCTGTGTTATTTCATAATGTGGATTATCACCCATTAAAATAATGAAATCAATCACCAAAACTGCAGTGGAGTTTGTGTCTGTATTTGTATGTGTGCATGATAGTTATAAAAGAAAGCATCCATTTATAAAAATGGACCATTTGGGTGATTAAGCAGATGCGCTTTTTGCCCTATATCAGGACAAATTTCTGAAATGAACAGTCATCTGCTTCTGCAGATGGAGAGCTCTGAGGGAGGATTAGCCCTCTCCCATTGCTCACAGTAAACAACCTCAGCTCCAGAAAAGCACAGAATAATCTCCAGTGACTATGTGCAATCACACAAGCAACTTAGTATAAAATGAATGTCTCTGAACACATATTAACTGGCCTATATGTGCCGTATGTGCGTGCACAGAGTAACAATCTGGATGAATTTTACACACACATGCAAGAGAAACTTTCCATTTTTGTATTTACTAAAAGGCAACAATTGAAGTTTATAGTCTTTAAGAAAATTAATTGTTGTCTATTTTCCCACATGTAAAAAGAAGAGGAAGAAAACCTCATAAAATTAGCACTGTGATACCGAGAAATAATTTAGTTCTTTAAATTATGAATATGGAGCCAGGGAAATAAACCTAATAATCACTGAGGTAGGAGGAAATACAGTACAAATGAGAAAGGATTAGCAATCTGCCAGTTGACTGTCTGATCACTAGGGCACAGTTCATACCAGGTTCTACTACAGTTAACGACAGAGCCACAAGTGGCAAGATGTCAACTATACATTCATCCAAAATCATACAAGAAATATGACATTCTCATTTGAAGAATGAAGATGGTATGTAAAGATATTGCTGCCAAAACAACCAAATAAAACCAACTCTCATTATACCACTTGTGGGGATATATTCATAGTGCATTTACCTAATGAAAGCAGTATTGCATAATTCAGAGGAAAACCCAGGGATTACGGAAGACTACATTTAATCCTCAAGGAGTTTGGAATGTCCTTATTGCAAATTGTAGCACTGGTTTTATTCTTCTTATTCTGGATGCTCTGCAGCCAACTGGGTGGAAAACAACACTCAAAATTACCACTGAAAACCCTTTTCTACACAAGGAGTATACATATATACACACACACATATGTACACAGAAGCACAGGTAGTGGTTTTCTGGAATCTCTGGGTAATATGTTAACATTTCTGTTGCTGACAAAAACTGTAGAGTCACAATAGCAAAAAAAAAAGTAATTGCTGCAGATTTTATCAAACTAACCTGCCAAATTTATTGCAAGCTGGTAATTAGTACATAATGAGAGGAGGGTACTAAATACATTGTATCTTTACATTAAAGAATTAAGGAAACCATTGGAGCAAATATTATGGTGACAAAATAAATAAAAATAGGCCACTGAATCTTGTATGTATTATCTAAATTCAATACTTGGAGACCTTATGCTTGAGCAAAGTTTCCCTGCCTACCATTTTTTTCCTGAACACATTCATTTCTTCAAAAGAATAAAATTAATACAAATAAATGGTAAATAGCACAAATATTTATTTAAATAGAGTCAAACATAAGCTTGGAGAGTATTCTAAAATATCTAATAAAAAATGCAATCCACTACAAATAAAGCTCATCCAGCAGTATCAGATTTATGATTAACACTGCACATGAAAGCAACTACAGCAGGTAGACTTAAATGCAACATTAAAAGTGATAGAGTATTTTAAAACTAATTACTTGAGAGAAGATTCAGAGCTACATATGTGAATATAGACAAAGTTCTTCAAACGCTTGTGAAGTGCAGATGAATGCCACAAAGCTGTCATTTAGGAAAATACACTTAAGCAAGAAGTTCCAGCATTCTGAACCTGCTTGTTTTATAAAACAGCTATTGTTCTGCCTATGAAGGGCATTCTGAGTGTTCTTTTCTTGCAGGAAAAAGCCAAAACTCCTAAAAGACCGATGAAAAGAACTAGAAAATGCACTTTCACTCTAAAAAAAAATATGGAAAAATGCTATACAAATTATCCTTCCCTAGAATCCTTTGACCAGTGTAAGGCTAATAGCACTCAGGAGTCCATTGGGTGTCAAAGCAAAAGGAGAAAGGTGCTATCAGAAGCCAGACACAAAAACACTCAAATATCCGACAGGTCTGAAGGCAGACTCCTGAGTCTTGCTGCTAAATACATTCATATCTTTTCTTCTGCCAACACAAAGAGAGGTGGCAGGGACCTCCTGGAGTAAGACTTTGCAAAGTGCAGAAAGCATTATCTGAGATCACACACAAGACTACCGAGAAGATGCTGGAAGTAATTAGCGAGCAATTTTGCTTGTGGTTTGAATCACTTTTAACCGAAGACTTCATAGCAGAGGAATTCTTTGACTAAATACAATCAGAAATAAACACGCATCTGTTCAATTTTAAACGCTTCCTGCATTTAAAAATATGGTTTCTTCAATATTGCATTGGTAAGCTACCTCACACATCATGTTACAGAGACTCTGTTTACTTCCAAATGATAAAAATCCTGGTGTTTCCAATCAACATATGAGTTAAGCAACCTCTCATATGAAAATCCTACTATAACAACAGGGTCTGTAACAAAAGCTACAAGGCCTTACTTGTATGTAATACTGGGGAAACACCATGTCCATCGATACATATCTGTGCTCTCCTCCCTTACCTGTTCCTGGATTTCTTTTCTGATCTCCGTATGCAGATCATTTACTTTTTACATAATTTGTCTCTTAATTTTGGGGCAGCATTTATATAGGACTGCATAAAGCCAGACATGAGCCAACTAGGTAGAAACACAGCTTCATGACAAAGTAGAAGCATGCAATAAAATCCAGCCCCACCCTGTGTTCCAGGCCAGGCTTGATAGGGGTTTGAGCAACCTGGACTAGCGGAAGGTGTCCCTGCCCATGGCAGGGTGTTGGAACTGGATGAGCTTTAAGGTCCCCTACAACTCAAACAAGTTGATAATGATGATTATCTATTCTTCCCCGCAGAGTAAAGTTGAGAGATCTGTCATGTTCCAGATCCACGCTGTGCTATACCTTTTCATAAAAGGACGTGGTCCCCTAGGCTGGGACTAGTGATATTCTCACAGTACTTTTACAGAACAGAAAGGAAACCTACCTAACCAGCACTTGGTTGGGGAGTTGATAGGTTCTGATAGCCTTTGTGCATACTAATATGAAACTGCCATACATTCAAAAGAGCTCTTAATATTTTAACTTTTTTTGTCCACTGATGATTTGTCTAGTTTCAGCCTCTGATAATGCCAGTCACTTCAAGTGAAATTTACACAAGGTTTACATTTGGCCTCATGTGTCCTATGGCTTGCAGTAACAATGACCCATCTTTTCTGGCATTTGCTGTATTGTATAGAGAAGCATGACTTTATTCTCTTTTGGGAGTCTTCTGAACTTGTATAAAGTAACTATTCCCAAGTGATTACTCCTTTTCTCAATTGATGCAACAAAAGATCATCACATAAAGAGCCCCACAGTGATTTTTCCTTTGAACACACAAGCAATGCTGAAAACATAAATGCACATGTGCAAAAGCTCTCATCTCTTGCCCCCAATGCCTATTAACTCCACAGGAAATTAAAGGAAAAGGAACACATTAAAGCTTACTGCATCATCTGGGTGAATCACTCTTCATTTTTATTATTGCAAGGGTGCCACTGATAAGCAGAGAAAAGAAAGAATATACCTGTAGTTCTTTGAATTGTTACAGTTTAATGTAAAGCCTAGAAGGAAGTCTAAAGAAAAAAAAAAATTAAAAATCCACTTACTGGTGAGGGCAAGTCGCTACTTTTTCCTGTCCTTCTATACCACTCCAGACAGGAAAGCGAAAGTCTTTCAGGCTTCTCCTTCCTCTTCCAATCTGGGAATCTCTTTTGTATTTTTGATGACGATGAGCTCAGAAAATTCATTTCTGGAAACAAGCAGAATGCCTGTTAAAAAGTGTGGTTAAGTAGGGAGAGCTTTCTTTACCGGAACTGTATCTAAGAACGACCTATGTTCAGCCTCACATGAACAGAGAAGCGTACACAGACCATCTGACTGTTTCCATGTCTACAAGTGCTGTTCACTGGAAAACTTTACATTTTTTTCCAAAAGATAACCTCTTACTACAGTAAAGTAACTGTAAGGGAACCAAATTTAATTAAAAAAAACCCCAAACTTCATAGCCTTTATTATTCAGGAAGTCAAATACCTTAGTAGGCCATCAGTCTGGCTCCAGATTGGATTAGAGCAACATCTTGCCTTCAGGTCCCTACTGTTAATGCTACCTGCGCATTTTAGGTATTCATTTCAACTGTAAAATTCACAAGTAATCCCTGAAGCTGTGACTGCCTTCAATGAGCTTACAGAACCAGGCTTCCTCTAGATTATTGTTACTCTTCAAACCCCAGTTTGCATTTCCTCCTATTCAGTGGCCTGTCAGGAGAAGGAGCAGGGAGGATGGTCCAGTTGATAGCCCTGTAAGCTGTGCAGTCAAGACACCTTCATAGCTAAGAGATACAATGGGTCCCTTCTCTCTCACACCATGGGAATTCTTTAGCCTGGCCTTCTGCTTCTTGGGCAGGTTTTCTGATTTTGTGAGAGCTGGGAAAATCTCTTCCTTTGCTACATTTCAGGTTGAACTCAGCGTTATTTCTCAGTGTTCATTTTGGCTTAAGGATCACAAGGCCTAATGGATTTGGTCTTACAGCAGATTTAGAGGTTTAAACTTTAGGAGTTACTGTTTAAGTGCCTATTACTTACATGACCTTAAGCATCTATCAGCTAGAGCTCTAGATTTTTGGAGCATGTGCAGCAACATAGCTTTATTTACCAACTATACAGACATTTCCAGACCAAAACACTTTAGACTGCAGTAGATTGAATTGAACCTAGACATCTCAGTCTCACCTAATTCTTCATTATTTATCAGAGTGGCGATCAGAAAAAAATACTGTTATATCAGAACCTATTTGTAAGAAATTAACTTCCCGCAGTAAAAGAAGGATAAATTAGACCTTCTTCACATGTAAGCAGCTTTGTTTGAAAATTGGTGATGGATAAAGTTACATTTCAAATTCTCAAACACAATTTAACCCATAATGTATCCATAATTTTATGTATTTATCCCTTTGGCGAAACTGTAGCAGTACACCACTGATATGATTCATCAGCTTTCTTTCCCACCTTGGCATAACACAAGATGGATTTGTTTTATCCAGATGAACTGCAAAAGAGCAGTATTCAGCAGATACCCTTCATATTAATAACATTACCCAGATCTTAAAGGAAGCTGCAGATTTCTGATTCAAGATTAGAGTCAACAGGAAATAAAAATAAAGGAATAAAATAAATAAATGGGATTTGTAGTGCTAAGAAATATATGGATCAATTTCAAGAATTCTGGACATTTTAACCATATCATGATAGGCCTGGTGAAACAAGGCAGTATGAAACTATCCTTCAGATACAAAATCAAATAAGCAACTCTGCTTTTCTCATGAGTACATGAAAAGCTAAATGCCCACTTTCTTCTAATAACCAGCTATGCACCTGCTTTTGAGATGTCAGGTTGGTTCTGGTAATTTTATCAATTGTCATCCCCTGTCTAAACTGCCTGTAGTGAAGAAGGTGACTGCAAAGTTTATGTTAAACAGCTGCTATGCCATCTGGCATCTTTGACTTCCATGACCCTTGTCAATTTGGCTTTCAGCCTAGGTAAGGTAAAAAGACTACACTGGCTTAATTGGTCTATGATCTCCTCTTGGCACAATACGGAGGTCAAGTTTTCATGCTGATTATTGTAGATTTGTCAGCAACCTCTGTTAACATGAACCATTAAGTTTTGTTGACTCATCTGCAGCCACTGGCAAGGATGGCCAAAAATCAATGTAGTGTCTCTGGTCTCTGCTCTCCGGGAGGTCTCAGAGAGTGATGTTGGACAATTGCTCATCTACCCAGAGGGCTCTTGCAAGCAGGTTTTTCATCATTTCATTCTGTTGCCTTTCTTGTTCAATGTTTATGTGAAGCATCTCGGGGAGGGAGCAAGACTGCTTGGGGATGTCAGTTCATCAAAACACATGTGACATGTACCTTTGTGCACTGTGCTTTTTCATGTGATGCAGATGGTCAAGTTGACCCATCTCACCTGACCAGTCTTGAGACAGGGGCAGGCTGACTGGTTAAAATTTTACCTTCACTACTGATTTATTTTTAAGAAAGCTATTAGTAAGTACGGGAAAGCAGAAGGTGAGGCTGGCTTGGAATCTGGTAAATCACAGCTGTAGGTTTACAGTTCAAAAGAATTAATTCTGCTCAGTTTTATAGAAAGGCAGCTCTCAAAAAAGCCACTAATTATACTGTTTGAAATGAGGAGAAATTAAAACAATTTCTTCATCCACAAGGAATACTTCAATCCTGAGAATGTTAATTTCTCTATTTATCATATTTAGTACTAGAGTTTTCATACAAGTCTAAAATACATGTACTACATTTGGGTCAAAGTAGTAATATATATTGAAGTGGTTTTTGTTAATACACACATATCTTGAGCTCACAAGCCAGCAATTTCATACTTGAAGCTGCTTATGAAGCATTAGACTGTGCTGGGAAAGTAAAACTACCAGAGATTATCTGCTCATAAAAAAAGATACCAAATGATTATGAGAAGTTCAAGCACTTAATCACCTATTTTAAATTAGGTTATCCACAGTTCCTCACTGAAACAAAAAATACACCTGATTGCTCCATGAATACTCTGCTCAAATTCGCTGACCGTTGCTGTCATTGATCCTTTAGACTTCCTTCACAAAACTCAGAAATACTTTTGCATCACCTCATAAAGCACAAGGTGGAAAGCGACAATATCCAAGTCAAATCAGGTTCATACGTCACTGCTATCCAGTAAAATTTGCCATTTCTTTTGTAGAAGTGTTCTATACATATCACCTTAGGAGCTAAGCAGTGCTTAAACTTAACAGCCTTAACATCTACAGAAATTTCATACTGAAACTGGGGCACCCAGAAGCAGAGCTTTACATAAATGCAATTTACAGTGCAAAGAACTATTTTTAAAATAATAAGCAAGCACACTGCAGATCATTAGATAGCATGCCCCTAAAGAACTACCACTATAAAAAGCAGAAATAGATTTTTGGACTATACATAAGACCCAGCAGTTGCCTGTTTGGTGTTTTACCCACACACTAGATCACATGCACTAATTTACACATTATTCTATTTGACCCAATGCTCTCATTTCTCCCTCAAAGCTCCTTTTGCCCTGTTCCTCCTTGCAGAAGGTCTAAGTTATCCATGGCCAAGTGCCAAAGGATCCCGGAGAACATAAGGGCAGAGACCTCAGAATGATACAGGAGGTCATCATCCTTTCTTTGGAGAACCCCAACAAAGCATTTCACAACCCTCACGACCACAGGACAGAGTGGAAACTGCACAGCCTCTCCTCCTGTCTGTCCACCTCCTTCACTGGGAGCTCCTGTTGCAAGGTTCTAAACTTTCCTAACTCAAGCATGGAGATCCTTTGCTAGGTAAAAAAAAGTCTTACTCCCTCTTGTGAGCTCTGGAGAATGGAAGTTAAGAAAGAACTTTCAGGACGCAAACCTGCTCAGACCAAAAGAGACAGGAGTGTGCTTCCCTGCTCTTCACTAACCAACCAATTTTGTATGAGGAAAACTGAAAGAATATGAAGCTTCTCTTTTAATATGAAAGCTCTTCCTGTAAGAGAAAGACCATTTTGGTGCTCTTTGATCACTACTGGTATTCAGATAAACAGAGGAATACTATTAGGGTATTCCTGCTTCTTGGGAAATTACACATTAATGTCATATGAACATCATATCTTTCAAAACCCCCAAGTCACTTTGGCATCACCATAGAGTTCACACATTTGATTTCTTAACAGTGGAGGTATTCAAGTTTAGAGGCACAAAGTAAGATTCCAGCACATACATAAGTTCAGTCTATTGGGACAAACTTCCTGTATAAAATAAAATAACCATTTCTCCTCTATTCATTTAAAAAGTCTCTCCTACAACACAATTATATATCAAATTCATAAAGTATCTATATTTCACATAGATTTTTCAATACCTAGCAACACAAACTTAACCCAGTTACAGTATTTATTACAGAAGCTGATGTATTTTTTTTAAGTACTGACATTCATTGCCACATACAAAGGAAGTTCCATCCCTCTTTGAAGAAAGACATAAGGCCACACATTCGCTTCCTACTTGCACACAGAAGCAGATGCTGCTCTGACCTGAATTAATGGACCTGCACATAAACACAATGCAAGAAAAGGTGTGTTCCAAGGAAAAGCTGGACAGGAGGCCTTGATTTATTCTGTTACATTGAACTATTGGTTTACATATGCTTGCACTGCTAGTATTTAATTCTCAATTAACTGTACAGCTAAAATTAGTTAACTAAGATCAACTTTTTATAACTGTACTTTTAGTTACCATTTTCTCTCAGAAATCTGTCTCCCTTTCAGGCAAGTTTTCAAAGAGAGATGCATCCTAGAAGACCGCACTTTTCTCAGACAAAACTCATTACTGGTTTACCAAATACTTAGCTTTTGTGTATCTTATCCAAGTTCTGTTAGTCTCACCCAGAAAATACACACAAAGTTTAGATGGACAAAAAAAATTGAATTTTGGTCTGCTGATCCTATTTTCTATAGCCCAAACAAACAGAATATGCAGTAAGGTAGCAGTTCTGAGTATCAAGAAACTGAAAGTTTCCTATTTTCTACCCATGCAGTGTTTTGTGCTTTTCTGCCTCAAACTCTTTAATATATAAACAAGAATAAAAGCATTGTAGTTTCTTTTCAAATATTTTTAGAGGTTTAGGGTTTTTTTATTATTTCTTCTGATTAGTGCATAGACATCTCAATATTGATGGTCAGTGAACTAACATGCACAACATTATATGAACTAGAACTTAAGTTAGTGAAATATTTTCCTGTTTTAAAAACTGTCACTGTCAGAATGGCCTAAACTTCCCAATATCATACTCCACCCTTTACATAAAAATCAAATTGGCAGCTATAGCATATGTCGTAATTATATGGAAAATGCTTGTGGGTATATACCTCCAACACATTAGCATTTTGTGTGATCAAAGAACAGAAGTGTCAACTTTTAAGCCCAAGAATGTTAACAATAACATTCTTTTTATCAATTAAAGAACTGATATCTGAAATGGGTTTAAAATGAAAATACTTCAGTAAACATAGCATCATATCAGTCAGGAAATCAGTCAGAACCTCAGCCTTAGTATCACCCCAAAATGACTAGTTATCAACCATCACATCACCTTTCTAAAGACAGCCAGTAATGCAGTGCTTGTCTTAATCCCATTTATACAGCAGTATGAGGTGTGACTGGCAATGTCCATCTTTATATATAACACAACTGTCAGAAATACACAGAAAGGTTTTGCTCTCGTATTGAACATTATCCAGGCCAATTAAAAATAACATTTAGTGTCACTCTGCCTTCACAATACCTTTCTGGCTTGCCTAGTTGTTAACCTACTTTGTTAACCTACTCAATTTAAACTTTCAGATTATAAATTTCTAAATCCCCTAAATATTTGGATGCTTTGTTTCATTCAAGATTTTCAATTAGGAGTTCATGAAATTTTCAGAGATAACCCATAGATATTTATCCAGTAACATCTCTGATGACTGGCTCACTAAAACTCTCGTGTTAAGAAAATATTTCCTTCTTTCTCAGAGTTGACAGAGGTGGCATAAAAACGGATTATACAGCATATTGGAAAGGACACTGAGTTATTTTGCCTATGTTGGAATAACCCTTCACTTGTCACCAGTAATATTTCCTCTTCTAAGCACAGTCAGTGCCTAGCAGGCATTCTTCAAGTCCACTCACAATCCTCATAACAGCAAGATACTCAGAGTGCATAGGCTGGAGGAAGAGCTTCTGGCTTCCATGTTAGCTAAGAAACAAAAAAGCCAATGAATAAGACTCATCTTCACCTAATTGGACCTAATGCCAGGTGATCCATTGTGGAACTGCAATGTAACATACATACTTCATGGTAAACACTTGCATTATTTTTCGTGTAATACACCCATGAGGAATGTGCAGATCAGAAGAATATTCTTCTCTGTGTCATTCCTTTTCATACAGCTGCCACCTTCTCCTACAACTCAAGTAGCAGTTAAAAAAAAGTGAGAGGAACTGCCTTTAAAGCAATAGCTGGGTCTGTACTGCATTTATCAGTGGTAGATGCTAGAGAACACAAAATGTAAAGCCTCCACATCTGATTAAGTATGCAGCTTATGTGAGTAATAATGTGTTTTTTTTCTTCTTTCAAAGTATCTCAGTACCACTAACAATAAACAGATAAATAAATAAAGCAGCAGTTTGTACCTGTAAAGCAGTCAAGACTTTAATTAGCTCTGAATTAGAAAAGGGGAAATAGTATATAAATCGGGGTAGTGCTGTGAAATGTGGTTAGCAGATACGTGACACACACCCAGTTCCATTGGTTCTGTTCTTGTCTGTGGTACAAAATCATGTATTAGATACTCAGGACCAAGATAATCTAAAATGAAAATATCTATGGGACTTTTAGGCATCTAGCAGGTCTGGCGCATCCCATTGATGCAGACTTCTTAATCAGATACAATTACTGGCACATAACATGGCATGAAGCTATTATTTTAGATACATTGTTACACATGACAGGGCACTCCAGAGCCCACTGAAACAGATCAGTAGATCATTCATGTGTAAATTACTATAAACAGATGCCAAAAATACAATCCTCCTGAAATATTCCTCAGATTTCCTGACAATGGTGTTTTTAAGACTGTGTGGGCATTAAACAAGCTGCTCTTGTACAAAGGTACAAATCCCTACAGTTCAGAAAAACTTGGGAGCTAAAAGTGGCAACTACTTTGGCAGACAAAGGGGTAAAAAAATAGATATTACTCCTGTGGAAAAATAATAGAAGTCAACCAAGATATGGAAGATTTAAGCAGACAATATATTACAAAAATATCACACCATTTATTGCTATTTTCCAGTGTTTATGTAAATGTAATCCAGTAAAAATATTTTTTAAACACAGAATTTGCCAAAACAAATTAGTATTTCATTGATGCGTTGGGGTTTTGCCAAAGAAATATTAACTGAAGAATTTTATATTTGTGGTATGTGCACAAGATATTTAGGCCAAGAAGCTACAGCATGACAGGACAATAAACAGCATGTTAGCTAGTCAATTGTGTTGTATGTATTAATAAATATAGACATGGATAAAGAAATCTATTTTTGAGGAAGGGAAGAACATTTCCCCATGTTTTACCTCCTCAATGCACCGGTACCTTCCTCCTGCACACCTCTTCTCTACTACTTCTCCATCTTAACAAATGCCCTCTCAAGCTCTCTTTAAGTTGTCTGGTCTCATTTTTTTCCTCTCCTTTTCATCATTTCTCCTTTTATAATAACTTTTAATCTTTACAGTATCTTAAGGAGTTCCATCCCCTTAAGGGTTATTTATGTTTTTAATGTTAAACCTCTTGCCTCTTTAAACAACTAATAGAACATTACACAAATCACATAAATTAGATCAGACTTGGTTTCAAAGAATTGAATTGTCTGCTTCTCAAGCACAACCAATCTAGAACCAGGAAAAACAGGTATTTATCTCCTTCACTTTTGTGTACACTCTATTTATCAATCACACATCTTCACATGTTTCCAGGTCTCAGCTTTGAATTTTAGCTGTAGGCTAATAAAATTTTTCATCTATCAACTTCCAACCAGCAAACTGAAATGATGCTACTTCTCCTCCAGATTCTTCTGTCACCACATTTACAACAGAGCTGCAGGACTGATGCTTGCTATGGCTTTAAAGTCAGCTTCCTAAAACTTTCTGGGAATTCCATTCTGTGCTTATTTTGCTTAGTAAGCTATTATTTACTCGCCAATTTTAACCCAGTTTGAGAGAAGGACAGACATATCAAAAATATAACAATTTCTAGAAGTTCTGTGAAAAAAAAAGAAGCAAGCCTGAAAAACTGATAAAGGGAAAACACCCATGTTAAATGGGTTTCCAACTTGGAAAGGCGAGTGTGACATAAACAGTTGCTGTGTCTTCTACATGGCCATCATGAATGCATAGGCTCACTGGCCAGGCAAAAGATGTACTCTTAATTAAGGGACATAAGAACAAGCCCAGGCTACTGGATGGAAAGGGATAACTGGGCAACAGCAAACATTACAGAATTATAAACTTCAAAGGGAATAAAGTAAAGCTGGAATTACTGCAGTACAAAGATTAAGGAAAATACACTTTTATTTTTACACTTCTTGAAAAAAGATGTTCTCTTATCACTGGATGCAATGTCTCACATTGACTGGGATACTAGACTTACTACTATTTAGTGGTAACTTCTGCATTTTAAAGCTCCATTAACAGTAACTTAGGAGAGAGGATACTCTTCCATCAACAGCATGCTAAGGCTAAAAGAGCTTATGATGATAATTTCAAATACCTGCTGGGCTACTGAAGTGTGAGCTAAGCTATTCTGTGTATTCTAATGCTACAGTGAAAGCAAAAAACGGATTCACTACAAATTTCAGGCCTCCAGTTGAGACTGATTTTCTATCTACTGAAACTTAAATATATATCAGAACTAAAGAAGTTCAAGCTAAAATGGAAGGAGAGAAGGAAAGTCTAAACAAGTTGCCCAGTTTTTACTGGCACTTTTTACTGGTTCATCACATTTTAGAGTGCCCCACATTCTGAGAAAACCAAATGAAGTTTAATAAAGCAGATTTCTATTTCCTATAGTACAGCTAAAAAAAAATGTGAAGGAAGCATTTTAATGTCATTTTGCCAGAAGCACAACAGAAAACCTACGTATTCTTATATTAGAAGATAACTCCTAAGTTGTGGATGGAAAAGTTGTTCTGTGATGGCAAGATCTTCAAAGGTAAACTTCACTGACATACTTTCACTCACAGAAGGTCTCAAACTTTAACTAATTTGGCGGTAAAAAGTACTGATATTTAAGATTGGGATAACTAGTTACAAAGTTATCTTTACTAAAAGAACCTTCCTTTTGACTGAAAGCCAATAGTCTGTGATTGCTTGCAATTCCTCACTTCTGAGCTAATACTGGGTGTGCCACCCCCACAGGCTCCATTGAGAGCTCCCTCTCCATACGGTCATCTTCTGTTTGATTCCTTCTTGGAACTGTAGCAGTTAGCAAGCTTCTTAAGGAGTCCATCCCTCCCAGGAATGGATACCTGGCTTTGTAAACATGGAAATAACTCGGGTTTGTCACCTTTCTTTTTTCCTAGGCAGGGAACAGGGGAGCAGAGGGGGAGAGCTGGAAAATGTTCTCTCCCTGCAATGACAGTAAATAAAGCTTCTGTTGGACCTGTCCTAAATTGTCCAAGTGTTATTACCCACTCAGAGTCCCCAGGTTTTCTGATGCTAACAACACAGAAGTACTGGGGCTCAGGTTTTAACTAAAATATTTCCCCATTCTGTCATCAAATCAGTAATAGAAGTAAAAAATACTCGATCTGCTCTCCTTATGTTTGTCTGTTTACATTGTAGGAGCTACTCTAAGCACACACCACTGTGCATTTAACATTAATACAGGTACTATTTCCCCTTCTTGCTTATAAAAATGTTATAGTTAATCACAGCAATTCATAACTTTTTCTCCCTAACAGGTCCATTAGAACTACTATTCTGTCAAGACAGAAATTAGAACGCTTTTGACAATGTTTTTGGTAGAACAGCTTGGGCTGTTTGTTCTCAGCTCTGCAGGCTTTTAAGCTACATATGAAGTTACTTCAAAGTTACTGACATTAGTCTGACTTGTTCAGAATTTTAGACCCTCCTTCCTCTGCTTCTGTAAGGGTGCCAGGGGACTTCCACTCATGTAGAATCCTATGGGCTCTACGATTGTTTCCAAACAGTAAGAATTCAGAGGTTTTTAGGTAACTCCACAGCTACCCCACTATAAATTTCATCATGTTATCCCAATTCAGTTGTGTAGTTTGTTTAAATATCCTAGGCCTATTCTTTTCCTTGTCTTAGTAGTTAACAGAAACTGCTTTGTGATTGAGCTGGTGACCACATGATCTCAAAAAATATATAAATATTAGAAAGTAAAGGCATTACACACTTCAGCCTCATTTATTTTACCCATTATTTCCTTATTCACTTGGTTAGGCACAGGAGCCATACTTTCCTTTAGCTTTCCCTGTTTTCAAATGTGATTTCAGAGCATTTCTAGAATCCTCAATATTCCTTAACTTGTCCAAACACAGAATCATAGAATCAACTATGGCTGGAAAAGACTAACCATTACCCCAAGACTGCCAAGTCCACCACTAAACTGTATCACTGAGGGCCTCATCTACATGGTTTCTGAACACTTCTAGGGATGGTGATTCCACCACTTCCCTGGGCAGCCTTTTCCAATACCTGATCACCCTCTCCATGAAGAAATTTTTCCCAACATCTAATCTGAACCTCCCTTGGTGAAGCTTGAGGACAGTTCCTCTTATCCCATCAGTCATTACTTGGGAGAAGAGACAGACCCACACCTCCCTACATCCTCCCTTCACGTAGTTGTAGAGAGCAGTAAGGTCCCCGTGAGCCTTCTCTTCTCCAGACTAAACCCTGCTTAGTTCCCTCAGCCATTCCCCAGGAGACTTACTGTCCAGCTTTGGTGCCTGCACCAGCTCCAGTCTTTCTTGTAGTGAGGGGCCCAGAACTGCACACAGGATTCAAGGTGCAGCCTCACCAGTAGTACAGGGGGATGACCACAGCCCTGGCCCTGCTGGCTATGCTGTTTCTGATGCAGGCCACGAGGCTGCCTGGGCACAGCGCAAGCTGGCTCACGTTCAGCATCCATCAGCTAGCACCCCCAAGTCCTTTTTCCACCAAGTAGCTTTCCAGCCACATTTCCCCATGTCTGTAGCATTGCATGAGGCTGTTGTGGCCCACACAGGATCCAGCACTTTGCCTTGTTGAACCTCATACCACTGGCAACAGCCCATTGATCCAGCCTGTCCAGATCTTTCTGCAGAGGTTTTCTGTCATTTAGCAGATCAACACTCCCAGCCATCGTGTTGTTGTCTGCAAATTTACTGAGGGTACACTCAATCCCGTCATCCAGATCATCAATGAAGATGTTAAACAACACTGGCTGTAACACCAAGCCCTGAGGGACACCACTAGTGACTGGTCCATATGACCAACTCAATGTGATGGCATTTACCACCACTCTTCGGGCTCAGCCATCCAGCCAGTTTCCAACCCAAAGAATCCACCTATCCAGGCCATGAGCAGCCAATTTATCCAGAACACTGTGGAAGACAGTGTCAAGTGCTTTACTTAAGTCCAAATACAAAATGTCCACAGCCTTTCCCTCATCAAACAGGCAGGTCATCTTATCGTAGAAGGAAGTTGGGCTGTTTAAGCAGGACATGCCTTTCATGAATCCATGCTAACTGGGGTTGATTAATCCTTTTTCCTGCATGTCTTTATGCTCTTACTTAGGATTATCTACTCCATGACCTTCTCTGGCACTGAGCTCATGCTGATAGACCTCTAGTTCCCAGGGTCTTCCTTTCTGCCCTTTTTATAGGGAGGCATCACACCGATCACCTCTGGGATTCAGTCCTCTGGGATCTCTCTAGTGAGCAGATGACCAGGACTACTGATAGATGATGGAAAGCAGCTTAGCAAGCTCCTCTGTCAGCTCCTTCAGCATTCCTGGGTGTAATCCATCCAGCCCCATAGACTTGTATACGCCTAAGTGGAGCAGGAGGTCTCTAACCGTTTCTTACTGAATTATGGGGACTTCAATCAGCCAACCTCTGCCATCCAGCTAAGGGAACTGAGTACCCTGAGGATTGGTGGTGTGACTATTAAAGACTGAGGCAAAGGCAGCATTCAGTACCTCAGCCTTTTCCTCATGCTCAGGCACTAGGTTTCCCCAGTATCCAACAGAGGATGGAGGTTCTCCTTGGCCCTCCTTTTACTGCTAATATATTTGTAAAAGTACTTTTTATTACCTTTAATGGTAGTGGCCAGATTTAGCTCCATCTGCGCTTTTGCCTTTCGAACTTTCTCTCTAACAACATTCTTGTACATTTCACAGCATGACTGTCCCTTCTTCCACAGGTGACACATTCTATGGTTTCCCCCCCCCCCCCCCCCAGGTTCCAGCAATATCTCCCTTTTCAGCTAGGCTGGTTTCTTCCCCGATGGTTTCATTTTCAGCACATAGAGACCACCTACTCCCACACCTTAACATTTTATTCTTAAAGAGTGTCCAGCCTTCCTGGACTTCTTTGTCCTTCAGTAATGTTTCCCAAGGAATTCTGTCAACCAGTGCCCTAAACAGGCCAAAGTCAGCCCTCCAAAAATCTAAGGTGGAGGCATTGCTCACCTTCTTCCTGACTTCTCAAAGGACTCAACATTTGGTCATTTTATGATAGCTTTGCCCAAGATGGCCTCCAACCATCACATCACCCACCAGTCCTTCTCTGTTTGTGAACAGCAAATCTAGCCAGGCATCTCCGCTAACTGGCTCACTAACCAGCTGGGTTAGGAAGTTATCTTCCACACCCTCCAAGAACCTCCTAGATTCTTACATTATTATTTTATAAACATTCCTAATAATATCATCTTCCATGGTCTTGTAGAATTCTGTTTCAATTTTCTGGTCACTAAAAGACCCTGGTAAATAAATGTTTGGTATCTTGCTCTTTTTTCAACACCAAACAGACCATCATTGCGCCTTTAGGATGCTCCCTTTTCAAAATTATCCTATTTACCCTAAGTTCTTCTACTCCCAGTATGATGTTTTCCACAGGTAATTCTTCATATAACAGCTAACAATACTAACTTCAACTAATAATACTAAATTAATAGTTTTTTTTTAAATATAAATTTCGACTGTGCTAAAGATTTTCTTTCTCTAGACTTGGCTTTCGCAATCACTTTCATCCTAACTACTCACCTGTTCAGTTGCAACTGGTTCCTCAAAGTCTATAATAGCTTTATCCTCAGTGTTATTCTCAAAAGCAGAACTGCTCACATTCTTCATGAGCTCATTGCTTAAGTCCGCAATACTGAATTCCTTTTCAGTATTCAGAGAGCTTGCAAAAACAATGAAGTTTATCCATGACCAAGCCACACCACTGAACATACTGCAAAATCCTTTGCGTAGTTTCATAGAATCATATAACCATAGAACAGTTAGAGTTGGAAAGTACCTTAAGACCATCTAGTTAAAAACCCCCTGCCATGGGCAGGGACACCTCACACTAAACCATGTCACCCAAGGCTTTGTCCAGCCTGGCCTTGAACACTCCCAGGGATGGAACATTAACAACTTCCTTGGGCAACCCACTCAAGTACCTCACCACCCGTATAGTAAAGAATTTCTTCCTCATATCCAATCTAGACTTTCCCTGTTTAAGTTTTAACCCATCACCCCTTGTCCTCTCACTACAGTCCCTAATGAAGAGTCCCTCCCCAGCATCCTTATAAGCCCCCTTCAGATACTGGAAGGCTCCTAAGAGGTCTCCAAGCAGCCTTCTGTAAAGTTTCATCAACTTTCATCTGTTGGCTGACCAAGTCCCTCTTTAAAAAAAAGATCTGTTCAAATCAGAAGCCAACAGCTGATATGAAAACAAAGTCCAAAAGTACTTCCAGTAATACAGGTGATTATTTCTCACAGTGTAAGGTGAGAAAAAACCCCAGAAATTACAGCACTGACATAAGACAGCTCCTGCACTTTTCTTAGTACAGTCTGTCCCTAAGCAGTCCTTTAGCAATGTGGAACTATAACAAGGTCTGGGTGAACACACACACACAAAAAAAGGTGATAATTAAGTAATTAAGCACCATCTTGCTCTTCAGCCTGTGATGTGCTTGATGTATTCAGTGAGACTAACACATTACCTCCTGTGCCATACAGGATCTCACTACAGCTTCCAACAGTGTTGACAGTGGAGCACTTGAGTAGCTCCACATGCAGAAAATGAAGCAATATTAATTGTAAAGCATGACTGGGACATCACTGGAGAGCCAGATACCTGTACCTGATGCAAACCAAGAAACAATGAATAACTTCTTTCATCCTTTCATTATAATCCCCTTCAGGCATTTCAAATAAACCCCTCATTTTCCATTTCCAGTGACAGTGGGGAAAACAAACAAACAGTTTTTAATAAAAGCAGGACATTGACACTCAAATAATGGATTAAAAGTTTACCACTTTGATGACCTCATTCCCAGGTTTTCTTCATGTAAACTACTGAGAGAACATTCTGGACTGACTGTAATTACACTCAAGCAAAATATAAATTACAAGATTTTAGCACTGTTCCACACAAGGAGATAATCAGTCTGACACTGGTTTGCATCCATTGTAAAGAGGTGTAAATAACAGAAGACATGAGATTATAGGAAATACAGTAACTTAGAATCATAGAATAGGGTTGGAAAGGGGCTCAAGATCATCTAGTTCCAACCCCCCTGGCATGGGCAGGGACACCTCACACTAAACCATATCACCCAAGACTTCATCCAACCTGGCCTTGAACACTGCCAGGGATGGAACATTCACAACCTCCAAGGGTAACTCATTCCAGTGCCTCACCACCCTAACAGTAAACAACTTCTTCCTTATATCCAATCTAAACTTTCCCTGTTTAACCCATTACCCCTTGTCCTATCACTACAGTCCCTAATAAAGAGTCCCTCCCCAGCATCCCTGTAGGCCCCCTTCAGATACTGGAAAGCTGCTATGAGGTCTCCATGCAGCCTTCTCCAAGCTGAACAGCCCCAACTTTCTCAGCCTGTCTTCATACAGGAGGTGCTCCAGTCCCCTGATCATCCTCATAGCCCTCCTCTGGACTTGTTCCAACACTTCCATGCCCTTTTTATGTTGAGGGCACCAGAACTGCACACAATACTCCAGGTGAGATCTCACAAGAGCAGAGTAGAGGGGCAGGATCACCTCCTTTGACCTGCTGGCCACACTTCTTTTGATGCAGCCCAGGATACAGTTGCTTTCTGGGCTGCAAGCACACACTGAAGCCGGCTCATGTTCATTTTCTCATCAACCAACACCCCCAAGTCCTTTTCCACACGGCTGCTCTGAATCTCTTCTCTGCCCAACCTGTAGCTCTGCCTGGTATTGCTCCAACACAGGTGCAGAACCTTGTTGAACAAGACTGGTCCCAACACGGATCCCTGAGGGACACAACTTGTTACTGGTCTCCAGCCAGTCTCTATTTTTTTTCCATGTGAGTCCTTATTCCTTTTAATATTGAGAGGTTAAACAGACTGCATATCATCATGACAAAAAAAAATTAAAAATATTACATTTAACATCAAGATCTATTTTACAAATGCTAAATGAAGATATATTTTTATAGTTATCATCATCTTTGTATATTTACGTATATGGTTTTTCCTTATCTCATTAATAATGTTATAAGAAGACTGCAGACGACACCTCTCAATCAAACCCTGTTGTTCTCACTTCTTTTTTTTTTACCTGGTAACTTATTTATTCTACATCACAAAAAGAAAAGATTCTCCTGTCCATTTCTTTGCTTCATCAAGCCAGAGTCACATAAGTTTATTGAACAGGGATCATTAAGCTTTTGTCAGCCCTCTACCCTCCTGCAGACTCCCTTTGTTCTAAGAACTTTGAACACACTCCTGGCAATTGCAGGGAGGTGCAGGTCCTTCTCCCTCACACTTCCACACATGACTGCTTACTACCTCATACCAGCTGAGCAATTGATGAATTAAATGAGTTCACTGCATCAGTACAGTGCCATTCGAGGGCAGTACCCTCCTAATCTGGACAAAGTCTTTGAGAATAACAACCTGTAAAACAGGGGGGCTCATAGAATAAGGCCTAAACAAATAGGTTTGTCTATTGAAATATTTTATTTACATTTCAACCAAGTTACTTTAGTCCTTTGGGTAGAAAGGATACCTTTGCAAAGCTTGTTTCCAGATAGCTCAGTTACCACCAGAAGGTATCATATTGTACAAGATCACTTGTACAGGATGGTAGAAGTGCAGTTGCACAACTACAGACTGACAAGTTTATACACACCATTTCCAGCACAGGCAGGAGTGAAGATCCTGACATACCATCAGCTCCAGGGTGCAATCGAGATCCTGACCTGGGCAACTAAATTAAATGTTGTCAGTTGAAAGGATATGATTACTCCGCTCAGCACACCACAAGAGGATGAAAATTAAGTACATTAAATTCTAAGACAACTAATGTGCTGTCCATAACTGAAAGCAAAAGGCTGATAACCACTGCGGTTCAACCAAGTGGTTTCCATAAAGCTTAACCCATCTGAGCTGCCTCTGTGATTACCTTCAGCAGTACAGCTAAGCAAGAGTATTTATTTCCAAGCTGAGTTAATGGGACAGCAAGGGAGGAAAAAAAGCAAATTCAGCAGAATGAAACAAATTCACCAATACGATTTTGCTTTATGGGTGTGGGAGCTGGTCATCACAAAATTGGAGAATAATCTCATGTGAAAAGGATGTGCTGTGGTTCAGCCCCAGCTCAAAGCACTCTCGCTTCAAGCTGAGTGAGTACTAGAAGATGATACCAATCTCAGGCCCATGCTGTAACTTTCCTCCAAGCTCCAAGTGAAAACCTGGCACCATCTCATCATACCTGAGAACACCTTTCTGTTCACCTTCTCCTCATTTTGCAATGTCTGAATGCATGGCAGCACTTTTAGCTAGCATACTTGAATAATGTTTATCAAATAATCTAAACTAGTGTCTAAATGATCTTTATGTCTTTAATCAGGACTGGGCACACACTATGTGATTTATAGTATGACTGGTCCAAGCAGCTTCTTATAATGATATTTCTTGAGCAACTGCTGTCTTTTGAGACTGATAACTTAAAAACAAAAAATACTGGGAAGTCTTAGAGAAAGCAGGCTTTTCTGCACACATTTTTCATGTTAAGCTATTCATTAGAACACCTGGGGCAAGCAGGTGGAACCTATAAGCACAGGCAAGGGCAATTTAACCTATTGTTTTATTCAGGGTAAACACAAGAGGGTGGTATTTTTTAGGCACTTACTCAGTTGTAATTATTCTCATCTTGTACTGAGAAAGCATGTGTAGGAAATGTTTGGGGTTTTTTTAATCAAATGATCAAGAAAAATAATCCAAAGTGCTCTACATCCAGTGATAAAATTAATTCTCTTAAGCTTTAGCTTTATTTGTGTTAAAAGTGCTGTAAAATTCTATGAACTACACCTCATCCTGCTGTAGGTATTAGCTTGTGTATCATCACTGAAGCATAATAAAGTATTGGCTCAGTTATGTGTAATGCCAGGAATGATATTAAACACAGCTAATGCTTTCATTGCATTTAAATAAATTGTATTGACCAAGATGCCATTTTTCACTAGGCAGTCCAACTACAGAAATATGTTGTGATTACTAAGTTATGAAATAAAGAATGATACAACACGACAGACCAGCATTTGGAACATACTTTTAAAAACATATGCAGTAAAAGTCAAAATATGCCTAGAGCAAGATTTTGCCACAATGGTTATTAATCAGAAAAGCAAGACCTGATATGTGATTTGGGTATATTCACCATGTGTCTCTCAATATGTCACAGCAGACAGAACATTTTATAATCAGCTTGATTTTCATAAAGTGAAACTTTAATAGATAACGCACGTGCCACTGTGTACATTACTAGAGAATGATAAATGCGTTTAATTAAACTGATCAACATTTATGACACTGTTAACATCACGAGACATTCATGTAAATGGAAACGTATGCAGACATGTTCCTTCCAGGAGGTCAAGTTATGTTTTCCCATGCTATATATTATAGCTGAACACTAAATTCCTTTTCAAACATTAAATTTCATTTGGAACAAGTAGACCACTCTTTTTAAATTGTTGACATTAAATAGCTGATCATTAAAGTGTCAGCCATTTGTCTGAAAATACTAAAACAGATTTTGGATGGCTTCCAAAATCTCAAAGAATTATGTGTCGATGTAAAATGGATTACATATTTTTCTCAATGATGAGTCTAGCCTATTTCATTATTTCACTTCCTGCCATGTACTCAAGATATACATTATGCTTCAGAAACCTAAAGGTCAGCTTTAGGTGGTGCCAATTACACAGATAACTCACAGTGCTGTACCTTCCCATTTGTTCTGTTATTTCTGTTGGCAATGCTAACAATGAGTAACAGTTACTGCTCGGTCCAGTATTGAGTTTCTGATTCACTCTGGCAGGATACCATTAGCAGTTATTCAGACTTCGGCTGGATACTAAATTTTGTTACATTATCTTTTAAGGTAATACTGACTAATACCTAACAATTTTATTGCAGCACTGCATGCAGCTCAATTTCCTCTGATGTGAATGGAAGTCAACAATGTCCAAGAAGCCTCAACAAAACATCATTCTCTTGTTCTGAAGTAAGAATATTTAAACAAGAAGAAAAAAAACCCAGGTCAAAAATAACAACAGCTGCCAGTGTTATTTAAGCAACCAAGAGAATCTACACTAACAAAGGCATCTATAAAGATTCTCTTTTGTTGATTTTGAAGGGGGTTGAGGGTTTCAGCTCTTTCAAGCAGCATATTCAACTGAAAACAGTCAATAATCAGAAAAAAATTTGATCATGTAATCAATGATGCAAAAGCATCCTACCAGACACAGTACTGTTGTATCATATGCACCACAAGTGCAAATTGTTACAATACCCTAGAATAGTCTGTTTAACTTTTGGCATCCTCCTAGGGTTAGGCTGTAACTATAAGAACAGACTGTAACACCAACTTACATATTTAAATACATCAGATTTCAAAAGGCCCAGCTGCCTTTTAAGTATTGATACCCTATACTTATAAGTAAGATGCAGGATCAAAACCCAGCCAAGCAAGTGCTTTAGGCACCAAAATACACAGTATAAAAAGAGAGCTTATAAACTTTTCTCAATTCTAACCCTCTAACAGCCAAAACAATTTTCTTGAGGGCTTCTGGAAACAATGTTTCTCTCTCACCTTAAATTGCTTTACTCATCAGTCACACCTACATATCCTGTCTTTACAGAAATTAGGTATCTGTATGGAATACTCCTGACTTCCAGATCACATAAAAGACGATTTTTGAAGGGTAACTAAATCTCTTCCTATAAACAATGACAAATCATAGCATGCTTAAATGCAGCCCTGAATGCATTACATCAAACTAGTTGCTTTCTTTTACAGTAAACAAACATCCCATCTTCAGAAATGGGTTTAATGAAAGAACTGATACAACCCACAAATCTTTTTAGCCCTCCTGAAATGCATCTGATGGCCTATTTCCATATGCATTATTTTTGTAACACACAATAAATGGTGGACATATGCTCTAATTTATATGTATGCATAGATGTTTCCATCCTCCCAAATATACAGATTGCTGATTTACTTGTTGATACCAATAATAATACTCCACCAAAGCTATTGAAGTTTGTAAGTATCAAAAACTCTAGGCTACTACCTGTTTTTCAGCTGTTTGAATTCTAATAAACCTACAAAGGCAGGTTTACAGCTAACTAATCCTTTTACCTCCCTGCTTCTGTCCCAATAGCTAGACACCAACACAATTTTGACAAACAAACTATAGTAATTACAAAGGATAGTTAACAACAATCAAGCATCACTAAAGCTTCTTAACAAATGCACTTCTACCAGGATGTTTGCTTCACTATATGGGTTAGCAGGAATGATTTGTGTGCAACAGTTGGCAAAGACACTTCTGTAAACAACAGTTAACTTCACAGTCTTGGGATTAGAGGAGATGTGGGAACCAGGTGTAGAAAAGTCAGTTAAAGGCCCAGAAGCTTGTAATCATATTGAAGAAAGCAAAGCAATTTCGAAAGAAGTGCTCATTTATGCTGACACTTGGCAGAAAGACTGGACAAATAATGTGCAGAGAGGAAATAAGTATTTCATCAGCACTGTAGGTGTGTACCTGTGCTGCCTACACATGTGGAATGCTTTTCAATGTATCATTTTTCCATGAACTACAACTCAGCTTGCAAAAAGTGCACGAGACACTAGTAACTCGGAAGTACACGACCACCACAAGCTTTTATGTTTTAAGTAATAACTGCATTATACAAAGCCGCAGTAAAACATCAGTTCGCCAGCATCACCTTCTCTGCATTCTTCCAGCCAAATACAGACTCATTCTGTACTTGATACATATTATTATGAAATTGAAAAGGTAAGATGTGACTTCCAGAAGAGTGACAGAAAAACTATGCTACGTAAAACTTCCCAACTCCTTAATTGATTTTCACCAGTTTTGCACTGCTCGAAGCAACATAGCAAGACAGCAGGGATATTGAATCCGTAGGGAAAGAAATCACTCTCATTCCTTAACAGTGCAGTTCCCAGGATATTTGGGACTCAAAGGGAGTCAAAATAAAACTGCAGGAAGCGGAGGGCAAGAAAAAATAACTGAAATGTGCATTAAAAAACATGGTTTAGAAACTTTGATGGAAGAGACAATACTCTGGTATATTCCCTCTGATTCTGGGAAGCAGCTAAGCAGCACATTCAGTGAACCCTGTTAGAAATGAACCAGGGGTTCCTGGAGGAGACAAAGCAAAAACATAAGTGCCCCTCCCTCTCCAAATTGCACCATCTAGATAAGTTGAATTCCCAGGCCCCGACTTCCCAGGCCCCAACTATGTCTGGAAGAAGGCCTTTATCTCTTGCTGCTACAAAAGGCAAGCTTGCATAGGTTTTTAATTAAGCAAAACAAGATTTTGCCTGAATCCTTATGGGAGAACAATAAAACTGTTTTTCCTAGCCCAACCTCTTTGGCTAGGAAAAAAAGCAATGCAAATGTTTTCATTGCATGAAGATTCCTGCCTCAAGACTACTTTAAGAAGTGGCTTAGTTTCTGACTTGCTATCAAATCAGGATAATTTTTCAGCATGAAAATATTAAATAACTATAAGCACCAGTGAAACCTGTACCCTCCTCACCTGCAGTTGAAGAACAATACTTCCTCAACAGTTCTGTAAACAATTGTGCACATCTGTACTGATCTTCCCTATATTTAAATCTTTTAAACTATATCTATATTTGCTCCTTCAAAACCTTTTAAGCTGCACAAAAGGAGAGGGGGTATGTGGAAGAACTTTCCTGAAAGGCCTCCCCTGTAGTCTACACCACAAAAAAAGATTATTTTAGTTACATTGATCAGATTAGAATCAGACATGAATTTCTCCAAAGATATTAATTTGACATGCAGAACTTTGTCCAGAAAACAAGGGAGACTTTGTACATTTCATTATTTCTCTGATCTTTTAATCCATATTCATGACAACAGTCTCACTACAGAAAACAGGATCAGAGTGCTTAGGTGGGTAAAAAAAAAAGTAAAGAAAATAAAGAGTAATATTAAAAAAATGCTTTACATGCTTGTATCAGGATTACCTACACAAGAAATGAGTCCCATGATTATAATGACAGCTAGTCATGCTCCTCGTGTGCTTGAGAATTTTTATGATCCAGCCTTGGACAACTGGATGAGCTGCGGATTTCCATAATCTTGTCATAAGAATCCACGCAGAAGAGATTAAAAGGTGGTTCAGCTTTGTTCAGGGGAAGATACAGACTACTAGCCCTGCTCCAGTATCACTCTAGAGGAAAAAAACCCCAACAAAATAATCACAATACTATAAGACAGCTTTATCTCTTGTCAGATTGGCATTAAGATGGCTATCTTCATAATGCTGTAGAATAATTGTGGAATTAAAGATTAACTTTCTCTTCTGCTTTACAGAATCTTACTTTTCTAATTCATCAGACGATGGCACTAGAAGATACAACTCTATGTTTTAAATGTGCTATTAGCAATAAGAAAACCAGTTCCAAATTCCTTCAATGCTCAAGCCGGTTCCCTCTGCTCAGCTTTCTCACTGAATTCTTACAGGTTATTTAGACTCTTTGTTTAACAAAAGTTTCTCAAAATTGTTTTATCAAGTACTTTTGTCTCTCAAAATAGATCTAAAAAAAGAAAGCACCACTAACTAGACACAAGTTATTACCCCAGAATTAGGACATCTATTTGGGTAAGCTCCTTTTCTGTGTTTATATACAACTTTTTCCCTTGTAACTGACAAAAGTGTAGGAATACCATGTTAGTTACTAACAGACACAGCTGGTTTATCTTCCTGATGCTACCACTCTATGAGTTTTACATTTTGACATTACAAACTAGTGCCTAAAAGCTTCCTCCTTCAGCCACTCTCAAACTAAGTGCTGAATGGACCAATAAATATCTAATAAGTATTAAATCCTAAGCACTCACATTCAAAATTCTTTGCAAAAAGTTTAATTCTCAGCTTCCTTTTCTCAGATGGAGAGTTATAAAAATGAAAGCATGGGCAGTACAAAACAAGACTTGGTGCAAATTTGCTACATGTGCAACAATTTACTCTTTGCATTCTTCAGGTTTTGAGCAGAGACAGACAAACCTAATTTTGCTCAGTCAGTAGCAATCATTTCACCTGTGTGCTCAATGAAAAAGGGCATATAACTTATTTTCTCTATATTCCAGCCTGTGATGTTTGTGGTCTCCTCAGGCTGCCTCCACATTAGTTCCCACTGCCCTGGATAAAGTCAGAGACAGTGCTTACCTCTAGAAAGTGAAATGAATTCTCTTTCCTGATAAAAATACCAATCAGAAGGTGAAGAAGGCTCTAAAAATCACCAGAAGATCATCAATTGATCAAAATGGATCAACTTAAGTGTAGATCTGAAGGAGATTTTGTCTGTTGATATCACTCAGCAGTTTTAGCCACTTGTTTTTAAAAGCAGAGAAGTGCAAGTACTACCTATTATGCAATGTCTTAATATATCTTAGGGAACTCTTCTAAGAAATGTGATTGAAAACCAGAGCTCTCCCTCATCCTGCATGAAGTATTCAGCTTCCCAGCTATTTTACTAGACCAGGGTAAATCTGTTGGTCTTCCTAATATAATTAATACATCATACAAAGTAGAAAAGTTTAAGTCAAAGAGCAAGCACACAACATTACCATGGCACAAAGACAGAGATAAAACAGTATACAAAAGCACAGAGGAAGTTGTTGCTGGTAATAAGAGTGTGTCTGAAGAACTTGGCAGATCTATAAGAGTACTAAAATATAAATAAATAAATAAAACCACGTTTTGATCTGGTTGAGCATCACCTGCTCCAGCAGATAGCTTATGACATAACACTATCAAGCTTTGGCCCTACCATACCGCACATATTTCTGATCTGCCCAGGACAATCCTTTAAAAATAGCATCAACATCAACATAGGGAAAGAAAAAAAAAGCAAGCAGAACTTTGTTGGCTTCATACACTTTAGTGACTTTTAGTAACATCTCAAATTTGGACTCCCCAGAGTCAGGAAAGCCCTTGGCTTAAACTGCTAAGGTTTTAGAGTATAATGTAAATAGTAGCTTTACTAATTTGGGGGGGGTTCTCTGTAAGTCTCTATAAGTTATGAAGTCCAACTTGTATGCTTCTGTCTAAAACTCACTTCTCTTTACACAGCCTATTTACAAAAGTACCAAAGAACAAAACCATGTTCTGTGCACTAGCCTGGAGGAAGTTAAAAAAACCCAAAACAACCAACAAATTAAAGCCTGAAGAGATGAGACACTGCTGAAGGGCCCTTTAAGCTGATTTCATAACAGCAACCCAAATCATCTTTAACTTCTGCAGCCTAGTGCAAAAAAGTGCATGTGACAACAGACTGCTAAGCACAAAAGCATTATACAGGCCTTCCAAAACATGCATGTATTTTTTTCTAATGCAAGAATATTTCCATAGTTTAGATTTACTTATTTGTGAAGCTTTCAGAGAGACAACTTCCAAGCAAGACAAAGCTGGGCCAAATAAGAGCTGGTATTTCCACCGCCAACTCCACAACAAAAACACCTCACAAAGTATTGCAAGTCAGTGAAATACAAGCATTCCATATTGTTGAGAGGTTTTAAATATAGCTCCTTTTATATATAAAGTCTTATAAGTCCTCCCACGACAATCAGCACTCCCAATAGCTTTCATTTTACTTTAAATTCGCAGAGCTGGAAGCTCGGCAGCATTAGATTTAATACTTCCTTCACAAGAGGACCGGGACGCGGGGCAGCCCCGCTCCGGGCAGGCTCAGGCGGACAGCAGGGAGAAGCAGCCCTTCCTGAAACCCACCGCACATCCCTCACCCAGCTCCAATGCAGTACCCACCGAAGGCTGCTCCCCGTCGGCTCCTGCAGCAGCCGGAGGGCGGCTCAGAGCAAGGCGCGACCCCCGGTGTGTCGTAACCCAGCACAGCTGCGGGAGGCAGTGCGGCAGGAAGCCGTTGTACCGCCTGAGGGAAAAGGAGAGCTCAGGTGTTATGGTCACCCATCATACTCGGGCTGAGTCCCATGGCCCCCGCCGGCCTTTCCCGTGCCCCACCATGAGCAAAAGCTTTGCTCATCTGTGGCTTCGCAAAGAAAGAAAGACATCCCCCAGCAAAGAGGCCTTGCATACCTGTTTGTTGAGTTTGAACACAAACTGTTCAAATGGAAGGGAAGCAAGATGTGTGGTTTTCAGCACTGGAAAACCATTCTCTCTGTTTTCACTCCAGTTGCTTGTGTATTCAGGGCAGTAACTGATCCACGCTAAGGATGCACAGCTGCTTATGCTGGAGAAATACTTAAGGAATACTGAGTGACTTTTCACCAGAAACAAGAGAAAGAGAAAACAAAATGTCTGTAAAGTCAGCCATAAGGTAATGGTGCAAAAAAATTTAGCCCTTAGACATTGTTTTAGGTATTTTCTATTCCTGTAAGAGATGCAACTTCTGTGTGTTGTCTTACTTGACAGTTATGGGAATTTATTAATCACAAGCCCAATAACCCATTTCATTTTCCCTTCTTTGGTTACCAACTCCACAGCCAGACAAGAGACAGCAGTAAGTTTCTATGGCCAGATTTACTGGCGATCAATCTCTGCTGTTACTGTAGCTTGCCTCCTTGTAATGCTCAGCAGGGAGCATGTGTTCCTACATGCTTTCTGAAATATTAATACACAAAATTGTACTGAGGTTTCTGATAGCAGCAGATTGGCTTCTCTGTGGTTTTCTGATTAGAGGTGTATTGGTGATTCCGAGAAGCCAGTGGCGCCTAAATGGGTTAAACCTAATAAGGTTTTGAAAGCTGATAGCATAATTTAAGAGGGCTCGGAGTCACAAAGCAACAGACCTGTCTGACCCCAGCAAATTACAGTGTTTGTTAATGTTCTGTTATAGACATCTTCTAGTCAACCCAAAGCAGATATATTAAGTGAAAAATTGACTTGTGGTTCACAGAGATAGGCTAGCCTTTCTGCCTTGTTTTTGACAGTTGATTGACTTAGATATAAAGGAGGGGCATCATGGCTTATGTTTTTACTAAGGCTCTTAGGAATGAAACCTTCAAAAACATTAACTTCAGCTTCCAACTAAAAAAAAACATAATTGTCTTAAAATCTTTTCCATCGTAATTTTACACAATATGTGTCCCTTGGGAAATCTAAAAACAATTTAAGGAATGGAAAGCATGGGGAAAAATCCTTTTACTTTGAGCACAATGATTATAATCATATAAGCTTTAGAATCAGTGCAACTGGAATACAGGGTGATTAAAAAAAGCACTAAAATTTTATTGTGCTTTCAGAGTCAGTGTTAATTAAATGAAGTGGTGGCCAATTCACGGTGTTTTAACCTGAATCTTCTTTACTAATGTTTAATGACAGTAAGTTGGCTTAGGAGCATTTCTTGCAGTCATTCAAAGAGGATTTTACTGAAATTCTGTTTCTGACCAGGACAGGCTGACAGCTTTAGGAATCCAGTAACTGAACAGGGAAAAGGGATTTTCATCGTTACTAAGTCTAAATTAATGCAAACAATGAACAGAGGTAACAGTCTCATGACTCCTCTTCTAATCTTGTTATGTTCTTCATGAAGAAGGCATCTGAATTCTCATGCCTTTCCAATTCGGTAATGAAAACACTTTCCAAGGCATAGGCCAGCATGAATAGGAACAGCATTCAGCAGATGAAAGGAAACAGGGAAAACAGGAATAAAAAAGCAAGATGTCAATGGTGCAGACCTCGAGTTATGTGTTAGCTGGAATTCTGGAGAAAGAAACTGTAAGGCCTCTTCTAATCAAGGACTATAGCATCAGCTGCACTGTTTATTCACTAAGACTGTTTGCTGAAGTTCAGTTTATAACTTTTATTACAAAACAATACTCTGAGACCATCAAGGCCAAACACTCCATTTTGGTAGCTTTTCAGGCCTGAGAACCTTGCAGTCCTACTGTCTGAAGAAGCTAATCCCTCACAACAGAGGCAAATACTGTCAGGACAAAAGCAGGCACTGGCCAAAGTCACTCTCCAAGTATGCTGACTCTGCTCTCCCTCTCTACTGCTGCATGGACTGACTGGATGGTCCCACTGTTAGAGAGAAACCACAGTTCACAGGGAAACAGGAGCATTTACCACTGTCTTGGGAAACGTAGGGGAAGCCAGGGGCCACCACGCTGCACCACTAGTGAGTTTAAAATGTGCACTGTTGCTGTGTGACATGATCAATATGTCTTCCCTCAATATGCTGCTCCTGAGGCAATTGATTCAGATGTAAATTTCTCTTCATTAAATAACCTTCTGTCTCTTTTGGGAAATGAGAATTTAAATACAGTAAGCAATGTGAATAGCCTATGATGATCATAGACAGAATTTGAGTGTAAAGTGGGATTAAAATCTGTGAGTTTCCAACTGTTGATGCTGTCTGTACAGATAGCCCACCTGCTTTAAGAGAATGAAAAATACTCTGTTGGGTCTGCATTCCACAAAAATAGCATACTTGATGGGATTTTTACACCCATTTGCTTTAAAGTTTAAGCATTCACCTATGTTCACTGCATTCATCATCCGTGCCAACAACTACAGTGAGTGCCACTACTGTCAGTGTTGCCTGAAGGCCCAATTCCTTCACTGACCTTACTGTTTTTCCTCTGACAGTGCTTCTGGGGACATCATAAAGGTGCCACAGTTAGCCTCAGTAGGGAAGCTTTCCACTCAGCTCTCAAAGTGGCCTGTCATTCCAAGACAGATTTTAGGGGAGGAGATGTTGGCATATTGGAGGCAAGTATAAACACTCACAGACTTCAAAGAGAGACCTGGGAAATCAACTCTCCTCAATCTCATTACTACTTTGTATAAAGCAAACAAACAAAGAAAATATTCCAAATAATCCTTAATTTGTCAATATGTGGGAAGCGGTCTGCCTCTGTGTTATCTGTGTTTAAAAAGCCCTCTAATTCCAAAAGCTAAGACAGAAGTGTTGAGAGCACATTATTTGCAGAAAAAATAAAGGCACTCAAAAAAGCCCATGTTACAAGTGAAAATTGAGCACTGCCAATTTGGCATTGCTTATAGATTTGCAGGAAAAATAACCAATTACACAGAAAAACTTGGAATTAAGCTATTGTTATTAAATCATCATAATTTTCATATAATGATAAGTTTCAGTAGCCAGTGTACTTCTGAGAACAGGAAACCAGTGGGATAATGCCACAATAAAAGATAAGATACATGTGTTGACATACTATTCAGTGACTGGCTTCTCACTCCTCCAGGCTGCAAATTGTTGACTGAGTAGTGAGAGTAAGAAACTAATTGCCTTTGTCTTCTTGAAGCCTTACCACTGCAAAGTATCCTTCCTTCCATTAATTCTTTTTTCTCTCTTCTCATATTACTGATAGTATGGGTAAATTAAACTATTTATCAATACTGATAGTATGGATAGTATGGATAAATTATGGATAAATTAAGATAAATTAAGACTGGTGGTGGCAGCTCAGGATTTAGGACCACTTTGAAACAATGCAATTAATTTCAGTGACTATCAAATGAAATACAAAACCTTAAATCAAATTAAAGAGAAGCTGTATGGTTAAAGCTGTAAAAGCCTTTTTTTTTGTGAAATAAATTTAGAGGTTTATATATAAACTGGTTGGTTTTATGTATTCCTGCATAAAATAGGCACTGCCAGTGTACAACTATAGGTTTTTACTCCCAATTCACAACCACATAGAGTACTCTACAGGTCTAGTACCTGTGAGTTGAGAAAATGGCAGGTCCAGTGGCAGACAACAACAAAAAAGGCTAGGCTGTTTCCCAAGAGCTGTAAAGGAGTGTGATAAGACAAGTTCTGTGCTTGGTATAGCGTTACATTGGGATTTTTTATCTTTCTTTCCTCCTTACCTTCATAAAGAATCACAGCCTAACAGGGAAATCATGAATCAGTGATACCTAGAAAGATCGTGTTAACACTCGAAGGAGAGGATAACCTGGTGGTGTAATCCAGAATTCCAGAATGCCTGGATGACACCTGTGTAAGCTGCACAAATTGGATGGTGCCACTTTGAGTTGTAACTCCTGCTCATGATGAAGTTTTCATGAGAGAGACGTAAATTCAGTGGCTTCATGTATTTTTACATGAGGTAGACTTTATGTGAATAAATAAGGTATAATTCAAGGAAGGACTAGGTATCAAGACAACTCTTAGTGGTTACACAGCCATGCTAGTGCTGATAATTTTTGCCTGCCAAGTTTTGAATTCTTTTAAGTAAAATGGAATGACTTCAGCAAAAATAAAGGTGGGATGCTTCGCTCTGTGCTATAGCTCAGCACAATTAAGACTGTGGATAAATGGGATAAACAGGATTAAGAAGTCTCAGACAGAGGAATGATGTGAATCCCGCTCTTGTATTTGGAGATGGTTTCAGCATTAACATACTATATAATAAGCATTTCCACTCAGTGACAAGTTAACAGGACAACTTGTAGTTACAGTCTGAGAACCTGTGGTAAACAGAGATCTTCAGATCAGATGAAATAAATTATTTCTGCTAGAAAATATAGTATTACAAGGTCTGATAGCAATGCTGAACATTTTCCAGGAAGCAGAATCTTGCAGCTACCTACACACATCCCCACAATGGCTGAATATGTCTCTTCTAAAATAAGAGTTTAAAGCACTTTCTCATAACTTTTGAAGGTGCCTATCTGCTGTGGAAAGAGGGGGAAAATTAGATTAGGAGCCGAAGATTTCCTTAGGCATCTTTCAAAGAGAATAGACACATCTTGTTTAAGGTGAACAGATAATGTATTTTATTTTCATGGGGGAAGGAAGCGAAAGAAAATAGATTTGTTGAATGAAGCTTACCATTTTCTTCACAAAGACAGGAATGAATATATTGACATTTCTTTGGCTTTCAAGAAGTGCAAAGTTTTCAGAAAGCACAGAAATTATTAGAAACTATTTAGCAAAATCTTTTTTATAATTTTTTTTTCCTCTTCATCCTTCTGTGGTTGAACTTTACAAAGAGCGTGGCTGTTTCTTCTACTGCAGTAGGAGCCCCTATCAACACATGATTAGTTTAGCCAAAAAAAAAAGAAATGGAAGTGCAGATAGTTCAGGAAAAAGCATAAAGACTTGCACATGCAGCAGATACTCCATAAATGGGCTGCAAAGGAAAGTAGACTGTGAATCTTAATCTGTAAGTATAAACAGCCTTAGAAGAGTTCACTGAAGGGTATGCTTGTATTGCAAATGACAGTACAGATCAAAATAATGGGATATCTCCTGTTCCCAGAAAGAGCTGCAATGAACTGATTGGAATTTCACTCTGAGGTCACATCTGGTCTCAGCTGTCCTCCTTAGTATGCGTATTATTCAATAACCACTGTGATGCTAGTGACAATATTCCATCAGTTCCCAGTGCAATCTCTGCTTGATGTCTGAAACTATGTGTGCATTCATTGACAGGGAAAAAATATTTTAAAGCTTATTAGATTTACACAGCACCCTTTAACCTGAAGGATTTCAATGAGTTTTGGAAATTATGTGCCTTTAGTGGACTGAAAATATAAATCACCACTAAGATGGTTTGCAACAGCTCAGGAGAACACAGAACACAAGCCAACAGCTTGCTTGGTCATATATAGGGATAGTAGTAGCAGTTTATTCAGATGAAATATTTGTTACACTTTTTTTTTACATTTTTTTACAGCACTTTGCAAAAAGTGAAGTGAATGTTTTCTATCTGTGCTAAAGAAACAAGTTTACTATTTCTTCCCATAAGAACTCTATGGTATTCAATTAATTTACCTTTGAAGGATGAAAGCTACAGTCAGGTTTGTCTGAATGAGGATCCAGAGTTCCAGAAAGTCTGGAGATAAGATACAGTGTTCAGTTGTACGGATGCAATTCTACTGTATTAAATTAACTTCTCTCAATATTCATACTAATTTAAGAACATCAATATAATTCTTAAAATCTTATCAATCCCAGTTCTTCTAAGCTAGCTGCTTAGTACTCTGATGACTCTTGTTTCTGCTCTTTTTGCTGTCAGATACAAAGATGTCACCATCTTCAGTTCTGTGGAGTAGTACCAAAGTTGTAAACGATCTGGTTAAGGATGCTGTATCCTAATTCAAAAGAATTGTCCAGTTTTGATCAAGTTTAAAGTTAGCATTATATTACTGCTATTACTGCAGATAGTGGTCAGAAATTCAAAGTTAACTCTAGACTAGCACTTTTAAATAGACATCAAGTACTAAAAAAAAAAAAGTAGTACTCTGATCAAAGGACTAAATGTAAGTGTCCTTTAGATATTGCTATGAATTAAATTCATTATTAGAATTAAGGTCAAACTTAACTGTTTTGCTACATTAGACTCCAGTATTTTGGTGTTTAAGCGTGTCTTTGCCTGTCCCTCAGCTGAAGCCAAAAAACTAACCCTACTTCTTTATAAAGAGCATTTTAAGTAAACTTTGTCCTAGCATTTAGGTACAATAATGTACGGCTTTAAAAGCATATGATTATACTACTTTTGTGGAATTACCTGGTTAGGAATGCATTTAACTTTTTTTTGGTTGGTTGTTATTTTTTAGCCTTCACTGTAAATTGTATAAGCAAAAAAAATAATAATGTTTAGAGGTATCAGTCAACCTCAACTGATCTGCAAAATGTATGGTCTGAAACTCATTTTAGAATCCAGCACTATGCTGCTCCTTTGCTGCAAACCAAAGCCAGCGTTATAACCAGACATGGTTCACTGAATTAACCTTTAATGCTGCCATTCAAATTTGCTGAATCCAAATTACCAAAACAGTTATAGTAAAATGTGTATATAGGCTTGATAAGAAGCTGGTGAAACCACCAACAAACATGGAAGAAAAACAGTCTGCAGAGAGCAGGGATTAGCCCCAAATACTTAACTCATAGAAACTGCAGGTCATAAAGACAAATACTTTGTACTTGCAGCAGATGGTAAAATCATAAATTCATTTAAATTGGAAAAGATCTTCAAGATCATTGAGTCCAACTGTAAAATGAGGAACAATAGCTACAAGTTTTGGCTTGGAACATTTTGGCTTGGTATTAGGAAAACTTTCTTTACTATGAAAGTAATACAGCCTCCCCCTGCCCTCCCCAGGCTGTGGAGACCACATTGCCCCAAAGAGTTGTGGGCTTCCTATCGCTGGAGTTTTCCAAGGCTGAGCTAAATAAAGCTACAGCTGTCCCATCCTGTACTTCTTGAAATGTACACAGGACTGAACATCCTGAGATTTCTGCTATACTGGACCACATCCTTCCTTTGACCCTAACATATGTGGCTCTGCTTATCAAATGGCCAACCACTTTTGATGGCCAGAATGGTAGAAGGAATCACAGAATCCCAAGGGTTTGAAGGGACCTCAAAAGATCATCCAGTCCAACCCCCCTGCAAGAGCAGGGTAACCTAGAGTACATCACACAGGAGCTTGTCAAGGTGGGCCTTGAATATCTCCAATGTAGGAGACTCCACAACCCCCCTGGGCAACCTGTTCCAGTGCTCTGTCACTCTTACAGTAAAGAAGTTCTTCCTGATGTTAACGTGGAACCTCCTATGCTCCAGTTTACACCCATTGCCCCTTGTCCTGTCACTGGATATCACTGAAAAAAGCCTAGATCCATCATCCTGACACCCACCCTTTAAATATTTGTGAACACTGATGAGGTCACCCCTCAGTCTCCTCTCCTCCAAGCTAAAGAGACCCAGCTCCCTCAGCCTCCCCTCATTAGGGAGGCGTTCCACTCCCTTCATCATCTTTGTGGCTCTGTGCTGGTCTCTTTCAAGCAATCCCCTGCCCTTCTTGAACTGAGGGGCCCAGAACTGGATGCAATATTCCAGATGCGGCCTCACCAAGGCAGAGTAGAGGGGGAGGAGAACCTCTCTTGCCCTACTAACCACACCCTTTCTAATGCACCCTAGGATGCCATTTGCCTTCTTGGCCACAAGGGCACATGCTGGCTCATGGTCATCCTCCTGTCCACCAGGACCCCCAGGTCCCTTTCCCCTTCACTACTTTCCGACAGGTCAACCCCCAACCTGTACTGGTACATGGGGTTGTTCTTCCCCAGATGCAAGACTCTACACTTGCCCTTGTTGAATTTCATCAAGTTTCTCCCTGCCCAACTCTCCAGCCTGTCCAGGTCTCACTGAATGGCAACACAGCCTTCTGGTGTGTCAGTCACTCCTCCCAGTTTAGTGTCATCAGCGAACTTGCTGAGGGTACACTCGGTTCCCTCATCCAGGTCGTTGATGAAAATATTAAACAGCACTGGTCCCAGCACCGACCCCTGAGGGACTCCAGTAGTCACAGACCTCCAGCTAGACTCTGCCCCATTGACCACAACTCTCTGCCTTCTTCCTTTCAACCAGTTTTTGATCCACCTCACTACCTGATCGTCAAGCCCACACTTCCTTAGCTTATCTATGAGAATGCTGTGGGAGACAGTATCAAATGCCTTACTGAAATCAAGAAAAACCACATCTACCGCTCTACCATCATCCCTCCACCTAGTTACTTCCTCATAGAAGGCTGTAAGGTTGGTCAAACATGACTTCCCCCTGGTAAAACCATGTTGGCTGTTCTTAATGACTCCCTCATCCTTGATATGTCTAGAGATGGTATCAAGAATAAGTTGTTCCATCACCTTTCCAAGGACGGAGGTAAGGCTGACCGGTCTATAATTACCTGGGTCCTCCTTCTTGCCCTTCTTATAGACTGGTGTGACATTTGCCATCCTCCAATCCTCAGGCACTTATCCCACTTCCCCGACTTACCAAAGATGATGGAGAGTGGCCTAGCAATGACCTCCACCAGCTCCCTCAGCACCTGTGGGTGCATTCCATCTGGACCCATCGATTTAGCTCATGTCCCAAGCAATTCCTCAGGTGATTGGTTCTAGCAGAGTATAGAGGAGAAGGAAAAGAAACAAGTCAAGCTACTGTTGTATAAGTGGAGGCCTAAAAGGTCTAAAAGGTACAGTCTTCACTTCTCTGTGTCTCCTTGTCAAGAGTTATTTCACAAAGCAGAAGCCAAGCAGCCAGCTGGCCTGCTTTCTCCCCTGGTTGATGACAGAATGACATCAAGTAACACTACGAGATCTAGCCACTTTCAAGATCACACATTACCGACTTCCCAGCAGGTGAACCAGTGCATCCTCCTGAGGAACATTTACACTCTACTTGTAGGTAACAAGTTTTCACAAATCTGAAGAAGAGCAAAATTAACTCTTGGTACAGTTCAGATAAACAAAAATGCTACTGACAAGCAGCTACTAATAGATAGTGGTGACTGGACAGTACAGTGGGCTCTTTGATAATACACTAGGTTTTCTGTTCTATATGATACACTTTGAAAGCAAATGAATGCGAGTGATAAATTTGTATTTTTAATGTACTGTGTTGTCAGAGGTAACTGAAAGTAACTGACAGGTGAGACTGTGAAGTTATGGAGTAGTTGCATGCTAATACATATGGCACAATATAATAGCTAAATCGCCAATTTTGTAGTGAGTTGAGGACTCTGAAGTGAGAGTCAGACTGGACAGAAAGACCAGTCTTAGTGAGAACAACCTTAATCCTTAGACTTTGTCTCTTCAGTATTGCCCAGCACTAAGGCTCTGGGCCTTCTTCTTAGAGGTGGTTAATTTTCATCTCTCTTGTTGCCAAGAAACTGAAAATAAGGTTGCAAAATAAGTAAGGCTGGATTATGGAAATCAGAAGAAGTAGAACTGATTGTTCACTAGCTATCAGAAAGAAGAAGGTTTTTCTTGACCAGTTTATGTTAAGATAGTAAGAACCTGCCAACACCTTCAGATGAAACAGAGAAATCCTAGATATATGATATGATACATATTATACATTCACCCACACTATTAATTTTGTTGCCAGCTATTCACATCTGTGCATTTTACATCTCTCAGCTTCTGTCAATCCACAGAAGAACTTTTCTAAAAAATGCTGGATTGCAAACTCTAAATAGTGTTGTAGATTTAACCTCAGTAGCTTAGAGGAAAAGTCTGCCTCCCACAGAACAAAGCAGGGGACTATTTTAGCCCTTTACAGAGAGCACTAAACTGTTTTAGTAAAATCAATAATAGAGGATATAGTACCAAGTTTTTGATTTTATATCTCTTCCCTTCCCCCATTCCCTTGAGGGTACTATACTGAACAGTTTACTATCTTGCTGGAGTACAATACTGTAATAGTAAGTAATATGTCAAAGGGTTGCTTTCAAGCACAGTAATGCTAGGATTTTACATCAGACCACAGGTTTCAGAATAATCAATGTATATTTATAATGACTTAATTACAGTGATGAGGTATGTCTCTGCTGCCATGAGGAAAACTGAAAGGAAGAATATAGTTTCAATTATATATAGCATTACCCAGCTTAGTGCAGTCTCTTGGAATCTGTTATTAGAAAACCAATTTTACCTCAGTGAAAATATCTTTTTCAGTAAGAGACTCAGAAGACATACAGTGCATTGCTACAGGTTTAGGAACTGAACTTGTTGAAAGAGTCATCTCTCCTGAAGCAATGATCAGGGTTTTAACTACCTGCGATGTGCCTGAAACTCACTTCGAGTATCAGAGAAATATAGTTCCAATCTTTCTGATAGGCTGCTACAACCTGAACCTCGTCCTTTGCTTTTAACTTACAGCAGACCTACAAAAAAGTGATAGCAAAGTTCTAGTCTTGGACCATAATATTGATATTCCTCCTGAAATTCTTTATGGATGCTTTCTTTAGTTGGAAATCCAGGTCACGCTTGAAAAACACCCTTTTGTTCCTTTTCTTAATCTATTAACAACACACCACACCAAAAAAGACAACAAAGCTAACTGAATTTCTGTTGTTTACTCAGGTGATTGTATTGAGGATTTGAGATCCACAGCTTTTATCTGTGACAACCTAAAGTTCTGTAGCAAAGAAAGTGCTCATAAAAGATGTTTTGTATGAATGCAGTTATCTGTATCACTTAGCTGCCTGAACTGATTTAGAAGTGAATAGAGTGGATGAAGGGAGAAAAGGTCTTGATGGTGGTCCTGTAAGAAAGAAGCTCCAAAAAATTTCTCGTTATTCCAGTGTTTGATTTCTGGTTGCTATCTAGCTCTCTGTTAGGAAGTTTAGCTTGCACACTGTGAATTAGAGGTCTGTAGAAAGAATTATTTAAGACAGAAAAGAAAAAAGAAAGGCTCATGGTGATTTCCATGGCACTTGTGCATTAAGTCCATGGTTAGTCTAACACAGGCAGCAGTTGTGGACAATTAGCTGTCTCCTGCACAAGGCTGTCAACCATTCAGCTACTCATAGATACTACTTTCCTTCTGCAGACAGAAAAAAGTACTCAACACAGGACTCAACTGTGATGAAAACACTTCCCTGCAATGTGAGTGTAGTGGGTTTGCATGGCAAGATTTTGTTACTGTCAGGGACAACAGGAATGGCTTCTGTGAGAAGCTGCTAGAAGTGTCCCTTATACCCGATAGAGCCAGTGTGAACTGGCTTCAAGATGGACCTGCTGCTGGCCAAGGCTGAGCCCATCAGCAGTGATGACAGTGGAGAACTCACACTGGAGAAGTTCATGGAGGACTGTCTCCTGTGGACTCCACAATGGAACAGAGGAAGAGTGTGAGAAGTCCTCCCCTGAGGAGGAAGGAGCAGCACAGACAATGTGTGATGAACTGACCACAGGGCCAACCCACAACAGTGGAAGGTACCATTACAAAGCAGTCTACCTGACTGAGTGTAGCAGGGACTTGAACAACGTCATTGGACAATGAGAAACTTAACATGAGGCAGCAGTGTGCGCTTGAAGCCCAGAAAGCCAAGCATATTCTGGGCTGCATCAAAAGCAGTGTGACCACCAGGTCGAGGGAGGTGATCCTGCCCTTCTACTCTGCTCTTGTGAGACCTCACTTGGGGTATTGTGTGCAGTTATGGTGCCCTCAACATAAAAAGGACATGGAACTGTTGGAACAAGTCCAGAGGAGGCCACGAGGATGATCGGGGGACTGGAGCACCTCCCGTCTGAAGACAGGCTGAGAAAGTTGGGGCTGTTCAACCTGGAGAAGAGAAGGCTGCGTGGAGAACTCATAGCAGCCTTCCAGTATCTGAAGGGGGCCTACAGAGATGCTGGGGAGGGACTCCTCTTTAGAGACTGTAGTGATAGGACAAGGGGTAACAGCTTAAAACTTAACTTAAAACTTAAAACAGGGGAAGTTTAGATTGGATATAAGGAAAATGTTCTTTGCTATTAGGGTGGTGAGGCACTGGAATGAGTTTGCCCAGGGAGGCTGTGAACACTCCATCCCTGGCAGTGTTCAAGGCCAGGTTGGACAGAGCCTTGGGTGACATGGTTTAGTGTGAGATGTCCCTGCCCATGGCAGGGGGGTTGGAACTAGATGATCTTGAGCTCCTTTTCAACACTAATTATTCTACAATTCTATGATTTCCCGAGCACTCCTTAGTATTTCCCAGTACTCCTAAGTAGTGCTCTGCATTACAGTGGCTATCCTGGAGGGTTTCTCTGTCATCTTTAAAATCAAGTTTGATTAAATTATTATAAAGCCAGGCTACATTGATCATGGAGACTGACTTCCTGCGTAATATTCTTTAGGGAAGTTCCCTGATAGATAATTTCAGCATAGGACAGTAAAGCAAATCTCATTCTGATGTAAATAATTATGCATTCATTGAGCAAGTGTGCAGGAAGGAACACTGTAGGGAGAAGTCAGTAGAGTTTAGCAGCAGTTAAATACCACTGCCAAATTGCCAATAATTTTTTGTTTTCTATGAATACTGAGGTAGTTTTGTATTACTCTCTTTGGCAGAAACAGACAGTATGAATATCCTAGAACACTCTCTACTCACATATCCCTTCTTTCTTTAAAGGATAGGCGCTTATATAGATCTACATTAACATAATGTTAAGAATTTCACTAAAACATGAACATCAATAAAATGTAGTAGTGAACTAAATGTGTAAAGAAAACATTTTACCTTGATGTGCAAATGCGACTGCCACACTAAAAAAATGTGACTAAGATCTGAGAAAGAAGGAGGCCCAAAACTAGACTGTCTCTGAATTGGTCTGTAAACATCAGTATCATAATGATTGTTCTCTGGTTTTGTTTCTTCTTTTTCCGCCACTTATGTTACAGCCATCCTAAGGTCTGAAAGAGAACTGTGCATTTTATCCACCTTCTTTTTCTTGTTTCCAGCTTACCAATCTTTCATTATTTCAAAGCCATTCATGCTAAAAGGGAGGACCCACGTTCTTCCACTAAATTGAAGAACAAATAAGGCTGACAGGGTGTGTTTCATGACTTTTGCAAGTGGTACCCAACCTGTGTTAAAGCACATGTCTCCACTTGCTTGTTCTATTCTATTTCCATTTATAAAACTGCTGGAAAAAAGGTTTTTATTGCCTGTATTTTAGATTGATGGAAGGAGACTTCAGCTGCATTTTTAAGAACGAGTCTGCTTTGACAAACTGAGGTACTAAAAAATGTATTAAGGGATTATAATTTAAGAACTTGTATCACCTTTATGTAGTAACATTAAGTTCTTTTTTCTCTTTAAACAGAGATGAGCAAAACAGAGAACAGAAATAGACATCATGTAAGATTATTTCGCCTTCTTTTTTCTGATTTTCATACCTGCATATCACCTACCTCAAATTCTCATCAATCACCATTTAAAAAGATGAAAAATTCATGCTTTAATGTTTCTACTTACTGTGTAGTGAAGTAATCAAACAACAGTCTTGCTTGCTTTCAAATTTGCAGCAGCTTATTATCACTTCTCTGTTCTGGAGGTTTGAAAAGAAGATGAATATTTAGTCCAATAGCTGCAATACTAGCCAAAAGCTTTGAAAACTCAGGTAATTTTCTACTTTGCTGGAGACTTGCTGTATGTGGATTATTTTTGGGGGAGAGAAAAGACTGGAAGCAGAATCTAAGCTTGTCTGATACTTGATACAGTTAAAGCTTTAGAAATGTAGTGGGAAAATTGTATGGTAGTCATAATGTTATATACAGATTTGAAATGTGTGCTTTAGGATCAGTTTTCTTTCCTCTAAGGATTTGTGTTACTTCTCTATTTAGGATACAGTATGTTCTTGAAAAGGCAGCAAACATTTGGTCCAATAGTTGTTGTACTAGCCTACAGCTTTGAAATCTCAGATAATTCCATGCTTTGCTGTAGACTTACTGTATAACCTTGGAGAAGTCATTTTGTCTGTGTACTGCAATTCTGCATCTCTAAAATGAAAATAACAGTAGTATTTCTCTATCAGTGGGGTGTTGTAGGGGGTGCAGCTTTCACAGGGATGAAAAATTACACCAGTGTTGTAAGTACCTTTAGAATGATTGATAGATAATTTTTAATTAGCAAAGACATTTTGGATATACACTGAAAAAAGAGGGTGCCTTTATCATTGCTGAATTTGTCAGCCTCAAATGAAGGCAGCGCAAATCCAGCTAACGTCACGGCACCTGAAAAATGAAAGGAGCAATGCAATTCCTGGAAGCCCCAGAATGATGCATGCATATTGACACAGTGCAAATCAGTAAGGCAATAAATACTAATGTCACACAAAGAGCATCAGAACAAACAAATGAAGCTTCAGTATTATGGAACCTTATCACAACACTTTTCTCATGTTAATGCATTTTGCATGCAGCAGAAATTATACTTCTGAGAAGAGCCACTCTTCTGTGTTCTCTAAAGATTATTCCTTTACTCAGTGTTGAATCATGCATATCCCTTCCTGAAATCATTTTAATCTTCCCTCTCAAGCTCAGCTGTATTGAAATGTATATTCTGTATGAATGCTGCTTTGGTGTAGCAATTACTCCATTTTGATTAGAGATGTGCTTATGAGTTCTCCACAAACTAAAGTCTATTTTAAACAGAATTCATGTTTGATACAGACCTGTCACTTCCTATGAGACAGAAGCCTCCTGAGGTTTCTGGTATCTTTTATCGCTGGTGAGCCAGATACAGAGAATGGCTTTTTTGATTCTGTATCTAACTGAAGGGGGGGGCGGGGAAGGGGGGGAGAGAGAGAGAGACAAAAATGTTCAAAAGCTTTATAACTTTGTACTAAAATACTGGAGAGTAAAGATTTATTCTGGGCCTAATTTTTCCTAATGAACATGATCAGGAATGATGAATAGGAATTCTGTGCTGTGATAAATAGGAAGTAAAGATAGTATTGAAACATTTAAAGACTCTGTTGAACAGAGTATCTTACAGTGAGTAAGGAAAAGAGCTGGTTCCAGCAACATACAGAAAGTAGAGTGAAGTCTTTCCTCCCTGCCAAAGTTTTTCAAATGATCAAGTTCATTTCCATGGCACGGCAGCAAGGCAGCAATATTCTTTCTGTGTATATAATCATCTAAGCAGCAGAGAACAACACAGTTTGATTCAGTCTTTCTCTAATTCTTTTTTTTTTTTGTCATAAATAAGCAGCATGACATTCAGAATATAAAATCAAATGTGAGGGAATCCTGCTTCTTAGAAAAAGAGCCAAGAGGAGACAGGAAGTGAATAATAAGCAATTATAAAAAGATAATGTGAAGATTCTTACTGCTTATGTGTTTCTTTATTTGTTGCCAATAAAAAAAGAAAAAAAGGAAAGACACAATCTACTTCACATCAGAATGGAATGATATAAACAAGAAGCAGGTGTGCTATTTTGTTTTTACATATTCTTTAATTTCTCTTTTGCTGATACAGCCAGGTTGTGTCTAGTGAGTTGACAAATGGGAAAGAAACTGATAAAGCAAAAGAGATCACTGAATTAGAATTACACAAATGAAGCATAATGGGGTTTTTTTATATGTTCTTGCAAAGTAAATGTGCTTTTACTGTAGTGCTTGCTGCGGCCTGTGACCTTTCTCTACTGTCCCATCATAAAGCATTTGATAGACAGGTTTTATTTGCAGGAATGTTCTCACAGAGGCAGAGCTGAGTATCCTTGCTCATGAAGACTTGTTGAATGGTTTATATTGCAGATCTTGCTGTCATAAATTAAATTTTTTCACAAAAAGAATCTCAAAAAACATGCTAGTGAATAAATGCTAAGTAGAAATTAACCTCTTTTGTTTAGAATGAAAGTAGTTAAAAGAATTATCTAAAACACAAAGCTCATACAGGGATAAACAAATTTAGCACATGATTAACATTTCTCCACACAAACAGTATCTAAAAAAAATCAGTTGCAAACAAATGTACATGAAGAATCAAACCCAATTCACAAATAATTTCCAAGTAATCAAAAAGACTAAATTTATGGAATAAGCTGATCCCTAGTAATAGCCTATCTCTAATTTGGAATGACACCAGCTGTCAGCAATGTGCTGAGAATTCAGATTTTGGTGTGGAAACTCTTTTCATCCATCACAGTCTGACATGAGAGGTTTGGAAGATAAAGGGACAAAAAGTAAATAAATTCCTCTTGTTGCCCAAGGCAAGATTTAGTTTGTTACTCAGCTTGTTGCAGTAGGCTTCACTTTTAATGAACTTTTAAATGAAATCCACTTATTTCATTGACTATTTCTTTTATTTCATGAAAGAAAGAAAAACATGTTTGAATGCCTCTGAGTTTGGGGAGTCCCAGTATGAATGAAATGTGAAGAATGAGATTGCTATGTTTGTTGAGATCTTGCAGTACATTGCTAACTCTGAGGTTAAGGTCGCTTTCAACATACACTCTCTGAACTCCACCAAGACTTAATAAAGGAACAGTTAGTATTGTCTTGATAATCAATAAATGAAACCAAAGAAGCTCCGTCCAAAGACTATAAAAAATTTACAAAAGACATATCAAAACCAAAAACAAACCAAGATTGATTTTGATTTAAGCTGGCAGGGGGAGGTTTAGATTAGGTATTAGAAAGAGGTTCTTTACTGTGGTAGTGGTGAGGCACTGGCACAGGTTGCCCAGAGAAGCTGCCCTATCCCTGGCAGTGTTCAAGCCCAGATTGGATGGGCTTGGAGCAACCTGGGCTAGTGGAAGGTGTCCCTACCCGTGGCAAGGTGGTTGGAACCAGATAAGCTTTAACATCCCTTCCAAGCCAAAATGTTCTATGATTCTATGGTTTAGTTGCCACTGTGTGAAAGACTCAAGAGACAACGCAGGCCATAAGCAGAAAAACGTGAAACCTCAAACAGCTGCATGTGCTCTGACACCTGGAGAGTAACAGGAATGTGAGCCTTCAGAAAAATCTCCACCTCCTATAAATAACCCCATCAATCAACTTTGTCTGATTGCTCAGGTAGGATTAGATAAGAGAATTTGGGAGAGTATTTTCACAGCTGTGAAGCTGGGAGAGGAGGGAGAAACCAACCTTCACAAAACTTGCTTCCATTTGGCCAGTCGTCCTGATGGTGGCACTCTTCACTCTCAGATCCACTCACTCACTCACCTGCCACGTAAACGATAAATAGGATTGATTTAACGTTCAGGAATAGGTAATTTAAAGCTTACCCCATTTTTTTACATGCCTGGCTTAAAAAAACAAACAAACAACAAACAACCAAAAAAAACCCACCAAAAAAACCCCAGTTGTATAAATGTGCTAGTTTAAAAAACAATGAATTTTAATAATGACAGAGCAAACTCATGTCATTCCAATCTCAAACGTTCTTCAGTCTAAAAGGACCTCTCTTCACTTTCTCGATGTTTTTCTCCTCCCACTGTGAATGACTGAGAGAACTCTTTTTCCTCCTCAGTGCTTTTATTTGATTTTTTCACTCTCCTTTTCATCAAGCTAAAATGTCTGCAATATTCATGAATTCAGCAGCAGCCCAGGAGTGGGTGTAGGGTGTTGTTTTGCTACTGTTTCTCCTGCTGGGCCCCCTACTCAACTAGAGAGTATAATCACATTAACAGGCTTTAAGTTGGGGGGGTGGGAGTGAGGGTAGCGGAGAGAAGGGGAGAATTGTTGTTGTTTTTTGTGTTGCTGTTTTTCTAGGGGTGGAACATGCTGGTTATGGTGGTGGTGTACTTTATAACTATGCCTGAAGGAAAAAGTGTTCTGAACATGATAGGTTTTTACCAATGCTTACATTGCTACTTTAATACCTTCCCATATTAGGGCAAAACTTCATCTGATAAACATGGGTCTGGAAGTTGCTGTCAAAAATATCTGTGAACAATTTGAAGGACAGCCCCAAATTGCTGTCAGAAGATTGGAAAGTGCATGTTTCTGTGTACATGTTCCCATTTACATGGTGGAAATGAGTATGTTGAAATTTACATATATATTGGAATTTTGCAGAGAAATTAAACCCATTCTTAGACAGCAGTTCGGTTCATTCCTCTACAAACCCTTGTGCAGATCAGCCAAACAATTTGTCTTGTCAAGTGATTTAGATTAAACAGATACAACCAGCCCAAGTATGACTAGACATGTATTTTAGCCTGAAATAAAACAGGTAAGTTCTTCCCCTTCCCTTTTCTTCCCTTCCCTTTACTCTTCCTCTATCATAACATTAAGAAAGGGGGAAAAGTAGAGTAGTTTTTAGCCTGACAGCAGTGAGCTAGTGAAAAGATGTTTCCTTTATTTGATAGCAGTATTCAACAGCCTCCCTCAGGTTTAGAGAATGCTTGTGCTCACTGTACAAACAAGGAAGGAGAAAGCAAACCTTGGTCTCCCAGCAGCCCTATAGTCTTAAAAGGTGCGGTACATGGATAGATAAGAAATATAGCTACAATGTTGAAGTAAATAAAGGCAAGAAATGATACAACTATTAATTATATGTTGTTGGGGATTTTTTTCTTTTTCATTTAGAGAGAGTAATGGAGAGTTTAATTAGTAAAAAGAAATAAGGAAGGCAATTATTGTTACAGCCCGTCACTTTCCTCAACATGATTAACAGCTAGAATTCTGTGGGCCTTAGGGCAGAGTTGAGTCTTGAGGAAGTGTTTGAAATAGAGATCATTTTTCTAGACCACATTAGGGGAAAAGAAAAAAATCATATTTTTAAGTCATATCCTGCACAGATAATACAGTCAAAGAAAAATGACAGTATTAGAAATATTTATCAGTTGGAACAGTATTACATTTGTGAATACTGTTGCAAGTAAAATCTGCAACCTTAGGGAATATAGGATATTTATGATAAAAACTGGCGAAAGGTAAGGGTAGCTGAATTTTAGCAAGTAAAAATTGTTACAGCATTTTCTAAGAGGAATGACTAGCATGAGAACAAAGCAAGCCAATCAAGCAAAATGATCTAAAATAAATATCTTACAGGATTTAAAAATTATAGAGCCATTAATTTTAAGTATACTAAAGGACGAGAGAACATGCAACTGTATCAGAAAGCAGCCACTGAAATGAGAAAGGTAAAATCCAGTTTGGAGAAAGGAAAGCATGACGGACAAATTCAAAGCAAGTGGGGGTAGGTGTCTGCTGAGAAGCTAGAAAGGAGGAAAGAGATGAATGGCCGTCTACGTTCTGCTTAGCATCAGAGAAGGTTCTTAAGTCTTGGATTAGGCACAGAAAGAACTCATACTGATGAAGATTGAACAGAAACATGAGGTCATGAGGTTAAAAACTGAAGGAAGGCTATGAAATACTGAAGTGTGTTAATCACCATGAAGTGTGTGCTCACTGTGTGGTAAAACACTGCAGACTAGGAGAAAATCCAGACTAGGTGAAAATCCAGCAAAGGTTACTCAAAGTATGTGAAATATGGGAATATGTTTGGTTAGCTTGTTTCATTTTTCCTTTCTATTTTCTTTTTTAATGAGGGTTTTTTGGGGTGGGGTTTTTTATTTTTTTGAGACTGAGGGAATTATTCACTATCTGCCCTGATGTCATGAAGGTACCTTTGTGGAAGGCATTCACTGTACATCTCTTACAAAGGCTACATGCTGTGTTATTGAAAATAAGTTATCACTGCATTTAGAGACACAAAATGAACTGCTAGACTGATTTCTGATGATCACAATGGGTCTTACACAGCTCCCTAATGAAAGGCAGGGTTCCTTCTTCCCATCACTGGTAGATGGCAAAAGGACAAAGGAAAACTATGTGACAGTTGTAACAGGCTTGGTCTAGTGTGTCAAATACACTTTATAAAGTTTTGTTTGCAACACTTTTCATTGCTCTACATGTGCTGAAATGATGTATGCTAATAACAGTATACATCATTAATAGTACCTCATCTAAATGTTATTTGAACAAATGATCATTATTTCAGTTGTCCTTGATGTGCCAAAGAACAACACAATGACCTTCTTTAAAATAATTCCTGCACAGTATTCTAAATGCAGTTTTAAATAATTGTATAAAGAACAGCCATTTCCTCATATCCAGAAACTAATAACACTGCTGCCATCCTCTGCTTTTCATTCATGTATTCTCATCTTACAATCCTGCACATCCCTCCCTGCATCTGCCTGTGCATGGTTTTGAAGAATAAAAATGGAAAAGTCTGCAGTCAGTATCAAATGTTACTTAATTGCTGAGAAGCGTGTAACTATATGTGTGTGTGTGTGGCTAGTTGCAGAAATGATGTAAGAGTCTAGGAGGCTGATAACATGGAAGGCAGCTAGAGACTGCTTTCATATTCCCTTGATGGTATCCAGCTGTACTATTTGCAAACCTCCTACTGTGTTTGCATTTGTGTGTGTGTGTGTATGCACAGCTGGTTAGCGAAAAATGCAGACTGTTGTGTATATATACACATATATAAAAAAAGAGTAATTTACTTCAGAAGATGTTTCTCCATCTTGATAAAAAAGAATATAACTCACCAGTCTTGGCAGAGCTGTTTGAAGATATCTTAGAATGGCATAACAGAACCATAGCAAAATGTGACGAGATCTGGAGTCCAGAAGCATACAAAACAGCGTGCACAGTACCTGCCTCCTCCATGCTCCGTTGCATTTTCTGACTCCCTTATTTGTTTGAGAACTGTAATTGTAAACACACACACACACACACAGAGTACTTTCTGTCCTCACTCTGTTTATCTCAGAAGCTGAAAGAGAACTATTGATGTGCAATACCTTATCTAAGAAAATGATAAAGAATATCTCACTTCTGGCTGAAATATACCCTCATGAAAACTATCCAGCCTTAGTTCAACCTGATCTCTGCAAAAGATTACCAGTGAGAGATTTCTGGTGTCAGTAGAACAGAAAGTACACAATAAGATGCAATTTTTTTTGAGGGGGAAATGTAAGGTTCATCTTTTATGCTTTTTAATTTGTAGTGTGGGTTCAGTAGCAGATGGAAACAGCGATTGCTGATACATAGTTACTCACCTTTCCAGTAGATGGTAGTACAGATGTGCTGAAAAGAATATTACATTTGTGACTGAAACAAACAGTATGCAGACATTTTCAAATACTGAATAAGGAGGAGTTTTTAGCCATACCAGTTCATAAAACTAAGCCATGTGAAACTGCCACTGGGAAAAAATGAACACCAGGACCTTTTCTGCTCTAGCCACTGATCTTTAGCAAGCTACTGGAAGTTTTATTTTGATAGAAAACTTGGTTGAAATACAAATATTTGAGAGGGATCTCTGTGAACCGTTGACACTCCTGTTTATGTACTGCTGTATAACCTGAGTGCTGATGCGTGCCAGTCTAACCAAAGTCAAAAGTCTATGGCTGTATTAGTCTGCATTGTACACTGCATGTATTCATGCTTTTAATCAGGCTTGACTTAGCTATCTTGGTAGAGGCAGAGATAAAAATCCTTTGTGTGACCAGCTTTACAGATTTTCTCTCACATGCATATGTGTGCTGATTTCATCAGCAATAAATAAACATGCATCTGATAACACAGTTCATTAATGTTCTGAATATAATTAAAAGACATAAGCCGTATAAGTTTGAGCGATTTCTTAGAATAACAGTCTGGCTTGCATGTTTTCTAAGTTTTATTCTTTTTCACAATATTGTAACTCTAACAAAACATAAGAATGACCGAAGAAAAGGAAGATCAATGGATCATAATTTACCTGATAACTAAGTCAGAATTTATTGAAGCCATTTTAAAAGTGACATAAATGTATCTCATGGCTTAAGCATTTAAACCATGACAACATGAAAAAACATATGCCAAAAACTGTCAGTTATGTAGCACATAAATTTCTAAATCTTTCCTAATGGGGAATATGAACATATGGACTATTAATAACTACAGATTATTTCCATAAATTCCATCTATACAGAAGTTCCTTGGGAAGTTTTTTACCACTATGGTTAATACTAGTTAATTTCAGAGTTACATACATGTTACTAGATACACTAAAACTTTCTGACCACTTATTACCAGCAACAGCTGATGTTAGTCAATGTTGCAGTCATTCTACTTTTGAAGCCCTACAGCATTAACATAAAACCCTAATTAAGGTTATACATAAATCTAAGACTTGCAGGAGAGATAGCAAGGAATATAAAAATATTCATTATCAGTTTTATTAGTGTTGTCTGATATACCACAATGATTGCCACTGAGGAGACTCCTATGTGTGATTCACACCTGAGGAAAGAGCCGGTGGTTCATTTTAAATGACACACTCAAAAAATCAAGATTAGTAGCAAAGCAGAAGGGGAGCAATTATGCTGAAGACCATGGATGGTGCTCCCATAATCTGTTTCCAGCAAAAATAGTAGAGATACGGCAATAAGAACAACTACCTTCTGGGTGATGTCAAAAGAGAAATTGTCTTGACAAATGAGGGAGATTTTAAATGGGAGTTTTCTCTGACCTACAATACAAGGAAAGGTTATGCTAATGTGTTAAGGCACAGGCCTTTACTAATGGGTGAGCTGTAGACAAGGCAGTACAGCTCAAGACAAGAGTCAGCTTTTTGTACTTCTTTCTCCCTGAGTGACTGAGAAACACTCATTATCCTGTCCTAGGTTATCCTATTATAAAGGCTCTTAGCTTATTAGAAATGTTCTCTGATATAAATGTTGCAAACAGTGATCTTGGAGAAGAAAGTGTGAAGTTAGCATCTGGCACAAACAGGACAAACTACCTCTGTTTTAAAATTAAGGACAGCAGTTATCTTGTTTGAGCCACATTCTGATCTCATGATCAGTCATCTGTCAATCTAAGCAAGCTATAAATCTGTTTTTTCACCCAAACACATATTTTGCTGTTTAAAGCCAAATTTGGACCTGAATTACTCTACTTTTTTCCCATGAACAGTGAACTGAAAAAATATTAATCTTTTTAAAGCACCTTGAAGCCCATTTCTCTTTTTAACTAATGAACTATGTAAAGGAGCCTCAGTTGCCTCAGGGAAGCTTGTCAAACCCATCACAAGGAGCCCTTATAAAGCCTAAAGGACATGTATCATAATGTATAAAATTTGTCAAAGCGTATCATTATTACTTTTTGTGAGGCTTGTTGCAAAAATTACAAATGATTAAGCCATACTTTTAAAAGGAAAAAAAAGGCATTTCTATGTCCAATAGAACTAAGGAAAGTATTTTTTCTATGTTTTGGGGTGGTTTTGTTTTGTTTTATTGTCTGGTTTAGTGTGATAGAAAATTAAACCTTCATTGAAGATTTTCCTGCCATAAAGTGTTGATAGGAGGCCTCTCCAGGCAGGATCCTTCAGTGCCCTGTATTGTGTTTATGTGCAGTTTCCCTCTGTAGGTTGTCTGTGGCTACTAAACTCTACCCCATGTAATTATTTCTGAGACTTCTACCTTCCACCAAAATCTGGTTGCAATGAACCATGCAGAAATTATCAAAAGCTATTGAGGGACATTGGAGGCACAGAAATGTATTTGAAAATTCATGTAACTGCAGGCTGATGACGGCTGTGAGGAATGCAGCTGAAAAAGATACTGACCAAACCTTACCTATTTTGTTTACTGTCCCGAGTGTTTCTTCTCTCATGTATTTTCAGACTTAACATGAGTGTGAGCATGATTATGTAGAGGAATGCCCACCTGGCATAAGGATGGGAAAGATGGTTTGGCTCAAAAGACAAACCCAGGCTTAACAGATCACTGCAATGTCAAATACAGGTGCACCTTTTTCTCTGGTCTCCACAAATCTTGTATAGTAAGTAGTCCCATTCTCAACAGGAACAGGTAGAATATTCTTGGGTAGACTCTGTAAAGATGAGATTTGAAATCTTTGTCATGAGGAGGGAACTGCACTCTGGTCCTTAACTGCTCAGCTAATGCATAAAAAGCATGTTAGTTTTATATCCTGCAGCCAGCCTTACTCAGTATGCTGACTGTTTTGAATCTCAAACAGAAATGTTTAACTGTCCCTCTGCACTGTAGGTTTCCTTTTGTGGTTTTTTGTTGTTATTGTTTTTTAACTGTACATAAGCCTAAGATAAATTTGATTCCTGTCTACAGTGTGTTTTGGAGCACCAGGCAGCAATCTCTAAACCCATTGTGACCAAATCAGCGGCAGTAAAGCTCATCAGCTCAACCATAATAAGCTGAGACAAAATACTGCACTAATAGAGCTCTGATGCTTTCAAGACAAACCAGCAGCTATTGCACAGGAATGGACCTTACCATGTGGAAGATATTCATGCTAGTTTGCATAATCTTAGTTTTCTAGGATGATTTCACAAACTTGCTTGGCAATAGGTACCACTCTCACTAGCAGAGGAAGGTTGTCAGCACCACCATTGCCAGTGGACATCTTTGTGTTAGTTTGCTTCTTGTGCAACCCAGCTTATCTTCAGCTAACCATCCAAACTGAAACAGATTTCAATTTGCATTATAACTGTTACTTGGAAATCTTAAAAACTGAGGTAGAATTAATAGAAAGGTTTAGTATAACTCTAATCTCTCTCAGTAACCTGATAGTGTACATAAATTTTACTACATAAGCTTTCAGAGTGAAATGTTGAAGAAGACTAGGTTGTTTCGAAATTATCAATGTATATTAGTTCTACCTAATAGACACTGCAATTATATTCTGATATAATTATAGGCCACCTTTTTAGCTCTGCCAGTTTTTTTTGGTCTTCAGGAATAACCACACTGGCTAGCAATCACTCATGCAATGGAATAACAAGTATATAAGCCATCTATTACAAAGACAGTATTTTTTAAAGTATTTATGCAAAACAAATTGCTGTTCTGCTCCATCTTTTGTACCTTTTTGTAATGAAAACCACTGCCTTAAGTTATTTTCTTAAATCGCATCTTTTATTATCCATGTTTTATGCCAAATTTCCTTTTTTTGTGATAGCTATTTATCATAGCAAAAGCAAAACAGAAATATACTTCAGTGTTTTTATAGTAGGAGGCTTCAGTAGAGGAGGATTGATACATCAAAGTCTTATCCCATGATAACAGATGTATTTAAATATTTACCTTTGTTTTTTGTCCTCTACAGTTAATACAATATTTCCCTAGCACAGGCTGCTAAATGTATTTTCTCCTTTTTAATTCTTTTAAAAATGTGATTTGAAGATACATTCCTAAAGCTGTGAACAGTTATTAACATTTCTTTAAAAGCTTCAATATTTGAATGGCCAAATTCCAGCTTGAGTAATTACATTCTGCCTACTTAAATTCCCCACACAGTTTCAATTAGATAAGTTATTCTTTTGCTCTTTATGTCCTAAAACTGTTCTGCAGCATTGCTGCCACTATTAAATGGCTGCTGAATTTTGCCCCAGAGGTGTCTGAACCAATCCCTATATACAAAACACAATATATAAAACAAACAGATTTTTTGCTAGATGAAAACTGGTAAATACAAGTTTTATGATGGCTAAGTATTATTTTTGAATGCCCAGGTTTATACTCATTTTAAGGGTAGTGATAATGAAATGTTTCCCACAGTGTCCTATTAACAATGTTCTAGAAAAAACAAGAGGACTCATCTTCCATACATGTTCAGAGCATTTCCAGGGACTATCATCAAGAATAATGCCAGTAAATTGTAGGCACTTTGCCATATAGATATAAGAATGACCTCACCAAAGGGATAAAGGAGCTGCGGGCTAGATTTTGTAGACACAGTACTTAAAGCCTCAGAAAGGAACCCAATATATGTGTCAGGCATACTGTGGAGGACTCTTCCCCATATGCTTTTGGAAATCCTGCTAGGGCCTTTAAAAGGAAATACAACCCCAAATACTTTTAGAAGACTTTCCCCATATAGCACAACCTCAGCCTGAAACTATCCAATTGCATGTAATTTTACTTTACTAAACAAATCTCTTTCTACTTTCTACTTTCTTTGTACTGTAGTTAAACCTGTGAGATTCTATTCCTCGAAGAAATAGGTATAAAAGATCTGAAGCAGCAAAGGGCACTACCTGCATCATTTAAGAACAGCTTTAGTGTGGTCCCAGGCTGGCAGTGTGCAATGCATTAAAGATACTTTTTCCTATCCAGACCTATATTTCTGCTCTTTACAAGGGACCTGTTCAGATTACAGTAGTTACTGTAACTTCAGGGTAATCTGATGCTGCTGGGAGGCTGTGTGGGAAATCCCTGTGTAACTGCACATCAATAATTAAGCCAAATTCCAGAACAGGCTTTTGAATTTAGGCCTTTGTAAATTAAATCCTCCCTCCTTCCTTCATAAAAGATTTCTGTAGATAAATCTTCAAATAGACTGAGGACAGGTAGGCCCCAGGTTTATAAAACCGATATATAAACTGAAATTATTTCTGGGGTCAATTAAACATTAATGTTTAAATATAGAATCTGTTAAAGTTGAAAGTATGCTTAAACGTTTATAAATCTGAATGCTGCTGTGACTGAACAAGGACTCTTCTTGTATCCTGGAATAGGTGACATACGCTTATACACATGGTGAGCATATACCTTAGAATGGGCATTTCTCTTCTTCTATTTTTTGCTCTTCTGTCTTGCAGAAGACAACCTGTTCCCTAGAAGGATAAATTCTTTTATTTCTCTTATCTGCAGTATTTTTTTGTATTTTTTTTTCTTTTCTTGGGGTGAAGGGGTTAACATAATGCTTTTGCCTTTTCTTGGTGATCTAACAAGTTTTAGGCCATCACCTAAAAGAGATTCTAGAGATTCTGCACTTCGAGATTTCTGCTTTTCTTCTTTTTTCTTATTTCTTTAAATTCCTCCTCTCCCTCAACTTCAATCTTCATCTGCATACTTTCTGTATCTGTGAATCCTCCCTCCATAAAGTCCAATCTTTTCTGTATATTCTATTTCAGACAGTGAATCTCTTTCTTATCCATCGCCATTCTGTGTTCTGTTTGGTTCCTTTTCAGACCAGGCTTTTCCTTGACACAGCACTGAGGGATGATGCTGCTTACCAGTCTTTGTGATTATAATGAGCTGCACTTCAGGATATAGACCTGAGCTTAAATATTACTTTCTTGTGCTGAAGAGCTGAGAAAAAGAGGAAACAGTCCTCAACCATGTGTAGCTGCTAAACGGTTCTCCACCAACACCATCTAAACCACAGATGTTGAGAATGGTGTTGCAGAAAATGTGTGGGTTACAGAGTCTTGGTACAACAAAAGCACTTAAAGCAAATCAAACCAAGTGAGGACAGGGCAGTTTTTGAATCAGCACAATATTCAACTTGTGGTGCATATCTGCAACAAAACTAGTAGTTTACTAGGACTATGTCAAGTGGCAAAGGTCAATGTTTTAAATAAAACTCTAACCAAAGCATACCAGTTAATCTTAACAATCAAGGTTTCTGTAGAGTCTCTGTCTCTACTAATAGAACTACTCACAGCTTCTTATCATTTGCACTCACCAGAGGAAGAGCACAGAGTTAAATGTCTCATGGTGCTGCTACTGCAAAAACTGATAGCATCAGTCCCTTGTGCCTCATGTTCTGTGTTCCAAGAAAAACTCTGCCATGCATGTGGGCTTTACTTAAAACAGTATCTCTTTTTAATATTTGTTAACTAAATTTCTTAATTTCAAAGAAAACATTCTCAAATTTTGCTAATTTCCCTGACAAAAAAAACCAACAAACCAACAAACCACAAAACACTAAACCCCCTCCCCCCAAAAAAACCCTAAAAAACCCATACCAAACAAAATAACCCCCCAAACCCTAAAGAAAACCACCTAACACCTCATTTCTGGAGTTTGGATGCAGTTAAAAAAGAGAACATTGTAAGGAAGAGAACACACTTATTAAAATGACAATGCTAAAGAATGCTCCTCATTTTTGAGACCTGTCCCACTACGTATCACATTTCTTACAACATTACCAAAGTAAAAGCTGTACAGTCAAGCCAGCTGAGAAAAAAACAAGGCTCTTATAGAAAGATCTTATTTTTCAGACAGCCTTCCTTACAGATCATATCTGCTCAAGATGAATTTGGAATGGAAATCTTCACACAGCAGTGTACGGAAACTATTCAGACATTTTTCTCATCTTCCAGATTTTCACTGTACTTGAGTTACATTAATTATATAAAAACAGTTTTACTGTACTTTCTAATTAGTATAATATCTGGAATAATTGTAAGGTCACGATTTCAAAGCAAATACCCTCAACATTGCAGAAGCCTCAAACTGAAAACCCAATATTTTTTCCTGTATTAAGATAGGCACTGAAATGCATTGGCTATTAGTGAACATTGAATAATTATATTTGTCTTTTATATTCAATTTGATTTTTAAAAATTATAATACTTCAGTGCATTTACTATATATTACTTAAGAAGCCATTATCTACAGTTTGAAATAATGGAGAAGACTCTGGATCTTTGTATAATTTGCCAATGTATTCTACGTTTTTCTAAAAGCCTACAAAAGAAAGCCTTTCCCATTCCAGATTAAAGGGAAAATATCATTCTCCTCATGACTGCAAGAAAAAGGAAGTTTCAATTTTTAAAGAATCTGCTCCAGAATCTGATATATTTATATATCTACTTTTAATTATATGATTCTTCAAATGTATCAGATATATAAGAGTATGTGCAACATTACTATTAATATATTTCCACCATATATCCATTGATAAGTACAGTATTGCACAGAAGCACATAACTGAATCTTAAAAGGTAGTAAAATTATGAAGTTTAATATTCTGGGTTTTGGTCATGGTATTGAAGGTTACACTGGCTTCAGTGTAACTGAAGTGACACTGGCTGTCAGTGTATTTCCTACATTTAAAATATAATTTGATTTATAAACTCAGATTTATTTTTATTCATGTGAATGTTACCACATTGATAATAAGAAATACACAATTCTTGCAAGTGTTGTGTCATAAAACAAAATATAATTCACATTACTTTATTAGTTCTAACTTTTTGAGGAACATTAAGAAGGACTGTAATTGAAAAGACCCTAAATATTTCTTGAACAGGGCCCTACCAATGTTCTTCAGGATGAAGCTGAAATTGCAGTTGCAGTTGTTCACTACCGTGCTCCATGTAGTTTTCTACTGTGGCACGCTTTTTCTATCCTATAATACTTTTTTTTGACAGATTACTGTGACATAATTGGGATGTTGTATTGATTTAACCTTCTTACTGCCTAGTCAAATGTGAACATTATATGACATGCAATAGGGAAGAACATGCAATAGAAAGTAATAATGGACAAAATCAAATGCTTCGTTTACCTAGGCATTTTGGGATTGCCATTTTCTAATTAAGACTTATATGTTGCGGTGTGCATATATATATATATATATATATACACACATGTACATGTACATTCACATGTATGTATGCCACCAGCTTTCCTTCAGAAATAGGTCTGGGAGTGAATGAAATAGAAGGACCCAAGTCTTAAATGCTTCAGCATTTGAACAAACCCCAGACTTTGATCTTGGTTGTGACTGATACTGTCAGCGCAGAACCAGTGATGGTTAATCCATCATTTTCTCAAGAACACCTGCTTGCTTATTTTCATCAAGCTTCCTTCTAGTCTTACTCCCCCAACCCAAGGCAACTGCTTACTGACTATAAAGAAAAATCCTCTAAGGTGATTACTGACCTATATGCTTAGTTATCTATTTTTGCATTCATATTATTAATTAATAAATGAAAGAAATATTTTTGGTATACAACACACTGGTCATTGTTTAGGTGGACAGTGTTTATCATGATGATAAGCTTGGTTTCACTGTTCTATATTACAGACACAGACCTTGATAATCTATTCTGAATTTACTCAGTTTGGTGGGGCCCTCAAATTCATATGGAAAGACTCAAAAGCAGTATGATAGGATAAATAGGAAAATGCCATTACAGCAAGAGTCAAGACACACTAAGCTTCTTTCAAGTATGGGGTTTATGGCTGGCAGTGCTCCAGCTCTGGACAGTTATGTCCATGTTTAGCATTTTGCTTACAGTCATCTCGTAATTAAGTTATATCAATGCCATCTCATGCAAATTGTCTACAGAAGAAAGAAGCCATTCAAATGCATTGTATATCCATGTATGAATTTCAGAATCAGTTAAGATAATCATGTCACATTAAATAGCATAAGGTAGCAGAAGGTTCAAGAGAGAGGCATTGGCAGTTTTAGCACACATCCTTAAATCAACAACATAAATTTTAATATAGTAATTGTATTACACCAAATGGATGTGTTAACAGGATACTGCTTCCAGACTACTTACAGAGAATGCAAGAGAGAAGTAAAATAATACTAGTACATTCTTTTTTTGCTAACATCTTTGTTTTTTTATATATTCTGCAAACAATCCAGCCCAAACAAATCTTTGTTTTTATAATCTACTTCATTTCTAAACCCCCTACTGGGTTAGACTTTCCAATTAAAATATGATTCTTTATTCATGTTTTATCAAAAATGTTTACTAAGCCATCGTGCAGTGTTTTCTGCAATGCATGGCTTTGGCATTGCAAGAAAATGAAAATTTCCAGAATCTTATTAAAAACTCATTCCTATTAACAATTCATATACAAATTATCTGTTATCATATGAAGACAAGGGAACTTTCACATTTTATGACACTGTTTGGTGATGTAAGCAGACTAAAAATTGCCAAGATTTTCCTACATTCCTTGTTTGGGGGAGTGTGGCTACAAGGTGAAGTGAATTGGGGAATTCCCTAATTTTTAGACAGCAATACAAAAAATTCCAAGACCAGCTGTTCACATAGTGTTGGTGCTGGTACCATACCACCAGCCAGAAACAATCGTTACCAGTGCAAATTATACAGCACAGTGGAAGGACACAAGTAAAACAAAACAGTTGGTGCCAAGAATTCACTCTTGACACCATATGAGTTTTGAGGGGGGTACCTGATGCTCACACAGTGGACTGAGCATTCTTTCATGGTTGAAGTGCAGAAGGGAAGCCCTTGGAGTGTGCATCTTCCAGTTTTGCTTCACCCAAAAAGAGGTGCTTCTTGAGCTCTGAGGCGGTTCTACAATATGAACAAACATACTCTAAGTAGAGAAGGGTCAGGAGATTAATTTTGTATAGATGCATCCCAAAGCAACTGCGCAATACCTACATGGCCTATCAGTGCTGTTCAGAGATGGCAGATAGTCCATGGAATTCTTGCCGTGTTGGAATAGCATTTGTTTTTGATGGAGATGAGAATCTGGCAAAACAGACTAGGGAACACATGAGATTAGCTAGTTCCAGGCTAAGTAGCACATCACCAGTGTTCGTCTTCAGTGGGGTTATGAAAGCCAGTGAGAATTGATGATATAGAAATTGTTCAAACTTTCATAAGCAAGTAAAGAGATACATTATTACACTAAACCTTCAGATTGGGTAACTACTGCTACCATTTATACAAACACCAATAAATGTTCAAAATCAATTGTTTATATTAATATTAAACCAGATAATCTAACTGAAGGGTAATTGCCATTTTATTCTAGCATCATTGCAACTGTCCATTTCAAGTATTGTCCCAGACTATTCAGCTTTATACTTAGTTTTGTAAGTGTATACTTGTTCTATGCTATACTAAATTATCATTGAGTAAGACTAATTGAGATCACTGTGGAAATTAAGATTGCATATCGATAAATGTCAGGATGATATCGTGCTTCAGCAATCCTCATCAATGCAGCCATGAAAATTAGTACTATTTCTGGATTGCACTATTTTCTTCTAACAGTTTAAAGGGAAAACACCTGATGTAGAATTGTTTGCACTGGATGAAAGAAGCCATCATGGTAAAGGATCTGACATATCTGCAAACCAGCAATTATGGCATATACCCAGCAATTTGAAATAATTCTGAACTGTGCAGCACATCCCAAATTGCTCATGTAATGAAAGCACATGAAAATGTTATCATTGTTTCTACTTGTCTACCATTTCCCACTGGAAACTTTTTTGTCAGCTTAATACATTTCTGTTTGTTCTCAGCTCCAGCTTCATTTGGTTTTGGTCCTGGAGTGAAAATCAGCTAATGACACCTTTTCTCAGTCTAGAGAGGTTTTCACTGTGTAGCAAGAGTGGATTAGTCACTCAATGCATGATCTCAGAGCGAGATTGGGGTTTGCTGCTTTATATCTTTGTTTAGATTTATTTTAGAGGAGGGAATTCCATGATACAGCTGTACAGGACAGTGTCATGTACACTGTCTAAAGGCTACTGATAGCTGCTTCAGACCTTAAGAAAAGGCATAGTGGACTTCTCACTGATGGGTTTGGCTAGTTTGGGGTTTTTTTTTCCAAATTAAGTGAAGAAATGCAACATAAATCTGAACAATCAAAGGCCCAACATACCAACAATAGTATTTTCCAGGTTTGAGAGCAGAAGTGATTTAGGGATTAGGATTGACAGATCTCTTGATTTTCAGTCTGAAGCTAGTCAGGTTGGCGACAAATATTAACAGAATAATTACCCACCAGCCTAAAATAGGATAAAAAACCAATCACAATCCCCCCCACCTGATGCCTCAAATGTTTTATAGACACTGTGTGCCATGCTGGAAGCATGGAACAGCTGTAACTCAGCTAAAATAGCTCTCAGATGACTTGCTTGCCTAATCCATGAGTAGTGCAGAGTCGCTTTATTCTCTGCAGCATCACCACCACAGCCAGGGACAAATGAGGATGACTGTGGCATCTCCAGCAACAGCTGCTGCCAAAACGATGCCTTGGGAACACAGCCTCTTAGAAAACAGAGTGGTTCTAAGGATGCTGCACTTCACAGGGGACCAGGCTGGCACATGTTCAAAAGGACTGGGAAATAGGGGAGGTTTACCTCAAAAGGAGGTTATTCAGTACAAGGAATTTCAGTGATAGTGCCCAAATGAAAGCTCATAAAGAATTAAAATATGACAACTGTCATAAAAAGTGAAAACTTTGTTACAATATGAGACAGCCCCACTAATTTGTTGTGGCATACCTTGGGATGCCACAACAGGCCTTTTGGTTCTCAGTTTTGATACCAACCTGAACATCTAGATGGCAGCACTTAAAACGAACCTGGTAGAAGAATATCAAGCTGTGTGCATACAAATTGGAGATACATTTGCCAACGCAACGTATTGTCTCTGGTACAGTTACTCAGTTACCAATAAAACCTCTCCAGATAAATGCAGCTTGCAGTTTAAAAAGTAATGTAATAATATGTATACTTTGAAATTGCAAGGTCTATATAAGCTAAAGAAATCATCAGGCCACAGCAAAGAAAAGGATTATTCCAACTCCAAACCTAACCATGAAAAGCGGGGTTTAAAGATATTCTTATTAAAGGACAGAAGAAATTGTGGGCAAAATCAGATTATTTGGATCACAAATAATTTGTTCTGCTTTGTACACCCTTTACAGCCCAAAAAGGGCCTGTCCATGATTGAGTCTCCTGAGCATTACTGAAGTACAGGTATAAAGAAAATACAAAGTTATTAGCATAGACTTAAAACCAATATGAACAATTCATGCCAATAGTTGGCACACAGGGAAGAATATAGGTATGTTTAAAAAGAATACAACAAAAAGACATGTGCCTGTTCTCTTTTTCACAGAAATTCACAGACGTACTGCTAGCAGAGGTTTGTGTTTTGAGGGAGGGGAAAATGTTGTCTTCACTTTCTCTTACTCAGTGAAAGACCACTGTCAAACTATGTGTCAAGGGCTATAAGGGTCCATGCAATTTCAACTTCTAACTCTTGAAAGATATAATAGAGTTGCTATCAAATAAAAAATTGAGTAATAAAAACTAAACTTGATAAGCACTTGTTAGATGTAATTTTTTACAGTTTTTATTACACAGATTTGATATATCATCTCCATTGTATCAGGCCTATTCTACTAGAGCACTTATATGCTAAATATACAATAGCTGTGCGAATTTCTTAATTTTCACATTATAAGAATGTCTTGACATTCATGTTTTACCATTTAACAGTCTGAAACTTCAGGAGCTGAAAAGTTTCTAATACAAAGGTGAAAACTCTGTGCATAATCCATTTTAATAATAACTACTGCTTGGTATGATCATGGTTTTGAGAAACAAAATTATTTGTAAGTTTTTCTCAGCTTTGGATAAGAAATTGCTTTCATATTATTTACCAGATTTATGGGAATAAGAGTTTCTATGGAGCAATAGTGAATACAGTATTAACTTTTCAGTGCATATAGAAGAACTGAAAACACACCTCAAGGTACAAGTAACACTTCAGACATGCAGCTGTACTTACTTTTGCCTGGGCACTTCTGTCTTCTTTTTCACTCTCACACTCTGTCAGTTTTCTTCTGGATTTCGGTATTTTCTTAAGATTACCACTGAGAATTTCTTTTTTTCCTCCTCTTTGTCAAGATACTTTTCCTGAGTAAAAATTAAGCTTTTTGTGGTACTTTTATCAGTCTTGAAATAGTTGGAGTCTGTTCCATTTACTCATTTTCAACTGATTCTTCTCCTATTTCATGTTGTGACAGTTAAACAGGAAGTAGGGGGAAAAAAAAAGTTCCTAATTCTCCAGCCAAAGCGGAAGGGAAACAGAGGGAGACTATTGCAGATGAGATGTCAATTGCTAAAATTACCTTGTTTCTGTGGTCAGACAGGCCTTGGATTTATTGAACTACAGGGCACTCTATAAGGTCTATTTAGTTTCTCACATTTGTTTCACAGCACTGAACTGAAGGAACTGAGTCATTTGAACATGGTTATTGATTAACATTGTTTATTGCAGATATTGTTCCAGGCACTTAGGGAAAAAATATAGGTATGTTTAAAAGAAAATAAATACATAAATAAGCTGGCATTCCTCTTTTTTTCTCCCACCACATGCGTATGTGTTAGCACAGCTCTGAAAAGCCCCCTGGACAATTCATAATGATAGCAGGCACTTAGAAAAAAGCACAGATATATTTAAAGCTGAAACATATACATAAATAAGATAGTAAGGCAAGCTATGTGCATATGTCAGCAGAGATATGAAAGCTGGGTGAAGAATTCTATCTGTAGTAAGTGTGCCACAGGGCAATTGCATGAACACACAGAGATGGACGAAATAATTTCTTCCCTGAGACTTACCCTGAAAGAGCGTGATTTAGATATACAAAGGACACACACAGGCCTGGCTGCTATTCTGATAAGGTTTATTTTCTCTTTAAGTACTAAATCATATGCAAAATTTTAAGAAAAAATCAGAATTTCAAACTCAAAAGTATAGAACTCAGCCACATTTTCATGTGATTCTCAGATTAATTCATGGCAAGACAAAAAATTCCTACTTAAACTCTGTTTTCTGAAATGAGCTGGGTCATTAATATATTCTAGTCCCCGGTGTGGCTGTTACTATTTCTTATTAAAAACATTTTCCAAATTATTTTAACTAAAATGCCTTTAACTAAAAGGCCATGAGTAGCTATTAAAGCTGCCCAGAGTTAGTCTGCAACAGCTACTAGTTCCCAATTCATACTCTGAGTTTTCCACTTGCATCTTCATTTAGACAAGCCCTTCCTAGGGATTGAAACAGATTTCTCTCATCAGAAATGTCTCTTATTTATGTTGTAATGAAGTGATTTCATACTTCAAAGTGTCACTGTAAGACAAACAGAAAACACTTTGATCTCAAAGTATGTCTACACAAAGTACTGGAGGTGTGATGACAGCACAGATATCCATTCTAGTTTGAATTTAGTTAGCATGGGTAACATGCAGGTAAGAGCCTGCATGTCTAAGCATAAACTAGAAGAAGCTGATGGGGACACTCCCTTGGCTTGCTAAGGAAAAACAAAAGGAATAAAGTTTTTTGTGCTTAGGAGATTACTAACAGAAACATCTCATTTTACACTCTGCAGTTCAAAGGGTGCGCACATAATGTTTGTACAGGCAAACACATTTTCATTTCATATTATGTCAATTCTCATTGATAAGATACTGGGTTTTGATATTAACATATTCCAGTCAGAAGGCTTGCCCTAGCAAGTTCTGTTATGCTGGCAAAATCATACCTTTAGACTAAAATGTGTATTTTCATAAACTATTAAGATTTCCTTGTTTCTCTCATTTATTCATCATATTTCTGATACTGGTACAGAGACAGTGAGACTTTCACCCCTTTGATCCACTACCTTCCTCCTTGTCTCTTTGATCTTACAATGAATAACACACTCCCCAGTTTTTATTTCCTTGTCCAGATTTTATATCTGCTTATAATTATTTGGGTGCTTTTGTTTCTAAGCCTGTGCTGGTTTGATCCTAGCAAAGCTTTCAGTTTTATTCCAACCTGTTAGGTGGAGGGGTTTTTGTTTGTTTTAATAAAAAAACAACCCTCCTTTGGCTGAGAAATGAGAAAATATTCCAGTCTGCAAGTGGCAAACATTCAGTGACAGATGTTAAAAATAAAGTATGCATTAGAATACTTCCAATGTTCTCCCTATCAAGAGTTTCAGAGGACTGTAACATCTGCACATTTGTACATGGCCACTGCTTCTGTGACATAATTAAATATAAAATTAACAATATGTCTGTAGATTACAACTAAACCTCAAAGAATATGTCAAATTCTTAAACAAAATTTAAACATCTGTAGAAAAAAATTAAATAAAATGTTATAATGATTTGGAGGAAATTGTTTCCTGATTGTGCAGAAGATGAGATTTACTCTTGTTATGAATCAGAACAGGAACATTTTGAGATGCCAGCTTTCTGGTAAAATGGAAAATGAAATTGTTGTGCAGAGCTGTTAATCCTGACTTGAGTGTGACCTGTATGACATGAAAAAGAGGCAGATTCAGCTGCCACAAGAGCTGGAAGCTCCACTTGTTTGATGATGAAGAAACAAGTAGACTCTCTCTTTTGTTAGAGTTCTAATTCATAGTCTCAGTTAAATCTAACAGAATACTAATTACCTTAAGTGGATTTCACAGTTGACAGAGACCTTTCCCAGGAAGACAAGCTTGACAAAGGCAATTGAAACTTAGCTAATGAAGAATACTAGATCCACCTTTGAGGAATGCTAACTAAGTGCTTTGCTTTTTTTGAAAGGTACCTCTTTTATATGGAAAGTAACCATAGAAATGTCAACATTTCATTTTGAGACATCTTGCTAAATTCTGCAGAGGGCTATCAAATTACCTTTAGGCTTTCCTTTGCTGTAAGTGTATTTATTCATACAGCATTTCCTCGTGGTGAAGCTCTGTGGACCAGTCCTGACAAAGGCACGCTCAAGGTTTGCTTAGCACAGCTTAATCAAACCAGTCTTCGTGTTGACAACCACAGTATGGCAGAAGTGTCTTTCTTGCAAATGAAGGCTATGCAGGTGTGTCTTAATTCTTACAGAATTACCTGAAACACACAAAGGTGAGAGCTAGGACACACAAATAGTATTTTATGATCATGTTACCTCATGTAGCTCATAATATTCAAATATCTACTGCTGTTGGTGTTACTCAAGAGTTAATACTAGCACAGAATTAGTACAAAGTTAGGATGCTTTAAAAACTACTGAGAAATACAAGCAAAACCTTTCTTGTATTGCTGGCTGGGTGTTCTGCTTGTACAGTCAGGATCAAAGACACAGTCCAAAAGCTTTAAGATTAACTCCTTTTCATACTAGAAGTTGCTTCCTCATGTTAGATCTTGTGATACTGAAGCATCTGTACATACTATAGGGATGGCACACTGCTGTGATCCTTGTGCTACCGTGAAGTATTTAACGGCTTACCTGGGCTTTTCAGGGAATGAAAAGTTTGATTTGCAGCACCAGATGCACATAAATTAAAGTTGTTCAAGCAGTAGTGACTTTCAAAGACGTTTAAGGCTAGAAAGCAGTTTATTTCCTAATTACACAGGATTTTACTGAAGAAGCCAATCAGAGATAGATTTCTTTGAAAATTATCTAGTTTAAAGTTTTTGCCTTTTTTTTTCCCCTGAATCATGTCTTACATGATAGTTTCAATTATTTATTATAAGGCACTGGTAAAAAAGTGTTAATTAGCAAAGATGAAACAGACTGACTCAATGGGAACTCCTGTAAAGAGCTCTTATTTCTAATGCCTGAGGTGACCACTAATTTACAGCTTTTGATAGCTTGCATGCATGGTTCACAGAATAAATTGGTCTTCTGGAAAAAATACTGTGCACCTTATTCACTGTAGTAAATGAAGAAGGTCTAGGTTTTGCTGTTGTTTGTTTGTATTTTTTTAGTTCAGGCAATTTAGTTTTGATAAAATGGTTTAACCTGACAGCATTAGAAAGTAAACCTGAAAAAAGAGAATGTATGACACTGGTTCTGAAGCATTTTCTTCATTCAATTGAAACTGTAGAAACATAGAATGGTTTGGATTGGAAGGGATCTTAAACATCATCTGGTTCCAAACCCCCTGCCATGGGCAGAGACATCTTCCATTAGACCAGGTTGCTCAAAGCTGATACCCAGCCCAAGAAGCCAGATGTAAAAATGATCATGCTGGGGGTTTTTGTTTTTATTTTTTTTCTTTCTGTGCCAATTTCAGCCAGTGTTTTTCATTGTATAAAAATATTTTAAGAGTTTTAAAAATACTAGTGTCACGAGATCTTTACACTTTTTGTTTGTCTTAGTGAAAATAAAGGAAAAATATCACACAATAGTAGATGATTATGCTAACAGTGGGAATCATACAGAAGACAAACTAAAATTTCTCTTAAACATGTAACATGAAAATTTGCTTCATATTTTGTTTATATGTTTTATTATTTAATTATAACTAAACCTACACAACAATGTGAAACAAGTTCCTTAACAAATGCATTTTTTTTCAGTAACTAAAAGATTCAGCGAACATCAGTAATGCAGTGATCAAAGGTCTAGTTTGACTATTCTTTGCCTGTAATCTCCACTGGACTTATCAACTTGGTCCTTGAACATTACCACACTGGAATTCATTTTATCAATGATTTTCTTAACTAGATTTTTAGTATATAACAGGTGTAACATATATGTGAAGGATTCCATCTGTCCTCCGCACCCCCCTTTTTTTTTTCCAAGTTTCCCAACTCTCTCAAAAAACCCAACCAACCAACAAAATCTGAAACCAAAACCTCAACTAAACTAGTCTTCAAACTACGTTCATCCATTTTAGCATTTAAAATAGCCAGGTAAGTGACCAATATGGGTAAATGGGTTCCAAGGACCTGAGATGTGCTGCACATCCCTCACACCAAGCCCTTCAAAGAAAGCTTGAACTTCATATTTTCCTTACCTCAGGTCACTGGCTTGGTGTTCAGCTAGTAGAAATGACTGGAATATCTTTTTTCCATTGATATCTGAAAATGAAAAGTTCTGTTCAACTTACACTAATCCAGAATCTTGACTGTCCACCTACACTCTTCCCCAGTTCTGTTGATTTTGCTTATGCCTGTATTCTTCATGTTGATTCACAAGATCACAAGTGTGCAGGATAAGCTTAAACCTCCAAACAGATGAATTAACATGAAAAACTCACTCATTTCTTAATCCTTTATGTTCAGAGTTTTCAAGCCTTCCTCAATTAACACCTTTTCACTTAGCCTGTTTTCCTTGTTTGTTTGTTCATTTTGTTGTTGTTTTGTTTATTAATGAGATATTGACAGTCTCTGTGAAGTTTTTTTATGCTTCAAGCTTTTTTTCATCACCTGATGAGCCTTGCCGAACATGAAATGAGAATAATGAACACAGTCATTGCGAGAGTTAAACTAAAAAGAACTATAAGATGGCAAAGTCCAGAATCAACAACAACAGATAAAAGATTAACGGGATGCTGCTGTTGTGAAGACTTCATTATCACCATGTTCCTAGTCAGAACAAAGGTGTGAAAGGGCAGGAAGGTTTAACAAATTCAGAGTGCGATGTGCAGATAAATGAGATAGGGTCCACCCTAAATTGCTGTGAACTTAAGGACATTTAAAATCCAGGTTATCCAAATACTTCAAAACTAACTGAAATAATTCTACTATGTGGTTGTAAAAGCAAATTTATGAAGTTAGTATCTGAGGTGCATATCCTCACTTGGAGAGGAGTTTTTGGAGCTCAGGTTTTTGAAAAGATCTTATGGTACGACTTGAGTTTGCTATTTTAATGACAAAAAATAATGATTTTCACTTAATTGACTTCTTCAGAGATGTACTGATTTTTTAGCATTCTGGAAAATATTTTAGATATTTAGCATTACTGGACATAGGCAGAGTTTTACAGCATGTGAGTCTCTGTATTATCTTACAGAGGCTTACAGCCTTAATTTACTACCCTTCATTACCTCTGTGCATTGATTGGAGCGCCTAGGAGAGCCACTAAGAGTAGATGTCTAGTTCTTACATAGCTGAGACTGGATGCCACGAATTTAATATATGTTCACGTGACACGGTATATGTGAGAAACTTTGTGCCTCCTTATATTCATAGAATCACAGACTGGTTTGGGTTGGAAGGTACCTTAAAGATTATCTACTTCCATCCTCCCTGCCATTGACAGCTTCCACTAAACCAGGTTGCTCAAAGTGCCATCCAACCTGGCCTTGAGCACTGACAGAAGCTAGGCCATCAGTCACAGCTTCTCTGGGCAACCTGTTCTAGTGCCTTATCACCTTCATAGTGAAGATGTCATATCCTCTACTTAAGAAAAAAAAAACAACCCCACAACGTATTTTTTGTGCATTTCCATGTCTTCCCAAGCAAAATCTTTTACCAAACAAGGCAAGCACCAGTAGGTGATTTTCAAACACTGTGCTCTGATATTTCTTTCACTCTGTGCCAGAGCCAACCTTAAACAGTAAAAAATAACTTGAAAGTACAGAAAGCAGAGGATATCATCCGCTGGTGTTGAGGAGGGAGCATTTTCTTATATTGATTCTTTTCTCTCTGACTTTCTGGTAGCATATAAAAGGTGGTCATTTGGTTTTAAAGACGTTCTGGAAGCAGGCTTAACCAATCAGGAAATTAGAGTCCCTACCATGTAGCTTCTCTAGTGAATCACAGAAGGCGGTGAAACAAAGCAAAAGGGGATTTATTAAAGATAAAATTTAATTAAAAGCACAGAATATGAAATATAATCAATATTAAAATAAAGAAATGCCTTCTGGGGCAGGTAGTGACATGAACATGGGATTAATTTTAATAAGGTGAATAACCCTTCACTAATAGGAGTGTTGGGGTCAGAGTCTAGCCTAAGCATTTGAATATTTCCCTTGGTTCAGATTATGCTTTCCTAGACATGAAACAGTCAACTCTTGCTGCTCTGGCTGCACATAATCCTGAAAATGGTTTGATGAACAAAAAGAAGTAAGAAAGGAAAGTTACAAATTTGTGTTTCATGAGGGGGGAGAAAAACCTCTTCAGTTTTAATCAAAGTTTCACTTGAGAAGACATTGGTGTATCAGAAGACACCAGGAAAAAAAGTTAACTCATGTTCATGGACAAAAGTGGATGATAAGTAAAGCTAAAATGCAAGGCATATTATGCAGATTTTTTTGTGACTGGCAGTTACAGATTTACATAAAATTAAAATAACCTTTAGAATTAGGACAGCCAGGTCACTCTAATGTGAGCTGAATTACTGAGCTAATGATATTCTTATCCCTCCATGTCCTCTACGCACTGTCGTTGAAAATCTAACCCTATGGAAGAAAACTTCAGTCGGAAGAGCTACCCTGGGAAAACCACCAGCTTCCCTATTGGTGCTACATCTGAAGACAAAACATAGTTCCTAAGTTGGTATTTAAAACCAAATGTCTAGAGCCAAAAAGAAACTAAACTGCCATTACTTCTATTACTCTTCCAACTGCATTTTGGACCACTCCTTTTCTTAATGCAGATAGAGATTTGATTTTGGTGCATATTCTTAATATACTATAAAGAAGGGGACCACAATGTCATCAGTTAGAGAGCAATAATGAAATTAGCAAATAATACTTAATTGATTTTCTGAAAAGTATAGTCAAGATCCAGCTACATAAAAGGTATTTTTCTGCTGTAGTACTGGTAAAAACAAACCTAAAACTGCATTAAGTGGCCAGCTGGGGATACTGACCACATAATTGAAGACCTGAGTGGTAAACAAGTATTTTAATTATCTCAAAGACAAGAGTGTCTGGGGGAAAGGGGGAGGGGTGACCTGAGTGCATGGTGTTCTGGCAGTCTTCTAAGGATCCAATCATTGCTGGAGACTGTAAATCAGAGCAATCCTAAAGAACATCAAATCACTCATTATTTCCATTTCAGACTTCCACATAGATGCCAGAATTCAGTCTAGTTTGTTACTAATCTAGTAACAAAATGCTAGTTTTAAACGCCCAGGTCTGCATAATTCCTTACTTTCAGGGCAGGGTTTTACCCCTGTAGCATGTCCCTTTGCCCTTTGTGACTCCTATGCTTTGCAAGCTGTTTTCACAGCCTTTTAATGATTAAAACTGTTGACACATGGTTTTGTAAGGTTTGTGTATGGTTGATAGATCTGACTTGTCTAAATTTATCATTAGGCAAATTACAAGTAGTTGTCTAGGAGGATTTCTTGCTCTTATATCCAACCACATTTACATATATATGCTTCCAACTTGTATACATTTATTGGGGCATATTTCTTAAGCAGTTTTGGTCAAACAATTTAAACATATGGCACTGTTTGAAGTTAAGTGGTGCAGGTTTCTGCTACAGGACTCCAGCATAAATGCCTCTCAATATTTTGAGCAATGACTTGGAAGTAAGCACAAAATCACTGCTGATAAAATTTATGGCTGATGCATGGGTTGGTTGAGTGGTAAATAATTATAATCAAGCCTTGCATTCATCTGGAATGATCTGGATTACAATAGTTATATTTATTTGACTTCTATTGGGTTTGGCTCTGCTCTGAGGCAGCGAGACCTGTGCTAGCTCTGATTCGAAAGGTGTGCAGATGCAGTCAGCCTAACAAGTGTGTTTGAACTCTCAGCAGTATTTATTAGCTTATTGAGCACACTGTCCTGTTACTTGTGCCTGCACAGCTTCCCTTTTGCTGCTGACTGGGTTCAGAGTATTAGTAGAAAGCATTTGTGTCTTCCTTAAAGACCCCTTTACCCTTGCTACTTTGTGCTCATTCCAGAAAAATGAGTTTTAAAAGAAGAAAATGCCATGGTTTTCATCTAATGAAAAGGAATTGGAGTCTTACGTGTAGCACAGGGGACTGAGCTAAGGTTTCCAAGGACAGAAATCTATTCTGGGGATTATACTGAATAAACAAACTTTGGTATGGAGAAATGAAATTAAAATGAAGCTATCTTACATTCTTCTAAACTCCAAAATAATGGACAGGAGCTGTTAGGTGGTGTTAATGCTTCTAGGTAGCACTGAAGATACCAACACTCAAATGCTTAACCCTGATCTTACGCCCACATTAAAAAAGAAAAACTGAAAAATTTAAAAAATGAGAAGTTGCAAAAACTAGACAATTTTTTATATTGAGAATAAAAGGTCTTAGTCTTTTTGTCTTTTTGAGAAAAAGAATGGGGCAAAACCTGATTGTAGAATTATATGTGAAAGACAAAAAAGTACTGAATTCTGAAAGGTTCCGAATTCAGATAAAGGTGTATCAAACACCTGAGTGCCAGACAAATACATGTATGATTGCCTTATACAGGTGGACCTGCTAAGGGGGTTTTGAACTAACAACTTCAGACTGGGTTGTTGAAGGATATAAGGATATACTCACCTATATATCCATTTGTAAGCAGTGAAGATGGTTAAATATGAGACAAATGAAAATAGAGATTCTCTTTTTCTTTGGGCAGAATGTCTAGGAGTAGGTGAAATGTAACACCTTTGGTACAGAAGACTTCAAACTAAATTATCTAATGCTCCCTTATACCTTTAATGTCCTTGAATCTATATATATTATGTTTGATGAGCATATTAATGCGTCATTTACAGCTAGCAGACTTTTAATGTTTCAATGACACATTAATCCTGAATATGTTGTGTATATGACCACACGTGTTAGTTATATGAGAACTACTGCAGCAATATCATGCCTCCCAAACGTAACATTGCAACATGCATTTGCATAAGTACTTTAACTGTAGAACATACTACATTTCCTTCTCTTATCAGTGCAGATTTGCAAATTCTATTTATATATGAGTCTATAGAGAATAAAAGAGAACTTCAGGCTCCATAAAAGTTACACTTAATGACAACTTTGATTGCTTGAATTTTAGGTTTAAGTGTTCAGTGCATTTCTTTCCAAACTATCACTGGAGGATTTTTCTAATATTACTCAATATCCAGTAATCAAATTGGCAAAATTCTACTTCTCATTTTTCCATCATGAATGTAACTAGCTTATTACCAGCCTGTTATCACTGCTGTTTGTTAATTCATATTTGCTAATTTGCTTTTAATTGAATTACCAGTAAACTTTCCAATATTCCCGTATAAAGAAGGATCTAAAAAGACCTTTCAGTTGCTTTAAAAATCAAATCTAGAGAGCAGAGACTTTCCCACAGGCCTACATAGAATTAGAACTATGTTGATAAATAGATGTACTTGACTAAACACCAAGTCAGATTTTAAGAAAAAAAAAATACTGCTTTGCTAAACCCAAGAGGAAATGTCAAAAGGTCTCATACACATTAAAAAACCTGCCACTCACACTGAAAATTGGCTCTTTTGAAGTTGCTGCAGTTCCGGCATTCTTTATCTCAGGCATCTAAAAGAAAAAAGTAGCAGCATTTTAAAATACTTTCTATCATATAAAGGTTCTTATTAATGAAGTCTGTACTGATATTAACACACATATGATAAATATTAATAAGCCACTAAGAAAATAAATACCTAAGCAGGTAGCAAATATACAATTTCTGAGTTATACATGATGTTCCTCCCCAGGTTTCCATTCCAGATCTGTGTTCTATATTCCTTCCACCTCACTATCACATTTTGCCATTGACTTTTCTGCAATGGTGTTTGAATGGAGTTTTTGACCAAAAGGCATATGTTCAGACACTATATACACATTTTAGTACAATCTGTGACCAGAAAAGACATATAAAAACTTGGTTTCCATTCCCATTTTGATTGCACAGTACAATTATGAAAGTTCAGAACATTTCATGCTACATCTCTGTGCTAGAGATTTCAACTGGGCCAGGCCCTGAGCAAAGTCATTAAACTCCAGAGCAGAATCTGTCTTTACCCCTTTAGGTACTGGAAGCTGTACTAAGGTCTCCCTGAAGCCTTTTCTTCTCCAGACTGAACAACCCCAACTCTCCCAACTTGTCTCCAAAGGAGAGGTGCTCCAGCCCTCTGATCAGCTGATGAAAATACGGTAGAGTGTAATACTCTCTGTTCATTTTATTGGCTTCTGATCTCGCAAAAATACAACTGAGAAGAATGTCCATCTTGTATAAGATCTAAAATGCCACGAGACTACACAGCAAGTTGCTCTTTCTCAACTATAAATGTTATCACTACTGCTTGCCTAGTTCTCTGGTAAAAATGGACAGCTTGTGAAATACCTCAACCTGTCTGGCTTTTGACAGGTCTTCCTACAAAAAACTGAGCTATCCAAGAACACTCTGTAGCTGTCATGGCTAACTATCACTCCACAAACCTGCCTTCTAAAGAAAAATCCTTTGGGAACCACATAAAAACAGGAACATTACCCAAAAAAAAGTACATCTTTCTGTGGAAGAGCACACAAGTAGAATTTATATTGGTGTCATAACTCTGAATTTGGAAAGAACGATGCCTCTAATTTTAAATGAATGACCAGTCTTACTGCCACCATTAGGATATATCCATAACTTTTTTAAGGAAACACATGTTAAGGTTAGACACTGTTTAAAAAAATAAACCCACAGCAGAACCTTACTGACAAGGTATTTAGTAGCTATTGAAAATGAAACAAATTGAACATATGGGGGTTTAAATCTACTGCTAATAATATAACATAGATGATGGCGAGTACTGTTGTTTTACTGTTGCACTAGATGTGCTCTATGGTTTGGACACCACTGTGGAAAATCAGAGTTAGACGAGGAAATACTGATTTTTTGTCCAGAACTTTGCCTACATAGTACTACACTTACTGAATTACTAAAAAAAAGCAAGATGACTCTGCTTTCTAACACTTAGGATATTACTAGACTTAGTATCTCTCTTCTGACACATACTAACCTTTCTACAGCCACAGCAATATAGAAATGTTAGGGTTGGTTTTCTTTACTCTTTTTTTTTTGGTAAATATAAGGTTAAACAGCTTAAATTTGGGTTTCAACATGCAGCTATATTGAGATTGCTGGTTATGATTTTAAGACTATGAAGATGTCAACACTTGTTTCAATATTTCTAAATTGAATCCTTAGAAATTAAATGTACTTTCCTTCATGGTTTCTCTTCACTTTTCTCCATCTGTTTTTATAAGTGCTCCAACTTCCATTAGGCTAAAGATTTTAAAGGACAGACTGCCTTTCTAGAGTTTGTGATGTCAAGTTTCTCCAGAGTCACATTAACAAATTACATATATATAATGTGCTTTCAAAATACATAAGTCTGGCATTCTTTGAGAGAGTTTTCTTGCCAGTACATTAATTAGGAAAATGTTCTTTCTGGCTATCTATTTAAATTACCAATGTTTAATTAGCTATTATTGCTGAATTAAGGATTGATTTCTTGGTATCAGTATACACTGGTCCAGGTTCTCACCCGTCATAGCCAAGTTTGCTCAGATGAAAAGCACAGTGAGAAGGTGACCCTGGATTCTGGCAATGCTTGATACTGGGTGATCCAATGGTTAAAGGCCAGAGGAACACTCAAAGTTGTTCCTACTCATCTTAGTTGCCAGCATCAGACTGAGATTGTGCAGGTAGATCTATCAACTTTGGAGCAATTTTTTTCTCTTTTAAGAGTTATTATGAAAGTTCTATTCCATCCTATGCCACTGACTTCCGCACTAAAAAAGCGCTCTCTATTCTTGAGAGTTTCCTCCAAGTCTACTGCTATTACTGAAATATCTTCAGAGCTACAAGTGTCTGGGTGTGTACCTGTTGTTTGTTTGGAATTAAAACTGATTGGATCTATAGGTAAGATAACCTATATCTCTAAGGTTGTGCATTAACAAAAACTGCGCTGCAAATATTTCTGAAAACAATTAAAAAAAAACACAGTAAAGAAATAGAGATACCAAAAGTTCAGTGACCTTCTGGTTCTTGTGTCCAAAACACAATTATGGGGAAAACTGCATGGAGTAAAGTAAGACCCAGTTCTACAGAGCAAAGTCAAAAGGTTTCATTTTGTAGACCATGCTAAGGAACATACACTGAGATGATATCAGTCTCCTGAGCTTCGAAATTTCCAGGCTAAGATTTTCCTGCCCATAACATTGAGCAGTCATGGAAGGGAATCCTGACTTTTGTCTAGTCCTACAGTGCAGCAAACCATAGACCTAAACTCTCAATTCATAGTTGTCCATTTAATATTTCCGTTTTCATCAAATACATGGTTCAGACATGACTAAGAAATAAAGTTACAAAAACAATGGATTTTTTTTTATCCCCAAATTAAACCAAATACTACAGAATAACACTTAAAAAGAGTCAGATCTTTGAGTCTGTGCTTTGGACTTCCATGAATTTAAGGCCTGAAGGTGTTTAAGTTAAAAACAAGGGAAGAAAAAAACAAGAATTTAGTTTAACTTCCCCTGAACCCTTTGGTATAACTATATAAAGAAGGTGATAAGTAAGGACAGTATCTAATAAAGTGAGGTCTATACGCATCACATTTCATACAAACAAATTCATTATCATTCTGAAGAACCTACTTGCAGTGCTTGGATTCCCCTAGTGGGAGTGTAACAACTACACAAATTGAACATTGGGTCTAAGTTGCAGCTTCTTCAGAAAGCAAAACGGATGAGCATTGTTAAAGTACCTGGAGAACCAAGAGAGCTGTATAATCAGTGGCTCCCCCCTTATGTTGCATGTGATGAACGGAAAATAATGAAACAATAGACGTACCTGATGTTAGAATTCAAAATCCATCACTTCACAGGTTCACAGTCATTATTTGATCTGCATAATTATACTGAACATTTCAATTAAACTTAGGATAATTAAATAAGAAAACCAGCTGAACCTCATTTCAAAAGAAGACTTGGCTACAGTTAGAAAATATTTTTGCATGTCTATCTTAAAGTGTATGACAGTTGAAATATGATTACATCTAAAATTACATAATTTGCCCTAAAAATAGGAACCTAATATAAGCATCCATTATTTTTAGATATCATGGAAGAGAAGAAAGAAATACTTAGTTAAAAAGTGGTATATGATCCTTGGGGATTTTTAAGGAATCGGTTCCCCTGTCCAGGCTACTACTAGGCTGTGGAGCAGCAGTACCAGCACAGCAGCAAGAGGGGCAGGGAGCAGTGGTTAGAGATAAGGATATTTAAGCCAGTATTCCTTCAAAGAGGCACACAAGACACCCTTCTGCAGGAGGAGAATTCAGCCTTTGGGAAAAGTCCGTGCTCCTCATCTAAATTAGAGAGCTGCTAAAACCCTCCTGCACATAGGCTGCACCCTGACCCTAGGGCCGATAAGAGCCCTCTGGCTGTGACCGTGTTCACCCCTAACCTGATCCCTGAAAACCAAGCCATAGATGTATAAAGTACTTACTCACTTCTAAACATGCTTTAAAGCTATCCATTGGAGCAGATGGAGTTTATTTTGTAATCTCTTTACAGCAGCTGAGTGACGAAAAATATACTGCACTGCAGCCCAGAGCCGGTGTCTCCTTTAAATTACTTGAAACATTATGAAAATGACTTGGCATCTAATAGGGGCACCTTTCCCTTGCAAAAGGGAAAGGTTAAGTTACTGTCAATGACATTTGATTAAATATTTGCTAATCAAATTTATTTTTCATTAATGGATGGATTTGTTAGTGTCCGCATCTCGGTGACAGCCTCAAGAACTCAGCACTAGAAAATCTTTGATTATTCTTTTGCAGATTTATAAATATTTTAGTGATCTAATCAAAGTAAAGGCCCCATGGAATATGATTTAGGTAAGTATTATAAAAAGAGCTCGTGAACAGCTAGCTTATCTGTGTACAATCTATTTCTGAATAACTTTGAATAAGAATGACTTCCTTAATTTCAGTCTGTTTGGAAATAATTTATGAACAGAATAAGGACAGACGTTCTTGAATATGTTAATTTTTCTAAGTTGCTTCCCCAGTTCTAATAAATGTTAAAAATAAAAATCTTTAGAAAATATGTTCCCTTTTGAGCCTGATTTTCTCTCGGTGAAGAATCTGACAAAATCTGGAAGCCAGATTTTTTTCATGTTTTTATAGAAATTGGGGCAACTGAAAGCAAAGAGTTAGGGGGAAAGAGGCTCTATATGATTCTATGCTAAGAACATAGTATTGAATTTTCTATATATTATATATACTATAATAATAGCTCTATGATATCATTCTATACTGACTTTTTAAATTTAACATGTTTGAAAAGATGAAGAGAAGACTTGGTGCTGTACTTCAGTTACCACTTACTTGTTTCCACGTAATATATGCTTAAGTTAATTCTACTTGCACTTTAGCTTTTTTATGGTAATTGCCCACTTATCCTGTTCTTGTAAGCTAATCAGGAGTAATTATTACATCTCTAATTGACCAACAATAACTACTGTATCTTGTTTTGTTAATTAAATGCTTGTTTAGGAGAATATTTAATTTGCTGTAGTAACTTCTTTTTCCTTGGAAAGCAAGTCAACATAACTTTATTATTATTCTGCCTGTATAAGGAGATGCATGCAAAGCTCCTTAAGAAGATTATGTGTAACACCTTCTATCTACCGTAAAAGGGCTCAGCTGAAGCTTATGTTATTGTTAAATGTCTTGTAAAAGGAATCAATGACAAAGTTTCAGTTACGATAGTGAAAGCATTCCAGCACAGGAAAATCTGAAAAAAAAGGTGATTTTCCCCAAAGATAGTACATTAAAGATCTTATTTTGATCTAACTCCCAGCTTACATAGTCTTTAATAGGATTCCAAGTAAAATGTCATATCATGGAAGTCACAGCTCTTTGTTCACCATGCAGAAGTGACACCATGATTCAGCAGCATCCTCATAGAATCACAGAATAGTTGAAAGGGATCTTTAAAGGTCATCTAGTCCAACCCCTCTGTAACAATCAGGGACATCCCCAACTAGTTCAGGTTGCCCAGAACCACATCCAGCTTGGCCTTGAATGTTTCCAGGGATGGGGCATCCACCACCTCTCTCGGCAGCCTGTTCCAGTGTTTTACTGCTCTCATTGTAAAGAGTTTCCTCCTCATGTCCAGCCTGAATCTCCCCTCTCTTAATTTTCAAGTCAACTGGGAAGCTGCACTGAAGCACAGGAGGGAGCCAGGAGACCCCACCTGGCCACCCAGAAGCACACCAGCTTTGCAACAGTGCTGGTGCTGCTGCCCCACAGAGACCATATGATAATCTCAGGGAGGATAGTCTGAACTTGCTCACTGAGGGGAGCCTTCACACTGACCTCAAATCAGCCTCTAGAAAACTAGGTGGCAGCCTTAGGTGCAGCACCAGTAAGTGACCATTTCACATCCCGTTCCTACTGTTACCACCTCTTGCCTCATACAAGACACTGATTTAGCATCACTTAGTCCTCAGATTTAGCAAATCTACGTGCAGAGACAAACAGAACAATTCTAACCACATCTTAGTTTAGTTTCATGAGCTACACACGTAACTTGTAACATCAAGACTTGTATAAAAAACAACAAACTAGAATTCACATAATGCTGACTCAGTAAACTGCAGACTGAGTTGTTTCTTTAAGTGCTTGCTCTACAGTTCAAGGTCCACATTTGCTTCTGTGGTTTGAGTGTTCCTAAAAAGGGAACTCTTGTGTCATTCCACGAGGAAGTGCAATTTATATAAGCTCATGAACCCAAACAGTGTACACAAACTCAGTCTGTTGATGAAAAAGAACAGGTCAGCAGGCGTTTGGGACACCACAAAACACCATCTGAGCGCTACAGAAATACAAAATAAAGTTCTTATTTTTTTCCCCCTAGTCATTTAATTATTGATGATGTGATAGAGTAGGGGTGGAATGTTTACCTTAGTCTTGGAATTTCTGAGGATGGGAGGGAGGGAATCTTCTTTAATGACATGTAGGGGTTTTCTCCAGTGAAGATCATCTTTCTGTGAAAAAGACATGGGCATTTCAGTCTTCCAGAAATCCTTCCAAATAAGTGTATTACAATAGAAAATATGGGCTAAGAAACATGCTTGGCACAAGGTTGAAAAGATTTAACTTGTGTGTTATGTAGCAATTTCCCCCCACTCAGAAAAAAATGAGCTGTTCTGCATGACCTTGGTCAAATCAGAATGTTTTTCACTCACAATAAACTACACGCATTGGCTCTGAATGGCCACTCCTTACAGAAGCAGTGACCTTTAATTCCCTTTCATCAGCCTGGAAATACAGTAGGCCCTTTGAATGCACACTTTTCTTCTGCTGTCCCAAAACAACTCTCCTTGTTTTCTCAAGCAAGGATGGAAGGTATGTTCTATCATTGTTGTAACTGCACAAATAGTGAAATTCTTTGGCCCTTATGCTTTGAATGTCACATTTTAACCTGTACCATCTTTAAAAGGGTACACCATTTTGGAATCAAAATTAAACCAGCACCATCTCACCTCATGAGTGATGTTTCCATAGTTCAAGTCCTGGCACTGCACAGGGGTTATTTTTGTCTATCTGTATGTCAGTTTTGCTGTGTAAGGGCAGCTGTTTATTTTAAGTAACACCTGATCCTTGGAACCTGTCCAGCCTGTAGTAGCTGTAGCTGATCATGTGCTTATAGGAGAAGGAACTGTTGAGTTCTGTTTTATGTATGTCCTTGGTCTTGAACGTTTGCTACCAGATTTGAACAACTTGGCCTATTCTTATCTGGAAAGGCAGAAGAGCATGAAATCTGTTTCTGAAGGAAGATTTAAAAGGAGAATAAATCCAGAATCCTCCTAGCAGCTACCATGGGATTAATTGGAATATTTAATGTAGCTTGTATTGCTAAATATCATGTGGAGTTAAAAGTAGCTTGGTTTAATATGAAGAAGCTTGAAAAAATACATGGGAAGTTATATGTCATTGGGAGAGCACTTCAAAAAGCTTTTTGGCTTAACAACAGTTTAATAGTAAGTAGTATTCAAACTACAAATGCTTAAAAAGGATGCTGGAGAATTAAGTGTGAGGTAAAGGGGTAGCAAATCCTGATGAAGCAAAGGCTCACTGTGCAGTTGTTTATCAGAATGAACTTGACAAAACTCTCCTTAGTTGGAATTATTTTTTAACTTGTTCATAGTGACTCAAGCATCTGTAGCTTTTACACACTGATATCTCTTAGATTTCATAAATAGGTAAGTTTCGTAAGCGTGTAACTTATCTACAAAATCGTCCCTTTCCCTACCACTCAGCCCATTAGTATCTTACTGATTGTAAGGTTTCATGCTAGTAAATGTATGCTTAAGTATGCAAAGTAGCTAAATAAAAGCAGTATTAATAGATCTAATATGAATAAATGCCAATTTCCCCACTTATTCGACTGAGAGTGGCTGACTTAAACACAAAGCTGGAAAAAAGCTGGTGTGTAAATAGGCAACTTCAAAAGAGTATTCATAAAAATTGGGATTCAAAATATCCAAAAGAGTTTGTTTTCATGCTCAGGATATCAGTACATTTGAAGCTACACAACATGCAGAGGCAGAATTGAAAAGCTGAAGGAAAAAATTGCTGTGACAGGTGAAAAGCAGCTATTTCTCATTTTATATTGAAATGCAAACCATTTGGGGCCTGAGTCCTTAGGCAATTTTCTACATAGGAATTCATTTAATACTGTTATTATTTTCCCCTCAAATTGATGAAATAAGACCATGGAAGACATTATACTTTTAAATACCCCTTTCATATGTGGAAAAGATCAGAGAACACTGAACTCCTCCGGATGTGATTTTCTTCTGGGGCAGAGCAAAATTTCTGGCCAGTTGCACAAGGTACAATACTAACTCAGGCAGTCCCTCTTGCGATGGACAGGTATAACGGTTTAGTAAAACCATCACATTACCTAAGGGTCACCATGAATACAAAGCATAGTGTCCCTTCAGAAACTATCTTGTGCAACCAAAATAGGTTGTCAAAGCAAAAAAATAATGTACTGTTAACAATATACTGACATGGACTTCTAGAGGTATTTGTAAAAGTGATCAGTGCCAAGATAAGCAACGCAAATCCTTCTGCACTAGTTGGTGCCACACTTACTTCTGAATTTCCCCCAAAGAAGCATGTGGGGCTGTCAACACAACAGGGACATGGACCCGTTGGAGGGGGTCCAGAGGAGGCCACAGAGGTGGTCAGAGGGCTGGAGGACTTCTGCTATGAAGTCAGGCTGAGAGAGCTGGGTTTGTTCAGCCTGGAGAAGACTCAAGGGAGACCTCAGAGCAGCTTCCAGTGCCTAAAGAGGGCGTACGAGAAACCTGGAGAGGGGCTTTTTACAAGTGCGTGTAGGGATAGGACAAAGGAGAATGGTTTTAAGCTGACAGAGGGGAGATTTAAATTAGGTATTAGGAAAAAATTCTTCACTATGAGTGTGGTGAGCCTGGCACAGGTTGCCCAGAGGAGCTGTGGCTGCCCCATCCCTGGCAGTGTTCAAGGCCAGGTTGGATGAGGCTTGAAACAACCTGGTCTAGTGGAAGGTGTCTCTGCCCATGACAGGGGCTTGGAACCAAATGATCTTTAAGGTCCTTTCTGACCCAAACTATTCTATGATTTTATGATGAAAATCAAAGCAGCACTGGGTGTTTCTGAACTAGCACCATTTCAAGCAGTCCTGAAAATAAATCTTGGCCCTTTGTAATGAAATGTTCCTTTTGACTGGAGATATACAGTTCTCTGACTGTTAGCCTGAGAGCAGCCGTAAACCCAGACCTTTCCATGGCCTGCACACATTTCATGATGTTTTAAAACATATTTTCCAAAAAATTTAACAGGTGGTATTAGTAACCTGGTGAAAAGAAGATAAGGGAGGCTTAAACATTGAGATAAAGTAACAAAAAAAGTCTGAAATTTAGTCTCTTGTTTCTTCCTCAATTTGTCCTAATTAAACTCTAATAAAAGAACAGAATGGTTTGAAAGTGCCAGAAAGAAAGGAATTAAATAGGAAATAAATGGAAGTGACAGAGCGTTATAGTTCATTTGTAAATTGGATCACAGTAGAGGTAGTAAATGTAACTATTATATGTAATTGACTTACCAAGATGCAAGATTTGAAGCCCAAAGGGGTGCTAAGCTATTTACTCACGACTTATGGATTCATCTGAATTCCTCTGTTACTCAGTCCAGTGTCCAACTGTTTATCATTTTGCTAGAATTTGGAGGACATCCAGCAACTTCAGTAGAAGCTACACAAGTGTAATCTTGCAATACTCAGTAATAAGATTCTTAGTGTAAGAAATACTTCACTACCTACCATTATTTTTGTTAAATTGCAATTATTTTCCTTCCTATGTCTATCATGCTACATCTATCCACATGCATCTCGTTCTGCTCTTTTATCACCCAGCCCCTGAGAGTGCATCTTTTCTGGCATTACCCTTGCCTTCATTACCCTGTGTCACTTCACTGCTCATTCTCTATTGCAGATCACTGATGAATACATCCCCATGGATCTCTGTGGTGATTCTCTCCCAGCAAGAAAACTGACCGTTGACGACTCCTCTCTGCGCTATGAGCTGTTCCTGTGCATCGGAAATGTGCAGAGTGGGAGGCTTCTTTATATACTTGCACCTTTCAAAAAATTATTCCATCTAAGTTATAATTATGTCTAATACATAAATGATATTTTAATGATATAAATGTATTCCTAGAAAGAAGCTCAGCAATTATTCTCTTGAAAATGAACCACTTTTTTTCCATATTGAAAGTAACTGAGGTTTGCCCTTTGTCATACCTTGACATTTTTGCTCAGCTTCTATTTTTTACGGATGTGAATCACTGGCTTTTCAATACCAAACTGCCACAGACTTGTGTATTTTGAAAAGAAGCCAAGTTTCAGTATCATTATACTTACACATCCACCCTGAGGCATAATTGTTCTAATACACAATTTTCATCCTGCAATTTAAAAGAGAGAGTTAGTGTATCTTTTTTGCCTTCCAGTAACTGTCATAGGATTTTCAGCATGCATCGGATAACACGAGTCCTTTCCTGTTCCCATGGAAATCAATAATAACACTTCATACCCCTTAAACTCTGTCAAAGAAAAAAATGGGATCTAGGCAATCAGGAGCAGTGTTTGGTTTGTGACTGGTTCTTCTGAAGTCAGAAGAACTGTTACAAGAGCACAGGGTGGTCTGCAGTAAGCTAGAATTTTTAGATAACAGAAAGGTGAAATGTTCAGTGTTCCACCCGATGGGATCCACACTACTCCCATCCTCTTGCCACAGAGCCAGTGCCAAGCCAAAGGAAAACTGGACTCACCTGGGTCCCAAAGTGCCCTCAAAAGCAGTGATGCCCACAGTATGGCAAGAGTGGTGGGGAAGACAGAGTGAGCAAACCCTGTGTTTGCATCTGTGCTGAATGAGAACTTCACATAGGCCAGGAATGGGAGACATGCACAAAGGTAAACTGCTGTCTGGTTCTTTCAGTCTCATATTTAACCTGAGCATTGCCCAACATCATGACATCTAATTCAGAGTGTGACACATCAGTGTGTAACAAAGGACCAGTCTAGGATACAAAGTAAAAGTAGTGGGAATTCACCAGCCATGATCCATTTCTTCAGGTTCCTGCATCAGGTCTGCATGTCCAGAGGTCCTACTCTCAGGTGAGACTGACAGCAGCGTTAACCCATTTCACTGAAACACTGAAGCCAGGGATCTGACATTTGAAATGGGCTGTCATAAATAAAATATACTTAGTTGAAACAGAAATAGGGAAAAAGATTTTTATTTTCCATAAAAATCTCCCAGTTTTGAAAGACTTACAAAAAACAAACAGCACATATGGGATTAATCATAAACTGCTGTAACTACAAGGTTTCATTGAATAAAAAACAACTTACTAGATTTACCAGTAACTGAAAGACAGGAAGTTCAGAATCAACCCAGCAGCAATACTGTGCACTAGGAGGGTGGAAAGTAACACAAAAATGGAATGAGGCTCAGTAAAAGGAAAATATTGACTTCTCAAAGGGATATAATTCAAATATTGATCACATACAGTGTATTCAGGAACTTGAGAGACAACCTTCACACTAAGGATTACTAGGATCACTACAAATTTTCTCAATAGCATAAGTTTTTTGACTCCTGGTAGTTTAAAGCTTTGTGGAACACAAGATTATGCTGCCTCCTTGCTGTGAGCAAAAGATGCAGCTCTAGAAGTGAATCGTAACAACACCCCGGGTAAGTACATGTGTTTTGAACCCAGTCAGTTCTTGCTGACTTCAGTAAATATCTCTACTATATTTAAAAGACCTCTCGTGCAGTATCATTTTCTACAAATATTAATATCCAGCTATTTCTGTAACAGCATATTCCTTCAGTCTGTATCTTTTCCTAGAATACAGCAAAAACCATAATCTAAGACATACTATGTAACAATACAAATGCTTTGCCTGAGTGAAAATTAATTAAACATTGTTTTGCAGAACACCTAGTGTGGTTCATCTTTGACTTAGCAAGTACTTAAAAAGAACAGAAGCAAGCAGGACGTCACTATTGCCATGCTGCCTGACCTCAGAGATAAGTTTTAAGTACTGGTCTCCATTCTTGCAGACCTTGTTTATTCTCAACTCTAAGCACATGTTTCTCTTTTCATATTACTTGTGCTTACAGTGTTCTTAACAAAAAGTAGAGCAAGTAGTTTTGTTCCAAATCTCTAAAGCAGAATAGAGCAGCTTCTGCTAAAAATTCCTAAAGGTTGGTATATAAAATCAATTTAATTATTGTTGAAATGCACTGTGATTTGAGGAATTTCAGATTTTTGGTTCTCCTTATGTTACAGCTGTACTTGGGATCCATGGAACTCTCAAATTTAGATACTACCTAAATAGAAGATACTCTGTGAAACTCTACTGTGAATGTTGACAAATGATTGATAAAAGTCTCTAGGTATGAAATAGCAACCCAGATATCCTGATACCCATCAAATGGACATTGTGTGGAAATAACAAATCATGCAAAACCTACAAAGCTAATTAAAAGTTCTGTTCAGTCAAAAAAGCGGCACAACAGAAATAAGTGACTATGAACAACCATTTTATTTTACACCCTGTCATACCCTCAGTAATTAAAATATTCCAAGTATTTACTCTATTTGACAATTTCATTTTTGCTTTCATCTGTCTCTCCCTCAAATTTTTCATCCCTCCTAGTCTTCTTCCCAGCAATACATTGATCCTGCAAGCTGTAACTTGTCTATTATTGAGCTTTTAAAAAGTATAAAAAAAATATCTATTTTACAAGTCTGATTTTGTACTGAACAAGCCTAAAATAGCAGTGAACATTATTAAAATAAGCATAATCATATCAGCAGAATGTTCTGCCTGCTCTTTAAAATGTATTACACATATCAAATACCTAGAGAAGGATAAAATAGTACACTTTCTGTACAACTTTCCTATTGCCTGGTTATCACAACATTTTTACAGGTGTAGGAGACAACTCCACTAACTAGAAGGAAGCAAAATAATTTAAATTGCAATTACTACCACTGAGACATTTCACAGAGCCTTGCTATCCTTTCAGTTGTCAAGTATATGGACCTGGTTTTGGTGCTGAGAGTTCTGTATTCTTGTTTCTTTTTAACAAAATAGCTATCAAAATAGACCTATTTAGAAAGCTTGCAATACCATATGAAAAGGCATTTTCAAACCACTCTTCTATAAAGGGGAGCTAAGACATCAGAAATGCTGCCTGCATTTGACTATAATGAAAAGCAAATGAGTTTTGATAAAGCAAATGGGATTGAATAGGCTTATATAACGGTAACTAAACATTATATGTGCAAAGTAGGTCTGCTAAAGACAGTATATACATGCATGTAGGTTTTCATTCTTCTGAACCCATCAACATACCTTAAAGTCTGCTACAAGTATCAAATGATAAGGTATTCATGGAACTTTAAGATCATTTTAAGAGACAGGACATGTTACAGTGGGTTGAAGACCATCTTTATTATTAGGTGCCTATGTAATAATATCAGTGGATTTGAATATTCTGCAGGGATATGACAATATGCGTTAGAAGACAATAGAGTCATAGAATGGCTTGGGTTGGAAGGGACCTTCAAGGTCATCAAGTTCCAACCCCCCTGCCAAGGTCAGGGACACCTTCCACTAGACCAGACATCTCAAAGATGGAAGTATTTTGAGTAAATCTTCAAGTTATGTGCATCTACCCCCAACACATCAGTAGCTATCCTACTGCAGCTAACAAGGTAGGAAAGCTTGAAGAAGATTACGATTGTCAAGAGCTTTATATTCAGCAGATGAGGCAGATATCAACTACTTGACATTTCATCAGCATCTCAGCCTTAGTGCAAAGAAGGAGATTCAGTCCCAGAGCGTTTCACAGGAAAGCTTTGTATTTTCTTTATCTTATTTTTATTATTTTTATTTTAAACTAAGGTAAGGCTTGAATGCAACTTTGAAATGGCATGCAAAATTTTGGTACATCAAATATAAGTGTCTTTCAGTTTTGTTTTCTTTCTAGGTAAGGGCAAGTAAATGTCAAGAAATCTCTTCCATTTTATATTCTAAAAAAGAATGATTTATGGGGAAGAGAAATCAAATTACTTATCCATAGGGGACTTTTTAAGGTAGTTCTCTGTTTTCCTAAAGGTAACACTGAAAGATCTATGATGATTCACCATTTTGTGCTGCAAAGTTAGGAGGCAGAAACTCTATTAATTATTTAACTCTATTAAGGAAAAGAAAGACAAGGAAAAAATTGAACATAGGAAGCATCAAAACTAAAAGAAATAAATTCACCTTTTCCTCATCTCTCAAATATCCCCAGAAGTTTCCAATGAGAAAGACAAGTGAGCTAGGATTTTCAGAATAAAAACTGCTGAATTCAGGGGAGGAGGGTTTTGAAAAGCATCATGTCATTGCTTTGGGTTCTTGGTCTCTTGTATGCATGCTGGTGCCCAACACGGATAAATCTGACCCTTTTCATAACTGAGCTTTAAGGACTACTACTACTGTTCTGTGGTCCAGTGTACCCAACAGCCTGGTGCTGCTGGCGGAGTCTTTATGCTTTCAGTCCAAATGACACCTTGAACTTGTGTAATTTTGCAGCTTTCTGTTCACCTCAGTAGAGCAAAGTTGGTTTACTGAGTAAATAAACCAGAGTTTAGTGACCACCTATGTACACAGCAAGAGGAGGTTGTAGACACACAGCAAATGGTGTAAGGTGTAAATGTCCACACGTGAACCTAGAGGTAAGGATCCCAAATCCCTAATGTAGATATGGGAATGCCTACTCAGAAGCATACAGCTGGGAAAGGTTTACAAGCAGAGAGAAGAGAGAAAATGCAGGTACACATCAACACTGAAAGAAAAATCTCACCATTTCTAATTTATTGAGCACTGAATTAGGATTTAAATATAAAAAAATTACTTTTAAACATTAACTAGAGTTCAATCAAATTTAAAAGAATCAAAAAAACATAGGATGTTTGGATTGGAAGGGACCATAAAGATAATCTAGCTCTAAGGCCCCTGCCATGCACAGACACCTTACACTAGACAAGGCTGCTCAAAGCCCCATCCAGTGATTGTTATTTTATGGACGCTCTGATGGTTTTCCTATCATGAAGGACCTGGGGAGTTCTTTAATTCCTGGGTATAATTTGTAAGGGGAAATAAAATCCTTGTGATTTGTAGTCTAAAACTCTACAGATAAGCTTTAAGAAACATTTCTCAATCTTTTCTCAATGCATAAACCTGTCTTGTATGCACGCTCTTCCTTAGCTTACATCTTTCTATCTTTAATGTGTCCAATACAATGCATCTGAACACCCGCTTGAACACTCTGTAATTTTAATCGATCTTCATAGATGTTTAAAAGGAAGTTGTAATGATTGCACATCTTGAGGGAACATGATCTATATTTGTTCAGATCTGTAGAATCAGCTTGTCCAAAAGGAACTGTTAAAAAGAGTCTAATAAAACCATAAGATCAGTTTCTAGAAAGTGATAGTTAAATCAATAACATGTGCAACCTATTATTCTGGTTGACATAAGTCTTGAGTAATCTGTTAGCAGAAGGTTGTGCCATGAAGCATAATTAAAGATAAAATTGATTACATATCTACATCTTGAACCTGGAAAGGTATTCTGAATGGTTATTGAAATATTGAAGTGTTTACCTTCTGTTTGCACCAAATCAGTCAAAAAACCTCTTTTGCAATTTTAATGTATTACTCCTAAATTTGCTTTTATTATAAAAACATACTTTTCCACTCTGAGAAAAGGTTATGAATAGTTAACTGATATTCTTGGAAAATACCAGTTTGAAATGTATAGTTATCAAATCAGATGAATGCTTCCAAATGTATTTCTGTGTTTATTTTACTGTGTCTCTGAAAGAGCTTTGCAAGTAAATTAAAACTGTAAAGTAATCACAATTGCTATTTCTAATTTAGATAGTTTTCTTTTAAAGTTTACAGGACAACAAGAACAAGGCATGGATTTTTCTTTCATAGAAGTATCTAGGATGATCTGGATTATAATAGGCCCTGAATAAGAGAGAATCCCTACAGTGTTACATCTGACTAAGCCTTTATATTGATCTACATAGGATGTCATTGTCCAAAGCCTATTTATTTTTCTTTTTGTAGAAAAGAAAGTCATCTGAGTGGGCTTTATGCAGACATCAGGGTTAGACGATCAGAGAGCTAGTTTTGGATGTACCTCTGAAGATACTGTGCAACCTTAAATAGGTCAGTTAACCATCATATGGTTCACTTTGCCTTTTTGTGAAAGGAGAATAAGGCAGGCAAAGACCTAATAATGCAGTACAATAATATTTATATTTTCAGTGGTGTTGCAAGTTTGCTTTTATAATATGCCTCAGTTACACTGAAGTTATGTGGCTACTATTACAGAACTATGATTAATCTAAGTCTATAATGACAAAAATACTGCATTTTATTATCTTTTCATTATATTTTTTTTTATAATAGTGTAACTTCAAAGATTTCAGAGCAAAGACATAGCACTCACACCCTGTATCATTCTCACCTGGTGCTTCTTTTCTGTATGATTTTATTTGTTGGGAGAAGGGTTTAAATGTTCAGAATGTAATCATTATTCAGCATCATAATCAAGAATTAGCTTTGCATATGAAGCTTGACTAATTTAATCTTTCTGAAACCTATTTTTAACTGCTTTTTTTTGCACTAAATGAAATGGGTGGTACTTCAGTGAGCTGCACCACTCCTTGCATTTTGACTACATCAGAGTGGTTAATAGCAGACATCGCACAGGACCGGGGAAGGGAAGCAGAGCTAACAAATTTTTCCCTGTTTCTCTTTTTCCTTCACTCATTTACACTATATTGATAGCCAAACCTATTGGTTGAAGGAAATAAAACATCATGCACTGGTTCTGGCAGGCAGCCTCTGAATTTTGGAGCTGTCAAAGCTGTATGTTTCAATCAGTTTTGACATCTCTTGGCATTTCTCTTCAAATTCTGCTTTCTATAAATAATTCCCTTAGGTGTTATTTCTAGTTTATTCCTGAACATATAGCAAGAATGCTTCTCACCTCTTACTACGGCTTTTCTTTGTCTTCACTTCGGAATTCTGTATGAATGAAATTTAAAACTTACTTGGCATAAAATAATCTGGTACATTTGGATGGTGGAACATATGTTTCATTTTAAATTAAAGTTGGAATTCTCACACTGAGATCTTCAAGAAATTACCAGCCTCCCCTTTTCTTATTTGAGACAGTCTGAGTTTGCTCTCAGCATTTTGAATGAGCTGGCAAGTTAAAAGGCTCTGTCACAGCAGGAATGCCTAGGGAATAGGTCACATCCCCTTTCCTCGCTCTCCCCCTTGGCTAAGAGAAAAGCAAGTAATGGTATGATTTCCTTGGATACCCATCCACCGCTGCTGGCCCTTTTTAGGGGTGCAGTGAGCTCAGACAGTGCTTTTCCCATACAGCTCCTTTAAGAGCCCTCATATTTCTCTAAAGGAGGTAAGGCAGCTTGGCAAGGCCACTTCATACCCTTACACCTGGTATTTCATTTGACCTCAGCTCTACAAGATGCTGGTGGCCTCTAAGAATAAGTCCACCAAGTGCTGTTGTAGGACACAAGGGCTGTTTAAAGTTTGGGTGTTTTTTCCACTCAGGTATTTGTACCTTCTGCTTTCTGAACTACAAAGAGATGACAGGATTGACCAGTACTCTAAGTGTTCCTTGGCATAGATGCTTCCATTAAGAGGCATGCATCAGGGCACCACCAGGCTGCTCAGTTTCCTTGCAGGGAATTGTCCTGGCCAAGACAGCATTTCAGTTTCTCAGTGAAGGTGGAAATATTCTGTGGCTTGAAGTATTTCTGAGATGCTCACCTTCCACTTTGATCCCACAGCAAGTGGGAATAATATCCATCATTCCAGTACCAGAAAAGAATGGGATAAGGTAATTACCCTGGGGAAGGAGTAGGTGCTGGTCCTGATGGATCTTAAGTAGGACTATTTAACACCACTCTCTATTTAAGCCTCTAAGAGGAGTAAACTTCTTAAAGTTAAAAGTTTTTCACAGTGTTCTCTCAGCTCAAATCTTTTCCAGCAAACTTGAGGGGTTTTGCTGTTGGTTTTCAGAGAGCTTTTGAAGATTGGAGGTTTGATTGACAAAGCCACTTCTGGTATTTTTCACTTTCCAGGTCATTTAACTTAAATGAAGAAAACTTGTAAATGGAATGAACAAATCATGCAATAAAACAGATTTCAAGTTAAAAAAAAACAAACCAACAAAACACTGAATTGCCTGATAAAGAACATCAGGAAACAGATCCTTATGAGGTCTGTATTTTGTAAACTCCTTCTCTATATTCACCAGTAGCTCAGATTACAATAGAATTACCAGCAACCCTGCCAACACCTATGAAAGCTTTTAAGGCTAATAAGTAATTAAAAGAACCATTAAAGAATGACCAGATTGACTAGATGTCATTAAGTTTCAATACAGAAAAATTTAGTGCAAGACATATGTGAAGAAAACATTCAAGCTATGACAAAAGATCCTTTCTGATAAAACAGGATTTAAGAGTCATCAACTGTAAGCACATCAGTATCTAAACTTGACATTGCTAAAGGTCTAATGAAGCCTTTGGATATAAAAAAAACCTGATAATTTAGCAGTGAGGAATGTAGACACAGTGCTAGTAAGTCCTGTACTAAACACCCAGCGTCTGTGTTTGTTTTCAATGATACAAATGGTTCAAAATAAGTGTAGAAAACCAAAACAAATAGAACAAATTAAAATAATCCAGACCTCATTCTAGTGCAAAAGTTACAGCAACTCCGCTTTTGTCTTGCAGAAAAGGAAAGAATCACAGAAACCCACAGTCATGTGAAAATGAGATTAGAATAGGGAAAATACATGGAAAAAGCTTCACAGAAGAGCACAGAAAGATCTGAATGTTACAAAGGAACTTTTTTGTGAGCCTCACATTCAATCTAGCATTTCTGGTCTAGCTAAGATGTGTCCCTAGAAGTTAATTTGAAAATCTCAAATGAAATATCCCTGGTAGAGTTGTTCCAGTATTAATTACATCTTATATCTTATTTTTAGCCTAAAACTAGATTCAACTTTCCATCTCTGGAATTTCTTGTGGGGTAGATGTTAGCTGAAGAAACATCAAAAACCTTCTGGAGTGATACTACTAGAAGAGTACGCTTCCTAGTAATTCTTTCCTGCTGAAAAGCAGGTATTTTAAACTTCACTCCTGCAGTTCTTTCTTGAACTCACTTTAAAAACGCAACTAAACTTGACCCAACAATTGATAACGCTGTCATGAATGCTACATACAGTAGAATTGTAAATACCTATTTTTACTCCATATTCCCCCGAATTTCAATGAAGGAACTCCATCTTAAAATTTTAAATAAGGAGCCTGGTTTAGACCTGTGATACTACAAGTCTCGACAGTAAATGTGGCTTATATTCTTGTTCCAAGGGAAATGTTGATCTATATGCATGTAATAACACATTGGAAATGAGTTAAATTTGATGACCCACACAGCTCTGTAGAAACTGTCTCATCAGTTTATACCTACAAAACTACAGTTCTCTGTAAAATATAAAACTTTAATGATGTGGCCCAGGGTGAGTCTTCCAGCCCCATTCATCTAAATGCTGTTTTCATTTAGGACAATACCAGTTTGGCCTACAACTTCTATTAATAGATATAGATATTGGCAAGTATTGGGCTAGAACAGGTAACTGCAGAAACTGTTAGGAATTCTCCCAATGGGTGATTTCCTATGTACAATTACTTTTTAAGATCTGCCATTCTGTATTACAGATACCTCCTCTTTAACATGATCAGGAGGGAAAAAGAAATGCACTTACTTGAAGCTGTAAGACATATGTCCTTGCTGATCCACACCGATGGGTCTATGTGCCATTCTACTCAAGCTATATTGTGATTCAGAGCTGAAAAAAAACCAATGAGTAAATACATAATCTTTTACATGAATCTAGAAGATGTAGTTGCTGTCTTTATTCTCACCTACTGATCTCTTGCCTGTTTATGGAGCTAGGACTATGAGACTGCAAAAATACTCCCCAAGGTGCCAAATCATTATCAAGAGAGTTAGTAGGGAAAGATCTTTTCCTTATTGTAACCAAGAAAAAAAGAGTAAGAAAATTAAATGCCAAATGCTTTTTGCCTTTCTTTTTGCCTCCCAGTGGCTGGGATTCTTTTAGCCACTTCGGTTTGGAAACCTTTTCTTTCTCATTGATTTGCCTCTGTAGATTTTTCACTGCTGGCAATTAGCAAGCAGAAGAAATCCTGCTGAGGAGATTGAGTTAAAAGGGGCCTTAAGACTGACTGTGCCTGGGAAACAAGCAGCCAATCTGGAGCAGCAGACTTCCAAATTTCAAATACACGCATTATGGAGATGAACAGCCTGAGCAACCTCTCTTCTTAATTCCTTTTATCCAGGGCTCCAATCTGCTCACAACAGTATTTAGTCCAAAAGATAGTCCACTTCAATGGGCTGAGAAAGGAAATTGCTAAGATTCCAGCATTCATTGTACCCCCAAAAAAGAACAATTTAGATAATGCCTTGCTACGTCTGGATGTTAACCAAATGGCACTTCTCACATCCAAACCATTTCAGTCTGGCATCTTCCAGGAAGCCCTGATGTCAACAGCTGAAAACTAGAACATTTACACTCCCGGGGGGGACAGGGGGGAGGAGCTCTTCCTGCTGCCCAGCTTTCATCTGCAACATGAGGGGACTGAAGACATTTTCAGTGACTTCACTAAATCAAGGTGGTAAGTCTTATTTATGAGGAAAGTAAATATGGCAGCGCCATATTTATGAGGAAAATAATCTTTCAGCTATGGATCAGCTTGAGATCTTCCCTTAAGGTCATAAAAACTGTATAAGCACAAGGCATTGGAGGAAAAATGTTCCTCAAGTACAACTCAATTAGAACTGCTGCTGCAGAAAATGCATTTTTGAACTTTCAGAGCCCTTCTTAGTGTCCTTATTCAAGAAGGCTGCATGATATTTTGATAGTGTGAATAAATGGCAATGCCTTTAGGTAAATTATCTTAAAAACATTGTCAGAACACTGTTAAATAAAAGATGGCTTTTCAAACAGAATGTAAAATGTCACCTAACATATTATCATTAAATAACTGTGTTTTGAGGGAAAGCAAAACTGAAGATGCAAAGCTCTCTCTAGGAATATTCCTTTCTCATGAGCAAAATCTGAAAACACAGAAAACATTTCAAACCCCAACTGATTTCACAGCTTTCAGCATCAAAAATCCTGAATACACTTCTTCAAGTTGCCTGGTTCTTTTTGGTTTGGTTCTAAACTATCAAAATGTAACAAGACCTATGAAGAATAATATATACAGAAAAATAAGATGAGGTTTTACTAGGTTTTAAACATAACCTGAACAAAATAAAACATCCCAATGACACAGGAATTCATTTTGAAGCTGCTCCAGCATACTGGCGTCTATCGCTGCTATTGTGATTTTGCACTCCTGCTCCTGCCTGCTTTCCTGTTTTGAACAGTTCTGTGCCTCCCACACCATGGCAATCTGCCCCAGCCAAATCAAGAGACAATCAGAGTGAGACCATTCAGTCATCACCCTTATCTATCTTACAGTTTGGAATGATTTCTCAACAGAAATTATCTAGCTAACTCAAACATTTTAAAAAGGACATAAAGATGGTACTAATTTAGACACATATAGGGTTGGTTCTGAGTTACTACATTTAATTTCTGATCTCAATTTTCATTGTGTTCAGTGATAATTCCATCCAGGGCTTTGATTTTGGAATATTCTTCAGAATTTGTTTCGGCAAGAATACATTACCAAGCGAGATTTCCCAGTCTACATAAAATTCTGTTATAGTTCATCGAGTGTTCAGGTTCGGATCAATGGAGGGTTTTCTGATCAATATAATCAGGGCCAGTATTCTTATTCTTCGTATCTAATTAGCCTTGCTCATTTTATTTGTCCAATTTACATACTTCATTGTCATATTATTATCCATTTTCAATAGATGAAATTTCACATAGTCACTGACATACATATACACCTACAAACCTCCACCCAGTCATTTAATATTTTCCTGTCCTTGTAGTAAAATCACTAACATAAACAAGGATAACTCTGTCTTATCATCTGGTCCACTGGAAGGTGGTAGTGAAGAGACAAAAGAAAGGTGGTTTTCACTAAATGAAAAGATTTGTTATGGTGACTTGGCTATAAAACATTGTGCAGTGATACAACATGTTCTATGAGCAATGTGAGGCTGATTACTCAGCCTTACTCTATTGACAGTTTTTATTTTCTGCTTTAATAAGGCATTTCTGCTTCTCTCCACCTCATTTACAGAAGTGCACCAAAAAGCAAAGAAAGAACCACCATTCACTTCCTGTGATCTTATTCACTAGGCTCTCAGAGTCAGTAGAGATGAAAACTTATCCACAGACTTTTACAGCATCTACTCATTTGATTTTTTGCCTTTGCAAAAGGCTTTCGCAGATGGGTTGGATGAGTCAGGCATGACTATAAAATCTCCTTGCTCTGATGGACTGAACCTCATGGCTCTAACTTCACTGGTCTCTGTATAGTTCTGCATTTCAGGAGCACAACCAGACCAACTCAAATTAACCCTGCCTATTAAAAGTTGGATCCTTTGAGCACATTTTTGGCTGAAATCTTTCTTACATTTCATTCTGAGCTGCATCTTTCATTTCTTTGCCGCAGCTTCTTATGATTGCCCTTGTTGTCTGACCATGTTGATTAAAGACAGGCAAATACATGCCAGGAGTGCAGATAAGCATATGTGTAGCATAGGAAATACAGACTATATTCTAAGCCATCTATAAAATTTAGTTGCCACCTCTTAAATAGCCAGGAGACGCTGAAAGAAGATAGATTTAGGTAAGATACTAGGGAAAAAAATCATCCCTATGAAGGTGGTTAGGCACTGGAACAAGTTGCCCAGAGAAGATGTGGCTGCCCATCCCAGGCAGTGTTCAAGGCCAGTATGGACAGGACTTGGAGCAACCTGGTCCATTGGAAGATATTGCTGCCCATGGTAGGGTACTGGAACTAGATGATCTTGAAGGCCCCTTCAAACCCAAAACATTCTATGATTCTATTCTTTTTATAGTGTTTATCTCTGTTTCCATCATTTCTTTTGGGCAATCAAAAATGCAATTTGGCCATTTATGAATGACAGATGTACCAAGATAAATCTTAGACCATAGTATTTTAAGGCTCCAAATAAATAACTAACATAGTATATTTAATTTTATAATTAAGGCAAAACTAAAAGTTTAAATTATAAAATAAACCACAGTAGTTTAAGCCTGCAATAGGGAGACTATGCTGCTTTCATTCCCTTTCAAAATAATATATGGCAGTGACTCTTTCTTGTGGTTAAGCCCAGCCATAAATCAGAGCCACATAGTCTCTGTCTCACTCCCCCCTTTCACACCCCTGCTCCTGGAGGGATGCGGAGGAGAATTGAAAGAATGTAGCTCCCACAGGTTGAGATAAGAACAGCCCAGTAACTAAGGTATAACACAAATCACTGCTGCTACCACCAGTAATAATAATGATAAGGGAAATAACAAGGGAAGAAAATACAACCGCTCACCACCTGCTGACGAATAACCAACCTGACCTGAACAGTGATCTAGCCCTTCTGGGTAACTGCCCCCGTTCTACATCCTGGGCATGGCATGCTGTGGTATGGAATATCTTTTTGGCTAGTTTAGGTCAGGTGTCCTGTCTCTGATTCCTCCCATCTTTCCCTCCTCCCTGGCAGAGAATGAGACTCACAGAGTTCTTGGTCAGAGTAAACATTACTAAGCAGCAACTAGAAATATCAGTGTTATCAGCACTGTTCCCAGGTTGAAAGTCAAAATCACAGCACTGCACCAGCTACTAAGGAGAAAAATGACTGCTACTGTTGAACCCAGGACAGTATCCACTCCTAATTCCATACCATTCACATCATGTTCAGATCCCACGTTTTCAATATACTGTTACTCTTATCTATATATATATATACTTACAGAGAGAGAGAGAGATCATTCCTTAGTGCATGGACCAATCCCTATAAAGCTGCTGAGTCTATGTCGTCCATGATGTCGGGTTCCATCTCTTGTAACAGTCTTTCAGAGCAGGAGAGGCTGTGTGCAGTGTTGGATTGTTACCTGCTGATGCTGATAGTTTCTTTGCCTCAGAACTTGTCTGGTTTCATCAAAGTTCATTCTTCGTTGGGATGATGGTCAGAGGGAAGTCAGAGCCCGTCGCTGGTGATATGAAGACATCTAGTTGGAGGGCTATAAAAGTGCTACATAGCAGGCAACAGCATACAGTTGAGTTCATTGGCTGTTTTCCCCTAAAATCAGGTCCCCTAGAGATATACATCGGACTTCCAGCAAACTCCACTGGAGAGGGAATGGTGTGTTTGATAGGAAGATACTCCTGTTCAACCTTGTTCACACAGTTCAACCTAGTTTTTCTTGTTTCTTCTGAAAATGTTGGAGATACATAGTCAGAAATCAGCTTATATTTGCTTTTGCTTTATGCACACTAAATACAGAGAGCCTGAAACAGTCAGGGGATATGATATAAAAAGTCAAATTACAGTAGAAAGTCACAGCAACAGTACTTTATAGCAGCCAAAAATTAAAAGCAAATAACAAAATTATTCCTTTGGGTTCTTTGATTCAGCAAGGTACTAAAATACATTCATAGATTTATGCAAAATAATAGATCCACTGAAATTGAAGATAAAATAAAATTAGGCCCAGATTTAATAGCATTAAACTGAATTCTAGCTTAAAACAGGTATATATTTCCTCAGAAAAAAATGCATGCCCAACTTAAATTGTATATAAATATACAGATATCAGTGTTCCTGTATAATTAAATATGCTGATAGAGACCAGTCCTGGTTTTGCACATATCTCACTAAAGAAAATTCCACAGTACTCTGTCCTTATGGATTACAGTAGGACAGATAAAATATCCCATTTCCTTCTTTTGAGCACTTCCCAAGTCTTTCTCCATCCTTTCATTTCTCCCAGTGGGAAAGTTCCTTTGCATGAAAAACAACTTAACACTGGAAATCTAAAATATAATCCTATGAAGCCCCACAGAAGACATACCTGCTTTAATTAAAGCTGAACCCCATCGCTGACTTTTTGTTAAGTGACAAAAATGTAGATTTATTTATTTAATAGAACGTTGAGAGACAAATTTTCCTCTCTTCTTCCTCTGGGAAGTGTTTTATTGTTTGCTTCCTTTCTCTTGCCTGCTTGCTGTGTAATTTAAGACTGATGCCTCCCTGTGGGAAACAAAACTTGATCAGAGAACAGCCTGCACTGCCACCTAAACAAATTATGTTTTAGTCACTGCTGATGTTGGCTCTGTCATAATGGAAATGTATAATTAATGCCTTTGCTTTTACTGCTTTGGAAAGAGAACTCTCTGAAACTGGTTCAAGAGGGGGAATTTTAAGACTGCACTCCTTCCCTTTCTAACCGTTACCACAATGGATCCCTGCAGCTGCCTCTAAAAATGAGTGACCGGGTCCCTGATCTCTGCAGTTATTTATTCAATCTACAGTCAAGGCAATTTATTATTATTAAATAACAAAAATGTGCTGTGCAGTACAAATTTGGCAAGGAATAGGAGAGCAGGGAAAACTCAATAACACAGGTGAAATCCTATATTTCTCCTTTTAGAGGAGCTTGAAAAGATTAAGCCATTTCCATTAGTTTCCTGCAGAGTTGCAAGCAGTGATAATAGATGTGCTAATTTCACTATTGCATTGTGCTATGGAGCAGCATTTAGATCATCTTTCACCTGTGACATGACTCCAAATATCTGAAATTAACAGCTCTCTTTTTACTTTCAGTTTTTGTTGTTGAATTTATAGCAATGGCTAAACATCTGGTATTATGACTGCAAATAATCTCCATCTTCTCACCTCTGGGATGCAGTGTAGCTTTAGACCATTTACACTTTGATCTAAAATTCTAAATGACCAAATTATTCTGCTGTAATAAGTCCTAAGTGACATTAAATGGATGGTCTCAGCTTCTTCTTTCCAAAATGGACAGCGCTCTCACCTTTTTTAGCTACTGCACTGCATGAAAAGCTCAGCACAATGAAATAACAGCAACACCATTTTCAGGGCTGAAATAACCTTTGAATTCTACAAAGACACATAGAGGCCAAGAAACAGCAAAGGCAAGGAAGGCAATAACTGGGCTTTAGGCACATTCTTGTGTCATCAGGATTTTCAGATAAATTTATTTTCAGCATGTATGAAGCTGTACAGAAAACAGAGGGAGAGAGGGAAAGTATCCATCCTCAAAGAGTCGTGATCTAGTTTGGATGGTGGAAACATGGACAAAACAGGCTTGGGTTCTAAAATCAAACTGCTCTGTATGCCATTTCTTTGTAAGATATTCCTAGATACCATTCCATACAGTTTTTTATTTTCACAGACATTTCAATCTGAAAATCTCAAATTCATTGTTGCTATCACTATCTAAGTAACATTCAGACTTATCACCAATGTCATAATCCTATTTTACATGAGAGAAAACCAGTGTACAGGGGTTAAGTCCTCTGCTGGACTTCTTACATAAGGATTGTTCTTTTGGCCAGAGTTAGAAATAGATGGGAGAGGCTGTAAAGCACAAGTCCTAAGCTGATGTAAATTAGGTTACTCACTCTGAAGCCATAAATAGCTAAAATGAATACAGACAAGTCTCAAAAGTCTCAAATCTGTCCCTAAATCTTCTGACTTCTGGTCTTGTAACTGAATCACTGAAGTATCCTCACTGTTTCAAATCCAAAGAGACAGATAGGTAATAGCTGTTAAGTGTGACACTGTTCATTGATATGCCCAAAACTTACATTAAAAAAAAAGTGTGATACAAGTTAAAGCTAACAATAGTTCTCTCTAAGGAGAACTAAATTTAAAATACCATCTCCTTTTCTAATGGAAGGAAAAAAAAATCCAGACATTAGTTTAGGGAAAGTGATTTTTAAAAGAATCAAAAGTCAGCCAGAACTTTTCACATCTTTTGAATCTGATTTTTCATTTTTCCTGTGAAAACTTTCATTTCCCTTCTGGCTTTTTATTATTCTACTTTTTGTTTATGGCCTAAGATCTCCTGAGACAGCAGCTAGGACAGAAGAAGAACAGGGTAGAAAAAGAGACAACTTTTATCACCCTTATTCAGAAAAGCCTAGATCATCTAAAGGCCAAGAGCAGATTAACTTTCAGACATCAAATTAGTCTGGATTCTGGTTGTTGTCTGGGACATCACCTTCTGTTGAGGCATTCGGGTAATGAGTGCCTGGGAACGGACTTTTGGCACAACTGCTGTCTTTTGGGGAGGGAGGAATGGGACCTCTTCTGCAAACCACTGCAAACCCGTTTTTCCTGGTCCCTTCAGTCTTCTCCCTTTCAGCTGGTGATGAATCATGTAAGCCCATTTATACATCAGCTATTGAAGATTGATTTTTATGGTATACACATAGCTGCCAATGGGTCAAGCCTTCTGAAGGGTGATATAAGCCTTTTGGGGCAGGTGTCATGTCTACAAACACACCAGTGTTGCGCTAGGTGGGCAGGAGAGTTGTGATCTGGATGTACTCCAATGACCTGTCTCAGCAGCTCACCCACTGATGGGTCTGACATGGGTTGTTCTTGCCCAGCAATACAGCATAGCCCTGCCAAATACCCCTTTTCTCCTCTTAAAGAGTAGCAGATTGGTGAAGATAAAGTAATTTATAGTCTGATGCGTTTGGAGACAACAAGAACACAAGGCATATTAGAGTATAGAGAGGGCCACTTGGCCCATGCTGCTTTCCTTATTAAAATTCTTTCCTTGTTTCTACTCATATATCACCTCCGTTGGCTCCTTCCTCAAAAACTATCAGTGCCAATAGACAAATACCAGAACACAACGACAAGACTAAAGAGGATGCCCTCCCCCAAGCTGAGAGTTTTGGGTGGTTAATGATGATTTCCTCACAGTAGAAACTTCATGGTCATTAGCTATTCAGCACAGCAGTGGAGCCTGCAGCTCAGAGTCGTCAGCATTAATAATATTTGGGACCTAAAGTTCCAGAACACAAGAACTTTCCACTGAGCATTGAAAAAAAAAATAACAGAGGAAGAAATCTAAACGGAGCTGTGAGGTGAAACGACAACAGCTGTAGGAGTCACTCATCACCATCAGTAAAACCGGTGAGTATCCACACTGGCACCTATAGGAAGTGACTGGCAGCTGTGTTAAAGGTCACAGAATCTCCCTCACTAAATCAAGTGCAACACCGCATAAGCAGAAACCCACAGCAAACAAGCAAACCTGACAGTCATATGCATATATACACATATACGTGAGCAGAGGAGAAAAAGGCCAAAGTCTCTGTGAATGTTTGAGTAATTGAGAAGCACTCAATACCCCTGAGCAACCACGGTTTTCTGAAAATCTATTACTGGAAATCCTGTTTGCTAAACTGAACAGTCTGACATGGGATTCCTCACACACAGCACTGCAGGCAGGCAAACGCATGAACCTCCCTGAGGTCCCTGTGATGCTGTCAACAGCTATCCCTTTGTTAACCTCCCTCCCGCACAGCTATTTTCATTCACCTTTTTGTCTTGTAGACACTAAAGGTGTAATTTATTTTAATTATTTGTTTCCAAGTTGAGTGGCTGCAGACTCTGAACAAGAAATATCGTTAGGCTTCAGCATATCAAACAGTACTGTCAATATACTATTGATTTCGAAGACATGCTAAGAGAATGTTTGCATTTGCATTTAAAATTAATATGCTGAACATATTTATAAAGATATCATGCAAGCTTACATAACAATAAAATGCATTTTATAATACTGTGGCAGAGATCTTGAGATAACAGCATATCAAAGGAAAAAAAATACAGAGAGACAGGAAATATTATAGCAGATTCATCATTTATGTACCTTGTGAGGTTAGAACCCATATCTTTCTCACAGTTGTTTCACTTGAGTGGTATAAAGATAAATGCATTGTAATGTACCTTTGTCTTCACAGTTATGCATTGTGCCATCTTTCACTCACTATGGGCAAAGGCAGAAACAGAATTATGCTACAACAATCTGTCTTTTCCCATGTTAGGTTCCATCTTCTTCCTTGTATATACTACAACGATTGCAATAAGTTGCTTAATATATGTTTAGAATTTGCATCTATGCAAGTTATCCATAAAGATAGTTCAGAAAGTCGTGTTTCAATGAAAGTGGGAGTAATACCACTGGAGAGAAGGAAATTAAGCTGAAATAAAAATATTGCGAGTTGAGAATTGGGACTAAAACCTCAAGATGATTGCACAGAACCACTGTGAGGTTCCTTTATTATTTTATAATTAGAAGAAAAACACAGACTTGAAACTTAAGATGGAGGGGGGAAAAAGGTACCTGAGAGCTGCAGCAGCTGCCTCAGAAGACCAGTACCAATGAGAGTTATCTTCTGCTGTGCCCTCTGCCTCCCACTGCCAGAGGCACCCACAGCACCTTCTTTCCTTACATTGGACTGGGTGATTTTTCCACACCAGGTGCAGTGGGACTAACAGCTACCAACCGAAGCAGGTAGGCAAGGGAGTCACAGGAGTTTCCACTCTTTCATTGTCATAAGCTTACACATGAGAGTCCCTAATATAGACTACTGAATTTAGTATGCCATGTAAACACTCATTTTCCTCCCTATTTATGTATGGGACAGTGTTTTCTGTGTCATGGAGTGGAATTTATGTGTTTAGTGCCCATTACTGCCTGGAAGGCCAGTGGATTCATTTTTCCTTGTAACACTACTGTCTATCAGTGTAACATTTTCCACCTGAATCCCTAATGATAGTTTCACAATTAAATGAACAAACTTTACAAGGTTTCTCTAAAATATTCACAACCCTAATTTTGCAAACACATTCCACCATATAGTCGAGTTCAGACCTTCCTGCATTCACTGACCAAAAATTGAGATGGCTCTCTGTCGGGAATTGCCTCTTATGGCAGCACCAGTTTTCATCCTTAATTTGTACCTAATGCTACTATAGCCTTGTTTTCATTCACAAGAGCCAAAATGCTTTATTTCACATTGAAAAAAAACCCCAAAGCCTCTCTAGTGGTTTTTGCCTCTCGTGTCCTGCATTCTGTCAATGAGCAGTGTCGCTCCAAGGAATGCATTATTATTGCTGCAGGCCACTCCAAATGATTCAGAGACCCTTTATATCATAGCCAAAACAAGATGAAAAAGAACTGTGTCCCCTGAGATCTAGATATTACCCAGTTCAGCTGAAGCCATTCTCACTTGGTTTGTCTGAGAGTGATTTAGCATTTTAATTTTTAATAATACTTTAATCTATCTGAAATGGGGGAGGGAGAGCAAACAAAACCAAATCCCTCTGCAGCTTCTCTCCTTTCTGCCTTATTCTTTTTCCCATTTTTTCCTAAATTCCACATTCCTCTACTTTTAGAAGCTATTGGTTGAATATGTAAGTAGTATTTTGCTCTTCTCTGAAGTACTAGCAACTTGCATGCTTTCTTTTTTTTCTATTATTGTTCTGCTTATTGTAGTAAGAAATCTTCTGGGAAGGTACCCTTTTTTATTACATTTAAAGTTAGAAGCATATAGAAATGGCAAAACCAGAATTAGGGTTCACCCGTATTCTTCACAAATTCTCTCCTTTTCTATTTTGTGTCCTCCTCCTTGTAATCAAACTTTCTATGCCATTTCTTCCTACTGTCAGTTCTTTCATTTCAGCAGATTTCTTTATCACACTTTGTCTTACCACAGTCTCGTTCCTGTATATTCCTCATAGAGCTGTGTGTTTATTACGGAAACTCCCTCAGAACCACGAAACATTTTCTCTATTTTAAAGTAGTCTTATCCCTGTTTCATAAATAAAAAGATTAACTTTAGCTCAAAGCTGCTCTATGACAAGAAGTCTTACTTCTAAGTGCATGAGCCACAGAGAACACACCACAACCAGGTAGGTAGGTAGTCATTTCTGCCAGCAATTTGAAAACAAAAGGAGCAATAAAATACAAATAGAGAGGGGGAAGCTGGGCAGCAAGTAGAGGACAAACAGGATATACTTCAATCTTCACAATTTCAGAGCCTGCAAAATCTATGTGGACTGAGGCTGAACCTTACATGCAATTACATGTAATCTTAAGAGCTGAAATGGAGAGGATTAGTTGGCTGGTAGTTCCAGTGAGTAAGAGCAGCCCGACTGTATTTTCAGGGCACTGCTGGGCAGCAGCAGCAGATGGTGGTCATTTCCCTGGCAGGCTGTATCAGGGATAATTATCAGACACAGTTCCAAGGTTTATGATATTATAAACCTCTCTTTCATTTCTCATTCCCTGCATGTGGAAAGCATGGCCCTTTTAACTCCCTTCTTATTGATTTTACACTAGTGTAACACCTTTGCCTTCAATGATTTTGAAATGATTCAGTGGTGAAGTAAAATAAGAAATAGACCTTTCAAGTCAATAAAAATAAAATATCCTGCCCCCACCCCCCAGTCTTAATGCTGGTTTTTGGTTTTGTTTTTGCATTTGAAAATGCAGAATAGCTTTATGTTGATTGACGAAATAAAATGCAGAAAGTACTAGCAGTATTTGCTGCATTGGGTCCTGGCAGAATTTAGTACCATAGCCTGTTAAAAATTGCTGATGTTGAAGATGATTCTAAATATAAATTAGCCTGTGAAACTAACTATACCTACAAGAGTAGTAATACTTGAATAGAATGCCTGTTTTGAACTAGATCCACTGAAACTTTTTGGTTTAGTCTGATCTGGATTGATTGAATACAACAAATGAGGAAGATAAAACCCAGGCCCATGGGAGTTTACTGAATAGATAGTAATGCAAGTTAGAGCATATGGGTCAAGATCAGGCACAGATCTATTCCAGCAGAACACTCTTCATCGCAACATTTTATAGCAAGGGGAAAGGAATTAACCGCATGATGTGTCTCTAAAACAGATGAAGAGACTTACTCTTGTGATAAACTTGATTCAATGTGGTTAAATTCTCGAAGTCTGAACTTTTAACATGTTTCAGAGATTCAGTCTCTGAAGGGAGATTTACTCAGTCAGTCCAGAAGGACCTTGACAAGCTTCAGAATCAGGCCAACTCAAGTTCAACAAGCAAAAGCAAAAAGTTCTGCACCTTACAGTATAGAATAATCTTGTGTGTCAGAACAGGCTGGAAGCCAACCTGCAACATGGCAGGTCTGCTGGAAAAGATCTGTGGGTTACTGGGGATATCTAGTGGAAAATGAGCTAAAAAATCTGTTCTTGTAACAACAAAGCAAACTACCCATGCATGTCAGGAGAAGAGCAGCCAATAGATCAATTATTATACCCTTCTAACTCAGCACATGCTGAGACTTACCTGAAATTCCTTAAACAGTTTTTAGACCCTCCAGTTCAAGAGACATATAGGGAATTTGGAGAGAAATTCAGCAGAAAACAGTAATGGCCTTGCTGTCAGCATGTGATTGAAGAACCTGGATTTGTAGCCTGCAGCTGATTGGGGGGCATTTAAGAACATAATGCTTTTCTTAGTACTGGTGGATACTGTAACGTCCTGGAGGAAAGAGTTCCTCATCAGGAGAGGAGGGCAGGGCTAGAAGGGCTTGCCCCAAGAGGCAATGCAAATGCCATCCTTAGAAGTTCTCCAAACTCCAGCAGACAAAGCCCTGGCTGGCCTGACCTAGGGTTGGTGACAGTCTCAGTTTGAAAGGGATGCTCACTAGATGACCTCCTTTTCAACCAATGTTTCTATCATTCTCTTCTATGTTTTCTTTCACCTTTTCGTGCATTACTTTGATGATGAACCTGTCTCTTAAGAAGGGGCCCTTTGCCCTTTCCTTGAAGTGAAAATGTGGTAACATACTTTGCTATGGATATTTTTGAAGCTAACACTAGCAAGAGTGTTACAAAACAATGAATATAAAAAGATATGTCATGGCAGTGGTAAATATTTACCCATCATGAGTTCATCTATTCTCTTGGTTTCTAATCAGGTATTCGCAGACCAGGGCCAATTACAGCCCAGAAGCTGCTAAAAGATAGTCTGAAAGGAAAGAGATGTGCTCAAAGCTACCATCTTCTACATCTCTATTACCATAAAGTAATATCTGCTCTATTACCATTGCTCTATTACCATTAAATACCTTTGATACTTAATAGGAAACAGTACAAGTGCTTTTATTTTTCATCATATAAAAGCTGGAGAACTCTGATTTACCTGTAGTTGATGCCAGCTTAACAGAGTAGGAAAGATATAGGAGGATACCAAAAAGGGGGATATTGAAAAAATGAAACAAGAGTAACTATTGAATCAGCTGATTAGAATAATTCAGACATCTTTTTTTTTGTATCTAGCTAGAAAAAAAAGAAAGGGTTAACATACCACATCTAGGCCAAGTAGCTTCCAAATTATATGATACAGTGCCATGGAGATAATCCATGCTGTGAACCCATTACTGCTTTGTCTCTAATTTTACTTCAGGTATGGGAAAACTCTACCACTTCACACAAGTATGCAAATTATCATTGTGTGATGAAGAAGAGTTTGCTGTTTTGTAGAAGCTATTAGAACAAATAAAAAAGAAGTCCCCATATCTCCTATTGGAAGCCCTCTGAGACCTCCTCTGGGGGTCCTGTCACAGTGACCTCTCAGTGACAATTCCCCTCAGATCTCACCAACATTGCTCCTAGGCAAGCTCAAAAACAAGGAGAAAATGAGATCTGACAGAAGACACTCTTCCTACAAGTAAATATATTGCCTCAGTGAAGCTCCTATCCTTTACTGTCCCTGAGTAATAAGCGACTTGTCCTGAAGTTGGCTTTTGAAGTGCTGTAAGAAAATGAAAATGTGGCCTGTAAGATACATATATTTCTTGGAACAAGAAGGGGGGGGGGATCATTCCTGCCCTCTGATTAATCCTTCATGCACTGCTCTAGTCCATTAGAGACATAAAGGTGCCTTTAACAGGCCTCTGAGCAAAGTGCTTTATGCAATGTATTCCCTGTCCTTGACACGGAGACAGAGAGTATCTTAAGCAATGTCTCGACTAACACAAAGCAGTCAGAACAGAGGAATGCCTCCAGGGAGCTCTTTCTGCCAAGAGAAATTAGAGCAGCTCATGGATGTTCTAACTTCTGGGGGAAGCCGAGCTGTGCCTGGGGCTGCGAGGTCAGAAAGGTGCTGCTGCTGGGGTGGGCTGTGTGGAGGAGCCACAGAGGAGCTGCCCAGTTCTGTCCTTCTGTGACCACAAGCGCATCCCCCAGTCTCAGCAATCACTGTAGTGCAGGGAGAGGTTTGGTCGCTACCAAAATGATGCTAATTATCATGATGCTAACCACAAGAGCTAATTATTGTACTAATATTTGTTTTAATGGTTTTGGTACAATTTACACGTCATTGTATTAGACTGTAGTAACATTTACTGAGACCTGTCAGTTATTTCACATTAAAACAGGAGGACTGCTCTGTGAAACAGAAAATATTACTTATTTAGTGAGACTTATACTGTGCTGAACAATTTAAAGAAAGGGACAGATGTTTAAAACACACTTTAATTCCTAAGTCAGACTGATACAGTATGCAATGACTAATGGCATTGATTCTCAATACCAAGCTGCAATGTACTGGCTAACTTTTTACAAGAGGTTTCAAACACGGCTGGTGCAAGAACCTTTGGGGGCCTTGCCTGAAAATGTTTTAAAGTACACAGACTGTAGGGCATGATCTCTGTATGATCTTCTCTGTCATTAGGCATTAGGAAGTAGTTCTTTACTGCAAGGGTAATATGACACTGGAACAGGTTTCCCCATCCCTGGAAGTGTTCAAGTCCAGGCCGGACGGGGCTTGGAGCAACCTGGTCTAGTGATAGATGTCCCTGCCCATGGCAGGGGGGTTGGAACTAGATGATCTTTAAGGTCTCTTTCAACCCAAACCAGTTCATGATTCTGTGACTTCATTACTGTCTTCTTATAAGTGTTGAAAACTGTAATTTTAGTATGAAAGATCAGCCCATCCACTCAAATATAACATAAACTCTGCGATGACTCTACAGTGGTGCGGCTAGAGAAGAAAGTAGGAAGATTTAAAATGGAAAAGATGACTGGTTATGGAAAAAAAACAATTCAAGAACATTAACAAATAATCAGAAATTTTTGGAAAAAGGGAAGATATTAAGGAAAACTGAAAAGAAGATTTCTCTATGGTACTTTTACTAGAGTACTATCACCGATTACCTTGATAGCAGCACGACAGCACCAGCTCTTTGTGATCACCAATAGAAGAATGAAGCAAAACTCATAAGAGTTTCAAACCTGGTATGTTTTGCTTCAGGAGTAGCCTATCTGTTGGCATTACTCCAGTCTGTCATTAAATGTCTTTATGATAAGCATCATATTAAACTAGAATATTTGAGTAAGAAGATTATTTTTCCCCAATAGCCCACTAAATATTCCACCAGTGTCATATTTCTCACAAGGGTAGTTCCCTTCAAGGAAGTATTTTACAGCAAAACACTCAGAATTATAAACAGTACAAATTTAAACTAGTAGGGTTCTGCTCATCTCTGACATCCACAATTTTCTTGATTTTAGGATATGTTTATTTCTGCAATACTATATGATCACAGAGAAGCACTTTCAGTAACAATTTCACTACTGAAGGTGGAAGCCAATGTCAGGAACTCAGTAAATGTTACTGTTTATGCAACTGAAATGCCTGTTGAACAAATGGTCCTCTGCAGTGCTGTTATACATATCTATTTCTGTATACCAACTATGATATTTTCTAAAGTATATACCCTCCTGGTATCTAATCATTGACAGTCAAACACTCTACTTAGGTATGGTTCCAGCAGTGCATAGGAGCCATAAAGAAAACTTAATGAGCTTCCTGGGGGTTGCCTATAATAGAGAAATGTGCATGTGGCATACAGCTGCTTAGTGCTAATTCTGAAAGAGAATAAAAAAAAGTGTAAAATCTAACACAGGGAAGTCTTGCACCAATGGGGGAAAACTATCAGGTGCTGAATTTACAGGAAACCTTTTTAAAGTGCTAACCTGGAGATTAGTGAAAAGACCTGAGACTTCAGAAAATCTCTGCATTTAAACTACTTCTTTCATAAGGAGTATAGGTAAGAAAGTCCTTCCTATGGACTTATGATTTTGACATCTTTTTATCCCCTGCCCCCTCTACAGTAACTCTCATTCTTTCCTGTGCATTCCAGTATCTATCTTTCTTACTTTTGCAATATTAAGTCTTTTATCCAGATCCTCTAAACTCCTCCCAGTACTTTCCCATCTCTGTGACATCTTCCCCTAAAAGCCTATTAAGAAAGAAGAAACAGACATGATTGATTCTGATTCACAGATATTTTGAGTAACTCACCTAGCACATTGACAAAACAGATCAACTCAAGCTCCCTGTATTTTTTGCCCCAATTCTCATCACTGACATCATGTCCTCCCTCAAGACAGACACTGAAAATTGTAGGCAGTTCAAACCTGGGAGAGGTTTAAAAAACCTTCTTCTCTCAAAATCAGACTGCTTAATAGGTTGAAAAATTACTGGGGGGGGGGGGGAAGAAAGGTGTTTGCAGAACAAATAAAACCAGACGATGGGATAAATAAGACTAAATGAGTCAGAAACCAAGAAATCTGATCATTAGAATAACATTGAAGCACAGATGGAGACCCTTCTGAAAAAATAAAAGAAATACTATACTCTTATAATTCCTGAACTTGCTACTCAGGTTCACATCATTGTACCTTTTTGGAGACATCTTTCTTCCAAAACATCCCACAGTTTTCAGAGATAACTCTGTATTACCACAGATGCTGCAGGGTGGTGGTGTAAGGAGCCATCATACCAAAGGCAAGTCACTGGCAAGGTTGCAGGCCCAGCTGAAACCAGATTTCACAAAGGATATATTAGGACCTAGCAACTATTAGTAGAGAGCCACAGCATGCCAGGTACTACACCAGGAGAAAATATGGCTGAAAACACACAGCATCTTGAGGGCCAGTAGGTATCCAGCGACAGAACAATCAGGGAAACCAAGTACCCAGGCAGAAAGCAGATGTTCACTGCTACGCTCAGGTTAGTTGAACATCTCTTTTTTGTTCCTGAAGTCTGCTGCCCATGCAGGCTGATGCAGACAGTCGCTTTTCACCTCCTAGTGCTGGTAGAGCTGGGTGCTGTCCCTTCCCAGCCAGACTGCTCCCATTTATACCTTCCTGTTTTCCTTGCCCTTTCTTCAGCAGAAGGCACTGAGCTGCAGTGCCAGCTTTACCAAGGGTGACACATTTAGAGTTCAGTGTTTTTAACACAGATATCTCACTTAATATTGTTTCCATCCTCTCTTCGCTGTGGGTATCTCTTTCCCAGCAGCATCCCATCCAGTTAAGGGCACATGTTAGAGGGTAGCAGTAGCCATGCTGCCAAATTACCAGAGTGTGCCCTGTGGATTGACCTGCCTTGCAGAGGAGGAGCATAAATTAATGGGCACTGAATACATCTGAGATGGGGGCACGTCCCCATTTTTAGGTTTGATGACATGCCAGGCTTCATCCACCCTGGACACAGCAGGTCAAGATGTAGCTGTGCACCACCTTTACATTCTTCAGTTTCCACAGGAAGGAAACCAAAGCATGAATATAGGGACAGTGCAGTCTGCTCAATTAACCTGAACACTTAATTGCACCTAGCTTTAAAATACCTAGTTTAAGTGTACTGTAGATACAACCATTCCACTGAAAGTATTTAAGGCTTCTGTATACATTAGTTTCCTTTTTTGGTAGTATTCCTTTTAGTTTTAGAAGTATGAATTGGCTTTCTCAGTTTACAAGGTCTTTTTATTTTATTATCTTTCCCCACTACCCAAAAATGCAATCAAAAAAGCCAAACCACATAAACATGAGACACTTCATAATAATTTCTTTAAAGCCTAAATGTTTTAAGATCAGACAGGGAAGGGTATGTATATTTTATGAAGTTTGCAATCATCACATTAGATACACTCTGATCAAAATATGTTGTGCTTTATTCTGAGAATATTTCGGGTGGAGCACTTGCTGTTATATCAGATGTACACGCAAGCTTTCCTACTTAAACTCAGATTTCAAGTTATCCAGTTCTTCAATCTCACACGCTTTCTTGTTTCAGTGATGAATGGTAATAACTACCTTAAATCAGCTTACCAAACACAGAAGAATTATAACCTTGAATTGGAGCTCTTCACCTAAGATCTATTTTGATCAATTGGTGGGGAAAGCTTTGAGATTTGAGATCAGTTGGTCACTGCACCACATTTTCCTGTAACTAAAGAGAAAAAATAAATCATTAAAAAATAGCTTTTGACAGAGGCAATCATTTGAAGAAAAACAAATACAATGTACCCTGCAAATTCAAAGTAAAGCAAAGAGAAACTGAATACTTTTATAAGCTCACGAATATTTATGCAACTGTTGGAGGCTGGAGTAATCAATAACAACTAGAGCAAGTTTCTGCTGTTCTAGTAAAATATAAGCATATCATTGTTCAGCTGCATATCAATATAGAATTACTACTGACATTGTACCAAGAATACTAAGTTAATTCTTTCTAGAACTTTTGAAAATAATTGTTTTAAATTGCTTGGGTTTTTAGCTGTAAATTAAGAAATTTTTAGTAAAACCAGAAGTGATAGTAAGATCTACTTGTTGTATCTTGCTTGTTATATGCAGCGAAGTTTAGAAAGCTGCTTGTAAGGCTGTGTGTAAGGAAGTGGCAAATCATTATTTGACACTGTGAAGATTCACCTTGGGGGGAGGAGGGAAAAGGAGAGAGATTATATTGCTCCCCACTGTATAGATTAATTTATTTGGCTTTTGTTCTTGATGGTTTTTTTCATTATCAAATCAAATGTAATTGCTGAATGATATGTGTACTCTAAAAGCATACTTAGCTACTTTAGCATATTCCCTACTTTTTACAGCCATCCCTTTTCTCTCATATAACAAACTTTGCATTATATACTTTCCCTACCTTTGTAAGGAAAAATAAGACAGGGAAGATCAGGACTGCATATGGTGTCTTCCAAACTTGCATCTAAAAATGACAACCAGTAGTCAAGAAGAAACTGGAAAGACTACAGAAATGCTGATTCTTAGAGACAGACTAAGCAAGAAGTTAAAAGATAACCAAATAATCTCATTCATCCTTTTGCATGAACAGTCCTACTGTAGACAATGGGTAAGTCATACCAGAAAATCCATACAACATTTTAGAATGTTGCAATCTCCTTAAAATTTATCATGAGAAATGTTAAAATTTATAATGAGAAATGTTATAATTTTCACATCTGAATGTAATCATTCTTAGTAGATACTCTGGAGATGCATCATTCCCCATTTCCCTCTCCATTTCTTGACCTTCATTTGCCCTGAAAAACATGCCAGATATGCATAATAATTTAGCTGGTTATGGTAGACTTTAGTGATACACTTCAGCTCCTTCACTGCCTAATGTTGAAGATTAACAGTGCACTGTAAAGACTAAATTGCAGGCATAATTACCTTATTTCTTCCTTGTGTAGATAATTTCTGAATTCTCAGCACCTCTACACTTCTGACTCACTCCCCAAGTCAATCTCCTCAAGGAACAACCCAAGACATGTCAAGCAGAAACCGTACACAGCCAAAGGAGCGGAGATGTTGCTTCTGGTTCCCCTCAAGGAACTGAGCCTGGATAAAGCAGAGAGCTTCATGACATTTCTTTTCTGAAATAAGTGATGTTACCAGTTTGGCCAAGAGCAATTTTTTGTACTGGCTCTACTAGGACCCTGTCCATGTGGGTCACAGAGCTTTTCCTTGCCGTATACTAAGTATTCTGCTTTCAACCCTATTTTAGGACTGTATGATAACCTGATCTTAAAGATACACACCCAGAAGTCATTACATTGTTGGCCAGTGAATTACAGAACTGATATCCAATATGTGTGAAGTTATTCAATATGATATATCTTTCAAAGTTGCTCTGATCCAATTTCTTTATTTTCATTTATCTGCTCAGACATGAACTTCCCATAACTGTACACGTATCAATAACTTAAATTGCACTCAATCAGCTATATTCAGAACTCCCTTCAGCCTTTGTAAAGGAGTTATTTCAAAATGCTAACAAGATACACGCTTTATAGGGAATGTCCTCTCTTTGCACCCACTGGAAGTAGTAAGGTCAGAGTCACCAGCTGGATTTTGCATTCTTGTGACAGAGGCAGACTGTCCTGTCTGCCTCATCCATGCACTGTGGAGAAGGAGATGACAAGGGGGCAAGATGGTTCTTTCCTCTGTTTCTCATTTTCTATCACATTCTCACTCACTGCTCCTGCATTAATGGCCTTGTTCAGCTCAACAAGACTTTTATGCATGTGTTTCATTGTTGTTAATTATTACACTACAACGGGCCAACAAATCCTTTTTTTCAGAGAATACACTGAATGAATACCCTTCAGAGAATAAAAGCAGGTCAGCTATTTCAGTAAGCAGCATACCCAGATGCAATCCCTCTATGAATTATATACACAGATATAAACTTGCAGACACTCTTAACTGAACTGGCATTTGTAAAGGAAGAGGCAGGAAACTGAAGAAGCTAATTTTCTACAGCAACAATCCTACAACATGAGTTGCAGCTGTCTTGTAAAGACCAGCTTCATTTAACTCCTAAGAAAAAGGCTTACTTTGATTTCAGTTGGTTTGGTTGTTTTAGTTTTGTAAGTCATCTCACATATACTGTATTTAAAGAGTTCTTTTCAGAGAATGGCAGAAAGAATAATTAGCAGGATGACATAATATGAACTGAGAAATTGTTTTATATGATGTGAGCTACAAAAAAAATCACATTATTCTAAATTTATGAAGATCTTCTGTAGTACAGGAAATAGTAAAAATGGAATCTCAAATAAATTAAACATATGCTTTAGTAATCCTTTAACAAACAAAATAAGTATATTTCAGTTGTCAGAGAGATATAGTGCAGAATAACTGTATAAACACAAATATAATCCATAAAATTTACTAAAGGTTAAACATTTTGTCAAACAAGAGTAGAGACAAAGAGCTATATCACCTGTATATCTTTCTCAGTGACACACTGCAGTGCCCACTGATGACAATTGGTATTTGGTGAATTTAGCTGTTTATCTTGGCTGAAGAGATAACAATCTAGTCCTCTGAAAGTAATCAGAAAGTTTTCATCAGACTCGAACAGTGATGTATAAGGAGTCCTTCTGGAGGATATTGTGTCCTGTGGGCATACTTTTCCCTTACAGTTTCTCAAATAGTTTATTTTCAGTCCAAGATTATTTGTTACTACTTATAGTAGCAATATTACATTTTCTAGTTGAACTGTCTGTTAAAGAACCAGAAGGGTAGAACTGCAGACTTCTACTGCTCTGGCTCCTTCCCACACATGTATTCAGATATTAAGAGCAATGAGAAGTCATTAACACAATTTGTGATTTTTTGGCTCCTTCTAAAGACAGTGATTCTTTGATCTAATGTATGAAAATGTCTGCCACAAAATTGAGAGCAAATCTAAAGAGGAGACACTGGAACTCAAGGGAGATGCAAACCCTCAGCCTACCATTATCCACATTTAATGTGAGTGGTGAACAGAAGCTTCACTCAACTGTGCCCTCCTAGGATTTAGGATATTATTTTTAAACACTGTATATTATATGTTATTGTGTCATCCATGAATGCCATCCTCAGCTTTAAGGGACTGGAATAAGACTAGGGTGGGGACAAGATTAGAAAAGACTTGAATGGGGGAAGTAGAGGAGGAAGGGAATCAAGCAACTAAAGGTTGTACATAGTATTTACTGCAAAGGTAAACACATTTTGGAAGAGTACCACATTATGTCTATTAACTAGAGGTGAGAAAGATGGTAAGACAGATGTAGGAATGTATTTGTGAAATAGTAACTAGAACATCCTTATGACATTATTTTAGTTTGACTGTGATTAGTAAAGCTTCTTTTATTTGTTTCTGTCAGTTTGTGTTAAGTCATTGCTGAAGAAAAAGCAAACAATCTGCTTTATTTGCTTCATAAATATAATTATAAACTTGCCAGAACCAGGTTAGCCACAAATTAACATGACAGCTACATCCTCCTTCACATGGATTATTTATGAAGAAACTTCAACAGGGTAAAGCTACTGATAGGACCAGGTGTTGCTGCAGAACCCAATAGAGTTGCTATAGTGACAGACCACAAGAGTGGTCTAAAAGGTATGATAAATGACAAACATCTTGAAATTTGCAAGCCAGCAAAGTCTGGCATTTAAGAAATATTGGTTACATCTGTGAACACATCTTCTCATATGGGAAAAGGCGAGTATATTGTGTCAGGATCCACACTGAGATAATATACTCCCTTAGTTTTCTTATGCCTATAAACACTGCATTGCTCTCAACATCCATATAGTAACTGAATTACTCCCTCCCTTCTTGCAGATACAGATCATATCTCTCTTTCCTCTAAGCACTAGACTTAACAAATGTCAACAAGAGGATTCTCCTCAGTATCTCTGGAGTTTCCAATATATGCTATTGGTGGTGACACTGGATTTTAAATATTTAAAATTCCTTTAACATTTTAGATCTCTAAGCTGCTGTGGAAACTGGCAGCAGATTTTCCAAATAAATAATACAACGTAAACCTATTTTTTCCATCAGTTACCACTTCCAGAATAAGAAAAAGCACCCCAAAACTAACAAAAAATAAAATAAATCAAATCAAATCAAATCCAAACCCTCCATAACCACAAAAAAAGAAGAAGGCCTGGAAGTTTTATTAAACCTGTTAGTGTAATCTGTACAACAGTGTTTTTACAGTGACAGAACTTCCTGTGTTGATAAATGATGCATCCAATGATATATACACACACTGTAAGGTTCTTTTTTCCCCCTCTTGAATTGCAGGAGCTAAGGAAGAGTTTATGAATATACCTGACAAGGCTTAAGCCAAATGGTGGGAATTGTAAGGCTAAGAAATTAGAAGAAAAATAAAGTGCCCTGCACTTTATTGAAAGAACTAACACTACTATTTATGTGGTGGCAATGACAATTTGGTATTAACTTTTGGATCAACACGTGCAATACTACACCATCCATATGGAAAGCATGACAACACAGTACTAATGAAACCAGAAATTAATGCTAGGAAGCTAAATTTTCAAAATTACATTAGCTGCAATGGGGACACTTGAAGAGTCCATTGCAGTTCTGAGATGTATTTTATGTATTTAAGGCTCAAATTAATCTTTTAAACTGCCTTCTGCATTTCTGTTTTAAGTCACTTGTGTTACCTCCTCACTTTGTTCCTTTTTACATCTTCTGGTAGAAAGGTGAAGCATATGTAGAAATGGTCACAATTTTCTTCTTTCTCCAAGGCAAGAAACTTCCAAATTTGTGCACCCCCATCTATTGCTAGAAAGGGAAAATGAACAGGCAGCAAGAATTGCAAATTTCGGAAATTACATTTCTTGATATAAATAAGTTACAATTTATTACTTCAGCACATGATGCAGCCTGGTTATGTGAAAGAAAGCCATCACCAAAATAATTGCATTTTAATGACTAGAAAAGCAGTGCATGGCAAGAGTTTGCTGCAAACTGCTAGAAATAAACATTTCAAAATGGTAGGTTGCATATTTTCTAGCAGAAATGGCTTTGCAACAGACATCAAATTAAGCTCCTAACTCATCATGTGAACTGACCCAGCAACAAGGAAAAAAAGTGTAACTGTATTCAATCTCTACTTCACAAAAATTACAGTTTAATTCAACCAAACTCATCTTTGCAGCACTGAAAGTTTCATTATATTAACATAACTTCCTCACAAGCAGAGGGAGGAGGAAACTCTCACTGGCTGAACAGAGGGCAAAATAAATATTGGGGTTGTGCCCCCCATAATGCTGCGTGTTACACAATAAGCCTTTTAATGACTGCTTCACTGCAGCCTAATTGCATGCTTGGCAGTGTGCAATGGATGGATGGAGTTATATGCACAGCTCCTTTCTTAGGGACTGTCTTTACTGGGTGGCCACTTTCTAGCTCCACCATCATCACAACTGCTATGATCAAACATATCTCTCCATTGCCATCACTCATTTCCCATTTCATCAGTGGTCAGAGCCTGCTCCTCATCCTTTGATCATGCTCTGTTCTACCGAACATATTCACAAACCCTAGACCCCTGAGCAGGGCATGGTAACCTGTGCCCTCACACAGCATGAACCTTATCACCTATTTCTTACTGTGTGGCCCAAGTTGCTATCATGCCTTTTACCTGCCCCTACACTTGTCTTCTGTGCAGTGGTATCTATCATCTTATTCTACAATTCACTGTCAATGATGGTAAAATACCTTGTCCTGGAGAGCTGGAAATATCATCCTCTGCTGTTCACCAAAGACAAATCAACAAAAATCTCAAAATCATGTCTCTGCTGACATATCAAGTGTGAAAGAGAAGCTTGCTTGCATCATGCTGGTCTCATCCAGGTCTTGATTTTTACCTAGAAATTGCAACTCATCCAAACTCTCAAGGGCAGCAATACAGGGATATCCCCACCCTAGTCATGGGCCATACACTGGGGGGATGTGGTATGATATACAGTACTCTATAGCACATGTGAGAATCAGTAGATTCTAAATGCACATTAAAAAATTAAAAATGATGGCTTTCTACCTCAGTATCTCTCTTCCAACCACTGGAATATTCATGTTCTGTACTTTCCTCTCTAAATTTGATTAATTTTATATGAGACTTCATATAAAGCACTCAATGATCACATGAACAGAAAACTGGAAATTTTCCGTTTTTCATTTCTATCAATAGAAAAAAAAAAAGGAAGGCCCAAAGCCAACAGCAAGAAAGACTTAACTGAAACAACAGAAAATGAAAGCTGGAGCAGTGTTGTAACTCCAAAAACTCATCATCTTGTAGTGCACTTTGCAAACACAAAGCACATCAGAAGTCTGTATTCAAATGAGCCAGCAAAGAAACTATTAAGGCCTAAGAAATCTTCTAGACTTCAGCAGAATCTATCTTGAAAGATTTGGCATGTACAAGTCTTATGTGGATGCAGTACTTTTGTTGTTTCTGGTTGGTTTGTTTTTTCGAAGACCAAATACAGACATGAAAAATACTTATCATCGCGAGGAAAGGAAATGGACCATTAATGCTATATGAAAATGTTATTTACAGAGGCAAGCCAAAAGGCATTATAGGCAGAAAGTCAAGCTTTTTTTATTTGCATTGCAGAAGTAAATATTCTCCAATCAAATCTGTTTTAAGTGTGCTTACTTTGATTAAAAAATTAAAAAAGACCTTCTGCAATCAAAACTATTCTTTTAGTTTCTCATACCAACTTGTGGCTGGTAAAAATTCAGAGGAAGTAGGCACCGAATAACAGCAAAAGAATCATTAATAACAAGCATTTTCCCGTTTTATCAAATGAACAGTTTATCACGTGACAAGCTTTAGCCTTAAATTCTCTACAATTTAAAGAGAGAACAACACTTTTTAAAATACACACTATCATTCACGTCTAGGTGGATTTTAAAAGCAGCTCCTTATTTTTATAAAGATGCTGAAACACTCCTCTACTTAAGAAATACTCAGAGGCGTTATTTCAATATTTAATAACAAAAAAGGTAAACCAAAATGTTTTGCTCTGTCTGGTACTGAATAATTTAGCTTTTTATTGATCTTTGCAGGCTTATTTTCAACATTTGGTTTTAAAAGACAGCTATTAAGATTACTTCTGTAGCTGAAGAAGACAGTAAGAAATAGGCACTGGTGCATCATTAAAGAATATGAATGTAAAATACAGTGTTTGGATAACTTTTGGTAAATGTCCTTTGCCAGATTCCTTCAGTACTCTTACTATTTTTCTTCTAACATATAATTAATTTCTAATATGATGGTTTGAAGCAAACAAACAACAAAAAAACCCAACCCCACACAATATCCTTTTCAGATTCAGAAAATCATATTCACTATAAAATCACAGTCCATTTACAGTATCACCACATCCTAATTCAGCTTTTTCTTTTTTTTATCATTTCCTTTTGTGCCCTATGTGGCAAAATTGCAATACCATAGACTGAATAGAACAGCTTGAAGACTTGCAAAGGTATTTGCTATTATGCTAAATGACTTCTCCCTCATTTAGAAATGTCTCCAGACCAGCTTATTTTATGGTGCTCATGCAAAGCAGATACATTAGAATTTTAAAAGAAAGGCAGAAAAAAGCCCACAAAGAAATCTTTATTTCTAGACTTCCTTGTGTGTCTTACTTAAAGTAATTCTATAATTTAGCCTTTCAATTGTATTTTAGTATGCAATTTAATGTAATGACAATTTATGCTTGTTCTGCTTGTAGAACAAGAAAGTAGATATAACAGGTAAATTAATCACTGTAAAAAAAACAAAAATCAGTGCATTCTGCAATTAGAGCTTTGTCACTGAACAATGATATTCCTGCAAATACTTTAAAAAAATCTTAGTTTTTAGGTAGACTAGCATTACCCACCTTACAGGCTGCATTGCTTACACACCAAGAGCTAAAAAGTAGCAAAATTAAGTACTTAGTCCACAAGGTAATAATGCTGGATATTATAGATTATCATTTATAGGGACACAGCCTAAATCTTTTGTATTACATACAATAAATGTACGTCCCTGACTTCTGTATGCTATCCTTTCTCCAGCTCTGTGAGTTAGGTGCCTGAAATAAATAATCTTTCTCCGAATATGAAAAAGCAAAGACAAAATGAATACTTCATGAGGTTTGCCTTATTCCTCTGAAGATGATTGATACATGAAGTGGACCAATAAGAAAACCGGATGCAGACTATCACTTCTAAACATGTCCAGTCCCAAGAAAGAGGAAGGTTTGCAGACAGGCTGCAATTGAAAGCAGCATTAGTTTTGGATACATATGAATTTTGAACTGATTCCTTAATGAGATTTCTTTCAAGTGCTTCTGTCCTTGTATCTTGGATGAAGTTTCGAAACATATGGTGTCTTAATTCTAAGACATCCTAGCCTTGGAAAATTCAGTAACTGATTCATGAATACCTTTCTTCAGAACAAACAAAGAAAAGTCATCATAGATATTCTTTGGGTAAGCATTTTTTAAAGCACAGCAATACATCAGTGAAGAAATATGATAATTATTCAAATTATTTTTATACAGTAAGGAAAAAAAATGTAAAAATAAATGTTGCCAATCAGAACATGAAGATCAAGGAAAAAGCACCCCTGTAAAGGCAAAAATTCTTCTGACAAACAGCAGGAAAATACCAAAGCATTTCCATATATATTTGAAATACTTTCTGTATTGTCAAGAATCAACTTACACCAAAGAGACTCAAAAGTGAAACTTACAGAGTATGTGGCTGCAAAATGCTTAGGTAAACTTGAACTATTCAAAGAAAATTCTGAAAGAAAAAAAGCCAAATAAGAAGTTCAAAAGTGAACAGAAGCATGATGAAAAGTAAAAATTAAAATCCCATAAAATAAGAGCTATCAATAATATATATAACTTACATGATAGCAGTATAAAAAAACAATTCAACTAAGCAAACTGAAATGGTTCCTCACCTAGCTGCTCCCAGAACACCAGATCATAATTCAAATTCAAATTATTAGGCTATACTTGTTGAGATTACTCTTATTTGTCACAGTTTGATCTCTCTGCAGAGCTGGCAGTTTGTCCTAAGATATTAGGTCAATTTACTAATTAATGATCAAAGTTAAAGAAGATACACTTTGCAAGAATGTGGGTTTTTTCTGTTAAAATTAAATTATAAGAGACTCTGAATATGCTTAATGCAGATCTCCCCGAATCTGGCTATGAAGTTATGCCAAGTTTGACAAACTTTTTCAATCCAGAAGCTTTACAAGTCTCTGATCCTCTAGCTTAAAAGAGGAAAACCTGTTTCTTGACAGCTTCATCTCCAGAAATAATAAAATTGCTTATACATTGCTACATATGTAGCATTTGTTACACTCTTGGAAGTTTGTTGATGTCTATTTATATGGTTCATAATGGATGACCCCTATAGTTCCATAAGCATAGAAATTCTACAGAAGTGGCCAGAATAAATCTCCAGATAGCTTTATGAACAGAATTCAAGCGTGATAGACATCAAGGACTTTAATCTGTAAGTAGGCAGTCATTGTTTCATGAGTGGGAGCTTGAGACAAGTAGGAGCACAACCAGTACTAAGAGAAGCACGCTGCTTCTGATACTAGTCAAACTGTAGCAGCATACCTTAACAGAGGTTAAGTCAAGTTAATATACCAATTCTTTACCAAATGTAGCTGAGTCAGGAAGAGGTAGTCAGAAGTACAACTGGATCGGGAAGTTGGAATATAGTGGAGGCAACTACACATGATGTGTCTGTGTTTAAGTGCATTTATTAATAGGTTTACAGAATGGTAAAAATAATCTGAACAATTAAAACTGGGTTTATACTTTTTAACTTCCCAGTCATGAGAGCACAAAGTCATAATTTGTTCCACTGTATTATTTATCCTGACTTAATACAGAAAACACATACACATTTTCAGCCTACAATCAACAATGAAAAAAGAGTTTGAAAAACTAAACAAGTAGGCTTTTTCTAAATCCGTGTGGCTAGTCTTGAGATCTTACTACATCACCATGGATCCAAGATGCTAATCCAGTTTACAATCAAATGTAATGTATTTCAGAATCTTGATCTTTGAGACATATGCCTGTGCTTATTTATTCATTCCACTGTGAAAAATTTTGTTGCATTAGGTATAAATTAAGTTCAGTTTCCTGAAATTTGTGGAAACTGGCCAACTGATATCAACTACAAACCATGGTCTTCAATAAGAACTTGCATAGCACACGAAGGTAAGCAATGAGCACTTGGGGCTTAGGGGTTTTTCTTTATCTTAAGACCAGGACACTACTTTTAAAAGTAGTGCATTAAGCTACACAGCCTCATTTATTATGTCTTTATCTAATGACCTTTATGTGAGGATATGATATCAGAATTTTAATGATCAGCGTATCATAAGGTTATGCTTAGAGAAATCAAGCTGCCAAAATTCAGTAAAAGAATCACTAACTGCAGATCTCAAGCTATGTCAAGACATGAATTAATCGACTGATTATTTAAGACAGTAAACCCTTGCCTGAGTAATTATACATAGCATAGCAATAAATGCAACCATAGTCTATAGAATATAATAATGATTCATGTGTGGGGCCTTACCTTATAGTATATACTTTGGTTAATACACTTAGACATTCATCTGAAGCCTGACAAGCTGGTGCTCTATTTTAATTTATGAAATTATGGTCAAAGGTGATCTGAACAGTTGAGAACTGAAGCAGTAATTACTGGAACTAAGGAAGAATGGGAATTAGGGATAAATAAAATGAAGTCATTTTCTGGTGAAGACTGTCAGAAAGGTTCTTAGAGACAATTTTAAATTAATGGTTTTGTTTTTATGAAAATGCAGTATTACTATATGGATTAATTATCCATTAATGTCTAGCATTTATAATAATAAGAAAATTTACTATTTGAAGCTATGTAAAATAACATTATATTTGATATATCACCATGAAGATGCAGGACCAAACATTTTCAGCTAACTGATCATACAGCTGGGGCACTAAACTCCATGATCCTGTAAAGTAACAGGCTTCAGGACTCATAGTTTTGCCTCTTCAATTCCCTTATATTCAATTATAATACATGAGTAACACACAAAGCATACTGTCCTCAGGACTTAAAGCTCCTGTTATGCTCTTTTCATTTTGAAAATAACATCCAAGGAGGATGTACCTTCATTTCTCTACTTATAAAGCTTTACCAGTGCAGCAGACCCAGCAACTGTGTATGTGAAGCTAAAGTGTCATTCAGGTGAGTCATACAGACATTGAGACTCACATTCTCTGCATTTGCTAAGTGACCAAGATTATAGTGCCAGAACAGACATTTAAAAACATACTGGACACAAGCATCCCTTTCTCTCATGAAGAGCCAGCAAGGAAAATAAATGCCAGTGCCACAATGCCAAGGCGCTATCCATGTTCTCCAACAAACATTGCCACAGCTTTATGGAGCCTTGGCAACAGCTGGAGAAGCAATATGTGGATCAGGGTGGCCTCTCCCAAAACCTTGTCAATCTTTTGTTTTTTTAAATGCACTTAGTTGTAATGATCACTTAATGGCAGCCCTGAATGATTCTGAATTTCCCTGGATCAGCCAGATGTGCTAGACTAGTATTGAAAAGATTTAGCAATAGTAGCTCACCTTGTCAGGTGCAGAAGAAAATGGAGGTATCCAGTTATGAATATTCAAGGTCTTCATTTGGGTGCTCCTCTCAAAGGGGAGAAAAATCTTATCATGAGCAGTTCTGTTGCGGTGATGTTGCCTCCAACTGGAACCTTCAGAAACAAGGAGGTGTTCCCATCCAAAAAGGAAAGGAGCAGAAATGCCTTAGGGACAAATAAAAGATTTTGTAGAAGTACTGTTGCCAGATTTGACTCTCTTTTTTATATAGAACTGGAAAATACACATTAAGCAATAGTCTACACACCTCCAAAAGGGATGCAGGGTTTGAGAATGTATTATGAAAAGTATGATTTTCTATGGGACAAGTGGCAATCCCCTTTGAGATACAGCTGACATGACCTAACCCTTGAGTGGGTTCACATTTCCATTGTCCATGGTAATTTAATCTACATTGTGTTCAGGTGTATATTTTACAGCAGTAATTAACACTTTGATTATTTTATATGAATGCTTTCTGCAGGTCAAAGAAACTAAAGCAAATTAAATGGTTTAATTCAGAGAGCTGTGAACTGGATTTAACCTGATCCCATCCTAGTGACATTGATTGCAGATGATTTGTAACTACTATGGAAAAAAAAAAGATATAATTTGCATATAAAAAAAAATAAAACTAAGATGCCTCCAAAGTTCAGAAACTGGTTTCAGATCATAGAAATTTGGTAGTAGGAAAAAGGTATCTAATCTGACCTGCTGTGTAACTGAAACAAGGCATGATCTGCATGCAGATCCCTGTTCTGATTCAACCAGCTCGTACACAGACATGCCTTTAGAAATGTAAACATTAACTATTTTCAATTCCTACATCTGCAAAAAGGTGCCTAAAATTTTCAGAAGGAGTATTACTTCTAGGAGCTATTGGCATTAGTTTTATCTTGGGTAGAAATCTTGCAAGATCAACTCCTGGTAATTTTGTCTGTTTTACTGTCACATGCCACAGATATAACAGATTGTGCAAACAAAAATCATCATAATTCCTGCAAATTCTGTCATCCTGCATCTGACAGGGAAACGACTTTCTCAAATGAAACTCTGCTACTTGAGTGCTACTAGAATAACAGTTCATAATGTATTTACAGCTCTCATTCAGGCCCCGCAGTCTGACACAATGCCACATCTAGATGTCCAATGCTAAATGATAATATCTTTGCATTACTTAGCTTTCTACCATTATGCAATGTATCCACTGGCATACTGCTTCCTCGAACAAATGGCCTTTTTCAAATCTGGTATAATTCCAGTGTCATCATATTTTAGACTTTATCTGTACATGTTCTCCAGAAGTGGGATGCCTAACCACCAGAAAAATAAGATACATGTGAATCAATACTTGTAGGACACAGATTTTTGCTTGCAGTTGTATCTGGTTTTGTCTTGTCACTTCCACGAGTCTCACCATATTTCTCCTACCACCTTCATTCACCTCTACATTTCCTCTCAACTGGCAGATTCTGCTTGCTAGCGCACAGTTTTGTTTCCCCTCATGAGAACAGCACCAAAGAGGCAAAACCAAAAGGCTGTAAAATATCCTTGTCCTGCTTCTGTTGCAGTAAGTTACAACCCACCTGATTACAAGGCAACAACTATCTCTTTTGCAATATCTCATCTTTCACATGTTTATAAAGGAATGCATTTCAGATAGAAACTTTCTGGACACAACTGGTAGCACTGCTATGCAATAATCTACTAAATACTAGAGCCATAACACCACTTCAGCTGCTTTGAAGCCAATCAGTGGATATGCCCAATAGCACCATTTTCTTTGGGACAGGATTGTTGTTAATGAGCAGGAATACTGGTGTGATGCTATGTCCCTTTTTTTTATGGGCTCTACTGCAGAGAACATAATCAGTAAAAAAAAAAACCCAGATGTGTGATGTCCCAAAGTTCCAGCAGCCCCTATTTATCAATAATCACTACTAGGGCTATAAGATTTCTTTTTCTTTAATTCATGAAGCAAACCAGATTGACCAGTGCCCAATTTTAGAACAAGAGGAGTGTGATAGTAACTCAAAGCCAGCTCACTGCATCATTGTGTTATGCTAAAACTTCAGTAAGAAGATTTAGTCTGAAGTTAGGAAAGTGAATCTATTCCCTTAAAATTTCCTACTAAGACATAGTACAGAGGGAAAAAAGAAAATCTTCAATACAAACAAAATAGAAAGCCCTCGCAGCCACATTAGAAGACTAAATGCATCTAATAGATTTTAATAGTTTTAAATTACATTATATGTATAGCACTTCTGGCTTTTAGGTAATATTTGTCTATGGTTTTACAAGGTTAGGCATAAAAAGATGCTGAACTTGATTTTAATTCACTGTGGGAAGTCTTGCTGCAAGATGAGTGGTGTGACAAACAACTGACTTATTATAGAGTTTGAAAGAGCGAAAATGAAGGAAAGCTTGAAGATATTATTAGGTTGCCAGAGTTTGTGGACTCAACAGTGTCTGTGGGCAATCTATCATAATCCAATTTAAACCCAATTCATATCAATTTGAAGTGATTCCTTTCTCATATAAAATTAAATCAATGGAATCTTCAACTAAGTTAATAAAAGTGTTCATACAGGAAGTTGCATAGTTTTAACCAAATAAACTCTAAAATGGTATCCAAAAAAGCAATGCAGCTCATGTGAAAGCGAGTCATAAGATCATATGCTGATGAATAGCAATAACAGACACTGATAACCAGAGACTTCTTGGATCAGTGTGCATTCAACTCTGTTCTAGTTTCAGATATGCAGTAGTGGACCTAAATGCTATCCCTGTTCTTTGAAGTCATTTTGCAAAACTCGTTGACATTGCTAAGGACAGCGGTAGGCCCTTGCTATTGATTGCTTCCGCCAATACATGTCTACAGGCAGGATCCCAGTAACCAAATGCGAACCCGGTTTCTAAGAATAACTGGCTAAATAATGGATGAGCTGTGACACACACACATTGTGTTTATTCACAGTGAAACCTCTGAAATTTCATCTGTAACTCAATTAGGCTGCTAAAATCTAACTGCATCAGGGAAAGTGAGTATTCCTTATTTGGCTTAATCCTTACAAAGGCCGTCAATCCAATCCTCTCTCTCCTATTCTACAGTTCTGGACTTTCTTGTGTATCAAGGCTTGCAATTTCCAGGAAATCTTCACAGATGATGGAATGTTGTAGTAGTGTCCTCTCATTACCAAAGTTCCATCCCAGATGGCTTGGCAGTAACTCTCCTCCAGGTCCTGCTGTCAGATACGAGCTTTATCTGAATTACCTTCATTCCAGGGTCTTGGACACCTTCCTACCCATCTTTCCTACACATAATATCTTCTCCAGACATTTGTTCTTACTATACCTCACCCCACTGAAGCATAATAGAGACAGCGTCTTCACCATTAATGAGACAGGATGAACAGATGCGGGCAAAGGAGCCACTTGCAGTATGACTAGTAGTCTAAGTTCAGAATAGAGACACAGAAATTACAGTATGCTCCAATATGTGGTAGATGCTCACAGCAGTTATTTCACATGCCCTTAGGTCTTTGTGAGTAAATCTACATTAGAGTGCATCAAGCCAATTGTTCTTGTTGCTTAGCATGAATTTCTGGGTGCTTTAATTAATTCACCCACAGCATGAGCACCACTGTGTTTGATGCACATTCATTCTTGAAAAGCTTACGCATATCATTACTAGCATGAAACAAAGACTAATGGACTGATAGAAACAGTGGACTAGAAACATGAAGAAAAACAGAAAAGTAGAATTTTAGTGAGACAGGCGAATCTAACGTGAATTCTTTTGGCAGAAACTGTCATTAAAGAAGAAATATATATACATACACACACACATACATATATATATATATATTTTACTCATTTCCCTGAGCCTCCCAAAGGCTTTGTGGGTTGAAAAATGTCTCTCCTTAGTTTTAAGCTTTACCTGGAGTTGTATTTAAAAATTATTTCTAGTCATATTTTTACTTGTTGGCTTAAGAACACTTGGGGCAAAGAGAAAAGAGGAAAATCATAGTTTTCATTTGCTTTTGTTCTTGAAAAGCTGGTTTATGTGCTCTATGCAGCAAGATGAAAACCAAAAGGAGGAAAAATTAAATCACATCAATAAAATACATAGGCACTTCCCTGACTTGCCCAATAAATGTGCTATTTCAGATAAATGGGAAATGTGTATATTCTCTTTGTGTACTTCTTAAATATGAATGGCTTTTTCCCTGTTCTCTCTAAATTCTTATATAGCAGGGCATAGCCTTTTAGCTAGTTCTTGTGACAAGGCTGCAAGCTTTTTCCTTCTGTGAATTCCAGACTTTCCTGAAATCAGACAGCAGGAATTCAGTTTTCCTGCATTGTCAGTTTCAGTACTTCATTAATCTGATCACACTCTTAAATTGTGCAAGTAGTATTTTTTTGTGTGTGAAAAAGTTAATATAGCACTGGTTTGGCAACAAAAAAATCCATTCCTACAGATACCAGGAAAGGGACTGGTTTAAGACAAACATATTCCTGTAAAGATTCTGATCAAATCTTCAATGCAGAACTAAGCTACTACAGAAAGTTGAAAAAGTCAAACTAAACCTGAATTAAATAAAATTGCAGAGAGCATTATCAAGAAACACAAGCATATGATGACATGCTAATGGTTTAAATTATTGTATTTATTTTTCAACTCTCTGTATTTAGACTGTATTTAAACTCAACAAGACAAAACTGTATAAAAAATGACACTTTGATCTCAAATTCAGATTAGAGACTTGCGTGCTGTACATCTTAAGCAAGGGGGTAATATCTAACAGGATATTCAAAGATATCATCTACCTATCCCATGACTTCCTGAGGTTTTTCCCTTTGCACAGAACAATATTTACTGAATCTATGACAAACTGATTTTGGGCAAGTTACTGAGACCTCATCTGGAATGTACCAATTGGAAAGGAATGTGTATACAAGTGTCCCAAAACCCAGATGATTGCCTTGATCAGCAGGCTACATAATTAGGCCTCTATTTCTGGGTTTTCATGATAATTTGGAACTTAGTGTTGCAGTGTTCTCTCCAATAAAGAATAAAAATAAATATGGAAAGCTCAGTGTTGTATTCCATGTGGAATTCTTCTTTTCCAGCCAAATCTGTCTACATTTGCTTTGCTGTTGATAGCAAAATCTTTACTTAAGAAATACACTAGCTATTTCTTTAAGGCAGTATTTCACACTCAGCAATACCCTACAGGAATCCAGGCATTCATTGGAGAATTAAAATGAGAGAACAGGAATAAAGGAACAAAAGGGATCAAGCTATCTTGAGGATTTTTAGGTACATCTCAGAGAACAAAATCTGTACAAATGGGGATAAACAAACTTCATTGTGGCAGGTCCCTCAAAAGGTTCACCACCTCTGATTCATGGTGACTAACTCGTATGGGTCTTTTTCCTGTGTTCAGCGCTACAATAAAAGCCCAAATAAATATCCAATTTAAGAGCAAACTAGTGTCAGCTGCCAATCAACACAAGTTCTTCTTTACTATCTATCCAATTTATTCTCTAAGGGCCCCAGCTGTAGTTTGCCTGCTCACTTTATTTTGTATTTTTCTTATGCTGCTGTAACTTGGTTTTACATGTTTCCTTAGAATCCTCAATAAAACTGTTGCAGTCTCTTCACATACTGCACAGTACATATGCAATACAGTGGCTTCTGTTGGTGTTCCAGAGCTATTCATTACTGTCATTATTTCAGCACACTGTGCTGTTACTGCAGGCTGCCAACTATTGTTTTTCATGTGCATAGATTTTATGCTTAAAGAAAGACACCTACTATTGTTATTTAATAAAATGACTATAATAATACTACCTTACATTTATATAAATCCTCTTTTATCCACAAGTCTTAAAATACTTTATGATTTTTTTTTTCCTGTGGATATAATGCTGCAGATTGTTCAACCTGCCACTGAAAAAACATCTCCTTTTAACACACAACCTATCTGCTTAGCAGCACAAAGCAGCATTACACCATTTTGAACTTGTCTATGTTACTACATCGGCTACAAAAGACAGCATCACAAGCATCTTAGTGCAAAAACACCACAAGGCAATGTTAGAAGGAATCAGTATCAGCAAATTTGCTGCTCCTATGTTCACTGCTACCAAGAAAATAGGACCACATGTCTGCTGACCCATAGTAGCAGGTTTAAGGGGAAGTCTGAGGCACTGCTTGTAAAAATGGATGAAATTAACTCAACAATAGAGCAGTGTCTAAGATGCTAAGGTGCCTTCTTAATCATTAAGAAAAAAGCCTAAACCCAAAAAGCCTAAACGCACAAACAGAAATGCACCAAGCTTGAATTTAAAGATCCATGGAAGAAGCAGATTAACAACTTAGCATAATGCAAATTAAAACCACTCTTATTGTCTCTCTAACTCCCAACTAAAAGAAGGTCCTGACACTGTGAGAATTTGTTCTTTATTCAACTTCATGGCCAAACTAACACTTTATGCTAAAGTTCTTTCTTTCACATTAACTGGACTTACCCCTTTTGAATGCTTTGATTGAAACTCCATGACAGCACCAAATGTTACTATTTTTATTAAGTGCTGTAGTGAAAAACAAAAGGGAAGGGAGAAGAGATGAGATCACATTATTTCCACAGAACATATGGAAACACTATGCTGCAAAGTCTACTTTGTCCAGGCTCCTCATCACCTACAGTTAGAATATCAGCTGATTGTTGGGAGTGTCACTTGCACTGTGATACACTGACTTTGAAAATGCTGCTCATCTATGAAATAAATGTAGGGCTTCTTAAGCTTGACTGTAAAATTAATTAAATTTGGGATGCTTTCCATCAAAACTCCTCATTGAAAAAGCTAGGAACAAATCATTTTTCTAAGTGTATGTCGAACATAGAATCATAGAGTCAACTGAACCCTTGAAGCTCTATATGCACATCAAGGACAGCACATGACCCTAAGTTTGTCTGAATCAGTTTGTTTAAAAATGCTGCCATAGTATTGGTCCCATTCTTATCTCTTGCAGATAGTAGTCCAAATTCTTTCCTTTTACACAAGTCCAATCTCACATTGATTTCAATGGGTTTCAGTGGAATAACTGAAAAGAGAATTTGGCCCGTAATCTCTGACTTTATCATAGAAGTAGTAAGTGCTTGGCTAAGACTAGATTTAAAGATAGCCTGGGGGATAAATCAAGGACTCAAATAACTTTTACTGAAACCAAAATCTCCTGCCTTCAGGGGAAACACAAAACAAAACAAAATGCCTTTAAAGCGCTATATTCCTAGGATGGGGGGCAGACCCCTTAAGTAATATGCTAACTGATAGCATATTTCTTGTCCTTCATCAACAAGAGATATAAGAGGGAATACTTATGTTCTAGAAGAGAATTATTTTTTTCCTCTTTTAGTTTTCCTTCAAATATTTGTATGTGAGTGTATTTGATTGTCTCAGCAAAGGGAATGCATTCTGCTTTTTTTTCAAGTCCTACATTATTATAATTGGGAAAAGCAAGTACCTCCATACAGATTTATCTACAAAGATTTTCTTTTGACTTCCTTTGAGTTGCCTGACTAAATACATGGGTCTAGTTTCTGTTGCAGGCCTTTCCATGCTGCAAGTTAAGCAGCCTGTGAGCCAAGGGATGAGACTTTTTTGAAGCTTGAGTTGTTGAGTACACAAGGCAGACTCCTACAGCCCTGTGACCTTCACTACCTGCAGCAACAGCAAGTTTAAATGCTTGTTCATGATTGAGGATGTCGCTTATTAGCCCCTGTTCCACTCACCTTTCTTTCTCCCTTGAGCTGGACTCAGATTTGCGAGTTATCAAGAATCAATCCCCAAGAGCAGAAGTCATCAAATAACAAGGACTTGACTAGATTTCACAGCAATGTGGCTGCTTGCTGCTGGCTTTGTGGAGGCCACTCTTTATGCTTAAAAGACAAACAGAAAAGGAAAGTCAAGCACTTCTTCACTCTCTGAATTCCTTTGTCATACATAACCACTTGGTTTGTATTACAAAATATTATGAGGCAAGTAAAACAACTGTGATTTCTATCCAGCCTGGACATGAAGACCAAGAGAGATCACAGACACATTTCCAGATTTTAGGAAGACTTTAATTTTAGCAGTTGCAGCAGATAATCTTACTCATGAAGTAAACAAACAACGTCTTGCCCAAGCAACCTCAAAACCCTGATGGAAAGGTAACTGGGAAATTAAATGCAAATGGTAATACTGCAATATTTTTTCTAATAAATTACCTTTGAAAGCTAAAAGGAATAGGGAAATACTAAGAGCACAGGATCAGTGAATTAAAATAAGTCCCAGGAGTAAAGGGTAACTCACACCCACTTTTGCAAGCTTTAGTGTATTTAGATTTTTAGTTTAAATTATACCTCTGGAAAGAAAAATCTATCCAGGGTGTAGCTGCCTGCAGAAATGCATCTTGTGAAGAGTGCTACTGGAAGCTTTAAGCTTGCAGAAGCCCCAGCCCTACTGTCTCACTGCTCTCTGGAGAAGGCATGGACTGGGGCCACAGGACCAAGTGCCAGCTGAAGGTCCCCTGTTCCCTTTCTAATTTACCTCAGGCCACACTGACAGGCCTGATACACATTTAATTAGCAAACAGCTGTGGCTGTTACAGATGCCACACTCCAACTTGTTTGTTACTGCCCCTCTGCCAGAGGTTATCATCTTCTCAGGAGAATGTTGCAGAGCTTCTTCATAATCAAGCACTTCAATTAAATCCATTGTCCCTGGCCCTACGTGGCCAGTCTGTGGACTTTGCCTTTAGGGCAATGGCCTGACTACAGTGGAAGTGGCAGCATCCAGGGCAGTAACAAGAAACAGTAGTAGTTTAGTTCACCATAGACGCTTCCTAGGCATAATTGCCTAAGCAACTTACAGCTTTAGTAGGTTTTGTTACCATCCTTAAGTTACACATCATAAACTGTGAATAAAGACATGTAATACCTGTCTGCAGTTTCTCCTACTTTCTTCTTCTGACCCTTCCTTTTCTCTCCAAGCATACATCTCTACAGTTAAAATCAGTAATGATTGTTAATATCATAGAGAGTGGGAGCATTTCTGTGCCTTCTTTGCTGACTAGTTGAGCAGCATAATAAATCTACTCATTTTACAATTGTGTGGTATGGAATTTGAAAGCTATTCCTGAAAACAATTTCTACAAAAATAAAACAATTCCAACTTATCCCTGTATGCAGCATCAGACTTGCTGCACAATTACAGGCAACTGCACCCAGCCAACACTGTTAAATTGAGGACTTCTCTTTTTCTGGCTCTGCTACTGCTGGACAGCTTATGTTCCCACTGCTTTGCCTCCATCTGTGCTAACAACAGAATCCTTTTTGATTAAAATGTTGCTGAGTTATACTGTGAAAGTTCATTTGAACTATGCACTTGCTTCACTTAGAAATATTCTTTCTCCATTTGGATGTAAGATAGAAGCATTTGAGTTCTGCCTCCTGCCTGAATTATTCCAATGAGAAGGGAAAAAAATAAATAGATATTCTAATTAATGTACAGTTTTTCAGGCAAGAGAGAACTCTGGAATAGGCTTTTCCTATTGTGTACAGCTATATATCTATTTCAGTGCTTTCTGAAATGCAAAAAATAAATGAGAGTCTCACATATATATCTACGCAAAGGAGACACAGAAGAAATGGTATCTAGGTAAGTAGAAACAGAGGTCCTAAACACTGAAATTATTGTATTTCATGAAGAAATCTCAGGATGCTTTGGTCTCAACACAAAACCTCCTTTTGTCTTTTTTCCTTGTTATTGTGAGAAATGTATAGCCTAAGTTTTCCTGTGTTCTCAGTGAGTCTGACTACTGTTTGGTGATTCAAGACTCTAATGAAAACATGATTAACTTCAAAGCCACCTTTAGCTATGTTTTACAGCAGGTAAGAAACATACCTTTTATCATAGTAAAGACTATAAAATCTGTTTCCCAGTTAAAGGAGAAAGCATAAAAAGGTAACATATTAAAATAGGGATTAATAAGGAAATTACAATAGGAAATTAAGAATTAGTAATTAATTAGAATATAATTAGGAGATAATTAACGAAATTAAGGAGTTTAGGATGTACATTATATGTTTTAGTTCAAACAATAGTTCTAGTTCAAAATCTAATGTAGCACTTCATGAAGCACTTTTGTAATTCTCAAGAATGCATTTCAGGTTTTGAAGGACCAAAGGTTGCATTTTCAGGTGGGCATTCCACCTAAATGTCTCTTTGTTAGAGAACAGTGAAATCAAAGAAGTGCTGGATAGTTCTTGGGAACTGTTCAGAATTTGGGGAATGATGTGATTCCTGCATTGAAAAAACTTCAGTTCCTAGTCTCTTCAGTAAATGGAACAAGAAACTGGTACTTCGTATTAGTCTCGCTGAAAGCAGAGCATACCAATGCAAGAGAGGGAGACAGAAAACATAAGGATTCCTGACACTTTTAAACATCAGAACACGGTCATGCCTGAATTGTATTTCAGGGACAGAGTCAGAGTAGTTCTTACTTTATCTAAACTGCTCCTTTTACAGATACTTACAGAAGTATACTTTAAGAGGATGACACAAAGCATGTCAGGCAGGTTTCACAGAAGTATTCTCTGTCTTACTAATGTCCAAATATTTACTAACAAAAGCAGTAAGATCCTCTTTGTTTTCATGAGTCTCCAGAGTTCCAGCCACTCAGATCTAACATTTACTTGCAATATGCATTATTTAGTATTCGGGTTGGACTGTAAATGTACAGCAAGAATAGGCATTATGTACAGCTCAGAGCTCATGAGTCTAAGTCAACCATGCTTTTAGATCAAGTTCCTATCCTTTTGCAAAGCACAATACTGCATCCACAGAGGAAGAAAAGGCCTGTTTTTAACAACCCTTTGACACTGTATTTCAACTATTCCAAAGCAATCTATTTTTTGAGGAGTAAATTTAGGATTCAAATTCTTAGGCATTAATTAGCCTCTCTGCCTATTATTCCCATCTGATATGAATCTTTCTTAGACTATAAAGCTAAAGAGTAAAGCCTAATTATCAATAAAGAATAAACATATACTACTTTGTGATAAAATACGTCTCTCTTCAATGAGTTTAAACTTGCACTTATGTTTGAAGACTGATGTCACATAACTTCTGTTCAGGCACTGAGTAGTATAGTTATATTCCCTAGGTACTGCTTGGAGCCATAGACCAGCATCATGAAAACTGTGTCCTGCTGATAAAAAGGACTAAGTAGTTTATGGGGTGTTTCTGGGAGGAATCCTTAGAAAGAAGTCACCAACAGTTTTCATGAAAAAAACAGAGGCAAAGGTTTTACTTTTGTTCTACAATTTCATTTCCTTTCTCTCTCTCTTTCATCAGAAGGCTGAAGTACAAGAGAATATATATGACACATAAATAATCCTTTGTTTATATGGTATTAATTACCTGGATGGAAAGAAATTTGTATAGGAGCCATGAGAGTCAACCACTAAAACACAATAATCCTCTAAATAAATATAACTGCATAGCAATAAATAGCAGCAGCATTCAATACAATAGAATAGGAGGAGTAGAATAATATGTTCAATTGTAAATCACTGTGCATGGGAATTTAGGCAGGCATAATACAATTACCCAAATGGAGGTCAAATGCAATTTCACAGGGTGAATAGCAGACTATGACCATGTATCTGTTTAATTTTATTTTTTTTTAATTTCAGAGTGATCTAGCCATTATTTAACATTTGGAAATATCATTTTTCACATGCTATTCTGATGAACACAATTAATTTATTTAGTACTCGATTATAATTTGCATAATTTCCACAAAGAACAGTTTACTTAATATGAGGAGGTTTTTATTCTGTTCCCACTCTTAAACTGAAAAGGGAAAGATGCAAAGTAAACAGAGACTATTAATCCTAACACTCAGCTGAGATCACCTCAAAGCACTAGTTATAACCTGAAATAAGTAAGTTTGCTAGTGAGAAGCCGTACTATGAAATACAAGTAACAGAGATATGACATTACATTCTTATTGAATATATATATATATGAGGAAAACTTCAGAGATATATGACTTGCCTGTAAATCTTCAATCAGATATAAGAAGCAAAACAAATTAATATGGAAAAGCCCACTTTTTAGCTTTCGAATCCATACACATTATCTCAGTAAGGGTTGTTTTGTGATCAGTATTAAGCTGGGGCTCACGAAACTGAGGATCTTGCTCTTTACATCCTTTTTCATGCTTTGCAGCTTTCATTTGCTACCTACATGCTTCATTGATATTTAATTATATTCAGACATTTATTTTTCTCCCTGTCATTGAATCTGTTGATTCTGTAACACATACAGGAACAAATAAACAAACTGTCCTGGCTTTTTGAAAATGTGAAATTTCATCAGCACATTGATTCAGAGCCAAATAGAGAACTTTAACCACAGGTGCTGGGGTCAGTTTTACCTCACAGATACCACTGCAGACAAATCAACATTCATGGGAATATTTGTACCACTTCATTGGCCAGTTTTGGTATTAGCTTTCAAAACCAACAGAAAAAAAGTCTTTTTGAAAATTAGACTGTTTAACCTATATTTTAGAGGCCTCATGTACATACCTGAATCATGCTATCCGAAAGGCATGTTGTGGTTTAAGCCCAGACGGTATCTTAGAAACACGCTGCTGATCACTTACTCTGCCCTCTTCTTCCTCCCCAACTCCCAGAGGGATGGGGAGAAGAATCGAAAGAATGTAACTCCCATGAGTTGAGATAAGAACAGCCCAGTAACTAAGGTATAACACAAACCACTGCTGCTGCCATCAATAATAATAATGATAAGGGAAATAACAAGGGAACATAGAGCTAAAAGGGTAGAAGGAAAAGAAAACAATAAACCCACGTGATGCACAATACACTTGCTCACCACCCACTGATTGATACCCAGCCCCACCCAAGCAGCAACCTGGGCCGTTTGGGTAACTGCCCCCAGTTTATATACTGGGCATGATGTGCTGTGATATGGAATACCTGTTTGGCTACTTCGGATCAGGTGTCCTGCCTCTGCTTCCTCCAGGCTTCCCCTCCTCCCTGGCAGAGCATGAGACTCAGAAAGTCCTTGATCAGAGTAAACATTACTGAGCAACACCTAAAAACATGGGTGTGTTATCAGTGTGGTTCTCAGGCTGAAGTCAGAAACACAGCACTGCACCAGCTACTAAGAAAGAGAAATGAAACTCACAGCTGAACCCAGCACAGGGCACACTCAACACAAGTAGTTATAACTTGAAAAATACAATGCTTATCACAGGAAATGACCTAAACATTTCATCACCTTTAAAACCTTTAGTACTATCCCCATAAATTCAGTACCTCATTAATAAGACACTGGGTTGTATCAATGCTACCTCCTCCTGACATTTCTGCTACATACCTGTCTCATTTTGTTAGCTTAATGAACTTGTTCCCAGCTCAATCCCACAAGTACAGCATGGTCTCTGCTTTAAAAAAAAGAAATTAAAATAAGATTCAGCTGATACAGATTTTAGAATCATTCATCTATGCAATAGTGAGTGACTATTTTGGCCAGGGATCAGCAACGAGCAGCAGTGTGAAGCAACTTTTTCTGCTACAGTGCTTTTCCCTTGTGAAAACTGTAAACCATTTTAAAATACTGCTCAGTTTCATTAGTTTAAAAAGTTCTTTGAAAAATATTGACTATGCTCACCAGATATTCCCTAGGTAGGGACATATATGCTGTACCCCTGAAAAACAATTAGGACAAGCCAATGATACACGGATGTATCTGGCTGCATCATTTTCTGAGGCCATCCCAAAATTAAACATTTTTCTTCTTTCTGCATGCAGACAGATAACATCATTGGAGTCACAAGTCTACAAATAAGAGGTGGACTTGGCAGCATCAACATTGAAACTATAGGGCAAAAATGATGTTTACTGTATGCAGCCCAATAGTTCAAAGAATTGAGCATGTTGGCACTGATCCAGTAAAGCACTTAGAATGACTGGGACTCTTGGCATGCTGACAGCTCAGCTCATGCCTCAGAGGTTTGCTGAATTGGAGCCTGAGAACTGAACACCTTGTAGGGTAGAACCCATGCCATGCTACTATACCAAGGGCCTGGCCATCATAGAATCATAGAATAGTTAGGGTTGGAAAGGACCTTAAGATCATCTCGTTCCAACCCCCCTGCCATGGGCAGGGACACCTCACACTAAACCATGTCACCCAAGGCTCTGTCCAATCTGGCCTTGAACACTGCCAGGGATGGAGCATTTAAAACTTCTTGGGGCAGCCTATTTCAGTGCCTCACCACCCTCACAGTAAAGAAATTCTTCCCTATATGTAACTTGAACTTCCCCTGTTTTAATTTCCCCTGAGCTATCGCTACAATCTCTGATGAAGAGTCCCTCTCCAGCATTCCTGTAGGCCCCAGCATCATCCTTACTGTTAAAGTATTGCTATTTGCTGATAGGAGTCACAGTGGCAATCTATTTAGAGAAACCTGTTGCGGACCAGGAAAACATCAAGGAAATCCCACCAAGGAAATGTCACTGAATTTAACGAAGATTTTACTGTTGGTTTCAACACAGATGCTATTTCATTTGGTCCCCTGCCTGCCCCTCCTTCCTACCTGCCACTTTTCTTTCACTTAAAGCATTTTGCAAATGACATTGAGCAGGAGGAAATGTTGGTCTCTGAAGCACATATGGCAGCCACCACAGAAACCTCATAAGCAGCCTGTCTGGTTGGGCTCTTTTAGTACAAACAATCCCACACAGTAGTCTTACACTGCTGGTGAGAAAAATTCAAAAGTTTGAATACTGAACTGCTCAAACTATCAGCTAAAAGGTTTTAGAGGCTTATTGATGAGATCCTGGCAGGTTTTTCCTCCGTGCTGATACTGCAGTGGTCAGAGTGAAGCAAGCACCTGGATGCATCACTTCCTTACAGTTTTGATTAGTAACAGCCTAGCATCAGATTTGAATATACTGAAGGATTTCAGAGTTTTAATCTTTTATGCACAATTTGCAACTTCGCATTTAAGAGCATGCATAATTTTGAGCCTGAATATATTTAGAATAATGCTTCCTAATGGTGAAAGCAATAATAGATTTATCTACTCATTTATCAAGATGTACTTGTGCTTACGTGGGATTATCTGACTTGATGACTCCAGGAACAGAGACTCCATATTTTTCACCCTCAAATTTCTGAAGCTCCAGTGGAAACTTCTCAATACACAAGCAGGAAGAACCCACCCAAAAATCCCTTCTCACTCACATTTCTCAGTTAACTTTCTTTTTTCTTTTTTAAAATTTAGAACATTCATCAATCTTTGACATTTAGAACCAGGCTTTTCTACACAACAAACAAGTAGAAATCCCAAGCTAGAAACCCTGTGTAATAGCAACACACTTTCTCATCTTGATCCTGTTAACTTGGTAGTAATAAACCACAAAAGAGATGCAAAGAAATGGTAATCTGAAAATAAAGAATCATGGGGAACAGCAGATTTCCTACCAGCAATGAAATAACAAACATGATTGGTTTCTTAATTTCAGATGTTTTCCCTAGGAACTCATACAAAACAGCTTCAGTATACTTTAAAGGACAAAATTCCACTAAAAATCACTCTGAGTACAGGCAACGTCTTCAACTTCTTGCTTTAGGGTTTCTCTCTGTTCTTCTGCGATGTATTTGTTTTGAACAAATACATAAACCAAGGTTTTATTCTGAAAGCTTGCTAATTTTGCAGTGATTTGCTCTCTTGATTTCTCACCTACATATTAGTTTGCCTCTTCATCATAAAATCATCCTTCATTTTCCTTTTGCTTCCACTTCTGTTTTTCAAAGGGTCTCCTCTAATTCCATTATTTTGGCCCATTAAGATCTTTATGTAGATATTAGGCATAAAAACACCCCTAAAACCCACCAAATACACAACAACAACCAGAAAAGCCAAAAACCTGGCTCCAAAAGAAATGTTAAATAGGGTTTGGGTATCAAATCCACAGTTGATATATAAACTGCTTATGCAAGTTTGCCATAATACCATTAGAGGATCTGCACCCTGTTCTCTATTTCAATAATTTCTCTTCATCCATATCTCTAAAGGCATAAGTATCCATGAAATTTAAAGAGTTTTGCCTCTTTTTTCTTAGCTTCTTTAAGTGTAACTTTAAAACTGAACCAATAAGTGGAGCCAATATGTATTTTTGATAGAAGACAGAATGATTTTCTGTCCTTTTCCCTCAGCCCCACATCCTCCTATCATTCTCATAACTTCCCCCTATGCATACATGAACAACAGTTATGAGACGGATAGCCCCCAAAATGACTTCTAAGAGAAATTCATGCCTATCAGATTGAAATTTAGTACAACAAAACAAAAAACAAACAAAAAACCCAACTTCCATCCCTCAAATTTAATGTGCTAAAAAGAAATTCTTCCTTTTATCGTTTTTCAGTAAGGCTGACTATTTGTGCATGGTTTGCAGAATTCCTTTCATCTTTGAAGCACATATAGGGTATAAAACCATATCTTTCTATCTCCATGAGTTGGCTAATTGTCAGATATTCCACAAAGCCCACAGCCAGATCTCTAAATTGCCTGTATATGAAAATGAAGTTTTAATTCCTTCACTTGGTGACATTTCCTACTGCAACCCAATGATTTATTTTGTTTAATCTTGGGGTAATAATAACCAATAGAAATTATTTGTGAAAATACAATTGCTCAGTGGTTGTATAAGACACATATTGTAGGGGTGGGAATGGGAAGAACAAAGAAGGATATACCTTACTCAGTGCAGCTGAGAAAACCAACAGCCTTGAGGAAGGGGAACCTTGGTGGTTTCCATTACTTTGTCAGTCTTTCCAACAGTCCTTAGCATAATAATGAGCCACTGACTAGCCTGCAGATAGAAAGGCAGGAACTAATCGTTGCACAATATTTTATCTATGAGGATATGAAAGAGAGAGACACTCACAAAGAAGAACTTACAGATACTGCAAGGCTGTACATCACACTACCCTTCTTTGTTTCCTACAGACTTGCTACCACCATCCTACAGATCTCAGTTAGATTAGTACTGTGAAGAGACAGGGCTTCCTCCCTTGACTCAGAACCTGAGCTGTATGTTCAACACCTTTGTCAGCAACATGGACAGTGGGATTGAGTGCATCCTCATCAAGTTTGCTGATGACATGAACCTGTGTGGTGCAGTCAACATGCTAGAGGGAAGGGATGCCATCCAGAGGGACCCTGCCATGCTTCAGAGTTGGGCCTGTGCCAACCTTATGAAGTTCCACAAGGCCAAGTGCAAGGTCCTACACCTGGGTCAGGGCCATCCCAGGCACAGCTACAGATTGGACAGAGAAGAGATTCAGAGCAGCCCTGTGGAGAAGGACTTGGGGGTGTTAGCTGATGAGAAAATTAATATGAGCTGGCTGCAGTGTGCACTCACAGCCCAGAAAGCAACCGTATCCTGGGCTGCATCAAAAGGAGCGTGACCAGTAGGTTGAAGGAGGTGATCCTGCCCCTCTACTCTGCTCTCATAAGACCTCACTTGGAGTATTATGTGCAGTTCTGGTGTCCTCAACATAAAAAGGGCATGGAACTGTTGGAACAAGTCCAGAGGAGGGCCATGAGGATGATCAGGGGACTGGAGCACCTCCCGTATGAAGACAGACTGAGAAAGTTGGGGCTGTTCAGCCTGGAGAAGAGAAGGCTGCATGGAGACCTCATAGCAGCCTTCCAGTATCTGAAGGGGGCCTACAGGGATGCTGGGGAGGGACTCTTCCTTAGGTACTGTAGTGACAGGACAAGGGGTAATGGGTTAAAACTTAAACAGGGGACGTTTAGGTTGGATATAAGGAAGAAATTCTTTCCTGTAGGGTGGTGAGGCACTGGAACAGGTTGCCCCAGCAAGCGGTAAATGCTCCATCCCTGGCAGCGTCCAAAGTCAGGTTGGACAGAGCCTTGGGCAACATTGTCTAGGGTGAGGTGTCCCTGCCCATGGCAGTGGGGCTGGAACTAGATTATTTTAAGGTTCTTTCCAACCCAAAATGTTCAGTAATTCTATGTCATCTTAATTTAGTAATTTCAAATTGAAAAAAGAAAGCATGCTGCATGGTAAACTGTAACTTTCATTTCCTCCCATAAAAAATGCAAAAGCTTATTAAAAAAATCTCATTCTGCTCCAGAGCCCTGAAACTAAATCATTGATTTCGTAATCTTTAAATTTTAATTAAAACTAAACTCTTGCAAAACAAATTAGAAATACATAAATACTGTGTGTTAAGAATACCAAAGGACCAAAGGATCATTCTGACAACGTACAATGTCAGTCCCACTGTCTCTAAATGTGTTTTGAGGTTTCCCCAGTCCTAGCTTCAGTTCATGATCAAAGGAGCTTGTCAAATAAATGTCACAAAATTGTCATTATATACAAAATGAGCACAACCTTTTCTTTCTTTTTCTTTTGTTTTTTGTCAAAGGTTATTATCATTAGAGACAGTCAAGTGTCCCAGAATCCACCAGAGAACGCACTTCAACAAGTCACCCTGTGTGCTGCATTTGGGAAGTTCCCTGTGGCTGCTTTTGTGGCAAGGATAATGCCCCATGGAGTGCTCCACCAGCCTCCACCATAATAAGTACTGGGAGAATCTTCCACAGAAATAATGTAAACACTTTTTCCCTTCACAGTCCATTTCTTAAATTTTCATTCTTACCTATCTTCCACCATAAAAAAAACCCACAAAAAAACCCTCAAAACCAACCAACCCCCCCCAAAAAAAAACCCAACAAAAAAAACCCAATAAAAAACCTCCCAAACAAAGAACCAAACTGAAGATTATTTTAAGTGTAAAATGTTTTCACTGGCCATGTGTATTTCATAACTCTTTGCACTCAGAGTGATTGCAGGTTTTGAACTATTTTACAGAATTACAAGGACAAACATTGGAAGAGTTGTAAATGTTAACTTAAAAGAATAGTAGAAAAGTTGCACAAGACTGAATGTACACTGAAAACTGGCATTGTGAACTGTTACATACCTGGAGTATCTACCTTCAGGTAGATGAGAAGCCCAAAAGCTCTTAATGGATCTTTTCCTAACAGGAAATTCAAGCACAAGCTAATATAATTTTTGCAGATTCAGGGCAGCTGATTGGCAAAAGCTGAGAAATCCTTGCAAGTTTGAACCTGTGCAAATGATGTTTAGCATTTATTGTCTTTCTCTGTTGCTATAATCTGGGTACAAGCAAAACATATTTTAGGTGAAGATTTAGCTGCAAACTCATAGAATAAAATAACTGTGAACAAAAGTATATGATCAAATTATAACAACAGAAAAGATTCCAAGGGAATCTTCACCAGCCACCTATACTATTAGATGATCCTAGGTTTTAGGATCTTCTTTTAGTTGCTTAAATATTTTCTGATTTCTACAGGGAGGGCTCATTCCTTCAAAAGCTTTAGCGTTTTCGGATTTGCATCAGAGATCTGAAATTCACTTGGGATTGTCTCTCGTTGCAAGGACTCATCTTGTGCTGGAGAGGGAAAAAAGAAAACGCTAAAGACACTCTAAGACTTTGATCACACTTTGCATATGCTCAGCATTTTGGCAGATGAGTTCTCAAATGAGCCCATCTGTACTGACCTGCTCCAAAGTCGGATTGCACGGACTGTGTGGAATTTCATCTGTAGTTGTGGCAGCTAGATGCCACTGTGGCACAAAGCACTGCAACTGAAAGCAAAGATTCTTTTTTCTTTCCCTGTTCACTGTCTGTCAGGCACACAGGAGGAAGCTGGAATCAGACAAACTTACACACAGACAGCATCAGGGGCTGGACAGGTTCAGAAGGCTTAGCTCATGGAAAGGCTGGGATTCAAAAGGCAGACAAGTCAAGAAGAAATGAGAGAAGGAATTAAGCTCAAGAAAATACTGGGGAACATAATCTAAGACTATGGGGAAAGATTTAGAAATTAAAGTGAGCAAGAGCCAGAGAATAGCTCAAGATACCGACATTTCATACTGCAAAGGGTACAGGCAGAAAGGGCAGGAGAGTCCCGATTTCTCTAGAGCTTGGAATAGAAATGGAGAAATTTGGTCTTAAACATTTGTCTCCTGATAATTCACTACCCTAATGACTGAGAGATACATCCTGTGCATCTTGCTGTCAATTAGACACAATCATTCTGTTGAATATTTGGATTTTCAGAAACTGAATGAAGAATGGGAGTTTGAGAAGAAAAAGCAGGCCAAACCCAAGAATCTCATCATTCCCATAGCATCCCTGGTAAAAATGTAACTCCTTCAATTGCACTGCTCTCTTTTTGTTGCCAAGAATCATTTTTATCACCACGCTGTGTAATTCTTTACATGATTACTTAAATGAGCAATAAAAGTCTTGAGCTCAATGTGCTGAAGTTCTGAGTAGCTTATTTTAGACAGAGATCTATAAGAAGGCAGCACACGTGTGGGGAACAACAAAAGAAGAAATTGTACAACACAACTTCTGGCAAACACAAAGTTGTATCATGAAGACGGCTGAAAGGAATCTGAAAAGCTCCCTTTACACGATGAAAACAATGTTAGCCTGTGACAAATGTTCCCCTGAAGAGAAATTAAATAGCTTGTCTTAGAGCTGCTGTTGTAGCCTGAACTTCTTGGAATTACTATTTGACTGAGGGAGAGAGCTGTAGTTGCTTTATAAAGCTAAGACACTCAGTAATAGTACTCTTCCATTTGTCCTTGACAGCTGCATTGTTTTAATGGCATTTATTTGCTTGGATTTAGCAGGTTTGGTCTTTATTACTGTAAATTTGTAAAAATGACCAAAAAATCATAATACAAACTTCCAGAAACTGAAAATATGGAGTGATCCCTCTCCTTTCTGAGCTGGTAGAAACCCTCAGAAACAAGGTTGACTAGCAGGAGTTTTCTGATTGAAAAACACTGTCAAAAACCCCTTCAGTGAAAAGAACTGTATTTGGGTTTTCAAGTTTGTTCCAAGAATCTTTTTGCTGCAGAAGATGTCATGCCGCCCACATTAGACAGCCTCACAGTTATTAATGCATTGCAGAGACCTTGAAATCTCAATCTGATATAAGGCTACTTCAGTCTGCGCTTCTTCCGACCCCATTATAAACTTGACCTTAATTAACCCTCTTAGTGAAATGGAGTTTGTTGACTCAAGGACAGTTTCATTGAAAAACAATGTTGCAATGTCACTCAAAAGCTAAAGTAAGGCTGCTTTATAAAGGGATTTGTACTAATAACCCTTGAATATTAATAGCTTCTTATGGTATGTGGTTTATATAAACTTATCTATACAAGCAAGGATTGAGCTGTCTTTGTCAGACTTTAAAAAAGTCTACATTTGCCCTAGGGAAACCTGTTTCTCTTTGGCAATCACTACATCGATTTTGTAAAACAAAAAAGAATTAAAAAAGATTTAAATGTAGGCTTAAAATCAAATGTGGCAGATTAATTTCACAGTAAGTTCTCCTGTGACTTCCTAATAGAAATACTTGTTCCATCTCACGTAAGTAGTTTGGTAGAGAACAAATATACAGGGCAGATCTTTAGATTTCATTTTAAAACATTTAGGTAATCTCATTTTAAAATCTTCCATGGAGAGATGAGTGTCACAATGATGCCAGCTTCACTGCATTACCTGAAGGTCATGGAACATGCTCAGGGCTGATGGTGAGAAGGGTTTGTTGAAGCATCATATCAGCATGCTGCAAATAGGACAGAAGGTAACAGCAACTGACATTTTACAATGCACTTTAAAGGGAGCATATGCTTTCTTAGGAAAATAATTGAGAGCACTTAGAACTAAACTGCTTTATGTGTCCACAGTTTAAATGTATATGCTTCAGAGCTGATGGTCGCACTTTCTTTTTTTTTGCCCTTACACATCTCTGTGCTAGTCTTCACTTTCAACAGCTATAACAAGCTGTAGTTATTATTTCTCAGACTATTTAGGAACTGAGCAAAGATTATGAGTTAGTTTAACAATGAAAATATTCATACAGAGCATGTAAGTAGCTGAAGTTATAAAAAATCCAGTGATATTTTCTGAATGGTATTTGAACATTAATGTTTTTTCCCCCATAAATTAGAAACTAAGTATTTTATGGAGGTTCAGTACATTTATTACCTTGTCACAAAGTCCGCTTTATCCTCTCGATTCTGAATAACAGTGTGCATATACAGCACTAACATCAAAAAATAGAATTTAAGACATTTGCATACCAGGGAACCAAAAATAAAAGCTATTATTTATCAGCAGGATAGTGTGCAAGCATTTCACAGTAGTTGGCATTGCACCTGAAATTTACAGAACCTTTACATTTTCTCCCAGGTCTAGAGTATCTCTCATTCAGTTTATTTTTCTATTACCATGAAGAAGTACTTACTTAAAAATCAAAATATTTAGATATTGTGTCCACTACAAGGAATATGCTATCATGCAAAGACTGCAGCCTCAGTGGGTGATGAAGAAAATCTTAGCATTGAAGCAGACGACTCCATGCCTTGTATCAGAAGTTTCTACTCTACCAAAGCTCAGTGCTGGGGAGGTTGGCCAATGCTCCACATGAAGGGGAACGGGACTCTGAGTGCATAATTTATGCACATAGAATCATAAACTGGTTTGAGTTGGAAGGGACCTTAAATATCATCTAGTTCCATCCCACCCTGCCATGGGCAGAGACACCTTCCACTAGACCAGGTTGCTCAAAGCCCCATCCAGTCTGACAACACTATGTGTAATAAAACCAGTACAGTTTACCTATTTACACACTTTTGCCCCACACTGCTAACTGCATGGACTAGCAAACATGGTTCATAAGCATCCAAACCTCTCATTACCCTCTTGCAGTGTCTCCTTTCCCTTATATATACAGCAGAGGCAAAGAATACTCAATCATCCTTTTGTGTAAGCTTCAGTAGAGCAGTGAGAGCTTTTTGCTCTGCAGTGTACTCGGGGACCACCAGTGACTGTCAGTCTTTGTTTCCTCCACCTGTATTACTCTGTCAGTAGAGTGTTCACCTGTTGAAAGTTTCAGTACTGGAGGTTCCTCGCATATGCCTACTAACAGAAAGCAATTTAACTGCAAATTATTAAAAAGGCATTAGATAATAATGTGCTGATGCTTCTAGATTAACAAAGACAGAATTATGTATTGTTGAAAAGGGAAAAACTAAAACATAAAGCCAAATGCTGAAATTAGCTTATAGTCAAATGCTAGAGAGTTTTACAAGCATCACTGTGTCTACCTGTCACTGTAAATTAGTAATTCTTTGCCCAGGTCATGCAGCCATGTTAGCACAGTATTTGGTTTTTCTCATACCAAAGTTGCATGCAAGACCACAACACACAATACTCATGGAAACCTGACTGCTCCTTTCTTTCCTCACTTGAAACTTTTCCAGATTTTGTGTGTTCACAGCAGCCTAGCAAAATTATTTAGGATAAAGCAAAAATTTTCCTTACAGCATATGAAATAATCATCCTTATTCAAAATGAGCCTTTATGAAGTTTCTCAGGAATGAAATTGCTTTAATCACATCAACAAGTCATCTTGACTGCTCTTCTGACCAGACATTTTTAGTATAAACTAGTTAGCAGGTCTGTCATGTATTTTATCATTTAAATACCATGGGAAAAGATGGATTTGAGGATTACTGTACCTCACCTGGTGAGCCTTTGAAAACAAGCAAAAAACCCCCAAACCCCAACCTAATAAAAAAAGCCCCTTAATGTCAAATCAACTCACTACTAAAAGGATTCAATATGGTAAGCATTCAAACTGGATTATACACTATCTGTTCCCTTCTCTACCATTTCCTTCATGAGGCTTCATCCTGGGACATGATCAAATGACCACCACTTCCCTGCTGTATATAGTTATATGTCAGGAAAGGCCAAATTAAACTACAGCTGTGTGTGATGAAGCTGGGGACTATGAATCTGAGTAGTTTATGTATCCAACTCAAGATTCATCATCTTTACAGTCTTTATTTGCCATTCTGGCATACACAGAGCATATTTTCTCTTTCTGCTGTGACAAATAACCTTTAGGATCTAGGACTCAATTTCTCGAATATGTCAAAGTGTTTAGCAATGCTAAAAAAGGTAACATTTCTCTGTGTGGAACGGGAAACTTTTTGATTGATGACACTGTTCTGGAATATTTAACCAAACCAGAAAAGCCTAACACACTGCTGGAAATGATCTGCTAGTTAGGTTTTGTTTTTCCTTTCCTCTATCATCATATAAATCTTGCAAGCTAATTCTGTTTACTTTCTCAGATAGCGTACTGTAAACACATGCTAGAAAATATTTACTTCTTCTACTTACTTTGTATAAACTGTGAAAAGAAACAGCTGCTTTAAAACCAAAAGAAATCTATACCATACAGATGGGTAAGTAGCAGCAGGCATCTCTCCCATTTTTTTGCTATTCTAAGGTGGAAGAACTTAAAAATGTTCCTTGGGTAACAAAGTAATGGCATGATTTATTTTAATCTATTTTGGGGTGTGAAAATGTGTATTTTTATTTCTAGTATCTGTAAGAATTACATCTCATCTACCCAGCATTAAATATACATTTAGTTATACCCAAAAGTGATACATTTCCCTTTTCAGGAAAGTCTGAATATGCAGAGGTTGGCAGGCTGAAAATAATGTTTTACAAATGAGAAGTCCATGATATGACTCAATTTTTTAGTAGGAAAAAGAAGAAAAAAGATCCCCTGAAAATTAATCAAATACGGAGCATGTAACTTGCTGCAGCAATAAGAATTTCCAGCTGCTCCTTCCTGAATGATACCTGACTGGTTTGGTTTGTTGTTTGGTTTTCCTTTCTTTTCCCAAAAGATGATAAGCTAAATATTTTACAGGTCGATAGTACCTTTATCATCTCACACAGGGTAAAGAGTATCTCTTGAATAAATATGACCAGGAAAACAAATCGGGCAAATATTAACTCATTTAATGGCATTAAAAGGACAGGCAACATTTCTGTAGATGGGAATGAGTCTGTCCTTCTGAAACCACCTCATGAGGAAACAGAAAATAGAAATGAATTCCATCCAAATAATGGAACATCCCTCACTTACCTTCTCAAGCCCCATGCTGAACAAAGCTCACTGAAATCTAAGAAGCAGTACTCACACTGTATCTACTACATATATATGTGTGTGTATATATATACACACTGTAGAATGTTTAATTCTAAAGAAATCTATATTTCTGTCTTCAGGCAAACCTTTCCTATAATCCCACTGCCTAATTTATTTTTGAGTAAGTGTTGCAGGTACAGATCCTAACAAGATAAAAGGTAACTTTCCTGTTTTCAGACCCATTACTGTAATCAAGTCAGACAATGCATATATTTAAGACAATGTATATCAATCCATTATTACACTAAGAACTGAATTATTAATAAGGATTTTCTTCTTGTTAAGTACCACACTTCCATCTGTGATACATAGCCACCTAGTGACTAATTTAAATTGATTGAAACATTTATGTGATATATACTGTTAATTACATTTCACCTTCACTAGTTTAACATATTCTGAAACAACTGTCAAGGATGCAGCACTAACCTGTAATTGGTGGCTGTGAAATGTGTAGCTTTGATAACGACTTGGTGAAAACTGTGCTTATGATTGTATTTTGAGATTAAAAGAGTCAAACACAGCTCCACCATTTATAAACAGATAAGCATGCATCCTTCTCTGGGAAAAAATAATTAAAAGTCATTTAACAGTTTAACATAGGGAGATGTGTGTTTGGCATGCTTAAAAAATGCATGCTTAAAAAATAAACTTTTTCCTTTTTTTTAAAATATTGAAACTAGAACCAGTTCTCACTAAAATATAAACTATTTTTCTCAACTTTAGCTGAAAGCAGCAAGTTTTCAGAGTTTAAAAGAAGTTGGGTTTGTCTTCTGTGAGGTTAGGTTAAATGTATATGATTATTTTTACATTTCTACAGTTTTAGGCTTTACCCAGAACTACAAATATCTGCATGTTCCTCACATGTATTCCTATTCTTGATGCTGCCATTTCATGAGGGTTTTTTTTTCTGATGTCTTGTACCACATATCCTAAAAAGAAGAAAAAAAAAACCCAAACAGAAAACCACAACCAAAATAATATTTGGAGGTGAAAATAAGTATGTGAATTCTGCACATGAAGCTGTCAGGTTCTTATATCCATACAGAATGCTCATAATTCTCTATTCAAACACAGAAAGATTAAAATCTAGACAGTTGCTTGCTTATTTTGTATCCCACTATAGATGGGATACAAATTCATAACTGCAGATGCACATTGCTAGCAAATTTTGTTTATAGATAACAGCCTTTCATAGTGTATTGTGAAATGCACACAAGCACTAGTAAACATAAGTGAAATAAGGAATAGGAATGGTAAACTCACTTATTAACTTCCTCTTCTGCTTGTTTCTTGCAATTTCCTGCACTTTCTTGCTGCAATTCCCCTTTTCTCTCCTTGCTGAAATTCCCCTGTTCTCCTAAGATTCAACAAGTTCACATTTGGACTTGCTAGTGAACTGAACATGAACCAGAGAGGTAATTTGGAAAGTGATGATGACATTTGGATAGGTGATCTCTTGGACTCCTGCTTCCAATAAAACAACTCTACAGCAGGAAAATATGAAGAAGGAATACTATCCAAGACCTCCAGGTAGAGAGGATGGAGAAGGGAGATTAAATAAATAAATGGTCCTGACAGTTCTTTATTCATTCCTGACAGTTCATGGCAGTTGAAGGCTGCTGTATCATTAGTCATGGCACAACACACTTCCCCTCTCTCTCTAGCTTTCCATACATCTTCCAGCTCCCTTCTCAATTGTAAAGCTTTAATGTACAATTGTTTTAGCATTGCTTTTTAGGGTTTTAAATTAAGCCTGAGGTTTGTTTTCTCCCACTGTGAAGTCAGTTTATATTTCCAGGCTAGTAATGAGTGAAACTTTGACAGAGTATAAGAAACACTTTAAATTTGCTACTACAGTGTGAAAGATTGTTTCCACTTGGTATTAAATTTTCACTGGGGAGTCATTCTGTAACGTTACCTATTTTCTATTCATAATTACAAAAATAAAAGCTCTGGTGAGGATGAAAACAAACAGCCCCTTCCCCTAGCTCATTATATTTGACCTTTACTTGCTGTGCTGTTTGCAGCATAAAAGTGCTGGAAGGAACAGGAGTAATCTCAGGTAATGGGTGTTGCTTAACAGAAAAAACACTTCAGAAGTTGCAAGTGATAACAAAAGAAAGTGGTGTTTTCTATTGCATTGATTGTATCAAATATTATTTGCTAACTCTGAATCACTACTAAACTGGGAGCATTTCCTGGTGTATTTCTGTATTATTGCTGCATTCCTGTTTTCATGAAGTAGGTTGGGCTTCCAGCTTCCTTGCAACTGTTTCATGTGGAAAAGTAAGGCAGTTTCAAATCAGATCTAGGGAACTTTCTTAAGATTTAGGAAAGAAAAGTGCACATCTCTGTTTGGGGACTGACATATGGCTGTTACTGAGCTTAATAAAAGTTACCTCTGGAATTTCTTCCCTTCAGCTCCTCAACAGAGTGAATCCATTGCTTTTCCACCCCGACACTTGTAACTGGCTGAGGCATATCTGTGACAATCAGAATCTGCTTCCACTTCTCAGTGACAATTGCAATCCATTTTTTCTCCTCTTGCAAAACAAATTCAGTCAGAGCTTCTCAATGTCCTAAATACTTCTCTCTTTATCCATCTGCTTTGAAGACCTTCATCATTTTGAGTAGCCAGTAAAATACAGCAGCTCTTTGCCTTTGTGCAAAAGTGCAAGGGAGAAAACAGTTTTCCTAAAAGAAACAACAGGAAATATTATTTCCTACTCAAAATACATGACGAAGGTACTACATGAGAAAAGAACATTATATACATGATTCTTATTTTCAGACTGAATGTTTCATAACTCACATTATTAGACCTCATGTTATCAATCCACCCAGCTTGTGAAGCCAGGGATAAGAAGAGAAAGGAGGGTTCATTCTTGGACAGTCATGTTTGAAAAGGTCCTTTTACCTGTATAAGACAGACTATGCTAGCAACCCTCTTGACATTAGGCTCCACAACCATCATTAATCCAAATAACAGATGAAATAATTTAGAACATGCATATACAGAATCTACAACATACCTTCCTCTGGTCTGATTTGCATTAACAATGTATTTTTATACACGCCTAGATGACACAGACAGTACTTAAAGCGAATACAGAGAGTATTGGAGGAGACTGGTTGTAATCTCTTCACTTTTGATGAAAGCACCCCAGAGTTTAATAAATCACATTATTGGGAACTTGAAGGAGTCATTTTCTGGTCAGAAGTCTCCCTAATAGTCATTTGGTCAAACCTATAGAAGAAAACAGACTTTATGATCTATCCCTAATGTTCTAGTTTTGTGCTGGTTTAGGGTAGTGGGCATCTCCAGAATTCTAAATTTCATAAAATATAACTTCAAGCTCCCTAATAACTTACAATTATTAAACATTATTCTTTGGAGAACTCATCCAATATCTCTCTATAATTCTGTTTCTGAGAATAGAAAACATTCTGCCTTTGTATTTGTTCCCTACTACTGAAATTAATCGCAATATGCGTTTCCTGTTCTAAAGAATGTATGCTTCTTCAGCATTACTAAACAAGTGTTGCCTTTTCCAGCTTGGAACACTATATGGGGCAGTATCATAATCAAACAGCACAGAGTAAAGATCACCCTAACATGTTTAGTCTTCAACTAAAAGAAGACAAATAGAAGTTATGAATGGCAGTGGAAATACAATCAATATAAATTATGTAAAAGTAAATATGGGAGTATAAGCATGTAGTCATACTTCATTCTGTTTTAGAATTTGCATCATCTGTACCGTTCATCTCACAAGATGTTGACTTGCTTACCTAACAGTACAAGAATATTAACTGTTTCTAATGATAATTTTCTAATTCCTGACATTGCTCTGTGTACATTGGTTACACAAACCCCCTCCACTGAATGTGTATTTATTTAGTGTTTGCCATGTAAATTATTCTAATGGGAGGATGTTGTTGCAACAGTGTGTTGAACATTCCATCTCTCTGAAAGTGAAATGCCATCTCTGTTCCCAATTAAGCTGTTTTCCTTTTAAGTTTTCCAGAGGATGATGTGAAGGGTGGAAATATTGATGAAGATTAATTGGATTGAAACTAACTGTGATACAGCTGTAGATAAGGTTATTCTGCTAGTTAGCAAATTAAAATCGCAGCCATTTAAAAGCTGAGTATGTGAAGGCTTGGCTTTCTTGGTGTTCAGATGATGTGTAACAGAAAAAAAACAAATCCAGGGGCTACAGGAAATAGAGATATTTCAGATATGCTGGCACTCTTCGACTCCATTTAAGAGCCCAGCAAAACTGCAACATTGATTCATAATTTAATAAATAAAATGTATGTCTCATGTTAGTGGATTATTTGGTTTCATCTAGGAACTCGATAGATCTGTTTAGCTAGTACAATTAAAAAAAACATCAAGGGAGCAGAGTTTTGGCTGAGCACTCTCCCTACAGCGTTATAAAGGTATTAAACAATTACAAATGCTTTGGGAAGACGGTTTTTCAGAAGAAATGAATTGACACTTTCTCAGACTTTCAGTCAATAGCATCAGGTAGGCTTCTCGACCTAACCAACATTTTACTTGCCAAAATCCAACTTGCAGTGTGACTTATAAACCACTATGAAAAAACCAAAGTCACCAGAAAAGGCCAGGAAAGGCTATCTTTTAGAGTAAATAACTCAAAATCCAAGTAGGCTCCATCATCAAATCAAGTAAATTCAGATTCCAGGTGCTGATTAGTTCCTTTGTTAAAAGACAAAATACAGCTCAAATTTTTCTTCCCAGACATTTGTTTACATAACTCTTGGTCAACAGCAACTAGAACACAATGTTGAAACTTCCTAAAAGCTAACAGGTTATCTTCTTGACCTGGTAAAGAACATTTGCAGTTTTACCTAGAGATTTAAAACCAGCCATAGGATAGGTCCTTTTAAGCAGTAAGAAAATAGGTTTCTGAGGAGTCAGTCCCTGGCAGTGTTCAAGACAAGGCTGGATGAAGCCTTGGGTGATATGGTTTAGTGTGAGGTGTCCCTGCCCATAGCAGGGGTTTTGGAACTAGATCATCTTGGGGTCCTTTCCAGACCTAACTATTCTATGATTCTTACATCTTCCTCTGAATTCATATGTGCATATACATACATGCACACATGTATATGCATACAGATACAAAGATGAGAAGCAGTTGGCAACTTGATATATTTATGTTTCGGTTACGTAACCTCAGATATCAAGACTAAAACCAGCTGCAAACTAAAACCAGGACAGCTACATGGAAGGAAATGAAGCCATTGCAAATATTTTGCATAAATATTTTGCAATTGCAATGCAGACACATCTGCTTGTGGTGCCTTTAGCTTTGAATTATAGGACACATTTCTTCCATTACCTAAGTCAGATGATGTCAAACATAGTGTGCAAGTTAGTATTGCAACTTCATTAAGCTCCTTCTACTCTAGCAGTCAAACAGCCTGACTAGTTAAATAAATTTAGTTTCACATTTGCAACAGTTCTATAGAGCTTTGGCATTAGTGTTCTTTGCCCTCATATGCTCAAGTATAGAACCTCTTCAATCAACTGAGATATGTAGATCTATATATATTTATACACACATATCATGTTTATACCCACTTCATACTTAGTTCAAGTATTACTAAAATCAATAAAATCATTTGCTGTGTATACTTCTTTGTAAGTAGTAAGACAATGACTATTGATCCTCACATACTGCATATATGTGCAGCTCATAATGCAGAGATATTATTTACTGCCCAGAAATGAAAATCTCAGTCACACTTTTATGCAAATATAAAACATAGCCTGTAAAGTTGTCACACCTGCTGATACTTGTAAAAAACCTTTCTTTACTGATAAATCAGATGTGAAGAAGTGTACCTCCCACTTTTCAGATTCTTCATTTATATGCACTTCACTCTTTTCTGTTATTATTTTCTGATTAATATTAGAGCTGCTATTACTATCAGCTGTTTATTATGAAAGAAACCTGTCACCCTATATAGATCTGGCTACCTCCAAAATGCAGTACCCACAGAAGCAGCCAGGTTTATCACAGAACCATATCAGAGCTATAAGAACCTGATAGAAGAAACTCTGTGACAAGAATACTTCTATATTACATAAGACAGAGCTGAAACTAAGAAGATCAGCAAAACATGGCGCTCAGCACCAGGCTCCAGCAAGCAAAACAGCTGGATATGAAAACACAAATAACCTTGGATGCAAGGTCTGTTGTTGTCCCTTCTCAATCCAAGATGTTTCTATATAAAACCACTTCAGTATTACTACAGTTTGCTCCTCAGCACTTGAGAAGGAAATATTAGCCAGGACAAATTGGCAACTAAATCTGTGGAGCTGCTGCAGGACTGGCTAACTCCTGGGTGAGGAGATGGATGTATGTGTGCAAAGTTGCACATGAAAAGAGTTGTGTCCAGCAAACCCTCTCTGAGCTGAGCTGGCAACAAACTCTGAAGTGTTTCCTGAACTATTTACATGAACTAGCTAAATTTGGGGTTAGGACGTTGCAGCAACATGCTATCATGCACAACTGGTGACTATACAGAAGATATCTCTCTAGTAGGGGAATAAAACACCTCACTTAAAATTGTAAATTATATTGACTAATATATTGATTTTTTGGGTTTAATGTACACAAGTAAGAGAGATCCTTACTTATTAAATAAGCTAAACATTGTAGGAGAACATTCAATGAATTTCCTAGGAAATAAGAATATTTCCTGAATATCATTAAGTGGAGCAGGGAAACACGCAAAAAGCCATTTAGCATAATAAAGCTCAAACTCTGTTAAGCCTCTTGAGGCTTACCACAATTTTCAAACAAAAAGACTTCTCCACTCTCATAACACTGCAAAACATAATACAAACAAAACAAACAGCACACATCCATCCACCCAGATCTCTCCCAGATACTTGTTATTTACAATTCACGCTCTATAGAAATCTATGCAAGAAAATAAAATGGTGATTTAGTGTGTTTGCAAGTCAAAAGAATAAAACGTGTCTTACTTTCCTATCTGCCCCATTTTCTTTTGTCAGGTATTCCAGAAAACATACTGGAAACTATGTGCATACCTGAAGACAGTGTAAGGACTTGGCTTTTTATGAACTGTTATGGCTTGGAGAGATATAGCACCATTAATTTTGGGAAGCTGGAATCTTCCCTATTCCATATCACATTCATAACTAGTTACAAATGACATTATCCATTAAAAAGAATCAGAGAAGGTAGAAATGTAACTACACTGCAGGTTAAATAACCTCATGTGTTTTACAATTGTGCTAGCCCATAGTTGCGGCTGAAAACCAAACTGATACAATTTCTAACATCACCCATGTCACTATGGTCTTTGACTTTTAAATACAAATAAAACACATTGTCTTTGACATCAAAGACAGAAATGTCTTGGCATTCGCACTCTCAATTTGTTTCAAACACAATAAGTAGGCAGTACTGTGATGAAAAGTTGCAAGTTGCACTCCTGCTGCCCACTTGAAATCCATTTTTCTTGAGGCACTGTGTCCCCCTCCCTCTTGTGCAGACAGAAAGCAGCATTTGATGTGACTTTTGAGCTATAGTTCATCTTGAAAGCTGTATTTAGATTGCTACTTATCCTTGCTCTCCACAGGTTGCAAATTCACTGGCTCAAGTACAACTCTCATGAGATGCTGCAATGTCATTATGAATGTTTGCTTATTAAATGAAAGACTGATTTTAAAGCAAAATCCTTTTTATTAAAAAACAGGTATGTCAAAGCCCCGACTTTCCATTACTAATCAATTTCAACACCGCACTTCCCATCTGCTCTGCAGGACAGAGAAATGCTTGTGTCTTTAGTTTCACGGGAAACTTGGTTATCCCCTCACACATCAGCGATACTAAAGTTGTCCTATTATGATTACTAGGACAAGGCACACAGGGAAACCTCATCATCTCCTTCTCTTTCCACTTCTACTTTAAGTTGCACAGCTCTGACAGAGATGCTGACCAGTATGACTGAGCAAGACAAGCATCTGAAGTGCCAAGGAATTGCATGTATGCAGCCAGGCAGCCCTCATTAGTATGGGTGGAATCCTGCACTAAAAATGCCTCCAGCTCAGCTTTGGTTATTTACTGATGTGATTTAGATGACTATCAGAACTGACTCAACTTTTTTTCCATGTAAACAATGTAACTACTCTACAGAATAGAAAGTATCTAAATACTACAATTTCACTTCACACAGCAATTCCTTACTAAGCTGTGCTACGTCCCAGAAGGTTTTGCCACTAGATCATTATTTACTGATGGGGTGCACAGTAGCAATAGAACACAACCTCCAAAGGCAACAAAATGAATATTTAATCCAAAGTTTGTGCCCGTTAGTATTTTATTAAAGCCTGGCTATTTTCCACCATCCTGAAAATACTATATTCCATTAATGATAATTGTGAATCTCAGCAGATTCAGATTTTAGCAGCTTCTGGATATTACAGTGAAATAATTCCTATGGTGTTCATTAACAGCAAAGGTGGTGCTGTTTGTAGCTTAAGACACAGTATCTATTTGTTCATATTTTTCCTTTAACCCAATCACTACAGGGAAGGAAGTAGGCTTAGAACTCACGTTAGTAACGTTACTAAAATAATTCCTTTATTCAAATACAGAAATCAGCACTTAGGCTTCAGTTCCCTTGTGGTGTGAGAAGTAAGATGCAGGCCCTTTCTCTGTATGAGCTGAGCCAGCTCTCACAAATGACAGCTCTTCACTCATCCAGGTAACATTAATTGGATATCACAGCCTGCTTTTTTCTGGCCCCGTGCAAAACAATATACATGATGATGGCGCCAGTAACAAAGCAATGGGAACTAAATTAAATTTTCTAGATCAAGCCCAGCAGAAAAACCTTTTCCTGTGCTTTTTCTATGACTAGAAGACTAATCTCCAATGACTCTATTGAATGTCTTTCACAGATATTCGATTATCTAAAACAATAAAACAAAGCAAGGCAGTTTATTGCCTTGGGAACAGCAAATTTCCTTCCCCCTTCATTACAGAGGTACTGGAAACAGAAATCCACTTTTTGCAAGTGCCATAGGGCTGGGATGGAAAGAACATAGTTAAGGAAATGTTCAGGACCACTGCACACAGAAAAAAATCTTTCACCTTCCTTAAGCCATGAAGTTGCAGAAGGAATTGCACCAGGAAGTTTTCAGCTACTCTTTTTAAAAGTACTTCTAAGCTGTTTATACAAGACTTTTAGCAAGTGTAATGAACTAACCAAGGTGTGCCTAGCAAGAGATGCAAATCCAATTACATGGGCTGAGAACTGGAAACCTTTCTAAAGTGAGAGTTCCATCACCTTGAAAACAAAGGATTTGGTATCATATCATGTCCTCTAATTCTTTCCAAGAACAGTTTTGTTTAGTTTCATACAGTGGTGTACGCTGCAGAGACATCTAAGCTGTATTTGATGAGCAAGGATTTCTCTGGTAGCATTTGAACTAAAAATATATATTTAAAAATGTTCAATATCCATTTACATTCATGCTTACCCGTCACTAGAAATATTGGTAATGCACATAAAATCAGACACATTTTGTTTTCAAGGCTAAAACTTCAAAACTGAAGTGAGTGCAGTAGTTACATAATTGATACAAATGTTCATTAATGAGCTTATTTTAGCAGCAGATTTTACCATATAATGCCTTCTACCTATATAGAAGAAATAAAAATATATTTAATCCTTTGATTTCCTGTAAGAATATTATTATTCTAAACACATTTTATAAGAAATGCATTCATTATATGCAAATATATTTTGGATAGTGTGTCTACATATATGCATTTAATTTTTTATATACAAATTACCCACATCTACTTTTCACTTGGCACCATATGGCACATTTATGTGCAGTACTAATCCCAGTCTGAAGACATATAACAACCCATTTGTCATCACTCTAATGTTTCTTAGAGGTTTGCAATATCTTGATTATATTTCATTGCTAAATATGTTCATTTTTTGTTTGTACTTTTAAGTTCCACATGACAGTACAGGTGCTCAGGCCTTGATCTAACACTCAGTTCAGTAAATAAAAGCATTTGTTTACCTAAATGAAGCAAGTCCAGTCCTTCAGAGTGCAACCTACTCTTTCCTCAACAAAACCTGAGTTTCTTACTGTGTTTCAGCACACAGAGTGGATTCTTTGTTTCAGAAACCTTTTAAAAAACACTTCTGCTTGGCAATTAAAGTATTCATACACTTCCTTAAGAAATTACTTAATTTAAAAGGAGAAAATTAATTTCCTTAATCTTTGCTTTATATTTTTGTTCATTTGGCATTATTTCTGTGCTTAATTCCAGTGTCAGCAAAAGGAAGATTTTTGTCACAGAATAAATAATTGATTCCTTCTCAGTCAAACACACAGAGACACAAAAATAACCTGACAAGTTGTTTTCAAAAAGAAACAAGTAACCAAGTTACTATTTTCTTTTTCTTCTTATATCACTGAGGAAACAGAAGAGGAGAGAGAAGATGAACGGGTAAGTATTCTGCCTTATTTCAGAATTCAAAATGTTTTCAGAGTAGTGATGATGACCAGGAGAGCATCAGTAACTCAGACTGAATGGGTGGGTATAAAGCTGGCAAGGTACAAGAATAAAGCAAACATGCGGGGGCTTTTACTTTCCTCAAATATTTTGCACAAAGTTATCTTAAGTAGTCATTCTGATGTAACAGCTGATCAATTTCATAGATACTAAGCATTTTGCCCTGTTGTGATCATTGGCATACATGGACCTTTTATTCCAGATGAGAGCTCTGGTTTTGACCACAAAAAGGACTCATAAAAATCTCATGTTTAGGCAGGCTGTGATGGTCAATTAATCATTCAGACAAGGCAGAAAGTTACTAAGGGTTGGATTAAATATTGTCACAATGTGTGTGTGAGGGAAAACAGATACAGAGCATCTGACTGATGATACTCGGCAAAGCTCTCACATATACTCATGAAGCAGAGAGTTGATAATGGCAAAAATGATCATTAATTAAAACACAGAACTGAGAGATGCTTATCTAGGATGCCATTAGCTACAAAAGTGCCTAGGGTGAAGCTGAAGGATATACATACAAAGAGCTAATGGTCTGTGGCTGGCTTCTACAGATCCTGTCACTGATAAGAATTTTGCTTCTGAAAGATAAGGAAGTGGCAGAAGAGATAACTCACTGGATGAGGCACTTCTCAGTTTGCCTTCTCACTAGGACTACAGCAGAAAATAAATATGGAATGAATAAAATGTGCTACAAATTCAGAGATACATTTAACTGTTTCCTTATAAGAGATGTTTTTCTTTAAATACTTGGAGTAATAAGTGGTTTTACTTCTAAAAGTGAACATCTTATAGAGTATATTACACTCAGGTATTTATGTCATTTTGTCTATCGAGTTGAATGTTACAGGTCTAGGAAGAAAACAGTCCTCCACCAACAAAAGGATGAGATTATCACAGATTTTCCCAAGAGGATTTTGAGTTTTACATATACATCAAAAATTTTTGTGTGTGCATATGTATGTGTAGCTGAGTTACATTTTGAGTACAGCCTAACGCTAAGAAACGTATTGTTACACACTACATTGCTTTAAATGTAAAGGCACACACACCTGAAACAATCTTGAATACTCATTAATCTTGACATACATTCATAACATTTATCAGTAAAGAGAGGTTTTATACTGGGCAGAAAAGTGCATGACAGGGAAGAAATCACTTACTTAAAGAATTGTTAAAAACATAACCAAACAAAGAAATATTCTGTGTTCTTCTGTCCATTCAAAGATGCATTAGATCTTGTGATAAAAGTAAATAACATTAAGTTGACTTTAAGCAGAACGACAGGTGCTTGCTGAATCCAAGTGTGACGTTATTATTCAACTACATCTGTATCATTCATACATGTATCAAGTTCCTTCCAGGTAGAGCCATCCAATATAAAATTTTAACTTTTTGTGCAAATTTTTTCATTTAAAGAAATTAAGATATTGGGTCATATTCTCATCCGAGATCTAAACTTGCTTTATAATTTATTTACATATCACAGAGGAAGGAAAAGGTGCAGCATGATGATGATAGAAGCACTTTTTCTTTTTTGTGATGGCTTGTATAACCTATACACAGCATCTGTGAACAAATGTTAATTTCTAACTTACATAGCTGCATAGGTAGGAGAATAAGTGAAAAAAGAACTTGTTCTACCACGCAGTAACTACTCCTCTTACTCCTCTGCAAACTACCAACAGCTCAACAGCTACATTAATGAACTCCTCAAGACTGCCAGGAGGATTAAGCAGTAGAAAGAACATTCACACAGAAATGACATACTCCTAATTTCTTTAGGTTAGAACCTAATTGAATAATATCATTCAAAAACCTTACCAAACAACAACAGAGATTGGCCATCATATTTGGAAACTGTTACTCATGCTTTTAAGAACAATTTAGAAAACAGAGAATTAGCCCTTTAACAATTTATTAACCTTTTCATTTAAGATTTTTACAGATTATTTTTTGTAAAGCTATTTCTTGAGACTTAGAGTGGCAACTCTAATCTTGCCTTTCAAATGGAAGAACTGTAAATGCACGAAGGAGATAAAGGCGACAAAGAGCAGCATTTAAAATTTAAAATACAACAACAACAACAAAATTCCAATCCTTGCTCTAGAAAATTATACCCATGAACTATTTTTCTTAAAAAACAAAAATATATAAAAATAAAAAGGACCAAAATGGAATATGTGACTGACTTTGCAAAAAAGTATCATTTTCCTAAAACTGGAAAAACATAAATCCTACCACAGCCATCACTAAAACTGGTGCCAAAAGTGAGGCTGGATCATTGGTTTAGGTGAATGTACAAGCAATTATCTTGTACCTCCCTCCTCACTAGGAATGCAAGGGGGAACAAAAAAAACCCCATAATCCAAATCAAATAAAAATCAGAAAAACACAAAGTAATGTGTTAAGTCTCTGAAATGCTGTAAGAATGCAAGCACTGAACTGAACTTCTCTAGCAGTTCAAATGTCATGCAAAAGCAATGAATACATCTGTGGCACTGCAGACAAGCTTTTTAATATAACTAATAAACAGGTACAATACAGAAGCACTAGTGTGACACTGCAAAAAACACCCCAAAAATTATAAACAGATTTTTTGGCTCTCTCTCCACAAAGCCCATTTCTTTAAGCTGCAAATAAGAATCAGTAATGTTTTCCCCTCACAAATCTTGGGAGCTTTAGTGCCTGGATCTCCTTTTCCCAGAGTGGTACAGAGCTCTTGTTACACCATTATTCACTGATATGAAGTTGGCCTGTTGGAACAGAGTAGTACTTCTTATCTCTCCTCAATACGTGTGTGTATGCATCTGCTGGTCTCTCCTGTATGTAGTTATTACGGGAATAAGAAATACTGATTTCTGTGCTATCAGTGGAGCTATTATCAATAGCCTGCTGAGCAGTTGTGGAACACAAGCTGAAATCCAACTAATTTTTTAAGGAAATTACCACTAGGAATGCTACCAGCTATAGACAATACATCTCAGCATTCTCAGGAAAGACTGTTTCCTACACCAAAGTACAGACACACACATGCACACCTCCTAGCCAGAGAAAGAAGACATATCCATTCCCTGCAGACAGCTGCTGGAGACTTACCAAAGGCACAGGAGAGATTCATTAAGGTAGCTTCTGCCAGAGAAATGCCATGAAATGAATAACTAGTTCATGTCAGCAGCAGTGAAGTAGCATCAGAATAAACACCTGAAGCATTACTCTCTCTTTTTAAATCAAAACTTTTATGGTAAAAAAAAATCCCAGGCAGGCAGATGGTTCACTGAGCCGTCCCAGTAACCAGGGCTCTTTTATGTTTGCTTCCCTATTTGAAAGTTGAAATATCAAGTCATAAACTTAAACAAGACAGCCCAGCCCATCTGCAGAACTTTGGGTTCACTTTGGGTACAGACACATCTTCCTTTCAAGGAAAACTGAGTATTTTGACCTGGAACTGTGACACTGTAATCAAAATAATTTAAGAACAAACATGGAAAGATTTTACCCATCTCATATTCAATTCTGTACTAACAGCCACTGGTGTTAACGATAGGGATTACTCAACTCTTAACAGCAAAAAAGCAAATTGAAAGATCAGCTGGTATTTTCCTCCAGCTCTATACATGGCACAGTACTTCTTACACTGCTATGCCCTTGGGGTGAGGACCTTTTCTGTGGCTACACAAACTCCAGCACAGCCTGACCCTTGGCTCTGACACAGATTCTCAGTCACTGCCAGAAACAAGTCAATCAAGGGACAGAGGGATGTAATGCACCCTGACTACACCCCACTGGTGCAGGCTGATCCTCTGCACTGCAGGAGGAGGGCTCTGAGGGATGTGCCATGGGACAGACACCATGAGGACCATGGTAGCCACTCTGCTACGTGGTACATAGATGGTGCTTCACACTCAGATTTGCTTGCCTGTGAGGCACAAAGGACCCATCTTAGGTTCAAGACATAGAGAGCAGGATCCAAGCAGCATAACACAACAGACAACTAGGGAAATTTCTTTATCTTACCTATTATGCTGGAGGCAAGGGTTCAGCCACCCATCCCACCTGTCACAAACTTTCTACTGCTGCTAATATTAAGAAGCAGCTGCAACAGCTGTTGTTTCATAATCCTGACTACAAACATTACCAGCAAACCATTATATAGCTACAGGGATGATTAAAACTTGCCAGTTTAGCTATAGGGTACATATCTGTCCCCCTCTGATGCTTTCTGAAATTGAAATATATGATGTCTAGAAATAAGTGGTTCAGCAAACACACACACTTTGTGTGAAGATGTTTTGTTTTAAGCTATTAGAGAAGCAAAAATTGTGCAATCAACTCCTTTCCTCTTTATTTGAGCATTATGGAACTATAATATATTACCAGCCTGCTCTAAACATAAGAAACTTTCTTAGATTCATGTTGGCAGTAAGTGGTCCTCAGAGGATTCAGGTGTTTCCCCCTTCAGACACTCTCCTTATTCTTCTGCTTGATCTGATCCTTATCAATATCTTCCTCTTGAAGTAAAAAGCAGTCCAGCTCAGATAGTTTGCAGTTTCTGAGACTGAAGTGGAGGGAGAATGACAATCTGTCTGTCTCAAAACCTATTTCTGAATTCATTCATGAGCCCTCATTAAAGATGTAAGTGAATTATGAAAGCAGAAAAAATCATGAAATAGGAGTCTTTTTCCAAACTGGTCTCGCTATCCCACCACAGTTCAAATATCTGGTATCCATTGTGACACACTTTCTTCTGCATTTATGAATTTTAATTTCTGTTGCTCAAGGGTAACACTTCAGGAACAGTGCGAGTGGTCATTATATCACATACATATTAGAGTCTACCTCTCTTTAAATGCCTCTTAGATGCCTGAATTAATAAGGTCCTTTTCCTGTACTGTGCTGCAATAGTGGCAAATACTTTCTGACTGGGTAAATCTAACGTGCAAAAAAGTGCTTTCCCAGCTGTCTTCTGAAGTCAGGTTCAGAGAACAGCAGGCAGGCTTTTGATATTTCATGTCGGGATGTGCATTCTCCAGAGCTTTCCATATTGCCAATAGAGAACATGTTCTTTGACAGCCCTCAACTTCTGGGGGGGGCGCAGAAAGACTCCTGCCTCCCCCCCAGTACGCCCCACCCCACAATAAATCATAAAGAACTACCATCACCCACAACAGAGTATTATATAATAGGTTACTTTTGTCAAATGAGGTACAGATTTAACCTGGCTACAACCAATTCACGCTGCTTTATATACCTGTGTAAACACTTGGAATGATGCTTCAGAATTCATAACTGCAATTACTAGCAGTCTGACCCCCTACACCTTTTTCTGTCCTCCACTTTGAAGGTAGAATATACTTAAACACTGAGAATGGACCGGATTTGTTAATGCTGGCTTTAAAAGATAGGCTGAAGAGTAATGATGCTTGCCTTTTGCTGAAGACACAAAGCTGGACATCTACCAAAAAAATGTGCATTACCTACAGACTTAAAGCAATCTAGGGTTTTTTTCATCACTGCAGAGTAATAACTTTACCATATGCTAAAGAATTTAAAATACAAAAGCCAAAAAAAAAACACTTTCAGAAGTTTTCAAGGGGAAAAATGTAACACTATTTCTCAAAAATAACCTGGCTTATTATGCAATTATATAATACACTATCTTTTTATAGCAACAAACCAAAATGTGTTACTGTGTTACAGCACTGAATATTCTGATTAGTGATAGTCTGAGCACTATGTCAACAGGTAAACCCAAACTTCAGTGCAAGATACTTAAAAGAAAGATGTATGCCCATTTCATTATGCTGCAGCAATGTCTTTGTGAGTGGTCGAGTGAAACTGTCAGTCCTTGTCACATAGGTACTTGAAGGATTAATTTGCTTGTATAAAACGCTGCTGTAAGTTTTCTGAACCACCCTTTTTAAATATAGCCTGGGTTTTCCAGCACTGCAATGTCTGCCACATAGAAATATATTAAGTGTGCAGAAGCTGCTGGTAATTTTGTTTTCCAAGTGATCAGTCAATACTGCCTGATAAGATCACATCAGCAACAAGCCCAGTCTTTCAACATTAGCCAATTTTATATTTTACCTTTTCCCAGGTGACAGCCTGTGATGCTAGGAGAAAGGGTGATGGAGAGTTCAAAACATGAGATAAATGAAAGATGCCTGCAAATTTAATTAGCAAACAGAAATCCAAGGATAGCTATTATTTAGTGGAAAGACACAACCTCTGTGAGGTTATCTGTGGGTTTTCCTATCTTGAGGATGTCTCTAGTCTCCCCATTTGTTACCTTGACATAACAAGGGACACACTGGGAAGGGAAGAGAAGACATAGTTTCTAAATTTTCCCCATATATAGGACAAAACTCTCCCTTGCCCCTCAGATGGTTTGCCAGTCTGGTCTTTGCTTGAAGCTGCTGCTATAAACCAGTCATCTCACTCACACACACAGAAACCCTTTAGGAAATACCTCCCCAGACCTATGCCTCGTCCATCAGCAAGTTGAATGTGTTTACCCAAATCAATTTCTTAAATTCCTTAGAAGAGCTCCAACACCCTTGCCATGACTCAGTTTTGAAAGACAGGAGATAAGGGGCAGGGGGGGTAGCTGTATGGGGAGAAGGGAAAAAGAAATAAATCTTTAGAAATGATTGTTAAGTAGTAGTCCTTTCAAGGCAGGTTAAGGTCCTGCATCAGTTAGCATTTTTACACTTACAACACAAAATTTGCTCAAACCTTCACTGTTAGGTCCCTCATATAAATAACTTGATCATCTGTGAGCCATGTATCAAGATATACTATTCTTGAAATGTAGATAATACTTTTTTAAGATGTGGTATTCTGACTGATGCTTTTCAAGTATGGATGAAAAGACAATACTAACATATTCTTGGTAAGTCTTACTTTAAGATTCCCAGATTTCTTAAGGTCTCTAGAAATTTTAATTACATACCAAATATTTTCTTTTAAAGTGTCTATACAACCCATTTTAAGTACATTTTATTAATATTTTAACAATATCTAATTGCAGCAGTGTTACTCTATGTGCTTTAGATTTGATTCTTTTTCACACAACAGCAAGCAGCAATCAAAGAAAGCAAGTTATGCTTGAATAACACATATACATTGTTATTATTTATTGTGCTCTTCAGATCTCCCAGAACCAGAACTCTTGGCAGCTTTATGGAAAGCCAGTTCTGTAGTATGTACCAAATACGAGAAAGACAGAGACATGTTAAAATTTGATATTGACAGACAGCTGGCTGGATTTAAAGGGAAAGTAAGTAAAGTGGCAGTAGAAACTATGTGAACTTAATAGCAGAAAAGTGAGAGTCATGGGATATCTGGGATCAGACCAGACTCTGCCAACCAGAAGATGTTATTACACCTTTAAGGCCATCAGGGCTCCCAGTCTGGTAAGGAAACGGAAAATTTAAAACCAGCTCTGTCTAGTGTTAAGGGAGCTTGAAGCGATTTGAGCTGTCAGAAGGATTTGTAAAATTGCATCAGTTTAGATCAATTTTGACCTGCTTTTCCTTGCTATCTGAGAGGTAGGGTAATGCAGGAGAACATGTAAATTCTTTTTGGTTTGCATCTCTTCTACAATTAATTGTATGTTGGTTTTCAGCTTGCACATACTTAGCATAGAACAGCATGCCTATATCTATATTAACACCACCCTTATCCATTGTAGTTATGGTTTTGTTTTTTCTTACTGAACCCCAAATAAAATCAAACAATGATCACTCCAGAGTTAGCCTATGCAAGAAAGTACACAACTGTCAGAAATCCTCTTACACTTGCATTGAGGAACAGAAGTTTTCATACTGATGAGGTCATCTCATTTACTTTAACATGGAGTTGTTGTTACAGGAGGATAGTTGTTTAACATCAATAATTCCATTTGCAGTGGTCCAAGGTGTGAACAAAGTATTCCCTTTCTTAGGGATTTACATTTCAGGGAGCAGGTAAGCTATATGAAACACAGAAAAAGGAAAGCTGGTAGAATTAATAAATAAGAATACCATTGGAATATAGTCTCCAAATAACTAATTCTACAACTTTAATATTAGAATTCATTATCAAACATGACCCTCCAAAATTATCTGTATTTTTTGACCCTCACGGAGACTGAAAAGTCCTTCCTTTTGGCCATATATTTGAGAGACTTCTGTAGGATTTTGAGATTTGCATAGATTCTGCATAATTTCTCCATGCCACCTAGTTGTTTAAATTGTTAGTCTGTTACTGAGGACTTTAAATAGCACCTTTTAGAGATTCGCTTGCAGACAGTTTGCACACGTTGACAGGTTTTTTCTCAGATTATCGTGCTGTTACTTTAATGATTCCTTGCTATAAGTAGAGAATGAACTATTTTCTTTAAGTGCTATCCATCTAATTTAACATCAGTAAGTAGCAACTAGCAAGCACAGTGATGACAGTAGATCTCTATTTCGCACAGCCTCGGCATTGTTCCTTGCCCCTGCTTAGTTTCTCTGCAGATAGCATAATTTGACAAAAAAAAGAAATGCTGAAAGAGTGCTTCTATTTCCTTCATCTGTCTAAGCAGGGAAGGAGCTGCTGAAGAAGTGTCAGAGCTTACCCTAGGAGGGTACTGGAGTTATTGGGAACCCTATAGAGTAAAATAGAAAGCAATCCAAATATAAGGGATAGCATTCACCAAAACCAAATTGATTCACTAAGAATTAGTTGAACCAGGTTGGACAGGGCTTTCAGGAACTTAATCTAGTGGAAGGTGTCCCTGCCCATGGCAGGGGGTTGAAACTAAATGATCTTTAAAAGTCCCTTCCAACCCAAACCATTCTGTGATTCTATGAATGACACAGAGATTAAAGATAATGTCAGATATGGTCCTAAAGCCAAATAAATAAATTCTTATATTGGAAACAGAGGTAAAGACTTTGCTGATAATCAAAAGTAAGATGGCCAGGGGAAATACCAGATAGTGCAACTATGTGCTAAGAGAAGAGCAAAATCTGCAATTGAAAGTTGATCAAAGAATGAACAGGGAATGTGCTTACAGGAACTTAAAGTAACATTAAAGGCAGAACAATAACATAACAGTAAAATTGTAGATCTTGTAGTTCTCTTTAAAAGGAAGAGAAAAAGTAAAAAAACATGAAGCAAACAAACTTAAGATCACTAGTCTTATCCCAGTTGACCAAAACTGTATCCCTCAATACTTGGGCATAAAAGATAGGTATCTAAGTTAATGGAAGTTTGGTAAACTCGTGTTGAATTTTACTAAAAATAGATTGTTCCAGACTAATGGAATCATTGCTTTATAAACAAGACAAATTTTAACTAAGTTCAAACAAATTACTGTATGTTCAATATAGCACTACAATGAAAATCATGAGTTCAGCTGTAAGAGGTCACAGTACAGGAATTGTAAGTTAAAGAACTGTAACAGTGATTTGCACTGCACTGGAAAAAAGCTGTCCAAGTACTCCTCCAAGGATGAGTCTCAGAACCAATATTATTGGGTAATGCTCACAGTTTTGTGGGAGAAAAATGGAATGGATTCGTAAAATGTGTTGATCAGAAGAAATTATCAAAATAAAGTTTGGATAAAACAGTGAATAACTCATGGAAATGATGGGAGCAGTAAAACTGATGATATTCAGTCAAAGTGCAAGATAATTTATTCATCAATACAAAACATTTCTAGTTTTAGATATTAATTATTTGAAAGTGACAAAGGAAGACAGACTTGGGTTTCTTTTTCAGACTGATTGACTGAGCTATTAATTCAGATTAGCCATGGAAGAAGCAAATAGAGTCTTATGAGGTGGCAGTTGATATATTTTCATTTTATAAAGTATCATTACTGTCACAGTACAAAACCCCTTGCAAATCAAAACAGTTTAAAAGTGACATTTAGCCTGCCCATCGCAATGAGATAATGAAAATAAGTTCTCTGCTTTCTAAGATGCATAGTTGACTACTATGCTGTCGCTTTCCAATGAGTAGCAAACTCATTAAAACAAAAGATAAGGCAATATATTCCTATGCCTGAAGAAACTGCTTACATCAACCTGAGAACAGAATCGATGCCATTGTGATGAACCTGGACAAAGCTAACCCAATTTGGCTGCTATTATGTGCCTTGTGTTTATATCTTGAAGACAGAATTCCTAATGAAGAACATCAACCTGCACAGCAATCCATCATCAGCTAACATATCTAATGGACTCGAGCAAATTGCTGATTCAACTGTTGACCTTCTATATCTCAAAAATGATCCTTTGCTATGCTACTTTCCTACTGCTATCATTGCATAAAGCTCATGATGCATTTATGAAGATTGCACAGAGGACTACAAGACTATAAATACAAGTTACCTAATTAGATATTTCTTTGTTGTAAGTGTTCCATGTCTGTAAGCAGACATTCGTCTTGAAACCTGTTCCCATTTCAGTGGAAATGCTGTTATCTTCTTTCACCCAAGGCAGCTGGGACCTCCGCATTTTTATTGCACATTCCCTGGTCTCCAGGGCTATAAAATTTGCTACCTCAGAACTAAAAAAACCTAATATCAGAAGGCAGACAGAATGTGACACCATGGCAAACCAAAACTGTGTTATCATAACCATCACAGTTAACATTTGGCATTTAAGTTAAAGCTTCTTAATAGCTCATATTACAGTATACATTAATCTTTCCTTGTTTTCTATTTGCATCAGGACTGCTGAATGAAAATTAAAAGGTACCTTTATGTAAAGGACACAACTCTATTTGTGGCCTGGCAATATACTTACCCTTTCTACTTAAGAAACAGGGGGGGAAAAGCAGTATTTTCTGATTTTGCATAAAAGTTTTGAAGCCCTTTTTTCTGCTGTACCATGAGAGGAGCTTCTGCTGTTCAACATCTACTATGTCACCATGGGGAAAGAACCTACTAACACAATATTATCACTCGGATTTCCATCACTTTCTATCCTTCCATATGTGCATTTCTCAGCATGTTCTGAGCACTCAATTCTTTTGCCAAATGCTACCAGCCTGCAACAAAGCTGTGTCTCGGTCAGCATAACAAAACAGGGGATCAAAATAGGAAAACTGGCCAAAGTTGCAGCCATAAGCTTGACTTTCTACAGTCTCTGCCCATTTGTTTGGATCCTCTGTCAGAAACCAGCTGTGACAGGATGGCATGATGCCACCTGTGGTACTAGGTACCATTTTTGAGAAATCAATAAAAAAACACCTTCTGTAACAGGAGCAAGAAGCACAAGCACAACTGGGAAAATCCTAACACAGATCTTGTGTGACCTCTTCATCTAATGCTGTGTAATTACACCACACGCTTTCCAAACATGTCTCCCTCCTCCTTACCTAATTGTAGCATTGTAGACAAGAGGAAAGGAACTAAGGCAGTACAATTCTGAAAGCATTTCTACTGATTCCCTATCAGGAGTAAGATAGCTAAGGTCAGGTTCCATTCTGGCATAAATCAGTACACTTCAGTGGAGATACAGTTGGGAAGAACTCTTCCTGTCTTTAAATGTATTTAAAAACTGAAAAATCATTCTGGAGAGATCTAGAGAATTTCAGTTTCTATCATCTTTACATTGTCTTCTAAGTATTTCTTGTTATTTACCTTTCTAAGAAATTAAGTTAAATGTCCAACCTTTAAAAAACAAAACCATCACTGTTCTGAATGTAACCTCACAACAAGGACACACACATACAGAGCTGTATGTTTCTATATAATTTTTCTATTTTTGACAATGTCTCTTAAAGTTTTGGAAACTACAGCGCCATTTACCAGCTAAATCAGTATACTGATTATAAAAGTAGCTCAAACACAATTATGTCTGCACTTTCAAAGTAATCATACTATTATTTTGCATTTTAGATATCTGAAACATCATGTGTGATATGTAGAAAATTTTCTAAGGGAAAGGAAGGGAGAGAGGAGAGAATGATATTTTTGCCTGATACTTTGGGATCAGCTTTCAACTTACTTAAAAAAATGAGCAAAAATAGAAAGAAATGGTCTCACAGAGCTTTCTTAAAAAAATAATAAAAAAAACAAACCCAAACCAAAACAAACAAAAACACAAAGCATAAAATTTTAATAACACCAACTGCAGGCAAAGAGCAAGCAAACTTTTGATTGCTTGCTTCTTACTCATCAGAGATTCACAGTAAATACTCCAATATTAGAACTACCACAAGTCAGGAGTAGAACTAAGCCTTTAAGCTTCAATTAAAAGTTAGGGCATGATCTTATCTCCATCATGTCCAAGTGAGCAGAGAGTGTGATCAGCTTTGTGACATGGAAGGGACTAAAATGGTGTGCAGGAAAAACACAAAGCCTTTTTTGCAATTATGTCATGCATTTTTAGGAAAGAAATCCCCATTTTTAGTATGAAAGAAGATGGCACTGAGAAGAGCTCTTCCCAAATTATCAGTGGGCCTGTAACTTCACTGCCACAACAGTGTTTTTACTCTCTCCTTCTCTTTCTGGAACATCAAGTAGTACTTAATCTACATCTGCCCCTATTGGGCTGCTTAGCTATCCAGACAGCTCTCTGCAGCCCACAGAGAAGGGGTTTTGTTTGGTTTTGTGGGTTTTTTTTCGCTTTTTTTATGTTAATGACCTGTCTTTAATCCTCTTCATCCCATTCCCATACAAAACAAGGAAAAGCCTGCAGCTGAAGTCAAGTCAAACCACTTTACCTGATAACAAGTGGGAAAAAAAAGACATGCAGAATGGGGCTGCTTCTCCAGTGCACATTATTAAAATCAGCTACAGCATTTGAAAGGAAGGAAGTCTGCAAGTGAAAAAGGTAGACACACATCACAGACGTTCTTTCACAGTGCTAGAAGGGAGAGAGCTCCTTGATTTCTGGTCACAGGTCCCCTCTGACCTCCTCCTGGAAACATAATGATAAAGGTGATAACGAGGCAATGGATGCATCATAACCCTGAACACATCCTCTAGATTTAATTCAGCCATTCTTGTCTCTTCCACTTTCTGCCAGTCTTGTTCAAGAGTTATGTTATCTTGGCTTATAACTTTGACCTCTGAAGGCTAGGGGCAAGGAGTCAATCAATTCTTCATAATATAGAGCTACCTGAAGGACTCTATTTCATCATGTCATTGTATTAACTTTCTGAAATATTCTCTTTGAATATTGCAAATGTGGTTTAGCCTCAAAAATACTATGAAAAAATTAAATGAATTCTCACACCCTCTTCCACCTGCAGTTATGATTTTCTCTTCCTTATTTTGCAGGGGTTTGGGAGGGTGAGCCAAGAAAAAAAATCTCATGACACTCGATACTAAAACAGCAGCATGCTCGTTCGTACATACAAATGAAAAGAAATCTTTTGATTTTATTTTATTTGTTTTACATCCAAACTGACAAACTAATTCTGTCTTCTGTATTTCTCCTCACAGTTAATGTTTTACTTGAAGCCACAGGCAACAGAAGAAAGAAGTAGAAAAGGCTCCTAATAATTCATGTTTGCCTATCCCACTTACAAGTTCCTCATTCTGGGTGGCCCTTATTTCCACTGTATGTACAGCTACAGGTATGAATTAGATTACATATCAAAGTAGGCCATTAAATAGCCAGCCAATTAGATAATCTCCATTACAGGAAAATACTGCTATTAAAAAAGCTTGTTAAAAACACCTCCACATATATACCCCTAGGATAAAACCTCCTGTGAAAGAATAAACAGATACTTAGCCAGTAGGGCTGCCAACTTTCATAGGTACACAAGCGTATTTCTCAGAGAAAATATGTAGAGACCATTGTGAGGCTTATTCTTAAAGTCATGGAACTCAAAACTGCCTGAAATCTGTTCTCCTGGCCACTATGTCTGAATACAAGAGAGGAAACACCAGCCAGATGTGTATCAGAAGAGAGAAAATCCCTCTCATGCCTCTCCAAAACAAAATGCTTAAAACACTAGCCAGATCTGAATAGTCTATGGAGAATCAAACTTACCTGGTGCAGTAGCAGCTTTCTCAGTTACTTCCTTATAGCCCGTCCTCCCAGTGCACACATCTGCCCTTCCATCTCCTACAGTTATTCTTTCTAAAGATGAAACTTAATTTTCCTCCTAATTAGGAAAACTATGCAGAAGGATTCACTGACCCTAAGAAGAGCCTGTTAAGCTTTTCTCAGGGTCAAGCCCACTCTGCTGCTGAGAAGCATAATTTATTTCTCATTATATTTGAACTGTTGCTAAATCCAGAAAGTGGAAACACCAAATGACATCATTAATTACTTTGTAAAACAAAATGAAGCTTGCTAATTTATGTAGAATGTGAATATTCTTGCAAATAATCCTGTAACTTTATACTCCCCTAGTAGCATAAACAACTTGCCTGAGTTGTTCCGAGTTACCTATAAAATACAGTTGTGTAAAGCTAGGAGACATGATGCATAAAGAAACCTTCACTACACCATAAACTTTCCAGAGGAAAGAAACATTTCTGCCTTGTGATTCAAATACGGATTATATAAACTAAATTTTGATGCAAATAATCCTGAGATAAGAAGGCATTTAGAATCTCAACTGCACTTCATAAAGTAAACAGTTGACTGAACCACACCAGTAGGGATATTTTCGCAACATGGCTTGGTAAAACCCACAATATCCTTATTTTTCAAACACAAAAGACCAAGATCCATAATGATGATGCTATAAAACTTAAAACACCAATCTAAAACCTTTCCCAGCTACCAGAACAACCACAGCTGGTAATTCCAGTATAGAAATGTCTTGCACTGTCCAGGGGAAGTTCTCACAACTATTTCCAAACATTGCAATTCAATGAATTTTAGGAAGACAAGTGATTTAACAAAAGAAAACATACCACCACCTCCAACCCCTACCCCCACCCACCCCCCCAGGTTTATCATACTGCTGGCAAACTGTAATTCTTTGCCATGCTGGCTTGCCACCTAACATAAGCAATCAGCAGAACTGCTTGGTGGAACAGACATCATGGTCTTTGCTCCATATACAAGGAGGAATCTTAAAAAGGGAGTTAAGGCACAGGCATCCTGTCTAGGTTTTGGAGCAAATGTATATGCTTATAACAGTTCTCACTGTCAAATAGTACCCTGACTGCCTTCATCTGCTTTTCAAACTGCATGTCTTGTGTCATCTGTCAACTCTGCAGTGATTTATTGAATACTCTAAGCCTTCTACCTATTCAGGCAACTCAATCCCAAATGACACCAAGCTCACAACCCATCAACTAAAAGCTGCACCTCTAAGATGCATGCATTTGATCCCATAGCATAGAGGCATTAATTAGAATCTCATCTGCAATAAAAGATTATCATCATATATTTTCCAAAGGATGACAGCACCCCCAAAACCTGAACCTTCAAAGCACAAAAATATTAAGCCTGAGACCTTAAGAGCTCCATTCTCAGTTTTGTTTTTCAAGAAATCAAGTTTTATTTCACAGCTTAATTGAAGACCTACAGTAAGTCTGCCTTGTAAATCTGGCAAGTTGCAAGAAAGAACTGTTGTCTTTGAAAAATGTATAGCTCATACCCTATGTAGCAATTCTATCCTATAAACCTGCATCACAATCTCTCATTACAGATAATCTTTTAGTTGCATGCATAGATGACATTGGCTTCCACAGCGCTTTACAAGCTTCATAGTACTATATACACTACTTTACTTAAAAAGTACATTAGTAACACTTGATGAGAGAAAAGCCTCCCTGTAGAAGTCTGCTTAATACAAATATTCTGTCTTTTCCTCAGCATATTTTCTTAATCAATCATGGCATATATAATCATTACACAGACATATAAATATGGGTACACCAGCACCCCTATAAATGTCGAGGTATTGCAACTAAGCTTGACAAAAGTCTAGTAGCAATCAGGAAAAACAACATTCTGCTGAATCTCATGAAAACAGGCCACTGAAGAGAGAAAGAACAGCCCTCAGCAGGGGGTGTTCATTTAGAAAAGCATGGATTCTGAAGCAGAAGACATCTTTTTGGCTTGGCATTATCCCTCAGCAGAGTCAGAACCACCCACCTTGCTGTGATTCAGAGATGTGTGGCATGGCCAGGAGTGCTGCACATGCACTGATGAGGGAAGCCAAGGGGGTGGCACTGCAGGATGGGTGTCTTGTGGTCATGGGCAAATCTATAGCATTTTGGTTAAGAAATTAAGTTTACTGAAGTGAAAGCAGATCAAGAAGCCCAAATCCGACATGTTATACCACTCTCATGCTGATAATGAAGTCCAGCATCAGGGGATGCTGAAGGTGGGCTGGGACCTACACTGTACAAACACAACCAATTATTTGGTCAGGGAAAGGCAATTTCTGTGCTTTACTGAGGCTTCTCTGGAGCATATGGCTGAGAAATCAAGAGTTCAGAAGAGCAATTCATCTCTGTGTAGTGTGACTGCTTTCACCCACCTCACTGCAAACAGCAGGGCTTACCTTCCTCCTTGTAATGGGATTCCTAGCTCTTCCAGCAGCCTCTGCTCACACAGGGAGTGAGTCACTCCCAGCCCCAGACATATTTTGTGCCTGTTATTTGTACCCAGATATTTCCTCAATACAAAGGTTCTCAAGCCAAAATAAAGCAACCTGCATTCCAGTGTAACTTATCTGAGTATTGTCAACCCTCAATTGTGTCTATATCAAACAGGAAAAAAAACCTCAAACCAACCAAAACTCAAAAGAACCCAAAAACCAACCAAACAAAACCCAAACAAGCAAAGCACAAAAGGGGGGGGGGAGATTTCTTTCTGCCTCCCCACCTCATCAGAAGCAGAAATAAATGGTGTTACACTATAAAGGCAAGAGTTTTTTCTGTACCTAGTGACTGCTGTTTTTCTCTCTCAGCATACAGTCTTGTTTAGTTTCTTTCTCCCCTCGAAGTGAACTAATAAAACAAGAGGTAGGCCTCTGCCTTTTCACCAAGGGAAAAAGAGAAACATACCTCTAACGAAAGGTAGACGCTTACCTTGGTGCCAAGGAAAAGTGTTCATGCCCCATTAAACAGAAAGTAGATTCCTCTCTCTCTGGTTCTTTTGTTTGTTACCTCAGCTTGTTAAACAGAGCAAGGGCACTCCTACTTCCAAGCACCTGCATTTAATTGCAGCTTATTGCATTCCCCACAGGGAGGCAGGAACAGCTGCAAGGGAACACTGTACTGATGCAAGAGCAGAAAATACTCTTTTTCTCCTGAGCAGGAAATGTGCTCTCTTCTACAAAAATCACGCTGCTCTAGAGAGAAATCATTAGGAACAAGAGCTAGTACTGCTTGGCTTTCCTCTGTTTTCTTTCATCTGTCTTTGCTCAAACAGGTTAATAAACTGCTATTATAAAATAAAAAAAATTACAAAGACTATAAAGAATCTATTTAAAACTCACTTTTCAAGAAAAATAATGGCTTTGGCTGAGCAACCTGCATGTTTGTTAATTGAAAGATTTTCTGTAAAGCCCTGGCAGGTCATCGAGATTTACATTTAAGTGAATATAATTCAATAAAATGAATGCATAAACTACTGCTTTCTGAAGAAAAATGAAAAAACAAGGATTTCTCCCCATCCTGCGTGGTATTTAATTGCTTATTTATGGAAGGCTGTGTAATGAAACTGGGAAACCGCACACATTTTTCCCTTCATGACAGCTACATTCAGTCCCTCTTCCTTTCCAGCATTTGTTCCATTTCTTTGTTTCCCAAATAGAATATATCAGTTACTTGCTCTACACACAGAGGTTGGTTTTTTTCTTTTCTTTTACTTCTGCTGTTTTTTCTTGGTCCCTCTTGGAAGCTACCCAGTACAATGAAGAATGCTAAAAACACCTTAATAATTATACCAAGGCCCAAACCCACAGATTGGCCAGCACTTCCTTCTTCAAACTTAGGAGATCTCCATCAGCTGACAGAAGAGCAAATCTTCATGCAATAAAGAGTCCTGATTTGATAGCTCCTTCAACTTAGGAGAAGGAAATCCAGAAACCATGTCCTCCAGCTTGATGAAAGTCAGCAGAAAGAAAGGCACAGAGCTACAAGGCCCTCCCCATGCTCATCTCACACTGAAAAGCCACCAGGAAAGCTCCTCCTTGTACATTAATTTCTCAGGGCGCCATTGCCAAACTAGGTCACATCTACCAAAATCAAATGGAAACAGTAACTTAGGGTATGGAAGCCCTAGGGCCTCTCAGCATGGTCACAACAGCTCTTTTAGCTTGCAAATATTTTCCGGATCCTAAGATTTGAAAGAAAAGTTTGCTTTCTCTATATCATCTTCTGTACCCAGAGGCAGCACAGTAAAGAGTACAGTCACAGCATCACTCTCTGTCTAGGCCTCCTAATACAATAGAAGGGAGAGAATAATTGTTTCACATACGACTCTACTGCCTTATTGAATTAAAAGGGAAAGTATTTTTCCCCCTAAGTATTAAAGAAATAGAATATTTAACCTCCCACCTGTTTCCCCAAAATAAAAACAATAAAAATGGAAATGTTTTCTTATGCTTTTTGAAGTTCATTGGATTTAAGCAGACTGTAATATTGAGACTTGGTTAGTTGCACGCACTGCATGCTTCCTGTAATGTTCGAACTTATTTATTTTAAAACAACTAAAATAAACTTGCTTTTAGTCTAAGCTATAGACTAAAAAATGTCAATAAAAAAGAGCCAATTTGACAGATTCAGTGGTTGAAGTCTTTGACAGAATAGGCACAAGATGAAGCAGTGTACTTTCTCTACCTTGTTTATTTCCATCAGTCTTCACTATACCTCTTTTTGATTGAAGGGCATCTCAGCTTTAGAAATCCTTCTAGCTGGTGCCTTAGGTCTTGCAACAGCAGAGTATTTTCAGATGGGAGGAGCAGGGTTTCCATTAGGAGGATAGAAACACCACAACACTACACATGTGGGTTAGGCGAAGGAGAATACAAACACACCATACACACTCCTCCAGTCACAAATACTGGAAATTGAGATATCTCAGGGAATCCTATCTCCTCCTTCTTCTCCTTTTCCTCTACTACCCTCCAGTCAACTGTCCAGCAAAAGAACTGAGAAGGGAGGGCATGCCTGCTGCATTTGGATCCATTACTATGTTGCAGATAAAGATCATAAACCACAGGCTCTCCTTAAATGTACAAGAACGACATCTCTTTCCTGCCTGTCCGTGTGCATCTTAGAAACCACATCTGTTCAGGAAGGTCTATTTCCTCAGCTCCACAGAGACTTGGTGATGAGCCTGCCCAGAAACCCTGACTAACCTTCCTGTGCGCCTGAACATTCTGGCTCTATTTTCTTTGATTTCTGCCTCCTCATACTCCTTTGCACCTCAGCTGAAAGGGGCTACTCTAGAGATCAGGGGTGAAAGCATGATGGCCCAGATCATTTCCTGCAGTGGAAGAAATCTTCCATGGGACTAAAATGACTAAAGTCCTCCAGGTTTGTTTCTTTCCTCGTAAGAACTTTGGGAGGATTTAATTGTCAGTCATCATTATTTCACAGTCTCTGGTAACAAGTAAACATAGTAGCTAGATAAAAGGGGCCAGCGCTTAAGGAAAATTAGAAAACATTGGAAAGCAGTGAGTAAACTGTACATGGAGAGTGCTGGTTAGTACTGGAAGAACATTGGTTAGTATCACTAAGTTTGAATTAAGATTCAATATTTCCTTCATTCACTGGACCTGCCTCAATTCATTTTCTACTTGGCCAGGCTTTGGTGTTTCAGTGATGACAGGCCTCAGACTGTGAAAGATTAAGCTGTTCTCAGCTGCTAAACATAGGTTGACATCACATTTGTTTCCTCTATAAACACCCAAGAGTATTTTCTTACTTGCTCTCAGAAAGTAAGATACTTTCTAAGTATTAGGGGACAAAAGCACGGATAGGAGCAGACCTCTGAAACAACTGACACTACACATGTTTACAACTATGCTTTTTCTATAGTCAAGTTTCTGAAGTCTCTTAATTTACTTGTTTATAACAGCCTGATTGAGCTAATAACTCTCCACATTTACAACAGCAAATTAGAAATTGGAGATATTCTCACATATAGTCTGAATGTAATTCTTGAACATGTTTGTTATAGCTAGAATTCTGTAGTGGGCCATGCACATGCAAAATTTGAAGTAATACAAACAAATAAATTAATAGAAATACATTATTATAATGAGAACTTAATTTGCTTTTAGGACAACTTCTCCGACCTTTAGGACTGCAGTGCAAAAATCATATAGATAATACACTGTCATTTCATTGATCTGGCATCAAATACTGTTTTACTACATCCTATAAGCTAAAGGGGATTCATGCAAGCCTTTCAAAAGTCCTCTAGGTAGACTAGATTTTTATGTCTCACTATGAAAGCAGTTTAGTACATTGAAAAAAAAAATAACAACTGTTCTAACAGTATATGCAATAAAACATTTGTCTAACTAGGTTTATATAATGTGATTAACTGAAAATTTAACTACGTAATGTGGTACCTTCATTTACTCTGTGACTATATCTCATCATCCTCAAAACGACAAAATATAACATAGAACTAACAGGATTTCAGAAGGAATTTTATCTTACTTATCACAACCAAGAGCAAGAATCCTTGTTACAACACTAGCTGCAAAGTAGAATATTCTCAGAGTGCATATGAGTTTAAGTAAAGCTATTGTATGAATGCTTTATTTTGTAATTATCTACATAATGAGAATTGGATGAGAGTTCTACCAATTCCATTCATCACATCTGTATTCGTAATTGTAATGTGACACTTTGCATCTCTTCTGCTTGCTTTCTATTTGTCACATTATTTTTCATATTGACAAGCCATGTCTTGTCAGATTCTATGAATATTATCTACACACTGGCTGCACACATTGACAATTTTAAATAATTATTCATAAATCATGCTTTCTGCTGCTAGTCAACTAGTCTCTTTTGTTCCCAATTTCTTCTCTGTATCCATGGCTTAGGTGTCTAAACCCTTGAGACTCCCTGGGGCTGAGAAAATGGACATTTATTTGGCACTCCAGCCAGTACAGTACATTCTGGTAACGTATGTTTGGGGTAGCATGATTCATGACTATTATTTTAGCCAGAAATAAATGGACCTGTGTATATGCACATATTATTAAAATACAACATTTAGAATTTATCCAAGATCTAATTGCCTGTACAACAAATGGGGTTTTTATTGCTTTCTCTAATATTATATCTAGTTAACTATTTTTTTTGTATGCCTGCTAATGTGGAAGTTGAAATAATTCAATCTTTGAAATTCAAAAAGCTAAAATTATTAAATTGATTATTATTGTACCTTTACAGATATTGCCTCTTCCAAATATTGTTCATTGTGAGATATTTTGCTTGTTTGTTTTTAAGAATATTGAGTTAAAGCAGAAAACATAAATCTACAATCTCTATAAAAGTAGGAAAATCTACAGTGTTTCTAGGACATATGAAAAATAAATGGCAAATCAGTAAAAGTGTGATGGATTTCTTGGCTGCTACAGAGGATGAAGAAAAGCAGCATGTGCCTTTATGCTTTTTTTGATTCACATGCATGAAACACACCCTGAAACTCCTGAGAACTCTAAACTGTGGGCTAACTTTGTAAATAGGATAAAACAAAACAAATCCTTAAGAGGTACACATCCAGTGACCAGAAAATTAAATTCACATAACTGTCTTTCCCTGGAGATTAGTGCTTTCCTGGATGTTTTACAGATACATTAGCAATGACACCTTTACACAGGCACGCAGATTAATTTTTACAGATAACGTATCACCCAAAAGCTTCAACTTGAGCTTGCCTTTCCAGAAGGAAAAGGACAGTATTTCAGATTTTTTTCAACAAAAGATCAACAGCTGATGGTGAATAGCAACTATCTTCATTTATACAAGTATTGATGTGCATGTTTTAGCTACAATAATCGTTACTTGTCCTGGGTTCAGTAGTAGCAGTCATTTTTCTCCTTCTCAGTAGCTGGTGCAGTGCTGTGGTTTTGACTTTCAGCCTGGGAACAGTACTGATAACACTGATGTTTTTAGCTATTACTCAGTAACGTTTACTCTGACCAAGGACTTTCTGAGTCTCATGCTCTGCCAGGGAAGTGGGGAAGCTGGGAGGAATCAGAGACAGGACACCTGACCCAGACTAACCAAAGGGCTATTCCATACCACAGCACATCATACCCACTATATAAACTGGGGGCAGTTACCCCAAAGGGCTGGATTGTTGCTTGCGTTGGGATGGATATCGGTCAGCGAGTGGTGTTTCCTTGCTGTTTCCCTTATCATTATTATTATTGGTGGTAGCAGTAGCAGTTCTTGCCTCAACCCATAGGAGTTCTTTCCATTCTCCTCCCAGTCACTCTGGGAGCAGGGAGAGGAAGGGGGGTGGGAGGGATGGAGCGAGGGGCTGCATGGTTCTGAGTTACCAGTTGGGCTTAAACTATGCCTTACATACCTTCAGTGGCATTTTCCCTTTTCTTCATATTGACTGCTTTCTGTCTGCTTTTTCTTTCATTTTAGTCCCTCCCTCTTCCATCTGTTGGCTCTTTTATCTCCACCTAACTAATGAAGATTTCCCTACTTCATTTCAAAAGCTTCAGCTATGACAGTTGCACATGCTTACTTTAATCACTTTGTATTCATACCTATTCTGACTTAACTTTGCATTAGTCAGGAATTTATATCATAGAATAGGCCTCTTAAAAATATTTTAATCAGCTTAGAATAATTAATGGATTAATATGACACTCAGATAAAATGAAATTTCAGATAGAAGTTATATTGTTTAGTCCTGTGTTTGCTAAATTATTTTCCTAACAACAGCAGTCTATTCAGAATGTTTGAATTTATTATATCACAGCTATGCTTGCAGCAGCACACAAGTTACTTATTGCACATCACTTGCCCTAAAGGTCAGCTCATCCTGTTTTCCTCATGTACTAGTTAAAATAAAGACATTGGCTGTATCAGTAGGGCCAGTTTTAGCAAGCCCACACAAAAGATCTAGCTCAAACTTAAGCAAACATGAGGAACTTTAAGAAATTATATTTAGGAAATATATTGTGCTACCTTGTTTATCAGGGAACTACATTGCTTTTAGCATACCGAAGGGATGTTAAAATATCTTATATATTAAGGAAGATTAGCTACATTATTTTTCTCTAACAGTAAAATAGAAATGCACATTTTATTCAGAAACAGAACTAACCCATATGTAATCTCTACGTACACATAATTAAGTCAACACCTAATCTAGGTAGACTAATCACAGGCATATTTGGTTGTTTACTTGAGTGCACCCTCTCTTTACCAAGAGTAACCAAGAGTATTTTTTATGTGAAAAAAAATAAATTCAGACTGAAATTACAGTCTATAATGTAATTCATTTTCATATTCCATATGTTTCAGGCATTACATAAGGGTACCTATTACTTTCATAAAGATCCTTCGTGTTTTACAGCTTCTCTCTTTTTATATTTTAGTATTTCAAACCTTAGTGATTGGTTACATTGTTCTCAGTCCCACTGGGCCTGTTATGTGTAATTAAATATAAGCCTCCTTGATATTAGGTAGCACGCTGATGGATTGTTGCTTACCTACCAGCCAGCACTTAGAGAAATGTAGGTCCTTGAAAGCAAACAGCATCAAGCATAAATCAGCTAGAATGAAGACAGGAGAGAATATAGATTTTGTGGTAAGAACGCTCAGGAGATTGTTCTTCGAAGCCCACAGATTGGAGATTACATCCATATTGATTTATCGTCAGACATTTATTGATCATTGGCTAAATGACTGTACAGATAAACATATGTATCTTTCCACTTCTGCCACTAGAGCTAACCTTAACGACTATGCAAAACTAAAAGCATAAGCCCCTCAAACCTAAAAGGTTGCTTAAATGCTGCATGGCGGTCTGTGCAGTATGAGCGATCTGAAACAACAAAAAAACCCCAACCTATTTCAAAGCATTTCAGATTTATTTTCAGCCTTTTAAGTAAACAATTTTATGACTACCCCTGCAATTCTGAAATCCTTTGTTACATTCCTTGTAGAGTCAGATGCACATCAAACAAAGAAAAAAAGAAAAGGAAAAAGAAGGAACAAATAAACAAACCAAAGCTACTTACGTTTTTTAAACTGCAGGGCATTGCTATGAAGAACAGATATTACAGACAACAGACAGCTTGCTTGATGAGTAGAAGCTGTCAGCAAATTCTTAAAATTGTTTTCAGTTAGTCTTATCAATTCACACTCTGTAGTATCATAAAAATGATCCTAGACTCCAGGGAGCTGGGAGGTGGTTTACTATAGCTCAGTACAGCAACTTTCTTTTCCAATTAGTTAAGGTCAGATTTTTTCAGACAGAAACATTTGTTTTCATTTGCAAGTAGCACTTAGAAATACGAAATGCAGATGTGATCAGACCACAGATCTATTTTGACAGCATATGTAATCCAATATTTCAGAGACAGAAGTGTCCTTAGAGAAGCTTACCTTCAGTGTAGTCAGCCATTTGCAACAACACTGATTTTGTGAACTCCCTATGAAGCTACGCTTGTACTTACTCACGAGTAACCAGTACACCAGCAAAATTACTAACAATAAACCTGCATAAGACAAAATGAGGCAGAGAAGGAATAAGTAAAAGAAAGAACCAGCTAAATACAAAGATAAAACCAGCAATCATGCAATGAACTGTCAGTCTAATTTTAATGAGCATATCAGTTTTGCTGTGGACATCAATACAATTTTCCACATGCTAATAAACAGAGAAGTTCACCTGAGCTCAACCTTTGCTAATCAACATTCAGAATAAAAAACAATATGCAGATCCTTAGCACAACTCCAATTACTAACGACCCAGATGGAGATCTCCCATTAGTTTCCTCCTCCCCAACAGCAAAACATTTGGTGAGGAGAGAGATCAGAAGCCTCTGCAACTTTGAGGCACTCTTCCACCACATCCCCTTCCAAAGCTGGTTGACAGGAGTACATGAACGTAATCATTCCTACCTGAGAAAAATAGAACCAACCCAGTAGAAATGCTCTCTACTTCATACACAGGCTCTCTTGCAAAGATTTTCTTGTTCACATCCCATGGTATTTTTTCCCAGATCACTGGGGAAGTCCTTTGAAATCAGTTGTGGGAAGAAAATCCCCTGCCTTGCTCCGAGCCATCTGGCCTCCTGATCTTTCTCTCTGTAGCTGCTACAGCTTGTAATTAGTCCCAGCTGAACAGGTAGTTAATCTCCTTTAATAGTCAGACTCACATGGGACATATACATTTCATTGCAGGGCATGGGCCAATATTTACAGATTAAAAGGAGATTTCTATTATCTCCCTTTCATTGTGTTCAGAATCCATATGAAGAAGATTAGATTGGAAGTTCAGAGATAGAAATAGTCCCCACGTTTTATGATACAGCAGAAATGAAGAAAACACCTATGTTTACTATTAATTCAAATTAGCATACACTAGAGCTCTTCCACAGGAAAAAGAAATCATTAACTGTGAAGATAAAAATAAAGACTTATTTGCAAATAGCAAATATTGGTTTTGTAGAAAATTACATCAGCAGCCAAAGGTTAGAATTCAGTGCTAGAAAGAAGACTTTAAATTAGAAAGTGTTAAGTCAAGAAAAATTGTGCTGAGTTGGAGCTCTGAAAACGTACCCAGTGATATTTAAGGTTAACTTAACATATAACACACCACTAGAATGAAAATACCCAGCTTAACTATATTATCAGGAACACTTTGAGAGAACTGCAGAAAATGAAATACTGAAAAATAACGATCACTTTGGAACAGAAAAGCCTATTGCTTATATTTTATTTTATGAAAGAAAGCAAACTAATGAGACCGTATAAAACTATATTTTCATTTCATGGTTATAGCTTCAGTGAAATGTCTAAACCAAAACAAATTTTGTTCATTATTGTTCATTATTTATGTTGTTATGAGAAACCAACAACAAAGTTGGCTTATAAGTGTTAATGCAAATTATTTTCATTGCATCCACATACTCATACTATTAGAAGTGTGGACAATTTATAATTAATAATGTGATTTTTTTTTCTATTTAATTCACCACCACCTGGAGGCCATAACATATACCAACTTGATGAAAAAAAAGGAAGAAAAAAAAAGGAGAGATGCAGCAATGAGGGAGGTAACAGAAATGTAGATGTTACCCAATCCCTGACTATTATTAGGCTATGTTCATCCATGTACCTATCCTTCCTCTTCCTTTTGTGAGAGCTTAATTTAACAAAGCAGAGATAGAAGGTACCTCCACTGGATGCATCTCAGAATAAAATGAGGAATACTTCAAGGTGCCTACCTCCACAAGGGAAATCTCAGCTAAGGGTTGCTGGCAGGGAAATGCCTGCGCTTGGTGGGGTCAGAGGGAACTACCCCTCTGCTTTGCCTGGTGCTCATTCTTGGGTAGCTCTGCCTGTGTTCTTGGAGGGGTCACCATCAGCCATTAATGTGGGTCTGCCTCCCTGATTCAAACCATGGATATTTTTTTATGGCATGTACATATTTTGGACACTTTGAGTTGAATTTAACATTATTTATGGTGATCCTGCTGTAATTACAATGATCTATTGTAGGGATTTACAGACCCTTCGGTGCCCCACTGGGAATGAGTTCCCAGCAATACTCAGGCCAGCAATGCCCACTGTCTTCAGAAGCAGGAAGAGTGAAACACATCAAGTGCCTTGGAAAGCAATGCTCTGCCATCACCTAAGATAGATGCAACCTGGTTTTTTTGGTGGCTGGCACATAGCCTTCTTTTGCCAAAGTCTTCAAATATCACCATCCCTCAGAGATATCTAAATTAATACCTCTAGATTGAGGCTACTGAGTCCTCAGTGCTCACTTGGGTTTATATATGGCACAGCCTTGTCTCAGGCATATTCCATGGTGTACCAAGACTCACATGCCCATAACTATATCTATGAAAACAAAAAAAAACCCCTCACTTCTACTTTAAATGTTGCTAATGAGACCTGCAAAGAATAACAAAACACTACACATGGCATAGAAGGGTGTTTGATGAAAATACTGATTGGCAGCCATGTGTCTCTAGTTCTGCTCCTGATTTTGCAGCTGACCTGCAGTGCAAGGCTAAATTAATCATTTTTATAATTTTTATTGCTTTGTGCCTTTGCCTATCTAATAGATAAGGTAACAGAAACTTGTTTTTCCTTTGAAAGCACTTGGAGATGGATAGAGAAAAAGCAAAATGTACATGTTAATAGCAAAAAGCTCGAGCACAAAGCTGGGCACAAAAGGCTGCAGTCTGCTAAATGCCTTCCTGAATAAGATCTTCATATCATTCCTTCATCCCTCTAAATAACTATAATAAACATAATGTAATTCTTCTACAGAACATTACATTTGATGATACCATTTGGTACTGTAATTTCTGTGAAGATCTGAATAGAACCGTGTCAATTTTGGCTTCGACAAAATGAAGCCAATAGCTAAAAATCAATTAATTCTGCTCAGATTTGCTACAAAAAATGTACTATAGACATACATTACAAACAGGTACAAATATTAGTAAGTGGGTATTAGTAAGCCAGAAAGATTTTACTGTGAAGGCCTTATAAGTGCAATATAAAAAACAGCTGTACCTGAAAATGTGTTTTATTCTGGGAAAAATGTTTATGTTCTAAGCACTGTTCCATTCTTTTACAGTCAAGTTTATACCCTATGTGCTACCATGTGGCTAAGTAGTTTTCTCAGCGCTAATTTCTTAGTCTTCCTTCTTATTTGAATGATAACAACCAGAATGCTAGCATGTTATAAACTGCCAATCTCTCAGGAAGCTGCAGTTACAACCATTAAGTAAACATCAGTTATTAAAATTAAGTCTTCAACATGCTGAGAAGCCCAAGTTTTTATTTTGATTACAAATAAATGTGTTAAAAATAAGGATTGTGTGCTCCTTCCTGCTTAATCCTCCTGCTAATTGTAAAATGCACTGTTTACAGTAGTTCAACCTATCCAGCCCATTATGAAGCTCAGAACAGTTTGTTGGAAAGAAATATATCACAGAATCACAGAATGATTAGAGTTGGAATGGAACTTAAAGATCAAAAAAGTCCCAGTCCATTTTCAATGGGTAGGGACACCTTCCACGAGACCAGGTTCTCCAAACCCCATCCAACCTGGCCTTGAACACTGCCAGGGATGGAGCAGCCAGAGCTTCTCTGGGCAACCTGTGCTAGTGCCTCACCCTCATCTTAAAGAATTTGTTCCTCGTGTCTAATCCAAATCTGCTCTTTTTTTCTGTTTAAAACCATACCCCTGTGTCCTATCACTACATGTCCTTGTAAAGAGGCCCTTGGAGCACATGAGGGGTTTTTGTAAGATATCTTCTATACGCTATTAACATTCCACATGATTTACATTGCAATAATGTATATAAATGCCTGTGTTCCTTTTAATGATTAAATGATTTTGAATTGTCACAAAGAGATACACTTAGATACCTTCAGGGAGGGAAAAGCCATGCTAATTGTAGAAACTATAATTAAGACCTTGATAAATTTAATGATTAAAGAAATACACAAAGCAAGAACAGGTGCTAGATGTGACTGAAACATAGTAAACATGATACAAAGAAGAAAAACAAGTTTAGGTGAACAAACTACAGAAAAACACAGCTAAATTAGGTGAAGGAAAACATGAGTAGACCGACTCTCCATCATATTCTGGGATTAGAGCAGAGTTTGGCCAAAATTATAGATGGAAATGCTAATAATTTAGCTATAGTCAGTCAAAGGGTGTTAAGTGAATGGATTGTCAGTCTCACTCAAAGAAATTAATCTTTGAATAAATCAAATCTACAAGCAAGTTATTAGAAAGAACCACTGAGTTTTGGCTCCTGCCCTCTAACATCACAGGAGATTGTTTCCTTTTCTCTATGCTCCCACATCTCATCGCCATACATTGAAAAGCTGGGCCAAGGATCATACTGAAACCTTAGAAAACAATATTGAGAGCAGCTTTCCTCTAGATGATCTTAAGGTCTTTTCCAACCCTAACCATTCTATGATTCTGTAGATGTACAGTAATACATGTAGGAGTATTTTTGTATTTTTATGGTTTTGGATATAAGGAGGAAGTTCATTACTGTTAGGGTGATGAGGCACTTGAATGGGTTGCCCAAGGAAGCTGTGAATGCTCCACCCCTGACAGTGTTCAAGGCCAGGTTGGACAGAGCCTTGGGTGACCTGGTTTAGTGTGAGGTGTCCCTGCCCATGGCAGGGGGGTTGGAACTAGATGATCTTAAGGTCCTTTCCAGCCCTAACTATTCTATGATCCTATGATTTTTAACATATATAATATATATAAAATATATAGAGAAGAATATTCTGTGGTAAAGTTCAGACATATTTGCAGTCAAATTAAACCACAGTCCTAACTGTCTTGCGTGATGTGGTTCAGAAATGACAAGCCATTCTTGCCTAGTGTTTGTGCTTCAAAGCATTGCCCAAAGTAACTGAAAAAATGCACTGTAGTTTTGACTTACCACAACTTGATTTATCCATTTGTTATTTCTTCTGCATTCCTTTCTCCCACCCCAACACACACACACAAAGTGAATCAGATGCCTGGTATATGTGGTACAGCTGAAAGTCCTGTTGTGCCTCAAGAAAACCGTGTTGATCAATACCAATTCCATGTAACTTACTGTGCATTCTTTGATCCTTCTCAACTAGTTATTAAAAAACCATGTCCTTGTGTTCGTCATCTACACACAATATTGCTGGGTTTGAGTTCTCCAATAGTGATACAGGCACAGATAGTGTGGAAAGTAAAACATAATTCCATCTGGACAAATAACACTGATTGACAGAGTTATTTTTAAAAAACACTTATCACTTAGGGCTTTATGTGTAAAAAGAGATAACAGATCTTTTCATACTTTTTTTAACAGAGAAACACTCTCCCAAGTCCAAGGAGACTGTTACAACACGTAATTCTAGACTGATGTATCTGCACTGTGATTATTCATAATAATGTATAGCTTGTCAGCTATGCATTACAGGGTATATATGAACTAGAACCAGATGATGGACTATCAGCAAAAATATAAATATTGTATTTATCTGGAGACTTTTGCTCTCACATTGGTTTGCCAACATGTTCAGGCTGGAAGCAAAAGACAATAAGGATGAACTAGAAGCTCTCTTCAGATTTTACTGATCTGAATCAGTAAATTAGAGTGAATGAGAACCTGGCCCTTAAGGTGTTGCAGAGTGAGCATGTGAAGCACTATTAACACTAACCACATTTCTACCCCACACACCAGATGCTGTCAATCATAAAGTCTTAAAGAAACAGAATACATCATTTCCATGTCCTTTTAAGATTTTCCCCTAGTTTTTTCAAATAGGAAATTGATCTCAGGTGGGCAAATGAATTTTAATTCTCCACATAACAGTACATCTGCAAGTAAAAAGTGAGGATAGTGGGTCCTATTATGATCTGGACATTTATTTGAATCATAGAATCGTAGGATCAACACAGATTGGAAAAGACCCTTAAGATCATCAAGTCCAACCTTTACCCTAGGACTGCCAAGTCCACCACTAAATCATGTCACATTTGAAAAGTAATGCAATTTCAATTGGTTGCCATACAAACCTCAATCATGTAAAGCTTGTTTATAGGAACTTAATATTTGTTAGTTGTCTCTCAGAGTACCTGTGTTTGTTCCTTGGAGTTAGGTGGTGTAAAAAAAACAAAAATCAAATTCTCTGACAACTAAAAAATTCCTTCATTAGAAAGAGTTTATATTCTACACAGAGGAAGAAAAGCAGCAGAAACAAGCTAAAGGTAAACTACTGTGAATGGGTTTCCTGATCAGATAGGAAGTAATCTAAATCTTTGGCCTCCTCCTTAGTCACTGATGATTCCTGCTTCCTACTGAATGCACTGAAAAATATGTTTATGTCTATACATTACAAGTCTGTTGAACTGGAAAGCCTACTAAAAATCAACATTTATAGGAGACAGATTTGAGAGGAACCTGAATAATTGTGTCACACCAAACAATTAAGTGCAGAATATATCTGCCTGGTACACAGTGGTTCATCAAAGATACTATGAATCACAAAAGAAGCCTTCACATTGTTGCTAAGGTGTTTTCTAGCATACATTCAGCAGCTCTGTGTGACATACTATTTGGAAATGCTTCTATTATATGAAGAAAGTATATAAAATCACGGTACATATTGTTGTTTATTTTTAATTTTTCTATGGGTTATAAAACGCACACTGAGAACTGAACACAAATCGTTTCCTCTTCAGTGTTGCTGAACAAGATATCAGATTCTTAATGAGGAAAAAACAGAACATTAGTTTGTTATGCATCTTATTCATGAGCACATCCAGAAAGGATGAATAGATGGCTGCCTGTAATAAGGAATAGCTAATGACACACAGCACAGTAGACATTTTCATTATACATCACTTCTCTTCAGTTACCAAAGCTATAGATTAGCAATGATGCCAGGAAAAGGAAAACACCTGACATTCTGGTGCTCGATTCAGCTCATACAAATGAGCTAATTTTCAAAAGATTGTTGCAAGCTCAACAGAACTTCTTGAACATCTTATATTTTCATATTAGAGATACAGGGAACAAAACTATAGATTCATCTCCTTTGCATTTATTTGCCAAAAAAAAAAAGGCAATGAAAAATACATGTGTGGGTGTATATATATATATATATATATATACACATATATATATTTAAAATTCAAACGAGTGAAATATGATGATCAATAGAGGAAAAAGAAAGGCCAGTAACAATAAGCAACACATTCACTGTAGTGATTCTCATCCATGTTTCTGCTTTTTGCCTCTAAGGGTCCTAGCAAAGGCTCTAGCACAGCACAGAAAGATTTTCAGCGCAACAGGTGTTATGTTTAACCTGTGTGAAAGTAAAACATGCTTACTAAACTGATGGGTCAAGGCTTGTATTTTCTACAGGAGTTATTTTCATCTCATTATACCACTATGAATTTTTGTACATGTTTATAAAAAATCATGACTATGACAAGACTAACTCCTTATTTAACCTTGAAGAGTTACATTTACTTTTGATCTCAGCTACAGTGATTGTTTTGATACAGTGAGGAGCACAAAGTTCTTGTGTTAAATATGCAAAAGGACCCCTTAAACATGTACCTCAACCCCATCCTACCTGCAAGAAACCTTCTTTCCTTCCTGCCTTCACTTCAAATACGATCATTGTCAAATGCACAATATGAAGCCCAGGGCCATGCAATCTTTGCTGACCTTTGCAAAACTGCTTTATAGTCTCTCACAGGAGACTGAAATCAGTCTACTGGGAAAGAGAGAAATATCTGGAGTCATAATATGCCTGCCTTCCTGAAGAAAGCATCTGGTACAAACTATGTGAGAAATACTTCCCTCTCTTATTGCTACAGCCAAAGCTTGAAAGTTTCACTATTCCATGTTTTCAAGGGATGTTTTATTTCAACAGGTTCTCAAGGAAATACCTGTTAAGGAAAATCTTGAGAGAAAAACATCCTTGAAAATTTGCACTTTTATTCAGAATCAAAGGTTTTGCTCCTACAATGCACCAAAAGATGACTAAAATAAGCTGGTTTACACTTCTTAGATAAACAGGGACTAGTCATGGATATGCAGTGCATCTACAGAAAAACAATTCTGTTCAGACACCACAAAAACTATGAGACTCTTAGTGAACTATCAAGCTGTTAGAAATATATTTCATGTAGAGCTCTAAATGAAAAATAGAATGGATACCTTATTCTAACAATTCTTTCATTAGCGAAATACACTGTCTCCATTTCAAGTCTAAGGAATCTTATCCTGCTTTAGAAATAATTTAACAAAAGGTAATAAAGGATTATTATGCTTAATAAACTGGAGACTCATTATTTTATCTATAGAGGGCAAAGGGGTAATGAGTTGTCTGATCCTGGATTGTAACATCTATAGCACTGTCTGTTACTGTTCTTCTATCACCCATGTCTGCAACTGGCTCATTAATTATTTCTATACCATTTATAACTAGAAAAGAAAAAATAGAAATTATTTCCTCATAAGTTTCCTGCATCCTCTTTCATGAAAATGGAAATAGTCAAGGAAACAACAGAAAAGTTTTGGAGTGAAGCTATTACACACACATAGCCAGAAACACTACTGATAAGGAGGATGTACTTTCTCACTATTTTGGAGAGACTAATTAGATAGCTGTGTAGAGTTGACTTACGTAGAAGCTGCAGAGAAAGAAACCAAACATCAGACTGATGCATCTCCAAAGTGAAGATGAGCTGAGATTTGCCAAAATTTAAGTTCTCTAAGCAGTGGGGTTGATTTCTCATTAACTCTGTTACACTGCATAATTAGGCTTTGGGATGAGCAAATATGATTTGTCATGCAACTTTATATGGCTTTATTTTCTGTTCTAGCCTCTCTTTTCCCTTCATATAACACCTCTGAGAACAAAACTCTGTTAATGTTCTATCACATTTTTAATGAAGAATAATAAACTGTTAAGTCACGCATCAATCATTTTGCTACATACTTAATGTAATGACTTAGTAAACTCTTTGACAATTCTGCTGTTTGTATATGAGTAGAAAGTTACCAAAACACAATGATAAATGAAAAAGGAGCTATCCGCATGCCAGAGTATATCTGGTGGTTACCACCTCTTTACTAAAGTAAGACTAAGTCCATCGCTTCAAGCATATATAAACATAACCTTGTAACAGACATAAAACCAAGGCAATATTATGACATACAGCATCAAAGATACAGCTGTTAGAGATACATTTTGAGATGTTTATTATAATCTTCCTGAATACACCTGGGCAGGTCAGTTTGGGTTTTTTTTTAACGTACATGCTTCTCAATAATACAGCAAAGGAGAACACAACCCAGAACAGGAGATCCAATCTCACCCTCTTCAAACCTTTGGAAAGTCAGGACCATCTCCATGACTGCTATGAACCAGGTCTATTCGTATTTGGCAAAGCAGAACCTTGAAAACAAGCTCATATGAAATTCACAAATGTTAGCTTTAATAGAAATCTTGACCAGAAGCCTGCAACCTACTTCTCACATCTCAGTTCTTTGACCTAAGCTGCCTACACATTGACGTAAGAAGTGCCAAACACTGCAATCAGAAAATCAAAGGAGGTAAGCATGCTCTGTATTTCTGAAATTGACTTCAGACAATCCCAGCAAGAGAATAGAAGTTTCCTACAGGGTGGAATCCACCATGGGCTAGTGCTCAAAGTAAGGTGAAATCGTTACTAGGGATTCCTAGGACACAACACCATTAAAGAGGGATATTGGAGATACTATTGTGCATTGCTATTGGACTAGTTGGTTAAAATTCAAGGCAGTTGCTAATACTGATAGTTGATCTGATTTCATTCAACCATAATAGCAGGTATGTGAGTTTCCACTAGCAGAAGTCTTCTTTGATAGTCTTTAGGGTTCTTAAAGGTCACAAGTAATTTTTTGAGTGCTCCTCAGTTGAAGATTGCTGTTAGTGGAAAAGTCAATGAGAGATAACTATATTAAAACTGGTCTTTAAATATAAAGACAATGAACTGAAAAAGCAAAGCAAAACAAAACAAAAACAAACTACACTTTGACTTGTAAGGAAGTAGATATGCAAATATCTAACACTTAAACCTCTAGGCCTTCGTTGCAGCACCTTGTCCAGGCTTAGGCAAAAGAGGGCAGTGTCGAACTTCTCAGTGTCAGCCAAAGGGACACAAAATGCTGCTGCTCAGAGAAACTGGTTTCCAGTTTCCACATGCTGGAAATGAGAATAGGTCTTTGGAAAACAGGGTCTCCTTTTCCATCAATCAAGGTGGTAGATTACTTGCCAGAAATTAAATGCATGAGCACTAACTTCAACTTGAGGGCATGCAAAGAAGAAATCTTTACAGTCGGGACTGGTCAAGCACTATGAAAGTGATCCATCCTTGCCAAGAGGAAGAAACTGCTTGCAATTGCTCTTTCTATGCAGATGCTACCATAGATCTACACCCATTTGTATCTCGGAAAGAGAAGGTCTGCAGGGTGCTTCAGGTGGGATCTAAACATCTATGGGTTTTTCTTATCAATTGAGATTTGACACTCTTTAAGGAATCTTTTTGCCACTGTGTTTGCAAAACTAGTTTATAGCATGGCTCTTGGACCATAGGCATTCTCTTACGTATATATGCAATACATTTATAGTCTAAAAGTAATTAACATATTTTTTTCCATCAGAGAATGTGGACAGATAGTATTATTAGGTACAGATTATTGAAAGAGAGCGCAGAAACAGAGACAAAATTCTGGTCATTTTTTGTTTTGCAAATTTTTGTAAGGCAATAAACTTGTCATTAAAAAAGTCCTGCATGTATAACAGAAATACAGAACCATTATAGACATGTTTTGTGCACAACAGCCTCTCCACAGAGCTAAGGTCACCTAAACCATAATCTGCCTCTATGTGCTTCTGTTTCTATCACAGTTAATGAACATACAGCTCAGGAGGTAAGAGAAAGCACTGTTTTCCCAAAAAATATTGAGTGAGTGATAAAAAGCACAATAAAGCTGGTAAGCAAATAGCAGCATGATGTGATGAGCAGGAAGAGCAAAGCCTGGAGCAGGTGTGATTTCAGAGCCTTAAGCTGGAACAAATTTGCAGCCTTAGTGACATAAATATTTGTTTAGTCCATTGTATAGTGTCCTATTTATCACTGAAATATTTTAGGTGTTTCTATTTCTGGCAGTTTCTTAGCATATTAATGCAGACGTTTTCTCTGCCTCCTCTTCCTCGTTATTGATTAAAGCCAAAGCTAGATGCTGTCCCAGTGATGGGCTTAGTTCTGGATCTGCAATTTACAACTAAGACCACTGAAAGTGTACCAGGTCCCTGACTGGATGTGAATGGCTCGTGGTCACATAGACACTGCACTGTGTTGCTATACTTGTCCCCATACTTAGGATTTATCATCCTTTTTAATATTATGCATGTAACTGCAAGGGCTCTTGAACACTAAATAAATCTTAATCTTGTGCCAGACTGAAAAGAAAGTACAAAAAGAGATTATTCATTATATTTCCTATTTTTCCAATCTGTTTACCAGATTCTTCTTTTTTAACACATGCAAGTAGCAAGAGTCTATTGGGTCAACTAGTTTATAATTAATTATTGATTAGATATTACAACCGTATGCTGAGATTCATTTGGAAACCAAAGTGCTTCCTTGGTACTTATGTTAGCATTTATTAAATATGCATTATTAATCTGAATTATGTTGTGCTCAAATGTAAGCCCTTAAAGCAAAGATAGTGAACACAGCATTAGTATTTGTAAAACAGAATTGATTTTCCAACTTCACCAAATTACCTGAAATATGGGATAGGCTGCAGGTATTGAAGAATGAATACAGGAGGAAGTTGGCATGCTTAGGTTTTTTCCATGTACCCTGATAAAATAAATAAAACCCCAAATCTAAACTTAATTTATTCCTCTAAATGATGTAAGCATAAACAACATTTAGAGGCCTTAAGAAAATAATTAAGAAACATTATTCATACATCATGGGTCACACAATATTTTTATTCCAGAAGGCGTCTTTGATACATTAAAAAAAACCAAAAGTTAGTAACTTTAGTTTTCCATATGCAACTATTCCACAGAAAGCCAGTGAAACTTCAGCAAAGTAAATGGTTGGACATTTCACTATACATTTTGAAATAAATTATTTTCTCTTTCCTGAGATTAAATTGTTATATAGGAAAGAAACAAGACTGCTTAATTAAATGAGATCTATGAAAAATAATAATATGTGTTTGGGAATTCTTAAATTTCGTATTTTAAATGTATCTGGAAATCTCACCATGAAATTCACAAGTAAGCAACAATCCTGTTAACATGAACTTCTGTACACAGCATCCAAACTATATAATATTATGGTGCTTGAATATAGATTATTTTAAGGAACATGGTTAAGTGTCACTTCTCAGCAGAAGTGAATCTGAACGTAATTTTTGTAAGAACAACTGAGTATAATTGTGTAAATGATCTGTCACGACCTTTTCTTATTCAGCACATGAGACAAGGGTTAATTTTATCATTGTAAGTGTAACTCAAACCTTACCCAGTAGTATGAGGATCAATATTAGGTATTACATTACATACATTACAGGGATAATTTCATTCATTTGATAGTACCTTTATCTAATGTCCATTTTACTGTTTCTGTATAGCCAAAGTGTTCTATTATTTGCATTGCGAATGTTCACATTTATATTCATCTTGTTTCCACACAGCAAGAATTGAAAAAGAAATGTACTGACATGGTTATAAACATCACAAAAAAAAATAAGGTTCTGGGTAGGAAATACAGAATTTGAAACCACCCTTCTGTCTGCTTTGTTTTCTTTGTAATACTGCAAAATTATGTTTAAAAGGAGGGAAGAAAGAGGAAGCAGATTTGTTATTTTATAATTGCGCAGTGTACACTTTTTCTGACAAGACGGCAACATGAGGCTTTTGCCTCATGATTTAAAATCCAACATAGCTAAAATCTGTTAAAGAGTATTCCATTCTCTTGTGGGATTTTTTTTGGCCACAGACAAGAGGTTGGTGTTTCATTTATAATATGGCTACTAAACCTTAAATATACAGGGAATATTGTCACAGAGAAGAAAATGGATACTTGAAGTTAAGTATGTTCATTGTACCTACCAACCTACTTAACACTTTGCATGAATGAAATATTGAAGCAAAACAACAACAAAAAGAAAAACATCACTTTGGGGTATACTTGTTTTTAGAATTTAAAAAGGACAACAGCATAATGCTGGTCTGATGTTTGCTTGCACTAAGGGGAAAAAATGAATATTAAATTGAGTGCAGCAGGCTTAATACTTGTCTGTATGTACACACACAAATTACAAATAAAGAGCAGATGAAAGATAGAAAATATCTTTTTCTGTTAGCGATAACACTGGTTTTATAGTCATCGCTCATTTTATGTCTGTATTGTACTTTTGTTGTTTGGCCTTTCCTTTGCTATGATTACTTTTAACTCAGGTATATTTACTTTCTATTTAAGCTCAAAAAGTTGGTAATTTGAAATCTCGCTACTTGGAACAAACAGAGAAATGTTTGCAAAAATTAGAGCTTGATGCAGTATATTCTCAAAAAAATACATGAAAAAAAATGTACATTTTGATCTTTAAAGTGCAAATCAGTTTATGAGAATGTTTTCCCCTACTTATAACTTATAAGTTATAATTTATAAGTTATAAGTTATAATTTATAAGTTATAAGTTATAATTTATAAGTATTGACAGGTATTAAATAAGACACTGAAGAATTTATCTATTGTTCCGCAAATACAACACGATTTTCAGCAAACAAGGAAGTGAGTAAAGCACCTGGAATATAAAAAAGAAATACATTTTCTCTAGTAGGCCACACACTGTTGATTCATACCTTTGAAATTAAGCCAAATTAGTTTACAATAGAAAACAACTTTCACATACCTAATTGTATGTACCACAGTCTTGTGGTACCCACAATTGTACCACATATTATTGTTCTGACTAAAGCTAATACAATTGTATACAATTAATAATTAAACTGAATTTCCCTTGTTAATGACAACCACATTGTGTTTAGATAAAGAACTCGATACTATTTCCATTTTAGCATACCATCATATAGATGGATTTATTATAATTTTATATACCTGCAGTTTAGCATACTTCAGCAAAGAAAAATCACACATTTGTTTTCACAGGTTTGGTCCACACGAAACGAACATATTTTGTAAAGTCCATGTATCAGGAAATCAAATTAATTTTTATGATGGCAAAATAGTTTGTAAGCTTTCTCACTCCTATCCTCACAATGAAAAGCATAATAAAACTCTGATTAGACTTCATATAGGAGCATGTGTGGTCTGGAAATGTTTGTAGACTGTATCAATAGTTTACCCCAGAAGTTTTCCATGTGTATATATACTATGTCATACCACTGTATGTTCAGTATAAATAGGCACGCACAAATGTTCTCTCCACCTTCTTTGTCTCGAGAAGTTAATTCAGCTGTCACAGGCTACTAGTTTAGCAATGCACCAGTGGCAAAAGGAAAAAGAAGACAATGCTGAGTGACAAAAGAAGCAGGTGGGAAAAGAGAAGGAAGAACCTACTCTGAAATTACTGTTCAATCAATTGACAAGTTATCCTGAAGTACTCAACAAGCACTGGAGTGACTACTGGGATCAAGTATGCTGGAAGCTGTGCCTTAGCTGATGTAAAGAATCAGAAAGTTATTTAGGTTAATAGAACATGCGGGAATTTACTCCCTGGTCTTTGAGAAAAGTTGGATGAAAGGCAGTTTCCGTTGTCTAGGAAATCAAAAGATCCTATTTTCATTCTGATTTAGAATATCTATAGTTTGTATCTCCTCTAAAATTTAAATCCTTCCAAAATAAATTTATTGGAGGAAGAAAATGGATGAGGGGAAAAGGCAAAAGATGTTGCTGGGTGGGGTGGCCAGATGTATTGCACACTTGAAGGTGGCTGTACCCAACTAATTCAGGTAAAAGCAACCTTGATTGTATTTATACAGTCCACAAGAGATGTGTAAACTCTCTTTTTGAGTAGAAGCAATAATGAGAGCTGGGTATTGCCCTGTTCAAGGCTTCCTCTGAGCATTTTGTTCACAGCTCAGTGCAGACTACCTCCGGTCCCCTGGGTTTGTGCACAAAATAACTACCACCTACCTCTGCTATTTCCCCCTTTCCCTTTCCTTTTTCCCTTCCTTTTTATCCTTCAAATATGTTCCTTCTCCAAGCTGTTGTGCTTAGAGGTACAGCCTAGCCCATAGAGATTAATTTAATTTAGCACTGCTAAATGACTAAAATGCTATGGGCTTTCTTTTTTTCCTTAATGTTTTGCTTTAAGAAAGTAAGGAAAACAAAGAACAATTGTTAATTTGATTTGGCTGTGAGATCTATATTTTCCTATGGTCAGTTTTCAGCTAGCACCTTACCTATCTATTAAGTGTTATATTTGGAAATGAGGGAATGTTTTGTGAAGCTTTTTCATGTTTGGCACCCATCACAATTATCTAAATCTAATTTCAAAATAAATTAATGAGTGCAGTCCTTGTGTCTTGACTCAGGCACTGGGTCACTGCTAGCCCATATAAAGGCTTTGCAGCCTCCACATGGCCAAATTAGAGGCAAGCAGAAACCAAAGTTTCAGACTTTATGTCCTTGAACAAAGTCTTTCAGCTTCTCCTTTTGGAATCTAAGTTTGGGTTTCAGGCCAGACAGACTCTTTGTAATCTCAGTATGACCCACTTATTTCAGACCACAGTTGCATAACACCTAGGTCACATAATGAGTGAATTTATTACAGCAATTTATTAATAGGCGTTCAGTTATTACAGGAACAAATTCTAACAAAAATAAAAAGAGACTATATGAGCACTGCTCCTTAAAATACATGAACAAGTAACTTGAAAACTTATTTTAAGATCTCCCAGAATTAGTTTCCAGCATAGAAAACTTCAGTCCTCTAAGCTAAGTGTCGCAGATTAGGCATGTTTAACTTAGTATATGAAAGTAAAATATATATACCTCAAGAGCAAGCACTCTCGGAAACAACATGAAGACTTAAGAAAGAAGTAAGACAGGAAGTGGTACAACTTGTAAAAGTAGTACTACTCTTGCTGTACATAAATTTGGGTTTTTTGTGTTACAATGCAAATAAAGGTACTCAGATGGTCTACAGCTGTTCAATATGTTCTTGGGTCAATCGGAAGAACATTTGGGCATTCAGAATGCATATTTGTGTGCTGTGGAACTTCAATAAAAAGTAAATGAATGTGTATGAAATGTTAGACATAATTGTCAATTATTTACAGCATACATGTGAGTATCAAGCAAGTGGTACTTAGATAAGTGGACTAAAGATCTGTATTGAACACTAGCTGGAAACAATTTAATTTGCAACAATAAAGATCTGAATCTAGAATATAGATTTTTGAAATGAATATAGATTAAATGAATATAATTTTTGAAAAATCTAAAAATACTGGGGCAAGGTGACAAGTTCTCTGTCATTAGAGCTCCTTAAGAACCATTAGAAACACCTTTTTAGGAAAAGCTTATGCATTCTGACAGTCCCACTTATTTATGTTGATGCTTCCACTTGTATGATATATACACATATATTGTAATGCTCCTCAGCCAAAAGATGCATGATAAGCATAATGATTCAACTTTGTTTTTCCAGTACAACAGCATTTAATTTACAGTCTGCTAGAAGCTTTAGCACAGCTCTTCTGATATACCTTTAAGTAAAACCTTCACAGGGTCCTTAAGAAATTAATTTTATAGAATTGAAAATGTGTCTTGTTCAGCTGTCTTCTTAAGCTGGTATGAGTTATTAATTCTTTTCTCTACCAGCAGCTAATTTTCTCTTCTAATTCCAGGAAAAGGAATCTGATATACAGTAACATTTTTCTGAATGTAAACATCAAAGCAAAAAATTTTGACAAATATAGACAAGCAAATTCATCCAGAAAAGATGTAAACCGTTGTCAGCACTCACTAGAAAACATGGTCTCCCAGGAGATCCAAAAGCTCCTTCCTCCTGCCTGAGCTAACCCTATAAGTGGAGGTGGTGTGAGGGATCAGAGCAGCTTTATGGATCAGCTGGTAAGACCTGCTTCTAGTCAGGCAAAAAAGATGAATGAGAATACATGAAAAAGTAATGGTTAACTTTTATGTATAGTGAATTTTGGAGATGAAATGTAAAAAACCACTCCAACCAATACTTTAGATTCTACCAGGAATAATAAAAAGAGCTTATGAAGGGAATGCTGAGTTCATAATGGCTTACCAGAGCACATAAGTAACTGTAAATTTGGAAAGCTCCAGAAAATCTCAGTCAAAATTCACTCTATGTCTCAAACTTTGAGGAGAAACACCAAAAAGCCCTGCTCCAGTGAGTGAACTGCCCATCATCTCTGTACAATATATGGTTCACTAACTGACTTACCACTCTAAGACAGAAATCCATTTGTAGGCTGTAAATTACTAAGCTGAAACTTCCATGCTAGTAGCTTTCAATGCACTTTGTTTTGGGAATGCTGACAAAAAATCTAGGGTGATGTATCTTCTTTTACTGCAAAATATGCGTTACAATTTAGAAATATTGATGAAAAGTGAAAATCAATTTCTTCTGTCATACCTTTGTGCAGAGACCATCTGGAAGGTGATATGCTGCAGTTCCAATCACTCCTACACCTTTGCAGCACCTATGGAAAAAACAAGTAGGTAAAATAAAATGGTCAAAAGAAGAAAAAGAACAGAAATTTAAAGATACATGATTCTGGTATCACTAAACATAACTCTACCAAGAAGTCTGTCAATTTCTTTTTATTTAGTGCCATTTCCGTCCACTGAAGTGAAGATACAGGCTACTACTTGCTTCAGTAGGAGTTGGAACAAATCTCCCAATTGTTAGGGTCCTTCTTGCTTCCTGATATTTAATATCATCTGGTATTAAACAGATACTGCATTCTGAGGGCATTTTAAAAGACACATAGATAATAACAGGTTGAAGAACTCTCGCTGAGCGTGCTATGTTGCCCTATAGTTGCATGCTGTGGTAAACATGCATTTTATGACAAAAAAAATCAAGAACTTTAAGAGTACTAGAAATTTAATCCCAAATAATTCATAAAAATGTGCACAGAAGTATGTTGTGGATAGATATAAATGGGGCCTGGTATCAATGGATAAATAAATGCATCGAATGCATTCATTCTTATGCATTTTAAGAAACATGTTGTGAAAACAGATTTTTTTTCATTGCTTCATTTTCAATTGAGTGAAATTCAGCAATCTGATTTCTTTGTATATGTTGGTTTGATTTTGGAAAATGCAGAATGTTTCATTCCTGCTTTCAAGATGGAACATTTCAACTTTCCATTTTTAAGTCGCAAAAAATAAACCCCAATAGTAGAGATGGAGTAGAAGAGGTTGAAACATACACATACATCATCTGCCTTTGATCATTCTCCAGCTTTACAAAGGAAGCCGTTGAAAATAAAATAAACTTAACCAATTTCCTTTCCTTGCTTTTATCTGTTTATTTTTCATTCCACAATCTAAAGCTGACTTTCTTGTCTTCTTTAAAGTCCTACTCAATTATTCTTCAAAAAACCAGTGCTAGATTCAGACTTTCAACAATATAAATACCACAGTATTTCATGGCTGCAGTGGCACTTGGTGTCCACCTCCTCCATGATACATATGAATCATGTGCAAAAGCAGTGACCTGGCCTTTCAGGGTTTGGGGCTGAAGTGCGTCACTGTCACAGAGAGTTAGGAAAATGACAAAAAGCTCACTAGGACTCCCAGATTAGATCCATTCCTGGGCTCTCTTCTCTAACTGTCACCAGTGTGCCCCTGCTGACAGGTCTAGCTGCCTTCATTCAGCCACATTCATCTCTTCTCTATGGTAGAATTTATTTTCTTTTATATAGTTTACTTTCCTGAGATTATAGCTTTTTACTTGATATTTGTTTATCTTCAGGCAGCAGCAAGCACAGCTGGACTCCTGCACTGATCTACGGATTACAGATACACTTAAACAAGGCACTGTTTACAGAAGAAAAAGGAACGACATGGAGATACCCGCTCAGCACTCTTGTTCATCTGAACATGCAACTGTACAAAATGCTATATAAGATCTCACAGTTTAAGTTACTAAGGTTAAAGATCAGTAGCTGTAATCTCACATTTTATTAGCTTTCATACTGTTTGTAAACATTTCTTGGAGCTCTCTTCCTTGTACTCCCAGAAGTGCTTTCTAATAACTTGAAGGTTTTTTATGCAACCCTTAAAATATTGACTGCCTTTCTTACTAGGATCTCCTTTCCTATGCTTGTGACCCTCAGACCCCAACACATGGTTTGAAATTTCTGTATTATTTATTAATCACGCACAGCATAAGATCGCTGAACTGTGCTTCTTCCAATTAGATTAAGAAATGTGAAACAAAGGTTGCTCTTTCAAATAATCTTCCTGAACACATTCAGGGAATATGCCAATATATGCCCCAGAGCTGTGAAGACAAGTTACTTACAGCACTGTCCAACCACTCTTTGGCTCCTCAGGGTACTTCAAGTTCTGGGGTCAAAACAGCCTACAACAAATGCCAGGAGAAGGGCTTATCTGAGACTAGTGTGCTTATGCTTGGGGGAGGGGGAAGGAAGATGCAGTAGGAGAAAGAACAGTTACAGTGACAGGACCCAAAACCAAGGAAATTTCCCTTAAACAGGCCCCTGTAACATGCAGTGCAATTGGAAGAATGGACCAACAAATTAAAGGCTCAAGAGCTGTCATAATTTTACATTCAAAATGTTTTTAAAAGAGAGAATTTAGAAAACGAAATTGTGTCAAAAAAAAGGTGGTTAGATTTTGAGCTGTTGATTTTGCTTCTCCTTCCTTTTCTCTCATATTTACTGGGCTTTGCACAATTTTATCTGATTTATTGTCCCATTTGGATCATAAAATAGGGTCACTGGTTTGAAGGCTTTTAATTATTTTATTTTTGTATCCCCCCCACAAGCCTAATTAGCTCCTGCTTTGTTAGCAGGCTGGCTCTATGTACAAAGTAGGTTACAAACATTTTGATAAGCAATCGTTGGCTTCGCATGGTATTTATTTAAAATGCTAACTTACATGATAGATGTGCATATTTTGATAGCACAGAATAACATGTGCTTTGAACAAAAGCAAGAATTACTCAAAGAAGCTATTAAAACACCTCATATATATTCTTGTTTATAACTATTTAACTCACATATAATAAACTGTCCTCCTTTTCTCCTGATCACGGACACCAATTTGTCTTTCCTCAGTTCCCTAATCTGTGCCAAAAAGTCACAGAGCTCCAGCTTCAAAATTTAGATTTCTGGTTATGCTTCTTCAAAATTAAGTAGAAAGGGGAAAATGTTAAGAATCAAAAGCAAAGAGTGGAATTTGCGTAACAGAAAGAGGCTGAAATTATTAATGTGGAAGATCACAAACCAAAAATGGAGGTCTTACATTTTGAGAAATAGAAAGTAGGAGGGAGCTAGCAACAGAATATTCTGAGATCTATGTCATTCTGAACAATAAAACTCTACAAATAAATTATAAAATTAATAAAGCCATGCTTACAACATTAGACTCTCATAAAAACTTTTTAAAATGCACAATAGCTGACCTTGTTTCTTCGGTTTTCAATTTGATTTTGTACCTCAAATCAACACTAGAGAAGATTAGAGTAATGCTCCTAAGCACAGAAACACATTATCCCTAAATGGAATTAATTTAAGATTTATGATTATGGCTATATTCTTCTGATACAGCTGTATGAAAAAATACAAATATTCAAAAATCTGTAATTTGTTATTAAGATGATAAAATTTAAGTACTGCATTTCAGCAAAAAACAGCTATAAATTATAGAGTTAATTCATAATGTGGCTAAACTGTACTTATGAGGTAGGTCATGGGCTCCATTCCTCAGGTGCAGTTATCCAGTTAAAATAAATAAGCTGTGTTAAAATAAGGGCATTCTGCCGTGAACGAAGCATGCGCAGCACTACCCGGTACACGCTTTGTGGGCTGCAACTAAGTAATGGATTTTTTAATATCATGGGTCACAGATGAACTAAATTCTATGTCCCTTTGCTCTCTTTTTATTACTTTGAATCATATTACACCATTGATTTTTAAAACAGAATTCCCCACAGAATCCAATAGGACTCTGCTTGGAAATCGATGGTATGATACAGCCTTAAGTATTCTATTTGATTCAGCTGCAGAGATGGATTGAACAGGTTAAAAAAGGTGAAAACCAAACCAGCAGCTAGGCTGCAAATAAACGAAAAAAAAAAGAATTATCTCCTTTTACCCAGTGATTTCTGCAAGTAAAAGTTGAAGTAGGTTTTTCTCCCTCTCCAAGGGAGCCCAGTATATGGCAAAATGCCGGAGGTCTCGTCTCCCTCTGGCTGTGTGGAACAGTTCAAGTAAGGAGGAACTGAAAGTGTATCCCCGTGGCCCTCAGGCACTGCTGTGTCCCCATGCACTGGCTACTACCTTCTAAAACAAGGACTTGCTTCCTTATCACCCCATCTCAGTCTTTTCATGCAGCCATTAAGAGATGCCACAGGCCAGCCTCTACTAGCTTCTATGCAAAAAAGATGAACATAGACATGATTATCACTTTTCTGCAGAAACTTGCACCCAACTGAGAAACACCTAGGACCCAGAAATTAAGGAAATCTTTAAATCTGTAGTATTGACTGGCACAGAATCAATAGGAATGAAGTCAGCTTTTAGCCACCTCAACATAGAAGACTGGAAATGAATGAGAATAGCTTTTTCTTCCATAAGCAGGAAAAACAACTGATGATCATGATGTGTGGGTGTGTGGATGATATTTTTAGTTCATACACTTTTTCAATGCAGATTTGGAAATTTCAATAAAAAAGCTTGAAGAGAATGTTTACAGAGGTTATTCATTTATAAGGAAAAGACAAGCCAAATAATACAATTTTGCTGTAAGGGTCATAAATTGCAGATCAGTGACTAGACATGCATCTAGCAGAATCCAATTTTTTTAATGGCACAAGTGGGGTAATTTATATTCTAAGGGGGCAAAAGATACATAGTGTACTACCTTACTCTCTCAGAGTAATATTAAATATGGCCTAGCTTATTTCCCTTACTATTAAATTCTCAAAACCCAATCATATAAATCTTGCTGTCCCATCACCCATTGCGGGCCATGCTCAAAGGGACATTAATATGTACGGAACAGATCACTTTTAGTGTACAAAATCCAGTGAAAATAAAACTAGTGTACAGTCCCTTATATGAGTAGCAGAACTCTTTGGGGGAAGAGGGGCTAGACAAGGTTGAGTCTATATCATGAGTGGAAAAAGAAAAGCATCAGTGTAAGCTAAAATAGTTTCTTCCACCATGCCCTTGTATGGTTCCTCTCTAACTAGTACAAGTTTATTTTTAATATTAGGTGCTTAGTAACAGAAAAGAATTTGTAATAAGATTTCTCATAGATGAAACATCTACTTTTCCCTTTCAGGAAGCAACATTTTTTCTTTTACCCAGCACACACTTTAATTGCCTAAAATGCGATTTCCCTTATGAATAATTTGAATACAGCTGACTTTTTGACTAAGCAAATTTTCTTCAGAACTCAAATGATGTGTGCACTGTAAAATATGGAAAACCATGTGGCAGGGTAGCAGAAGCAAAATGATGGAAGTATAGCATTAATTTTAATGCCATATAAGAAATCATCGAAAGTCTTACTCTGTCAGTGACACGTGCTTCTGACCAGATGCATAGACTACATTTTAGTTCACAGCCACAAAGCTCTGTTCACGCCATCCTACTTAATGTCAGCTTTGCCATTATGGACCCTGTGTCGGTAGCTCGTGATGGTTCTGTGAAGAATCCACTGCAAACCAGAGTTTGGCTATAAAGTTCCAGCTCTCCATCAAAGAATTCATTACTGTCTTTTCCTCATATACTGCCCTCATGGGGCCTTAAACTTCTGACTGAAAATATGAATAACTTATTGAAGTCACTGTATCCTGCAGTGGGAAAGCAAGCCTTAGCAGTGAAAATTAAAATTACTCTATTTTCTTTTGACTAAAACACAGTGAAGTAGGAAAAAAATGTTAAAGTATAAAGCAGCACATTCTTTTCTAGTGCAAGTGGCAGATTTGAATTTTCAATAAATCATGCAAGAGACTTAGATATCATCTGAGAGTCATAGATACATCATAACAACTAAAAATTAGATCACCATTGTCCATTAAGAGAATCGAGTCATACACAAATGGTAGTTTTAACGATACCACAGGGCCAAACCAGGACTTGATCTTGTGAGTCTCCAGAATTTGGAAATGCATTATCTGGTCCTGAAAATGTACTCAATGAATACTCTGCAGAAGCTGTATTAGCTGTCTGTAAATAAATTGAAATACTAATTAGTCTTGCTTTGGAAGGGGGCCTTGTTATTTATTTTAATGTTGGAATTATTTCACTACAAGGAACTTTATTTTACAAGGATTGTATTGGAAAAATTTGTCTCCTAAGGTAAATAAACTAACTACTTTTGTACCAACATAAAAAACTTCAACTGATGAGTAACCACTAACCATAACTTAATACAATTCCAAACTATTTGCATTTTCACTTGTGTGTGGCAGCTAAGACATCTGTTGCACTTCGTTATTATCTTTTAAAATCAGCAGAAGTAAACACTCTTTAGCTAGGCCTGTTTAGTGGTAAGACAGTGCTCAGCTAAACTATACCAGTGAGTCACAAGAAGAAACCAAATTCAACATTTCGTCTATCTTCCAAATTCTTGATACGAGATTTTAGTTCACTAGACCAGATACATACATGCTCTAAACTCCATCAGACAAACATACATTCCTTGAAGCTGATCCTCATCATTTTTTTTACTATTCAGCCTTTTTTTATCACTTCCATGTAAGATCAGCTAAATCTGTTATAATTCTATATTAAACTCCATTTTATAACAACAACTTATAATTAATGTACAGATTAATTCAGATCTTCACTACAACAGATCTTGATTAATAGAATAAATCCGGAAAAAAAAATCTGCTTTAACCTGTGAAATTGGTTTGTTTTCAACCAACTTCATTCTTTTAGAAAATAACAAAACACAAGAAAATGGGCCCTCAACTTTATTATTTAAAGTAATTTAAATCCTATGTATCACTGACCACGGTAAGCATTTTCCTATGACGGATGAGACAACAGGCCCTTTGAGTTTGTCCTACATACTATTTAAAACAGATTAAAAACCAAAAAACACAAACCCCCACATCATTCTCCTTGCCCTTGTGTTACTCCAGTGACATTGTGCTGTTTATTGAGTTGTGGGATTTCAAAGAAATCCATATTAAAACTTGGAAAATGTTTCCCCTCTGGAGAATAGCACTAATTAATTCATTAGTGATGAAATGTATTAGTGATGAAAAATGTGTATGTATTTAGGTCTATCTTCTGATCAGGGAAATCTTCTCTGGGTGTTGGAGAGCAAAGTGCTCCCAGACATTAATACATAAAAGCATCTCTCTGTCAGGAGGAAGTTTAGCAAAACTCAGAGGGAGAAAATTAAATGAATTCCTAAACTGTTTATTACTGTAGATAGGTTTCAATACTTAATGGCCACACATAAGTTGAAAAGAGGACACTGCCCCTTTTTCTTTTTTCTGTCCTTTCAGATTGTAGTGATCAGATCTTTTTGTTTTATTCCTACTGAGGACTTTAAAAAAAAAATAGAATCTAACATCCTGCATTTATAAATACACATATTTAGAACAACAACAACAAAATAAAATATCCATTTCTACCATTGGAATTGGTAACAGCTAAATATAAGCAGTTGTGTTAAAATTTAGGATGTGGGTTGTCATGGAATGCCCATGGAAGATGTGGGAAATTAGGTTCAGTGTTTTTTAACCTTTTACAGCTTGAGAGCTCTAACAAATTTCTTCTAAAAGAACAGACCCCAGTAAAAGCCTTACAGCAAAGTATCTCTATACTCTGTATTAATATAACTTAAGGGAGCAAGAGATGGTGTGGAAGTTGCCAGAAACCACCTTAGAAATCACTAGGATAAAAAAACCCTGGGATGAGTTACCTGAAAACAGATTCCAAAGAAACAGATCCAATATTGAGAAATCCTAGCCCAAGAGCTGCCAGTTTATCAGCTAGGCTGCACAGAGCAACAAGAGCCTTCACAGCTATCACAAGTCTTCCAGCCCAGGCTCAAAAGTTCAGACCTCAATGCCATGCCTGAGAGGCACGAGAGTAGATAAACCCACTGCCCAGGACTCCCAAATCCCTAATGCTCTGACGATTTCATGGAGATGTAAGATCACACATAATAGCTTATGGCAGGCTGAGCAGCTTGTTTTCCTTCTTTAATAAGATAAAGTAAGTATAATTTAACTTTATCACCTCATAAACTCACAGAAAATTTCACTGAATTCTCCAAGGGGAAAGCTCTTTGCTAGTGTAACATATATCACACTTGTGCTTATCTAAACTATCTTATTTTTCTCTTTTACGGAAGAAACTGACTGCTCTGAAATTCTGTTCAGTATGTATGTTTCCCTGTAAAAATTAAATCAATAAGAATGTTACAGAGAAAGCTTGCATAATGCACAGTTTGCTTTGGTTTTGAAACCAGCCCAGTAAAGGTTGATCTTTTGTTTTGGAGCTTTTGTTTTGGGACTAAATACAGTTATACAGGAAACACAACTGTAGAATTTCAAAGCACCACCAAAGAGGAAGAAAAAACTTTTGCCCAAACTGGAAAATTCCAAACTGGAATTGAAGGAAAATGAAATCTATTGTATCAATATACATAGATGGAATGCTAATCAGAAGAAGCAAGTATTTGATAAAGTGTACACCTAAGACTGGCCTTCCTTCACTACTCTCTTGTTTTTAAGAGGAAATGAGCATCTTTTAACCCCATTGAATATATAAATGTATAAAAATTATTAAATCCATTTACGGCTTCTAAACCATTTTTTTCTCAAAGCTAAGGAAAAAGCCCTTATGTGCTCAGAATTTTTATTTTGTTTTTCTTTGTTTTTCACCATTTCTGTAGATGTTTGCATTTATCCAGTCTAAGCAAACTGTTTTAGGTAATTTCCAGCTTACAAAGCTATTAGACTTTCCCCTGAGCAAAATCTGGTTTAAGGTAGGCAGCTCTCATGCTTTTAAGACATGTTATTTGTTTCCAAATCTGAAACTCTCTGAAAACCATAAAATCTTTGCCTCAAACCTGGATGGACATCCTGTCTCCTAGCAGAGCTTCTCTGTACACAAGGAAATCACAAGTAGCGTCTGTGAAATACTGCATTGTAAAATCTCTTCTTCTAAATCTAAATAAGTTCCCTATACTGATTTCATCAATAGTACACTGGCTTGTTCATGGTTCCCTTCCCTTGACTGTCACCACTTTACATCTTTCAGTCCTTTTCACCTATATGTAACTGTAAGAAATACACGACTCTGGGTCAAATAAAATTAAACTAAAAAAATGCATTATCTTGTGAGACTAGTGGAATTTTCAGAAAACAAGATGCACGTTATGAATATAGAATAAGATAAAGAGCATTTTTGCTTAAATAGTTAATGAATATAATAACAAGGTAAAATCAAGAAACATAACGAAAGGGGAAAGGGGGAAATACCGCAATAGCACCTTAACAATTCACTAAGAGAAACTGTAGGGCCAAAGGGATGACATTAAAGTCAGCAGCTGAAGTTTAACAGTGTATTACTGATTTTCTTCCTTTTAATCTTCTTTATTTAAAAGCCCATGAACACAGAAATCAAGATATTTTCATCCAATGGATTAATTTAATTTAAAAGGACCACAAAAGGCCATCCCATCTCTTCTCATTACATGGGTCAGATTGCACAGGTCTAAGTCCAGGAGATTTTTAAGTATTTTGTAGGATGGGAAGGCCATATTTCTGCATATCTTATCAATCTCTTTTGCTATTATAACACCTGAGAGCAGCTCATGGCATCTCAGTTTCTTTTCCCAGAACACTGGTGATTCCAGATTCTCATCCTTCATTGAGCAGGATCTAGCCACCATGATAAGCTTTGTCATTAAAGTGACAAGACTTTATTGTTAACTGCCAGCGACAGTAAATCCAAACCCATGCTTGAGCATGCTTCCAAGCAGTCTATGTTTACTCTATGTACACTCTGTGTACACTCTATGAACACAATCAGGCATGATCACATTGTGGAACAAAAGTGAACAAATGGTTTGATGAATGAATCACAACTATATGTCTTTTGGATGCTCTCAACCAGACCTACTGAAAGATAAAACATGCTCCTTAAAACATGCACATAGATGTTTTACATCCCAATCTAGACAAAAGTATATGCAAAGGCCCTTCTGAAAGCTGACAGGGCGAATCATGGTTATTCAGCAGTATTACTACAACAATTTACCTCTCCCATACACAAACCTTAAGGCTTAGTTAAATTCTCTGTTTACATTGGCCAGCTTCTTCAGAGATAAACACTAAGGTCATGAAAGACTTTGGCTTTGTGAGGCTGGTGTTTGCAATGAGACCAGCTTTATCAAAACAACAAAACGTGCTAGAAGCACAAACAAACCTGCCCCATTCTGTGAAAAATCAGGGCAGATACTTCCAGAAGTGCTCCTTGCAGAAGTGCTTCTGTACAGGATGAGAAATGGCATGCAAAGTTGCCTTGGAAATATGCCATACCTTTCTGTTTTTGGCCTATGAACAAAAAAGTAGCTTCTTCCTCTTATATACATATAAGCTTATATATTATATATAATGTATAAGATTAAATATATATTTATATCTATAATTATACATATATTGCATATATATGAGTACAAATACACTGGTAGGACAGGTGCAAATTTCCCTCATGACAATTCATGCATTCCCATGGCTTTAGCACAATCTAGTAAATTCTCATTACCAGAAAAAGTAAGAAAAACAGAGGAGGCTTTGAACAGGCAGTGATTTTAGATCATCGGGCAAAAAATAAATAATATACACCAAGGTGTAAGCTATTTCTTCTAATGGACTAATAAGAACAATGATTGGAATGGGCACAAATTCAAAAAACACCTTTCCTAACTGGAAAGTGTAAAGTTGAACAAAAAGTGACGAGGTGCTGACATCTTATTGCTAATTTGTATTAATTCTAAAGGAAAATGTTATGTGTTAGGAAAAAAGGTCTACTGGAATGGCAGAAAGCAGAAATGAAAACCAAGAGCCCATAAATAGATATTTATCCACAAAACAAAGTAAAATTCAATATAAAGCAAATAACATACTTAATAAGAATTATTCTCTTCTCATCTGTAGAATCAGAGCAATAAATTGCATAAATCTTGACCAGTTAGAGATCAAAGTTTGTTCAGTATAGATGCACTGAAATTCAGGCAAATATTGATGATAACAGAAATCTAGTGACCAACTTTAATAAAGAAGTACATATGAATTATAGAATGCTGAGTCAGACATATTGCAGGTAAAAAAGATCTCCAAGTAGTGTGACTTACCAGAATTTACAAAACCACTAAACATTCAGCTAATGTAATACATATAAGACCCTGTAAGCCTAACCCAGGCAGTGCTCTCCTGCTATCATTACCATTTCTATTACAGCAACAAATGCCTCCTGGAACTAATTGGCACTCATCAGCAATCACAGCTCAGAGGCTAATGAAGTACCTTTTGAGACTCAAAGATTCTCTCCAGCTCAGAACTGAGATTCAGTAATGAGGCAGAATAAGGATGATTCCTCTACTAATGCTTATCCCTCACTAGTCTTCACTGTAAAGAAAGGGGATTCATCCATATGCTTAAGGAATTCAGGAAACCCCTGTGTCAAAAATGCATTAATGCTGCACTGCTCACACACAGAAGGATTCACAGTCTCCAATGAGAGGGGCTTCCTCACCTTTGTACCTGCTGACCACCACCATGTGGGCAGAGTAAGAGGTGCACCAGGAGTTTCGATGAGCTCATCTAGGGTTAGCTCAAGCACCTGAGCAACTCAAACTAAACTATGCTAGAAAAAAAAACCTCACTTGCATTTTTTTCCTAACTTAATAATGTGATTTAGCTCTGTACAGAAGTTGGAATTCCTATGCAGCAGTATTGCTTCAAATTCTATCTAGATCTAATACTCACAAACATCTCGAGGTATTGGAAGTCCTTTGTCACAATAGGAAAGATCTACCACAACTCTAATGACACCAACAAATTAGTGTTTCTAACATCAGAATCTCTTCCAGCTCCACCTGCATACCATTTTCCTGTGTCTAGAGGGATCTACTTATTTGCAGTCAAAGAAAGGTCCCTCCCACTGTGGATGGGCCATTTCATTCCCCCTTAGTCATTTCCTACCCAATCCATATCCTGCTGGAGGAACACAGATATAGTTTTCTGAAGAACACTTCTTCTTGGGTATGGTTATATATGCTATTCTGTCCCCCCTCTCCTATTTGTTTTGATAATTTCAGCTTTCATATGCAGCTCCAGAGCTTGACATCAATACCAACTCCCATGTATTGTGAGTTCAAAGTAAAAATTATGCACAGCAATGTACTTAGTTTAGCAAAGTATATCACATACATTTGTATGAGCACATACTCTCAATATGCTTATAGCACACATCTGTAGTATATTTTAAATATGCTATCAGAGGCACTCAATTAACATTTGATACAAGAATTTTTTTAATGCGTATCATCTCATTGTCTTGAAACAGCACTTACTTGACTTATCCGTTAACTTTCATAATAACAGAGTTCTTACAGGTAATTTTTGTCTATTATGGTGATAAGTCTCATGGGAAAATCTGTACTTAAAATATAACTCTCAAGAATAATGTAATGATTGCATTCATAGCTTACTGAAAAGACAATCTGTCACTGTGATAAATTCAGCACTATCAAGAATCTTCAGAAGTGTTAAATCTGCCTGTCTTGCAGATAGTCAGACTGAAACATAGAATTTTTGAATGGAAAACAGAATAAAGGTTATAAGCAAACAAGAGGTTGGCTGAAATTCAAATGTGGACAGGATATTACCCTGAAGGAAATTATGATCCAATACCAACTAACAGAGGAGGAGCCAATCTAATCAAACTTGCAGATGTGTTCCAATTTAAATATAAATGGAATTGTTGAAAGGTTATGAAAAGTTATCTATTAGTTTGTCCTGGGTTCAGCAGTAGCAGGGTTTTTTTCCAAAAAGAACCATAGTGGTTTAAGCCCAGGCCCTAAATCAGAACCACACAGTCTACCCCCAACCTTCTAACCACCCCTCTCCGCCCCCCTCCAATGGATGGGAAGGAGAATCAAAAGAATGTAACTCCCACGAGTTGAGATAAGAACAGTCGAGTAGCTAAGGTATAACACCAATCACTGCTGCTACCACCAATAATAATAATGATAAGGGAAATAACAAGGGAACAGAATACAATACCACTCGTCAAAACCCAGCCCGACCCAGCAGTGAACCAGCCCTTCTGGGTAACTCAGACTTACATCCTGGGCATGACGTGCTGTGGTATGGAATACCTCTTCAGCTAGTTTGGGTCAGGTGTCCTGTCTCTGCTTCCTCCCAGCTTCCCTCCTCCCTGGCAGTGCATGAGACTGACAAAGTCCTTCATCAGACTAAACATTACTGAGCAGTAACTAAAAACATCAGTGTTATCAGTGCTGTTCCCAGGCTGAAAGTCAAAAACCACAGCTCTGCACCAGCTACTTAGAAGGAGAAAAAAGAATTGCTACTGCTGAACTCAGGACGTAGTTATATATAATTATGTTATTAGCTTTCATGAAATATGTTCACAATAAATTTCTAAGCCCTAAATCTCTTAGTTTGTAGTTTATTTTTTGTTTGTTGGTGGTTTTTTTTTTTTATAACAAGAACTCTTCTGCTCTTAAGATGTCTGTTTGCTCTTTTGATATGAAGTTATAATCATACATGGAACATGAAATGATAGAATACTAACTAGTATTATCTGACTCATAAGAAAACACTTTCTGATTAATATCTACCACTTCAATACGCACACAATAATTTATGAAATTCATTGATTCTTCAGGCTCTGGTCATAATGGACTGCACTCCAGACAGAGCAGCAGCAGATTATCTAAGATTCAGCACCAGCTGCTAGAGTACAGAAAGTGCATATGCTTATGAGAATACAAATCAAAGTAACAAAAATGAAAATGAACCAGCTAACCAGGCAAGCAAGACTGAGGCCTAAAGTTTCTAAGAAAACAAAGCTGTATGGAGAGTGTGCATGTGTGCTTATTCTTCTGTTTTGGCTCGTGGAAAATGAGATATTAGTAACTTACTGTTCCCCCCTCACCCTTAATATTCAGCCAACTGCACAGCTGGGAAATTTGGCAGGGGTGGGCAGATTTTAGCATTGTTGTAGGCATAGATGACTCATCTCAAGCCACAAAATAATGTAATATTAAATAATTACACAAACATTACATTTAACCAACATACTGGAAGTGTTGGCTTTGGATGAAGCCTTGGGTGATATGGTTTAGTGTGGGGTGTCCCTGCCCATGGCAGGGGGGTTGAAACTAGATGGCCTTGAGGTCCTTTCCAATCCTAACTATTCTATGATTCTATGATTCTATGTTCTAAGCTCACATCTCTATATACATCTTACATTTTGTTTCCAGAAATCACCATCATGTAAGAGCAAATACATTTTTTTCAGTAACTGATAACTATTGACAGACATTTCTTTGAGACTGATCAGCCTGACATTGTCAACTGTGTAAAATATCATTCATCTGTAAATGAATTTCAACATCAAACTTTGATATATATATACTGTTTCTGCTCTTCTAATACTGGAAACCAATGATCTAAGGTAGCAAATTTCTACAGATTTCACTACAACATGGTGTAGGTGAAAGGTGACTAGTAACAGTGGGACACAATATTCGAATGCAACGACTGCAAAGGCATAACTCCTTTACCAGTACAGGGTAGTTTACATTGTAAGTATATTGTTCTGATTATTCAGAAGCTTTTCCAGTAGAGGAAAATCCTTATTTTTCTTCCAAGGCAACACAAATATATTCACAATAGAAGGCAGACTTTCAACACCTAGGAAACAAGATCCTTATTTCAGCCAATTACAACCTTTCTCAACACACATTAACAAGGGTCCTACAAATTCACTTTGGGATTCTCTACTGCAGCATGTGCATAGAGAAAATAACAAATCTGATAGTGATTAGGAAGCAAGACATTGCACAGAGGTCTGACAGCAATTTAACAAGCAGATGCATTTTTTACTTTTATCACCTTCATCATCCTAAACCTTCTTATTTGTTGTCTACCAGGTGCTGGCCAGTTATCTTGCCCCTAAAGAGCCCGACATCCAAATATCTTACAAAGTTTTATTAATCTTTGATTTTATTACAGTCTGTTTCCCTGATGTCTGCCTCCCTTACCTGACTAGCAAAAGCATCCTAATAGTAGCAAACTAGCAGAAACCCTGCATGGGGCTCAGGCTCCTCCTTATAACTGACAGCACAACAGCCTTCTACCCACTTACTCTCTTTTCTTCAAGACAGACAAAAAGAGAGGAAACTTCATCAGGAGGTAGCAGTTTAGAAACCTGACATTTCACTGCTTGATGCTCACTTTCATCAGCAATAAGCTCTTGACTTTAATACTGGAAAATAATGAAGAATAGTAAAATCAAAACTGACATGGTGTGTCTGCTTAGACTCATGGTGCCTATATGCTGCTACAGAGTACAATAATTTCTTCCTTTTTTAAAAGCATTTTGCTATTGAATGAAAAGTACTGTTAGCTGTATCTACTCATTGCCTACAGTAGCCAAGTCAAACTTTAAAAAGGAAAATTCAATCATGTTTCAGCATTAATCCATATCTTCATAATTAATACAGAATCATATAATTGTTTAGGATGGAAAATACTTTTAAGATTAGAGTCGAACCATAAACCCAGAACTACCAAATCCACTACTAAACTATATACCACATATACACATCTTTGAAATACCTTCAGGGATAGTGACTCAACCAGTTCCCTGGGCAGTCTGTTCCAGTGCTTGGCAAAACCTTTCAATGAATAAATACTTTCTAATATACAATCTAAACATCCCGTGGTGCAACTTGAGACCACTTCCTCTTGTCCCATTCCTTGTTACTTGGGAGAAGAGACCAATCACCACTTTGCTACAATCGCCTTTCAGTTAACTGTAGAGTGATAAGGTGTCCCCCCAGCCTCCTTTTCTCCAGGCTAAACAAACCCAGTTCCCTCAGCCACTTATTTTGAGACTTCTCCACTAGGCCCTTTGCCACCTTCATTGCTTTTCTTTAGACATGCTCCAACAACTCAATGTCTGACTTGTAATGAGGGGGCATTAGTGTACTCTACAATATTAAATAAACCAGAAGGGAAAATTCATATTGTGACATGCTGTAACAAATCACACCACCCAGATATATTAGCGCAAAATGAATCACCGTGCCTTTTAGTAAAGTCTTTACTGTTTTAGAATTTAAAAGTGCACTAAGGCTACCAAATAAATTCAGTTTGAAGCTCTTCAAGGCTTATAGAAGAGGAACTATTTCAGGTTTTAGCTTTTTGTTATTCTTCCTGCTACTTCTCCATTTTTCTTTTTTTAATTTCATTCTCCAATAAAGATCTAAAAGCTGTGTGAAAACAAAAGAAGGTATTTTCCCACTTACTACAGTTGTCTGTATGGATTGTTACACTTCTACACACTTAACTACAGGTGTACAAATAAGCATGTTTTCCCTCTTCATACCAGTGACTGTTGTTTCCCTCTATTCCTCCAACATATTTTTAGAAGAAAAGGGAAACAAAGCAAAAGGGAGCAAAGCAACACCACTATTCCAGAACAGCAAATGGCTGAGATATTTGTCTGGGAGTTGGGAAACCTGAGGCAGGTAGTTAGATACGGATAATTGGACTTGAGTCTCCGCCAATCTAGCTTCATGCCAAGACCACTCTATTCACTTTTGTGAGAAAAGGAAAGTAGTCAGTGTCTTTCATTTTAACACAAAATTGCATCATAAAAGTTTATCACTGAAAACTGATATGTTGTCACAGACAGTTCGTTTTAAAGATATTCATCTCCCAAATGAAAATGTTTAAATAAAAATATCCACCACTCTCGCTTACCTTTTAGAAGAAGAAGAAATAACTCCTTATGACACTATTGCATAGACAAGACAGAATACAATGTGCTTATGATGTGCTCTAAAAATATGCACAGAAGAGATTCTTAAAGAGACTCGATGAAATAGTCAATAGTGTTCATAAACATTACAAGAGAATTTTGAATCTTTTCTTTGAGCATGTGATTTAAAAAGGAGTGGGCACTGATGCAGGTAGAGCACCAAGAAAAAAACAAAACCACAAGGCAAATGTCCATCAAAACCTTAGATGTTTGTGTTTTTCCAAAGCTTGACCAGGAGAGTTTGCAAGGCTCAGACATTGCACAAATTACAAAAGCAAGCTACACAGCAAGATCAGTGATAGTCCTGTTGTAGTACTGCAGCCTACTGCTACCAAAATTGTTATCCTAGGATCTAGGGCAAGCTGTACAAAGCCAAAAATTCTAATGTTCACCACATTCATTGCTTCACACGTAGGTGCTCTTGACCATAAAGTTGTTTTTAGAGTACATTTTAATCAGATTCTCATTTCAGTAAAGCTAGGGTTGTTCTTTTTTTTTGTGGGTTCCTCTCTGCCCCCAGTTCAAGAGCTAGCTTCTATCACTCAACACTTTTCCCACTTTTTAGAGAGCTCTGTGGCCTTTCCTGTTTTCAACAACACCCTTTCTGTTATTAATCTATTTGGTTTATGTGCATTTCTTACACAAAGGTGTATTTTTTCCTTGAGGAAGCTTAAAGTTCTAGCTATTTGCCACCAAATAAAGTAATATATACACTGTTGTGACTGCAGCCTACACCATTTAATCTACATTGTGGTTTAGTCACAAGTGGGAAATAAAACAAAGATCTACAGAAAATCTTGTATTAATTTTCTAAATATAATTTTCTTTTAAAGTTTCACAGGTTGTAGGAGAGTGTTTACTATGCCCACTTGTTCATTATGGCTTATCAAACACTTCTTAACATATTACAAGAAACACAGGAACCATAATGAAAGGCCTCAAACTAAAACTTGCAGATAATACACAACAAGCAATCAAGCAGGATATATTCAAGGATATTTGTGCTGTCTGAGGTCCTAGCAATATGGGGAGAAGGAACAAATGAACCTGAAAACATATTTAACATGTCTCTGTCCTGTGTTCAGCAGTAGCAGTCATTTTTCTCCTTCTTAGTGGCTGGTGCAGTGCTGTGGTTTTGACTTTCAGCCTGTGAACAGCACTGATACACCAATGGTTTTAGTTGTTGCAAAGCAATGTTTACTCTGTCCAAAGACTTTCTCAGTCTCATGCACTGCCAGGGAGGAGGGAAAGCAGGCAGGAATCACAGGCAGAATACCTGGTCCAAACTAACCAAAAGGGTATACCATATCACAGCACATCATACCCACTATATAAACTGGGGGCAGTTACCCAGAAGGGCTAGATCGCTGCTCAGGTTGGGCTGGGTATCGGTCGGTGGGTGGTGAGCGGTTGTATTCTGTTCCCTTGTTATTTGCCTTATCATTCTTATTACTGGTGGCAGCCACAGTGGTTTGTGTTATACCTTAGTTACTGGGCTGCTCTTATCTCAACCCATTGGAGTTAAATTCTTTTGATACTCCTCCCTGTCCCTCTGGGAGCTGGGGGAGAAAGAAAGGGGGAAGTGAGTGAGTGGCTTCGTGGTTCTGAGTTACCAGCTGGGCTTAAACCACGGCAGTAAGTAAGCACTGTACAAAATAACCCTTAAACATGCACATTTGTATGCACGATAAAAGATTTTCATCATCAGGATGATGACACTTTATTGTCAATTATGTATCTTTCTGCTTAGCTGCATTCCTGCTGGATTTTGTTTTAATACAGAAATGAGCTATAATCAATAACTTGTCAAATTATTCATTCCTAATGGACTAGCCAAAGGGTTTTGACATTATTCTCTGAATAAATTATCTGAAATACATATTTCCATTATTTGACCAGCTCTCTAGATTATTAAATAATGTTCTGTGAATAATTTATTCAAGATTTTTCTGTCAATCTTTGAATAATTTACTCACGAATACCTTATTTTCATTATCCAGCCAGCTATATTTCCAACATCTGTGGCAATGTCTTTGTTGTGTGAAAGCACAGAGATCTCTGGAAGCAGAGATAAACTTTTAACTGGCATAACTTCACTTCTTAGTAATAAGCATTCAGTATCTTATTTTATATACCCAAGTGCATAATTAAATTAATCCATTTTCACTTCTCTCTCTCTTAATTTAACAAGTAGTTTTCTACAACAATCTTTAACTCAATGACCCCTACTATTTTTATTGAAAATCTTGCACTGTTGCTATCTGGGCTCTGCTTGTGTTTTTCAAGTCTTCAGCAATATTCAGAATACTTCAGTTACTTTCTGTGTTGAAGGTATATAATGAGGAAAAGATTTACCCTACTTGCCTTTTTTTGTTAACCCAGAACATGATTATCTACATAATTTTGAACATAATTATCTACATAAATACATACTGTATAAACAGGCCTGTGACATATGCACAAGAGAGAAGAAATGAACTTTTAAAAATGCAGTCCCAACAGAGGAAGAGAAGTGCAAGGGAAGACTGAAGAGGCAGGCTAACAAAAGGTGTGCTGTGGAATATCTGGATCTATTTACCAGACAGTTTTTCATTCAAATGGCTGAAAAATGTTCCCAGCAGTTGGGCTGGAACAATGATGAAGTGAAATGATTTGAAGATGAAAAACCCTGGCCTCTCTTAAAGAATCCATCCTGCAGTTCCCGTTCTGAAGGTGGGAGCAGCAGGTGAAACTGGGGAGCTTGTGGTTGTACCTACCTCTTCCTCTGCCTTCCCGAGTCTGAGCAGGAAGCGAAGAGATGTTTTGGTCACTATGCAGCTCAAACAGCATTTTATTATTTTGCTACCTAAACATTTGGGCTGGAAAGTAATTTTGAATATGTGGCTCTTCAGAATAGAGAGATGTAGCTAATAAAGGCAAATTGGAGGGAAGGAGTGGTATCTGAAACCAAAATTTAAATGCTGTTTTTTTCCAATTTAGTAAATACTGGGAAAATAATCAGGTCCAGAGGCCAGAGCCATCACAGTACACCACCCTGTGCAAATTGTAGTATCCTGGACATAAATGAGATGAGCAGTATGTCTTGTAACAGAAAGCTCTAATGAGTCTGAAACCATATCCACTGGTTTATACACATATGAGGAGGCATAAAATGAATTAATATAGTAATAGAATCATAGAATGGTTTGGGTTGGAAGAGACCTTAAAGACCACCTGGTTCCATTCCTCCTGCTGCAGGCAGGGACACCTTCTGCTATACCTGGCCTTGAACACTGCCAGGGATGGGGCAGCCAGAGCTTTTCTGGGCAACCTGTGTCACTGTCTCACCACCCTTATACTGAATTTAAGCTTGTTCTAGTTCCACCTTATTCCCACATTTAGGAAGGTAGGTCTCAAAGATTCATCTTGCTAACTGCTAGGTAATTCCTGGAATTATCTAACCTTATTGATGCTTTCACTTCTGACAGCAAAGATCTTTGATTTTCAGACATGCTCAGAAGCAGCCTGATTTGAACAAATGGGTACCTAAAAACAGAATTCAGAAGGGATTTAAGAGTTTTCAGGGACACATTTGCAAATGAACAGTACTGTATACCACCATGTTACTAGAATGATAATGCTCCCTTCATGTCTCTCAGATTAAAAAACTAAGGACTGACCAAAGAAGTGTGACTCAATCCAGGATAGTTAGGAGTTTAAAGCAGGCCAACAACTAAAGGTGACTGGAGCCAATTCTGCAGCTACTGCTGTTCATTTGAGCCTGATAGCAGGTCTGTACTTTCTTTTAACATGGAAGGGAAGTGCTGTCACTACTGCTTGGCTTAGGTTGAAGGATATACTCAAGGAAGGGGCTGGGGATCTGCTGTTAAGGAGGCTGGGCTATAGAATCACAGAATCAAGTAGGCTGGAAAAGATCTATAAGATCATCAGGTCCAACCATTATCCCAGGACTGCCAAGCCGACCGCTAAACCGCATAACTGAGGGCATCGTCTACACATTTTTTGAACACTTCAGGGACAGTGATTCCATCACTTCCCTGGGAAGCCTGTTCCAATACCTGATCACCCTCTTGGTGAAGAAAGTTTTCCTAATATCCAGGTTAAACCTGGCCTGGCACAGCATGAGGCCACTACCTCTTGTCCTATTGCTTGCTACTTGGGGGAGGAGACTGATGCCCACCTCACTACAACTTCTGATAAGCTGATCTATCCAGAGAAAGAAGCATCAGTGGTTTATCTGAAAGAAATGAGGGCAACTGTCAAAGTTATTTCTATTTTAATCCATTGTTAGGCTAATACAAACCATATAAACATTCAGGAATTGAGAACTGATGCAGACCAGGTTAAAACTTCAACAGCATGTCAGGGAGGATAAACGTAGACTCAGGGAACAGATGAGAGCTCTGGTGTATGCTATAGAAGGCAACACCAAGCGTGGAAAACAAGGCCAGGTATACATGACGGAGAGCAGCAAAGGGTTTCCTTATGGCCTATGCTGCAGCTACACACAGAAAAATGAAGCAAAACCAAAAGCCTTGTTGTGATTTCACCATGAATCTCAGAATCTGCTCTCATTAATCTGTGTGTAGCAACTGAAAGGAACATGTATAATCATATATTTCTTGATTAAATTATATAGGCTTTTGTATTGTCTGTTCCCATATTATGTATCTAAACCTGCATTTTTTTTCCTGTGTTCTGCTGTTTAGGTTTTTTTACCCTTTCTTTAATTACATCCTAACTTTTCTTGTATGAAAATACTTAGCTCTTATTTGGGCCTTGATTTGTTTTAATTCTTAATGCCCTAAAGGTCACAAAGGGCCATTTATTCAATTATTCATGCAACCATTGCATAGAGAAGCTGCATACTTCAGTTTATTGCCAACTGCTCACAAGCTAACAATTAAGAACTGCTATAAAGTCCAGTGAACTGAGGACCTCCTCCTTCTACAAGGTTATCTATAGTATCATTTATGGGAAAGGAGTAATGGAATTTTACCTACTTGGAAGAAAGTACTGTTCCACAGCAAAGTAAAGAAATATTTTTCCCCCCCCCCCCAGGGACTATGGTCTTCTCTGAATAACAGTACCAAAAAGAAAATGAACATTTTCTTTCTTACTATTATTGCTTTGCTTTTAGCTACTCTGACTTTGTTTATCTTCCTTATAAGGCAAACTATAAAAGCTAATCTTAATACTGGATTTTACAGTGTTTACTGAGCTGCTTCTTAAAAATTTTCTGAGCTTGTAAAAGTATAATTATCGTATCCTAATAATTATAACAGACGACATTTCTCTTCTTCTTCCCAGTGTTTGATCTAAACTGCAAATTTCTGATCTTCTTGTCAAAGACAGAGCTGTTTTCTTGGGAATATTTTGAACTTTGATGAAAGTTTTATGACCCTTCCAACAAAACATGCTGCTCGTTAAAGTTTTATACAGAGAGAATTCTGTCTGCATTGTTTTGGAATTGTAAATATCACATAATTGTCATCAACAAGTAGTTGATGAAATACCTGTTCCCAAAAGCTTATATCTGCAGACAGGAATTTGGTGTCTCAGACAAGTTCATGCTTTAGTTGTCCCAGAGTACCAAGACATGGTTCTTTTCATTCTCATGGTGATGGTCACAAAACTCAAACAATGATGAAACTGATGATTTATTTACCACATTTTGCAAGGCATGTGCAGAGGAAACAAATTTTGTAGTCCTTAAATGTCATATTCACTCTTTGTCCCATGTGGTACCAGGAGATTAGTGTCCCATTAGTTTCTTTTGTATAGTTTTTATGAGTCAAAACTTATCTGTCTTTGTGTAGTAATGGATAGTAGCTATGGTTCCACAGCTGTATGAACATTAACTGCACCACTGTTTTATCATAGGACATCTAGCTCAGACAACTACAGCTGACACAACTGCTAATTCCCTTTACTATTTAAGCCTCAGGGAGTCTTTCCAAAATGAACAAACAAGATGACTGTAAATGTGCGTATATGTATTTTTAAGATTATTTGAAAAACTTACTTGAAAGATTTTAGTTTCAAATTGTTTGGTATTTCTTGCAGCTTTTCTGATGACTGTGGAGAGAAAAGGCTCCATTTAATAAAATACTGTTCCCTTTCAGAAGCACTTTGGTAATTTGACTCCCAGACAGCACGAGGTTTTATCTTGTCATTATGAAGACTTAATGAAGATATAAAGATGTTACTCAGACAAAATGTTTTTTTAAAGAGACAGTCTAATTAAAAATTAGAACATTATTATTTAATACTATCTTATTAAAACAGATTGCCATTTTAGTTCCCTTACAGCTGAATGAGGAATACCTGACTGTCTCCCTTCTGGCTCTGTGGGATGTGCACACACTCGAAGCAGAGCATCACTCTCAAAGGCTATGTACTCCACGTAAAGCTGGATGTAGTGACACACATATGTCAAACAGAAGCTAGAATGTTTTACCTCAGAGGGGATGTATAATTTGCATGTTGGCAAGTTGTATTTTTCCTGATTTGCCTCCTGAATGTGTGTGTTTTGTCTTTATTGACAATCAGGGTACCTAGGGAAATTGTGTCTGAATTTAGGTAAGTGTCTAGAGCTAGGTGATGTGAATGCCTCTTTCAGTCATGAAAGTAGAACATAGATATTCGTTTAAATTGTAGTGCTGGCAGAGCTACAAAACAATGATAATCACAATATAATTAGCATCCATATCATGAGAATGTTACGAATACAAAAGTGTTAGAATGACAATAAACTTCAGAAAGACAGATTTAATAAAATGAGGGAGCTCATAAAAAATGCCCTAAGGAAAAGTAAACTCCTTGGATATGGCATTTATTCTACTTAAGGAAGCAGTAATAGTGTCTCGGGAGGTGTATTGCTGAACAAAATGAGAAATAGGAAGAAACTTACATAGCTAAATAACAAATTTCAAATGACTGCACCAGAAAGACATCCTTCAAAAACCTGAAGGAGAAATACTCCAAAACAAGCCAACCAAACAGAAGATGCTGCCTATTGAAAAAATATAAGTATCCTTGCAATAATTAACTTCAGGTGTGAATGACAGGAAAACCAGAGCTGGGTTAGTGTTCAAGGAGAAGAATCTTGGATTTACCACAGATCGCAAGGCATGAAGGGTTGAACAGTGAAGGTTAACCAAGCCCAGGGAAGGCAACCGTAATTAAGAACTCATTCAGCAACTAGGGGGCCTACACAATGGAAAACAGAGCCTGAATGTAAAGTAAGGTACATAAGATGGGATGATATCAGAACAACTTCTGGATTTCCAAACTGACTCAGCTCAGTTAGCTTGCTGCTGTTTGTAGCAATCTCAGAAAAAAATCCTTTGCTGAATATAGCTTCAGGCAAAACCCAAACAAGATTTTAGAATGCAGAAAGGCAATATGGAAGGAAATCCTAAGGGGAAAACATTGTAATGTACGTCTGTAAATGAGCAGTGAAGGTTTATTTGAGTTATTGTGCTCATCTCTCTAAATATTGAAAATGATGTGACACACTGAAACATTCTCTTCTATGAAAAGAGTTTGAAAAAACAGAGAGTATTGTTTTAGAGAAGAAGTAAACATGTTAGCGGAAACATGGCTTAGAATTCTTTTGCTTTTTAAAGTATTTAAGTATTGAATTAGGATACAAACATCTGTACCGCAATTTTTCTGCAGTAAATATTGTATAACTCTTTAGATATAAAAGTGTGTTTCCAAAATGACCAATGCTCCCAAGAGTTAGTAGCTTTCCTTGTGATGATCTGTAACCGCAAGGAAACTCTTTCCTGTTATTTTCCTTTAATTTGGTGTACAAGCAGCGTCCACTTACTAAGAAAAAGGCTGAGACCTATAAGTACTGAAAAATTCCTGCAATTGCAATACCATCGCCCTAGATAACTAGAACTGTTCTGTGTTTAGTAAACCTGGGGCTCTAGGAATATGAGGCAGATCGTTTTTAACTTTTGGTTTTAGGACATAAAACCATTACTGAATGTCACACAGGAATCTGCTTGAATTATGTTTATCTTCTGGATAGGTGATCTAGGCATTGTTGTTGGTAATGATTATGGATATCTAGATATCTATAATGAAAGGCTCATGTGTTAAGATGAGGACAGGGAGAGATCACTAGCCAGATACTGTCATGAGTGAACCAGACTTGACTTTGGGAAAAATTATTCCTGTGGGCAGCAGTTCTTCTAGCAGCTTCTTGCAGAAGCCACCCCTGTACCATGCTTCTCCCCCAACAAACTTGCCATGCAAACCCAATGTAGCATAGACATACTCTCGCATAATCTTTCAGACGACAAATACAATTATATGACAAATGTAGTGGGCAAAAATAAGACAAAAATGTATTCCTGAGTTGTACTGATAAATTGAAATGCTTTATTTGCCATGTCCTTCATTTTGTTATCTTTTTCTCTAAAGTAAACTAAGAACAATCTTATATTCTTCCTGTATCCACGAGTCCCATCAATGGGAGTTACAGATGGTTAGCTAATTCAGGTACAGCCTTGCTGCAAGCACTATTCTGCTGAAGGCTTAAAAAGGCTTTTCCCCTCAGTCTGAAGAGCTTATTGAAAAAGAAAGAGGACCTACTTAACCCATCCAGTTCACTGCTGTAATTAAAAAAATACGATGTTACAGAAAGTCAAGTTGAAGTGCTATGAACTGTTTACTTGCCAAATGAAGTGAAAATAAACACTATCTATCTACTTTATTTCAAAAGCTTGACGCAACCTATTTAGTGTCTGTGACCTTTTCTGAACTCCTAGTGATCTTAGTTTAGATACACATACAGAAATTTAGATATACAAAGTACTCAGTTCTCTGGGGTGTAAAGGAAGAAACAAAGTGTGGATAGGGACTCAACCTGTGCTTGAGAGTGTGGCATCCAGTATAGTCAGTATATTTTCCTTCCTGTTATCTAATACTTGATATCTAGTGCTACCCATCTGTAGTCCATATGAACATCTCTGGATCACATGCAATTTTATGTATATAGCATATTTGTAAGAAATTTTATGTTTTGCTTCAACAAAGAAACAGGATTGTTTTCGGGTTTTTTTAAGAAGATTCATTATAAATGTCAAGATTGAAAAGTGTCTCAGGATGGGAAGCAGGACCACAGAGTCAACTCACTGGAGTCTGAAAAAAAACCATGACCACAGCATATTTATGCCATGTAGTTGAATTTCACACCAGTAGTTTTTCAAGTAGGCATGTTTACAAGACTGTGCTGTGCAGAGGTAATCCTAGAGGCAGTGGAAATGCAGTCCTTGTTTTAACTGCCTTTGTAATATCAGGCATGATGCTGTGATCTCATGGCTAGAAAGCTTTGTCCAAAGGTGGCTTGGTGTGAAACAGATGCTATGTCTCTGCCTTGTCCTGCTGTTCCTGAAGTAGATATGCTCTAGGAGCACACACCTCACTGCACCCTCAAAAGTCCTCTGTAAGTATTCTTGGATACTCAGTAGTGCACCAACACAGTGAAGTGCTGCATGATGGCTTCTGAACACCTTGTGAAAGGCAAAACTGTGTGAAACTTATAATCACAGACAGGTGGATAGACTTATTATACTTTCAGTATGATAAAATAGAACATTTTAACAATTTTTATGCAATTTAAAACAAAGAAAACTTGTGAATATTTACTTGTGTGATCGAGGGACTGAGTTCCACACAATTCAGCTTGCAATTTCACTGCTAACATTTACTTTCAGTGAATTGCTGAAGGAAACTTAGGCCTGGATTTGGCCTAAAACAATTATGTCTTCTAATTCATGGAAAGGTCAAAAAAGCTAAATCACTTCCCCTCTCTCCCCACAATGTGATTGGTGTAACTGAGTTCCCACCACAAGGGCATACAAATTGTTCAGTTCTGTGCTGAAAGTCTAAAATTGCCAGATTCCTCCTATACTACAAATGCAAAGACCATGCTGAGGGATCTGTCATGCAGAATGTAACTAAAGTAAACAAGATTTTGGTTTTGCCTCTTGAAATTAGTTTACCTTTAAAAGATAGGGCTTCTTGTCACTGCTCTCTGCTGTGTACTTAATATACTGAAAAGATACTTAATGATGGCCGGTTTAAAGCTAGTTGGCTTTTGACAGACTCATAGATGTTAGAACTGGAGTTATAATTAACAGTAATTTCAAATAATTCTAGTTGACTCTATGTGTGTGTGTATAGTATAGGAGCCTAATTCTAGAAGTAGGTCAGACTGGTTAGCACATTATGCCCATCCATTTTTAGTGGAATAACCGAAACTCTGGCAATGCTGGAGCCTGCCACAGCTCCCACCTGAAACATATGCCTGATTTCCCTTTCAGATGGAGCCAGAAAACAAAGGTTAAGGAATGATATATGTTCTAGATCTGTTCAATTACAAAGTCACAGTATGATTGGAAGATGGAACCAGACTCTTGAAGGTAGTAAGGAATTGTCCAATAACATAATTTTCATCTCTGTGTAGCATTTAGCTCTCTGCCTGCATAAATTATTTTATGGGGAAGACTGCTAATGTCAGTGGACATCTGAGCTTTTTATAAGATATAATGGCTTTGCATACAAAACCAGCACCTCTGGCTGAGAAACTCATGGATCACTGAATGGTGGAAATTAATGCCATCACAGTGTTGTCTGGTTGTGCATGGGGTGGGGGAGCATCTTCCCTGGCAATTCCCAACTTTCTGCTGCTGGGAAGGAGACCACTGAGCTGGAAGTTCATTTAGAGAGGCCCAGGAGAGTTGTTCATGTATCATGAGTTAACAGCAAAAATGATGTGATAATACCATGTCGTGGTTTTTTAAACTGCACAGTTCCCTCACTCCTGCAGTCCCACACACTCCTTCCCCCCCCCTTCCACCCTCCCACTCCCAGAGGGATGGGGAGGAGAGCCAGAGGAATACAACTCACACAGATTGAGGTAAAATCAGTCCAGCAATTAAGGTATAACACAAATCACTACTGCTACCACTAACAAATCAATGTTAGAGGAAATAAACAAGGAGAGAGAATATGATACCACTCACCGAAAGGAGCCCAGCCGGGAAGAGGGAGCTAACCCCTCCCCTCCTGGCCAGCTTCCAGTTACCTCTCCAAGCCCAGCCCTGTTAACCCCTTCCCTTCTGACCAGTTTCCAGTCCCCTCCCCGAGCAGGACATGCTGTGGTATGGAATACCTCCCCTACTAGCCCAGACTAGGTGCCCTATCTCTCCCTCCTCCCTGGCAGAGCATGAGCTACTGCTGAACCCATGACATACCATGATACCCAGGATTACAGATTTTCAGATGCACTTTTTTGCTTTTGGTATTCTGAATGTCCCTATGGAACTGGCTGCTGAAGTCTTCCAAGAATTGTGGTCAAAAAATATCTGTGCAGTTATTTCTGTGATTGCTGACTAAAAAAAAAATAAAAATTAGAATCCTTATAAGAAAGATACAGCTTCTTTTCTTCTTCTTTGTAATATTTCTACAAGCAAAGGCCTTTGTTTCAGAAAATAGAATGGTTCACAGTTTCCAAGTTTCTGGTATCCTGCTTATTAACCTACCTTTAAACTTCATGGGAACATCAGTCTCAACCACATTATTTATGTTAATCCTTCTTCCTTATTTTAAAATTATGGTTGTCTAATGAGGGCACAAGAGTACACTAGAAGCTGCAGACATTGCAATTCTCATTTTGAAATCTGATCACTAAATATTCCAGCAATCCTTGCCCTGTTCATCAAAAAGATTCTTCAGAAAGTTCAAATAAAATACCTTACTGGAAATCACAGTCCATTGTCAGAAGAAAAAGAGTAATCAATGAATTATGGTCTATGAGTTGCTCACTTATCTCTAAAATTCATATATTTTGTAATAATATGGTCCAGACTTAATGGACCTAAAATAAATCTGTGGTTCTTTGAGTGCTTTCTGGTATGTTGCATATGTACATATAAAGCCCTCATGTCTCAGAGATTAGGATGATAAGCAGAATACAATCTGGCTCCACGTGTGCAAGGAGTAAATATCTTTCTTCTCATGGAAAAATTTAGTCAATTTATGCTTGACTATGCCACAACAATTTAAAACCAGTACAAATGCCCTCAGTATGAAAGTATTGTCTGTATTCTAAGAAGAATATTATTTTACCGTTTTTTTAAATATTTTTATAGCCTCAATCATTTATATTCTTCAGCAAATTTGCATCTAGTCAAATTTGTATGTAAGTGTCAGTTTGTATCTGCAACACATACTATGGATCTTATTGGCTGCATAACACAGTGAGTTTCAATGAGTGAAGGTAATAAATCAGAAAACTTACATTTTTGCAAACTCTATTCTTGTCCTTACGTATTCTTCTGATTACAGTTGAGTAATTTCTGTCTATTTCAGTAAATCCTGTTGTCTAAAAAATCACTTAACTGACAATGCATTTGATGAGAAAGACCTATTGCCTTAGCTGTGAAAGGAAATTAAAATGTGTCCCATAGAGTAGTGGTGGGGCAGAGAGAAAGGTTTGAGTTTCTTGCTCTGCACATCGGGGAAAAGTCACAGGGGAAAAACACAGCCCTGGGGGCAAAAACTTTGGATGTACCATGATCAGGAAGGCCTGATGTTTCAGAGAAAGAACCTGTTGTTGCCATCTCTCAAAACAGAATGTGGTTTAAAGCTGTACTGCTGTGGCATCAGGCACACATAACGTGGAAGGCAGAGATAAAGCTTCTTATGTCTAAACAGGTACATTATATATCATTTGGCCTAATTGCAGTGAAAGTAAATGAGATTTCTATTTTGAGTTATTATCTTGCATTAGACTATTAGTATCTGAGAGTGATTTATAGATCTAAAAGAGTTAACCATCAGGCTGAGAAAGATCATTACTAAACTGTGTTTGTAGGCACATTTTTGTGAGCCAAGGAAACTATGGCTTGCTCCTTGGTGAATGCTCCAGTTAAAAGCTAAAACAAAATTATGAAATCTGAAACCTGATGTTAATGGAAAGACCAGTAGCCCTTGAAGAAGGATTTAGGAGAATGGGAATTTTAGAGGCTTGCTTGACAGCAGTTGTCACTACTTCATCACCTGAAACCAATGGAATCAAGTGATTTGTCTCCACTGAAATTGTTTCTTAAAATCCATAAAGCACCCGAGTTCATTATAGCCCAGTGAAAAAGGAATTGAAGGTTACATTTCTTTTCATCAAAAGTAAGCCCTTTTGGGTGCGAAGTTACTGTTGGTTTACAGTCATACCTTGCAACAGAATACAGATACAGATACAGAACAGAACAGATACAGAATCTGAGATGGGGAACAGTTAAGAGAGTGTGTGAATGTTTTTCAGTTGTCCATCTCCCTCACAACTCCAGCATAAGAAACGGTCACAGAGGCAGGTGATACAGGTTTAATCTCTATAGAAGATTGAATGGTGTTATTGAATCTGATACCTGAGAACTGCTTAATGACTCATATGGAGTTCCAGAAATGGGAGGTCTTTTAATTCTTTATAATGATGTTGTCTTTGCTTAACTGGATATTGAAAATACCCAATGTATGTTTTTTTGTTGGGAGCTCGAACTTCTTCTGCCTTTGTGTAACAATAAACTACAACCCTGGAGCCTTGCCTTAATCTGAGAAGGTTTTGAAGCATGCCAGAATTAAAGAGAAAACAACAGAAACTTAGCTGAACCATGGGAGTGTTGAGTGACCTTCTGTCATACTCTAATAGAGGAGGGATGATTGCTGATGGACAAAGCACTGCAATGAAGTCATTGTCCCAGAATTTGGGACTCTGTCTTTAATGGGAATTTGGTTAGATGTTTACTAAAATATATATGTTGCAGGTGTACCTGGAGCATGGGCTCTACTCCCAACTTGGAGAAAAGTCAGTCACTGTCAGCAGTGTGTAAGATTTGAAACATAGGTATTCAGTAAATCTTAATGCTTGAGCTGGAAGGAATATCTTTAAAAGGGAGAGGGTTATTCTGTCTCTGAAACTGTTTAAGCACCAGACAGCAATTCAGCTTTCCTTTTCATGCAGTTTCCTGAGTCCATAAACTCCTGTAACTCACAAAATAAAATGTCAGGAGTCCCTTTTAAGTTTTTTTCCATTAAGTTTGTTTATACAATGAATTTCAGATGCTGACTGCTCTTTGAAAATTATTAAAACCAGTTCTGTTAAGTGTAACTTGTCAGTGAGGGAGGGATTGCTTGCAATTCCCTAGTGATGCTGGTGATCATATTACCTCATATCTGCAGCATACCAGTCCTGAAATGGTCATGAAGTCAGAAAGTCTTGAATCCTTTTTTGTAAGCCTAGCAATTAGATACAGCTTTCCTATTCTGAGATCTTGGCAAAGTATTTCTGAAAGGCAAGCTCCAATGCTTCTTAGTCTTTCATAATTACTATGCTATAACTCTACAGGATTCTAGAGTATTTCTTAAAATAATAAACAAGTACAAGATGAAAATCTTTCTCAGAATGCTGTTAGATTTGGTACCATTAGACACATAAAATTGTTATTTTAGGCTTTATCCTAATATACTGACCAATTTGGTGGCCTTCCATGATGGGGCTATGGAACTGATGGACAGGGGTAGAGAAGCTGACATCATCTACCTGGACTTGTGCAAAATGTTTGACACTGTCCCACACGACATCGTTTTTTCTAAATTGGAGAGACATCAGTTTGATAGGTGGACCACTCAGTGAATAAAGAACTGGCTGGATGGCTGCATGCAAAGAGTTGGAGCTCAATGTCCGGCTCAATGTCCAGCTGGAGACCAGTAACAAGTGGTGTCCCTCAGGGATCGGTGATGGGACCAGTCTTGTTCAACATCTTTGTTGGTGACATGGACAGTGGGATTGAGTGCGCCCTCAGCAAGTTTGCCAATGACACCAAGCTGTGTGGGGTTCTGTTGATACGCTGGAGGGAAGGAATGCCATCCAGAGGGACCATGACACACTTGTGAGGTGGGCTGATGCCAACCTTATGAAGTTTAACCATGACAAGTGCAAGGTCCTACACCTGGCTCAGAGCAATCCCAGACACAGCTACAGGTTGGGCAGAGATTCAGAGCAGCCCTGTGGAGAAGGACTTGGGGATGTTGGTCAATGAGAAAATGAACATGAGCCAGCTTCAGTGTGTGCTTGCAGCCCAGAAAGCCAACTGTATCCTGGGCTGCATCAAAAGGAGCTTTGAAGCAGGTCAAAGGAGGTGATCCTGCCCCTCTACTCTGTCTCGTGAGACCTCACCTGGAGTATTGTGTGCAGTTCTGGTGTCCTCAACATAAAAAGGACATGGAGCTGTTGGAACAAGTCCAGAGGAGGGCCATGAGGATGATCAGGGGACTGGAGCACCTCTGTATGAAGACAGGCTGAGAAAGTTGTGGCTGTTCAGCCTGGAGAAAAGAAGGCTGCATGGAGACCTCAGAGCAGCCTTCCAGTATCTGAAGGGGGCCTACAGGGATGCTGGGGAGGAACTCTTCCTCAGGTACTGTAGTGACAGGACAAGGGGTAATTGGTTAAAACTTAAACAGGGGACGTTTAGGTTGGATATAAGGAAGAAGTTCTTTACTGTTAGGGTGGTGAGGCACTGGAATGTGTTGCCCAAGGAAGCTGTGAATGCTCCATTCCTGGAGATATATATTCAAGGCCAGGTTGGACAGAGATTTGGCTGGTATGCTTTAGTGTGAGGTGTCTCTGCCCATGGCAGGGGTGGCTGGAACTTGATCTTAAGGCCCTTTCCAACACTAACTATCCTATTATTCTATGATTCTACTGCACCTTTTCCCTATTAAAAGGATACACTCAGCACAGTTGTGTATAAATGCTATCTTATTCAAGATATACAAGGATTTACATTGCTGTGATGCTTTCCCATCTTCTGATAAAGACTAGCTAAGCTCTACTTTTCTTCCATGATGTTTTGTTACCAAGACTTTGAAAAAGTAGGAGCTGTAGAAGTCCTAGTGCAAGAATCCTATGGTCTTGAGAGGTTGCGGCCTGATTTTTGGGCTGGCCAGTGTCCTGTATAATTCAAGAGTAGTCCAGAAAGTCTATTTATATATGCAAGCATAATTTATCCCCTCCTAATGAATGAAGACCTTTGGGGTAGGTACAGCAGGACTGTAATAGTAGACAATATTGTTAGAGATGGATAACAGAGTAACCACTTTTTAGTCTAATGCCATCAGTTAGATCACAAACAAGTTTTCAGATTTGCCAACCCAGTAAATATGAGAATATGAGGCAACTGCTGAGTTTATTTAAAGTTATGAAAAGTCATGTTAAAAATCCATCAGTTATACCATTTCAGTTTATCTCCAACTGTGGAAAGTGAGAAGTTTTGCTACATCCTAAAAGATAAAAATCCAGACCTCACAGCCTTTGACAGAGTATGCCTGTTTCTTGTGTATTCATAATATGCAAAGGGATCTTGAATTTTTATAACCAGGAAGCACTTTGAGGACAGTCTCCTGGGATCTAGAATATAACAGTAAATTTCAGTTTTACTTTGATATTTCATTTCATGACAGCCACAACAAATAACTTAGGGTAGCTCTCCTTTTCGAAGAGGAGAGACAATTACCAGGAACAGATGTGTTTTTTGTAGTGCTTCTTTCAGGCATAATTTTGAAGAGCACTGTCATTAGCCTTTCAGAAACTTTCTCCTGGTTTTGTGAATCACCTCTGGCATTGTGTTCTATAATCTTATTGTAGCTCAGCATGCCTTTGGCCAAAACTTATGCTGGAGCCTCTTGTTCCCCTTGATTACAGTTGCTATTATTATTTTTAATGTGTAATCACTGCTGGAGAAACTGAGTTTCTTTATTGTTCCCTCCTATGGCTAAGCCTTTCTGATGAAATCCAGACTTCCATCTGTCATGGGCTAGTGTAGCTCCATAAAAGTCAGTCTTGATTTATGCTAGAGAGGGGAACCTTGATCACAAAATGATTGGAAGTTCATATTGATTCATGTTTTTTATGTTTTAGTACGGTCCATTTAGGATTTTTTGTTGTTGATGTTTCATGGATCAAAATAATGCAAAGAATTAATTTGTCAGTCTTCTCCCTCATCCCCTCATAGCTTAAGTACCACCATGGTGTTCCATGTATATATATATGTGTGAGTTTTTGCTGAAGATGAATATGGTAGATTCTTGACTAATAAGAATTTAATTGTGCAACTGACAAAACTTGTGGCTGTTTTCCTTACTGATTAGAGACACATTTCTGTATCCTATTTTACCCTTCTGAAACTGGAGACACTGTAATCACCACAGCCAGTGCAAGAGAGTGATTTTATACATTTGTGGTGTTTTGTTTTTTTACTTTTTTACAAATGCACCAGGTCTACAAATACAGTGTGCCACAAATGCAAAAGTAGTGTTTATTGTTAAGATTAAAAAAAAAAGTGACCTTCTCTATTTCTGCAAGAGTCAGAGTCTACTTCATGTTGACCTCCAGGTATGGGCATTGCTAAATTGGTAACTTCTGGCAGGAGAGTAGTTTTACTCATGTGAATTGAACAATTCTCCTATGAGAGAGTTTAGCAACTCTTAAGTCAAAATACATGCAGTTGAAGAATACTATTCACAGAGTACTTTGCTAAAAAACTGTTTTCATTTGACTGCTCTGTTATATGAAGATGAGAAAAATAGAATGTTGTGTGAGGTGTTCAAAATTCCACTTACGAAGGCCTCTAAAATTTGGCAAAACATGAATGATTTCCTGAGAAACAGGAGTATCATTTCAGCAATTTGATTAAATGTTAATCAGTACAGTTTATATTTTGTGATTAAGAAGGACTCATATTTGGTTAGAAATCTTCACATTTAAGTGTGTTTGGCTGTTACTAAAAAAAACCCCAAAACTATATTTTCTGCTCCCTCCCTTCTCAGTTTTGCTTCCAAGTTTTACATGTTCTGGAAATGCAACACTGCTAAAGCTTTCCTACTTTGACAGGATGTTTTTAATGCTTTGTCAGATATTATTGACTGTCTTTTTAATAACCTATAAACATTTGTCTATTAACATCTGATTTTCCACGGTTTTGTCATATTACAAAAGTTACAGTTGCACCATAGAGCACTCTATACATTTAATCTACTCAAAGTATCTCACCAACTCTTCTACAATTCAGTAATGTGTAAGTGTACTATACCAATATTTTGAAGGGCTTAGCTGAGGAAGTAAGAAATATAACAATATTATTGTGACAGCAAAAATAGGACTTTTTCTATCTGACATTAACTGTATTAATATTTTACTTGCTAAAGCACGTGTCAGAAGGAATTTGCCTTCTAAAAATTGTATCAGAACAGAGGGGTTTGTGTGTGTGTATGAGTGAATTTTTGTAATTAACTGTCACTTCATTAAAACTATATTTTATTACTATCTAGACATACCTAATGCTAACCAGAAATTCAACAATTGTCACTAGAAATATTAGTCAGGTTTTGAAGTTAGAGAAATAATAATAGAAATATAATTTCTCCCTTTGATTAAAATTCAACGAACCATCTAATATAAGCCTCTTGCACTTTATTTTACATTTTAGCAAATGGCTTTAAGAAGTGTAATCAAAGTTCACGTGCCTGCAGTAATGGCTGCATCCTTCTTTTCTAGCCAGTGGAGCACTACACCATCAAATACTTACCCGTGATCTCGCTTTCTGTTTGGGGCTCCTACAATGTCATTAGGATCATTCAACCTAGAATGAAAGCAAGATTTGCAAAAAAGATTTACAGCTTGTAAATGATATTTTTTCCCTAAATGACTTAACCTTCAGGAAGCCCAGTAATTCATAGATGTCACTTCTGAGTTGGCTTTATTCCAAAGAGGAAAGGAAAATATGACTACTGCAGCACCGTCTATCAATCAGATCTGAATCCCTGTAATATATTGCAGATTAGACCACAAGTTCTTTCTCTAGGCAATTAATTTGTGTGCAAGCCTAGATGTAATTCAGCTTTAGAAAGGTTTTAAAAATGGAAGTCATTAGCAGTGATACAGAATATTTTTCTTAATATTTAGGGCCTGTGTGGAAAAACTGCCCTCATTCTAATTAATTGTTTTCATTTGTTCTGAGGTATTTTAGTGACTTTTAAAACAATAAAATCTGTACAAAACTTAGTACAGCTACTTACGGCCAGGCAGATGAAGAATTTGAAGTACAGTGCATGAGTGAATTACCTTAGAAACACGTGTGCATATGCAAATATACACACAATACTGATTGGCTTTGAAATTTTATATTCTTTAAATTCAGAATTGTGAAGTTCAGTGAGAGAACATAAATAAGAGAAATTTCTCTTGACCAAAGTGTGCCGTGTTCATCCTCCAGAGATCCTATGGCTTCCAGCAGTTTCATGCCTCAGCTGACTGGATTTTAATTAACACAAACACAGTATATCTGGCATACGTGTTTGAAAAGACCAAAGTACACATCAGCAAATAAGACAGACAATGGCTTTATGGATCTTGGATGTTTTAGGAGGTGGTTGCAGAGAAGGAAGCACTTCCCTTGTGATCTAGTCATTTTTTTTAACTTTTTTTTCTTCCCCAAAAGCTTACTGCCTGAGACATACTTTAAAATACTTCACTGACATTAGACCTGAGTAGGAATACTGTGCTGCTTTTTTTATGCAGCTGAGATATGTCGCTGTAATTAGACTGGTGATGCAGTAATGGTTGGCAGCTGTCTGCATAGGCTCTGTAAGGTCTTTTTGTGCTGCTTATCTCTATCACACCTTAAATATTTTCATTACTTTGCTTAGGAAAGTAGAAAACAAGAGGAGTAGACTTCACTGCACACAAAGTTGGTAATTTTATATCCTCCGTCTGTTCTGCCTTGGTGCTATTTCCATGGCTGAGTAAGAGAATGGAGCATCTTAAGTTTAAGGATATGAACTGTAAAATTACCTATGAGAAATAAATACTGAGGAGGAAGAGGAACTACTTAAGGGATAATATTGGCTTAAAGGCTTCTGTTACCTATCTATGATGGAAATGAAAGAAAAAAATTATCACCCACTGATTCATAATTTGATCACAAAGATTTTTATATTAATTTGCTTCCTTTTAAAATCATTGTTCATTTCCAGGACTGTAGAGCCCTTGTGTCTGCTGACATATCAGCTTGCACAGGCTCAGCAGATTGACCTAAACTTGAAGGCAGAAATGTTTGCCCCGGAAAATTTGGTATTAACAGTAGTTATGTTTCTATTTGGATTTCTGACATGTTTTGCAGTTTAAGGTATACGACTGCTGTGGTTTAAGCCCAGCTGGTAACTCAGAACCACAAAGCCAATGTTATCCCAATGTTAGAAAGTCTCACCACCCATTGCTCTCAGTGTAGTTTTTAACAGCCCATTGTACCATTCAATTTTCTCAGAGGCTGGTGTGTGGTAGGGGATGTGACATACCCACTCAATGCCATGCTCTTTGGTCCACAGTTGTTCCAGAAATGAGTCCCATTGTCTGACTCAATTCTCTCTGGGGTGCCATGTCACCACAAAATCTGTTTCTCAAGGCCCAGGATAGTGTTCCGGGCAGTGGTGTGGGGCACAGCATATGTTTCCAGCCATCCAGTGGCTGCCTCCACCATGGCAAGCACATGGCGCTTGCCTTGGCAGGGTCATGGGAGTGTGATATGACCAATCTGCCAGGCCTCCCATATTTGTACTTCAGCCATCGTTCTCCATACTGGAGAGGCTTTAACCCTTTGGCTGTTGAATTGCAGCATGTTTCATAGTTGTAAATAACCTGGGCGATAGTGTTCATTGTTAAGTCCACCCCTCGATCACGAGCCCATCTGTATGTTGCATCTCTGCCCTGATGGCCTGAAGTGTCATAGGCCCACCGGGCCAAAAATAATTCACCTTCATGTTGCCAATCTAAGTCCATCTGAGCCACTTCAATCTTAGCAGCTTTATCCACTTGTTGATTGCTCTGGTGTTCCTCAGTGGCCCAACTCTTGGGTACATGGACATCTTCATGGCATACCTTCACCACCAGGTTCTGCACCTGGGCAGCGATATCTTGCCATAATGCAGCAGCCCAGATGGGTTTACCTCTGCGTTGCCAGTTGCTCTGCTTCTATTGCTGCAACCACCCCCACAGGGCATTTGCCACCATCCATGAGTCAGTATAGAGATAAAGTACTGGCCACTTTTCTCATTCAGATATGTCCAAGGCCAGCTGGATGGCTTTCACCTCAGCAAACTGACTACTCACCCTCTCCTTCAGCAGTTTCTGCAACTTGTTGTAAGGGACTCCATACAGCTGCCTTCCAACTCCAATGCTTTCCCACAGTATGGCAGGACCCCTCAGTAAACAAGGCATACTGCTTTTCACTCTCTGACAGTTTATTATATGGTTGGGCCTCTTCAACACGCATCACCTCCTCCTCTGGTGACATTCCAAAATCTTTGCCCTCTTGGCCAGTCCATGATGGCTTCTAGAATTCCTGCAAGACTGGGATTTCCTATTTGAGCTCATTGTATTTGTACTGATGAACCCAGGGCACTCACCACATAGGTTCACACCTTCTTTTTTTAAGGTACATAGGTCAGGGTTAATAAGCAGAACACCCAGCATTGCTGGGCTGGGCAGGTTACTTAGAGACTACAGATGAGGCTCAGAAGGATGGCACAAGGAGGCTGCTACCACAGCCCCAGCTTTCCCTGCTCTGTGTATCCTCACGCGGGCAGCTCTATCACCCGTAGCCCGAGCATAGGCCAGGCGGACGTAACCCCTTAACCCGCACAGACGCTGCCTCACCCTCAGCCATGGCGCCCCACCTTGCAGCGTGCAGCGTTCCGATTGGCTCTGGTGACCCTGTGGAGAGGCAGCAGGTACAGTACTAGCTCTGCCACAGGCAAGGGCTGTTGGCCCCACGGGATGGCGCCTCAAGGGGTAGAAGCTGGGGGCAGGTGTCCCAAAGCATCATCTAAACAGTTACTTTTAATTGCCCACGGGTTTAGTTATCTCTCTCAGGAGTTTGTCCAGCAAACTGCCCACCAAAGTAGAGTTCAGATTCAGTTTCAGCTGATACTTTTCCTTTTGAAAGATTTTGATGCATTTTCTTCCTCCAATAACTTGAGTAACTTTGATACAGAAGAGCAAAAGCAAATGCAATCTTTCCATACACATATGGCACTAGGTTTCAAGGTATCTGTGCTCAAGCAGCTGAAGAGGAACAAGAAATTATCCTCTTTATGCTATTTCACAAAGACATTGTGTAATAGCAGTTGGGGAAAACTGATAAAGGGACAAGGCCATAGTTCACATGGGGAGTGTGCATAATAGAACTGCCACCTCAAGGTACACTGAAAAGGCGCTTAGGAATCAGGTTTTTATGAGTGCTTTTCTTGTGTAATGTGAATCAGCACTGTTTCCTGTACAATAGTGTCATATGAAGCCACAGTTCAACTTTGGAGATCAGAGAATTGTGGATTCAGTGTTTTCTTCATCAAAAGATCTTTCTCATGGGCTGTAATTTTCTCCTAAGGATATGTAATGCCAGCCTGCAGGAAGAGGCACTCTGCCTCCATTATTTTGTCAACTCACCTGGCCAGAAAACCTAACACAATAATCACTTCTCCCTGGCTAAATATCCTGTGCATTGTCTTCCTGACACACTGTATCTGAGAGATGCTTATACCATAAAGATCATAACTTCCTGCTATTGAAAAGCTGGTGGAATGGATTGAGAAACTCTGTGCATGAAAAAGCAAAATCCAATGCAAAAGTTAATGATCTGAATCCTTATCATAACAAAAAGGCACCTGGCAGAAGTATCCTCTTCACTCATTATTCTGTGTTTTCAGAAGTGAATCTCTAGCAATCCTAATTAGAGGTGAAATGGAAATGAGAGGTTTTGTGAATAAATTGCACAGAAAATTAAATTTCATTATATGCAGATGTAATATACATTGCTGCTGGCAATTTAATGCTGCTAAGGTAAAATTTCCATCTCAGGGACAGTCCCATACTCCCGCTGTACTCACTGTCTTTGATATCCATCTTTACACCATTCATCCCACTTCAGCCTCCTACACAGTTCCTTCTTCCAGTCATGGTTACCTTTTTCATCTGAGAGAGAGGGAGAGGGAGGGAAAGGGGATGCATTTCTCAGCATAACTTTATGCTTCATTAGCAATAACATGCTAAAATCTATCAGCCTTCAGTTAGTCAGTTCAGCATGTGTTTAGCTAGCCTGGCACCTGAAGATATCTCTTCCTTCTCCCTTGATATTGTTAATTATGCCTTCTCTTTTTCGTCAGTCCATTAATATACCTTACCATGAATTGTTTTCATTCATTTTTATGGGGAGACTATGAATGTATCTGTAACACTCTGGCAATTATAGAAATGAAAGTAATTAAAACAAATAATTTTGTTACATGTTAATTTGTAACACATAACTCATCCTTTTCTCATCAGAATGGAATTCACAGTTTATGGGCAGGAAAGCTTGCAGAATATTTACTTTTCAAAATGTGCCTTGAAGATTGAAAAAGTCAAGCTGACCCTTCTAACATCTAAACACATGTTGAATGTAAATGTTTGGGAAAGAATCAAGCTACTCACCCACTCCACTGTTTATAGAAGGAAAGTAGGTTTTTTTCCCTATGTTCTCAATGATCTTGAACTGAAAAGAACAATGGATTCTGTTTCTGCAGTAGGATTCTGCATGCATTTTGATCATCTAACACTTTCTTTATTTCTGCTATCAGCTGTCCCATCCACTATGTATGAATCTTCAGACATTAAAGCTTCATACTATTTCAAGTGTTTGTGTATTAAGCTCAATCAGGTTTAAAAGATCTAAGTCCATATATGATAGTAAATTATTGATACTGACACCCCAAATTATGTTATTATGAATTACAAAATGTATGAAGAAACATTTTCAATGTAAATTTATGTCACTAAGTCTTATGGCAGTGATCCTTTAAGGAAGGATTAATTCCTTAAAGGAAGGATGATTGTTCTAAGTTAGCCACTCAGTTTTTTTGTTTCTTCTCTCAAATTTCCTGAACTTGAAACAACTAAAATAAATGAACAAAATAAAACAAAATACATCCCAATCCCATGAGTTGCTTAAGAACTTATCTCACAATATATTGTACATGTGACTGGAGAATGGCATTGACTTTAGGCTTGAAAATTATTGATACATTTTCTTTTTTTCTTTTCTTTTTTAAGAGGTAAGTCCTAAGGCTGTTCCTGTAAGAATATAATTAATGACATTAATGATCTCCCCACTCCACTAATTTCCCTTTCAATAGAAGCTACTGCCGTCTCTAATTTTTTAGCCATAATAAATGGCTAAATGGTTCTTGCTATAGCCACCTGTTTCTCCAGGTGAACTAATAATTTAGCATAGTTACCAAATTAGAAACTTTGCTAAGGTCAGAATAAACGGCATCTACAGCACTTTATTTAGTAAGCCAGCCACCATAAAAGATGCACTTTCATAAACTGGTGGACAATTTTATCTCACCTTTTTTTACCATAAAAAGCTATAAAGCTGACCATTCCTTTGAGGTCAAGCTTGAAAACCCACATCTGGCTGGACCATGCTTTCTTCTTTCTGTAAATAGATAAATTCATTATTTTTATTAAAAATTCTTGTTATAAAATCTACAATTTTATGTTATAGTTCTCTGGACCTCTGAACGTGGTTTAGAAACAAAAAGACCTTGTTGCTGTGCAAGTGCTGCTCAGCTATAGCTGAAATAACCCTTATTACCACAACTATGTTTTGGTCACAAACCTAAAATATAAGACCACACAGCTACCATGAAGGAATTAAACTCCATCCCAGCCAGACTTGGGACAGATCAATTTTCTTCTCTCACAATTCATTCTAAACTAAATCAACACAGCCTTTTGAATTATTCTTATGCAACAAGCATTTTTATAGTCTATCTACATTATCAAAACCCTTCACAGTGATAACTTGCTATGGCAAAACCCACACATTGTTACATGGACATCAGACTACTGTAAGATTAATGGCATGTCAGTCTTATTCACATAATCTAGCAAACAGAATCCACCTTAGGTTTCTACATAAGAAAAAAAAAGATCTCTTATTAAAAAAATAAAACTTAAGAAATAGAATTGCATGCAAAGTAACATTTCTAACATTCATTTCAGAAATTAATGCCCCAAAGCAGAGCCCAGACTCAAGGAGTATTAAAGTTTAACAAAATGCGTATTTTTTTGAGTAGCTTATTACCCCAGTTGCCACTGGTGGGAACTGTGGATACTGAGAACTCTGAAAATTTAATCATTTGGGGGGATTCTGCTCCTTCCCTTTGTCCTGACAACTGACTGAATATTCTACAGGCATCCTTGCAATAACATAAAATGCTTTCATAAATTTGTATGTGTTATGCATATACACACACAGATTATAATCCTAAATTTGGGAGAATACTGAAAAGCATTCAAAAGAGTATTTAGTATTTTTGACACTTATGAACAGTTTGGGCATTACTTTATCAGTTTCAGAAGGATCTCTTGTAACCGTAGCACACTAGGAATTCAAAGACACCTTCATGGTTTACCAGTTAACAGCATAGTTTCAAGAGGCTCTAGTGGAGATTATTACATCTGACATTTGTACAGTTCTTTTAGAAATTCCCATTAACATACTTTTGCTAAGTAAATAACCTGCGGTACTATGGGTAGGATACACTGAAACAGTGCTGGAGGTGACTGCCTTAAAAATGGTCCATTTTGGGGTACACCCTTGGTTAGACTGAGGGCTTTTGCAGAAAAAAATGCTGGGTTTCCGGTCCAAGGAATATCTAGTTTTAGAGGCAAAGGGAGGATCGCAGGAATGGGAGAGCATCATGTGAACCCATCTGCTGCTGTGATTCCAAGTCAGAGCATGGCAATTTCATTCTTGATTTCTCAGTCCTCCTGAAAATGTGATGTTGCACTCCTTAAAAATATAAGACAATACATGGACTCCATAATAAGGGTGAAGTCTAACAGCTTTAAATGGATATTAAAAAAGCTATGTAGGCAACAGTGGAAAAAAAAAAAGATTCTTTGAGGTGTGTCATCTTTTCATTTTAACAATTAAAATGGCTTTTGAAGCTCTTAGGCATTTAATTTAAGCCCACAGGGTATAAAATTGTGCCATCCCTTGCAGACAGTCCCATATTTAGCACAAACAAGGTCATAAGGATCAACAGCCTTAGGAAAAAAAAAATAATTTAAATTTTCAAATACATAAACTTAATTCTCTTCATTAGAAGCTTGCCAAAACTAAGACATACAATTGGTTTTTAGCTGCATAATCAGGGATTCGTTGGTGTTTGTTAACATCTTTGTGCAAAAATACAAGCTGAGAGATAAAGTAACTATTTTTTACTTGAAAACAAATTAACAGGAACATCTGTCCTGAAAGAGATCTAATACATTGTCTGAAGGATTCCCCACCAGAAATATTTTCCTATTGAAAAAAGTGGTATCCTAGCCTTACTCATAATTCTTCTGACATCTCTGCACTCAAATGACATCTGCTCATATGTCTTAAAATATGTGACAACTCAGAATGTATGATGTTAACTTTTTAATTTGAGCATGACAATTTAGAGGAAGTTAACAGAGTGGGACATGATGATTTAAAAAGAAACCCAAAACAACACAAAAACATTAGACTTACAAAGTTGCATCAGGAATTACACTGCATATATATTGTGAAATTGTAAATTGTCCTGGGTTCAGCAGCAGCAGTCATTTTTCTCCTTCTTAGTAGCTGATGCAGTGCTGTGGTTTTGACTTTCAGCCTGGGAACAGCACTGATAACACCAATGTTTTTAGTTGCTGCTCAGTAATGTTTACTCTGACCAAGGACTTTCTGAGTTTCATGCACTGCCAGGAAGGAGGGAAAGCTGGGAGGAAGCAGACAGGACACCTTACTCAAACTAGCCAAAGAGGTATTCCATACCACAGCACATCACGCCCAGGATGTAAACTGGGGGCAGTTACCTGGAAGGGTTATATCACTGCTTCTGAGTGCTGAGTTCTAGTTCTGAGTTACTGGCTGAGCTTAAACCACAGCATAAATGCAATTATTCCAGTTGCACACAGTAATCTTTAGAAGCATTTACTCATAAAACTTTTGGGGTCTAAGTTTCCTAAAAAGGTATAATATCAAATTGTTGAATGCATTTTGACAGCATATATTAGTAGCAATTACCAAGTATCATTGCTAACTAACATCATTCTATCATTTCCTTTCAATAGAAAGTTTTGTGTTGTAAACCACATACAAAAAATGTATTTTACGTCCTTGCTACATACAGAATGAGATTTTCAATAGAAAAGAAAAAAAATCTGAAACTATACTTCGTTTATATGTATATTGTTGGTTCATATGCACACACACATGCAGATGCAAATCAACTTCTTTGATTCACAACTACAGTACTATACAGCATTGTATTTTACAGGTGGTAGCAGCAATGTACTAAATCAGATTTAGCTAACAGGTGCTCTGTAGGCTGTGGACAATTACATCATAAAAATGTATTACAGTGCTCACTCTTGGGAGTAAAGACTTTTGCTGTACTAGTGAAATGTTTTATATGAAGTGGAATTTCTAATGGACTTCAACAACGCTGCTGGTTCAAATGCACAGTGATATATCGGGGGTAGCACCACAGAAGAATACCTCATAGAAAGGAGGTAATTTATGTAGTAGAAATGCTTACACTTTCTACGGCATACATTTACAACAATAAGTCAATTGAACAACTTTTTCCGGTTTGCATTTGCAGTAAGCATTTCTAACCGTTAACATTGTGGATTGTTTTTGTTGGTTTATTTTTTTTTATTATGTAGTTTCATTATCCACTCGTACTTCTGACAAAAAAATGAGAAAATGGAGGAACACATAGAGCTGGACGATTTAAATGGCTCTTAGAGAAGTACTTCAACATCAAAAATGATCAAGAGCAAATTGTTGATACAACCTTTGCTTTCACCACCTTCACTAACAAGTACTATTAGTAAATGAGTCATGTAGAACCACTTAAACTTAATTCTGGAAAGGAGGGGAAGAATTTCCTTGCAAGATCATCTTTGATTAAGAGCTGTCTTTTTAGCCAAGGAACACAGAGGTAGTTTTTTTTTCTTTTGCTTGTTTTTAAACCAAGTGCTATGAACATGTGAAATGATGTTTTCAGGAGATCGGCAGCATTAGTTCCTTTCCTAAGATTTATTCTCTTCAGCAAGAATTTTAAATACCTGTTTTTATATTCTCCACTGCTAAAAATACACAAAATTTCTTTGAAGTGATTCATTTTAGCAGGAATAGTTGCATATTCTTTGCTTTTCAATTGTGTCATGCTTTGTACGTTGGTGCATTAAATCTTAAGATTGATCTTAAAAGTTAGATCTTGTGTGAAAAAGTGACTCAAAACTATCTTCTCAGTAGATCTCAACAGATCTCAATGTAATTATCTACTTTGTTGGAATGTTACTATAGCTAAGGTCTAGCGTGCCATGTCCCCCTCTAATCCTCTGCTTGTTGCACACTCAGTTTTTTCCTTACTTAGACCTATCTCATCCTTTGTGTTCTATTCATTCATAATTATTATTATTACATCTAATGCTTAGCTGATTATTATAATACAGAAGTAGTACAATATCTGATTTTAGAAACAAAATCTAAAGGTCAGGAATTCAAGATGAGCTGTATAAGAAAACCTGTGGTGGTAGCCCTCCATCTAGTCTCTCACATCGCAACATCAACAACAAACCCGAAATCCTCAGACTTCCAAGTGTGACATACCTCTCCATAGGAGACTTGTCCGTAGAAATATTGATATTCTTTTTGTCCATCACAGAACATCTATTTGGCATTTGATGTCTGCTATCAGCTTAAATAGTTTGACAAAATTGAAAGGGGTAATGGCAGGTAGAAACGAGGCAGGACACCAGCCTAGGATGGCAGTCTCCTTGTCCCAGCACTCCTTTTCACGCATTATCACTCTTAGTAGACAGAGATTAAACAGAACTGTTAGAAGCCATCATTAAAGCATATTTTCAATCATGTGCAGAGAATTCTTGTCCGTTTTAATTAAACCTTTTTTTTATATATATTTTTTCTCATACCTGTGTATTTCTAGCAAGTTTCACCTGGCTCGAGGCTCTCCTTTCAGCTGTCCTCACTAGCTACATGGCTTGAATGTAGCAGGAGAAATCCAGCCATCAACTGAAATTATAATTTACAGCTTGCTTTCATTCGGGAGTCACTCAAGCACCTCGCAGCTACAGTTACTACGAGCTGGAGCTTCCTGCTTCAGCTGATGTTTTGGCAAGTGCTTTCTCTGAAATGGCATAATCATAGTATTTCAGACCAGGTTTGAATCCCCAAAGGGTTATCTTGATTTATAAACCATTTACTCACATGTAATAGTTTACAGTGTTCCAACTATTTCTTGATTAGTTAATGAGAATCATGTTCAAGAAGAATTACTTTAGTGTTCTTCAGGTGTCTTGTTTTGCAGAATTTATTTTCTTAGTTTTAATGCCTAGATAAGAATCACAGCATACCACTTCATAGAAAAATCCCAAGTTTAAAATCTGTATCTGCTGGGTAGGTGGCAACACAGATGTTGCTACTTCAGTACAGAATTAATTTGGTTTTATAATCTATTTTCTATTTCTATTTTCTAAAGATAGCACTTGTGGCACTAAAAACCAAGATTAATATCACTGAACTATTTGATTAGCAGCAACTGAAAACCTGTCTAGTCATTTGGAAAGGAGTGAATCAGTGGTCACAGGAACATTAAAAGCACAAAGGTGTTACAAGTTGGAGAAAAACAACACAGCATTCCACAATGTTCCAGTATTTTATGTACTTTTGTATCTTCCTATTAGATTTTTATTTGCCATTACTCTCTTCATTCTCTTTATTAGCAAATTTCAATTCCTTATCAACTATTTAATGCTTACTGTAATAAAAAAGTAATTTTGAGAAGAGAATAAATATAGAAAACATTGAAGTTGCAGAAAACTGAAAAAAAAATAAAGCTGTTATATAGTTTTAATTATATTTTCTCTCTGATGCTTTTTCTATGACATCCTGAATCTTCTTGTGAGAGCTGGATATTTTTTTCTGATGAAGTACTGGCTTATTAAGTATTGAATATGCTTTTCTTTTCAATTTACTATGTTTCATGCAGCCACATGTTAAGAATCTTTGCACAAATTAAGAAAGGTCACTTGCAGTGGATGGGGACACTCCTTTACAGTCCCTGGGAGTTTCTGGAAAGACAGCATTATTCAGCTAGAAATCTTCCTGCCTCCCAGATATCAACCACTGCCTACAGTAGCATATGCTAGATGAAAAATTTCTTATGAAAGGTTTTCCTTTAAAATGCTGACTTACAGATATTAAAAAAAAAAGCCCACGGAATATGGTGTTCATCAATAATAGACAGGGTAGAGGGGAAGTTTTCTGGCTTTCCCATTTTTCCTGACAGTCTGAAGGATGGCTGGTTGGAGGACTGCTTTTGAAGAAAGCATGCAATCCTCTGATGATAATTTACAGCTACAACAATTTCACTACATTCTACAGAAAACTATATTAACTTTAACATTTGGGTCATTATTCTCCAAACTCAGTCTTTTCTATAATTTCTGTATTTACCCACATTTATTCAGTATCTGCTTTCTCTAGTGGAAACAGTTTTCAGATGTTTTGTTATGAAAACCTAACTAGTAGTTTATTTATTATTATTTAAATCATAAATCATACCTGTGTTTCAGTCTATTTCTATGTTCAGGTTTCCTTATGTTATTTTAACCCAAACTGTGTTACATGACAGTAGGTCTAACGCTACTGACAGTGAAAACTAATGGAAAAGCATAAAACTTTCACCAGTTGAAATAATGTAAGCCATTTACCAGTTGGTAATAAATTAATCTGCAGTACAGATATCCTTTAAAAAAATCAATTTCAAATTTGAAGGTCTGACTGTACTCATGAGATTCATACATCTCAAAAATTCCTAGGAAAGTTCAAAATAAAACCTGGAATTTCTTGACTGACAGCATGTACACATGACCGAATGAAGAATGACTGCTCTTAGCCTATGCAAGAGGATACTACATATTTGCCACATCCACACATTCTACCTGACTCCATCAAGGGCTACTAGATCCTTTCTGGTAGTTCAGAACGACAGGGAATCTGCACTCTTTCTGCAGTTGACACTTCTGCTCAAGCTGAAGCTCAACACCAGACAGCACCTAAAGGTCATACAGTGGTCTACATACTAAAAATAGAAAATTAAATTTTAGCTTGAAGAAATAATGACTACAAAAAAAAGTCACTGAGTCAGCTACATACTAACTAAGTGCAGAGATCTTATCAAAATCAAACTATGTCTGTGTACTATTAACGTTAAATTTGAGGAGAGAGGAAAAAAAAGAGGAAAACCAAAGCGTAAGCATTTGCAATATAAAGAGAGTTCCAAAATCTTCTAAAAAAAGTCCATGGGTGATAGCCATTAAAGGATACTTTCATATCTTGTTACAATTCCTCTCTTGAGACTGTCATCAGGAATAGCAGTAACTGAGAATGAATAGAAAACATTGCTGGATTTTGCCTGATATCTTTTGCAACACACTATGCAACACACCTAAATACATGTGTATTTAGGAGAAAACTTATTAAAAGACACTTCTCAGGAATAAAATCTCAAGTTTGAAAAAGGAATAAATACATAAATGTTAGATCAGACCAGTAATAGCTGCCATTCTACAGATGACTTGCAGTCCCACAACATCAGAAGACAGGCTACGCAGAATGTCTTGAAAGCTTTAAATATCATTTCTACTAGGTTAATACTTACTGTGCCTTCCAGAGAAAAAGAACATCATCTCTGATGGCTAAAATCTAATACCCAGGTCAGGTTTCACAGCAGTGAAGAAGTAGCAGCCTCCTAAGTACACATGACTACCACCATAAAAGTTAAATATAAGTTAAAATCAATATAAAGAATTACACTTGGAAGCAAATGAAGCACTGGAAGCAAATTAAGTTTATAGAGTTCTAACTTAACGTTCACCATGCAATAAGCTCTGCAGGGCCCAGCCTGGAGGTGACAAAGATATAGCTGGTGCTAGTGAAGTCTATATTCAAGACAAATGGTGAAGACTCTCTGGAGACTCAAAGATGAAAGGCTGGGCACTTGACTGCTATTCCTGCTGTTCAGATAGCTACAGAGATTCCCCCTTAAAGGGAGATGGAAAGAGATAAAAGTTGCCTTCATCCATTTATACAACAACCATAATCTTTCAAAACCTAGTCAGTAAAATCAATATGGCAGAAAAATATTCACACAGTATTCATAAAATGTTTTTCACAAAACTGTGGGGAACATTTCTTTCCTGCTCCAGATGCTTGCCTTCTAACGAGCTTGGCCTCATGATCTACAACTTTGGGACAGTGTTTGCCTCAGGGTCAAGCCTTCCCTGTCTTTCCAGACCTATTCCACAGAGGGGAAACAAAATACAGAAAGAGAAAATTACTTTTTGTTCATTTTCTTTACCAAGATTGGAAACAGACTATCTTGCCCAGAGAAATCACTTTATGGGTAAGGTGGAAAAAACCATACAAAGCATACTGATATTGTTTGAACTCATGGTTCCATGTGTGGCTACTTAGACTTTTTTTACTAGAAAGGTAGCACATATTAAATCAAACTCCCCCACAAGATTAAAAAAAGAAAAAGGCAAAAAAAAACCCCACAGAAGATAGCTAGTAACTAAAACTAATAGTTATAACAAGTCTGAGAAATTCAGTGTTCACCAGTTTTCCAGGAAAACATAATTAGCATGCCATCAACATGTTACATATGTCAGAGTGAGCAATTCCATCCAACATTAACATTTTAGCTTTCTTTGAGTGCAGGGGGAATAAAGATGAGGTGGTTTTGATCTTTCTGCTGTTAAATTTCTACTGTCTGTCTTCATCATGCTTTCTTTCTAGAGAGGAACTAATGAAAAGGAACAGAAACCCTATTCTGAATTGTATATGATTCCCCATTTATTTCTAGAGTTTAGGAACAAGCCATGGGATGCAATTTCTGTCATATTCAAGTACCAGGCTTTGAAGGGTTGTTTCAATTGAACACATCTAACGTTTTCTTTGTGTTTTGTGTGTCCCATCATGTGTGCGTCCCTCTCCCCAGATACATATAATGAAAATATAGGAGTAGAACACAATAATCTAAAGACTGATTTTTATTCATTTTGGCATGTAATTTAAATGTGTCATTCAACTGCCAAGGGACAAAAAAAACAAATCTTACCAAAGCCTGTGTTTGGTTCCACAGCTGTTACAAGCACACACAAGGTGTTAACATCTCAGTGTGTATGCACGTGGAATCTCAGTCATTTAAAAAATCCACCATCAGCATGATTAAGTTGCGGCATTAAAAGCTACAAAAGTCCTACTGTTTCAAATTGTTATTAACATACTAAGGATTTGAAGCACTATGAAAAGCAATACACAAAGTCAAACAGCCTGGGTAATGGCAAAGAGGGAGCTAAAACATAAATAAATTACTTGGGCAGGCAAAGAACAAATTCAGAGAGAGAGGTGGTAACATATTGTCAGAAGACAGCTTCAGGCAAAATAGGTGAAAATCACAAAGAAAAGACATGAAGCACAGAAAGGGAAACAAAATTGCAGAGGAGTAGCAAAAGCAAAGGCCTAATAGTTATTCTGACTAGGACAAGTTGACAACATGCCAAAAGAATTAGGATCTAATCAGTCTGCAGCTGAAGACTGGAAGAAGGGTCAGATAAATGGAATATAAGGAAAAAAAAAAACCCAACCCCCCCCCCCAAAAAAAAAAAACCAGCAAAAAGCCTACAAAGGAACAAACTGATTTTGAAGTGAATACTATGTTCCTGACAAAAGTCTCATGACACAGAAGGGATGAGACTGACTATTTTTATGGATACACAACAGCTGGATTGTAATGGTTGCCACCACTTTTGAGATGACCTGTTGAAGATACAGGACAGTGCTTGTCCATTCACAGTAAGCAGACTAAGCAATCCACAGATAGGAACATCATCAAACACAGTTAACTCAGCAGGAAAATGCAAAATAATTATCACCTTAGTGACAGGAGGTTGAAAAGATGCAAGTATCAGTATTTGTAAGAATGATGGGAGTTTGCTTCCCAGTAATATCTCATAACAACATCAAATGAAAATTCATTGTCATTAATAAGGTTCAATAGTTGTTTACTTTCAGCCCTTAATCCATGGCCCTCTTCAAAATTACTTGTTTTTAATTCTTGAAAAAAAACCCAATATTTCAGAGTAGTCTAAGTGTAATGGCAAAAGCAATTACTTTGAGATTTGTGTAACCTCTGAACAGGAATGCTGTCATTAATGGTCACGTCATGACCCACAGCTGGGAATACAGTTGTCAGTAATGACACAAAATAAGCCCAGAGTCATTTAAGACACTGAGATAGGATATCATAGGAACAGCCTGTATGCAGACTCTGAAGATCACGGTACGTTCATTTGGCTGCTTAATTGTAAATCTAACTTTACAACTGTCTTAAATTTAATAGACATTCTTCGTGACTATAAGACATACATGCCCAGATGTTTTACTAAAGCATAATACCACCTCCAAACCTTGCTTTCATCATGTCTGTTTTGACAAAATGAAATTACCAAAGCATTAAGACATGTTCAGTATTTCCTATGGTATGTATATTTTATAGCATCTCAGATACTACCATCTAGCAAAATTAATTAAAAACTGCAAAAAATGAAAAAAAATAAAATAAAAGCAAACCCCACAACATTTTAAGTATCATGCTGCTATGACCAAGCAACCCTGCAGTGCAGCATTACTATAGCTATAAGGCAGCCATAAGCTTCATACTGAATTTGTGAGGCCTCAGGACTGAAGCTTTTCATATCTGTTCTGTTTGAACCTCTACTGACATGCAGCTTTGCTTTACTTGGCTGAGCTACAACAGCAATTTCTCTGATCAACTGGGTGTGTATGGCAAGATTATTTTACTTTTGTTTAACTTTGCGTGGTACAGCCATAGGTTTATGCAGACACATCAGTAACAAGTAGTTACCCACATAGTACTGGGTACTAAGGGCTCTAACACAATGAGACAGTGCAAAGAAACACATACCTGGGAAGAACTGCAGTAGCCTGGGTACGTGAAACTGAGGAGTGCAGTCGTGGGAGGATGGGGATGTGGCACAGGCACAGAGACTTCATGCCCATAAGCAGTTCATCTGTGGTGAAGAAATGCAGACCTGAGCTGGACAAAATTAGCACATTAGCAAACATATTAAAATGACCCCAAGCAGACCTTGTAGGGAAGAAGAAGAAACCATCAACATGAACAACCTGGTATTCCTTCTTGTGAGGGACACAGCTTGTTATGATACCCCATGGCCACCACCAGTGTGAAACCTCTTGGTTTAGGGTCCCAAGGATCTGGAAAGGGGTAGCATGGCACCAGGAAAAGGGCTAGAGACCAAGAAATATTCATGCAAAAATCCTGTGTTCTTTTCCCACCTTTTGCTGGACTAACAATAATTAGGTTCTAGTGATTTCAGTTATAATAATAATATATTATTTACCTTACTGCAAACAACATTTTGAATGTAGTATTGTGTAAGTGGTGCAAATTTAGTTACTTTTCTTTAAATTTATTTATTTCATGGTAGTCCCTTTAAAAAGTTTCATGAACTGCTAAACTTTTAAAGGATCCTTTGACTTTCAACTGGTGCCCTAAGTACTGGAAGTGAGCCTGTGAACAGATTGTTGAGAAAGGTTACGTCCACCAGACTTGTGATGTAGCTACCTTATTTGGGAGATGGAATGCCCCATTTAGTTGAAAAACTTTCATAGATCTATCCTTTCTGCTTCCTTTGATGAAGGTGAGAAGGTCCCTAAAATGACTCTTCAAGGAACACTTGAAAGTATAAGCAAATGCAAACATGCCTTTTTATTCTGAAGGTGTTGCTGAAGAGTTATTCTAAACTGTGTATGTAATTTATGTCTGAAAGCAGATGGTGGTTTGAACTAGAAGAAGTACTGGGGAGCCAACAGTCAGGAAAAAAGATCCTCATTTTTCTTAGAAAGAAATCTTAGCAGAAAAAAAAACAAACCATATTCTTATGGATGTTGCATGAATGTTTTAATTTCAAGCTCCAAGAGTGCCTTGGTACACATTATGTTGCTAAATCCCTTTGAAGCATATATTAATCTGTAGTGTTTTCTGTATATCAGTTATGCTTTGCTTGGCCTCTTAATAATAACTATATTTACTTTGCAGATCAATTTAGGATCCAGCACACTGAAAAAAAAAGAATATCTTTGAAGATTTGCTGCCTGGAATTGCATCCCTCTGCTTATGGATTTGGTTTTTCTTTTCCTGTAGTAACAGTATTCAAAATCCTGAACAGGATGTTTAAAACTCAGGGGTATGTTAGTTTGAAGATCATTGATCTCTGCGATTATTAGAATCAGAAAGCAATTTTAAAGGTCATGATGTTTCTTCTTTCAACAGTAATTTCTCAAAGCAGGTTAGCCTGGAAGAGTACACAATCGCAAACATAGTACTAGAAAGTAATTCCAATCCTGCTTTCACTTCACTGACACTTTGCAATTTAGTAGATTAGCAATGGAAATACAAGTTTCAGATACATATGAAAGAAAAAAGAAATTACATTTAACCAGCATTGCTTTATATGGAACCAATACTAGGTAAGAATATACACACTCTTTTCATGGCTATCTCAAGTCTATATTATTTTTCATGTTTACCTTTTTATTGATAACTGTACTACTGCCAGATTTCTATCAACAGGTGCATGGAAACAGATGTAAGCAAAGCAGGTATAATTCATTTGCCAGTGATAGCATTACTTCACATATCAAATATTGTTCTTGCACAAATGCTGAATGGAACACCAACTACTTTAAATTTGCCAGCCTACCTTTAAGGCTGACCTTTGATCACTTGTGGACATCTGTGGATTTGCATGGGAATTTTCCAGAGTCAGCAAACCCACCTGCATCTGTGGATTAGTCCATATTCTGAAAAATATAAAAATAAGCCCTTACTATGCAGCTTTTCTATTCTTCATCTTTCCCTCTTTTTCCCCAAATATGCAAGCACTGGGATTTTATAATTTCTTCATACATATCCAGCTGTGATCAAAAGCAATTAAATGTAGTGCCGGTGTTTATACAAAAGGATATCTGAGGCCACTTTGATATCCTAGACAACATCTTCCTGCAATTCGTCTTCCTTGTTGTGTATCATTTAGACACAGCAAACAGCACTTTAAATGGAAAGAGAAAAAAACCTAAACCCCTACACATATGGAGACACTATCTTACTGATTGTAGATGACAGTCCAGTAGATGTCCACACCTTTGCTGAGCTTTTGCCACCTGTGCAGTTAAAGGAGGGCTGCAGTCACTTTGCCAAGGTGATTCACCTGACCTACTCCAGGCACCTTCCTTGGGATAGGATGAATCATGTTATGGAACTGCTTAGTTTTCCCTGTCTGCTCTAAGGGGGCCTCTGTGGACAGCTTAAACCTTAGAACATGGATCCAGCCTGAGGAACTTGAAAATAAATTGAAACAAGAACATAATTTTATATTATATTCAAAACCAGGAAAAACCAAGCATACAAGTTTTTTGCTACCAGAGAAAAAAATGTATTCTTGTAATAACCTTCTACTGTAAATTATTGGAAAATAATATTTTTGAAACAATATCATATTTTTATTAGATTACTTATTTTTTACACATTTATGTGTCCTTAAAAAATTATTTACTTCATACTATACATTTCTGACCCATTTTCTTCATTAGTCCTACCTTATATGTAACTATGTGGCTATTAGAATTCTTTCTGCTAGTTTTAAAAACAAAACTTATTTAAAAAGTACAATGCTAGTGCATCTTACCTGCTTCTGTGCTACCGCAGGAATCGTAGGTCAGCATTTTCCTGTGATGAGCATCAGCTCTGCTCAACAGAAAGCAGAGCTTATTCAAGACAGTGTTGCAACACTTTGGTTCTTTGTTACATCCGAATTACTGTAATGCATTGTGAAATAAACCCTGCATGACAAACAATGAGGAAAGATAGAGAAAAACCACTGTATAACTGCACACTGGACAGGCAGTTCCTCATACCTGGACAATGTTTCTAGGCAGTGTGACTTTCTGCTATTATTTTCCTTTACTTTTTGGGTGGTGGGGGCACAAGCCAAGTTCAACTTGTTCAACAGTTCAACTGTGTATTTGAACTGTAGTTTTACATAAATGCACATGTATCCTCTGTTTACCAACTAAGTGCACTGCAAGAAGACAGCCTGTGGTTCTATAAGCACATTCCTAAATTCCCCCTTTAATTCTCATTTTATTGGGTCCTTGTCACATAATGATCACTAAGAGGGTATTCACCTGATAGTGGATGCTCACCATGAAGTCGGATTAGCAGCTCCAAGGATTCAAAAATTTCACAAAATATAATACTGGGGGGGAAGGCTTTTCAACTTGCAACCCTAAAATGAGCTGTTTCACCATTAAAGTTCCTCACCCATAAAATGGGGAGAACCTTCCTTACAGGATAGTTATGAGACAAAAATGAGGGAAGTCTTTGGAGCATTCTGATCCAACCTGTGACAGGAGGAACAGAAAGGAAAATAATGGTGGTGATGAACACCAGTTGCGGGCAAGCACACTGAAGTCCTCCCAGATAATGCCCAGAAAACACATCTACAGGTGTACCACAGCACCTTGAACAGCTACCCAGGGCCTGAATGATGAAGGGGAGCTAGCATAATAAGCATGTTATAGGCAGCAGTACCCCATGAGGGCTGCTCACATATGCAGAAGAGGAGGACTGGAATAAAACATAAAGAGAAACCAGTGGACAGCTGTGTGTTCCATTTCCTATACTGGGTGAAGTTTTCTGTAGTCTGTTCAGTATTCTGAATGAATCGAAGGCCCAGAGGAAAACCAGTATGTTGCATTCACAACCCCACAATTAAGATGCATCAGGGGTTGATTCTTCATGTACTTTGAACAGCAGATTTTAGTTTGACTTTGTGTTGCAATGCTTTTAGAATATTATTCATGCAAAATTGTCTGCACCCAAAACCCTGTTCAGTCATTTATTAAAAAGTTACAGTAAAACACTGTAGTTCAATTCCACATATGTTTTACAAATAGATTACAAAGGAAATAGAAACATGTTTTTCTATAGCTGAATTTCTATTTACCTTTTAATTATGGGAGAGTTTTTGATTGATTTAAGTCATCCACAAACAACATACTGTCAAGTACTGGCCATCCATGGAGAGCACTGCTACATGCATACATGCATATTCCTCAAGGTATGTTAAAAAACAAACAAAAAAACCCCCAAAAAGATAAATTGAAGGCTGCTTCTTTAATATGGTTACCTGCAATACTGCCAGACTGTGTAAGTGAATGCAGGAAGATGTTACAGTTGGTTTCCTGTGACAGAGCACTGATGTTTTCACCCTGTATGGTGGATCATTCTGGGATCACATTCCTGAGGATGTACTAGGTTAGGATGCAATATGCAGACCTGTTGCAGCAAAAGAATCTGCTTTGACTAATGAGCAGAATAGCAAAAAGAGAACAAGATCTGACAGTTCCTTAATACTAAATGGTGTGACCTAAGCCCATAGCTGTCAAGGTTTTTGCACTGCCAGAAGGGAGATTTGGGGGGTTTGGAGCAGGAGAAACAACTATAATGATTCAGACTTAACCTCAGCAGTGCCCTGAACCATTATTTAATGATGACTCACCTTGGAGTATGCTAGTTAAACATTTTGATAAATGGAGGAAATAAAAGTTACTGGTCCCAACAGTTCCACTGTACATAAATAAAAGAAATAGTTGATAAAACAGTATGAAAAGGCAGGCAGGTAGCATATAATTATTCCCCAGGTGACAGGAAATAAAACGGGCAGCGTAAATCTACTAAAAGGTGTAATTATCTCCAGGTACCAGGCCCACATGAGACATTATCTAACATCTGCAAAAGCCATAGCATTGTTTATTTTCACCTGTTGCATCCATAGCAAATATTGCAGCAAATTACTAAAAGCAATAGGCGGTTGTTGCACAAGAATGAAATGCAGAGGAAAAAACAGAAGTAATGTCTGAGATTTGTGTAAGGACACTGAGTAAGAGCTGATGTGACATGTTAGATTCACTGGGCAAGGAGCTCAATTAAATATGTATGCTATTTTTCAGGAAATGTACTACATCTTCCATGTGCTCAAAGGTACAGTGAAAATATTTTGCTGCGTTGCTGACATCCAACAAGTTACCCAGGGCCTTTACACAGCTGCCTTGCTGTCCTCTGTAGCACTGCGGTGATGATCATCATGACATCCTGCACAAAACCCAGTCATGGCCATTGGGTCTGGCACCTCTCCCATCTGCTCAGCATGATGAGGTATCCTACAGACACCTTGCATGTGAAATCAGGCATGATGCAATATTAATAAGATGAGGTGCATAGCTGCAAAGATGCCAGTCAAGGCAGCCAAAAAACAAATTAATTTTTGTGCTTTTTTTTTGTGTGAATGTGAAATGGAGACATGATGCTAAGTGACAGCTATCAAAGCCTGCAGATGAGATAGGGCATGTATCTCTTATCAGGGAATATTTGTGTTCAGCTAGTTGTGCCTATGAAATTTGAAGCATTTACACGATCTGTAGAAAAAGGCACTTTCAGGAATAGATGTTAATCAATAGCCTAAATACTTCAAATGCTGAGAAAACAACCTTGGTGAGTTAAGAAAAAAAATAATTAATCTTCTTTCTCCCATTAAAATACAAACTTTTAATGAATAGAGAATTTCATCCCAAGTGATAGGAAATTCAAAACTGGGTTCAAACAGTCCCATTTAATTTTTAGACTCTTGCAGTGCAATCAGCTTCAATGTCTTAACCTAGCCTTTTTTTCAGTGTTCTTCAACTGTACTTGTATGATTTAGAATGAAGTCTTGTAAAATAAGCTTGCAAAGCTTTTGATATTGCAAAGAGTTCTTGCTTGGCACAATACTGATAGGAACTTTATTTACAGTAACTGTACCATGTATTTTATAAACAGGATGAATGTGTTTAGGCCTCTACAAGGAGTAATCATGTAAACTGCAGTCTCAGTGAAAAGGTGGATATTAGCCTACAAAGGGAACGTTATTTTCAGATTTCCAAACTTCAGAACTTAAATATTACAGTCTTTTAAACAGGAAGGTTCCAAAGTATTAGCTCCTACTAAATTGTCCTTAAGACTATCAGCTTACAGATCCAGTATATATGTATATATAAATACCGTTAATGGAGAAGTGGGCAAATAATAAGTCCACTACTGGTACTGTAAAAAATACACACAGTGTGTTTATGTGATGCCAATTAATGGCGTGGTTTTGAGGAATTCCAGCTTGACAACTCATTGACAAGTCCTGCAAACTTAAGTCTCAAGAATATATGAGACATGACAGAGGCAGCACAAGTTCTCCCACCCTTCCTTCCCAATACTCTTCAACCCTGACTTACCATATTCTGTGGAAAAAATTAATTTGCTATGCCTACTCCACAGTTGTTATCAGTGAGTGACCACCAGCAGGCCTGCTGGCTAGTGCCAGTTTTGACAGTGGATTATGTCGTGAAATGACATTTGGGGTTTGTCCTTGCTCAATAGCAAACGCTGTTAAGGAAGTAGGTTGCAAGACAAATTCCTAGTATACGAAGGTGGCAGAGTTTTACGGGCAAACAGCTTTAATCTGTCCTTTTCTTTCAGGTTATGTTTGCTTACCAGGGGGAAGAAGTGGGAGAGGAAAAAGTTTACCTGCCTGAAAGGAAGGAGCTTGTGTACAGAGTGGAAAAAGATTTGATTGCCTGAAAGGAAAAGTGCCTATAAGAAAGAGAAAAAAATACAGCCTCAGAGAGGAGCTTACCCACTTGCTTCAAAAAGCCTGCCTGCTTCAAAAAAAAAGCACTTACCTGCTAGAATTCAGCTTGCCAACTTTTCTGCCAGGTGCTGGAAAGCAAAATGCTGAAACAAGGTCTACACTCATTACTTCTGCTGCTATCACACAGTCAAAACAAGGCCATCAATTAATTTCTGCACAATAGCCTCTTTAGTTTTAAAATCTACGATGCTTTACATACTGCTTTCAAGGCAATCCTGGCAAGTGAAGGTGCTATGGGAAGTGCTAATCTTTTCATCTTTTTTGTATGGGTTTAAGAAGGGAACAGATCCTAGAAGTTATTCATCACTTACAAGGCATAACATGAAATTTTCTTGTGCTTTTGAAGTGATTCCCCTGAATATAATTGACTAAACTGATTAAAGCAGCTGTTGAGTTGAAAGTCTCCCAGCCAAGGTCTGAAAAATGCCTTCCTGTGAAATGTTTAATATTTCTTTTTGTATGATCCCCTTATTAGGGTGTTCAACTCTGTATCCTGTGAAAATTAGGATTTTTCAGGAAACTGGATTATATCTGCTCACCCTCTCTGCAGCTGACACTGTTTGCTTGGGGATTTGTTTTCAGAACTGGACATTTTATAACATACATTTTATTTTCTAGAAAACATGTTTTTATGCAGTGTATTAGACTATTTCATTTTTACATGGCTTTATTTTCAGTGCCCAGCCATACAAAGTTTTTATGCAAAATGAAAAATTTTTCTTTAAAATTGAATAGCTATCAAGAAGCCAACTGTAAAATTACATTTTCAATAAGGAAAGCACATGAAATATTTTCAAATACTGTATTTCCTCCATTAAAGCATGTATTTTACTCAAATGTGGAATTTCACGTGTTCACAGAATGGTTGAGATTGAAAGGAAATTCCTGGACTCGTCCAACCCTCTTGCTCAAGCAAGTGACCCACAGCAGGCCACCCAGAACCATCTCCAGACAGTGTCTGAGTATATCCAGCATCTCCAGATAGAAACTCCACAGCTTCTCCAGGCAACCTGGGCCACTGTTCAGCCACCTGTCATCACTCAGAACACATCCCTACATATGTACACATATCTATTTTATAGGTACTTTATATCTATAGATATCTCTTATCTATGCATTCATGAGAAAACATGCTTTGTATGTCCATGTGCTTGCACATATAGTATATAATTCTTTTCTGCCACAAAGAACACTGAATTTAAGTGTGTTCCTATAGCATAGCTTCTGTCCTTATTAATCTTTAACAAATGTTTCCTGGGTAAAGAAAAAGCAAACCAATGAATGTCTATTTTATGCTTACATATTTGGTATACTAGTGCAATGGATTTGCAGTCAGATTTGGCTCTCTAGGTGCAGTTGGTAGGGTGGTTACATCCTACATCCTCATCCTGCACTTACCATTTAAGTCGTAATAAACATCATTAACACACAAGCTTATTTTTTACTCCAAGAAGAGTCAAAATCAGAATGCTTTTTTTCAACAAATATACATTAATGTTCAAAAGTTAATATTCCCTCTAATTTTATTTTTAAATAAATAATAAATTAGCTATAGCAATACACTGGTCGTGAATGCTGTCTGACTAATGTGTTCATCTTTAGAGGGAACAAATGCATCTCCTTTTCTTAAGGCCTCTCAAATCCTAACCACAGGACTCCTCAGAGCACTGCTGCTGAAGGGCTCCACTGGAAACCAGATTGTACAAGAGGTGGCAATGTGAGTTTTAGAATCAATTTTAAAGCCTTCAAAAAGTATACACCTGCGGAATACTTGCTACTTTATTATATTTATCTATATACTTTTAGACACTACGTTATCTATTCATAGTTCAGCAGGTATGCCATGCTCATCAGTTTCCAAATTATTGCTGGCTTCCTGGCACACCTCTTAGTTATTTTTATCTGATATTTCAAATAAATTACAAAATGCCTTGAATTGCATGATTAGTCGATTATGTATTCTATTTATTACAATTATATGAACTTTTGATTAACCTCCATAAGTTTCATGAATAAATTACCTGGATCGAGGAAACTGCCAGTTAATGTTACAATGTTCCAGTGGGGAGTTTCCAAGAGATTAATCTGCCTTTTTTAGAGGCAGCTTTTTTCGTCCCAGCTTCCTTTAAAAGGAATGCATACTGCTGCTGCTGCTCAGTTGTGATGAAGAATGTGTGAATATATTTACAACCCACTCAAACTGAGTGGGTGCAAAATTTACTCACAGAATCACATCTTTGGAAGATGATTTGTGCCCTTTCAAATATTGATGGCACAGCCACTCTAACATGATGAGGATAAATTGTGCTAATCATAGCGAGCCTCCCAAGCTGCGCTGTATCACAATCCAGAGATTTCTTTCCTGTATCTTCTGTGAATGGTGTTGAACAATTTCTGTTAGGAAATCTCAAAAGAACTTTTCATCCAGTTTCATTTAGGCAGATGGAGTGGCACCAGCACTTTTATGAACTGATCAAGAAAACAGAAGAATAAATGGCGGGCATCTAACTTTTGGGTATAGAGGAAGTATTTTCTGGAGTTATAGAGAATGGGAAGACCAAGACAGCAACTTGCCTAGCAAATTCATCACACTCAACACCTTGTGTGTGTTGTAGGCTTAAGAAGAGATAAGATATGAAGAGCTTTCATCTGGTCTTCAGAACAAGTAATAAACTTCCAGAGATAACTTGTTGATAAAAGAAGACTTGGTGGCACAAAGATTTCCTGAGAAAGAAAGTAAGGATGCTGGACAAGGGCGCTGGTGGCCCTTCAATTAATTGCACAGGAGAAGACCTCTGACTATAGAATAAAATGATGAAATTAAAGTGTTAATTGTAATGACATAGGATCTATCTGCAAGAGATGAGAAGTGCAGAGATGTCCCTAGGGGCATCTCATCACTGTCTGGTGCTTCTGGTGTTCAACAGCATCATAGTGAAGAAACAGCTCAAAACAAGAAAGCTTGATCAGCATGAGGTGCTCAGGAAGACAGAAAGAGGTTTCGGAGACCCTGAGGGAGCACCAGTGAGACAGAAAGGTTGCTGGATAAGCCATCAGCACCCACTGGGTGGGGAGCACTGGCGTGGCTGCAATGGTGTGCTGCTGTTCCAAATGAACGTTGATATAGCAAAGACAGGATACTTCATTCTTATATTAGCTAATCCTTAGAATGATCTTAGAAGACAGGATTTGTTAAGTATTTCTTAAATAACCAAATAAACAAGGTCCTGTGAGGTCAGAATAGTCTGTGGGTTCAGTTCAATTTTGATGGAAAATGACTGGGAATGATCATTTAATGAGCCTGGGCTATAAATATTATTGTTAGCATACTGATTCTATCTTTTTCTATGCTGCTTTCTTGCATGAGATAGACAGAGATGGTGCCAACTGCTTTCAGTAGCTGGCAGAAACAGTGAGCTGGATGAAAACCAGCTGGTTACAGCTCAGACTGGAAAGACAGACGACATTCAGGAGAAGTATTTTAGGAACAGAATCTTGCACCAAACTATTCCTAAAGTGTTTTTACATTAGACTCAAATTTCTATGCAACTCACAGATCTATTTGGGCTCAGCTTTCCAGAGATAAAGGTAACACTGCAGATCATACATGTTGTCTCTTGTGGATGACTATACTCAGTATAATTGTATTTCCTTTTCTGCAATCTGTGGTCACAAAAGTCTCAGGATGCTGACAGTAGAGAAAAAAGCACTACAGCCAAGCACCACAATGACATTACCCTTCTCAGGGAATACTAGGGTGCAAGATGACTGAAGACAAGTGACAGCCAAGAGACTCAAATGATAATAAAAGGAGCAGGGACCAAAATTGGAAACATTATTCTAATGATATAAGCATCAGTTCAGGTGCTAGAAAGCAAACAGGAGTGATGGGAACATTTTCTGGTGTTACAATGTTTTTAAAGTAAATCTTGGAGGACAGATGGTAGGGTTGTAAAAGATGTGTTTTCTATGAGCTAAAGTCAGAAGCATTAGAAGTGTAAAGAGGCAGGGATTTGAGTAAGAGAGCTATTTATTATAAAAGCTAACAATGCATGCAGTTGAAGTTCACTGGTATTTTTTAGAGCAACCTTGGCAAATAATGTAAGAAATACATAGGGTACTATGAGCCTTCTGTTGTAATTTCCTTCTCTTTCCCAGACACAATAAAATAATATACAGGAGTTCTCTCGCTTTCCTCAGTGCAGTGACATTTCACAAAAGGTAAAGCAATGCTGCACCTACTGACTTCTCTTGTCTATTTACAAGAGGAAATGTCATCAAGCATTAAAAATGTCACTACCTGCTGGGATGATGTAATAGAAATGCTCCTTCCCCTTCAGATGCTGATGTTTGGAGCAATAAACCATAATCTGCTTAAGGAGATCATGGTTTGGTAGGCAAATGGCACTCTGCTTAATATCTACAAAATGAATTGCAGAGCAAATACATTTGCCAGGACTGAAGGCATTTTCCAAGGAGTGCAGACAAATGTTCACTAACATTGTCTGCCTCTTCAGCCAATTATTGCTGCAATGCAGACAAAGAGGTGCTGTGTCTGCTACTTAAGCCATCTTGTTACAGTCCTTTAAAAGTGTCATGTTCACAGAGAAGCATATTTGTAATATTTATACTAAGTACACTTCACCTTAATTGCATCACCTCATGAAATTATATAAACAAGACTTTTGTATTTGTGCTAGAGATTTTCTCAAGCTGTACAACCGAGAGTTGCTTATAAACTTCACAGGGTACAGCTAGCAGGTTTAGGATCTGCAGTTTTGGTTTATTTATTATTTGAGCAAAATAGACATAATTCCCAAAATCTGAAATTCCTTTCTATCATTAAATGTCTCGAACATTCATATCCTGCTGCTTATTTCTTGCCTCTACACAGACTTTTTGCTATGTATCACCTACTTGCTATCTTCATTATCAAATATTCCAGTAAACATATACAGTAACAAAGGGTCCTTAAAGAAGAAATAACATAATTTCCCTTCTCTCTTTCAGTTTGTTTTATCCAAGAGAGACATACACCAGTTCTTGTAGCCTTAGGACTTGCATGCATAGTGATAAAACTCCAAGTGAATCCTAAACTGTATCTATACCAAGATGCAAAAAAAAAAATCCAGTTATGGTGTTTTAGTTGTTATTTGTTTGGGGTTTGGTTTGGGTCTTTTGGTTTTTGTTTGGTTTTGGTTTTGTTTTTCTTTTAAATAAGTTGTCAGTTCTTGATTAAATAATAGTTAAAGATTAAAATAAATAAGTATCTCACAAAGGGGTTTTCCTAATCATTCTAACCTGCTATTACTGATGTAACCACCATTATTATGGTAGTAAGCCTCCAAGGACTTTGGCATACGAAGGACCTATGATACAAAACCATATGATAGATACCAGTTAGAGACTTTTAACCCCCTGTATAAAATAAAACTGATTTTCTCAGTCCTATCACCAAAATTGCAGTTTGGGGTACATCTATGCAAATTCTCTGGTGAAAACACTGGTATCCATTAGCTTGCAAAAGAAAAAAGGTGACAGTAAAGGAAATTAATTCTTGCTGAGGTTTAACCTCAGCATCTGGACACTTACCCAAAGTCATTCACTTAGTGGCAGATCTGACTGCAGATTTTCCTCCATCTTCTGTGCTTTCAATATCAGAGACAGATCCTTAACTTCCTCAGATTTCCATAGAGATTTCCAGACAAGCAAGATTTACTGGAGTTTAGATGAGTTGAGAGACAGTGCACAAAGTTTCTCAAAGATTGCCTATCACAGGATTACAAATTTATTTTTAGTAGCTGTCCAACTTCTAATGTGAGTCATAAACCTCAAGTCAAACTAAGTTTACAAAGTTATTAGATAAAGCTCAGAATCTCAGAATTCTAAATGGCTCCATTAGCATCAATGAGTAGGATGCATTTAGTGGAGATACGGTTATACACAGTTTAAAATTCATCTGAATATTCTGAAGTTAAATGATAGAGCTGTTCCCTGGAGATTAACTGGAGAACCATATTCCTAATACTTGCTTCAGCTATATCTTTACCAATGATTTTTGTTTTAACATTTCTGCCTCTCATGCTGTTTATTGTGAACACTTATTAGTGTCCCAGTTCAAATTAATATGAGGATGCAACAGCCCTGGTCCCAGTAACATTCCCCTCTACCAGCCAAAACAGCGTTCTATTTGTGATATTAACATAAGGCTGCATCTACATAGTGTGCAAAGGAGAGGTTCACTAACAGAGACAATGGAAAACTAAGGGAGAAAAAAAAGAAGGAATCAAAGTAGACACAAAACAAATATTCTCAAAACATTCTTATGATAGGGTTCAATAATACCTTCATATAATAATATTTATATAATCTTTTCAAGTACTTCCATGCAACCGAAGTGCCTTGTATTACAGCAAATACTGTATATATGAGTTATCTTCTTGACAGAATTAATTAAAAAAAGATAAATATAAAAGAAAAACAATCCACATTAAGGTCAACTCCTGAAACTTTTGAAAGTTTACTAATAATTTGATGTAAAATAAGGCTCTTTTGGCATTAGTAATTAATTATATTATTAAACCTGTATCTGTCTTAAGGTACCTGGGAAAAATCTGCTCTTGTTGTTGAAACCTGGGTGAAAAACTCTTTTTCTCAGAAAAGATCCAAGCACACATCCCTTTGTCCTACCATGTCCATAAAGAATGGTTTGGGTCAGAAAGGACCTTAAAAATCATATATTTCCAAACCCTCTGCCATGGGCAGGGACACCTTCCAATAGACTAGGTTGCTTCAGGCCCTGTCCAACCTGCCCCTGAACACTGCCAGGGACAGGGCAGCCACAGCTTCTCTGGGCAGCCTGTCTCAGTGTCTCACCACCCTCAGTGCAAACACTTACCATGTCCTCCCATCCAAGCAGTTAGCAAGCCACATGCACAGGGTGTATTGTAAGGTCGTCTGTCATGAAATACAGCCCTAATCAGGAAGAACTGAGAATACAGAATTAAAAATTCATGGTATTTTAAACAAATACTTATGTTTCTGCTACCTTATTTTATCCTGGATAATTGCTTTTACATTTGCTTGTAATTTAGTGTTACTAAATGAACATTTGATAAAAAGATATTGAGTTTTCCATTGCAGCTCTCAAAAGAAATGAGCTGGGTGGAAAAAACCAAGCCATAACTGATTCTCAATCACTCTCTGGTAGGGCATAACAGCGCAAGGGCTAGCCAAGAGTAGGAATGACTTCTGGAAGTACTGCCTCATAAATAGCACTTATTTAGAATACACAACTTGGCAAATAGATGGTTTAAATCTGCAGGATCAATACTCTCTTTGGGTGCACAGGTCTCTCATGCAATTAGCCTGACTTTGTGTTTGGCAGAGCTTCCTGGTTTCCTAGGCAGGGTGCTCTGGTTTGGTTCTTCCTGAAAGAAAAACCCTAAGCAGGATGTTCAAGTTTCAGCCACTTGAGTATCGACTTTAAAACGCTCTTTCTGACAGGCTCTTTGCCTTTCCCTTTCTCCCCTGTTGCTACATTATCACACTGACTAGGCTGTACATGAAGTGCCTGAGGGATGGCAGCAAAGTTACAAAACAAACAAATGGCCTCCACATCCAGTCCCATCCTGCCTCCTAGAGCATGGCACCACTCAGGGAAGGTTTAAAAGTACCAAAAGAGTAACTTCATTTTATCTCCACGCTCTTGTTTTTACTTCTCAGAACCAGGGAAGAGCAGCCTGCATTTACCCCCATTCACCAGCCCTGTTAGACAAAGTTCTGCAAATATGAGCCAAGCAACAATTCATAAATTTTCAAGATCATCCAAAGGGAAGAATCTATGAAATAAATTAATCCCCAGGCACAGATAAAAAATATTGCTGATCTTTAGCACCTCCCACTTAATAATATTAAAGCTGATTACAAATGGTAATAAGCCATGCTTCATCATGGTTAGGAATATTAATGATATTCTTGTGGTCTTAAAATGGTATAAATGAACAGTGAAGCCAGCAGTCTGATTTTCCTAACGTGCTTGTTCATTCATTCATACAGTTTGTGGGTATAATTACCACTGTGTGTTTCTGTTGGCCTGTTATATGCATAAGTAGCTATTTGCATCTGCAAATATCTCATTTACATGTATGGTCACTGTTACAGCTATGTGCATAAATTAGGTATGCAACTGCACACATTGTAATGTTCCTATGTTTATAATAAAAAAATGGCTGTGAGCTAAGCCATACATCCTGCTATGTCAACTTTGTGGCAGAGCTGGGAATATGACACAAATTGTCAGACTCCCCAGCCTGCAGTTTAACCACAGAGCCTCACACACTAGAAGAAGAATGGGAAACATAAGCAAGGTGAAGGAAACAGCCCAGTAAAGAGAAGGGTGATCCACCTCAGACTCCTTTTTTACTTCATTAAACTCTCACAGTTAAGGGACAAGCCTTGTTGTTGCAGAGAACAGATGATCCTGAATACTGATGTCTTGTGAAATAATCCTGTGGTTCTAGAGGAGCAGCAGAGATTTAGAACAGACCTTTGTTAAGTTTGAACAACATACCCCTTTTTTATTCACGTTTCTAGTTTGCAGTTAAACAGGGGATTAAAAATTATTGGAAACCTTCCAAACACTTCCCCTTTCCAGACACTGAGGTCTGTACTTGAGGCTTCTAGGAAATATACAATAAACCACACATGATATCTGTGTAAAAAGAACCCAGCTGCTTTAGTTTCTTGAGATAACTAAAGTGACAATTCCTGTAGAGCCATAATAGAAAGCACACAGCTATAGGGTAAAAGGAAGTAGCAAAGCGAGAAAAAAAAGCAGAAGCTTGTCTGAGAAAACTAGACTGTGTTTACTGAGAAGGACTACTAGCCTCTGAACTTGTCTTACATGTAATTCAAAACATCAGAACACAAACAAAACTGATAGAGGGTGAAGAAACAGAAGAAAACACAACAGTTCTGTTTTCTCTGGGGCATCAGGAGGCACATGTGAGAGCATACGGGCAACAGAATCCACATGTCTTTGGAAAGGGCCTGGATCAGGAGCTATAAAAATCCCAGACTGAGCTCTCGGTTCAGAAAAAGATTTTCTCCCTGTGTGACTCCTGGGAAGTCACAGCAGAATTGAAACAGTGCTTTGACATTGAGAGCAGGACTTGATGTCTGGAGCCAAGTCCAAACTTGCAACATGAAACCTTTCTTCTTAGTAAGTATCCTTCACTATACAGCTTTCTAAACTGAGTAGTCAACACATAAAGTTCATTACTGTTATCCTATTTACCAGGAATGTGACAGATTACTTCAATCTAAAGCAGGTAATCACATGTCACAGTTTCAGTATCTTAACATGTAATTAGATTCAGCTTTCCTGAAACAAAGCCCCTCAAAGGTCTTTAAGTGGTACATATTTAAGTACCGAGTTCTATACAAAAGACAGCAGATGTAACATCTGCAACCACCACTCATTCCCATACCATTTCTTCCAGTTTAGGAGGAGTTAGAACAAGTGGACGGTGTCATGGTTTAAGCCCAGCCACGCAGCCCGCTCTCTCACTTCCACCTCATCATCACCCCCTCTCTCAGTGGGATGGAGAGGAAAATCAAAAGAATGTAACTCCCACGGGCTAAGAATAGTCCAGTAACTAAGGTATAACACAAACCACTGCTGCTACCACCAGTAATAATGATGATAAGGGAAATAACAAGGGAAGAGAATACAACCGCTCACCACCTGCTGACGGATACCCAGCCTGGTAGTGAACTAGCCCTTTGGGGTAACTGCCCCAGTTTACATCCTAGGCATGACATGCTGTGGTAGGGAATACCTCTCTGGCTAGTTTGGATCAGGTGTCCTGTCTCTGCTTCCTCCGGCTTCCCCTCCTCCCTGGCAGAGCATGAGACTCAGAAAGTCCTTGGTCAGAGTAAGCATGACTTAGGAGCTAAAAGCATTGGTGTTTATCAGTGCTGTTCCCAGGCTGAAAGTCAAAAGCTCAGCACTGCACCAGCTACTAAGGAGAAAAATGACTGCTACTGTTGAACCCAGGACAGTATCCACCCCTTATTCCATACCATTCACATCATGCTCAGATCCCACATTTTCAATATACTTGTCTCATATATATACATCCACACAAAGGGAGAGAGAGATCATTCCTTAGTGCATGGACCAATCCCTATAAAGCTGCTGATTCCAACCGGTCCGTGATGTCGGGCTCCATCTCTTGTAACAGTCTTTCAGAGTAGGAGAGAGGGTGTGATGTAGTCAATCTACCAGGACTTCCCATACTTGTACTTCCCCGTTGTCCTCCATACCAGAGAGGCTTTAACCACTTGGCTTGCTTAATTGCAGCACGTTTCACACTTGTGAATAACCTGGGCAATAGTGCCCATTGCTAAGTCCACCCCTTGATCATGAGTCCATCTCTATGTTGCATCTTTGCCCTGATGGCCTCCTTCCCCTCCTCCCTGGCAGACCATGAGACTGAGAAAGTCCTTTATCAGAGTAAACATTACTGAGCACCAACTAAAAACATCAGTGTTATCACCATTGTTCCCAGGCTGAAAGTCAAAAGCACAGCACTGCACCAGCTACTAAGAAGGAGAAAAATGACTGCTATTGCTAAACCCAGGACAGACAGTCAGCTGAGCTGAAAATAACATTCTCTTCCCTTGAGGGTAATATTCCTGGTGCAAAAGGAGAGCAGCAAAAGAAATATAACTACAGGTAACACTGAGTTACTTGGAGAGAAAGGGAAGTTCTTAAATTCTGCCTCTTCCTTCCCAGCGTTTTCCCAGTTTGATTGTCATTGTGTCATTGGAAGGCGAAAGGAAATGATCCAGAGTGTCAGGACCAAACCCCAAAACTTACTTCACCTCTCTGGAACTGGAAGAAAATGGCGTATTAGTGGTCCAAGGCCTTTGCCTTTTAGTGCAGCAGCAGTTTGTTATTGAGTTAAAACTCATAGCAGCCTTTGCTGAGCCAGACAGGCTACAGAGTACATCTGTGAAGAGCGCTGCTATCACTAGTGGTTATGATTACCCACCAGAAATGGATCATTTTTAATAGCTGGAATAGAAAGTAGGTATGTCAGCACCTGTACATTTCAAAAGTGTATATGTTTCACGTCCTCCTGGCCCCCATGGCAATCTTGCCTGCTTTTTGCCTTTGCTGTCATTTACTATGAACTGGTGGAATCCAGCAGCCTTATTCTGCTTGAAATAAATTCCAGCTGCCAAAATGCTAATCCAACCTGAATTTTGATTGCGTTGTTGCCAACAAGAAACTGTTTATTCCACTCTTTCAGATATTAACTTTCCATGAAACACCCTTTCTGACAGCACTTAGAGACACTAACATTGGCCTTTGCCCAACATTCCCCAGATGACCTCTATCAGACTAATCAGACACCCTTTTGTCTGAGTGTATGAGCAAGTAGGTGACCCCATTTGAAAATATTCATTAAATGGTTTCATCATTTTTTTTATATTACCTTAAAGTCATTAACATATCAGGTCAATTTATGATCTCAATTACAAAGGAGTAAATCTGAGGCAATTACACAGAATATGATCAAAATCTGGTACGAAATAATTAGAACGTTTCAGTTGCTCTTGGTGAAACTTCACTACTGGCATAATATATATTAATAAAGGCCACTAAAATGGATGATGTCAGAAAATTCACTGAAATCAAGTCTCAGGTTGCACAGGAAATATATCAAGTGAAGCAGACGAATGAAACACCGAGGTCCTGGCAATCAGTGTTAGAGCTACTTATGATCTTCACTCATCTGGTGGGAACAAGACTAATCCAATTGATAAACTGAGCATCAGTGACCTTCATTAAAAATTCACTGAAACCTCACTGAGTAAATGATGACTATTAACCTTAAATTATGTAGACATATAATTACCCAGACTGGATTCTCTGCATGCCTAGTATATGGCACAACCTGTCTCCCCCAACCCCCCCAACCACCCCATACTCACAGTAGCAAGTGTTTACCTAAATGCAGTTACAGACACAAATACATTAAACAAACTTATCACTGTTGAAAAAATCAATATGCTATCAGATAGGAAATATCAGAATTAAAATTGCACATAAACATATTCTCCTCTCTACTAAAAAATGCATATGGGTTCAGGATCAGGCTTCACTTGCATTGTCCTAATGACACCCTCTCCTTCAGAACAAAGGATTTGAGAAGCTTTTCCATTTTCTTGCTATTTAGTATTGGTTTTGATACCATGCATTACCACAGATATGAGGATAATAAAATTAAGTCCTGATTTCTGTCATATTTAACTGCTTCTTCAGCATTTATCATGTGTTCTTCTTTCAACAGCTTTCATTAATGCTGAGAGAACTGGAATTACTATCCCATAGGAAATCTATATATCTGGGGGAAAATACACGTAAAAATCTTTTCCTGAAAAGATGGTCATTCTCAACACAGGCAACTCGTGGGGGAAAGGAAAGACAGAAACAGAGAATGCAACCCTGCAACCATGTCTGGATAATGCCTCAGTTTCAGAGGAAGCAGGTGACACATCCTACTCTTACACAAATACTTCAAAGTCTTCCACAGCAGGACCATTTATTTATCTGGCTTCTGGAAGAGGTTGAGCAGGCAGCCGTCAGCTCTGGAAGCTTTCTTACCTACCCCAGGGTAATCTGAAGGGATTTGTTTGTTTGTTTGTTTTTAAATAAGCTGAAGTCCAGGCAGGGGGGACCCAGCAGTGGCTCATTTTGGTGGCAGCCTGCCTGGCAGGAAGCTGAGCCCCAGGCTCCACGCTGGATGTGGCATCAGGATACTCAGACCACCGCTGTGGTTGCATCTGGGATGGTATCTATCTGGGCTGGCAGAAGACCAGGCAAGACTCACTTCCTACATCAGCTTTCACATCAACACAGTCCCATCAGGTACCTGTGGATGCTGACTAGGGTGGCTTCATTAAACCAAATGGCATCTGCCTAACAACTCAGGCACCAGCTTTAATCACTGCAATCACTTTAAAAATAAAGAGCCACTGGGCAAAGAGATTAAGCTAAAAAATACTAATTCATGACAGACAGATACCAAAATAAGTGAATTAGAATCCTTTCTTGCAGTGTGTGTTATCATTTTATAACAATAGTGTGGGCGAATCTCTCCTGGACACCAACTGCAGCAGGAAACACTCAGCACACATGTATCAGGTGTTCAAGGCAGGAAAAAAAAAACCCATTGTGTATGTGTCTGGCTTAGCATTTCCCAGGGAATCTGCGATAGATGAAAGGATGGCATCTAATTTCCCCAGCTGTTCTTGACAACAGAGTAACAGCAAATAATTCAACTTTTTCAGGCAAAACAACAGAAATATAGTGAATTGTTAAGAGAAATGACTGCTGTTCACTGTTGAGCTAAAAGTCCTTTTCTGGTCAACCCTTTCTTTCCCTACAGCCTCAGCTGGCTCCCCACACCAAAAAATAGCTTATTCATAAAAAATAGATCTACGATACCTTTGAAGCTGTCCTTTTTCAGCCTTTAAAATGTTCAAACAACATGCATTTAAGAAATGTCTGGTCAGCCACCTGGATGTTTGAAATTCCATTTTTACATGTCTTACAATCATTGTAATTTTTTTTCAAGAGTAATCTTATACCTCAACTACCCACAAACTGCATTTTTATGAAGCATCTCTGCATTTCCTAACTTGCTGATTTGACTGAGTCATCTCAGTAATTTTACACATGCTGCTTTTCAGCCAAAATGACGAAAATGTGGGTACCTTATGACTTAAAAGAAGACTAACCATGAAAACAATCACCAGTAATGATCAGTACTACTCTCCAGTGCTGCTGGTCCAAACTACTATAAAGCCACAGTGTTTTTTACTGTATTAGTGGTTAAGTACAAGTATACTCCCAGTACAAATAAGAACAAAATGTACCTGGAATTTCAGTAAATGTGGACTTCAGGACATTATTAGGCTTAAAGGACAGGATGTGACATTTCACTTGTGTAGAAGAAACTTTAGTTCTTTGATTAGCAGTGCCAATTCATCAATGTGGTTTTGTGTCATGCAGATATTGCCGATTCTGATAAACTTTATTTTTAAGTACAAGGAATAATAAAAGAATTATGCAGAATGCTTATAGTATTGCATCAATCAATGCCACAGCTTTCTGCTCACAGGCACAGAAGACAGAAAAAGCCCTTACTTTCATTTTGGCTTTACACCTCACTTTTTTTGCATGTTTATGTAAATCACTACCCAAAACCAATTTGTCATCTTTCTGAAACAAACCTATCATGAACTTACAAGAGAAATGCATTTTCAGTTGTGAGGGAAAAGAAACAAATTACTAAAGGCTGTAAAAAGCTCTCTGCTTTAGGAAACTATCTGCCCTTCAAAGCTAATCCACATTAGCAAATATTAGAGTTCTGAGAGAGGAAGAAAGTAATCCAGCCTTAAGCAAGGATAGTGCTGAACTTGATTTTTGCCAGAAGTAGTGAGTGGCCATTGTAATTTTGTTGGTGTTCCCTATCATTGAATAATCCTGCAGTAACACATTTTTCTCACCTATGACAGTAAAAGCCTAACCCCAGTGTAAGGATTTTTAGATTTTAAAAACTCATGTCTTTGGAGCATAATGCAGAATTGCTTTGTAGCAATTTGGTTCTTTTCCTTTTGAATCAAGAGGGTAAAAAAAAAAATTATGATGGAAGGGAACACCAACATCCTCAATCAGAAAGAAAGCTTGCTACAGAAGTCAAATCTGATTCATCAAGCATATAGTTTCCTTCCTTCAGATAAGAGGGACTCTTATCAGGGACTGTAGCAATAGGACAAGGGGTAACAGGTTCAAACTTAAGCAGGAGAAGTTCAGGTTAGATATAAGGAAGAAGTTCTTTACTGTGAGGGTAGTGAGGCACTGGCACAGGCTGCCCAGAGAACTGGTAAATGCTTCATCCCTGGCAGTGTTCAAGGTCAGGTTGGACAGGGCCTTTGGTCTAGTGTGAGGTGTCCCTGCCCATGGCAGGGTGGCTGGAACTAGATGATCTTAATATCCTTTCCAATCCAAACCATTCTATGATTCTATGGTTCTATGTTTACCTATCTACATGAGGCCGCTGAACATAGCTGCTTCTTGATTTTTAATACTGAAATTATTAAAAATATGCTAAATTACACTTGGAAATTACATGACCAGGTTTTCTTGGAAAATGGCTTGTGGTTCTCTTGGAAAATGGCTTGAGGCAGAAGTAAGGAGAGGCAGACTACAGAATGAGACTTTAGATAGAAGTCTTTTATACTAAGGGTATCATAAAGTGCTTTCAGAAAGACATTGCTACATTAACCACAGAAATCCACAGAACATTTCAGAGATAGCAACATGAGGTCAGCAACTTCTCACAACTTAGTTCAAAGTGCCAAAATGTTTTAGAGGTTGCTAAAACCTAGGGATGGTTAAGTATAAACATAATGACTTTTAATTCCTTAGACATGTCAGCTAGAGTGCTTGTGTATGCAACTGAAAATTGAACTATCAGCTTAAAATTATTTCCTTGGAGGACTGTTTGTTTATGGTTTCTTATGCTCACTACAGTACCCAACAAACAAGAAACCCAAGAAACCTCCTTCTCTCCAAGCCTCCAATCCAACAGTTTTTCCTCAAGAAGTCATTAATATCAGATCATTTAGAAGGTTTTTACAGGGAGGAAGTGCACATTCAGAGTGGAATGAGAAATGTCAAACTTTCAACCCCTGTTCCATTGCCTGTGGCCTTCAACCTAAACAATGTGATCAAGGTTTATCAACACAACACATAGGCTATGTAAGAACAGATTCCTGGGTTTTATGTTAGTGTTTCTCATTTTCATGTTATCTCCATCCTGGAAACTTACCACAAGAAAAACCCAAAAAACAACCAACAACCAACAACCAAACCCTGGAGCTAATTGTTTTTTGGGTTTCTTTTGTGTCTTTTTTTTAAAAAGAAGAATTAAATGAGAGCAATACTAATTTCACACATATCTAAATGTAGGATACTAAATTCACACATACCTATTGTTTGCAATTAACACCCATAAAAGATGATTGTAATGCTAGTTATGCTACTTTATGCACATTAAGTGAAATGCCCCATAATCCCAGGAACAATAATTTTAACAGGTTTGCTTAAATAGGTGAAAACACATAAACAACTAAATGCATCTGAAAAGATCAAGCATTCAAAAAATCTGTTCTGACAATATCAAAGATAGATAGTGCCCACATTCTTAAGCAGCAAGACCTGTTTAGAATTATTGGATAAGTGTTACTTGCTGAGGGTTTTTAGACTCCTCAGAATTAATTTACACAAATATGGCGATAATCCCCTCATCTCTCAGTAGCAAACCAAGGAGGCAATCATGACACTTGTTCCATTGATTTCCTGCTTAATTCTGGAGAGAGGGAGGAAAAACTAAAACACTCTAGCAGTAAGTAGCTTTCTTGGGAAAAAAGTTGAGATGGGTGAAAATCCAGATCTTACAAAGCACAAACTATCATATTTGGGTATCTTCATAGATAAATTGTTAATTTCATGTATGTCTCCGTCTACCAGGAAGTTAATAAAGACCGTGGAATTCAATATGCAGCAATGACTTCAACACCTAAAGAGGTAATATTGTCCCCAAAACACTTCTGTAAAGAGGAGGAGGTATCTTCCATCTTTTGTGTCAGTGAAGAGAGAAGAAACACCTGTTGTAAACTATCCTCATACAGCATCCTGTTTCTCCAAATTCAGGAAGATATCATGCCTTCTGAAAAGGCTGTGATGAAGCCAGCCTAAGGAAGCTATACCACTGTGCAAGAGCAGAACACTTGCAGGGCTAGAGATTGTGAGTGGAAGATACTTCAGCCTCCAGATTCAGAGCCCTTTCTTAAAAACTAGGAATGAAAGCTTGATTTTCCTCAGGTAGACACAGCCCAGGGTTCTCTTGTTGCTGAATTAATTTTCTAAGAATCACCACCTCCAAAGGGCATGAAATTGGTGTTATTTCCTCAGAAAAGGCACTTGAAGTTGTGTAAAAGATTCTCATTCTCCCGACATGTAAGAAACCTCATCTTCCTTTTTAATTTCAGCCCACGCAAACTGACAGACTTAAAGTGTCAATTTTTGTTCTATGTTACAAGCTAAGATGGGCAGCTTATGAACCTATGTGTACATGTACATGCACACATACATGTGCATTATTACTATAATATAAAATGAACTGCAAAGTACGAAAAGACACAGGACTATATACCAACTTTACACTCCAAATGTAAATACATAACCAAACAATATACTGCAGTTTTGTAAAAATCAATGTAGTCCTTTTCTAGTAGAATTCATGCAACTGATATCTAGAAACATTCAAAATGTATAACAAATCTATTACCTTTGCTTTCTAAACTATTTCTACCTTGCACTGGATTTTTCAATTTCTTTATACATATATATGTGCAATTTTATAGATATGATTTTGTTTCCTTTCATCAACTATATCATGTAGCCCTGTTTAATCTTTTTCCCACTGAAAGGGTTAAGCTTGTTGCTCTTACCTAAGATCATAGTGCACAGTGTTTACGAGAGCTTCTTTCTACTATGAAACTAAGGCTGAGAAAATTACTTCTACTCAATGCTTCTGCTTTAAAAAGGATAATGATTTCATCTGGTTAGAGCTGTCTGTACCTACTTAGTTTATTGCAGGGAAGAAATTGCCTGTTCACTCATGATAAGATAATTTGTCGCCTTGGAAATTAAATTATCCATCCCAGTTTACCTTGAGGAGGAATACTATATAATACGTATTTGTTCCATTACACCTTTAAATCAGAAATGTGCTTTACTCTACAAATATGTTCCATGTAATCAGAGACATTAAGAAAAGATAAAATAGTCCCTGACTGTAACTTAATTAGGCTCCAAAGTTGTCAATTGTGAAAGATTTGAATCCAGTGGAACTAAAAGGATATTAAATAAATAATTTCTTTTAAAGAATAAAACTAAGCCTGAAATACATTTTGAAGTTATCTTTTACTCGGGCTTTTTTAAGGCTGTCAGGGAAATTCACTACAGAAAGTCATGTCAAGTACAAGTCCTCACTCTCCAAACCAGAATAGCATCTCTAGGTATCATTACAAGATGGAGCAATAGGCAGGATCAAGCCTCATTTTCTGTGCTGGTGGCTCTTACATGGACTCTGAGCATGACCTTGAATGAATCGGTTAATCTCCCTGTTCCTGTTTCTCCACTTGTGAAACAAGGAAGGTAATTCTTAACCTACAGTGGGGAAAAGTTTGAGCAATCAACAAGATGTTCATTGGATAATTTAGATGTGAAATACGTGAAATCATCCACTTTATTTAAAGCTTATGTGCATTTATTTTTAATTGACTTCTAGAGATAGGAGCTACCAATGAAACATTTTTTGCTCCCTCCAAATACCAGTTTGACAAAACCAAGCCTTTTAAGGGAAACAGAGGGTTTGATAAAGATTTAATGAGGAATATTGCTCAAGTTCCAGAGGAGATTTTCTGCATCCATCTGAGTACAACTAGGAAGTGCAAGTGGGTTTTACCACTGATGTGGACACTTGTCCCAAATCCCAGCTATTAAGAAGTATGTAACAGTTTAACATGTTTAACAGTTTAACATATTTAACATGGCACATATTTAATGTTATTTAACATATAAACAATAAACATAATATTTAACATATTTAACATTTAATTATGACCTTCCCTCACCTTTACTGTAATCTTGCTATCTCAGTCTCACTCACAAATCAAGAACTGCTATATAAAGTATACCTTACAAGGGCATTTTTCGTTTAGTCTTGCCATCTTAGTGTATGCTACATTAGAAAGAGCTGGAAAACACAAAGTTCAGTGGTGGAAAATGAGAAAAATAGGTGAATGGAAGGCTGGAAAAGGGATTTTATGTAGCACAGGAAGAAAATTCTCCATCATTTCTAGGTCTGCTTATTAGTAAATTAATTATATTATTTATTAAGTAGAGAAGCACTTACTGAGGGAAAATTCTGCATGTGAATAAAACATGCTTAGATATTAGTAACTGAATGGGCAAAGCATCTCCATTAAGCTTCAAATGAGCACTTAAGCAAGCAGGATCCAAGCAACAAAATTACAAGAAATCTGAATGATTCCACCATTTAATGAAGTCATTTACCTCTGAATAGCGTAGTGCGCACTCGCAGTAAGCAAGGAGAACACATTATGTGATCTAAAAGCAGGAACAAAATTAGTAAAATCATCTTCTGATGTAGAGGCTGTTAGCTCGATTTATTTACTACTTACCATCTATTGCGTATTCTTGAGCAATAGTATTTGCTCCAGAAGTGGAGCAGAAACCAATTTTCACTGTTTCACTAGGAAAGGTGAATGACACAGTCTAACAAAGGAAAGATACAACAGATTTCTGGTTTTTTGTTGTTGGGATTTTTGGTTTGTTTCATTGTTTGGTTATTTGGTTGGGTTTGGGGGATTTGTTTGGTTTTGTTTTCTGTTTTTGATGTACACTAGTGCAGTTGGTTTTGGGGTATCTTCTTAAATAATGTGGTCTCTATAGATAACATTAATGAACCTTTTGTTCAGCTTCATTTTTCAACTGGCAAATGCTCTTTCTCTCGTCTTTTCTGCCAATCCCTGACAATTACTGGCATATCTGTTCCAAAACCACAACCCATGGACTTACAATTCTTATAACAAACAAACAGGAAAAAAACCCTAGTAAAAAATTAGACTTAATGTAGGGCTTTTTTTTATTATTATTATTTCCCAAGCAAAATGCACAGACATAATACAACTGAATTTCAATCTCAAGTAGCGGCTGTAGCTGTCTGTACTGCTCAGATGCAATAGTTTGAAGATCATTATTTTTTGTTCTCAAGCCACCCTGCTGTTCTCACCAAACGAAAAGCAGGTCAGAACCAAGCTATTTAATTAGCTGGGAAGGCAGGTGATGCTTAAGCATGCTGCTAATCATTTTCTAACTATTTATAATTTTCCATCAGGGCTAGGTTGAGAATAGAATTTCCAAACAACATGCAGAAAACGATAATTCATGGCAAAGTGGTGTGAGAAGTAGTATTACAGTTAATTTCAGTAAAAGGAAATGCTAGAAAATAATAGGCTATAAAAATATTAAAAATAAAAATTCATCTTTTTTTAATGTCTGAACAGTACTCAAATCTGCATCTGAATTAACTGAACAGTAACAAAGTAAAACAATGGATGATTGGTGTTTAAAGAAAAAAAGAAATATATCCACTAATGAGATCTCAAATTATGGAAGCACACAAAGGAGCTCACCAGTCTGTGCAATTTCTATTTTCCTAAGTGGTGTAGAGCTTGAACCAGGGGTTTGTCTCACAGATGCCATTAAAAGTCAACATCCCTACATACCACATGCTACTAAGTTTTACATGATTACTAACAGAATAAAATACGTATTGTTCACATTACTTTTAACTTCCAATAATAACATCAGATATAAATGGCTCTCTTTCCTGTATTTTTTTCTTGCAATGTCCCTCCCTCAAATTGAAACACAAGCTTTTATACTCAGAAATGTAATTTTTAATTTAACTTTACTGCTCTTGAGTTCAAGTATTTCTAACCTGAAAAACATTCAAGTGTCCTGTTTGGAGCAAAGAAGAGTAAGAATGTGACATCATTGGGGGAGTTTTAGGAGGAAACACAGTAACATAGGGCTTGACTCATCAGAAATCAGGTTTTGTTAGATGCAGTAACTTCACAGATTTCAACAATATGGCTCTCAGAGTAACAAAGCTTTTGATTTCAAATATACCAACCACTACCAAATACACCTAAAAACTTCAGGGCAGCTGCCTCTTGTGAAAGTAAGCAGCAGTGATTGCCAGGTTTCAGGTAACACATAAAGAAAACCAGCCTCTGTGGTGGTGAAGGGAGCTCTCATGATATATTTTTCATTAAGGAGGGCTGTGTTTTAATTAAGACAAAAAGTTAGTATTAGTGATGCATTACATGATGTGGTAAAACAAAGCCTTTTTTCCTGTTGTTAATGAAAATCAGCTAGATAGCTATATTGTTAATGAAATTTTCACCACTTATCTGCCAGGTTAACATTCTTCCTAATAGGTGGCTCAGTACCTACTGCTATTAAGGCAAGTATGTAGAACCTTAATTTAAAGGACTAATTAGTCCCAAATCAGTGACTATTACATTCTAGGAATAGAGACTCAGTCCATAATGGCTTTGTCTATAAGGCTCAAGAAGGGATGTATCTGCTTGCTTGTGGAAACAAGATCAAAGCCGGATTTTGTTTAGTTAGCAAGCTGTTTTCTTCCACTGTGATCATAAGACCCCTGAAATAAAGCAGGGAATTTCAGAAAAGAGATTTTGACTGAAAAGCTAGTCCTCTGGGACAGAGCCTTCATGAAGATTAAGGGGTAAATCAGGCATCACTTCTAATCTTGTAAGTGAATAAAGTAATCAGAAGGATACTAAAGGAATATCTAGGTTATCAAATTTAGTAGTTTTGATATTTTGATTATTTATTTAATCCTTTGAAATACATTGTTATTTTGATTCCTCCATGAAATCCCTTTTTTAGAGAAGATACATCGTTCTACAAATTCCTGCATAAGATTATATTCTGCAACAGGAGGTATTAAATAGCTGTGATAAACACAGGAATTCCAGTCTGAAGTGATTCAAACATTGCAAATTCACTCATACATACATATAGCTATAGCAATATAACTTCACTAAGATAACCTTCCCAGGAAGCTGAAGTATAAATGTTACTGTATTTTTATAAACATGTTGCATGTAACTTTTGCCTTCAAACCTCTTCATTGTTGGCAAAGTTATCCCAAGTAATAAAAATAGAGTCCATAGATTTAGATAGAGAAAACCTAAAATAAAATCTATTTTGTTAAAATGAGGAGTATTAGGCGGTAGGTCTTGGTGTGTTGTTGGTTTTAAATGATGAATTTGGATGGCACATATTTTTGTTGGTATCTCTGCTGGAAGTCTGGGACCTTTGAAGCTGCAAGGACATTTGTAATGGAAAACCAGAATTATCACACTTCCTTTCAGGGTACTGTGGCAAGCATCAAAGCATCACAACAGAAGGAGATAATAAGGGACAGTGCACCTGTTAATTTAGGCCACATTCTAGCTGGTTTCTTTACAATTCTGCCAATTGACCTCACAATTTTCTCATGTATTTGAGAGCCATCCCAACCATTTTGGGCTATACAGTCTTGCTACATCCCTATTTGTGTCTGCTTCAACTACATTAGAAATATGGTTAACTTCTAGGCTATATATAAATACAAAAAATCCCATCTTGTGTTGGCCCCAGGCCTGCAAAGTAATATTTTTGAACATTCCAGAGAAGTAGTTTGGGCAGCAGAGCAGCAATTTTCCAACTTACCCCCTTGAAATTAAATATTAAACCTGTTCTTAGGAAATATTAGGGGTCCTTCTGACCATCTGCCTCCAACAGTCATCCTCTGATACTTCAGAGGTATATTCAAGAACCCTCACAATGCACAGGTAAAAGGTACGCTGCTCATAAGAAAAACATTTCTAGCTAGTATCATTGTCTTTTGCCCTGAAGCAAGGAAATGTATATCATTTCTAGATCCCTGATTATTTTTAAAACCCTAGTAAGTCTGGCTATTGTTACGATATATACAAACATCAATTTCCTTTTTTAATCCGACTGAGCTCTTGACTCCAATAATATATTGTGGCAATGACTTTTGTCAGCTTATTGTTGGCTGAAAAAATAATTCCTTCTGTCGACTTTAGATTTGCTGTCTTCCAATTTCTCTGAATACTACCTTCCTCCAATATTATGTCAGGAGCTAAGCAGAAAGCCTGCACTAGCTTCTCTATAAATTCATTTTCATGCACCATCTTTTTTACACAGTTATTTTTCATGTCCCATCTTGTTCATCTCTATCCTGAAGTAAACTGCTCCTGTCTTTTCAATCTTACTTCATAGGGTAGTTTTTCCACTTCTCTAAGCATTCTTATTGCTAATCTTTGAACCCTTTCTTTTTCCCTATAGTCCTTTTTGATATAAAATAAACAGAGCTGAAAGCTGTGTTCCAGAGGCAGCCTACTTTACAAATAATGTTATAATACCATCAATATCAATTTATTAAAACTCCTAACCCTAGATTTCTTTTCTTTGTTAACCTTCACTGCTGACTGATGAGAAGGGTTTGCAGTTGTTTGCATTTCTGATCTATGGTACATTTGAGCCCAGACGTAGTGTAACAACATTTGTGGAATATATTTCCTAATACATGCTGAACTTACTGAAGATGGTGGATGCATTTTTTTCCCCTTCATACTTTACAGCCTGAGAGCAACTGCACGCCCTGAACATGGAACAAGTGTTTTCCATTCACTCTTGGAAGTCTGTGATGCCTCAGGCACTTTTCAAGCAACATCCTTTCATTTCACATAGAGAGAGCCAACTGATCTCCTGGAATAAAACCAGGTCCCCAGAGAGCACCCGAGCCCCTCCTTTGACAACAGGCAGTAAAATTTACTGGTATTGACCATTTCCATGTGACAACTCACAAGTGTTGTCATTGTCTTTTTGTATGGTAGCAACTCAGACTGAATGCTGCAAATACAATGGAAATTTTGCCTGGAGCAGGACCTCTCACTAGAGAGCTGTCATTAGATCTGTAGGAGATCTTCCACTCATTGCTGTGTTCATGAGTTCAATTTATTCTTCATAAACCAATCATGCTACGTTGTTTTCCAGATTATGGAAGTCAATTTTATGTTAAGGTACTCTGCCCTAACAGCAGAAAGAGATTTCTGTACCTTTTCTGGGAACAATTTGTTACTGAGGACAAACATCTTATCTGTGGGATCAAGTAAAATGCATATTCCTGACCACTAGAACTAAAAATACTCAAGTCCTGTTACATGGTGGTGGGAAAATGCTTTAAAACAGACTTAAACATTTAATCAAAGGGGTTTACAAAACAAAGCATGCACTAGTAGAGTGTCAACTCTACATTGTTTAATGTAATTCTTTACACTGAATTGCAGATTTCTTCAGAGCAACCCTGTGCAGAGCTTGGTGTCTGCCTACTGCATGTTAGGGCCATACACAGGGATAGGGGTACAGGTGACTAAATAAGATTGCTTTGTGGAAGCAGATTATTCATCCTCTGAATTTCTACCTCTGATGTATGAAGAAAAAAGACAACCCTATGTAGGCTGACTTGTTAGAGCTGAAGCAGGAGTAAAAAGAGTCTGTGACCAAGTAGGAATTACTATGATGAGTAATACCTTTATCATTAGAGAGGGGAAAATGTTATTGTAAAATTGAAACTATTGTATTGTTCAGTGGGTGAAAGTGTCTGTGTTTCTCTTTTATACAAGATGAGACAAAGAGAGTCAACAACTGTTTTCCTTGAATATTCTTTGGAAAGTTTTTCACAGAGATAAAAGGATATGTCTAAATCCTCTTTGAAGTCCTTCTTGTTTCCCTCCCATTTTAAGTCTCAAAGGTCCAAGTCTGTCCAAAAACAGCCTTACTACTCTTCTAAACAGAGGAGTAGGGCAAGAGAGCCACATTTGACCCAGGTTGATCCCCTGAATCACCGAAGTAACACAGCAGATGTCCTGAGATTGCTACTCTCCTTTTATCCAGGTGACGGGCAGCACAATCCAGGCATGGAGCTGGAAGTTGGTATTTCATGAATCATTTCATCCGCCTATGACAGCTTTGTCTATATGCAGCTCCTTAGGAGATGACTCCTATCCTAACAATATCCTAAATACAACATAGCTAACTTGAAAACAAAGAACATAATTGCAGCCTATCAGGGGGTTCTGAATGAAAATCAGAGATCTAAATTATAATCTACATGTCACCTTTGCATTAGGATGTTAACGTTGCCCAAGTGCTTCACACTTGGGCAGAGCTTTTCTGTAGCATTCAAGTATTTCAAACAATTTAAAAATAAGCTGAACAAATTGATCTCCACTTCTGTTTCATCTATGGCCAACAGTACAATTCTTTGTTAAGAAGAGTTTTTGCTTCCTAATAAAAATTATATAGAGCTGTTGGCTTGCAGGGATTTAGGGGAGTTTGGTAAGATTGTCAATGACACAAGGATCCTATTTTATTACACCTCAGACTGTGGCAACTCTCTGACTTTATGACTGGAAAAAAGCTTAAATTGGGCTGTACTTTATGTCTGTAACTGCTTTCTATTTTTCTTGTTTTCCTTCCAGAAACAGAAAGCCTGTAAAATAATAATTGTTATTTTTCCTGATAGACAATTTTTACATAAAAACCCTAGAGAAAACAAAATTCTTCATCTCCTTTTTGGACTGGAAATTACTGAGTAATTTTTACCAAGTATGTCTGAGCTCTTGCTTGTCAGAGGTCTGATACAGCTGCCATGCACCAGAATGGAAGTCCCACCTATCACAGTGAATATACTTCTTTCATAAGCAATTTTTGGATACTCCTCAAATGACGTCACAAAAGAGCATCAAGCTCTGCCTTCCAAGTCAAGCAGTCATTCATTAAAGTCACTCGTCAACAGAAGGCTTTTGGCAGAAACTTTGCATTCTCCTTCCTGGTTATTTCACTTCAGCTGAGCATTTTCCCCACTTGTCTTTCACTTTTTCTTATTCCTGAGGAGGTAGCTTATTCTCACCCATTCTTTCCACTGCAAAGCACTTAAAAAGAGAGAGACTGTTGTTGAGTTCTTGCTTAATCTGTAAAAGCTGCAGTATGGTGCTTAATAGCTGTAGAAATTAAGTGCTATCTGATGCTCAAACCAGAGTACTGTCAAGGTAAATTATAGGAAACCTTATGAAAAAGAGGCACTTTGGGTACTTTTGCATACTTTTGTGTTTTGTGAATCTGACATTTTATATTTTTTTTTAACAAATCCAGAAAAAACTTCTGGTGAACAAATATTCATTTAGAAACATAAAAATAAATATTCCAAGCACAAAATATACCTACGTATCAACCACATCCATTCTACTGCACATTGTCTAGGACTACTGTTTGGTGGTGGGCTTTTTATCCCCACTATGCTTTTTCTTCACATTTATACACAGCATCTGGCTATATTTTGTAGTATTAGAAAATATGAGACATATTTATCAATGCCTTGCACCATCTGTAGTCATTTTATTTGTGCAAACTGAAAGCAGAACACAGATCTTCGTTAGAGTGTTTGACATCAGGGCTCATAAATCAGATTTTGTATAATTGCAGTAGTTTCTAGAATACTAGCATATGTACATATATAAAGAAGGTACCACAGGTACAAGTGAATATTTGTAGGTTTGTAAGCACAGAGGCATTTATAAACAGTAACAAAGGCCTGAGCTTCCAGAACATACCACCAGATATATTCCAGTATGTGGAATTTCATATCCTTCCCATAAAATCAAATCAAAATCAAACCCCCCCAAAAAACACACACAAAAAAATGAAATAGACAAACATACACCTTTGGAAACTATTTTGCAAAAACTCCAGCTCTTAAAAATGTTTTTCTCTAGACACAAATGGTATGTTCAAATTCAATGGAATACCTCATCCTATTCTTGCATCTTTGGTTTTCAATATTCTTACCAAAGCAAGTGTGAGAGTGCACAAGCGAGAATGCAATCTGAATGATATTCTTTATAGAGGTTCAGTGGAATCAGATAGATTGGTAGCTCTTAGGATAAACTTCAAAATATTTGTTTTATTGCTGAAGATGTATCTCTCTTGCAGGAGGAGAGAAGAGGGGAATAATTTATCTGAGTGATAGGCAAGAGACAAGAACAGTTACTTCAGTGATTAGTAGCCGCTTCCTGTCTAGGGTGGAAAAATAATCCTCTGCTATGGATTGCCAGCCTCAGGCAAGTCATGGTCCACAGTACACCTTCTGATTTAAACAGATTTCTCTAGCATAATGTGACAGCATCGTAAAATGACAGAGAGATGACCAAGTTTCTAATATGCTGGGGCATTATCCTAAGGCCTGAAAATTTCAAGCTCATCCATTGAAGATACAAACCATGTCGCAGGGGACATGGCAATGGAGAGGGTGATGAAAGCAAAGAGCCAGAACTTAAACATGTGCTTTATTTCTAAGTCTGTCATGGGGCCATGTCATCAGTTTCCCAGCCTTTAAAATTAATAAAATGAAATTGCCTTTCTTGGACATCTGCTCCAAGATCAGTAAAAGATCTAGGTAATAATATTGTTACTTGCAACATGAGGATCATAGCCATAATAATCAATATACATACATTCATCTACATGTGGGACTGAGCAGTCAGATGCCCAAGCATAAACATCTGCTGTCATTTTAAAGATATTGAAATACCTTCTATGGTCTTCAGCTTCACCTCCAAAGATCATCCAGAAGTCATATGGCATGGTGAATCTAAACAGGCACTAGATGGCAATGTTTAAGTGCCTCCATCCCACCTTTTGTGGCCACAATAACATTTCATTCAAGTTCATTTTAAGAAGAAGTCCCTGTTAATGCTTTATTTTTCTAACAGGTCAAGTCCTTTTTAATCGGGACAATTAGAACTGCAATGCATTAAGACTATTACATTTTCCATTCATGTCTGTAGCTTTCACTGTATTAGTGGCACCAGTCTCCTTGCACACAGTGTACCAAGAACAGACCTCCAATGAAGCAATGTGTCAAAAGTAGGTATTAGATAGTGCCATCAGGTTCCCTTCAATGGCAATCACATAAGTTCTGTTTATACGCTTCTCTACCTTCATAATGAATTATTAGTGCAGGAAACACAATCTAGTCAGAAAGCAAACCCTGGGAGAGATGCCACTGGTACACTACTTGTCATTGCAGGTACAAACACATTATTATCATCAATATTTAGTTCTTTCAGTGTTGTCTAACACGTTTCTAATTGAGGGGGGGAGGACAGTCCAAAGTGGTACAAGAGTGTGTGTGTATGTATCGAGATATTTAAGGGTGATAACAGATTTTATAGTATGATCATCTATAAACCTAGTCAAGGAAATGACACTTAGAATTTCAGTTTTTTTGCAATGAAGTAATTATTCACAGGTAGTGAAACACTTCATTTTTATATAACACTGACTTGATAGCTTGCATAAATACCATCAGGAAAAAAAATAGGGAAAGACCCTACAGTCTGCACCTTATTATTTTTTCCCAAAGATGGTTAAGAGGAGGCTTTTTGAAGTTTATTTTGCTTGACTGTATTAAAGCATGTTTAAATATTCAGAAGAAAATACTGTATTTCTCCAGTCTTGCCTTTTCAGGGATATTTACCACCAACGGCATTTTTTGTACATATATCCAAGGGCTGTAGAAAGCAAGTATTTGTTTTTGTGAGTCAGAGCAGTAAGACAGTGGTAAAATCCCATCTGGCAAACAAGCAGAAGTTCATTTTTGTGTTTCTGTTATCATTAAATGTTATTCAAGATTCTCATTACACTTGTTGTGCTAGTGCAAGGTTAATTAGAGTTAATAAATGCTATACTGATCCAAAAGGAAGAAAGGGCAAAGACAGAGAAACATGCTAATTATTATCCATCCAACATAAAGAAATCTGACACAGGGCATGCTGTGCAGATAGACTGATCTTGAACTGAAGATGGAAATAACGTGTCAGAAAAACTTAAACTTCCTTTAGCTTTTGATTTTAAGAGGCACATGCACAGCTCAATAGCCCATTTTAAGGCAAATATCAGACAGAACAGTTTCAGTACAGGACACAGGAGACTTTAATCCATTACTGACCTGCTTGACAACTTTAAGCTAGTAAATTCATTTTTATGCTTGTCTGTGAACAGAATTATTTTCATCTACAATGTACGACCTCCTGAAGTGTCTGAAACTTCCTTGAGAACCAGGTGCTAAAGCACCACAAGAAAATTGGTAAAAAATAAAAAAAGCTAAGACCAACCAGCACTATCTTGTGATAGCATCAACTGGAATTACAGGTTTGAGGGTTTTTTCTTGCTGTTTTGGTGGTTGGGAGTGTGTGGTTGGTTGGTTTGTTTTGTGGGGGGTTTTTTACTTTTAGTTTGTATTAGTGTTTTTTTATCCTTTTTGAAAAAAGTATTAGTTGTATTGGGCACCTAGAATGCTCAAAATATACTTCAAGATATTCTAGTATTTAACTGATTCAAGCTTAATGTTTCAGAAGATAAAAGTGCTTTTTCTAAACATCCTTATGTAATCTTCCCTTTCCCTCTGTGTTGCCATTTTATGCCATTTTATGTCTCTCTTGAAAAGGGAACTGAAAAATTGAGAAATTTCTTTTTATTTAAATATTCCCTAATCCTTCTCTATTCCAGGGTAAGTAGAACAAAAAGCCATTATGCTATTTCATAAAAATCACTGAGATTCGTTGTTTCCTACTGGTCTAGCAAAAACTCTTTCTTGCTCTGTCAATACATTAAACTAGTCCTCTCCTGTTATTTTGGTTTCAAGACAAGGTTGTTGCTGAAAGTTCCATAAAAAGGACCCAGAAAATACAAGGAAAAATATTTTAAATACCTGAGATCCTAACTGCTGCGTGATTCTGTGGATGAATGAACATACATTTGTAAAACAAACAAACAAAAACCCACAAAAAAAAACCTTCAGAAAATCTTAGAACCTTGAATTAAACCTGTAAGAGCTTTTAAGAAGACACAGATTTGTTATCGCCTCTCTGAATAACACCATTAGCCTAGGTTGGTTGCCATATGTGTTATCACTTAGCTGTGCAACAACACTACATGCTCTGTTCTTTGCAAGTTCCTAATTTAAAGTTATGACCCGTCAATAATATTCATCTGTCAAACATCGTGTTTTTCCTTTTTTTAGACAAAATGTACTTGATGATATCTGATGATATCTGCCTTGCCACATAACAGTCAGTGAATGACAAATATACATTTACGCTTTAAGTAATGGTTTGAGACTGTCATGAAGACGTGCAGTTCTGACAGCTTGTGCCTCTGTGACCCTCTTTAGGGAACATATTTCAACCTGCATAAGTAACTTGAAGTAGCATTTATTTTATTTATTAGTGTTTGTGAGCTTGTGTTTTATGATAAACAACATAAAGAAATAAGAAAGGCTGTCACTGTGAAATGCAGTTTATGTTATAATTTGTGATATTCACAGTAGTCTAAATCACATGCACAAAGACCTGAAATTGCATGAAGTGTCACTTGGTTTTTTCTTTTAAGTAATTGGAAATCCAAACAGAGGAAGATTTCAAAAATCATAGCAGCCTGTAATAGTCTCCAGTCTTAATCAGCTGCTAAACCTCCCACACAAGCGTGAGATACCTCAGATTACAAGTCACATGGCATTTCACCATTGCATAAAATATAAGTTGGTAATAATTTCTGCCTATTAGTCATAGCAAAAGAACACTTTTTAGTATGAACCCTCTCTGTGAAGGCACCACATATTTCCCCTTTCTATCACATCAGACTTTAGTAACTTAAGTCTTCTGAGTCAAGGCTATTTCCAGTCAGTGCTTTCCTTGCCATACCCTTCCCACACACACGATTATCTTACACTTACAGATGAGATCTCATTAACTTGCCTCATCCCCACGATGCCAGCCTCTCATATCCACTTTTTCAATTTTCTCACATAAATATTAATGCTGACTTCTGTGTTACTTGCATGGAACAGAAATTCCCCATAAACGTCCCCAAAATACTTCCTAACTCATCACCTTCCTTGGGAGGAGATGCCATTAACTTTACTGCTCCTTTGCTGACCAACAGTAGCTTATTCTTGTTTCTTTCTTTCCACTAGTTATTATCTTTTGTCTTACAGCAGGACCACCAACTCTCCAAGATGGAAACTGTCTTTCTGTTCTGTGTTTTGTCCAGCAGATACCTAGCTATAAGATCCTAGGATCATGAATAAGAAATTATTTCTGAAAGTCTGCTGAATGAGACACAAATGTGCAAGATGTCAGATTGGAGAGGTACTTGCATAGAGTTAAAATGTGTCTGAATCATGCCTGGAATCATAATGTCACTATTTCTGTTCTTTAATTCTCTAACTGAAAAATGCAAGTTTGTTTCAGATTATACTTAACCTTTTATATAGCAAAAAATTCTTTTCCTTTGCAGTAAACAACATGTTTTCAAGCTTCAGTTTTCTCTTTCCTTCCCCATATTTTGAAATCAACTTTCATCTAAGCATTTCCTATTTTCCACATCATGCAGAGAAGTTATCAGATGCATGGAGTTTAATTAAATATCAGGCAGGAGCCAAAACCTTGCTCCGAATTTTGGTAACAAGCTATGAAGCAATTTACTTGAGGTAATTGGGAGATATTTGGCTCCAGACTTCTGTCTAAAAGCCACATGGCTGACATGAAATGAGCTAATCAGTGACTCGAGCCCAATGGCTCAAGTCCCGGTCACACCAGCCCCTTTGTCTGCTGCCTCCATACAAAGAATAGATGTGAGCAGGAACTAAGCACATTTAAAACTCCAGCTGCATAGAAAAAAGAGGCAATCTAATTGCTGGAGGTCCTCATGGCCACAGCTCAGCTCAAGGTCTCCTTCCAAAATTCTAAGTCCTCATTTTCTGTGGAAGTTTGAGAACAGTTAAGGTTGTCTCATTTCAAAGAGGAGTGAGCAGTAACCACTTTACCCACTGTGCTAACATTATTTTAAGGAGCAGACATGGATAAAATAACCTTGGATTATCCTACATAATGGTATAGGCCACAGCAGTGGTGATTCAGTTTTGTTGACCTGCAAGAAGTTATGACAGTCTAAGATGGAGAATAATTAAAAAAAATTAAATTAATTCAAATAATCCCTATTAAACTCATTTTTATTTGGGTCTCTGTCATGGGACTTCAGTAACAAATGTCCCTTAATAATATATTTAAACATTCATCTTATTCTAGGATTTCAGTCTCTTCTTATTGGATTGTTTTGACATCTCTCCCACAGCAACAGGCAAACTTCATCAATCACCTGAAGACAAATATATTAGAGTGAACAGTGTCTGAAACCTTTATAAAGCTACTGCACTACTGCATACTCAGTGAAGACCAGTTCAAATGCAAATTCCTAACTCCTGCTCCTAGCATGCTGCAAAAATGGTACAAACAGTATAGACCAGTGGATCTTGCAAAGCTTCTGTGCTGAAATACAACCACTTCCTCTCCAAAGCCATGTTTAAAGATAATTCATGATCAATTTTAAGACTAAATCTCCAGAAGATGTGCACACTGTACTATGCCACTCATCCCCTGTTTGCACATTCAACTGTCACATAAGATAGCTATGGAAGAGCAGTACCGCAGTTGTGCATATGTTCAGCAGTTCCTTTGTACAAGGATTTCACAGAATGGTTTGGGTTGGAAAGGACCTTAGATCACCATGGGCAGGAACACCTCACACTAGACCATGTTGCTCAAAGTCCTGTCCAACCTGGCCTCAAAAGATAAATTTCTCATTTTAACAGAAGGTTTAAGTGAGCTGAATTAAAGATACAAAGTACCTATTAATACTCCCTAAATTAAAAATAACAAGTAAACATCCATTTGTAATTCAGACCTATAACCCATTTTCAGATTTGAGAACTTGAACAAAAATAGCACAGGTAATAGATTTAGGATGAACTAAGATGGCTGTAGATTGCCATTTAACTAATCACCATTAGGATATTATGTATTACGAAAACCTCCTGAATATTTTGCTATTTTTAAACACACCAGTTGCTTGATTAAAAAATACACCCGAGACAAAGCAAAATATTTTTATGAACAGTAAGACTGATCTAGTGGGATGATACAGTCACAAGCAAGATGATTATAGATACCTTATAATGAACAAGTTCAAATCATAAATGAAAAAGTAGTCCTCAAGTTCCTTTTATAGATATAAGAATTTGTTAAATGACCAGAAGAAAATACAAATGTGGTATTTTCAGTGTATTTGGGGGAAGAAAATCACTAAGATCCTTTTTGCTGTAATTGCGTTTTCACGTTTTCTTCACACCTGCAACTGAAGAGGACTTGAATAATGCGTATTTTATTACTGCCCCTGGAAGACACATCCTTCTAGAGATGCTACATCAGCTGCTACAGAAAAATGTATAAATATATGCACCTCACTAAAAATGCTTTGTTTGGGATAAATAAAACAGAATGAAATAAAATAATAGAAACCCCACCTCACAGTTTTGCAGGTTCATCTCACAGCTCAGCCACCTATAACCTAGGAATCTTCCTAGGATGCAGGAGGACCTCCATCAGGGAGCAGCGAGCGCAGCCCATCCCATTCTGCACCTTTCCCTCACCAGACCGGTGCAGGCACTCTCTACACTCCGAGCTCTGCACCACAGCCTCCCCTCTTACCGGCTCTGTCTGGGTGCCTACGCTGGTCACCGTCGGGGCAGCCAGGGCAGAGCTCCCAGACCGGACCCTGGTCATACGTCGAGTGCTCACCATCCCGTTCGCCTTCCCTCGCGAACTGCCTCCACCCTCTCGGTTCCTGCGCTCCCTGGGCAGGTTTTTAACCACTCACAGCTGGTGCCGCTCCTCCTGGCTCCGCCCCCGCGGTAGCTGAGCTGCCGGCTCCTGGGCAAGTCCTGGCGAGGACTTGGGGCTCCCTCCTCGGTGGCTGTAGTCACTCTGAGGTGAGGCTCCTGGACTGCAAGTTGTTAGAGAAGCTGAGAGGAAGCAGGACTGCTTGTTCCAGGCCCAGACAGCGCAGGGGCCTTCCAACCCTAACTATTCTATGATTCATGAAACAATTGTGTGACTTGAGTGCAAAACTGGATTTATTTAAAAAGTGACTCAGAAAGGTGCATAAAAAGGAAAATAATGAAGAACTAAGTACTGCTGAACTTGAAAAAACACACCTCTAATGTAATTAATTCAATTTAAATGTGGTTAAACCAGATATCTAGTGAAATGTTCCAAAAGAACCTGAAATGGCTTTCTTCTAATCATTACATGAAAATGCATTTTTAGCACCAGAAGAGTTTAATCAACTTTTTTCAGTGGGCATTTTTGCTTGCTGCTTGTGTACTTGGTTTCCACCTGAACAGTATTTCATATGCTATCCGGTTAATTTCATAAGTATTTGTATATGATCAATTTTTATGTGAAATGCATTAATGAAATCATTGCATATTCACACATAGATGGAACAAAGCTCAGACTAGACAAAGAAATCTTTTCAAGAAAAATGAGTCCACAGCACAAAGTACAGGCATCAATGTTTAGGGCAAGAAATGAAGAATTCATTATCTATTTGAGATTGTAGCTAGACTGTAGAAGGACCAACTGTAATTACTTAAATTGGAATCAAGACAGGATTCCAAGGGTTATACATCTACTTGTAGAAAAAAAGTTGCAATGGGTTTTTTAATGATCATAAATATTCAGAAGCACAGGTTCTGACTCAAAGATGGGGCGTGTTAGATTTACAGCATCATTTAGCCCCAAGATTACAATCTTTTTAATGATTTCTTTTCCATGGTAGCTTATTCTTTCTCATGAAAGGATGATGCCAAGTTGGTGTGAGCAGGTAGGTGACAGTTTGCTAGGTTATAGGAAGATCCCAGAAGACATACCAGAATTCCACATTGATTAGCTCTTCTCTGTATATGCCCCATCCCTGGAAGAGTTCAAGGCCAGGCTGGACAGGGCTTTGAGCACCCTGGCCTAGTGAAAGGTGTCTGTGCCCATGGCAGGAGGTTAGAACTAGATGACCTTAAGGTCCTTTCCAACCCAAATCATTCTGCCAGTCATTGTCTTCTATCACATCCCTGCCAGGGTTTTGGACAAAGCATAATCAAGACCTACTCTGGAAAATTCAACTGCTTAATCATGATCAGTTCTTGAATTACACTGAGAAACTTCTATAGTTCACAAACATGCTGGATATTTTATAAACTGTAGGTATTATGATAGCTAATTAAATGAGAACAAAGTCTTCACTTTTAGACATGGAACTTCTGTTCAGCCTGGAGAAGAGAAGGTTGCATGGAGACCTCATAGCAGCCTTCCAGTATCTGAAGGGGGCCTATAATGATGCTGGGGAGGGACTCTCCCTTAGGGACTGTAGTGACAGGACAAGGGGTAACAGGTTAAAACTTAAACAGGGAAAGTTTAGATTGGATATAAGGAAGAAGTTATTTCCTGTAAGGGTGGTGAGGCACTGGAATGGGTTGCCCAGGGAAGGTGTGAATGCTCCATCCCTGGTGGTGTTCAAGGCCAGGTTGGACAGAGCCTTGGGTGACCTGGTTTAGTGTGAGCTGTCCCTGCCCATGGCAGGGGGGTTGGAACTAGATGATCTTAAGGTCCTTTCCAACCCTAACTATTCTATGATTCTATGATTTTAAAGATGATAATGTGGATTTGACAAATAACACAGAGACTGATGGTTACTAGAATATTTTCCATGAGCAACTCAACATTCATCTACAAATGAAATAAAAATAAAATGGAGCATTTTTTTCACAAAGGATATCCTTATAAAATTTGTCTGGTTTAGAAGTAAGGCTGAAATCAATCAGCTTATCTTCTATCAGATAAGTATTCCAGAAAGTGTTATTTGAAAACTGAAAATGTTAAATTCATCTAAGAAAACAAAATAAAACAACAACAGCAACAAAAAAAACCTACTTTTTGGATTGCAGTAAGCTTGTTTTTCTCATGCATGCTGTGTCTCTCATATAAGATATGACAAAAGGCAGTCTGCTTGCATTTTTAACATTATTTACATAATTGAAAGGTGTTTTAAATTACTACACTACAGTAAGACTTATGATTATGCGAGATGTTTCTAAATACTTTAGAAATATGTAGTATTGAAAGTTCTGTCACTGCTAATTAAGAAATATATTAATTAAATTGATAACTGAACAAAGTGGTTTACATCAGACAAAACCAAATACAAGAGGCAAATAAAATTAAGTTTCAATGGAATTTCAAATAACGAGAACATAAAAGAGGAAGAAAAACCTCTTTGTGTTCCTCAGTAAACAAAAGAAGGGTTGACTGTAGAAGTGAACTAGAAATGTACTTTAATGAACTGGACTGTTATGAAGTATAATAAACTTCCCAAATTACTGATTTAAACTGAAATAAGCAGGTAAAATTCTTTCACAGCCTTGTCTTCCTTCAAAGACTTCTGTATTAAGCACTCAATTATGGTTTTTCCTTCACATGTTCCAAGTTTGCTGAATGCTGGGCACAGACATATGAATTAGTACAGCCTTGTTTCTCCTACTGTAGTCTGACATATGCCAAAGATGTTTAATACAGAAATACATCTTCTTTGTCTCTCATCTTCTGAAACATTTTGTCTTTTAAGTATGACTGACAAGCTTTAAGCTAGTGTCTCTTTCAAATTGCATATTCTCAGCCTGAGCCCATGTGTTCATGTGTACTACCTCTACTAAAACAGTAAGACTAAAAAATCCACCCAATAATTATACCCAACACACACTTCAGATGGAGACTAATCATCAATGGGGCCAATTAATGTCATGTTCTTTAAATGCAGACACTGAAGTCAACCAGACACAAGCATATCCAGCTCCTACCTCTGAACTCCCTGGACAGTACACAGTTGCAAACCAGCCTTATAATACAGTAAAGTATTTGCAAGTGAGCTTTTCTCCACTATTGCATAAGTGTCTTTTCCGTGAATCAAATTTTAGTCAGAACAGAATGAGTCTTTACGCACTAACTAAAATATAAGTTCAAAATAAATGTAAGCTCAAAATCAGGTCATGAGGAAATCTTTCACGTGATAGGCACTAGTAACCAGACTGCCAGCCCTAAGTCCACTGTTGCTTCTTGTAGAAGGATCTTTCTATGCTATGATAGTAATAATGCTAAGTTTAAATAAAGTTATATTCCTTTTCAGCATTTTTTGAAATCCATAACCTGTGATTACATTCTAGCCTATTTCCATCTCTAAAGAAAATCTTTAATCCAAACCCATCTAAATTCTCTTGCATAACTGTTGTTTCCAAGCCTCAGCTTTTGAAAGGTAGTAAAGTCATGGCCTTTGTTGCAGTATTGTCTGACCCTGCTGCCCTAGAAACTAATACTGAATTAGTAATACTAGAATAAGTATTTTTTAAATTAATACTGTTACATGAAACAAACTCCTCCATCCTCTACTATTTGTGAGTATTTCATATCACTATTCATTTGAGACATCTGCCTAAACAGATTCAGTCCATACTATAAAGATATCAACCAGCTTGGAACCACTGCCACTTAACCTGTTTCAGCAGACTTTGTTTTGGTGCTAATCTCCATTATGCAAAGCACTGCTTTAAAAATTCAGCATTTGTTGCCCTGCTTTCCAAAATACCATGACACTCATCTGTAACTGGAATAATAGAAAAGAAGTGGCTTAAGAAATGTAAAGAAGCAAACCTGCAGTCTTGTTGTCCTCTTGGCTACCGACTACATCATAGATGCTTAAGTTGATGAGTTGACTACTATTAAAAATTATCACAGCATCTTTTCTAAGCTATCAAAAAGAGGATGATAGTATGAGGCAGCAAACACTGACCAGCTGGGTAGGCTTTCCATAGGTATACCCATGTATGGCAAACTAGTGGTAGTAATGCATACCAATGCTAACTTTCAACTTTCAGCCTAACACACAACTTCCCCTCCCCTCAGAACAGATTTTTAGTCTTGTATTAATGCAAATAATGATCTTTAAATTAGGTTTTCGTCCATTTTACTGATAGAGAGTATCACTTACTGAAGTATTTTTAACATTTCCCCCATTCTCCCAATTTCTACATCAATTTGTCCATTAATTTGTAATCTATAATCATTGACATGATTTATTAGAGCAAGGATACAGCTTTTAACCTTAAAATTGTAGTCATTATTTCAGATAATGATTTATGGTTACAGTTTAGATAGACATAGTTTAATTTTGAAGCACTTCCTAATTCTTCCTATTGAAAATGAGCTAGAAGATGAAAAAAAACATACGTATAAACTGAAAACCATTTTAAAGAAGGTGAGAGCTTAATGGTGATTATTCTGGCTACAATTAATGCATACAGAAATAGTATAGATGGATTAATAAGAAAATTATCTACTAGGAGAAAAATGGCATTCTAATCTGTCATTTACTTTTATTATCTCTATAGATTCCTAGGAAATCATCTCAATATCCAGATATCTTACATATGCCTGATCAGTGAATTTCTAGCAGGACACATACGTATTAAGAAGCAAGAGATAATGAAAGTAGATACGAAAAGATGAAGTAAATAGCACACCAAATTGCAAATTTTTTTCTGGAGGCTGCCACAAGGATAACTTTTTTAGATTGCCACTGCCTGAATTAATTTAACAATTTTGATTTATTTAAATTTGTAATGCTATTAAGAAAATTGTTTTTTAAGTATCCCAATTCTTCAGATTGAAACAATTATCATTTTTATTGTGATGCAAAGAAAGTAACTCTGCAATTAGATCTGACACCAGTAAGCTGAATACAGTGCAGTGTTTTCATTTATTTGAAATCTGGGTAGATAAACATGGGCTGATATCAAGCCCTTCCTTTTCATTTATGGAACTCCTCAGTGCAAACAAAGATGGCATTCATTCTTTATAGGGACATACTGAACTAAATTCAGTCTTGTGGGCATTATCTGAAATGTGTCAACTGAGGATCAGATCTTAATGGACTATATAGTCTTAGTGGTTATGTAACATTTCGTTCAGGAAGAGAGGTTTCTCATCGTACATATGAGTACCCGGTGCTGTCTATATGAGAGCTGTGAGTTATCCACAGAGAAGCTAGGGGTTTGGGAATGGCAAAGAAAACATGTCATTTCTGGCACTGAAGATAGATTAAAGTCATGGATAGCTAAGTAAAAGTAAAATAAGGAAATCTTTCCTTCTCAAGCATCATGAATGTGAATAAATTACATTCTTATATTCAGATGAGATCTGATTTTCCTGTTTCTATCATTTTTAAACTTTAAGGGGAAAAAATAAATTACTAAAGGAAGCTTTAAAAGTCCTTTGCCTTGTGCAAATGCTGACAATGGTGTAACCCAGGTCTGCAACTCACCCCTAAAGAACAAGCTCTAGTAATACACTTGTATTTTACTACAAGCTGTAATAAAAAACTGGATGGCAATGTTCCCATAGTCTTCCATAATAAATGGCAGGGGTGAATGTGGCACCACATTTTTGCACATTTGGAACCTGTTTGCATAAAAGATAACTACAGTAAGAGGAAAACACTGTTGCCAGAGGGTTTTTTCAGAAGTAGAATAGTGAGTAATGAAGGTTAACAAAGAGTGTTTTCGGAATAGCCTTGAGGCTGGTGTAAAAGCATGCCTGCTCTCAGCATCACACGGACTGACAACTGCTACCTCCTTTTCTTTAACTACAACAGAGCTTTCAGGAATACTGGTAAGCAAGTTGGCTGCTGCGCATCAGCAAAACAATGCTGATTTTACACTAGTTAAGGGATTTACACTCCGCTTCTCTCTGAGATGTCATTTTCACTCTCTATATAAACTAACATGCCACATCCCCACATCATCCAGAGGGTATTATTAATGTAGCACGAATGAAAGACTACTAGAATAACTACACAAACTACGCAAACTAGAATAACTAGACAAACTACATCTAATATATGAACTAATCTTCACTGCTTTCTCCAAGACAGGAAAGAAGCAAGTTCTAGTTGCTCCCCAACTCAGGAATGCCGTCAGCAAGGGCCTGCCAGCTCAGCACCTGCTTCACACAAGCTGAATAGTTTCCCCTGAGAAATCTTTCTCTAATTGTACCTATACAAAAAAGAAAAAAAAACTAAAATCACACAGATATGCAGATCTGCAGAGTTATTTGATCCAAACTAGCATTCAGTTCTTGCTGAACGCAAATGCCAACTAATTATCCACAGTCAAATATTTATCTAATGGACCTTACAGAGGGAGCAGGATCTGGAAAAAAAATAATTGCTTTGATGTCTAAGATCCAAAAATAATCTATTCAGATGGCTGAGAATGAAACACTTCTAATATTAAATAGAAAGAAAGAAATTAAAACTATGACATGGCATCTGCAGATTAAATAGCTGAAGGCATGTCCAGAATTGTTACTCAGGACTGCGGCAGGAATGCTGGCAAAGAAGAACAGGAGCCAAATTATTTTATTGAAGTGACTTGCATTGCAGCAAAACATACCTGGAGAAAATCTTCAGAGCAGCAATGGAAGAAGTGGCTTGCTTTCCTCCCTCCCTGCCCTTCAGACGCCTGCAAAAGCCCAGCAGGCTTCTCAAGCATTCTCAAAAGGCAAAGGCTGGGAGGTGAGGCCTTCCAAGTCCGGGAAGTCCATGGCATTTATTTAAGCAAAGTATCTGAGGATATTTCCATTTGAGGAAAAAAATCAAGCGCTCCTTTTGGTTGACACTGGGCATTGAGCTGATTCTTTTCTTAAGGAGAAGTTGTCTTGTGGGCCCAATTAAAAGGTAAAAACTCAAGGTAAGGCCAAGCAGTGGGTGTTTGCAGTAGATAGACACATCAGTATGGTCCAGCAGAATCTCATGCTGGCCCTGTGCTCTTCAACACATTCAGAGATCATGCAGAAAAGAAATCAGTAAAGTCACAAAGCCAGATGACAAGAGTTAGCCAGAACACTAATCCAAACCAAAATTGCTTACAAGAGTCACAGAAGACTTCCCTGATACTAGATTTCTGATGAATAAATCCTAGGAAACTATAAATGCTTTCAAAAAACATTTATACAAATTTACAGAAGATTGTCTTTACTATTCTCAAACACGAAGGTGCCCATATTCTGCAAGGAAAATACCACTACGTTCTTATTGTTCAAATACATTTTCCCCAGGTACTTGCTACTCGTATCTGTCAGCCACAATATAGCAAGTCTTTTGTTTGACTCTGTAAATGTACTATATTCAATTGCAATTAAAATAATTTACCAGAAGCCATCTACCTTCAGGACACCTGCAAGATGAGACATTTTTGCACTCTGTCTATAGTCTTTTCGTCCTTAAAATAACATCTTGGATTTGTAAGGGAAAATATTTCTTTGCTGACTACAAACACTGTTTCTGATCCAAAGCTCTTCACACAAGCAGCTCTACCACACAGTCACAGAAAGCTCTCCCTGCTCTGTCTCAGCAGGGAACTATCTTTAGTAGCTTTGACACTGATACATGGAAGTCTGACCTATTTGACAAAGATATTAAGTTTGATTCAGTGAAGGCTTAATTAAGAGGGCATGTTGGATAAGTAGGATCATGCTAGCCTGACTTCTTTTTTTTTTTTTTAAAGAATAAGAAATTCCTTATTGTATATGCTTAGAAATTTCACATATAGAATCAGCAAATGTATTAAACACAGCACTAAGCGTATTTAATTTGGGTCCTCTATTAACAAAAACTGTTCTGTTGACTACAATAAAACTGTAACATATGCGCATTCAGTGAGATACTGCAAAGCAACTGATTATTTTTAAGGTGACTGCAGCAATCAAATATGAATTTAAGATGTACTCATTTACACAAATGTATAGGAATCACTATTTGCTTGCAGTAGTCAAATGAAAATATGCTTTTTTTTTATCCCCAAATGAAACACCTGTGTAAAAGCAAATCCCTGTTTTTCAAAGATCTTCAAGGCTTTTACAGCAATACTTTTTTATCTAAAACAAAGCAAGAAATCAAGAATTAGCTTCATAGCAAGCAAGGATACATAAGAGCTTTCCCATTCATACCGCCTGTGACTCACTGCTCTTAATCCATCCAAATTGGCGATCATCAGCAGACATACTTCCATAATCTAACACACATCAGTCCCAGGAGATTTTATTTGCTATTTAACCTCTCTCTACCCCTTCCCCGTTTGTTTCTTTTTTTTTTAAGTCCCATATTATTAGTTACATCAATTCAAGCAATGCCTCACAGTTCTTCCCCCTCCAGAACATTAGAGGGTTTTGTTTCCCTGCACAGCATATGTCGTCTTTCTGGAGATGCTGTAGAAGGCTTCTACTTGAGGCAGATTTCCACAGTCCCATTGATTTCTGCAGAGACCTAACACTTTGTATCCGTGGCATATCTGCCCCAACCTGTATTATCTATTCATCATCATCATTGAAACCATATTCTGAAAAAAAAAAGATTTATTCCTCTAATCCACGATGTACAGATAATGTAAAACCACATCCAGCCCTAAGTTGCCTCAAGTACTAAGTCCTGACCTATCTAACTTGTTGCATTTAAACTCTGTATTTTAATTACTTAATTTTTTTAAGGATGTAAGGGAAGAATGAAATCTGTTTTTCTTGCTGCTCCTCACAATACAGTACCTCCTGCACTTAACATTAACAGGCTGTTTTAACCCTTGTGCTGGATCATTAATCTTCAACAGGATCCAAGAAGTGTCTTTATTACATGAATAATGCAGTTTTACTTTATACATAATATCTCACACCCAGGAAATAACTAAGGGTAAGTGAGAGACAAGTAAAGGAGAGGGAGGAACAGCAGCATTAGAAAACCACCATAAATGTCTTGACAAATAGGGATAATAAATAAATTCAGAGAGCATTAGGGACTAAACACTATGTTTTAAAGCTTTTGCTTTGTCTTTCTTCTTTATCCTCCCTTTCTTTGCTACCTTCCTGAATTCATAATAATGATGTGAGAAGAAATTAAGCATTCTCAATTAAGCAAAGAGCATTTCAGGTTAATTCATTTTGTAACAGTATGGCCTTTATGGAAGCAAAGTAAAACATAGTTTTAATGATCTCCATTTTGTCTACATTCATCTGAGAAGATAAATTACGAAGCAGATGAACTTACTTAAGGTGACAAACATGGTATCTGAATGGGAGAATTTTATAAAGCATCATCCTGCCACAACTGGCTTTCACAGGGTCTTTTGGGTATCTGGACCACTTTCATATTTTGCATTCTATAATGAGAGTTATGATAAATAAAGACATGCTGCAGTTCCAAATTTGTGTCTCCCACTCTCCACTGCCCTTTTAGGGTTATGACTTTGGTACACCAAAATAAAAGCTAGAATAAACACCTGTGCTTGCGAAAAAAAGCAGTTGGAGTCAGCTGCTAAACTGAAAGAGTAAGAAAAATCAGATTAAACAAAGCAGAACAAGTCCTGAGTATGTTTTAAGACATGAAGCGTACAAGTAAAGCCACTGGGCTGGAACATTAGTTTATGTTGACACTGACTACAATGAATCCTATTTTAAAATATATGAATCAGAAATAGCTTTATAATAAGACAGCACAACAAACCCCTTTCAATTTAGCCAATTCACTTTACCATCTATTAAACTAATTAGTCTTATTCTTCTACTATAAAAACTGTACTGAAGGACTTTCTATTCTGAAGATTGAATTCTCAAGTGGAAGAGCATATTAACACTCCAAAGACACTCCAGGGCACGTTTTTAGGAGGCCATTAAAGGATGGCTTGGGCAGATGAAGGCAGTTGGCAGTACCCACAGAGTGTGTATTAACAGCTCCATAAACCACACCCTGGCCTATCTAGCTGCTCTAGGATTTCGAGACAAAAACTGTTATCACCAGATGAGATCATGCAAAGCTCTGCATCAGTTTTGTTCTGTTTTAATTGATCAAATTGATTAAAAAAAACCCAAAACACTCCCACATATCAAATTATACATGCCACTTTCACCTACAGCAATGCAACAGAGTTCCTGCTTGTGTTAACGATTCCTGGCAATTTGACAGAATAGAAACAGGAGCAGGCTGAATAAGAACTGTTGTTTTTACATAAAAGGGATTAAAAAAGAAAAAAGAATACTCAAGATGACATGAAATCATTTAGTTTCTCTCTTCCAGTTTTTGTCCCTATCTTCATGGCAGTTTTCTCCCCTCACTCTCCACAAGAGATCTTCCCTTTATTCAGACCCCAAGCCTGATATTAGCTGGCAGGGTGAGGCTTTTTACTACCCCTAACCAAAATATATTCTTGTCAGAGCTGATAAACCTCAGGCAAAGAAATGTCCATGGGACAGCTGCTCAGGACATCACTTTCATTCAGCCTAAATCCTACTTTCCAAGAAGGCTGCCATAAAAGAAAGTAAGTACTGACATGCTCCTCCAGAATATTGCCAAAATACCTCCCTTACTGTTGGCAAAGTAGCAATCTGTAGAAGTGACTGTTAGACACTTCAAAAAAAAAAAGCAACCCTAAACCCAAAAACCCAAAACTGTTAGTCAGCACCTTTCTGTTTAGGAATATAATATGTGGATTCCTTTTTCTGACTACCATTTTGCAGATTTTTACCCTTCTACCATTCTTTGCTTGGTCTCTGATGGTTGTGTGAAAGCTATTCAATGATAACCTGTATTCCTAAGTGGCTTTATAAGCTACATGTACCAGACATCAGTCTTTTAGGTGTTTTTGCCCTCACCCCCCCCCCCCTTCAGTATTATACATTTTAATAATTGTACATAAAATCATAAAACTGTACTTTGCTGTGGTCCAGTCTTGCCACTGTAATATAATCGGATAGCATGTAATCATCTCTAGCTGCAGATGGAAAAGTATTTTTTGTTGTTGCTATCAAGGTTATTTTAGTGTCTGGTAGTACCAAAGAGTCCAAATGAATAGAAAGGCTAAGAAATTATTTAATCTGAGAGCGGATGCCTCCTGTAATGCAAGTCACCTATAGCAATTTCTCAAGACAGCATTTTGAGTGGGGACATAATGTTTGATGATCAGTAGGTCTCATATGCCGAAGTCCAGGATGTGCAGATTTAATGTGGATGCACTTGTCAATTGATAAGATGTCACTTACTGCAACAATAAAAGCTTTCACAACACCTTAGCACTAATTTTAAGAGGTGGTCCTGCAAATATAGTGCTAGCTGAAAACCTTCCTCTTAATATACCTTTGAAAAGTTAGACAACAGGAGAAAGTTTTTGAAGTTTCAGACAGTGTTACTGGTTTGGAAAAATACTGTATTGCTCACATTATTTCTCTTGGTTTGAGTGTTGGTGAATTCTTATTACCAACTTGCCTCCTTTCTGCCCTCTGCTTTCCCACCAGATAAAACACAGGGTCAAAAGTGCAAGTGTTGACTGCCCAGCAATGGTGTTTCTACACACTGCTTTTGGAAGCAGCCACCTTTATTGAAAGGAGAACATTTCTTTCCCATTTTATGTTTGACTGTAGCTATCGATTGGAGAAGAAGAAACCACAGCGTGTCTTTTGCTGCCAGTTTGAGATGAGCAGACAGGAAATGGAAGGACCCCAGCTTTTTAACTACCCCCTTCCCACTGCTTCTTTCACTACCACCATATCCCTGTCAAGCTGCTCTTTTCCAGTGTTACTTCCACCAGTATCAAAAGTAGTAGATACAGAGCTGCCAGATCTAAGTGAAATAAATACTATGGGGATGAAAAACAGGGAAGCAAGGATTCCTAAACACTGGAAATTAATGTGCATTCAGCTGCTGTTGCATTTGAGTAAATAATTATTGTGGTTTCACACAATCCCAGACTAGTTTGAGTTGGAACGGACCTTAAAGATCATATATTTCCAACCCCCTGCCAGGGACAGGAACACCTTCCGCCAGACCAGGTTACTCAAAGCCCCTTCAAACCTGGCCTTGAACACTTCCAGGGATGGGGCAGCCACAATTTCACTGGACAACCTGTGCCACTGTCTCATCACACTTATAGTAATGAATCTTTTCCTAACGTCTGATCATTCTGAATCACTTCACCTCACTGCCATTATTACCTGTATTTATTTTTTCCCCAAATTTTAGACAGTTTTAAGGGACATGATACATGCTTTGTTTGTTTTCCTTGTATGCAAGGCTGGATATTGCCTTGAAGAGCACCAATGTGTCTAGTGAAGACCTTCAACCATTAAATATGTAAAAAAAAAATCCAATCCAACTCTCCTAAGGAAGTTGCAGTATTCCAAATACTGTTCATTATTTCAGTGATGATGGGACTGAGAAAGCCTATGGGGCAAGAGAGGGAAAGCAAAGTAAGACTACAGCAGTAACAGCAGAGATCATCCTAGAAATAACTGTGTTACCAAGCACGGCAACATCTGGAAAACTTCACAAAACCAAAAGCAAAAGCAAAGCCAGTGCATCAAACACATTGGAAACTTATTTACAGGTGTTGCATATAATGAGATATCAGAGAGAGAACAGGTACAACAATAGCAGAGATGTCTCAGCAACAGGTTTGCAGTCCCGACCCCTGTTTCAGTGTAGGAAGGAAAGAGAGGACATGATTTTTAGTGGGAAATAGCACACTGCAAGCTGATGAGGATCTGAGCCACACAGATCTGTCTGCAGGCTTTCCTAGACATAGCTGATCATCACCAACATGTCAGTCATCTGGCGGAAGCAGGGAAAGATACCTGGCAGGGAAATACCTAGTTGTCTACTCAGATACTTAATTCATTTTAAGTATATAAACTTACATTTCAGCATAAAATATTTCCTTCTGTTATATTCATTAAAGAAATTCAGAAGTTGTTTTAAGCTCATTGGTCTTGAAGCAGGTAAGCACAAAACTGATCTTTACTTCATTTCCATCAGCAAGTTTCTCTTCAAGGCAGTTGTTCAAAGCATGTTTTTGAGCAAAAGCTAAAAAACTGAAAGGATTTTTAGTTACTTAATAAAAGCATAACAAATGTAAGGCAATGTGATAGTCCAAGCAAGACTCTGTGTAAGGAAGCACTAAGCAAGTGCAAAGGTTTCACCCAGACAATTTCATATTTCCTGACTTTAAGTTTGCTCCTTATTAGAATTCAGAGGAAACAGGAAAACAAAAGCAGGAAAATATGTCAAATAGATGTACAAAATGCATGACAGATGACTGATCTGTGGTAAATAAAATATAATATTCTCAATTGCTGTAGATTACTCATTGTATGAATATATGAAATGCAAAATAAGAACAGTGAATAAAACAGAAAAAAAATCCCATTTCAGGATGATGCATCTTTTATAAAATAACCATTAATGAAACAGGCAAGAGAGAAGAGATGCATGATACAAAGGTTTCTCTCAAAGACAGGGTAAGTCCAATCCATTATGGTTCTGAACAGAACATTTTATCATTGCATCTTGTCTCGCACAGCAACCAGCTAGGTGAAATCCCAGAAATCCTGTATATCTTTTTCTATAAAGTTTGCAATATTTTACATTCACCTTAACTTACTTGTGCTAAGAGTTCATTTTGTAGCTGACAAACAACCTGATACTGTTTCCTTGGTGATTTTTGAAATCAAAACATGGGAACAGCCTTATACCACTCAGCACTTACGTACTAAGGCTAACAGGGAGATCCTTCACTGTGGCAAATGAGCCATTCAGGGAGCTCTTAATTTGTGGAAGCAGCAGGTACTGAAGCAAACACCTCCCAGAGCCTAAAAATAGTAAAGTACGTTCTCTAACACTGAAGTAGCCCAAGAGAAACCTTAAGTCATAATGTCTTACTAATCTCCTCTTTATATGAAGTCAGCAAGGTAACATGAAGACAAGGCAGGAACTACAAAAAAAGATGAGGATTTGAAGGCAGCAGTGATGAAAGTGACTGTAGCTAGGATAATAAACAAAAGAAAAACCCATCAATGAAGGGAATGACAAAAGACTGAAGAGAAAGTAGATAAGGTATTTGGTACGATAGTTCAGTCTGCATCACTTAGATCTCCAGCACACACAGTTAAGGGGACAACCTGAAATGCACACCAGTTATTCCCTAACTAGTACCAAATATCAAACCATAGCTGCTTAGGAAATAAAAATACACAAACTGACCATACCTAGTCTTTTTTGACCTACCCTGGCTACAGCCAAAATTTTGGTTTCTGCCATCAGGGTATATAACAAACACAGGCAGCAGAATGAAAACTGTTTCAATACTCCAGGACTGTGATTTTCTCCATGATAAGGACAAGGTTTATCCTTTGGCAGAGATATAATTCTAAGATGACCGGAGGCCAAATCCATGGGATAATGTCTCTCAATAAATGAGAAAAACCATTCTCCACAGAGACTCCTCTTTGTTCCTCTTTAACAAATACAAGCAAGGAGACAGAGCAATTCAAAAGTCTAAACCAAGATAGTTCTGCTGCACACACTTTCTCTGGGAAAAGTGTAAGACAGCAAACAGTGACAGATGTTAGACACACTTGGAAAGTCCTCGGATACTGTGGTGATGAATGACTGTAACAACCTCTTTAGGACAGAGCAGACGGTTTATTGTTTGAAGCAGGAGATACCATTCCCCTTTGATAAGGCTTGTGTTCTGCAGTATCATACCAATGAAGTTTTAACAGGAATATTGCTTAAAAAATAATTTAAAATAAGAGCTCAGAGAAAAGGTTATTCATCATACCACTGAGGCCTTTATTTTGCGTAGTTTATAAAATGTATAATTGTGCTGACATATTTAATTGTCAAGCTACTCTTTTGGCAAGCTAATGTATGAGTGGGTGCCAAACAGCAGGGAATACAAAATGGAGTGGAAAAACAGTTGAGATTTGGTAGTGTTCTGCCTCTCATGAAAAGTACTCTTCCATGAAGGTATATAACATACAAATGTGCATACATCGTGACTAAGAATGAGAAGAATTCATCAATCTATTTTTGATATTGTCTCTTATCTTTCTGCAGTTACTATCAGAAAAAATAGGATAGCAGAATTTGTTTTGCTATGTTGCTTCATAATGAGTCAGATTTAGGAAATATGGACCTGAAAACCTTGTTAGAGACAAGGAATTATGAGTCCAAGATCCTCATTAAAGACTGCCTCCTTATTATTTCTGTTCTATATATGTACATGTTTGTTGGTTTGCTTTGTTTTTTTCTTGAAGATAATGTTAGTGGCAGAGGTGAAATTTCTGCCTTTTTCAGAAGGCCAAACCATCTGAACAGTCATGAGTTAAGGTAGAGTATTATTCTAAAAGGCGATGCCTATGCTTCTTCAAACATATTACTGGAAATAAGGTAAGGTTTCTAGACCTGTTCCTTTCTAGGGTTTGTTCATTTATGCTCTACCTCACTCATCTGCCAAACTCCTCTCTGGATCTGTTCTCCCCTTTGGCTCTTTCCATCACCCTATTAGATATATACTGGTAAACACAATGAAGCTTCTCCCTCACCTTGAGTCCAGCTGGCTCAACCTGATCCCAAGTCACTTCTTCTCCCCCTGCCTCAGGTAGGACACCTTCTACCCTTTACTCACTGGGAAGGGTACCTGAGCCCCAGTGCCCACCAAACAACCCTAGGTGTTATCTGGGAGAGAAAGTGCTGGCTGGCATTGGCCAGAACTGCACCAAGGATCATGTTAACCACTAGGTATTGTGGCTGGTGACAGGCTGCTTCATGCTTGTGTATTCTCCATCTTACCCATTTAGACGGATTTTGATCTCAAGGCCTGTGACCCCCAGTCCAGACACATCTGATAGTCTCAAGTCCCACACTGATTTTGCAGATATTTAGTAGAGGAGTAACAGGTATGCACAGCAGTTGCAGTATGTATGCATATACACATGCACTGAATGCTTATATATAGGCATAATGTATCAGAAGCAGAGAAAGTTTGAAGAAAGCAGATCTGACTTCCAGTCATGTATGCCAGGACCTCTGGGCTATGCGAATCTCTGACAGCACAAAAATCAAGACAGACAGAAACCAAGTGAACCTGTGTGAAGTCTCCACTTTTCCCATTGGAGATAATGGCACTCAATGCAACATTTTCAAATCCAGTTGATTCAGCAAAGGCACGTGCTAAACATGGATTCTAACACAAGCAGCAAAAAGCTTTCTCCACATGCTGCACCTGTGAAGTGCATAGTCTCTGCACACATGTGTGGACACAGACAGGGTGTGAGGGCAAGGAAACAGCTATTCTCTTCTGCCTCTGTCCTCTGCAGGCAGGTTTCTGGTCCCTCCACACAACGTCCACTGCAGTGGTGCAGCTGTAAAACCTTGTCCCCAGCCAAATGCTCTGACAGCCCACATTTTCTGGTTCTGTGCCGAAGATGCCTCAGCCAGGGAAACAGCTCACACTCCTTCCAGCATTCTGGTTCCACAAAAGAGCCAGTTCATCCATTTTCAAAATGCACAAAAGATTACTTGCCAAACACCCTCTCTTCTATTACTATATAGCCCTTGACAGTCATTTGTTTATGCTTCCTAAAAAAAAAGTTAAAGGGAAAAAAAATCTCACTCCTTCCTATTTCCTTCACTTTCTGTATGTCTAATGATTTTCCCTATTTTCCTGCCCGTATCTCTGCTGAAGCACACTGACTCGCAAGCAGGAATATGTATGCTCCCTATCTCTAACCTCTCTGGTTTTATGTTTTCAAAGATTTTTTTATATTTTTTTATACTACTAGAGAGGAACTATATTAGCATTTTGATTGCATTTTTTGCAGCATTCACAAACACATAAGCAAGTATCTGCAGAACTCATGTCTGAAAAACTACAACTTTGTGTACAGAATCGATGCCATTATCAAATAGCGTTGATTTATTATTGAGCAGGTAAAGAATAGAAGTTTTTAAATACTGGAGTTCAGTGATGGAGGTTGGCATTATTTGGACTAGATAGTTTGGGCTAGGCTGGTTTCCGTGTCTTCTCCCAGCACTTGCACTATGAGCGGTTACTTGCATCTGTACAAAAAAGTCTTAGTTCTGTAAAACCACCTCACCTATTACTTCAGATATGACTGGCAGTCAGTGTTACATGAGCTTCTGTTTGTAAGGTTCTAGTGCCAGCAATGCTGTAAGACTGATTACCTCTCTGGGTTACTTTGGGCTCTTTCAGGAAGATCAGGTGGAGGGATTTACTGATTCAGTCTTCCTGGTCAGGTTGTATTCATGCCAGGCCTGCTTGAGTATAATCTGTAAAAGGCTTGAAATGGAGATATGTTCATCACTTAACTAATATGCTTAGAATCTATCATTTTGAAATAAAATTATAGCTACATTACCAACAGCTTTATTTTTGACAGAGCTAACGAATTTCTGAAAATGGAAAAACAACTTTCCTCCAATCCAGCTAACAGTAAAATGAACATTTTATGTTATAAAATATTTGAGTTGTATTTATAACTTGTGTAAAGAAGTGGAGCCAATTGGAGTACAGAACTGATCTGTCCAGAAGGATCTCTTATTTTTAATGATCATATCAAGCATGCTATGAGAAATAAACAATTCATACCAAATGTTCCACTGGCAACCTATTTGAATACATCTTATCATTCAGTTACTACAGAGCGATTTGGTTTATCTCCTATGACCAAGCTCTTGAAGCATCTCAGTAACTGACTCGCTCTCCTGGAAAATAATCCCAAGCCCTGAATAAGCACCTCTGAGCTCTGTCTAGTGGAAGGGTTGAGTTAAGCACAGCTTCAATTGCAAGCGCAAAAGGAAATCCCCAGAAAAGCTTCTAAGCTGTCAGCTAGGCCCTCCAGGCAGAGGAAAGAGCTATGTACCCACTCCAGCACCTGGATAAGCACTCTTGCCACTGGAGTATTATACAGAAGGAAAACCACTACTCAAAACCCAGCTCCTTGTTAACAGAAAGCAAAAGCTGCCACTGCACATTGGGATCGGGAATGATATCGCCGGCATGCCACAGGTGTGCTCTGAGAGCCCCTTCCAGACCCAGTGATCCTTAAGAGGCTTAGACGGAAACACATCTTTTCTGGGGGGATTATAACTCAGGCAGACATGATGTCCAGAGAGACTTTGAAAGGGACAGGCCTGTTCCAGCAGTTTAGGAGCATGCAGGCTCAGGTAGCAGATGAGCAACAGGTTTCAGGATTATGCTGTCTTGACTTAACAGCTTCTTACTCAAGTCCTTTGTTTTTCCACAGTCATTTTTAAAGACTTAACACTATGTAAAAGTTTAAAACATACACATACTTCTAACACAATAGCAACAAAGTTGTTTTCATCAACAATAAACAATAATTTCTATGGTGCAAATTCAACAGCTGACTACAAGCTTTGTTTTAATACTACTGTGCTTGTTAGAAAAACAAAAAAAGTATTATTTTTCACACTAACAACAGCAGGGAAAAAATAAAGCTTGTAGCACAATACCTTTTCACCCCCCAAATCCTTACCAGCACAGATAAAACAGTAGAATTTTGTATTATAGTTAGCATACTTATTAAAAGCAGTAATATACCTACACTCCAAATAGTACCATTTTGTATTTGGGGCCACTTTTTTTTTCAATCAATAACCCTCAGTCTCTTGTTGCACAAAGAGATATGTTTTTTTTCATAGATTTACTTCGAAAACTATAATTGATCATAGCCTCCAAAATTAATTGGCCTCCTACAAAACTGTATTCTAGTAGTCCATAACTGTTTTAAGCCAAGTTCAGAGTTGCCTCTCACAATGGAAACTGTGTATATCTGCTTTAGTCACAGGAGAAAAAAAATACCCCATGCTAAAGAAATTGTATTGGAGGGCTTTAACCATCTAACCACTGGCATCCTCCAGCTCAGCTGACCTATGAACATCCCTCCTTATTTGTACTGTGAAAGTCCAGCCAGCTGTCTAGGAATAAAACTTCCATTTGCAGCTAATTCATGTTGATAACTGAAGCTCCTTCATAACTAAGAACCTGGGCATTACAAGGTGTTCAAGCAAGAGTGACTCCTGAGCTTTATAACTTGAATCAGAATTAGAGGAGAGCAAAATGAGATAAATGGGAAGGATTTAAAGAATGAGATTTGTTGATCTCTAAGAAGAGCTTTCATGTTTCACCAAGATCACCAAGAAAAATGTCTCCTGTGAAGAAATGCTGGAAAGTACAACTCCTAAAGGGATGAAAAATGATGATGGCAAGTCATGTGAATACAGCGGGGGGTAAGAAAATTCAAGTTTAATCTTCAATCAGTCACTCCCTCCCCATATAAATACTTCATAACTAATTGGAAATAGTTTTTATAAATTAATACTTTTATTTGGCTTTAAACTTTGGTTAAAAATGATTTGAAGCAGGGACTGACATAAATGGGTTTCCATTCAGTGGCATGAAGATGTGTAAACAAAAAAATAACACCCTCAGCTCTTTCCCTGGTCTGCACCATCCACTGCAGCGCAACACCTTAGCAAGTGCCCATCCTGTAGCACACTATCCCAAAGTTACCTGAAGGTAAGGGGATGCTTCTGTGAAACTAAAGACAACCCATCCATTCCCATGAACAGTAACAGCCAGTAAAACTCTGTAGCAGGTACAGCAGGAGAGGGTCATGTCCCTGCATCCCAGGAGTGCTGACAGAAGTAAGACTTGTATTGTTAGGGGGTTTATTTTTTCTCCTTTAACCAACCAGATCTTCATTCTTTAGAACTTTATTTTTCAAAATGCCAGATCCCTGCCACCCCTGACTAGGAAACAGTTGTTCATCATTTTACAGTCCTTTCATCTCAAAGTAAGAGCTCTATTCAGTGCTGAATCATACTGAATGCGACACCTTTGAAAGCTGTTTGACTTAGCACGATTCCTGATGAATCATTTTCTTTCATGGTGAGCTGAAAGCCGCACTTTTGGACTGAGTTTTTAGCCAGTCGCATGCTCTTGGATACTAAATTGCACAATTTCGCTGCTTACAAATGGAGCAGCAACAGCAAAGCAGGCACCACATCACACAGTCATCTGTCACTCCAGGCACTACACTAACTCTTCTGGTATTAAGTTATGGGCGTGATGGGACTCTGCAAATAGAGTCAGACAAGTGTGAGTGGGAAGGGGAGGTCCACCCCATCTGCAGTGACAATTTCTCTTCATTTCCTCTTTTGTCAGCAAAGTTTATAATGCATAATCTTGCAGCAGCCAGAGAAATTTTACTGATGAAGGCCATATCACCAATCAATTTGCCCTATATTGGTATTTTCAACTTACTTATTTGGCTAGTGAAAATTTCTAAGCCCATCACATTTCAGAAGCTAAAAACTGGGACTTGCAACAGGTAGTGAAAACGGATCACAGGCTTTGAAAAGGATAAAAGGGATGCTCCTGAGAATAACTGGATAGTCCCTGGGGGAAAAAAACACAAACAAAAAATCCAACAAACCCAACCAAACAACAACCACCACAAAAAAAAACAACCCACGCAAAAGAGACCCCAAACTTACACATTTGAGATTCCAAGAACTTAGATGAAATCAAATCTCTTTCTCATTCTAATGCTCTTTAGTCTTTGACTCTCCCTCTGCATTTAATATATTTAGCATGTTATTTATCACAATCAAGAAAAAAATAACTTTTTATATCTTTTACCTGTCCTTTGTAACACAATATTTAGTTTAAAAATAAAAAATAAAAATTTAAAAACTCAGAATTTCAGGAGAAAGAAAGCTTTCAAAAAACAAAAAAATCTTTGCTTGATTTGCATGATGAACACTTCATCATATATAGGTATGTTTATATACACACACAAAATATACTTTTACAAGTTAGAATAAGAGATACTGTTTGAAAACACCCTGAAGGAAAACAAACATTTTTTTCTCTATGAAAATACATAAGCCATATGTAAAATCAAGTTTCCTGTATGCAAAAGTAAAAAATAAGGCTGTTGCCCCACCAGAATCAGACAATATATAGATGAAAAAAATCTTACTCTGGAAATCAGAGGCAAGTACAGTGAAGTTTTGGTTTCTTTTTTTTTTTAAACAGTCTTTTATATTCCAATGGCTCCATAATGTTAAAATGCAAAAGAAATTCACATAAGAGGGATGAGAGCTACTGACTTAGTCCTGTAAGCACTGCAGCTATATAGCCATAATTGTATTTGTTCTTTCATTCTTTCCATCTCTCCACATTAATCTTTCATTCCCTTCTACTCAGTAGTAGAGGAAGAGAGGAAAATCCCTTCTTTACCCCACTGCCTGATAGCTACTAGTACTTCCCAGGAGACGCACATTTAAACCCTCTCAGTTTGAAGCCAGGTGTTCCCTTCTGATCAGTCTTTTAACTCCTGTGCTGTTCCAAGTAGGTTAGATCCTTACCACCACCCTACAACACAATGGTGTAAGAAACTGGGTTATTCTGTGGTGGCCAACCTTGAACACGGTCAACAGCTTAGATCCCTGGAGACATCCAGGTGCTATCCTGACCATTTCTAAATTCCACGCAGAAGTACATAAATGCATATGCAAAACTGTCAAGACCTCTCTTCTAATTATGAATTTAAGCATATAGAGTTATCCTGGTTATTTTCTGAAACAGGTTTTGGGGACATTCATGGTTGATTGGAATGTTTTGGGGAGGCACTTTTAAGGGGGAAAGGTTGAGGTGTTTTGTGTATTATTAATCATCATCATTCCTATTGTTTTCTCATGTGGAAATCTACCTGTATTTAAGTTACTCAGATAATTCCAGCTCATCTGGGAGCACTTTCTGAAGCTGAAGTCTCCGTTCCTTTTTCTGGACTTCATTCGCTTTGGTGTACTACAGGAACACCCAGCAGCACAGACCCACAAGCAAATGCACCCTATTCCAGGTTTCCTATTTGCATTACCTATGTGTTTCCCACAGAGAAAGCAGACCATAGCAATGCTGGCAACAAAGATAATATGAGCAAACATTCCTCTTACACAGAACTCTGAATTAAGGGGTTTAGTTTTGTCATTAAGACTACCATAACTTCCAAGCCTAACAGCACTGAGCATTCATCTACTGCAATGCAGTGGGCAGATGACACACTGAATTACTTTTCCAGTGATTGGAACATGCAATAATCTGAAGTCAAAGACTGAACTATGGCCCTTGATTAAAACCTCAGAGCTTTAATCCATCTCCCAGATCCATATATCTTGATAACAGAGAAGCACTATATCTCCACCTCACCCTTATTTCTCCCAGGCATGCCCATGGTACTTGGGAAAGGGAGATTTGCTTTCCATAATCCCAATGCATCTGTGCTGGTCTCCCTTAAATTTACTAATTTTTGTATACTGCAAAGTTCTATACTGCTAAACCCATCTATTAATTATATTCACAGCACATCAGAAAACTTGGTGAAAGTCATACCTACATTCAGCATGCCACATAAAAACAAAATGTTGAAGAGGATCCAGCTTCACAAACATTTAATGAAGGTTTTCTGACAGGTTGGTGGAGGACTTCCAAAACAGCTCTCACACGGAGTGCTTTCAACTCATGCTCAAGTCAGGAGGACTTAGAGGCCCCTCGTAATAATGCCAAAACCAACACACACCAGAAAGCATGTAATCATTTTGTTAGCAGGGATAATTACCATAAGGAACAACAGTTCAGTGTTTTCCAGCATACCTTTTTGATATAAACTCTGCTGTCAACTTTTCTCCTCATTGAACATCACTGTTAAGCAGATGGCATTTGTTATAGTATTAACAAAGATCAGAACCTAAATACCATTTCAGCAAGGGCAGGGATATTTGGTAACAACAGTCACCTACTAAAATATTAAATTTGATAAATTTTCTATGATTCAAAACAAAAAAAAAATCAGGCTGATTTTATCCTTCAATGCTTTATAATCATCTAACATCCTCAAAAACCTGGTGATGCACTGAACACTCCAAATAAACTGCAAATGCCAAAGTAACCCATGCCTGAATTCACTTAGTTACCCTGCTTTGCAAGAGCTCACAAGAAAGTCTGACATTGCTGACGTTTTGGGTATCCCACCCAGAACAATGAAGACCAGAAAAGAACAAAAGTTGCTTAAGATTTTTTTTTAAATTTACTAAAAAGTTACATGGGAGTCAACAAAAAAACACAAAAAGCCAACCCAAAACCAGAAGCATTTGCTTTCTTTTCCAAATACTTCTCATAAGCAAGCTGTAACATATGCTAGGCACCTAAAGAGCTGAAAATCAAAATGCTTTTCACTTCTCTTTCTAAACATGCTGGTCACTGTTTAGGTCTTCATTTCCATTTGTGCTAGCCTGAGTGCCAAAACAGAAAGTAATACCATATGTCAAAATAAAGCTTTGGAGAAAAGAGACATGGGGGATCCATCATTAAGTTCAGTTGTGCAGATTTTTCTTACACCTACTTGGATAATTATTAATTATGAAGGTACCTGTGACTAGCCAGCACACAGAAAAAGCAACACATCTCAGGCAAGTTCCTGAAGCCAGAAGTAATTTTTAATTGACTCTGTTGGTGCCAGAATTTGCCAGTATTTCAAACAGAGTACCCAAAAAGAAGTGAAGTACAGAGGGGTGCTTACCTTCTCAGAATAAAATGCAAGCTAAATTGTTTCTTCCTCCCAAGCTGCAGACTACAAGAGACAGCAATATTTGCAAATTCATTCCAAATTTAAAATCAGGTAGTTTTCAGTATCTCATTTAGAGAGCTTGTTAAAGTCAATACACTTTTAACAGCTAAATATTTTGGGGTTTCTCACTGGGGTTTTTGTTTCTAAGCAAAAAAAATGTCACTCCCTGACCCTGATGATCACATCAGCACTAGAAGGCATGTCCCTACCTGCTCTGGCTGGGAACCAGGTGCTCAGATGCTCATACCTAATTAGCCTATCCAGGTCTATCCCTTAGATACTGAGGAGCACAAGGATGCCTGTACCAAGCCCTGCTTACTGCAAATACCTGCAGGTCTGGGAGACTCTCTCTGTCCTCTGTTGGAGTCTACTGGGATGACTTTCCTTCCCAATAGCCATCAGGATATCATTGCTGCCTTCTTCCTGGGTATCCTGAAAAACAGCACATGCAAGCAGCGCTCAGGACTTACAGATCAGCTGACATGGGTTCCAATAGCTCCTGCCACTCTGCCAGCCCTTCTCCATGATCTGCTCCCCCTGTGGCTTCCACACTTGTCCATCCTCATCATCCCTGAGCTAGTACTTCTTGCAAGAGAAGCTTTTGGAATAATCTAATGTAAACAGAAGGGTAGGTATTGACACCCATTTTACCCATCCCTGTTATCCAACTAATGCATGCTATCATCTGGAAACAGCTAAGTTCATTTATAAATAGCCTTGATTTAATTGGTACATCTGTTTCCATTTTACTTACAAGCTCAAATGTACACTTTAAAAAGTGTATTTAAATATCACACTCCAACTCTTCCTTCTGGAAGCACACTAATCCCCCATTAGTCCTTTTGTTTGTGTACAGTTCCAAATACTGCTGCTTTTTCCCACATATTTTTATATATATATACACACCTAAAGGACAGGCAGTGCCTTCAGTTTAACAGTCTTCTGATCCAACTTTATGTTTAGAATACCTACCGATAAGCTTTCCTTCCAGAGGCAGTTTACAACAGATGAAAAAAGCAGTATCATTTCATTTAAAAAAAGTTATCTTATTGAACTTCAGAACCTGCTGTATAGCCAATAGGACAGATATCTCTGCTACCAAGTGCTCCCAAGCCCCAGCGTGTGTGCTGATCATTTCTCAGCTCCTTGTCAGAAGACATCCTGGACATGAATCAGCTCTCCTTTTCTGGAAGTGCAACCACATGTGAATAACGAAAAGGAATCACAAAATGCATAAGTAAGGTCCTTTCTCAAAATGATAAATGTATGATGACATTGACTGTTCTGTGGCATGCATCCACCCTGAAGTATTGAGGCCTTGGACTCTCCAAGACAATGTTCATCATGTCATAATGCTGGGCAACTGCTGTACTACGGCTGCAACAAATCCAGCAAAACATGACAAAGAGAAGATGGACAGTTCAACTCACTTAAGCTTCTACATAGATGACCAACTGATTATTTAGCTTGTTCCTGTATTTCTGCATTAAGTATCTATCACTATAGCAAAATATAAGCCTTGGGAAAAATATTCCTGTATCATATTATAACCTTATCGGCATCTCTAAATTCCACTGATACATAAGAAAAATCAACAATCACAGGAATGATGTTGCCAAAAGTATAGTTTATGTATTTTAAAATGGTTTATGCTGTCCCTTAACATTACCCAAGTTGCTCTGTACTTATCAAAACCACGTGAATTCAGCCTTAATGGCTATTCACTCCTTCTCAAACATAGTAAGCAGTATTCAAGACAGCTGTATTTCTACAAGTGTTCAACTATGTTATGTCTGCCTGCAAGAACAAGGTGTCAGAAAATAATGTTTCCTCCATTTAAATGCTTCCCTTGAACAAGAAGTATATACCTTTACATGCTTTTCATTTTTATCTGCTCACCACTTTGGCATTGATGGCAAATAATTGCATCATCCACCTTCTCCTGCTTCTCTTTATATTTACAGTATCAATAGGAGACTAGAAAGACCAGTAACATCCACATAGAATCATAGAATAGTTAGGATTGGAAAGGACCTTAAGATCATCCAGTTCCAAACCCCCTGCCGTGGGCAGGGGCACCTCACACTAAACCATGTTACCCAAGGCTTCATCCAACCTGGTCTTGAACACTGCCAGGGATGGAGCATTCACAACTTACTCACCACCCTTACAGTAAAGAACTTCTTCATTATATCCAATCCAAACTTACCCTGTTTAAGTTTTAACCCATTACCCCTTGTCCTATCATTACAGTCCTTAATGAAGAGTCTCTATGATGGCCAGTGGCTTAGTAACTTCATTCGCCATCTCCCTCAGGACCTGCTGATGGATTTCATCAGGTCCCATGGACTTGAGATGAGAAAATGAATATGAGCCGGCGGTGTGTGCTCACAGCCCAGAAAGCCAACCATATCCTGGGCTGCATCAAGAGGAGTGTGACCAGCAGGTCAAAGGAGGTGATCCTGCCCCTCTACTCTGCTCTTGTGAGATCTTACTTGGAGTATTGTGTGCAGTTCTGGTGACCTCAACATAAAAAGGACATGGAACTGTTGGAACAAGTCCAGAGGAGGGCAGTGAGGATGATCAGGGGACTGGAGCACCTCCCATATGAAGACAGGCTGAGAAAGTTGGGGCTGTTTAGCTTGGAGAAGAGAAGGCTGCATGGAGACCTCAGAGCAGTCTTCCAGTATCTGAAAGGGGCCTATAGGGATGCTGGGGAGGGACTCTTCATTAGGGACTGTAGTGACAGGACAAGGGGTAGTGGGTTAAAACTTAAACAGAGGAAGTTTAGATTGGCTATAAGGAAGAGATTATTTCCTGTTAGGGTGGTGAGGCACTGGAATTGGTTGCCCAGGGAGGTTGTGAATGTTCCATCCCTGATGGTGTTCAAGGCCAGGTTGGATGAAGCCTTGGGTGACAGGGTTTAGTATGAGGTGTCCCTGCCCATGGCAGGGGTGTTGCAACTGGGTGATCTTATGGTCCTTTCCAACCCTAAGTATTCTATGACTTGTGCACATTCAGGTTCTTAAGATGGTCTCAAACCAGATCCTCTCCTACAGTGGGCCTAAGGTCTTAATTCTTGCAGTCCCTCCATCTGCCTTCCATGACTTGTGTGGTGTGGTCAGAACATTTGCCTGTGAAGACTGAGGCAAAGAAGTGATGAAGAACCTCAGCCTTCTCCAAGTCCTGTGTAGCCAATTCTCCTGATAGCTTCCAGAGGGGGCCTAAGTTGTCCCAGCCTGTTTTTTATTTGCAATGTACCCATACAATCCCCTCTTGTTATCTTTCACATCCCTAGCCAAGTTTAATTCTAACTGGGCCTTAGCTTTCCTAACCTGGTCTCTAGCTTCCCAGACAACATCCCTGCATTCTTCCCAGGCTGCCTGTCCTTGCTTCCACCTTTTATAAACCTCTTTTTTACCTTGAAGTTTCGTCAGCAGCTCCTTATCCATCCAAGGAGGTTTCCTTCCCCTCCTACTGCATGTCCTTCTAGTTGGAATGCAACACTCCTGAGGCTGTAGTAGGTGATCCTTGAATATCAACCAGCAGTCTTGGGCCCTCCTGCCCTCTAGGGCTATATCCCATGGAACCTTACTAAGCAGGTTCCTGAAGAGGCCAAAGTCTGCTCTGTTGAAGTCCAGGGCAGTGAGCTTGCTGCACGCTCTTCTCACTGTCCTGAGGACCTTTAATTTGACCATCTCATGACTGCTGCAATCAAGGCTGCCCTGGAGCGTCACATTTCCAACCAGCCCTTCCCTGTTGGTGAGCACGAGGTCAAGCAGGGCACCTCTCCCTGTTGGCTCCTCTATTGCTTGCAGAAGGAAGTTGCCTTCCACACAATCGAGGAACCTCCTGGACTGCTTGTGCCAGGCCATACCGTCGCTCCAACGGATATCAGGGTGGTTGATGGCAGCCCTGCCCATTGTGGGCCCTTGCCTCAGGAGATCACTGGAAGTACTTTCTCCACTCCAAGCTCTATGCTGCAGCCTCCCCTCTCGTCAGCTCTGTCTGGGTGCCTACACTGCCCACCACTGGGGCAGCCAGAGCAGAGCTCCCAGACCGGGCCCTGGCCCTGAGGTGAGCGCTCACCATCCCGCTCACCTGCCTGTGGTACCTGCTGCGGCACATCCTGTTTGCCACGCTCCCTGGGGCAGGTTTGAACCAGTCAGGGCTGGTGCTGCTCCTCCCGGCACTGCCCCTGTGAGTCCCTGCTGGCATCAGCTGAGCTGCCGGCTCCTGGGCAAGGCCTGGACAGGACTTGGGGCTCCCTCGGTGGCTCTTGCTGCTCTGAGTTGAGGCTCCTCGATGCTGAGCTCAGGTGGTGAAGGCATCCTCTCTCGAGCTACTCACCTCTAAAAATGAATGGGTACACCGGCATACAGAGCACGTTTCAGCTGTGTAGCTTTACCAGTCTACTGTCTATTCTCAGATGCTGACAGCTTTATTTCGTTTTAACCATTTATATATAGAAAGGGATCAGAAGAATAGTGTCTTCCAGGGGAGCAAGCAATCCACAATCAAGTACCCGGGGCCTCTCCCTCCCAGCTTGTACTCAAATTATACTGCCAAGATTTCTAAAGAGTTACAAGACTGGCTTTGTTTGGAGGCTGTTCGTTCTTTTTTGCTTTGCTGAAAGCGGCAGCTTAGTGGGGCTGCCCAGGGGATCCCTTCTCAGGGGACACTAAACTTGCATTGTTGCTCTGTGGAAGTTGGTCAGAACAGTCAGTTTAAGCAAAATGCATCTTTTAAGCAGATGAATTTTATGAAGGAAGTTGCTCTGTTTTCTAAATGAGCTTATTGAAATCTAGTGACTTTTAATGAACTGTTAAATAAAACACAGTGGCTCTCTCAGCTGTGCTACGTTGATGCAAGGAGACCCATGTTCGAATTTCCAGGCAACTTTTCCATGACATTCTTGAAAAGCAGGTTTGAAAGACAGATGCAGTGTTGTTTATTTACCTTTACAGGCACCACCAAATTAATATTTATCCAAATGATCTTGCAGCTGCTCTCCAGTTAGGGAGCTCTGCAAGTTTCCAGAATAGGCTGTTCCTGCCCCCAAAAAATTAACTAACAGCTCTGTATCTGTCTCTTACTGTATATTTGGTCTTTTTTAGTGCCAAGGATTGTGTCTCTCTACAATCTTTCATCAACTAACCTGAAAGCTTCATTATATAACAGTCCCATTGCAATAGCCTCTTAAAAAGCCATCCTTATAAAATTCCTGGAGGGGTGCTTTTTTGTTTCTTTGGTTGGGTTTTTGTTCAATGATTGGTTTAATGACTGAGCTTTGTATTTGTCTCTTAGTTTTCTACTGCTTTCAGTCCTCCATTTTCCAAAATTCACAAACCCTTAATGTTCATTCAGCCCACATTTGCTTCCAGCTTCCCATTCTTCAGAGGGTTTTTTCCCCTCAGGAGACAAGCAGATCTAAGCATCTCCATTACTGATATCTTCCCACCTCTGAAACAATGGGCATCTTGGATATCTGCTAAGAACTTGGTGGATTGCATGATCTGCTCTAATGTTTATGGAAAATAGACTGAAATGATTAAAATATTTTAAAAGGAAGAAGTAGAGCTAATGTGTTGCTGTTGTTTGTTGGAAGCATTTGTGTTTGTCTCTACATTTGTATATTTGTATCTAGTTCCCAGATATTTACCACAATGCAATAAAGCCTCCATAACCTAATTTACTAACACAGTGTTTTGAAAACAACAGGTGAAAATAATATTGTTAAGGTGATTTTTAACATTTGTTCTAATACTAATGATCTCATTCATATTTTCTGTTTGTTAGGAATGGTGTTAATTTGTTACTGCTTTACTCAAAAGACAGGTAATAAGTACTAAATTCCACAGTATATCAGTTTTCTGAATGAGAGAGAACACACTAATACAAGTGTGTAGAATGCCTTGTACAACAACAGAATTTGTGGGATGTTTTTTCCTGAAAATACTTCAGTAATTTAGCTTTCTGATATATAAACCTTATTTTAATCTTTTCTACTATAATGCTACATTGGTTTTCTTTTTTAAAAAGCACATTCTTTTGTTTTTGGAGAGTTAATAAAATATTGCAGGATGTGCCATATGATTGCAATCACTGAGTATACAACTAAGGAAATTTAAATACCTTGAAATGTCTGGTACCCCATAAGTTTCCTTTCCCTCCAAGCATCATACAGTTTCATCAAGAAGCTCAAGTTACAGAGCTCTTTGAAAGGTACATGTAATTTAAATAAATCTGATTACCCCGACAGTATCAAGAAACAGTTTTGCAAAGTCTGCACTTGCTTAGGGAAATGTCAACAGTTTTGTCTCATGGGAGGAGATTGTTTAGGACTAAGCATCAAAAAACCCCGAAAAAACAAACAACAAAATACTGAAGGAACCTTATAAAACATACATTAAACTCATTGGGCTAAACAAAGGCAAGGTTTGAGTTTGGCCTGTTATGCATCACTTATTCATTACTGAATAAACAAAGCCTAAGCAATTGTCAGAAATACACTTGATCAAATTTTGTGTACATTACTTAGCTGTAATTCTAGGAGAAACAAATAAAGGAATTCTTTGTCTCCTTTAACTCCTTTATACACAGACGCTAACATAAATGAAGTGAATAAAACCCAGCCCAATGTCATACAATTGGTGAAGAAGGCTCTTTTAGTTCATATCAGGAAATATTTGTAGAAACAGAATGGAGGTGAAGCATTTCACATTATTAATAGCAGATTTGCCACAGTTATTTTTTAGCCTGACAAAAGAAGCGTTATTAAATATTTTAGCCAATACATGGTGTATTTTATTCACAAGTCATTTTTGCAAATATCCAGCAAATATGTTACTGCGCAAAAGCTAAAAAGCAACAGTGAACCAGGAGTGGGTAATAATATGAGGAAACAGGTATGCCAAGTGACAGGCACCCTGTCTGGCTGTCTCAGCATCTCACTTTTTGATGTTCAACAAACCCTGTTCTTCACAATTATGCAGTGCTGGCTGTCAACTGTCCCTAAGCCAAGTGGCAAACAACTTAATGTAATTACATTAATGTTTACCTTAATGTCTAATTAATGGAAGGTGCCTATTTAATTACAGTGAAGATTTGATTTGCAATACTTGCAGGGAACACTGTAAGTTAAGATGTTCTGGGAGTAATTCTTCTTATTAGATACACTGACTTCATGATATCATCAGGCTACATGATGGAACAAAGGTCCCAGGTGACAGCAACCGGCTTCCTGATCATGTGTGATCAAGTGAGACATCACATTGCTAGGTGTTAGGTTACCTCCCCACACACACTTCAATCTTCTTTCCTTCAAAGAGGAAGAGGGGTCTAGGTTTGCAGATAATGCAGATCCATCTAGCAACATCCATTTTAATTAACTGATTATTATCTAGCCTTAATTTCTATGAAAGACTATTTTTTGCCAAACCATTATTAATATATAATATTTTCTGCTGTTTGCAAAGGATTTTATTTAAGAACTTCAGAAATACAATAAAGGATATTTTGTCAAATTCTCATGTGATTTTATAATTGAAAAATGTCAAATATGAAGAGTTGAAGTAGTAGCTGAAATGTAAGATTTGCAGGTATTGCCTCTGTCTCTTCCTTGACTACAGGTAAGATCATATTAGAAAACTGTATTCTGGGTATCATTTCTCTCTTGAGTGCCTGCTTAAGAAGGCAGATGCATCCAGGCCAGCAGGATGTTTTGTGTAAGCCAGACTAGTTTAACTTATTCTGCATTCTCTGCAATTCTTTTAAGCTTTCCACATAACATTTCTTCCTCAGAGAATACAGTTTAAAAAAAATTAAAGGGCAACACTACAAGTGGACAGGTGAATTTCTAGAGCATTTTGTAAGAGTGTTGACATGTTTCCTTTGTGTTTGATGATCAGTTACTCATACATGGGAACAATTTTGCTGTGAATCTATACTATGCAGTAGTTAGTGCACAACTACACCTAAAATCAGTGTTGCAAGTATAGATCTCAGCACACAAGGATCATGCTCATTTGAATGTAATTACTGGATGATTTGTATCTACTCAGAGGCACACCACAAACAATTGTTCCTTTCTCTCATTTTACTACACCAAAATACCAAAAAGCACTGAGGATTCTCAAACCCATTGATTTATCTCATTATGTCTGGGAAAACTATCTGCTGGGCATGCAAAGGTCAGAATGGAAGAGATGCCATAAGTAGCATGGGCAACATGCAAAGAAACAGTTTTTCTTTGCTACCATTATAAGCACATGGGTAGAAGCCTTTAATACCTGGAGGCAACATCAAGCAGTTGGCATGTTTCTGGACTACTGTACTGGTAGACCATAAGACAGGAAAAAAATCACTGATCTTCTGTCTGGAAGATTGTGCAATATGCCAGTGCTACTGTTTGTAGAGAAAGAGCAAGAAAGAGAGCACCGGGTCCATAAAGAGAACTAGCAAGAGAGAGGGGTTTATATCAGTCAGCTGGTAGTAGGACTCAAGGAAGAGTGTGGGACAAAACACTGCAAACTGAGACAACAGAATCACTATTCCTAAAGATCTGTGCAGCTTGTATAGGAGTTCCAAAGAGCTTTTTTGAAAAGTAATAAAATAGAAGAACAAGCATGAGCCCAGTCATCACTTTTACATGCTATTATTAAATATCTTACTCTACCACTAAAGCAATTATCACATGTAAGATAGCACTAGTGGAAATTAAGATGGAATATCTAGTTTGATACAGTAATGATGTTTAGGAGTAGATAAGCTGTCTCCCCATGTTACTGTGTTACTTTACATTACCCTAACAGCAGGTTTTTGATTTCTTTTATTTCCCTCCAATCAATTTCAAACCTGTCATTTAGAATTGCATAAATATTTTTACAGAAACAAAGTCAGTCTTGCTAATGTCCTGTTCAAGTTCTCATTTGCATAATATACTGTTTCAGACATGTCTTATTAGTAAAATACATGCTTTAATTGCTCGTCTTGTTTCTAAATTTATAAGCATGGGTCTATAGATGCTTTTCCTGCACTCAGTTTTACAGATCTTATTGCCTTGTATGTGCAGAACAGTGGGCATTAATCAATACAGTTCACTTAGTTACACAGACTCCCAGCTGTCCCAGTGTTGGGGCAGGCTTTTTAGCATCAGCTTTAACTGCCTGTTGTACCCAAGATGAGCTGGGACTGGTGTCAACCCCAATATGATAATAAGGCAACATAATGCAGGTGGACATAAAAGTCTGAAAAGCACAGAAACAGCTAAGTCTCAAACCCTGTTCTCACATAGCAGGGGGTTCTTCTCACTCTGTAATTCTAATTTAACTCACCCCTTTTTATCCTCAATCCAGGGTTGTGGAAACCGAGGGTAAAGCTTCACACAAACACATCATCTCCATGTCGCACGCTGGGACAATCCTAATGCTAACCTGATTCTCCTGCACTGTATGAGCAGCTCTCTGAACCGTATCAGCATTTTACATGCATTGTAAACTCAGGAAAGAGGAAAAAGAAGTTAATTTAAATTGTGCTGCAGTTTGTGCCAGTGTTGTTAATGTCACCTTGAAAGAACTCCCACCCTTGACACACACTTCTTCAAGTATTTACAGTTTACCTCTGAGACTCAAGATTTTCATTATTCAGAAAACATTGTTTCTTTACAAATGTATGGAAATCAACACTTTCCCACTTATTTTGTTACTGCAATAAATTTGAGCACCAAGGAAGATTAGTATGAAGTCAAATTTAAGATCAATTTGCCATCTTGTGCAGAGGGGTAGAACCAGATTAACAATGCTGAATAAAACAATAAAAGAAAACCCCAAATGTATGCTTTACAATTTGCAATTCAATTATTTTTCCACTTAATCAAAGGAAAAACTGAAGAGTTACATCACTGGGATAGTATTACAGAGGTTACAGATCAAGCACTGACACAGGTCTATTCCAAAGCCTGTACATAAGCCTTACCTAAAACTGATGAGCTGCAGCTCAGACAGAACTGATCCTACAGAAAATATAAGCAGTGAAATCTAAACAAAAAAGCCCCTCCAAAAAAACAGTCAACCATAAGACTGCCCAGGGGATAAGTGGAAGCCACCTCAAACAGCTTTAGGTTTTCGTAGCAGTTACTATACCATCAGTTAGCAAGGGATCATTAAAGCTCTGCCAACCTTCTCTTCCTCCTTTCCCCACTCGCAGACATGAAACAAATCCTCTAGTGGGTTTTGCTTTTTGGAGTATCCCAGTAAAAAATAAACAAACTAACCAACCATGGTAGCAATAGCATAACTAAATTCACAAGATGGTACTAAAAATTTTTGTTAAGGGAATGAAGTCTAAGAAGTCATTCACACTAAGCCTGAAATACTCAATATGACTATTAAGTTTACCTTCTGAGTCTCAAAACAGAAAGATGCCCAGAAAAGAAAAGGTGAAAAACAAAATTCAGGTGACTAATTTGGAAAAGAAAGACTTAGAATTCCAAAATGGACTAACAGTTATCATTAGCATTTATAGTCTCCTAATAATAAACAGGAAGGAAGTCACTGCTGGAACCACTGAAAATTACAGTATTTTCATTGTTAGAGAATAAGTACTACATGTAAGTATATAACTAAACTTTGCTCATTTACAAATTGGAGAGCAGTAGAGAAAGATGAATGGTGGGCTTGCTTCTGCTTCTTATTAAAGTCTTTTTTTGTGCCAATGCATCAAAGGCAAAGAAACTAAAATCCCATAGATATGGGTCTCCAGGGAGCACAATAAGTCGGGGATTTTGTGATGAAAGTTTTTTCCATAGAAATTGGATTGCCTGAAGGAATGTATGAACCAGTTAAGATGAGACGACCATTTCTGGCTCAAAGTGTGAAAGAGAGATAGAAAAAGCCCATATTCTTTTACATTCATATAAGTAAAAGCCGTAAAAATTAGAGCACTTGAATGGAATACAGTACCCTTACCCAACTTCATCCCATAAATCTGCAACTAGCTTGGTTATTTTTGGGGGTGGGCTAGAGAGTGTAGGGGTGGTGGAGGGAGGATAGAAATAAAACAAAGAGCAGAGAATAAATTAAGAGTTGCCTGGGAAAACCTGATGGCCACTGTGCTCATCTTAGGTGTGAAAAATGAAGTCTACAGTCTACCTAATCAAGCTAGAGTCAGTCCTTCAAAGTTCAAGCACGTACCCTGCTAGCTCAGGCAATGGCTATTGTGATAAAAACAAGAACTGGCCTCTTGCTTTTCATGAAGAAGTTTAAAGATTTACTCAGTCCATAACAAGTCTTGAAAAACATCAGACAGTAGCACCTGAGGACCCAGTTTTCCACAATCACTGATATGAATACCCAGTGCAAGGTCAATGACACTAGTGAGGGCACAAGTCCTACAAAACATGCTTACGATTTATATTAGAGTGGCAATTCGGCCACAGACTATAAGGCTGATTTCCTGCAAGGCAAAACCACCACTGCTGTCATTTTAAGAGGGCAGAAGGGAAAGGACTGGGGTGCCAGGGTATCTGCTGCTCAGAGAACAGCCCACCACCACCATTTCCCACTGCTAAATCTAAGGTCCATATTAGGGAAAAAAAACCCCAAACAAACAATTCCACTACTCCTAGGTGCTTGTTTGCTTTTCTCTCAAAGTGCAGAAGAACAACACGTGGAGATGCTTTAAAACATTGCAGCCTTGATTTTGTTCTTCCCACTTCCAAACTGCTGAAAGCCAAGCTATGGCCACCTCCATAACTAGCGTAAACAGAGGTCAACATCAGAGTTGCGATCCTGAGTGGTGATCCTCTGAATCTAAACAAGCTCATCCAAAGTCAGGCTATCATCCTACTTCCTTAACTAGTCTAATCAGAATATAAAATTAAATTTGGAAGGTACATATTTAATAAGCATATCCTGAAGTGTATTACATTCTTCTTGAAAACCCTTCAGATGTACAATTACACTTTACAAATCTGTGAAACAGGAACCGATATGCCCCATTTTTGGAACGGTGTTATGTAAGGTTTCTTTCTTCTCTAGATTAGCACAAACAACGAGATTAAAAGCATTTCTGAAATGCGTACAAAGCTGCCAGTTCTATAGCCAGTATCCTTACACAGTGAAATAATTGGCCTGGTTTTTGTTTGAGTATGTGTAGTGTTGGTTGTGGGTTTTTTAAAGCATTTCAGTGTGGTTCAGCTTATTTGAAAGAGAATATAAGATGTCAATGATCTTAGAGCTGCCTCTCTGAATCATACCAAATAAAGAGCTAAACCTCCGATAGCTTGCAACAAGGTCTGTGAAAAGACACAGCGACTGATGATGATGATGATTCAGAATTAATTGCAACTTGGTGACAAATGTACATGACATGCCCTTAGTACAGCATTGGGGACCCTTATCCTTCGTGCACCCATAAACGAGATTTACTGTTGTGCCCACACTTGCCAAAAATCTTCAGAACAAATATCCAGCTGAGCAGTTTTTAATTTAAAAGACAAATAAAGTATTCTGTATAACTTTTCTTCTCTTTTGACTCTACCCCCAACAGCTCAACCAACCAGAAGACTGAAGTACCAAAAGTTCCCTTTATTAGAGAGTTCACTAACATGAAGAAATTAGTTATGCTTAATGATAAAATCCATAGGGAACAAAATCACTGCATGGGAGAAATCCCTTTACAAAGAAGTTTTAGATGAAGACCAAAGCAGCTCACATTACTTATTAAACTACTAATGTTAAAATCCCTAAAAAGTGTCAGTACAGTAGTACATTATACATGTTTCCATACCAGAACTTCATCAAGCAGAGTTTTTCCAGTACTGGAACAGTACTTTGGTACTGTTTATAGTATATATTGATAAAGTGGAACATTTCAACATCCAGAGTATTTTAATTTTAATTAGATGTTTATGTTTCATCAGACTGAAGTTGGAGCTGAAATGCACATAATGAGTTCATTTACTTCATCGTTTTAATAAGAATATTTAAAAATCCTTAACACTGTTGGTGTGGGAACCATGAGTTTGGGAGGGGGATAAAAGGGCTTAGATGTGTTTGATTTCTAAATTTCCCTTTCATTTTCCTCAGGAGTGGATGTATACAATACATTCAACAACAGATCGTATACTCAAAAGTATGAGGGAGGATGCAGTAACTTTCACATAAATGGGGTCAGAATTTCACCTTTGACCATTACTCATTTTCTCAATCATAAACCTTAAAAAAAAATCTTTTCCTACCCTCTTTTGCTGTCTTAATCTGAAATGATCCAATTCATCAATAGTTCCAACTCTAGGTAAAATTCTTGTCAAACATTGAAGGAAATCATGAAAGTGCTCTTTGTAAAATGTCCTTTTCAGGTTTGAAATTCTTCTGGCATTTACAAGCATATAAGTGTTCTTCATCATCCACTGTACAATAGCAGGAAGCTACTAAGATGCTAATTTTGATAAAGTGTACCAGGTTAAACTGAAGAGGAGCATTCTGAAAAACAAGTTTGGTTTTGCAGTTCCACAGGTAAAGCAGATGCACAACTAGCAGGACTAAGGGAAGACTTTGATCTCACCTACCTTTCATGTATAATTGACAGCTGTAATTTGAACTCAGGGATGACAGAAAGGCAGCTGAGAAATTCTTTGAGCTTCCTGTGTACAGTGAAGCAACATATGCTTGATACAAGCTGAAAGGGAAATACAAAGCCTGAAAAATCTGCATTGCCGAGTGCAAGTGCTACACAGCACAGCAATCACACATGAAAGGGTAGCCCATGCAGACCTCACCTGTGCAACCATCCTTTGGCCAAGCTCTGGGATATTATGTTTGCCCACATTAGGTAAAAGTAATGCAAGTATTAGGGTGAGGAGCACCCAGAAGTGCAGGAATAGTGATGGGTTTCTTGACAAAAGGCAGGGACAGAGCATAAAGAGATTATGGCAAGAGATGTCTATATGCTAATACCAACTGAATACCCTAACATCTCTTCTCAGTTGTGGGTTTATTAAAGGGTAAGGAAGAAAGAGAGAGAAATGTTCATCTCACAGACCTCATTTGCTGACTTGGGGCATTGTTCTAAAGCAGCAGTTCTGCTTTGATTTACTCTTTGCCACCATGAGCAGTGAGGGTCCTAGTTAGCCACCCAAGCAAAGGGCTGGAGCACAAGGGTGTGCAGAGATGGCAGCACAAGAAGAGTCTTCTGCCTTCACTCCCTCCGCACCAGGCTCCGCAGCCCTCTCTACGTACACCAGCTCTCTCCTGCTGCAAAACATCACAGAAGCTACATGGCAGCTCGGCAGGCCTCCAGCCTTTGATCAAGACACAGGCCATAGTGACAGTGGTGTGGGAGGCAAAGTTTTAGGTACAAGCCAGATATTTACAGAACAGAGGCTTTTCTCACTCTGCCAAGAATAATAAAAAATAGGTGGTGGTGATGTCGGTCATTGAAGGGAGAAGCTGGGAGCTCAGTTGAAATGACACTAGCACTTTGAAGTTTTGATGAAAGGGGCTAAAACTCTAATTTCACATGCTTTTGAACACATAGTAGTCCAAGTAGAACTGGGGAAAGAGCTAAAAAATCATTTATATGAAAGCAAGTTAAAACTAATTTAGTTTTAGAGTGAGCACAGGCACAACATTCCCATGCTGGGATCATTTTGGTACATCAAAGATAGCATGAATCAAGACTTTGCAACACAGATGGGTTCAATTTGTTGCTTTTCACAATTTGCATAGTTTTTTGCTCTCACAATACCAGTCTTTAATGGAAGAGTTATTCCTACCATGACCCATTTCTGTTAACCCACACTCCTCATCTTAACTATTTTTCAAGTATTATCTCAGGTAAACAGATACTATTATTACAGGCTGAAAGAAAAGAAAAAAGAATAAGAATCCTCATATCCTGTTAAGTATTGGCAAAACATACTCGGGAACAGTGTCTAAATGAAGTGTCTAAATCCTGAAATCACTTGCAAAGGGATAGGCAAACTGTTTAAGGCATGGAGCAGTAGGGAAGTCTGTCCTTCAAACCAGGGCTCCTGTGCCTAATCCTGAGGGAGCAGGAGCTGCGAGTGAGCAAGCCAGCATGAGGACTTGGAGTCCTGGGTGCCTCTGAATTTCAATCCTACAACAAGTTTTTCTCTTCCTTTCAGAGGCTTCAGTGGATCAAATTTTTTTTGCTGGACTTCATTTTATGAAAATTCTTCCATATTGTTTTAATTGCTATTACTCTTTTCTTCTGCTGGGTGGTATATACCCAAGCAAACACGAACAAATCTATGGTTTCTAGACAGGTATTAAAGCTGTTTAGTGTAAGCACAGTTCCTATCACAGGAGATGCACTCTCTACTTTTCCACAATGAGCTCAAGCAGGAAAACCAGCAAATACCTGCTTCTACCACAAAATGTTGATTTACCCTCACTCTTTTCCCCACTCTGGGAAAATTTGCTTGTGGTCAGAGCAGATCTTCACTTTTGCAGCATTCTGCATCCAGAGACAAAAGAGAGCAATAATAGGAAAGGCAGTGAGGAAGTACCTATTTGTTGTTTTTTTTCCTTGCACTTAGAAGACTATGTTACAGAAAGCTCAAGCACATATAATATGATGTAAGAATAGGTACATACTTGCAAAAAAAGTTTTGAAAAGAGAACTAAGTTGAAAGAAGGCCCACGGAAAGTGTTTGAAAACAAAGCAAAGGAAGAATATGCATTAAAAATGTCAGACTCCATAACAGTTGAAAACTGTCTGCTGTGTCTGCAGTGCTAAAAGGGACATGGCAGAATGACATTTTTGAGTGTTACCTCGTTGCTGGCTCAGTTTCCTGTCCACTGATCTGACATCAGCCCAGGTTGTATTTTGTGGTGTGCTATAAGCAGATTCATGAATTTTTGCTTATCCCCAGGAAAGTCAGGGGTTGGGATATATATGGCAGAGGGATATGTTCTAGTTCCAAGGCAGTTTTAAATTGCAAGATCCACACCGTATACAATTAATCTGTAAGACAGATGGCCATAAATCCCTAATGAAACACTGCCAATGTAAATATTGCAAAAAGGATAAATAGCACTTAATTACACCATTGGCAAGCAAGTTGGGTTTTCCCTCATCTTCATTCTGCTTTTCACTGATCTTTCAGGCTCTTTCAAGCATCAGCATGCACAGCATAGTTTAGTAGCTTCACACTCTTCCACTGCACAGTTCTTACTCTCCTATGCCTTTGCTCCTCACTTTTTTTATTAAAACAAACAAAACACACAATTGTTGTTTTTAGCATTTGTAGAAGGTGTAGTTTTAATGTAGGAGTAAACAGACAAAATGGAAAACTAATAGGGGCATAAGCACGAACAAGCAAAACCAACTACTAATATGTAAAAAGACTCAAGGGAGACCAGTTTAGTGGTTTTATAAGCACGGCTGTGTGTGTGAGGTGGGAAATGACCATCTGTAAAATCTTTCAGCTCTTTTCCAGGCTGTTCACATGCTACTGAAGACAACAGTTTGCTGTGTGTTACTTTCGACTGGAGCTAGGCTGTCTGTTTGGTCCTGGCCCAGAGTTGTGGTGCTTTAACACACACCTTTTCACTACTCTGTGATTCCTTAACTGGTTGGCTAGCCCAACGGGAAATACAACCAATAGCTTTTCCACCTCTTTGCAGCTGGGGAGGAGGGGGGCCTTAAAAAAAATGTAACAGGTTTTTTTTTTTCACAACTAACAAAAAAGAAATCCTAGAGAAAAAAAACCCAAAACCATTCATTATTTAATATCTTTAATCACTGGATTTTCCATTTATCTCTTGCTCTTGCACAGACAGGTTAAACTTTTACCTATGAACTAGAAATTCTGCCTTGTAATCTCAAGAAACCAGAGATGCCCAATATGCAAGCTATTTCCAAGCTCTCAGTTAAGCAATGAGTCCCCAGCTTCTATCCAGTAAACTTCAGCTTAACACCTGGTACATTCTGCTTGAAACATTTAGTCATATTGAACTTAATTCCTCATATAATTGTTTCTCTACATGTATTTATCCGTAACATATTTATTACCACATATACAACCATTGTTTCTTTTCTTTTAAAAACTGTCATTTATTTTAATATGCACACCTCGCATAGAAACTTCCTTTGTTTCTACTGATGCTTTAAAAAAGTTGCTTTTTGAACAGAATAAAATTCTTAATACTGCAATAGTAGAAAACATGATTTTTCTGCATTTAAACTGTCTTCTAATCTACCTACAGCCACTTTAAAGTATTGCAAAATACAAGACGCCTTGTGAATGCAGTATTAAACAGCTTGCTTGTGTAGAGTGGACATACCACTTAGCATTTTTCAGATACCATTACATATTGCCTTCAGTGACTTCATGTTATGTGAATATTGGTTTAGTTATGGTTGCTGTCTGTGAATGAGCAATACTGGCTTTTCTACAGCTTTGAGTGAAAATTTCAATTCACTTCTTTAAACAGAGAGAGAATTGTGTTTCAAGGACTAAGCATGGCTGTAAGGTCTTAAATTGCAGCAGATACAAACACATGTAGATGATCCTCACGCTTTCTAACTTTCCCTCTGGAGCTTCCAACAGAGCTTGATCTGGCAGCACGGGCAAGAAAAGTGGAAGGTTGCTGATCTTGCTGAGCCTGCTCAGACTCTTGCGTGGCTGAAGCTTGTACCTAAATAGTCAGGGAATTAAATAGTTCTCTTAGCCAACAGATGGATTTCCATCATTGCTAAATGAGAACTTGGATTACAAAGCTGACTTTCAGAGCATCAATATCCATTTGCAGCATGCAAGACTCAAAGTACAAAAATATGTACATAACTCTAGAACTGCTCACTGATCTTATGAGAAAACATAAAACAAGGGGTGGCTAACAGTACAAAAAAACAGGGAGAGGGCTTTTCCTCAGGTGATTGTCATATTCCAAGCCTGGCAGTCATAAAAGCATGCCACATATGAAGCAGAAAAGACCTCCAGATATAACTAATGCCATTCACTTTACATTGGTATCACTGCATGTGAGTGAAGCTACTGAATCCCTTGACTCACGGTGCCTTTAACAGCTCTGTCTCCCTACTCTATAGAAAGGCTTAGATCAAAGACACCAAGAGCACTGAAAATACTAAAATCAATTAACTCAAACTTCAAAGCCACCTGATTTATTGATAAATTATTTGGTTAACAATTTGTTTGATGCATTTTGTGAAGTGCACCAGAACAGAAGCCAAAGACATATTAGACTGGATATTAGGAAAATCTTTTTCACTGGACAGGTTGTCAAGCATTAGAACAGGCTGCCCAGGGAAGTGACTGAGTCACCATCCCTGGAAGTACTCAGAATATGTGTAGATGTGACAGTCAAGGCTATGGTTTAGTGATGGACTTGGCAGTGTTGGGTTAACAGTTGGACCCAATCTTAAAGGTCTTTTCCAACCTAAATGATTCCGTAATTCTAAACCACAAATTACTAGAATCAAGCAAAGAAGCCCAGAATATGGTATTCAAAGATTAAAGGGTAAAGAAACATTATTTGTCTATTGTGGACAGAATATTGCTGAAACAAAAGCAAGCAGAAAAGAGTGGAAAAGAAACAGCAAAATTCAGAAAGCTAAGTCTCATGGAGAAATTATTTACTTCTCATTTCTGTAATGATACCAGTTTCTGTTTCAGATGCATTAAATATATGAGGCTGCTAGTGTTAGTCATCAAAATCAAAAATAGTGATGTTACTACTTATTAATCTTAATGTTCTTGATAAGTTTCAAGCTCTAAAACTGGTGATTATGCTGCTACATCGAGAATGGTAGAAGGCCACTGAAAACTTCAGTCCTGGAATACTTTCAGGCCAATAAGTTCTGCACTTTTTTTTTTTAACCAATAGAAGAAAGCAGAGAGTAACTTTATCTGCCATTTTAAGTAGTAAAATGTCTCCCAGCAGAGCCATGCTTTCATCATCTAGCACTCATGTCCTTAATGAACACACAGTCAATATTGCCACAGTTCTCCGGTGCACACCTTTATGGTTTGTTAGATCTGGTAGCTATTAGTACCACTGTCCTCTAGCTATATTTCTCTCTGATCTCCCAAGTTAAGCACGTGTAGGTTGGGTGCGAGTTTTAAAGAAAGTGTTCCTAATTGCCTCCAGTTGCTTCTGGGCTTGGCCTTAGTGATTCAGACTCTTTTTAAAGAGTTGTCTTCAGTAGATGATAAATTTGCCCGTTTTCACCTCGGGATAATGAGGATGTAAGATAAATCAAGGAAAGGTAGAAAGAGTACATGGTGAAGGAAAGAGAGCCACCGAACAAAAAAAGCCTTCAATCTTACTTCAAGGTAAATTAGATGAGGTCAGCTTTATACCTTGCTCCCCCACTGGGAGGGATTTTTGTTTCCTGGTTTTTCTAGATGTAAAACTAAAGCCTCTTACCTTCTTTGTTCACTTACTTTGCCCTAGGAAAGATAACATCTTAAAATTAAGGAGAAAGTTATGGGGCAGATTTTTTTCCCTTTTTTTTTTAAGGAGCAAGGACTGTAAGTGAATAGTGAAGTAATAGCTTACTGAAACACAAAGAATACAGTAGTGTTAAAGATACCCTTAATATTGAAGGCACCCTTTGAATAAGGACACCCTAAGTCCAGAACAGAACATGGGTCCCCACGAAAACCTAAACAAACACCACCACCCCCAAATTCAGTAGTATTAAAAATTGGTAGGATTAAATGAAATTCCACCTTTTCCATTTAAACCTTTATAACATTAACTAGTATAATTAGCCTCAAGTAAACTAGTGGCTCTTATAGCCAAAATTTGATTATAAATATTTACTTTCTTCTTGTATAAGTAATAAAATTACATTTCCAGCAGCATTCCCTGTATCACAAACTCACCCTCAGGGCCAGTTCAGACACCCTCTCTGCTGCAGTCGTTTTCCTGTGGACTCTCCCATTTACCTTCCTCCCCTCAACAAGTCTTATAAGGGACTGGGTGCTTCTAACAGGCTCAGCTGTTTGCATGTATTTTGGCAGTGAATATAGATACAGAAGAGGAATGACACTGGAAGAGAGCCTATATTTCCACTCCCAACAACCACTTCTCTAAAGAACAGTTCCTGCCCTGCTGTCTGTTAAACACCTCCCTTTTAACCTAATGTAACTACAACAGGTGCAAGTGCCTGTTCTTACATAAATCACCATTAAATAAGTACTCTTAGAGAAAATTTGCTCTATTATTTAAAGTATCAAGTTGGATGAAAGTGAAGAGCAAGATCACACACCTGCAGGTTTAACAAAAACGAAACCAAACAAATCTAACACAAAACTCACCTCCACTTTCTACATTAAAAGCTTATATTGTTCCATTACATTAGCACTATGAACCTGAATTTGGTAAGAAAAAGTGTAACACCTGCATTGTATTTCTTTTCATTTTACCTTGCTATGCCTTGTGCATCAGAATTTGCAATACCTGTAAAGGCAAAAAAAACCCCAACAAAACCCCAACCAAAACCACCTCCCCATCCCCCCAAAACAAAAAAGGACAAACACCACCACACACTAAACACATGGGGTTGTTTTTAATTAAAAACAACACTGCTCACAGAAATAGTCACTTCCTAATTTAGATGTGGTTTAGAAAGTAATTGAGCTATAAACTGTCTTTTCACATGCTAAATGGACATCCTAACTCTAATCACTTGCAATTAAATCAATCAATCAGGAAGCAAGTATTTTTGGAAACTACCATCAGGGATACAATCAATTTAATTGCTGTTTCCATGAGTTGCAGTGATCCCACAGACATCGATGAGCAAGAACAATACAAAAATTAAACAATGCAGTTGTGCAGCATTAAGCTACTTTCAAGAAGCAGTCAAAAGAGCAATACAACCTTCCATTGCACTGGTTTTGAAACTGCATAGAGTTTGGTCAGTGTATGAAACCGAGCAAGAATCAAATTGCTGAACTTCCCAAAATATATTTGGCCTATCTCAACCAACCACCAAGACTGGCAGAGTAGAGGGAGAACAACATGGAGATCCTCCTGGTAGGAGGCACACTGCATGAGAAAGGAGAATCTCACCCAAGTCCTTTCCCAGCTTTGGGTTTGTTTGTTTTAATAGAGTACGTTTATTGTCCATTCTAATGGCCACTTGTGACAGTGTCAGAAATGGAAACAAAAATGCTAAGGTCTTGTTTCACATTAGCTTCAAGATATATTATCATTTCATAAGTGTGTGGGTTTTCATATTAGGTAATTCACAAAGTATGTCTTATTTCTGAAATGGGGAAAGGGATACTTCACCTATTGTACCTTGCTGTCTGCACAAAGAAACTCATCTTTTATAACCGCAGTGTATATAGTCAAGGAAGAGAAATGCAGATTGAAGTGACACTGGTGCAAATATCAAAGCTGTTTCCATGGTTTCTTAGGACTCACAGACAACCTTCATGCATGCCAAAAATAACTATGGTGTGTGGCTAAAAGGCAGGAAGCCCTCATGCAACCAACAAGTTAATTTTTCTCCAGTAGAATTTATTACAGGCTTATAAACATAAATAAATAAACAAATAGCCATGGCTTGTATTTCACCATGTCTGTAACAAAGAATTCAAATGCTTTCTCTCTAAAATGAATACTACCATACCTCTTTGACTGTTAAACACCAACACCAGGCTACAGATAAAGATATTAAGAAAGACTGAACCAATTTACAGATGTTTCACAGTTGTTTCATAAGCTTTCCACATACTCATACGGAAAGTAGATTACATTGTGCTGGTGTTTTAAGGGCTCCAGTAATGAAAAAAAGGACAATATATTTGGAAAACCTTCCTCTATGCGTACTCCTGGAAAAATAACAGATTGTCTGCAGCAACTGCCTGACCTTTTCTGTGTCAATGATGAATCCATCTGGCTGAAGTAAGACTTGTATATGTAAGAGAACAGTCACGTTCAGGGTGCATTATGATAATGCTATACAGCACACAACAGGATGCAGAAGAGCATAAGCAGAGGAGACAACAGAGGTAATAGTCTTCTTCCTTTAGCAAATTTCGCATTTAAGTTCTTCAGCACAAAACAAAGGCTTACCTAACTAAACCAAAAGCTTTATGCGGTGCTTAAGAAAATTAAAATAGTTTGTTGGAAATGAAACCTATTCAGATAAATGTATTTTATGGATAAGGAGTAAAACATTCAGTATAGTGTACAAGCAAAAAGAGAAATCAAGATGAAGTGATTATTGCTTTCAGGCACTGGGCAGTTCTTCAATGCAGTGGTGTTGATTTACATCACATTTCCACAAAGAACAGCTAAATAAAGCTTTCATACTTTTACAGGGACACTCAGGAACAAGTCCTCATGGCCATGCCTGTCACTGGGGAAGACAGGCTGTCACAGGTTAGGGGACAGAGGACACTGCCTCTGGAGCTGGTCAGTGTCTTTTCAGTTCAGGCTTTCTCCGTGAGCTTGACCTAGAATGCCACTAAGCATGACACATGGCAAACAAGGCAGACACCACTGATGTAAAAGTTTAGGTCACTTACAGTTTGGGGTATTTACATAAGCAAAAGAATTTGTGACATCTCAGAATTTTTATTTTTTTTTTTTAGAACTTCTTTCTTTTATGAAGGGGTTGGATTCTGGGTATAGAAAACATAACCTTAAACTGTGAATAAACAAAATATGTGCTTTTCTGATCTGGGTAATGTAGCACTTCAGTGCATGTGAAAATACTGAATATTGGTAGTATACGAGATAAGGATGTATTCAATTTGAAACACCGAATTTGGGATGGGTATTAAGCTTTAAGAGTTTTACCTTAGCAAGACTAAGTGAAAATGCTGCACGCATATTAGAGATTCCCATCAAAGGGGAATTAACTCTATGAATAATGGGAAACATTAAAATGTTTCAGAGCATTAGAGAAGATGCAGATATCTCAGTAACCAATAGTTATCATTTGTTTCCAAAAGCTGAATTTGATCACATTCTGTCTAGTATATTTGCTGAAGACAAATATAAGTTGCAAAAGTAGCTTTAGCCTATTCTCTAATAGAAAAATGAAACAGAGTTGGCCTTCCACCTGCTTCACACACACACACACACAAAGGAAACAACTGAACCAGTTTAGAGCTGTAAACAGCAGAATCCCTTACTGCACTCAAGATTCCAAATTGTATATACCCAGTGATTCCCTAAATTAATTGAATTTATATGCTTCTTACATCTTAGTCCAACAAATGAGTAGGTTAGCTATCTGTACCACTAGTAAGTTTACTTGCCATCTCAATTATAAAACCGAAAAATGCATTAACAGCATTTTAATTTAGTTCTAAATAGGTGGTGTCTGGAACCTGTAATCCAAGTGTACAGAGCCTTATTTTAGGTTATGTATCTAGTAACATAAGGTCAATCCAATACTGGACTGAATGGTTGTGTTCAGTTTTGTTTATCTTTCTATAGAAAGACAAGAGAGAAGTATTTACATTTGAAATAGGACAGAAGGATATGCAGGTGGCTAAACTGGTCACCTGGTAAACAAATATCTTCTAGCCCAGTTAAGTGCAGAATAATTTAGTTAAGCTCTGGAGATGACAGTTAAATGTGGGAACTCAACAGACTATGTAGTGTTATGGAAAGACCATAACTAACACAGTTCAGTACTTCTATATATTCCAAATAAAAGGTCAGCTACTATCAAAGACAGACATTGGTCGATAAGTGGTGTGATTACTGTTCACTTTCTTACACGTAATATACCTTTATTGTTTTGGAGATACTTAAAAATGCATTTTATAGCTGCATTTCATGTTGCAGGTAATGCTATATAATAGTATTTAATGTAGTCATAAACCACAGGATATTCAATTTATACTTTTTAGATTATTAAAAAGGTTTACATTAAATCCTGTATTTTTCATTTTTATTGGGTTCCTATAGAACATTAGAGGAAAAAGAAAATACTCAGTAGTATGACTATCTTTCATAGAGCACATGCACAGATTTATTTCTTCCTAAGGTCTAGCAACTTAGGCCTAAGGTCCAACTAGAGAGCAGCCCCATCCTCACTGCCTTCTCTGCTTTTCTACCTAAGCTGCAACAGAATGGTGTTCCTCTACTCCTCAGCCACCTAGATTCTGAGACAGGTGCCTCAATCTAGGTCATTTTGCTCAAACACCCCCAAAACATCCTCAGAGAAACTGACTGACTACTGTTGTGGCTTAACCCAGGACAACTACATAAATGGACAGTGAGGACAAATGAGTATTGGCAGAACTTCCCTCTGTTAAGTACTGGGAGGTTCACCTGGAATGCTGGCACCAGTCCTGGTCATCCCAGTACAAGAGAGACATGGATATACTGGAGAGGGAGCAAAAGGTGGACCATTAAGATTATTAAAGGTTTGCAGCATCTGACCTAAGACAAGAGCCTGGGACTGGTTGGCCTGGGGAAGAGCAGGCTTTGGGGAGATCTTATCATAGTGCATGAATATTTCATGGTAGTGACCAAAGACAACAGACAGACTCTTCTCAGCAGAGCCTGCTGACAGGGCAGGAGGCAAAACCAGTACTATAGCAAGTCCCACTTAAGCATCATAATAAAAATTATAACTAAGAAATGATTGGGTTGGTTTGTTTGCCTTTTAAAAAGGCTGTTGGGCTAGTCAAATGCTGGAACATGCTGCCCAGCGAGATTGCCAAGTCTCCATCTGTGAAGAGATCCAAAATGCAACTGGACATGGCTCTGTACAACCTGCTGTAGCTGGCCCTGCTGTGAGCAGGGCACTGGACCAGATGATGTCCAGAGATATCTTCCAACCTCAACCACTCTGCAAAAGGTGTGATTAAGAGTGCTGTGTAAGTAAATATAATCTGTACACTGGGACAGATAATAACGCTCATATCACAAAACACTTTAGGGGTTAGGGGGTAGAAGAAAAGACACTAGTTCTTTGAATATAACCACTCATCTTCTAAGGCACTGACTCAGGATATGCTTGAAATTTAGTCATTTCGTAGCTGCCCACAGTCAGAAGTGGACTTGAATGCACAGCTACCCATTTATCATGGCTATCTTATTTTATTTGAGTAAAAAAGCCTCACACACCTACACTGTGCATTTGCTTTCTCCAGGTCATGGACCCATGCATACATGTGCACTGCTTCAAACTGAGGGCAAAGATCAAGGGAAAGATCCTACAATTCAGCAGATGGTGGGAATTATGAGCTGGTGGGAGATGAGCACACAGGGTAATTTTGGCAGGTGGTGGGCAGGCTGAGCAAGCAGGACTTAGTCACACTGCTCTGGAGAAATCCATAGAGTGCCTTGAGAAAGGAACATGCCTCATTTTGGGTGGTGGAGTTAACCAAGGAAAAGGTATGGAGAGGGACTGCACATGTTGCCTGGAAGCAGCTCACAATGGGAAGGAAGCTTTTCCTCCTGAAAAGGAATGAGCTTCTCTAAAGTGCATTAGTCTAGAGGACAAGTTGAGGAACTGCTGGGAGACTGCTGTTAAGCCAATTTAATCAAAGCTTGGACTCCTAAGTGTGAAATACTACAGGATAGCAGCAGGTAGACAGAGACATTTGGATATCCAAACTCAGACAGACAAGGAGGGCCTGCTACTGATGTTACCCCTTTTTAATGCTCTAGAGGAGAAAATGATTGTTCCATCAATACCAGATCCTAGCCATATTAAGGCACCTGACCAGGTTTCCTAGAATCCAAAACCTCTTTATAGCACAGCCCCCTCTTGCAAGTTTACCTTGAAAGAAAGCAGTATTGCCAAATTCTCTCGAAGAAAAGCACTGCCACTGTTAGACAGCTATCCTTGTAGAAACAAAGGTTGAATATCCACTATTGTCTTTATCCTCATTACAGAGCTACATCAGCAATATTACACATGTACATGAAGTCCCAAATCAGTAGCAATGTAACAGTGTACTGCCCAATTTTATACTTCCCTAGCAACCATTCCAGCTCCTCGTGCCAGATCCAGCTGGGGTGGCTGTGGGCAAACCTAAAAAATATCATTTGTGCTCTCCCTTGCAGAGCTTTGGCTGTCCAGTGATGCTATGGTCTTTTAGGCACAATCAGTGCTCCGAGTAAAGGGTTTGCAAATTCATCCTTACTCTAACATTAGTAAGTTCACTATTACAATGCCAATAACACGAGAAGAAATACAAGATAACAATTATATAGTTATTTGCTAAGAATTAATTCATTACTTTCATTTTAACTATATAATGTTTATTAAAATACACTATTATATATTAATTCCCAAATTATCTATTGTTAATAATATTACAACAAAGGGTTCTTTATTTTTGTCTTAATGGCTTTAGGCTTAGTATTAAGAATGGCTTGCAGCATGTATTTGATTGTGCCACATTTCCTTCTTATTCATTGCTTGCATTCAGAATAAATAACTTGGTTTTTTTTTGCTTAAGCATCTCAAAAGCTACTAAACAGTAGGTATTCCTGAGATGCTAGTACTGTTTCCAGTTTCTCTCAGCCAAGATCATAACCCAGTTATCTGCAGTCATCACTCACAACTGAAGCCAACTTGGCAGTTCTTCAGGGCTTCTATTTAAGAAGGACTCTAAAATAAATGAAGTGGGATGCTGAGGAAAAAAAAAAAACAACCCACCCTGCAATTTTAAAAGAGATAAAACCAACTTATTTATTTTTCACTGTTGAAGTGAAGCTGTAACTTTATCTAAGCACCAGTTAAAGTTATCTTATTTTTGGAGAGGTAAAGAAAGAGGTAGGCTACTCACCACTTTGTTACTCCTTATATTGTACAGATCTGAAATTCTTTGAGCCTCCTGAAAGACCAAAATGGGAATTACTTTGTAGAAGGAAGAATTGCAAGAAAGGAAAATCTCTGGATTTTTTTCAAGATATTATTTCTACAGGACTACTCAAAATTTTCACACTCTTTCATCTCTGATTTATTGAGCGAGGTAGAATTTGCCTTTATTATGGCAATATCTTTTAATACTGGGAATAATCAAAAGGCAATTATAACACTTAACAAGACCTGCCTGATGAATTAGGGCAGGCATTTGTTAGCCAAACTTATTTCATAGAGATCACCAGAACCTGAGCTGGTGCAAAATCTAATGTCTGACTTTTAGGCACTGATTTAGCATCAGCCCTGTTTGCACAAGAAGTCAAAAGAGTTTTGCTTATGTGTTACCAGCTTTCTGGTATGTACTCCAGTTTCACTTGTGCTGCATGTCATAGTGACCCTGTGAAAGCATGTAACTCATGGAAGTGTGTTATTTGTATGTTTATTATGTAAGAATATGCTTCCTTTTTTATTTGGACTCTATGCTGCCATACCTGTGCAACCCCAGTAACTGCTAATTGACAGTAATTAAAGCCCTTTTAGCAAATTAGTTTTTTCTTAGGACATTACAAAGCATGTTTTACAGTGCAATACTTTCCAAGTACTCCAATTCATCACGTAACTCTGATTTTTTCATTATAGGATTTAAAACAAACAGCAACCTTCGTAGGTTGACATTTCAGCTCCAGAATATGCTGTTGGGCAGGCTGTGCCACTACCCAGATCACTGAGGCATCTCAAGAGTCAGCTGTTACCATGTGCCACATCCTGAGAACCCACTCAAGAGCCTGGCCTCCCAAGCCACAGGCAAACATGGCAGCCAGGATCACCAGTTTCTTTGAAAAGAAAGACATAAAGAGTATTTATGTATGGCATGCCAGGTGTTAAAACAAAGTAGTGGGATAACTTTCCTCCACACTTTTTAGGATCAAAGCCACAGGTATCATTTTGCTTTGCTTTTGAAGAACTCTTTCATTAATTAGCCAGAGAAAGCTGATTAAGAGACCTGTAGAGCTGCCCAAACTCAGCAGGGATTTTTTCTGGTAAGACACAGACTTATGTTGCTTGTGTTATTTGCATTTTATTACACATCTCAAGTTGTGTGGATGAATACAGAGGTAATCAATGCATCAGTGAAAAAGAAGCAAATCCAAGGAACAAATCTAAAACACATCAGCTGGTGAATTTAGTCTGTAGTTCAAAATAAACTACTCTGAATTGAGTTTTTATTACATTCATTGCAACAGTACTTGATATTTACATACATACAATGCCTCTGGACATAGTATGACTTCTTCCATTTATTAAAGAATAAGCCTGCTATTTCTAAAACCATCTAAAAACCCTTTCACAAGCCTTGCAAAAGGATGGAGGGGCAGCAGAGACATTTTAGTGGAAGATGACTTACATTAGCAACACTAAGGTTATAGCGAAGACCTCTGCTTACAGCTAACAAGTCTCTGTGATCTTATTTAAAACTTAGTTTTAATTTTCCAAGTCGTCGTTCTGGTCTCCTCCTCCTCCCCATTGCCTGACCTTATGTCCCAGTCTTTTCGCATCAATCCTGGCCTATTGTATTCCATTACAGAACACTACTTCCAAAACTCACTCGCTCATTGACTTCTACCTAGAAACTGTGCAGAACTGCAGGTGGAAGGAGAGAGAACCCCAAAACAACCAACAAACATAACAATACAAAAAACCACCTCACACACCCCAAGAAAACACACACCCCCCAAAACAACAGAAAACAAAATGACACAACCACATACCTCCACCTCTCTGTTTCAGGGCTGCATGCTTCACCACAGGGTAGCGAGCTCCAGGTTTCAGCAACTGCATCTCTAAGGCATCAGAGAACATGTGAATTCTCCAATTTAAAAAAAAGTAAAAAGAAGGAAAAAAAAAGGCAACAATTAGTATGGAAGCTCACAGAGGAGCAAACCCCCTGAGCCCTTCCTTCACAGACTCCCTCACCAGCACCAAGCCCCCTGCAAACCATGGCTGCAGAATAATGCAAGAGCCCTGCAGAGTTTTTGGCCAGATGAAAGCATGCTTATTACAGCTTTGTTTGTAGAAAGATGCTCTGCCTGCTATTTAGCAGGAAAGGCTAAAAAGAGTAGGGGAAATCCTATCTGGCATAGCAGCTTGCACTGAAACAGTTGCTGTTTGGTTGCAAAATAGCAACTGAAATACTCTTGTGTTGAAAAGCATTAGGCAGTTTTAACATCGAATGCTACCACTTCTGTTTATATCTTGGTTGTTTATTTCAAGGGCTGATGGCCATGTTGCTATTTAATGGGGAGATAACTGAGCTAGAATAAATCTTAAAAGGAAATCCTGAAATTCACTGATCGATCAGCTCTACTTCAAAAAAAAAAAGAAGGAGAAAAGAAGTGAACCCTAGAGGTGTATCTGGAGTACCTGCACTTATGCCTCCCTATATTATAGATCTCTCAATGAAGGTTTCTCTGAAATAAGGGAAGAGCATTTTCCACAGAAGCAAGTCTGCATCCTCCCTCCTTTTCTCTCCCCCCTTCCATCAAACACTGTTCACATCTCCCTGAAGATCTCTGAAAGGGAAAACCAAGTATCACTACACAGAATTATAGAATGGTTTAGATTGGAAAAGACCTTAAGATCATCCAGTTCCTCCCCCCTTCCACAGGCAGGGAACCTTTCTCTAGACACCTTCCAGTTGTCAGAGGGCTCAAGCCCCCTCCAGTCTGGCCTTGAACACTGCCAGGGATGGACCATTTACTACTTCTTTGGACAACTTGTTCCTGTGCCTCACCACCCTCACAGTAAAGAATTTCTCCTTATATCTAACCTGACTCTCAGCAGCTAAATTATAAGCAGGTCACTTAGAGGCTTCTTCAGGTGAGAAAAGTAAAATGACTGCATCTTTTCTGGAGCCCAAGTATGTAATCTATAGGATTGCTTCCATAAATCAGATATTTAGACATTTGCTCCATATGTTCATGCTTTGAAGGAACAAATTTATAGAAGTTCAGTGGTTCTAAACACTGTAAATTAATTAAAAAGCTTACATATAAAATGCTACCATACTTTGTCAGCTGCATTAATTACATAAGAAAGATTATGTGACTTGAAAGCTAAAAATGCAGAAAATGCATTTTTCGAGTTTAGCCATATAAAAACAGCAATTGATGATTTTGGTCAGAATTAATTAGAAATTAGAAATTAAAATTTTAGTAGAATAAAATAAAACATTGTTAACAAAAAAGTTCACTTCCTACTGTTGCTGGCAGTTCAAGTTAAAATTAAACTACTCACTTGAGCATTCTCTCTCAAAAATCATCTCTGTATTGAATAAACTCATATGACCTGAATATGTTGCATCTGCCAGTAGGCAGTAAGTGCTAAAAGGCAATAGACTGGAATTACCGAAAAAGCCGTAAAAAAACAGCGATAAATGAAAGAAATATCTTGAATGACATTTGAGACCAGTCTAACATGTAATGCATGCAGGAAATAACCATCAACAAAGAACATGAGACAATGAACATGAATATTATATCCATTTACATTCAACATGGAGCCCTTGGGACTAGCTGAGAACCTCTTGAAGAAATGACATCTTTTTTTTCTTCCACTCAAGCAAAATGCATGACTTCTCTCACTCACTTAAAATCACAAGATCAAGGTGAAATTGCAGATGTTGCTTTTCATGATTGGGACATTTATCAAAGAAGAAAGGTTTCTTTAATCAACTTTAAGTATATATATAAATTTATGTATTATAAATTAGTTTTTTCACCATTTCACGATGACAGTTCTTGCTTTCTAACTCCTCACCACTTTAAAAACACCCTCCTTTCCAAGTGTCATCTCGCCATAAACAACCCATTACGGCGAAATGGAACACAGGATGCTCAGGAGAAGCAGAAAGTTAATCTTCCCACAGCTTCTAAAAGCTTTGAAGTTGAGGCTAAAATTGAGAGTATTTGTGCTATAATATTTTACTACCTAGTCTTAGTCTTCCATTTTCACTTACTATTTGCCCAACCTAAATTTGGTTTCAAAACCAGCATACCAAAGGCAGGCACAGATAAGCAGATAAAAGTCTATCCTTGCTTTTCTACCACAACCAGCTCCTAGCTGTTATTCATCTCTCTCTTATGTAATTATATTGAACATTCATTTTGGAAGGAAGCTGAGAGCTTGCTGTTGGCCTTATGCTCAACTGAGAATTAATGCAATACCCATTAGGGGATCATTAACTATCAGCAAGAAAGGGAAAATACATTCACCCTGAGGGAGATTCAAGCCTTGAAGAAAAGTGAGAACCTAGGGCAGGAAGAACAAAAAGGAGGGTGCTGCTCTCAAAAGGCTCACAGTACCTGCTGCAGGCTGGTATTTGCAACTTGCTACCCAAAGAGGAAATGGGAAAGATAAATTTTTGCAGTATGCACCAAACCAAAGTCCAGCAATAAAGTTACTGAGCCAGAATGAAGTTGCTAATTGAAGGCTTATAGTCTATTAGTGACTTAATATGCCAAAGACCCTGTCTTATCACATTCATACTTACTATTAGGAATTATTATCTGTTCATTATCATAATGATTTTAAAACTTCAGCAGGATCCATAAAACTACTAAAGCACATTTCCCTCCTTTCACCAGAATGGGAATATTAATGAGATCACCATCGTCTGGAGCAAAAATAGTGTACTGCATCAATTGGCATGTTAACCACAATTTGGGTGGGTTTGGTTATGTTTTCTTTTTATATCATAGTACGTGTTAGTGGAATAAGTTAGAATGCCCATTTGGTGAAAGGTATTTCCATGTTATTCATAGAATCATAGAATAGTTAGGGTTGGAAAGGACCTTAAGATCATCAAGTTCCAGCCCCCCTGCCATGGGCAGGGACACCTCACACTAAACCATGTCATCCAAGGCTCCATCCAACCTGGCCTTGAACACTGCCAGGGATGGAGCATTCACAACCTCCCTGGGCAACCCATTCCAGTGCCTCAGCACCCTAACAGGAAAGAATTTCTTCCTTATAGCCAATCTAAACTTTCCCTGTTTAAGTTTTAACCCACTACCCCATGTCCTATCACTACAGTCCCTAATGAAGAGTCCATCCCCAGCATCCCTATAGGCCCCCTTCAGATACTGGAAGGCTGCTATGAGGTCTCCACGCAGCCTTCTCTTCTCCAGGCTGAACAGCCCCAACTTTCTCATCCTGTCTTCATACAGGAGGTGCTCCAGCCCCTGATAATCCTCGTGGCCTCCTCTGGACTTGTTCCAACAGTTCCATGTCCTTTTTATGTTGAGGACACCAGAACTGCACACAATGCTCCAAGTGAGGTCTCACGAGAGCAGAGTAGAGGGGCAGGATCACCTCCTTTGACCTACTGGTCACGATCCTCTTGATGCAGCCCAGGATACCATTGGCTTTCTGGGCTGTGACCGCACACTGACGGCTCATTGATGAAAATGCTTTCTAGGAGAAAAGCAAAGGGATGCAGAAAAGATACAAAGATATTTTAGTTTGTAGAGAAGTTGCACAGTTCGAGGGGAGTTACCTTTCTTCTATGCCTTTTTTTTTTCCCTTAAGGTTGTTATGGAGAATTTGTAATTCAAGGTAGGCTGCAGTCAGAGAAAGATAAGGAAAGGGAAAAAATAAAGGCTGGCATAGGAAAATTTAATCCTGGTTCCTGAGAGAAAGGAGGTGCGTTGGGGACTAGAGGTAAGATAAACTATTTGGCACAATGCAGAAGGTTGATAGATGCTAACGGAAGTAAAGCTATTCTTCATCAGTCCAGCTAATCAGCAGAGAGCACAAACCACAGTGTCAGCACTGAGGGCTGACATCCCAGGTGAGGAAACCAAATGCCACTATGCAAATGCTCATCCATGATTTGATTGCTGCTTACAGAAGTTAATAACAGAGAGCTCTCCATTCAGAAAGCATTTCCTTGCTTAGCAACATGTAAGCACCAGCAGAGGAGTGGCTATTTAAACAGGATGGACTGGGATGGAGTCTTTTCTGGTGTAAGAACAGTTAGCTTATTCCAAACCAGCAGCTTCCCCCTAAAAGTGGCTATTTGCTGCAATCAGTCTTGCCTGCAAGCTGGACTGGATCAGTTTGGACTACAGATTAGCAGCATACGTTACAAAAGTCCTGTCATTTCTTTTAGGGGGGGGGGGGGGGAAGGGGGAACAAGTCACCTCCACATAAGAGCAACACCTGATTTAAAGCCGAAAATGTCACAACAGATCTCAGTCATGGTTCTTCCCAGTGTTTCCACTAGGAGACTATTTACTATATGATGCTGGAGAAATACGTGCTATCTTACAGGCCTCTTTTGATGTGGATTTTGGTCTTCAATTACTGGTCCAGCAATTACTTCATAACTCTCCCCTTTTCTCTCTGTTCTCACCATAAACAGGTAATGCATTTAGTTTTCATTTCTCCTAAATCACTCTCTTTTCACATCACTTATGGGATACAGGATATCATTCTGTGCTTATATCTTTGATTTAAAGGCAACACGCACTTTAGGCTCTAGAAGTATTACATATCCAGCATTATTTTCACCAGCAATATAATCACCTTTCCTGTTCCTTACTCAAGCAACATTAGCTAACATTCACCAGTACTACAGTGGCACAAATTACAAATAGGAACAGACCTTGGAAAACTCAAATCAACAAAAAAATCATATGGGAAGCACACAGACTGCAACAATATGTATTTGTATGGACACATGCCTGAGAAATTCCACTTCTTATGGAGAACTTTATAGAAATAAAGCTTTTTCAAGGTGTTTAAGGCTAGGAATAAACTACCCAACCTCCTTGTAAGGTAAACAGTCCTGTTCTGTCTCACTGTCCTGGGTTCAGCACTTAAACCACGACACTCACTGATCCAAATCTCAAATAAGACAGTTTTACGTATTAAGTCATGTTCACAGAAGCACATCCATTTGTGGGAAGGTGCTATATAGTAGTTTTACTAAAAGCACGGATATGAAAACATGTCTCACCACAAGGTAACCTCATGGGCACACCGGCTGCACAACTCTGTGCTCTTCCACAGAAAAGAGTAAGTAATTTGAACAGAGAAGTTCCGTGGAGAAGGAACCACCCATAGCTCTACTGTACAGACTGTAACATGGCCAGCATCCAAAGCCCTATATCTTTATGGTTTCACATAGGCAGAAATACATTTCATCTCTAAATAGAGATTCAAGTCAAAATTTATTTTTAGACAAATACAGAAAGTCGTTACTACTACTGACACATAAATGAATGGGTAGACGTAACCTGTACTGTTTGGCATACAACTAAGCCCCATTATGTTCACAGATGCTGTAATTTCAGTTGAAGCAATATCCTGGAATTTCTCTTTTCATTTCTGGGTTCAGTAGTTATCGCCCATATATTTTTAATTCCAGGCTAATTTTTTGATCTCTGACTAGGGATTTTTCACAGTGAGATAATGTTAACTTAGAAATATTTTTACATGTTTACTTTCAGTGAAATATATTTTGCTAGAAATGCACAACTGTCTTCTGGGGTTTTTTTTTAGGCTTACTACATTTAGCCTTGAGTGACAGAGCTCAAAACAACACATATACTGCATTCCCCAAGGATGAGAGGATCCCAAAGAAAACTGAGTTTAGAAACATTAATGGGTTTGGGGTTTGTGTGTGTGTTTTTGTAGTTGAAACTTGCTTACCTGTACCCATGATGCCCATTCACAGCTGCCCTGTTTCAAAGCTCAGATTAAGTCTGACACCTGAAAAGAATGTTTTCTAAGAGGAAAACTGCCTCTTTCCAGAAATTTGGTCTTTACTTCCAGTTTCTAAATCTCAGCCCTTAATCAGTGATAATGAGCGCTGGAGAAAGCACAAGGAGAATTTTTGATGCAAGATCAGAGGCAACTCAAACTCAAGGACACTTGATAAGTCAGAATTTACCTAATAAACGAGCTGCATTTTTTGATGTATTTTGATTATGTTGTATTTTGCTTTAGTTTGGACTTTCATGACACTTGAAAGCAAAGTTACCTTTATCAGAGAAACATTTAAAATGAAATTGGTTTAAAAACAACTACATATGATATTAAATTGTAAACCATTCTAAACCTCCACAAGAACAAAAGGTCAGATGCATAGCTTAGGTAATTTGCTGTTGAGTTTTTTTTATGTTAATGGAGTTGTACTAGTTTCAAGTGAGGATTTGGTCTGTAGTGCCCCAAGCTTCACATTTAAAAACACTTTCTTGTAAGATGTGCTTTTCTCTAATCCAGATCTGTCACATAAATTTAGTGGGGAAACTACAGATATCAAAATAAGAGCAGAGAAAGTAGAGCTGCGTCAAATAAGTCCAAAAAGAAAGTTTCTCCTTTAAACTTGTATTTCCATCCTCCCTCATTTGTTCTTTCTTACTTTCACCATTTCTAGCAATCCCACTTCTCCATACATTCTCCAGATGTGAATGCCAGACTCAACTGGCAATTTTACAGTGTTTCTCCATCATCATTTACAGGAGATATTTTTTTCTTAAGAAAGTGGCTGATGGAGTCCAGCCACATAGTGAGTCATGCTAAAGCTGTCTGGAAACTTGACATTAGGTGGGATACAGACATTAGATACCATTAGATATTTCATTAAACATAAAGTGCCACAGACATAGAGATCATTCACTTTAAAAGAATTTCTATGATCAAGAGAGTTGCTGAAAGAAGAGCAGCCACAGACAGGTTATGATTTGTTTGATATCTGAACTAGCATAGGACATATTAATTGGGAGACAAAGTTGTTCAAAGACTGGCTGAAAAGCTGCATATATAGAAGCTGTACATAGATACACACACAGTTTGACCTAGCACACTTCAGGCTTACACATTTCAGTAACTATAAAGTGTGCAAACATCTCAGCAGTAGTCAAATTCCAGTTGTATTATATGTCAGAGACGTGCAACGACAATAGCTAAATGAAGACTCAAAATTGTCATTAAATTATAGGATAGAGAGCCAAAGGGAACAGAAGCTCATAATGGGGGGAGGGTAGAAATAATAATCAAATCTTTAAGCATTGCCTGAGTTTTCTTATCCAAGATTTTGAACATTAGCATCCAATGATCATAGGTTTTCCATGCTAGTGGGCATAAGGAAAGAGAGGAAACCGAGAAAGGAGGAAAAAAAAGTAAACACTAAGCATTTTAAATAGACAGAATTAAGCTAAAGTGTGCTGCCCAAATCTGAACATACTGTTCTGTAAAAAGGCTTGCCAGGTCTGAACAGACAAGAAGGATTACTCGAGAGATGGATGGCATCCTGTTCACTGCTTCCAGTAGGAGGTTTACATTTTACACAGACATTTATCACAATGAGTCTTCCGCTCAGCCTGTGGCCCACTGTTCTTTCCTGCAGATCTTCTACCTCAGTAGTTATTCATACTCACATTTGTGCCGTAGAAACTCAGCTGGAGCTACCTTATACTTAAATTGTTGTCAGTTCACATAATACTTCTTTCAGGACTCTTCTGCACTTCCATTCTTTCTACAGTAGCAGTATCTAGTAATTTAGTAAGCTTAGTGATTTTTAATATACTACAAGTTATTAATAAAAAAACAGTAGAACTGAATTTAAGAAATACCCATGAAAATCTCACCCTATATTATCTTTGAATTTGACAGATAATGCTCTCAGGCTGTGCTTTTCTTAATTAGTTTTGAACTCACCTAGACGTAGTTTCCCTAACATGCTTATGACAGTAGCATCCAAGGACCCTAAACTCTACAGCTTCTCTTTGGTCTGCAGGGCTCATTACCCACACATAGAAGGAAATTAGGTTGACTTGGCATAGTTTAATCTCAGCAACTCCACATTACCTTATTAGTGCTTAAACTCTTCTAATATTACTCTAGAAACTGAGGGTGACTTGATTGCAACTCTGAGCGCTCTGCTTGGACACAAAAAGTACTAATTTTAAAGAAAAGACAAAGCCCCATCACACCCTTCACTCCTTCACTGCTGTCTCAGAACTGTTGATCAAGGCCTACAGTGACTCTTCAGACATCCAAAAAGCGGATCAACCCACAACCCCACAGCACCCCCAGATGACTGCATTGCACAGCATTTGCAATGCTATTATAATCTCAATAAACAACATCTTGTAATGTCTGAAAAAGTTAAAGAGCACTAGTACTCCCTTAGTCCAAAGAGGGTTAGGTCTAAAAACACCCTTTGCATCATGATATTTTCTAAGGTACAACACACTGGATATTAAATGTCAGGCTTCAGGATGAAAACTCATGGTTCCAACAAAAACATGCATTAACTCCCCTTTCTCTCAAGCACCTATTCAGAGTTTACTCAAACTTGTTTAATTGTTTAAAAAATGCATTCTATTTAGTGATCTATTTATTTGTGTTATATGTACAACATATAGAATCCCAGCTAAAACAGTACAATATGTGACATTTCTCCTGCTTTAAAATTCTGCAAAAAATAATGCTTTAAGATTTTAAAAATAACACAACATGCAAACTGGTTCTAAGTGAATAATTTAAATGCAAAAGGTAACTTGAAGTTTGAATAGCAAAAATAGTCTAGAAAAGGGAGGGAGGGAGGGAGGGAGGGAGGGAGGGAAGGAGGAAGGAGAGAAGGAGGAGGGAGAAGAAACAAGCATTTTATTTTTTTCATGCCTGGATAAGCAATTTGGCCATAAAACTGAAGTCATCCATCATCCATATTGCCAACACTATGAGCACTCGGGGCAGCTGTTCTTCAGGTCAGTTGTTTGAGAATCTCTAAAATAAAAGGCAGCTTGGGTGAAGAAGTGATCCAAATAATTTTGATGTTAACAGGTACTCTGATTCTAGAAGATGTCAGGATTGTAGCAGTCTGATCTTATCCTTCCCACTAGTACCAATTTCAGTGCTGGAATGAGCAAAGTGGGTGGTGTACTTGATCATCTGTTTAATACAACACTGATCGTCAAGACTGCCACTGGTGATACATAGCCATGTTCTCTGAAAACCAAAGTGCAAGGATTGTCTCCAGTTCCTATATCATTGTTAACATATCATTGTTAACATACAAGTGACAGAGCAGGCCTGTGTATTAAAAGCTATCATTATCACCTGCAAATGTAATAACCTTTAATAACTCCAGAGATATGGGCTTTGAAGACTACCAAGCAGCTTGTGAATTTACAGAAAAGGTCAGAAAGTTTTTTACTGCAAGTATGAAATCTATTCACCTAAAATAACTGACAATTATTAAATGCAAGAGCTCTGTACATATGAAACTCCCATTGACAGGTTCCTGTATGAAGAAAAAGAAATCCAATCATTGTGCTTGCAGAGATCAACCTGTTATTCAATTCAGGCTTGACTTCTTTTTCATCTGCTGCAAGCCATCAAAGGTAATACAAATATATTTTTTAAAAAATCTAGGGAAATTAAAACACTGAGCAAATGATGAATTTATGACTGTTTATTAAAGAGACAAGCAAGCACTTACTGTTCAGTAAATTATTCAGTAACTATGCAGATGTTTTAGATGCATGGACAGGTAAAATTTCAGTTCTCTAATTCATGATAGAAATAAGTACTGCTTCTTTCTTCACTTGTTTTGTACCTCCTAGCTAATAACTATATTCACTTTTTTCATTATGTTCTTTGAAGATTAAAGACATGTCTGACTTTGTACTGGTTCTGCCTGGACAGCTGACAGCCTATTAAACTAAAGTAGCACAAGCCATACATTTTAAGGTCCTGATTTCCAAAGCACACCAAAATGACTTACTACACATGTACAAGAGTACTCCTGAGACACTTTGAAATCATACATTTGAACTTCTTTGAGAAACAGATGGGCTTCTGCAGCAAACTGGTTAGGCAGCAATTAAAATATCCTCATGGTCAGGAACCTTACAGGAGAAGTGTGAGGTACGTCCATCATTAACACTATTACTATAAAAATTCATATTAAAAGCTTTGAGCTATAGTCTTTTCCCATCCTCCCGTCCAAGAACACTTAAGAAACATATCCCTAGCATGAACTAGATACTGTTGATGAACTGATTTCTGTTTTTAAGTGATAATTAAAGGAACCCACCCATGATCTTGACGCACACTGCATCCTGGATTTCCCTTCTGCTTCTGTAGCTACACTGAAGGAGGAAATGTAAATATTGTACGGTTCTTTTATAGCAATTTTCAAGCTTGTTTTGCTGTGATGCTCTTTTCTTATGAGCTTGCTGTAGCAATACATACAAAATGTATGTATGTGTGTACATACAAAGCTACACCCTTGGATGCATTTGCAGTTTGACCCTGCCTGATTCCCCCTCCAATTCTAGTCAAGAAACAAAAACAAGCTTTAAACTTCAGAGAGATCTCTCATAAATATATTTTGGCATCATTTTTCTGGAAGCACAGTTGAAGCTTTAAGGTGGATGTTGGAAGGCCCCTCAAGACACAAATGCAATGTAAAGAACTACAATATCATGTAATATACTTCTGGTTGTGGACCTGACAAAATTGATTTACATAAAGCAGATTTTGAACCACAAAAGTAATCTGTCAAGCAGCTAAGAAAATGCATAAGCATCTGGTCTTCCCACCCTGCTGCAAAGCATCCCAGTTATCTTATTCCTTTTGTAATGGCACAAGGACCCAGTTCAGTCAAACTGCTCAGAAACATCCTCAGTCATTAACCTAGATCATCCTCAGCTGGACTTCACTCTAAGCTGCAGGTCTGCTCCTGATTTCTGTTAGCTTTGAAAGGAAAGCACAGGATTACATTCACTCCTTCATGATTATCCTTGTCAACAAGATCTGAGGTTGCAAGGCTGACAATATACAATTATCTTACATAAGGGGAGGCTGAGGGAAAGTAAATGGAGCATCTAGCATTTGCATTTGTGTTTTACCTGCTCTCAAACAGATATGAAAAACACCCATACACTGGTTTGTGGGTTTTTTTGGAAATAAAACACCCCCTTAAGAGTGTCACAAAACATTTGGTTTTTGTGTACACAGAAAAAGTCGTACTTTACAGAGTAGACTTAATCTGATAAGGCTATTTGACTATGTTGAGCCGACTTCTGAGATATCTCAGTAAGGTGTTTTACTCTTAGAACATTTATCCCACTCCTAAAGAGAAGTGAATGAGAGTGATTTTCAGCATGAACAACATCATTTAGAAATCATGCTGTGGACTACTGAACAGAAAACAAAATGAAATGCCCTCTTATATGCTTTCAAACTATGGTGGCTGTTCTCCATTAGCACAGGTATCTTGCAAGACTTTGTGGCTATAACACTTAGAACATGCTGGCTAGGATATGAAACTCAATGCAGTTCCAGTTTGCATTCAATTCATAACAAACAATTTAGTTCTTTAGTTTCCTTGTGCTAGCTTTCCCCCAGCCCCCAAATAAAATTATTATTTCATTTCTGAAACAGTAGGGTTTAATCCACATACTTTTATGGGTGAATAGTATACGTATTTGACAAGACTACAACAGCAAACACTCACTGAATCTATGTTGCATCTTTTCAGGTAAGCAGAACTCCTCAGGATTTACAAGGAATATATTCTTGTATTCCTTAAAACCTAATTCCAGGCTACATCCTCCTATGAGTCCACATTCAGCTGGCTAGAACCTGGAATTCAGAGGTCTGTATATCAAGCTGGCTAAGCTGAGCTGAAGTGAATCTTCTTCAAAATGAATTTAATAATTACAAAAAGGTATTAGACACAGAACAAATTTTCACATTATCTGAAATGTGGAACACTGTTCCACTTAGTGCTGCTCCATAATTAAATACCCCCAGATTCTAGGCTCATACACTGTAGGGATGGATGTCATTGGGCAGCATATTGATAAATTAAGAGTACACATATGCATATAGTCCACATGTTTTAAGAATAAAAAAAATAACCAAAATACACACAATTTTGGAAGGTAAAAAAATCAACCAAAAAGAACCCCCACAAAACAACACAAAACCCGGTAAGTCAACAAGATTAGTAGTATCAAACAGTTATCAATAACACATTAGTTTCCATTTGAATATACACTAGTCATTGTTGTTACAATGTCACAAAATATACTTGCAAATACTCCAGTTTAAGTTCTCGCTTATTTTCCAGCATCTTTAACTTTTATTCAGATAACAACCAACTGATTTCACTACAAATGCCATGTTTTCAATCCTGTTCCATTTCCCTGGTTTTCAGTAATCAAGTGTTGTCTTAGTCAAAGCATCACATCAGGTACTGGAAATTTCTATTATTTTTCTAGGACCTCCATCAAAATCTTCTCCAAAGCAACTTTATTTCAGGTCAGGCAACTCTCTACCACAAACATAACTTGCTTTCTTTATTCCTACACATGAAGCTGAACATTTGGCAGCATAGAAACAGATTTTCAAATAAGCTTATCTGAGAAACTCCATCTAATTTATTTAGTTCATCACTGCACTCCATCACCTCAGCTCCCTTTGCAAGTGCTCACTGCAATTATTTCAGTTCATGAAAACACTGAATAGCATCAAGTCAGGAACAGGCCACCACTAAAGTACACTGAAAACATACCCACAGTCATATAAGAACAGTTTCTCATTGTGACTTCTTGCACTAAAAGTCATATTTGATCAAATTCACTGAGCTGCTACTGCAGGCCCCAGCTCAGCCACAGTAGGCATCTCCTTTTCTGCTCTTAGAAGCCACGATGACAGAATATCTTGTGTAACTCAAATAAAATACTGTTTCAAAGCTGAGTTAAAACATGCCTACCTGAAGTCTTCTGCTCAGTCACATCCCCACATGTAGCAACAAACACTGTTTCTTCACCAGTGACACTAGTCCCACACATCAGGCTGCTTTTAACAATCCCATCATCTTGGGATCTTCAGAAGACTCCAAATGGAAAAGAAAAAAAAACCACCATATCTCAAGGCCTCCATCATAGATCAGTTACATCTAATTTTCCATCTTCACTGCACTTACTTAACTTTAGATAGAGCCTGCTCCAACCCTAGAGTATAAAATCCTTTATTATCTCCTTCCTCTTCAGCAATGCTTTTTCTGCCTCTGTCTTGTGGCAGTAAACCCCTCCCAAGTGCTCCATGTTTGTATCCATATTCAGTGAAACACTACTGAAACCTTCTATTCTCTGGCAGGCAAGAATAGGTAAATAGAAACCAAAATTGCAGTTCAAGGTGGTTTATGATAATTAAATAGACTGCGCATAGGACTGGCAGCTTTGTTTTTCTAAGAAAGATACATTTTGAATAAATTCATGTACCACAGTAGATTACTCAATGCAGTTATATTCAATAAAACTGTTGTTTCATAAAAAAAATCACAAACAAAAAACTTCTTTGGCACTGTTTCCTATAAAATTAGCTAGATGGACACAAATTCCATTACGAACTTGTATGCCTTCATACACTGCATCCCATCAGCAGCAATCACACAGCATCAACGCCAAGTTTCTACATCTCTGAATGTCATCCCACTAATCCTTTTCAGAAATGATCACAGTATTACAAGACTTAAGTCACTCTTTGCTGAAACACCACCTTACACCCCCAGCCCATACCCACATCATTACACCCACCTGCAGGTGGGCAGCTCACCTGCATCCCTCATCACACCTCAACAAAATGATTCCTCAGCAATCAGGAGGAAACCCAACCTCCTTAATTTTACTGTTCATCACTAATCTCCCTTCATTTCTGTTCCATCTTTGGTTTTGTCCAACTTGCTGTTGCCACATTCCAGGATTTGTTTAATTGAACAATTTTTATTAAACAAGATTTTTTTCTTTAATTTAAGTGTACCTTGAGGGTACCTGATAAAATATTCTTATGCATTCAATATACATATAGTATTCTTGCACATTCATTACATATTTTTACACATGACAATACATAATTTATTTTCAATCTCAGCTGTTTGCTCAGGGTTGTATTCAGCTCTTTAAAAGTAACAATTTTACAACAATTAATTCACTATGTATTCACTTGTGGTTTTATTAAATGCATGTGTAGGTTCACTTGTGATAAAAGGACAGGAAAACTGTCATTAAGTAAGTATTACTTACATTCATGATAAGTATTTTTGTTTCTGTAAAATTATATTGAGAAAAGTTTTATTTCCTATTCCATCTCTGATTTATTTAATGCAAGGGACAAAGGGGTTCAATAAGAATAAAAAAACCCTCATGTTCTACAAACCTTTTGGTAGGAAGGGATTGCTCTTGTGGTACATTTTTTGGGGGAAGAAGTTGGGAAAGAGAAGAGGGAGGCAATGAGAGAGCTCTTCAGTGGCTCTCTTAGTTTTTCTTTGACTCTGGTTTCCTTCTGTGCAAGTCTGAAGGTCCTCCACTTCTAGTGGAAGTGTCATCCTTTGCTTAGCTCTAGTCAGAAAAGGAAAACAGTAGCGAAAGTCAAGTAAGTGGAAGCAGCATCTTTAAAATGGGCATGCAGCCATGTGAATTGTCTGTTAAACAGTGCATGATTAGATTGTTATTCTTTCAGAAATAAACACAAAAGACAACTGAAGAAATAAGCAAATGGATATCAGAAAATAAAAATAGGAGTAAAAATATGTCTTTGCGTAATTTAATCTCAACTCATACTCTGCTTTTCTTTGGAAGAGAAATTCATCAGCACATGAAAATTCAAGATAGCTAGAATGATGCTAAAGGAATAAAACATCATTTCTTAGATAAAAGAATGCAGTTATATAGGTTATACCACAAGACATAAGTATTCAATTTCATTACAAAACATACCTTTTATATATTTTTTTAATTTGCTAATTAGGAATCGAAGTATTTAAGCTTCAGCACCTACTCAGGTATTCTTTGTAGTATTTTTCAACTATTAGGTTCCTTTTCACTGCCACCTTTAAACACTTTCCATAGGAAGGCCCAGTGATAAGCAGTAGGTCAATGATAAATTTCTTTCACTTTGGCAAATAAGTGGAGAAGAAAGGTTTGGCTGGGGAATTCTTAAATCCCATCTATAGCTCTTCTACTCTGACACTAAACTGGGGTCACACAATTATCTAGTTACTTAACGTCCAGTTCTATACTTTAAATATGTTATTTCTTATCAGACTGAGTCCTCATGCTTAAATTTGCTCTGAAGAAGCAGAAATTGCATTTAGAAAATAGGATTTCCTTTCTTTCTGTTCTAGGCACTTGCTATCTTCATTCAACATGCAACATCATTTTGACACAATGCAATAGGTAATACTGTAAAATCGAATGCAATAAAAGATACCCAGCATACACATACATGAGGAAAAAGTCTATATTTACAAAAATACTGTTCAATTTTCATTGGTTGCAGTTCAATTTCAAACTATTCACTCAACTTCAGTAATCCCTCTCAGATCCCAGCTCCACAGGTTGCTGCTTACTTCTGAGCATCACACAAGCACATAATTTTCTTGCTTACCATGTTCAAGGAGCATTTTAGCATAAAATCTACTAGTCTGGCAGAAGAGGAAGGTTTCTATTTTACCAGTAAGAGTCTGTGTGTCAGTGTGGTATACCAGGAAGGCTTGCAGGGACAAAATGCCCTGCAGAGCATAGCAAATCTTCTGACACGGCCAGATTGCTTTGAAAATGTACATAAGGCACCCAAGAAACATTCTTTGGAGTAAAGGTTTGTTATTTTAGAAAGCAATATGATCTGTAAGGAAAATAAGATATGCAGAAAGGCATAGGACATTTCCATCAAAGCCTTTAACAGCCCTTTTTGGGTGGTTAGGAGTTGGACTACATTGATGTAGATAGCGATGCCTGGACACATTTTCTTTTGTGGTCTTAGTTTTTTCTTGTAAAATACCTGAAGAGAGATGATTTATAGTGTCACCTCTGTAATGTCAGCTCTGTCCCTTTGTATAATTTGCTTGTAATAGAAGTTAACAATCACTGTACTACTAGAACTATTTTGGGAAACCATTGTGGTAACATGCAAAATCTCGTTCCTTGTTCTAATGTCTACTCATTTATTGATTCAGGGTCAACATCTGAATGCTCAAATAGATAAAACAATAAAGCAACATTTCAGGAAAAGAAAACCAAACAAATACTTTTTTTTGCTTCTTTCTTTCTGAATTTTAGCAAAATTTTTATTCTGGAGGAGCTAGAACAGGTTTATGCATGAAAGATTTACATAATTTGACCAAAAAAATCAGAAATCTCATCAGTTGACTATAATCTTCATCCTTCAATGAACAAAACAGCACCATTCAATTCAGCTGAGGAGATGGCACAAGATGGATATTTGAATGTAAGTAAAGAGAGTGGAAGAGGAGCTCAGAAGTGAAACAGTATCACAGTTCCAGAGAATACAATTAGAAGGTAACCATTTGCAAAGAAAAAGAATCACAGCTTTGTGTGTTGGAAAGCACTGTAATTAAATCAAATAATGTCTCTGCTGTTGTTTTTGTACTCTAGAAAGAAGTTTCCAGCAACCAGCCTGAAGAGTGGTAACAAATTTATCACGTAATGAATTTTGTTATGTGGTAAAGAATAGAGGAAAATGAACAGTGATTGAGCACCAACCTAATGTAGCATATTTGTCAGTCTGCATGAATTAAAAAGCTAGAGGGTTGCTGTATAGTTTTTGCTGTCGGTGGTTTGATTCATGGTGTTGTTGGCTGTCTTAGAACTATTAATGATAAAGTCTGGTGAACTTCTGAATTTGGAAGAGCTAGTTACGGTATTTTCAACTGGGAGTAAAGTAAATTTCTGGAAGGTTCAGTAAGTTCAGCATAACCTTGGACCGCTAGGACTGAATACTTCGATCTGCATCACATAACATCAACAATCTTAACATTATTTATGTATACAGCTAGACTTTTATTTTCACAGCTAAAGTCAGTGCCCTCAATGTCACCGGTGATAATGCATTACCATTTTATATCTATGGAAATGGGAGGAAAATCACATAGACTTAATAAGAAATATTACAGTAATCCCCATGTATCAGTTAAGATAACTGTATTTCAGCAGGGCATAAATTGCCACAGGCTTCTTCTGTATTCAGACAATTCTGACACTTAAAAGCAAATGCAGATATGTGTTTCCCTTTTCCTGGAGTTCATCAACACAGTATAATTGTTGATTCAACCAGTGAAGGGGAAGGAGACATATGTGGGTCGTAGGGAGTTCAGAATGACTGAAAACCACCAAGTATCATAAGTAATACTGCCCAAATGGTGTGAGAATGGTGGTTGTTAGGTATTACTCCATTGGTTGTGCAGAAATATTGAAGGGGAAAAAGATAATTGAGGATTATAGTTTCATATGGGCAGAGATTTCGGGGGGGTCGTTGTATTTGCTATTTACTTTATTAAAATAAAAAGTGAAAAATCTATCTACACCCCAGGGCATTATTTCATATCAATAATAAAATATCTACTTTTTGTATCTCCTCAGCAATATATAAATGTAGGTTTCTATGAAATATGATACATATATTCACTGCATCAACCCTGATGGCAACAGCATTAGAAATACTTTATTTTAACCAGCAAGAACAGAAGGGGAAGAAGGATGTAACTCAAAGTTCCCCAACACTGTTTCTTATATGAAAGAGGAGGAGCCTGACATTATCATACTGCAGTACTGGGGCCTTTCGGTCCTGACTGCAGGTTAAGGCCACATTGGGTTAAGCACTCTGGCACTTGCTGCTGCAATACATTTACCAAAGGAAACCACATCAGCTTGGAAAAAGATGGCAAAAGCCCAGGATGCAACAGATGATGTATAGCCCAAAATGCCCGGCAGCTGCTTGGAAATCAACATAGGGGAAGGAGGGAAGGAGAGCAGCAGTGGCTGGAGGGTGCCTGTGCCATGATGCATGGGTCCTAGCACCATATTCATGAGGAGTGTTGGGTGTGAGAGCAGCCATGCAGCCTGATCACACTCAAGCAATATTTTCCCCTGGAATTTTATGCCCCTCAGGCATTCTCCCCATCTTCATGACAAATCCTCCTATCCTGTACACACCCATGTGAAGGAAGGAGCTAATCACGCCTGTGCTGGGATGCAGCTGAGCAGAGTGCAGCCCATGTGGGACAGGGCAGGAAAAAGGGTTGCCATGGAAACCCATCGCTCTGCTGCTAGTCTCTGTCTAAGCTTTGATACCACATTGAAGCAGCCAGGTCTAACTTCTATCAACTGGCAATGACTTCAAGTATTCACCCATGGTATTCTCACCCTTTACTACTTTGAATATTTGCTTTGCTTTTCTAGAAAGTGTAAAAACTTCCACTTGTAAAGGAAAAACAAAGCCATAGAGAAAAAAAAATTAAATCTAAAGATCGTAAGAGCTGAGACTGTTACAAAAGCAACTGTAGGAATTTTTGTTCTTGCTTTGGGTTTGGGGTTTTTTTGCTAAGTAGCAAGCTGATAAGCAGGAGAGTTAAAAAGACTTCAGGGTATTTTATTTATCAGCCATTGCTTGCTTCATTTAATAATACAGACTAATCAAGCAAGAATCAGAGGCCTCAAAGTTGTTTCACACTAATCTCCCTTTTGTTGGTGTTTCAGGATCAGCTTTAGGTCATATGAGGTCCCTGCTGATAGCCAGCTTAGGTTGCCCACAGGAGAAAACATGCTAGGAGAAGAGAGGAAAAGGGGTAAAAGCCTGTTATAAAAGACATCATAAAATATGCAGTTTTCTGTTGCTAAATTAGTATCTTTTCCTTTCTTCTCACTGCCTGGCTTTTGTTCTTTCACCTTGTCTTTCTGGTGGGCTTGAAAAAAGACCTTTGTTTAGTGTGGTTCATATTTCAAATACTGTCAAGCACAACTGAATGATACTTGGCTGATTTCACAAGTTTCAGTTTTACAGATGTCAGGTTTAAGTCATTTGTTAGCTCCATATGTTTGTGCCCAAATAGCAATCTGAGATGGCTTATACACAGCACACGTTTCTTGGACTGTGCAGAAAAGAGATGACGCAAACTGAATGACATATAGAAGAAGAAATAATTGCTTATTCCAAAGAATTAAGTCAGACATCATCAACAGATTATATATGGTGCTGAACTAACTCCCTTATTCTTCTGGGCAACTACTGTAATACCTGAGACAACAATGTAGGCAAAAGGAGAATTTGTCTGGCAAACTGAATAGAGTTGACTTTCAGGCCTCCCTTTACACCAAAGTTTCTGCATCATCTAACAAGTGACACCAAGATCCACGTAAGAACATACATTTTAACATTAATCATAAAAATTAAAACAATAAACCAATTATTTTATATACCAGCCTTAGTGTGCAGAGTCTGTGTGAAGCCACTGATAACACAGGCTGTAAGGCAGCTCTGTGTGCTTTTAAGCGTCGCTTCCTTTATGAGCATTCTCAAGAAGCATACCACTCTTTGATGAAGAGCAGTATACTTTCTTTTCTAGAAATGCCACTAAGGTAAGTCACCTCTCCTGCCTGGATTGCTGCAGACACAGCGTGGACTGACACCTCTGGACAGATAACAATATTTTAGTGCTCTACAGAGGCTGTGGTGACTGTCCATGCATGGGAAATGCTGCACTGCTGATGCTTTGCTGCTGGCACTCCCCACACCTTATTACATGAGCAACTGGTAGTCAGTAAAGCACTTGCAGCTGGTAGGAGGAGAGCTGGTGGCACGAGTAGTACTCTCTCTTTGCCTGATTTCCAGCTGAGAGAAGCAGAACAGATGGCTGGGAAGAGAGACAGAGTGAAGAACAAACATCTATGGAATAGTGAACAATCTCCTTGGACTAAATGCGAACATCTATTCAGCAGATCAGGATTCCAGCTTCATATTGGTTTTCCAGATAAAACTACAACAATAAACAGAATTTAACAATAGATTACACACCATTCACAGCAAATCAGAAAAATCAGGAAAAAAAAAGTGAACCATTTCCTATTTTCACATAAGCAGTGGTTTTAATTATAAGAGGATTATTCCATGATTGAAAATGGGTGGGAGAATGTAAAACACTATGAGTAGGAAGAGAAGTGCTGCCTCCTCCTAAGTTTACCATCCAAGGAACAGTAAACTGCAAGAAATACACAAGAGATGACTCAAGTACCTGTCCACAGGTACTCATTTCAAAGGGATAGTCCCCTGTTTGTGAGTTGACCCTCAATTAAATTAGCCTTAGGGAGCAGAGGGTTGGCATGCAAATGTGGAAAATCACACACTACAGCTTAAAGCTCAGAGAAACATGATACGCAGAAGGAGGTGACAGTGCTACCTCCACTCAGCAGGTTTGCTCATCAAGTTTTCCAAAATTTTCCATTATTTTAGTGTCCACAAAATATTTATTTTCTGTTCCTTTTGTTTCGATAAGCTTGGGTTTTTTAATGAAAAAAAAATAGTTATATTGACCTACATGATTAGACTGTGGCATTTTCTCTGTCCACCACTGAGCCTCATAGGTCTCACAACCATCATCCTTTTGGCCATGTGGGAGATGAAGAGCACCAGTGTCACAGTGTCACAGTGTGCTACTGTTCAGAGAGCAGTTCAGCTTAGAAAGAGGTACAGCTGCCTTTAGACAGCACTCCACCTATGCTGCCTTTCACAAACTAGAAACACAATATGCTTGCAGGAGCTTCAACCCACCATATGCTGTCTGGTCCAAGTACATCTCTTGAATTCACCATTATTGTTACAACTGACTCATCTTAGAGCAAACTGAATGTATATAGTCTTTAATTACTATATATGGGGTAAGGAGTATCTGTCAGTGAGCCTGTAGAATCTGTGATCTCAGGGTTATTTGAATATTTATTATTAGCACGTCAAAAAGGGGTATAATATATAGGTGAAGTTGAGGGAGGGAGATTGGAAACAATTTGACCTCCCAGCTCCTTTGTGGGACACATCACCCCAGCAAGTCACAGCTGACAGACAGCCCTTGGGCTCAGCATTGGGTCATTATGGGGTCTTTGCCAGCACTCATTTGTGAAGAGAATCTCCCCTCTTTTAAACACCCCCCTGTATTGGATGGGAAAAGATATGGAGAAGGGTAAAGGTAAAACACAGATTTGACCTGGCAGGCTTGTTTCTGGAGAGATTTCTCCATGTAAAAAGAATCTGCAGCATCAATGCACTGGGACCAGGTTGCTACAACAGCACTACAGGAGTGTTAGCACAGTCAGTGCTTTCTAGACACAGTCACATGATTCCATTACATGCCCTGCCTTTTACCTAACGTTAGGATAAACATGACTTTTTTTATTAGAAGCTTATTAAATTAAACATCAAACTGCAACTACATTTAGAAAGTTTCATATTTTCCTTTTTTTGTTCCTTTCCTTGGGGTGTGCTGGAAAAAAAACCAAAACCAAACCACCACAACACACAAACCTGAGATTTTAATCTGCAAGTGGTTACCCTGATAACTAATAAATCTAACCTTTCCAAGCAGACGTATGAAGTTAAGGGGACTAATTGATCATGTTGGCACAAAGGTGTTGTTCATTCTGCAAAGGCCAAGTTAATCCACATTGATGTGATTCAAATTAACCTTAATCAGCTACTAGGCTGACTGTGATTTCATTACTGGATATGCTACAATTAGACATCTCCTGTCTTTAAATGCCCCCCAGCTTCACTGCAGTGATTTCTATTTTTTTTTTAAATAATAAACAGCCATTTACACATCAGATGCTATTAGTGTAATTGGCTTTAAGATTGACTTTTTTTGTGTAGTCACTTTTTGGTTCTGTTTATTCTGAAAAGGTCAAGTAATACAGATTGATGTGATCTAAATTAACCTCAAACAGTTACTTCTCAGAACGATATGCTGTCATGGTGAGGAAGGATCAGACAGTTGCCTTCTCTTTCTTATTCCCCCAACCTTTCCCTCCCCAAGATGCATAAATCATTTGTACTTCATTCCTGGAGGCAGGTGCAAAACACTTACAATCCTATAAATTATCTTCATAATAGAATTCAAAACCAGTTGACTATTCATCAGAAAACTTTATTCTTTCCCCTCTGAAGCAATGCAGGTATTCCTCGTGCTGTACAAAAGACTCACTTTTCAAAAACAAGTTTTACTTTGCAGCTAAAGACTGATCAAAAGCCCACTTTTGCAAAGCTTTCTTCCCTTAGATTTCATGCTTCTAGAAGACAGGGTGAACACAATATTCAATTGCAAATTCATGGGCAATGTGCTTGACTGTGGCAGTGAACAAGTGAAGTAGGCTCCCTCATTTTATTTGGCTTCTTGATGAAAATGAGTGTAATTTCCTTACTTTTCCTTCAATTATCTTAAGCTAAGAGTAATACATCTCTAACACTGCTCTGATGAAATGGAAAAGTACAATGAGTGAAACACTCTGGGAGAGACATAAGAAACATGAGACAAAAATGATAAATTTTCTTCTGAGAGAGGGAATTAGATGGAGAAGGTGAGGGCAGCAATAACTACTTAAAACCAGCTCTTTCGCCTGTCCACCACATACTCTTTAAAGACATCTAGCTCCTTTAAAGGCAGGAAGCAACAAGGAGGCACTTTGAAAACCCCTGTCTGTGCTCTAGGAAGGATGCCTTCCACTCCACTTATGGAGGTGTAACCCTGGGCACCCCAGGCCTGCCAGCATCCCTGGGCTCCCTCCAAGCCCAGCACTGGGAAACTGCTCCAGGAAGAGCTCAGGTTGAAACCCTTCTGAAGGCAAGGAGTGGAATCAAATTGTACTCTTGTCCTATGCAGCAGTGTCTCTCCCCCAGCTCTGCACTCAGGCAACCCCTAAGCTGGACACAGATACAAGGAAATACAACTTGATGTAGGGAATAGCCACAAATGTTATATCATTTACTGATCATCATAAATGTTTAATTTTGCATTTAGTAGAAAGCTGCACTCTAACCAATAATTAATTTTCCAGCTGTGGTTATCTTACATGTTCAGTCACCCTTCTACATGCAAAATAACCAGAACAAGTATATTATGCCTTCGTTCAACCCTGAACCTGGAAAATGGAGCACAGTGTGTTAACTGTCAGTATTTCTGTGACTTCAGAGCTATTTTCCCTTCTGACAACGTTTCCTCATGTATGAGACCTCCCCTCTTGTTTTATTTTCTTCTGTTGAAATCCTGAAATTTGAAACACAGCTCTGGAGAGTAGGCAAGGAGAGCACTTGGTGCCAGAAACAAATAAAAGGAGCATTTTTTCATCCTGCCAAATCCTCTAAAACACACCAGAATGACTGCAAAAAGAACCCGTTACAAAGACAGAAGCACAAGTGGTTCTGATTGTAAAGACATCTTCTTAAAACGTAAAAAATGCTTACTGGAACTCCACCACTGTGGAAAAAACAGACTCCCTCTCTGCATAATGCAACACCTTAAATAAAGAACTCAAAGGAGCTGTAGTTACTGTGGGAGATTTCCCTAAATCCTCCTGCTCTGGGGGCTGGAAAAGGAGAGAGAGCTGAGGCAGCTGCATCTTTGTAGTGTTCACACAGTGTTAGAATTGCTCCCTTAATAAATCCTGAAGGAGAAAAAAAATACAGAAAAGCACCTAATAATTCTTTGGAAAGTCTCAGGGTAACTAGCACTGAACATTATTTAGGATGCATTTGAACCTTATATTTTGATACACAGTGAGGCTCTCCCTTTTCTACCTCCTATTTGCCTCTGTATTTCTTCAAGCATGCAAAACCTGAAGGGCTTTATTATTTTTTGTTCCTCTTTTTGCCTAGTATGAAATAAAAAAGGCATGAGAAAGGTAACTGGTGAACACATCCACTCTACATCTAGGAACAAACCTGTTTTTCTTGTGGCATCCATTAAGTCTGACCATATAAGCAATATCAGAGGCATAACAAAGGTGCCTACACAGCAACTAAATGTGTAACTTTTGTTATATGTGATAAACTTTACTCAAAATTGACATAATATTTATAATATAAACTCTGAGACTAATTATGAAAACTATCATCGTCAAAGCCAATTATACTGTGGGTTTGTAAGTACGATCACAATCGCTATTTATGGCAACAGAAATAATACCATGAGTATATATGAAGACTACATACAGACGGTGAAAAACATTAGGCTTGGCGGTACTCAGAGAGACAAATTAAAACGAATGTCTGTAAACGAACCAGAGGAAGTAATAGTTGTATCACTGAAAATGAAACTACCTCCTCTACAGGTAGATGCCAAACTGACTTAACTGTGTGAAAAAACTGAAGTAGCTTCACTTATGTTTGACTAAGTGGGTGTGGATGCCTGTACATAACTAACATCACTGCCATGTTTTTTAGTTTGGATGAAAACATCATAAAATGCTGTTGGGCTCTTGTCATACAAACCTTTGATCCTTCCAGGAAGCATGAAATAATTGCAGTCATACAGTGTGAACTGCTTCTAAGTGGGTTTAATAAGTTTAGTATGTGTTTGGCAAAACCAGAACCACCATCTGTGTTACATGTGAATGACCAGAAACATGAAGACACATCAAACAGATATATGGCTTCATATTCATTAGGCTGTTATCAAGTCTGCTTTTCACATTTAGGAATTTTATTATGCCTACTTATGATGTCCTCCTTCATGAACTGAGATTAATTTAACACCATCAATTTATAAGCACAGGATGTGTAGAGTCAGTTATCATGCTAATGCTCACTTCTTCTGTCTGTCATCCCAGATTGTCATTTACAGACATTTACTTTTTCAAGAGCATAAAACGATCCCAAAGCAGTTAGTTACTGCAAAGTGGTACAATACACAGTGGCTCTCATTACTCTGGTTCCCTAAATAAATTACAGTAAAACTTAAATAAGCATGTTAATGACTGTTGTCAGTGTTTTGCTGCTGTTATTTTTTGTTTTATCACTGTGTATCTATCTTTATCAAAACTAGCCCTACAGTATACAGTGTTTCCTTAGCTGTCCTCTGACAGCTTTTTCACCCTACCATCTTGCCCAGCAGCGTTTCAAACACGCCAAGGCAGGTTTTAGTTTCACTTTAAAATATCCAATTTAGCGTGTTAGGTAAAAGAAAACCTTGAAGGCAGCCAAGCTACCTTGTGAACACAACAGCTACACTGGAGATGAAACCTGGTGCTTCTCTTTGAAGACAAGCTACCTGCTAGGCGCTCTTGACCATGGGTGTTCAAAACTCAGCAGAAAGCATGGTTTATCTCCCTTCCCAGTCGTTTTGTACTCAATAAGCTCCTGGGATGCTTTTGAATAACCTTTTATATTTAAACCTAAATTAGAAACAGGGATCCGCCTTTGTAAAAACTCTGAACTATAATTTCAAAATAACAAATTGACAAAAATTCGTCTTTGGTTCAAGCATCAAAATCAGTGGCAGATTTCACAAGAACCTCTTCTAAAAACCTGTCCTGTGAGACCTGGCTCATTATTCTGAGGTGAGCAGGACAAAAAGAAGGTGAATTGCAATTAGTTTTGGTTAAAAGAAATCTATTTCTCCTCTGTAGATCCTTTCTTGGCTTATTGCCATCCCTCTTTAGATGTTCAGAGTGGGAGGGGTTTTAGATTTTTGTACTGTTATAAGCATTTAAACAAGATGAGCCTAATGACAGCTTCTTGTGTCCTCCTGTAACTAAAGGGTCACTGGAAGATTTTCAACAATTTGCTATTAAATAACCATACCAAGTGTCATTAATCAGGAGGAAGGTCGTGGCTACTTAGGAACCAACAACATTCTTTATCAATAGGTTAAATATCGACTGTCGGTAGTCAATAGTTAATTCTTTATCAATAGGTTACCATATGACATTTATTAGAACTCTTCTTGTCCTGTGAACTACTCTCACATTGAAGTTCAGTATTCCTGGACTAATGCAGAAAGAAAATTTTCTGGAGTACAGGAAAAAAATATTAAAGCATTCAGTCAAACTTGGTTTAAGAAGAAAACTCTTAAGAAGTGACTAAGAAGACAGAACTACCTCTAAATATCTACAGCTGGAAAAACTGAATTCACAGATATGGTCAGTGAATGTCATTGCATGAATGGCATACATTCAGCATAATAAAAATGTTGCCATCTGCTGTAAGAGTAAGTATCATACAAAAGTAAACATTTTTGAACTGATGGTGCCAGAAAAAGTAACAAACAAATGCAATTAGGAAAATGGCAAAAGATCCATTTGATTCCCTCATCTTAATATCCAACAGTCCTCAGAAAACTGGGAATAATCTAGAGGTTTAGAGAGTTACTAACCTTTAAATATTTTCAAACAATTGAAAGAATGACTAGGAATGACAGACTGGTCAGTCTAATCATGTTCACAGGGAAAATCAGTATGGATTAGAGATTAGAAGTGTAAGTACTGCCCAACAGCTTGGATTCAGAGAAGGTAGATGGTGCAATTATTTTGTCTTTGCTGACATTATGGATCTGAACAGTAAACTAGCACAGTATTTGAATTTTTCCAAGATATTTCATTTAGTGTTTACAAAGTGGTTTACAGAAAAGTTTATAAAGAAAACTTATAGAAAAGTTTACCCCCTATCTAATTGATAATAATCAAAGATTTTACTGGAAATTCATAGAATAGATTAAATGGATGAACTAATATCATTACCATCACTACTGAATGAACTTCTCATCCAACATTATTTTTTGTGGTGATCCTTAGGATATAAAATCCTTTTTATTAAAGCCCGAGAAAAACCTTGACAGGGTATGAGCCTCACAGAAGGATGGCTTAAGAGAACTAATGGTTCCTTATGATCCTAACTTTTATGAAATTTAGAAACAACCAGTTTGTCTGAATAAGGTCTCCTAACCTGACATTTGGAGAAACAGTATTAGACATCTGCCACTGGTTCCCTTGTATCAGAAAGGTCATTATACCATAGGCAGCAGGAACTGTTAGAGAACTCCAGAAATCTTTGGCACTCATTAGTTTGAACCTGAAAAAAATATCTAAGATCTTGCCAACTACAATCTTTTCAGAACAAAAGGCTGGAAATATGAGAAAAAAATAGCCTCAAAAGGTGATTATCTGAATCAAGCAGGTTTGTTTATTGGTCTTTTAGTGAAGAATATCAAACTTCTATAACTCACGATCATAACTTCATGATGGGGCTGACTGAATTAGTCTTGTTCAGTCAACTGTCAGTCATTGGTACTGGCAAGAAAAATTATACATTTTGTTCACCCCTGAGACAACCTAAATCCAACAGTGTCACTTTTAACCTCAGGAAAGGAAACAAAATGGCTTAAAGCCTCACACCTTATAAGTCATACTAGATATAAACTCTCAGAAGGGTCTTGGTGACATTTGTCTTCCCTATCTCACGTCCTTGGTCATACTTTTCCATTTAAAATCTAAGGATATTGCAAAAGAAGCTTTCAAGATGTAGACGACATTTTTTTAATTTATAAAGTAAATGTATGTTATGCATTTTATATTGCATATTTGCATATATGTATATAAAAAACTATATGAAAGAGTTCTAGTAGAAAGACTCAGTAAACTTACTTGCTTGCTATAGCCAGTCTTAATTTCCCATGATCAGATTATCATTGTATAGCCTGATTCTGCTTTTTAGGTAGGAGAAAGTAAAGAACATACTACATATTTGAAAATACATTTGTTAAATATATGTGTAGATTCTCAGCTGTGAAAAACTTCCAGCAGATATCTCTATGTGACTAGAAACAGGCTGTCCAACTGTTATTTTAACACTGTAGTAAAAATTGCCCAAAGATGCTGCTCGAATTGCAAGTCTGACCACTGTGAACTTGTCTGTATACTTAATAAGAAGCCCTCATATACTTAGAGGACCAGTGTCAAGTTCAGATGAGATGCATATAAAATATACAGAAGTTCTCAGGCTATGTCCTTGACAAATTTTCCTTTCTGATGAGAACTCCCTTTCTCCCATTTTTCTTTCCCTTACTCACAATTCTAGATGCATGTGCTTAAATTCCACCTACCCCCTTATAAATTTATTTAAGTAGCCAAAGTCTTTATTAACACTGGTCCTTAATCTCTACCTATTTCAGAACATATTGTATCTTCTCTGGCTATTGTAACTATTTTATGTGCCAAAGAGATTGAAATTAAACATACATTCTGCCAAGACATAAATATTCCTCTTATAGATGAATCAATATGTTAAATAATTCATAAAGATTTTAACTGATGCTTTAATCTAATTAAATAAGCACAGTCTATATCTTAGTAGTTGATACTAAGTTTGACTAGTTTTAACTATCCCTTCCAGAGATGATTCATTGAATTTGTTGCCATATTATTGTTTCTGTATGCATACATTTATTAATGGAAGATTCAAATAAGCCCAGTAGGATAGGGATTGGAGAAAGAAGAGTGAGAGAGAACAGGCGAAGTAGTATCTCTCTTCATAAATTTTCTATGTATTCTTACTTATTTTCTTAAAACATTACTTGAAAAATCAAAAACCAAACCCAAATATTTAAGCTAATTTTTAAGTGTTACAATGAAGATTGCTGTGTTTTCACTTCATTTGGAATAAGCATAGGTTAAATACTTAACCAAAGCCATACAATACAGCCTTAAGTGATTTAGAAAAGAATTTGATTGTGAGTAGAGATGAATGAAGTATGAGTTACAGTGATTCTGAACAAAATCTGCCCTGTAAGGCAGCGTATAATCAATAATTCAGATAGTATTTCTTCTTATTCCCTTTTATTTCAGGTGATCATCCAAGAAGTTAAAGGTTCTCCATATATCAACACTCTTTTATGGATTCCTGCCCTCCCATTTTCTACAGACTATTACATACTTTGTCACAATAATATGCATAGCTGTCTCACTAATGAGAAGCACTCACCTGATGGGAGAAAGCATACCCTGACAGATGCCATTTCGTTCTGGCCTCTTTCTGCATCAAGTAATTAATGGTCTCTCTATTATTGCTTGACAGTTTGCTAAAAGAGCTTGCTGGGGACTGTAAACTGTACCAAAGAATTATACTTCTGCTGTCATCCTGTTTTTCTTCTGTAATTCTTTGGCCTGACCAAGATGGTGTGGTAGTTTTTTTGTGGTCTTGGTGCCTTAGTGCAAAATAGGAGCTTGAACAAAAGCAAGTTACGGGCAGCCCTGTGTACAAATCCTCCCTTTTGCTCAAAATGAGAGCATAAACCTAAAAGATAAGTGAGACCTGAGTACAGAATCTCTTCATGAGGCAAATGCCTGAAAAAGAATGAAAATTAATCAAAGTTCTGATGATACGTAATAATACTGCAGTCATTGAGAATGATTTTTATTATCCCTAATGAGCATTTTATAGATACTCATATTTAAACAGTGCCTGAATCTTTCAAAATAAGAACCAGTGTTTTCCCTGGAGAAGAAGCACGTTGCTGAATGCAATCTGTCAGCGCATCGGGGCTTCTCAGACTCCTACACTGTAGTAACAGATGATCAAGTCCTTTTCCATGTTTCATGAACTGAAGGTGTAAATCAGTTTATCCATTAAATAAGTCAACATTCCTCTTATCTATCAGTTGCTTTGATTTTCTAGATAAAGGTATAACTTCTATTGCAAGTAATTAAAAAGGAATAATTTATTTCACAATGTAGTTTCTATCACAGTCTGCTTCAAGCCTAAAATGAGGGCAACCACTAGCTGTAATTTCTGCTTTTCTAACCTATTCTCTCAAAAGAGCAATGTGATTTCACTTTGATTTTTCATTTCCATAACACAAATTGTGAAGTATTTCATATATTTAAATGCAGCTAGTCCTGAAAAAATAATAGTCTAGGAACCTGGCCCTCTCCTTCTACTACTATGCAAACATGAAAACGCAGGTAGCCTTCTCCCTTGTCTGTTTTAATGCTGAAGAATAAAATGATGCTCACTTGGAGTTCCTTAAAAATACTATTAATTTCATTAAAAAGGATATTTCCACTAGATGACGAAGATTAAAAAGATAATTGAATCTTCATCTTTTTCTCACTTTAAATCTGTTTCCCTTTATATAAACCATTTATTGTCTGATCTTGTTCTTATCTTTGAGCAGCATTTTAAGTTACATAAATATAGCCTGCTATTTATCAAGAACATTTTTGTGAATTTCTTTTGCTAGTCAATCACCAAACAGAAGTTTAGTGTAGAGCTTTGTCTTCACCAGTTCACCCTCACTCAATATTCCAAGGCAATTTTAGATAAGAATCATACAGACATACATTTTAAGATACTCAGATATTAGCATGTGTTTTACTTATGCCCTGTAATAATTCTTGCTGCCTTTTGGAAAGTTCAACAGGAAAAAAAATCCTATATACCTATACAATGAAACAACACTATATTTGTAAAAGGCAGTACATTTTAAAGAACCTGGGTTTGTACCTGCGTTTATTGAATCTTCTCTTTATGATTCTGGGCAGACATTGCAAACAGCAATGCAGTTCCTGCTGCTCTTTGCTGTGGAATTAAGCTACTGAGCTTTGTGCTACATTTTGGCTATCCTAATCACTATTTTACCCATCCTGCAGTAAACCACCATTTTACCCTCTTTAAAAATGTCAATACAAACACATTGACACCTAATTTACTACACCTTATTATGTGAATTGAGGAAGTATATAGGAAAGACAGCTCATCCCACAAGTGTTAAGCCAGTTGTCAGCACACTGGAAGGATGTGTGAGCACTTGCTGAGCCAAGCCAGCTTGGAGGGAGGAACAGCAGCTTCCAGCAGAGTACAATGCTGGGAATGGGCAGCTTCCACACAATCAATTAGATTCCCACAGAGAGAAAGAGTTCAATTGATAAACCACCATCTTCTTCTTCCTTACATTTTTAATCTCTGCTGTGCAAAGTCAATTTTTTAAGTGCAATGTGTGACAGGGGGTCTATCCACACGCTTCTTTCACACAAGCAAGGCTTGTGACTCTGCAGTTCTTAGCCAGAAGAATAAAAACTAAAAAGACACAAAAAAGGAAGACCCCTAGTACATGACAGCATACTTTGGAGTGAAAATACCCTTTTGCATTTTAGAAGCCTTGAGGTAAAAATATAACTAGCTTCCACATGAAAGTGGAAAAATGGAAAAGCAGGCTACAACCTCCTCTGATCTCCTGGCATGCCTCCCTCCTGACAAATGATTACTGGGAAGGATATTCTAGGGTTTGGGAACCCTTTAAGCTGTGGAGAGACAGGCTTTCTAAATGTTGGGATATTTTCATTTTGTGAGGGAAGTGTTTCAGAAAAAAAGGTATTAAGTATTAGATCTTGAAATCAGCTGATTAATACATGCTTTTCCTCCTGTCAGAACATTTGGAATAAAACATTATTAGGGAATGCCCTCTTAATGCAAACAAGGCTGTCGGCATCATCATGGGCCTTCAGCTTCATGTTAAATCCTGAACATCCTTCCTTGTTCTCTGCAGAATGGATTTGTTTCCAAAAGAGAAACACCAGTGTCACACACCTAAAAATCATATACTATTCTTCACCTTGCTGGGCCTGCACTTTCCAATGCTCACTAATTGGTACTTAGGAGAATGCTATTGTGCTTTCTGCCTGCCTTCCATGCACAAGCAGTTGGAGTTTAAAATAAATCCTGTTAAGTTCCAGGAGTGGATGATTACTTTCTCAATTTTGGTTCTAAATATGCTGGTTGTCACTTGATTTATTCTGTCCTTTATCCTTTCTGTTTTCAATGTCTTTCCACTTATTTTCCTCCCACCTCCTAGTGGGAATTCCCACTCACTGGCTGGAATTCAGCAGAAATAATAAACCCAAGTAAAGATCTTTGCCTAAGTGCATGATTGCGGATGCTGGAGCTGTGCCCAGACAAAACCCTGCCCGTGCTGATCGGTCCCTCCCTGTTAGAAGGCAGCAATTAGTCATGTTGGCGGCAGTGTCTGGTCCCCCCAGACACCTCCCCAGAGGGATCCTACAGCTCCTGAGAAAAGGCAAGGTTTAAGAGCGAGGCCCTAGAGCAGCAGCTTGTCCCTTCCTATTCCCAGTAGTAATTCCACAGTAAAACAGTGATGACAAAGGTCTCCCCCCATGCTGCGGTGGCCTGTTGCAGTTAAATTTGCCAGAGCCAGGCATTAGCCAAGGCAGGGTGTGTGTGTGGGGAGGGGGATGGGTTAAAGATTATAGAGGATTCTGTTCCAGTGATGATGCACAGAAATGTGTCTGAAAACAAACATGATTTATTTCCCTGTGTTAATCTGATGCACTATCAGACTGATGCCACAAACATGCACAAATCTTCTGTTGTCCTTAGGTATGAGAGGTGATGGTCAGCTCTTAAGGATGCTACTGTCACTCTATGAGAGTTCCAAAAATGCTGCTCTCTCTAGGACTGCCTAAGTTATTACATGGGCATATACACAACACGGGACCTTTTAAATGTGTGGTTTAACCTTTAAGGGTTACTCTGACAGTAGCTATGTTGGTTTCATCTGAGATTACATTTGATAAAACCACTGGAATGACCTATTTCAGGTGATAAAACTAAAGTTCAAATGTTCTCACAAGAAGCATGATAGGGCTCATTGATAGATGTTGTGAATGCAGGTGAAAGGTAATCAAGAGGTAGAAAAGAGGTACAGCACAGTATGAACTACATAAAAAATGCAAAATGCAATGCAGAAGGAAACAAGATTGAGAACAAGAGCAGAATGTCACTGAAGAACTAATGCACCATAACTCATCCTGATTCCTTGGACCTTCCTGCAAGTACCAAGCTTGAAGAAACCTCACTTAACCTACAAGGTCTTACTTACATTTAAGTGACTAAAAATAAATAAACTGTATTAAATGCACTATAAGTGTAAATAAGTGACTGAAAGTATAAATAAAAACTACCTCTGCTGAGGGCAAGCACCAGTTTACAGGTGTAGAACTGAAAAACCATGCATCACAGACCTTACAGCCAATGTAGCTGGGAAGCTGTTTTGTGGGAAAATGCTCACGTTGTTCCACATTTTTTCTTCCCAATCACCTCATTTCTGGCATTATCCAGCCAAAATAACCTGTAAAGGAAGATAGTGAACAAATGCAGCTGTGGGAAGGCAAGAAGAACAAGGCTTCTACTCCCCCCTCTTTTTGCTACTTGTACATGCAAGTTTAAGTGTCTAGGTTATCAGCAGTAAAACAAAACAAAAGGAACCACTCTTTGAGAATGTGAGGAATCAGAAATCATAAAATATCTGAGATGAATTTCAATCACAGGGTTAGGTTTGTAGATGTTCTAGTTTTAGGTGGATTATTTTAGCTCCAGCAAAATAGGCTCGCACCTAGTACTATCTCTCTTTCATACTACAAAGGCCACTGTTTGAAGGGAAGAAGGAAAGAAGAGACGTTAGAAACTATTTACACTGTGAAAAAGAGAACAGATACAGTGTAAGGAGGAATGTGCACCACACTGAGCCCTCAAAATGTGTTCTTTGAAATCACAGCTCTGTGTGGATATATCATCTTGGCAGCTGAAGGAATACTCTGTGCAATTATCCATATTAGGAAGACTGTAAAAATTAGAAATGGTTCTGTTTATAGCTTCGTTTTTCCAAGCTGAGTAGTCAACAGCCACAGCTCAACTGGCCACTGTATTTCAAGGATCACTCCAGACGCTCTGATCATGCAGGATTACAAAAAGCTTTATCAATACTCAGCTACTGGGAGTTGCTGTCTTTAAATCCAAACACAATTATCAGTTCCCTGAACAACCATTTATGGGTATTAAGACTGTTTCTAAAAAGCCCCTCAGCAGCAGTTTTTTTACCATGTTACAATTTCATAGGCAGGAGGTTGGATATGAAGGGAACAAGTTACTCTCAGTATTACAAACAGTAAAATATCTTTTAAGGAAAATACTTTCATTTGAATACTGCATTTAAAGTTTTAAGGTGTATGTAAACCTTCCTATGTTGAAATACATTTTATCTATTCTATGCCCTCTGGTTCTGCCAAGTAACAAGAGAAAAAGCAGAATGAAATTCTTTACACAGTGGATATGTCCACAGTTATGTATCTATACTGCTGTGATTGACATAAATACAGATTTGTACATGTTTATATTGTTTGACTACTGGGTAAGATGTATGAGGCAACTGTGGTGCAAGAACCAGGAAGAAACGAGGATAATACCCATGTGTTTCACTCACTGAAAACACAGAATAACATAATGCAGCTGTAACATACAGCTACCTAAAGCAAGCTAGGAAAGTAATGTTTCTGTAGTGGGAGCTGAAGACAAAATTGTGACAAAAATTAGGAGTCACCTCTATGAGTATGGCTCTCCTTCAGGTAATTCACTGATCTTCCCTCTGAAGAGCAGCTCGAAGTAAGCCACATATATCCCTGAAACACTGAGTTTATGGCTGCGGTAAATGATAATTACAATTAGTGTTTATGCATGTTTTACTGACACACGCCACCTGCGCAGATAAATATAGACAATGATCAGTCCACTACCTACTATAGGTTAAGAGATGACATATTCATCTAATCCTTCTTTCTCTCTCATGGTGTCCTTCCTAAAAGCTCTTCTACAGCTTAGGTGGAGTATGGTGGATGTGTGTATATGTTCAAAGTAATTATTTGTTGGTGGGGTTTTTTTACCCCTGAGGATATAGCCTGATACCATCATCCATCCTAGGATTTGTAGAAATGCAGCTCCCCCATTATTGTGGATGCAATTCCAGGAACAGCCACATGCAAACTAGGAGAGCACCATTTCATTTTGGTAGAAACAATGAGAACACAGGAAATCTTTTGGCTGTTTTGCAAAATCTTCCTGGAGTCTTTCTCCAGACTCTCTGCACATGAGGATATAGCAAATCATAAAGCAAAACTCAAGAATACACATGTGTCTTGTAAGAAGATTTGAGCCTATGTGGTGTTACTTAAAATTCCTTGCTTCTGTTAACCTACCTCAAACATGCTGGATGAAGAAATGTTGCTAAATTCACCCTCAAACCAATCCACTAGTCAGTTCCAAAAGGATTTACTGATGTTTGAATAAACACTGATGGTTCCTCAAAGGGAATTTACCTTGACAGTGCTTCTGTGTCTGCATTGTTTAGGGACCTTTCAGCGACAAAATGCCTAGCAGAAACCTGCTTCATTATCTCAAGTTGCAAGCTTTGCAGATCACAGTGGCTTTAACTGGCTCAGGACAGAGGTTCTAAAGATACATTTTGCCCCAGTTTCACTGCCCCCTAAACCCCACAACAAAAAATAATTAATGTTAACTTGACAGTTAATTTAAAACATTATAGTCAGGTTCTCATCTATAGTAAGTGCAAAAGGTGCATTATTCTCTGTGGTGGCATGCACAGTTTGCACAGCTGCAAATCTCCTCTGCGAGACCACTGTTGTCAAAGGACTGTAAGCTTGGTTTGTCTCCCCCGTTACTCCATGGAAAGGCTCAACAAGAGCAAGTGCTGATATTCTCTGTCATAGCCTCCTTCTGAGTGATCTGGAAGAAGTGTTTTCTGTTTCTCCAGAGAAAATGCTTCAGTGTCTCAAAAAAGCTGTTCATTTTGTCTTTTGCTTCCTTCTGAAGCAAATAAAAAGCTGTGGGATAAAACGATTTGCAATAATCGCAATAAATACCTCAAAATAAAAAAAAGCAGATATTTTGCATTTACACTTTAAAGGAAACAAATTTACTAGGGCTCTATGTCCTAGTAAAAGCATATAAAAAAAACCCAAACCAACCCCACAGCTGTATGTATATATATATAAAAAAAGGCATTTTATAGCATTTGAAAAAAGACCCATTTACTCAGCTTAGTTTTAACCCACAAAAAAATTCCGTTGCCTTTTTTATTGCATCTAGAGCATTTTAGACCCCTATTTACAGTGAAGCCCATAAGAGCCCATTTCCTTTATATTTTGTTAAGAGAAAGGAAGGGCGGGGGGAGTGAAAGCACAATTTTAGGAGCATATGGTTAGGCATTACTGTTGTTAAATATCAGGGGAAAAGAATAGTTTCTGAGAGGCTGTAAAGCCACTAGAATGACAGTGAGATTTTACATGTACAGGCAGTAAGCGTATGAACACCGTACTGACGAGCGACAGTCTGGACACCACTCCAATGGGAGGAAAACTGTAAATTAAAACCCTGCCACATACAAAATGATAACCTAAAGTGATTATTTAGCAGAGAAGTTTCAGTGTTGGCCTCACAAAGGTGACACTGACAAGTTTCCATGTGTAAAGGTTTTCCACCCACTGTTTGAAATGGTGGTGGTTTCCACAGTATGATTATTTGTATAATTGCTTTGTGTACCTGGTACTAATTTACCTTCATAGTATATTGACCTTGTATCCCTTTAAACTTTGCACAGCTATTAACAGATTATGCCACCACTTTTCAAACTGGTTTTCTGTTAGGTTTTTCTCTTCCAAGCAGGATTTTGGCTTTTTAACATTTGACCCTCAATGTATTTCTTTCTATTCATTCCTCTGTTAAAACATACCAACGGCCTGTCAGGCTAGCTTTTGTTTTCACTGCCTAAAAAGAGGTGTTGGAAGGACAGTAAATCCAATCCAACAGCAACATTCATGACCAATTTTCATTCAAAGCAGAACATATTTTCCATTTGCTGAGGATCAGTTTGAAGGCTGCAGAAGTCTGTTAAAGTCTGAACCCTCTAGAGACAAATGTCAGTGCCAGAACTTCTCTCCTTACCAAAAGTAAACCTGCACTTTTAAAATCCTGTCCAAAGTTTTTGACTTTTTTTGACACTGCTTTTCCTCTAGAGGAAAAAAGATACTTCAGAATTAAATGCGCTGTTTTGTTACTGTTCTGGCAACGTCTTGCATTTACTTTAGAGTTCAGCATTTTAACAATACATAAATCAATCAATCAATCAATCTACAGCAGTTCTGGCTTAAGCAGCCCTTCTTGCCTCATCTCTGGTCTTCCCAGCTCCCACACTGCCATGCTAACACAACCATCCATAGGTCATAGTAACAGTAAAGAAAAACCTTTTTCGAGCCTGATTCTAACCTGGAGCAGTTCTGCACTCTTTGATTTTTTTCTTAGTGAGATCCATAATGAGAAGTTATGGAACTGAAGAGGAAATGTGGGACTGAAGAACATGGCTGGTGAAGAAAGATTCGCCTGTGTCCACCTCCCTACCAAAAGAAATATTCATTAAAGTACAGATTCCACTTTTTCCACTCTCTCAAATTTATTAAAAAACCTGGTATTATATGCAATTATATGTTTGTTTGATGTGACATTTTGGCCTCAGTGCTTCAGTAAAATAATCTCAGTACAAGTTGATTTATGGTCAGTATGTACTTTTTGTGAGTTCACATTGATCAACTTATCAGTTAGTATTTACTACTGTGCTACCTCAAAATGGAGTTAAAGTCAAAGTTTATAAAACTCTAGCATCAAGACACATTTTTTCTGATAACTCAAAAGAATGAAGGAACATTGAGATGTTTGTGAAAGAACTGTTTCATGTTGCAACAGCAGAACGTTAGAAACAGGATATGATGTGGATAATTTAACAGTTGCCAAATAGAATGATTAAAAATATATTCAGCTGAAGACAGTTCTAGTTCAAGTTTCTAAATGTATTTATCCTTGCTTTTAGCTTCTCACATGCGACATCTCTCTTGGCCAAGAGGAGGGGATTTCAGTGAAAATGAGACTTTGTCCTAAATGGTGTGAAATATGAGATGGAGATATCTTGTAACAGTGGGTAATGCTCACTGTAAAAATATGAGCTATAAAATTTAATCTTAAATTACTTTATACTGCTAAGGTTTAAGCCAATTCATTACAGCTGCACAGTTCTGGCACAGAGCACCTTGTCACACAGAGCCATTAAGTCCTCGCTGTCTTCGTCATACACCCAGAAAGAAGAAATGGCTAAAAAAAGTACAGGACTCTATTTGTTCTCATCAAAGGGAACACTTTTTAAAAAATCCTACTTAAACCAATTGGAGAAGAAGCTCCTCGACTTGTATCACTACAAGGATTATACACTTTCTCTATATAATTCTATAATTAATCTCTATGTAATCTATAATTGGAAAAGATGGAGATTAGTACAGGAAATACCAAAAGCCAGAGGACCTCAATGGAGAACAGATGATGACAGGTCATCCCAAACCAACAGCTCTACTAGAATGAGATCAATAGATGGGTTTTCAAAATTTTCTTTTAGGATCAATCTTACTTAACAATTTTACAGCTGCCCTTGGCACACAAAAACATTGGATACTAATTGCATTTCTTCATAATGCAGTGCTCAACTGAATCAATAACGGCAAGATGTGTATATATCATGGAGGGGAAAAGGAATGGCATTGAGGATGGGGCATGGGTATAAAATGATACTACATATTACAGGCTGCTAACAATAATTATTTCCTATTCTCTTTTTAAATTACAAAAATATAGAAATGTAACAATGTATCACAGGTATAAATTCAGCTACCCTGTATAAAGCAAATATTTAGATACTGTATAATGTAGTCAGGGAAAAGGAAACAATCCAGGGACCACACACAATGTTTCCAGCAGATGTTGGCAAAAGACAATGCAGCTCTTAAAGTCACTGATGAGATCTCAACTTTAAATTTTGCTCCATCTTTAAATTTAAAAAAGAAAAAAGTTGGACCTAATGAAAGGAAGAACTACTGCAGTGATCAAAGGAACACAGAGAGCATCAGAGCATCTTAAAAATAGAATACTTCAGGACTTGGTTTTTTAATCTAGCAAAATGGCAAAGAGTGAGGTAAAATGACCTACAATTCTTCGCAGAGAAAAACACTAGAAGGAAGGAGGATTTCTTTGTACTAAAGGAAAATAACAGGGTCTACATAGATGAGCACAAATTGATCAATTTTGATATGGAAATTAAAGACAGTTTTAAGATTTTAGGAATGGGAGCAGTGATGGTCAAGTGAACTCCCAGTTCGGTGCACAGTGAGTGGGGGTATCTGAAATCTTTTCTCCTTCCATAGAAAGAGAATTTGGAAATAACCAAACAGATTTATTTTAAAAAAAACCCACGAAAACAAACACAAAACCAAAACTAAAACCACAAACAAACCGAATCCCCCCACAAAAAAATCCCACAAACAAACAAACAAAACCAAAAAAAAACCCAACCCAACCAACCAAAAAAACCCAAAACCCCAAAAAAATGCCAACCCAAACCAGAAAAACAAACCAAACAAGACATGGTCAAAATGTCACAAAGAAATGGATCAAATCACTGCACCAAGGCTATTATTCACAGTGGTGAATCACAGAGAAGAATGACAATCAACTCTAGCACTTTCTTTTAATACCTCCAAAACTTTATTTTACTAATAAATTATTCTAGCTGAACCACATTCTGATATTACTGTTTGTGATTCCCTCCTGCTTCTATAAAACAAACCCTTCTCCCTTTGTGAGAAACAAATTTCAGATCTCTTAAAAGTTCTTTTCTTACTCCCATTTCTATACCTCCTCCAGCTACATCTGAGGAGTAAAAATACTTTGAAGTGTTGGCTCCCTGTTATCATTTAATTCACACCAAATACAGTCACACACGCCAGAATGGCTAGATTTTGTACCACGCTCAGTAAGCGACGATGGAAGAATAAATGGAGCCCATCCATTTACACTGGTTTCAGTTCATGGTTTCAGAGTGAGATAGATCAGAATGTCAGAAATACAGATGAACATTCCACTCCTCGGTTTTGACTTTAACTTACAAGCTCTGACGAAATGGTTTTGATCAGCTCTCTAGTGAAAAACTTGCTATAGCTCAAATGAATAGAAAAGTAACTGGCTTTAATTTATAGCATGTATAAAATGTGTTAGTAATTTTTTGTTAGCAGAGGGAGCTGATAAATACAAATAGGGAAGAAATATACACTAGGAAATATAATGTTTAGCATATTATTAAGGTCATTCCAAAAGATCTGAGTTCTTCATCTTTAAATCCTTCTAAGGAGTCACACATTGTCTTCTGGTTTCCAATGGCCCTACCTATTGCCTAATAACAACCAGACTACTGAAATGTTAAAAAACCCCAGCCTTGCTCTTTCGAGAGCCTTTGTAACTCATCCAGAACAAGCTACACTATCCTTGGTCCTGTGCCTGTTACACTGCCCTTTCATTATAGCATTACTAGTTATTGGTTGGCTTTTTTAATGAACTGAAGCATTTAGTCATCAGGAGCACTGTACTATGGTTCATAATTGAGATACTCTCCCATACTTTATATTTTGATCATGCTTAGCTACACAAGGACAATAGTCATGTTAGCTCAATAATAGCCAGAAGAAATGCCTTTAATCCAATTGGTCACAGGGCACATATCACCAAAAACAATTTCTTTATAATTAAAAGGTGCTCACAGGCACAGTGAAAGCTTGGAAGTTGCCCAAGGATTTAGGGAGAAGTGCAGGGATTTTTTTTTCCATGGACAACAACCACACTGAAGCAATTTCTGAAACATACTGATAAGCTTTACCTTTGAATTTACATTAAAGAACTCAATAGATGCTACCTGTGAGAACAGCTCATGCTTCTAAACTGACTTGTGTCCTGTAGAGATTAAGGACACAAGGCCTCCAGGAGATTAGCACGTCACTTGGTTTAAGTGACATCCAATGCATTTTATTGACATGGCCTCTATCCTGCAAAACAAGCACTTTTAAAGTGAAACATAATGAAAATTTTGTGTGGCTTTATGGGCCAGTGTACAACGGCTTTCCATAGGGGATTGCCAGCCACTATTGGCAGGTCTGTAAATGAAACCAATGATGCTCGCTATAGATATCTTGACAGTACATGTCCCCACATACTAATACAGAGGAGCATGCCCAAAGCAACCTTACACTGTTTTTTCATTTTAATGGAGCATTGCCATGGACTAAGGACTTTGAACCTCATTCATTGCATCAGGCAGATTATTACACTGAATTTCTACAGGTTTTGTTTCAGAGTGGTATGGAATCACAAGGCCACACAGGTCTTCAATTTAATTTCCTAATTGTTTGTTTTCAGCAACACGAACTTGAGTCTTTACTGCAAGAAAGAAAATTGGTGTGCAGGTGAAGAGTTCTCTCACCTTCATTTTTAATGTTGTCCTAATCATGGGGTGCACTCTGAATGCACCACTTGCTGCTGAGGAGCTACATAGTGGGAATGAGAATAATTACTGAATTGAAACTGTACCAGCTCAGGAGATGTGTCGTTTTGAAAGCCTGCCTGCCAGCTACCTGGACTCCATTATTCTGGGAAAATAAGCTTTTTACTAACACTTTGGCAAATAAATTTTCCGTTCTTCCATTTTTCCTTTTGATCTGAGGCATAAAGAGACCACATGTACTGAGGGTGATATAATGCAGGAAGCTACGCTATGCTGATGAGAAAACTAAACAGCATTAAAGCACACAAATACACACAGAGGCATCTTATCATTAGGGAGTTCTACAGGAAAACCACATATTACAGCTAACTAAAATGCAGTGACGTGTTAATCCAAAAAGAAAGGACAAAAGGAATGCAATACCTTTCTATGCTAAATCATTTTTGCAGAATACAGAAATATTAAATATGAAGATGGAAACTGAATGTAGGTGCCCCCCTTCAAAATCTCTGTCTTGAATCAGGCTCTTTATTTCTTGCTGTAAATCAAAATCAACTCTTAATTTTGACTTCCTAACTCATGACTGAATACTAAAATTAGGGGATATGCAAGTAGATTCCTCCTGGTCCTAGAAATAACCTAAGAGCCATGATACACCAGGCAAGACCTTCACAACCACTGTGTATAATGTACCAATATCACAGCCCAGGGTAGAAGCATCTGCCTGAAAGCCCCAGTTCAGGAAGAATGTGTGATGAACTAGCATCAGGGCAAAGTAAAAATTAATCCATCTACTCTCTTAGAAGCAAAAGAAACCTTGTGAGAGATGAAATCATTTTAACTAATATCCATTCAATTTTAGAGCTCCTCTGATTTCCTGTATTACTGCAATTTGCAGTAATATTGGAGGCATGCACACTAATTCCTCTTCAATAAAAAAGAGCATATTCTTATGAATTTGCTGGAAGACCCCAAGACTGCTTTTACTAACCAGAATCTCTGTAAGTAACCAAGAATGAGAAAAACTCATGAGTGGCCTTTCCCCTGATTTTGTGAAACCACAATTTCAACATCAAAACTGAGAAGGTCTTTTCACAATTACTGTGTGAAATACAAGGCAACATACTTCAAGCTGATGTTTGTAGCATTAGCTTCAGTTTTACTTAATCCTTCTTGAAGCCACAAGTCCTTCTTCTATGGCTGTGTAAGATATAGAATCATAGAATAGTTAGGGTTGGAAAGGACCTTAAGATCATCTAGTTCCAACCCCCCTGCCATGGGCAGGGACACCTCACACTAAACCATATCACTCAAGGCTTCATCCAACCTGGCCTTGAACACCGTCAAGGATGAAACATTCACAACCTCCCTGGGCAACCCATTCCAGTACCTCACCATCCCAACAGGAAAGAATTTCTTCCTTAGATCCAATCTAAACCTCTGCTGCTTAAGTTTTAACCAATAACCCCTATCACCACAGTCCCTTATGAAGAGTCCCTCACCAGCATCCCTGTAGGCCCCCTTCAGATACTGGAAGGCTGCTATGAGGTCTCCATGCAGCCTTCTCTTCTCCAGGCTAAACAGCCCCAACTTTCTCAGCCTGTCTTCATACAGGAGGTGCTCCAGTCCCCTGATCATCCTCGTGGCCTCCTCTGGACTTGTTCTAACCCAATACTTCTAGCATGGAACTTAAAAAATAAACTTTGCTGCAAAAAGCTGAGTTTCTAGCTGACCTGCAGAGAGAACTCTTCTAAGGCTGTATATACAGAGATGTATTATATGTATACATATAATCTTCCAAATCTATAATGATGTCAGAGATGCTGAACACAGATTAACAAAGTATTTACTATGAATGTAAATTTCTGAGGGTCTTTGCAGGGCTTATTAGGTTGGTGTTTTTTTAGTTGCCCATTTTTGAGATATTGTAAAGGCTGCAAAACCCAGGAAACTCGATAAAATGTTTGCATAACATATACTGAAAAATACTTCCAAGAATTTTTTTAAACAAAAAAGGAACTTACAGTTCATGCTAAATGGTTGGAAAAAGGTGGAAGCAGAGCAAAAGCACAAGGAAACCAATCATTCTAAATCAATCCAAAATTCTGAAAGCAACCACAGAATGCACATTATCTTGACTTTTTAAATTAATTTTGGGGCTTTTCCTTGGTTTCTGAGGAAGAATTGTCCAACTCCTTTTCATTTTTAAAATTATACAGGAAATGAACTAGTTCAAAGAGTGATAAGCTTGCATAATGAGCTACGTTAAGATAATACCTTATTTAATTGCAGATTTTAATATCCAGATCACAGAATTCATTCTGCTTTTGGAGGTGACTGTGCCAGGCTTCCTGAAAGCTGATTAATGACAACCCCAGGTTTCTTAAAGGGTGCAAAAGGTATGATTAGTGCTGCATATGTGTGTTAGTCAGAGCCTATTACCCCCTTAGCTGTTTGGTATTCTGGTGCTGCACAGCAAGGCAAAATGTCTTTCCATGGTTGGGCCAACTGGCTGTCACTACATTTGTAGTGGTTGCATTCATGTTTGCTTCATTGCTTCTGTTCTTACTTGAAAGAATAGAACATATCTCTTCAGGGACTGAACAATGAAAATCTTGCTTTATAGAGAGGTCAGAGATGAAAATTTAAGTAAATATGAACCGACAAGAATACATGTTCTTTTTCTTATCTCATTCCTTTTCTATTTAATTTCCTTACCACACTGCATGCTTTGTGGCATTTATGCTTCTTTGTCATAGTTATTAAATAACAGAATTCTTGTCTGTCTTGGCCAGCTAGTATGAACACATTTTTATCTATACAATCATTGTTACGGTATTTGTTCCATATAAAAATATCTATTACCTGACCACTACTGCCTTGACTTAGAATGAACTCATGTTTGAATAGCACATCAGAGCATCCTTCTCAGGCATTACTCAAAAGATAGCATCACAGAATCATTTACAGGCTGTAGATTTAAGAAAAGAAAATAATAATAAAAAAAAATCAGTTTTAATGTCAGGACACAATATGTTTAAAACAGTAATACTTCCAAGCACAGAGCTGACAGAATCCTGGGTGCTTTTCTAAGATTGCACATTCAAAGGAAAACCTCTCTGATGATGTTTGACATTTTCTAAAGGAGAGACAGAGAAAGGAAAGTAAGATAGGAAAAGAAGGGAGGAAGGGAGGAAGGGAGGAAGGGAGGAAGGGAGGAAGGGAGGAAGGGAGGAAGGGAGGAAGGGAGGAAGGGAGGAAGGGAGGAAGGGAGGAAGGGAGGAAGGGAGGAAGGGAGGAAGGGAGGAAGGGAGGAAGGGAGGAAGGGAGGAAGGGAGGAAGGGAGGAAGGGAGGAAGGGAGGAAGGGAGGAAGGGAGGAAGGGAGGAAGGGAGGAAGGGAGGAAGGGAGGAAGGGAGGAAGGGAGGAAGGGAGGAAGGGAGGAAGGGAGGAAGGGAGGAAGGGAGGAAGGGAGGAAGGGAGGAAGGGAGGAAGGGAGGAAGGGAGGAAGGGAGGAAGGGAGGAAGGGAGGAAGGGAGGAAGGGAGGAAGGGAGGAAGGGAGGAAGGGAGGAAGGGAGGAAGGAGAAAAAGAGGTAAGAGAGAACAAAACCAGGGAAGAAGAGAGAGTGGTGGAGAGGGTGAGGGAGAATGTGAGAAAGAAGTTGAAAACCATTAGGGGAATCTCCCCAGGAAAATATTGGAAATGTTCTTGACAAAGCATTGCAAAACAGTGAAGCAAATCTCAATATGGCGTTTTTCTCTTCCAGACCCAGGATTTCCCAAGATCAGACACTTGGCTTAAAAGGGTGACTTAATCTGAGCACATCTGCAGCTTCAAGGCAGCAGCTTCTCTGAGGGAAATCTGAACAATTTCATACTGTTTCAGAAAGAACACATCGGATTTCTGCTTCACCTGCTGGATGCAGCAAACCTGCGTAGTGAACTGGAGTACTTCGCCGGTGACAAACAAGAGTAACAAGTAGCAAGCATTCCCTTTGGAGCTTTGCTTTCTTTAACCACCCTGTTCCCTGTTTCATTCTCTGATAGCTATGCACATAAACACACCTGCACACTCCCATACATATATAAATATATATATATATGAATATATATATATATATATATATATTCATCTAGCAGGAAAGCAGATATAATTGTACTTGCTGTCTGGAGAAAACCCATGCTCTCCAGCATCATACTGAGTGTACTTTTCAAAAATACATAACCTGAAATTATGTTGTCCCTAAAAAAAACCCAAAGCAACTAACAGAGATGAACTGTAACAGAAAAGTAATAATTAATATGCATCTTTGGATGCAAAGAAAAAGATCTTTCTGCAAGATCTTCAATATTATAAGGAACTTCACTAAATGTTTTAGATTTGCAGAAGATTTAGATAAAGAGTTAGAAAATAAATACAATAATTCCACGCCTGCCCTCACTGTACCCCATATTCTGACAGACAGATAAGCTTAGAAGACCATCTTTTTTCTCATTACACTTCCTAGAGTCCACAGACTGTGCTGGTCAAGAGGAAATACAAATATAATATATTTTGCAATCCACAAAAATAAGTAAGCATAAAATGTAATGAAATAAATGAAACTGTGAGAAAATCATATATTTGAGAGGGTATGTAATATGTTTCTTTATAAAAAAAGTACATTCGTTCTGTTGTGAAATTGCAAGGAGGGATAGTGGATACTTATTTAAAGCTCTCAATGACATTCCTGTGGCATGTACATAAACCTTTGTAGAATTTTACCTGTATTTTCAGGATTAGTTTCCAAGGATTCCTGATGGCCTGGGACAAGTTTAACAATTCTGCCTTGTGAGCACATGTAATGACTGAAATTAAAATACACAGACACGTACACCAACACAAGTGAAAAAATACAAACCCTAGCTTTTTACTGGCTCACAAATAAAGAGATTTAGTAAAAGAAATATTACCTTAATCTCTCCATTTACCACAGTTATTCCAAATACATACACTGCCTCTATAAATAAGAAGCTTAAGAGCAATGAATATTATAAAGCAATAATAAACTTTGAAAGCTAATGCTGGGGAAATTTACATGACAATTTGAAATCTTTCTCCATAGTCATTATGTCATCTTGTAATATTCAAAAAGAGGGATTTGAGTAAAATTTTATTGAACCCTTCCTGTTAAGATTGAAGCAATAATGGCTGCAGAAAGCTTGGAAAATCTCAGCTTTGCAAAGCATTAATAGAGGGACAGAAACCTGCCTGTTTTGTGTTACATTCTTTTCCACCGTAATTATTCAAAGCTTTGTTCCTGTAGTCCATCTCTTCCTCTTTCAGACACCAAAATGCACTTTGCATTATATGGGAATTACAGGGCGGCAGCCATTATTTATGGAACTATTACACAGATGTATTTGGCAACTACCTATTTATTTAATCAATACTATAAATGTAAATGTTGCTCTGAAATAACCTCTTTAGGAACAAAGGACAGCTCTTTCTTACAAGACCACATCACAAGACCACATCAGAAAAAAATCACAGCTCTCTAGTGTTACCTATACTGGAAATTACTCTTCTTTTAAATCATTGCCAGGGAACCTCAGAAGAGCATGGGAATTAATTGCAGAGCATTTTGATTCTCTTCCTCCCCAACCTATTCTAAAATAGCAAATCTTCCTTCCATGTGACAATGAAATTGTTCAATTAACAGTTTAATTTCTACCTACCAAAATCCTCCTTGACTTCATGCAAGGAATACAGAACACGGTTGATCGCATAGAAAAGGGTGATATAATCTGTTTGGGAACTGGTATCTCTGAGAGCCAGTTTCACCTTTTTGGAAGTACAGGTCTGTGGAACACACTGAAGTAGGTCAGTACTTCAGCTAGAGGCAGCTCTTCCAGGTATCTGGGCTGGGACAGCTGGAAAAAAGGTAAAGAGGTGGAGGGAAGGATGGAGAAAAGCAGAGCAAGTCAAAAGTTGGAGATGAATAAACAGGAGTAAGATCTTGTTTCCAAAATAATTTCTTACAGCTATGATCCACAAGCAAACATAATTCAACACCCCAGTGATGTGAGGAACAGGAATTCACCTTAGGAGTAAAAGGAGACTGACTAATATATATTCCTGCAGATATCTAGCACACAGTGAAAATTACTCTGCTTGGACTGAAACTGTCTTTTGAATTGTTGTGCTCAGACTTTGAAGTTCATCACTTGGGAAATGCCTAGACATTTCTTTCAAAATCCATTATAGGAAAAAAAGGAAAAGAAGGATTAGGCAGCAAATTATGCTAGCGCAGGCACAGTTATTCAGAATTCACTAATTTGTTCTCCGTTTGAGTGAACAGAGCAGGTTACAAGAAAGAGAAACAGGAACAACGCTTTTTCTTGAGGTCTCTTTTTCATCAATTACATACCAATAACTTTGTGATATCTGCACTCAAATGGCAAACATTCTCATTCAACACAGGGTTACATATCAGATTTCTTACCAGAAATGAAGTCTACATACCCACAATTCCTTAAAAAGTGAGCAAGAAGGAAACAAATGAGGTAAGTATTTGCCATGGAACTGAAAACACTGCAAATAGCTTTACTGTGACAAGCATAATAACCCAAAAGCTAGTAACTAGTCTGTATGATTTGGGGTTATTTTTTAAATGTCAGTTTTTGCTTAATGCTCAAAATAGTCCAGTTTCCCCTTCTAAGGAAGCTGTTCTCCAAGGACCAGGAGTTCCAGAAACAAGCATATTCTTGCAGTATTTGCAGCTTGTCAGTGCTAGTGGGAATCTAGTATTCAGCTTAATACAGCCCAGAAGGGTCTCATCATGGGGTAAATGCAGGACAGTCTAGCATCGCAGCAGCAGACAGCACAGGGAGTATGGTAGGGCTGCTGCCACAAGACAGGTAATTTGAAGGACTCTCATATTCCAGTTATCCTTAGGTGAGGAATTCAGTAAAAGAAAAATTATATTAGCCCCGCACCTATGCCAAGGTGAAGGGCAGACAAAAGTGCTAAAAAGGATATGGAGTGAGGAAGCTAAAAAAGCAACTTTTCTTCTACTCCTTTCAGAAAAATAGTCTACAAAAATTACTGATTTCTAGTCAGTTCCTCAGAATGTTCTCATGCAATTTGGCAAGACATAAAAAGACGAGAATTTACCTTCATTGGGGCTTCCCGATGATATTCAATGTGATTCAAAAGAACATTTGGACCCATTTGAACTCAATTCAATATCCAAGTGATATGTGAGAACTTATTACTAATGGAGTGAGAAAATGTATGCAGTAGAAAAGAAAAACAAAGAGAAAGGAGATTATATAGAAGAAGGAGTTGATTTAAATATTCTAAAGAAACTTGAATCTCCTGTAGTGAGAAGTTTCTGATAACTTAAATAGGTATGAATTAAATAAGCTATCTCACTTTTATTTCTTGATGTCAGTCAACTCAGATGACACCACGAACTGTAACAAAAAGATCAATAACGGAGATTCCTATTGCAAATTGTAAAAGAAATGAACTCAAGAGAGAAGTAAACCCCAGGAATTTCATATGCATCTATACCTTTTCTAGAAGATCCTGAAAAGTAATAATTTTGTATGATTTTTAGTATTGGTATATTGTACTCTGTGACTATATTAAAAAGCATAAAGTTACCAGTTTCTAGTAAATTCTTCAGAACATCCTCATAAGGTTTATTGGAAGAACCTACAGTCACAGCCAAAGCAAAGTTATTCATAAAACTTCAAGTTGATTTTTACTGTAGAATTTTATAAGGGATACTGGAACTCTGCCTCACTCAAGCTCATAAAACATTAGACTCTTAAAATAAAGCAGATCAGAATCCATCTCCTTTTATGTTACCAAATACTCTGAGGAGAGAATGCGTTCAGGGTCTCGTGCTGTGAGAGAACATATCACTTAGATTATTGCTATCATGACTTGGTGCATTTACAAACAAATTGTCTGAGCACTATTGAAGGTGGGTGCAAAGCAAGGAGAGGTAGCAGAAAATGACTGAAAGCTCTGAAAGCTGAGAGGGAAAAACTGAGATGTAATGAGTCTCATAAAACCAGCTCCACTTTCTGACTACAGGCAAGACCTGCAAAATTTGGTCATTTTTCCAGAGATGGATAAGTACTGTGGCAGTGGCAATGTTGTAAGAGGTAATCACACATGCTACAAAGGCGGATGTTGGGAAGTTGAGAGGGAAATAATAATGAGATCTGGAATGGGAATAACATTGGGATGATTAAAACTTGAGATCAGATCCTACTGTTTTCACTTCTGTAAGATTACATTGTGTCAGAGTTTAAAGGCAAACAGGAAATCAATTACTTAATATTCAGAGCACTCATCAGAAGCCATGTCTCTTACAGGTAATAAGGGGGATGCCAGCAAAGCCAAGAAGGTCCTGTCAGTGCTCCACTGCATTGTTAGTTGCTCTTACAGAGGGTGAGAAAAAGAATTTATCCCTAAAATCCCACTCATGCCAGTAAATTCAGCTCATGTAAAGTAGCATGGGCTCTGCCAGTTTTGAGGTTTTCTGTTAATGTGTGATTAAAAATTAATCTCATTAGGTATGCTTTTGATTTGGAGTTTTAGGGAAAAAGAAAACAAAAAGGAAATAATATAGATACTGCAACCTCACAGATACATATTTTTAGTTGTCACACTTCAATTCCTGAAAGTATTTTGCAATCCTTTTAATGGCCTACAATATTTGTAGGGATAAATGCAAAACTGAGACCTGCTCCTCAAGCTCAAACATTCCCTCTCTTTCTGAGGAAGCAATAAACATGCAGCAGACTACTCTGAGCATATGCAGTCAGGACAGCAATGGCTTTTTGCCATATTCTTCTCCTAATTAAGTCAAAATTTTACAACTGATTGAAAATTTTGATGAGGTCCAAGTCTCCAGACCAAGATCTCAAGAGACTAACAGGTTTTACTTATGCTGCTGACATTTGCTTCTGCCATATCTCTATTAGCATGAATGTTAGTCTTAATAACATGCAGGTACAAGAAGCTGTGTTGGATTATACCACCTGGAAATTCATTTCTTCAAGAGGAATCCTCAGCTAAATTTTTGGGATGACTTTCCTCCTGATTCATAAACATTTCAGAATGATGAGAAAAGAGGATTTTGTGTGAGAACTGTCACAAAACTAAAGTGACAAACAAGTGAGTGCACAGATGTATGACATGTAGAGAGCTTTATTTTTTCTTTATAGATGGTGGGAAAATGTAAGTGAAGTTCCATGCTAAACAAAGGAAATTCAGTCTCCAATTTGACTATAAAATTGAATGCTAAAATAATTACAGGCTCATTATACAAATGGGCTGTTTATAAGCTTCTCTTTCATTTCATATTTTGATAAATAAAGGTCCCAGCAACTCCAGTTAAAAAAAAAAGAGAGAAAACAAATGCATCAAGTGAACTTGGTTGAGATCCTTAATGACTTCTTTCCCTGCAGCATGCATGGCAAAATTTCATAGCAGAAGTGTGATTGCTAAATGAGGGATTCATAAGTTTAAACCTGTGCATTAGAAAGAAATGAGAACAGCTATTAAGCTGGGAAGAGTCTTTCAGAGAAGGCAAACTTGCACCATTCCACACACAGAAAATAACAGGCATTAGGCAGCATGTAATTGCATGGGGTAATGGGGGAGCAGAAAACTAAAACCCTAGCATAAAAGCTAATGGTGATTAAAATCATAGAGTGCTGGGGAGCACAGGACAACAGCTGCAGTATTTCCAGAAAGAGTTTGGGTTCAGCCAGGCTTTGGGAACAGAATGCAGAGATGGTTTGCTGGATTTGGCTGTTCTAAACCCAAGGAGGTCTTGCAGATGGTTTCCAGTAAACTGTGCCCCAAGAGGACTTGTTTGCTATAGAGAGATGCAGCCCACATTCATAAAGTCATTTTGGGCCAGGGCTAGTTAGCTTGTTCAGAGCTCGGTGAGTTGAAACTTGCACAGGCGAGTTCTCCACGTGGCTCTCTGTAAGGATCATCTCACCTCTACCATGGCACATTAGCCCTGACTCATCTCCAGCCATTACGGACTCCGGCTGCTGAAAAGCCTCCTGTCCATGCTTGTTTAGGCAAGAGATTAGATTAGACGTGACACGATTTGGACCAGAGTTGCATACGTAGTACATAGGCTCACTTAACACTGTGCTTCACTTAATTAGGCCTCCTACAGCCACTACCTGAAGGCAATATCTTACTGTTGGAAATTATATGGTCTATACATATTGTAATCATCGTGGCTCTAAGGGTTGTGAGCTTTTTCTGCCTCGCTGGCATGACTAATTCACAGCTTGGATGACTGAGAGTTTAATCTGCCTATCTTTCTCATATTTCCCAAAGCATTTCAGTTTCTTCCCACATCAAATCTCCATGGCTAGGGAATAGAGACAGGTGGTCATTAGGAAAACTGCTGGCCACAAGACACAGCATTCTAGTTCTAACCCAGCAGATGCACACATCCCATCACACTCTCAACTTCTCTACTTTCCAAACATTGAAATATGAAAACTGTAAAGAGAGCAAGAGTAAGCTCCTCCTAGCAGTAACAAAATACCTGAAGTGCATTACTCTGAACACTCTCTTCTTCCAAAGCTGCATGTATAGATGTACACACACTGTTAACAAATGATGAATAGTATATAATAATGAATGATTTGAAAAATGGGTATTTCTACCAGTTTTAAAATATCATAGGGAGATTAATTCAGACAATTCTTCTAGTATATATCTACACAAAGTTCCTTTAATTATTTGAATGCATATCTTATGAAACGTGCATCATTTAAATGTAGAATACATAGATGAATACATGAAACAGAGATACACCCCGTATCTGTTTAAAGGTCTTTACCTCTTTGAGATGATGTTGCACAAACGCTTTAAGACCCTTAAAGCTTTATATTCACTTTGTGGAAATATTGCAACATCAATTTTCTGGCAAATTCTAGTCTCTCACATTCACAATTTGAAAGATTCTCAGATTACAGAGAAGAATTAAAATGCTCTCAAGCCTTCTGAAGCACTTTTATCTCTTGATGGCACTCATTTTTGTATATGCATGCATATGTCACATATATATGTATTTGATTATTTAGTAAGTGCAGTACGCAGCAAGAACCATGAATTTAAAGACTTTCTTACTAGACCTGTGTTACATTTTGCTGCTGGTCATGCCTTATCTTCGAGTGCACAGAATGCTGTTAGCTGAATTGAAGCCCCATTGAGTGAAACAATTGGATTCATCCAAGAAGAGAAGAAAAATGATCCTCTTAGTGGCATTCCTTAGCACAGGAGAAGAGTGCTTACCTCGTGATGGTTATTGGCAGTTTGTACAAATGATAGTGCATAGAGGCTTAGGTTAACCTGTTTAGTTTTACATGACCTGAGATATTAAAAATATCCTTATTCTGAAGGGTTGCCAGGCGGTAACTCAACATCACATCAATTCTAGAGGCAGTATCATTGAAATGGTGTACACTGTTATTGAATTTTTATTATTCAGTGAATATTGGTCATGATTTATAATAATTTTGAAAAATTAGCATTTGTAATGGGATTCTCTTATCTCTAAATGCATATCTGACATGCAGTAGTGTACCAGATTTGATTTTTTTTTCTCCTATGTATGCCAGTTGCATAACAATAAACTGAGATTTTGACAGGCTGCCAGTCCTTGCTCCTTAAAGGAAAGGGAACTGTTTCTAACAATTATGATTGGAAAACTAGCAAATAAATAAACAAACAAAAAAATCAATCTTTTCTGATCAAAGCAATACACTGCTACGAGAGAAGCTCAGCTACTTCAGCCAAAGACAGCGCAGCTGCAGGTTTTGCATTGCTATTTTTCAATGTGTTCAGAACTCACCTACTTACATTGCAGTGCACTCATGCCAAGGACCTTGTGATAATATTTCAATATTTACATGCACATCTCTGAACACTTTATCTCAGGTTTTTGTATTTCCAAAGCTTTCCAAACCTTCCTCGGTCATTTTAACTTTTTGATGGGCAGGGGAGCTATATTATTCCTTGCCTCTTTTTTCATTTTAAATCTATTAGATCTTCAGACTGCAGTTATGGGTGTTCCATGCTACTATTGTTTTAAGTGAGTTTTGTCTGATACATTCATCCATACACTATATTATCTAACCAGAAAAAACTAAGCTGCTGTGATTTCTTGTAGGTTACTGCAATATCTTCATATGAGAAGTTTAGGGAGATTTTCATGTCTGTTCTGAGACTGCACTATTAAAGCAAGTCTCTGAGAAGTGTTTTGCTTTCCCATCTGCTTCTAAGAGTAAAGGAACAACCAATTCTTTCTGATTCTGTCACTATGCTACTTTTCTCTATATGTAAACCAAATTAATGCAACTTGATGAAGAGTTCCTTCCTGAGATCACTGGAACCTTAACTTCAGCCAGGCAGCAACTCCCTGCTTACCAAATCTTATTCACACCGTGAGAATTTTGAACTGAATCCTGTGTTGCTCTGTAAATACTCTAAATGTTGAAGTGGAATTTAGGGCACGGGTTTTAATTTTTAAAGTACCCTATAAATTTTGATATCTGTTTGCCTGACGAACTTCGTATTTCCTTGCATAGAACTCAGGAGAGATCTAAGAGCTGAAACTCTGCTAATTTACATGAGAGGGAAGTGTTAGTAGGGTAATTTTTTTCCCAAAAGGCTTTTTTTTTATTTTTTTTAATGCTGTCTTTGAACAAAATGTTGTCACTGACTTAAAATGAGGCCTGGACTTCACACTTCAGATCTAAAACATGCCTTTTTTTTTCTTTACTATAATTTTACTCAGCCTAGATTTGTCAGCCTTTTGAGAACACTCCTGACCATTACATCTTCCTAAGAAATGAAGTGGAATGCAGATAGAGGGATACAGGGCTAGTCAGAAGGTCTGTGATCATCACTCAGGAAGCAATTGCCTTAGCAATGAAGTGTCTATTTGATTACTAGGCTGATAGTGCTTTATATCAATTGTATGCATTATGTAGTCAAACAAATGAAGAGAGGAAAAAAATGAACTAGGTATATATGAAGAGAGATATAGGAATTAGAATGCCTTATTCATGACTCGGTAAGAGTGAGGCAAATGAACCTGTCTGCATGGATTCTCAGTGAATCCCTATATAATAAAAAATAGTGATTTTACATGGGAAAAGAGGAGACCAGCCTTATAGACAGCAAACTATGCCAAATCTTTGGCAACACAAAGCGAGTATACAGAAGACATCAATGTATTTACTTAATGATTTCCCAAAACTATTGAACACAAGAGGTAAAGATGAAACTTTTTAATGCTGTTAGTCGCTAAACATTTAAACTCACCTTGTATCTCATTCTAGTTTACCTTTTAATACAACAGTTCCCATTCTTTCACTGGAGAACTGAAATTGTCTGTACTGCTTAAAAATGGAACTTTGCTAAACCTATTCAGGAAGGAAAACACAGCCTTTATGTTCAAACTCTGACTTTCATTACATGACACATCACCACATCTTGCAGTCAATAATAAATTACATTTCTTGAATTTGGTAGATCTTTTCTAAGTTACTTTGTTGACCAGGAATTAATGACTTTTCTCTTTTTCTTTTGCATATAAAAATAAAATGCATAAAGCCAAACCATAGGGGTGAACATTTTCTGAGGTATTTTTTAACTACATCTCTCTTTGTAAGCCAGCTCGGAAATCACCTCTGTGAGAATATAGGGGACATGGAAAGATAAAATATTATTCATATACATATACAAGGTTTATTAAATCATACCTTACACTTCTGATCAGCATTAAATAACAAGGCTGTGCAAAATGTCAGGTCTGGAAGTGACTGAATTCTGCCAGTAAATGAAGTAATCTGTACATGAAAAACAGTAAAACTTTATAATCACATTAATTAGAAGAAGCATTAGAAGAAGTAATGATCCATACAAGGATACATGGTAGATTATACGGAATAAACATTTGAAGCTGTTGTGAAAGGTAAAGAAGAATCCTCAAAAATCAAAATAAAATCCAATCAGCAGCAAACACCTTATAGAAACTGATCTGCAAAATATACAGACATCTGTCATTTGATCAATGGCAACTCTCCCATCAGCTTCAACCAGAGTGTCATCAATCCCAGGGAAAACTCAGATAATCACAGAAACCATACCTCATCTTGGAGTGCATACAGTTTTCAACCCTGATTTATGCTACATCTAAGTGAGTAAAGGTGACAGTTCGTTCTTTCTGCAAAGCTGAGTGTTTCATTAATGGACTTATATATTAGTAAACTGCATAAGGAAAACTTCAATTTTGATAAAGCTATCAATCCTTTTTCTTCTTGAAATTTAGCCTGCCATCAGCTTCTCATAACCGCACAGAATGTCTTAATTTTTCTTTGTAGTCAAATCAGTTAAAGTATTCTGAAGGGTATATTGCTTTCTATTTGATCAGCTTAATTTAAAGCTACAAGATGCCCTCAGAGAGCTCATCAAAGTATGCAGACATTTCAGCACATTAAAATTTTTTTCCAGTGACAGCAGCTCTAAAAGGTAGTGAACATTATTTACTTAAAAAGAAATGTTTTCCCTTATGCAATGCTTGCTGGAAGAAGCATTAGTCACAACAAAAGTTCAATCAGTCAGTTAAGTATATGACTTATTTTATAATTTATATGTCTTTTAACAGTGTAGCATCCCTTGGGTCAAGTTCACGAGACACAAAAAGGACACAAAACAAAGTAATATTCAATATATAATGATCATGTGAGTTAACTGGAAAACTGCTTGCTCTTAATTGCCAATTTTTACATAATGATCCAGTATCTCTTTGGTCTCTCCTAATACACTCCAGTACACAAAGAGACGGCACACTGCAAATGTTTCTTAAGTACAACTTAGACTTAGTAGACACAGTTTATTGAAATGATGCCAGGATAATTTAGAGCACTCTTCAGACTAGGTTACAGTTCTGCACTGATTTTATTTTTATTAATTTATAAACTCATGTTGTCATTTACAAGCTGAATCATAGCATGTCTGCTCTATGTAAACTTCAGGAATAACAATGCTATAGTACTCAGGTGTACCAAGCTCAGGATGAGCTTTTATTATAAGAGAAACTGAGAGTATTAATTTCACAAACCATCAATGCAAAAAACATTCAGATTACATTCATAATTTAAAAAACACTCCATGCCATCTTGAATATAAATACTATTTACATAGATGACAATCTTATTATGATGACTACAATATCTGAATATGAACCAAAGCATGGATTAAAATGGAAAAGGATGGGGTGCATTACTATGTGAGCAGGCTGAAAAGCCTGTAATATTATTTAAAAAGAGCTGGCTATTAAATTGAACTTATTAGATACCATTTTAAAACTAATTTCCTAATTTCATTTTTTCTTTCCTATAATTTGCTTCATTTAATATTCATTAGCCTTATTGTTACCATCTTTCATCCAGTCTACCATTTGAGGTTCACTGACCATGAGGTTCCTTCCTATTATTTGATCTATTCATAGAATATATGATTTTTCTACCTAAATTTCTGACATGGCACCAGTTTTCAAATGTTATTTTAAAATTTAATGGAACGTGATCATAATGAAGTCATGCATTGTGCTATTTAGATAGAAGTCCTCAGCTCAAAGATCTTGATTCCTACATTGTGTGGTCCAGATGACAAGTAGTTGATTTGCAATGTATCAGATCAATACATCAATTACTAATTATCAAATACAAACTATTATCAGATAAATTAAGCAAAAAGAACAAGTTTAATGTGTCTGATATCTTTGACCTCATTAATGTGACATAGTATTATGTCACATAGCATTATCTATTAAAAAACATCCGAGATAACTGCGTATAAGTTGTGGAAGAATTATGAAGCATAGTTTCATTTTCTGCTTGACTGAATTATGTTATTTCTGAGGAAGGTGTGGCAAGTTACCAGCACTTTCTTTAATTTCTTCAGAAACAGTTCGGTTTTGGGGTTTTGTAAGCAAAACTGCTCCCTCCTAGTCATATATTTGTGCTGCAATGGTATTTGAGATGTGATTTCTAAAGGATGGAATGGCATTTGTAATATATTTTCTGCTTTAAGATACCTTAAAAAGCTGTACTAATAGTATTTTCTTAAAAAAAATCCTTAAAAAAAAAAAGTCTTAATTAAAAAAACCTTCATTCAAAAAACCCAAAACTTTTATGGGAATACATTGTTTCCTCTCTCAGGGAATAAAAGTATATCCAAAAAAACTTCAAAACTGAAACAAAGTATTCTGGTTTTCAGGTCTGTTTGATTTAACAGCTTGGTTTTTGCTTTGATTAAAATTTCACATTTTTGAACTGGAACTCTTTTTCTCTGATAGCAATCTTTTGTTCCATTCTGGGTAGAACAAATGTATTGATGCTTTAACACATTCATGTGCTCAGGTATGAATAAATACACCTGTATTTGATGAGCAACTTCACCAACCATTCTTTCTTATATGCTTCATGAGATCATTCCAAATACTCTCCTATACACGTCGAAAGTAAGTACTAGTATCATTGTTAGATGGGATGACAATCTTTCATCTTGTCATGAACAAACACATTACATACAGGAAAGGTTTACTATATTTATGTTAACCCAGAAATATACTGTGCATTTAAAACAATACAGGGTAATGATGACATGTTTGCATGTTTCTAGTCAGCATAAATTTGCTACCTAGAATGAAGCATATTGGAAATCTAAGAGTATCTTTCATTTTGCCTGAGAAAGAGACAGAGAGATGAAGAATCCATAAACACACTGTACAAAGGAATGGGATGTGACTGCTTCAGAGCTTCTGAAGACAGATTTCTTTTTCTATAACAAGTCTTTGTAGGAGATCCAAGGTCATGTGTCCCAGGTAATAAAGACAACTGCTTAACCACTGCTTTGTTCTCTAACACATCCTTTGGGAAATTCAAGACTATGGTGATTGAAATCAAGCACATTAAGAAATGAAAGCACGAGGTTTGTCTTGAAATAACTAAGGGATGGAGATGATGAGGTTCTTCTGAGTTTCTGTTTGCAGACAGCAGTAAGCACAATGGAAATGGTTTAAGCTGTATTTTTTTAGCCCAGATTGAATACTTCTCATGCTTATTTATGAATTAAGAGAGAAATTAATCTAAAACAATACTGTAATATAGATCACCTGTGTATGTATGTATGCTGGGACATCAACAGGTTATATATATATAAATATAAAAATAAATATAAGCAAAAACTAAAATCACAATAATAAGAATTTATTAAAGACTATAGCTACAAAAATTAAGAGTAACTTTATTTGGACACTGGGGTTATGTCTTCACTATTCTTTAAAAGCAGTCAAAGCAGCAAGCAGCCTATGTTTCTCAAAGCAGCACGCACATTTGAGATGGACCAGTATAGTGCAATGGGAGAAGGCTCAGAGGAGATGGGCGAGGGAATGAGCGGCCAAAGCTCTGAGAATCTGCAGGGTGTGACTGGCCACCCCTCCTGCAAAGGAAGCTGACTTGATCTCAACACAAAGAGGACCAGAGGGTGGCTTGTATTTTAAATAAGCAGCTGCCAAGTGTTGAGTGGATGAAGTCATGGTGTACATCTTTCCAGATTCCTTAAGAGCATGAATGTCTCCTTGATTTAGCCAGCATTGTGTCCGATATACATGGCTCAGATCAAGAGTATAAAAACTAACAACATAAAATCCCAAAGTGGTCAATGGGCTTGAGCTGCTTTAACCCACATCTTCTTTCCCAGTGACTGGAGACACCCAGCATGGTAACTGTGTGTGTATGATTGAGACCAGTAGCAGGGACTCTTGATGTTGTGACTGAACTGTATACTCTAATTGCTGTATTTTGCTTAGTGTAGCTAGCAATGTATAGCATTTTCAGCATATTTTGTACTACTTTGCTAAATCAAAGTCCTTCAGAGAAGTAAATGCGATATTAAACTCCACAGCTTCAACATGGGGGGCATCTACAAACACCTGGTCTAGAGAGTACACACAACATTGCTTGCAGAAATTGCAATGGATAACAAACAGACAACCAGTCTGAGAGAACAGAAGCATCTTAACTACTTAATACTAAAAGTTGTTCTTTCACACCAAGCTTGTCATAAGCTCAAGAAAGTGACCTTCAGCCATAACTTAACCTTATATTACAGGCTTAATGAACACAGTGACAGTCAGTTTGGTCCTGAAACCTCTCCTGAGTCCTTCCACTAAAACACACTGTCATGAGATATAATCTATTAGATTCCCTCTTCTGCTTCCATTTTTATACACTTGCAGTTTCTTACTTGCAGTTCTTGTAAGTCAGGTCAGGTGGAAGGATATGCTCTCTAACTCTTGACAAATCCTGTGATAATTCTGCTCTCATTTTCCATGTCTAAAACATCTTATCTACAGTTTCCCACTTTATTATTGGCTTCAGTCTTCTATCAAATAGAGATATGAAATATTTCAAAGTATTTGAAAGGTTTTCCTACTTACTCACAGAATTAAAAAGGCATTCTAATGCTGCATAGCCATACAACAGAAACTATTTTACCCGAGTTAGCACCTGTAGCAACTGTATTGTTTGTACTGAATATTATTTTTTAAAAATAACTGGCATCAAAACCCCTTAACTCAGTACTTATGAAAAGCACTTTAATTGGGAGAAAAATCAGGTAAAGTCAAATATAAAAGGGAAAATCATACTGTCATGTCTATGTCAAAATGAAAGTGTTTCACCTTTCCCAACTATTAATTCAGAATGAAGATGAAACCTTGAGGACAGACATGCAAAAATACCAGCCAGAAAGAAAGAACAAATGTCTATTTTTATTGCTAGGATAATAGAAAACCTCATCTCAAAATCTAAATTTGCCCCAAATCAGGTGAAGAGCAGGCTTGAAATCTACCATGTCTTCAGGAAGCAACCTATTTACTGAATCAGTGGCTGTTCTGAAATACTGTACTATTGATCCATTCACCTGGACGTTGCACTACCCTCAAAATGCCGGAATAGCATTCCTTCAGCCAAACTATGGGACCACTAATTCATGAGAGTTGTGGACCTTACATCAAGACAGTTGCAGTTCTATATGCAAAGCCTTACAGATGATTCCTCCATCTGTCATTTAATCAGACTACCAGGAATGTCAACAAAACTGTTCCCAGGGTAGAAGACATACTTGAGCATTTCTGCTCATCTACGCTGGCCACAACCGTTCCCACTCTTTCCACTGCTATCAGTGTAAAGGGAAGGGATGTGACTAAACTTGATAGTATTTCTAGGTGGGCTACAAAGGCCATTTATGTAGCAATAGATGTCCTTACGTTTGCTACACATATTTCAGAAGCAGCAGTCCAAGTAGGGAGAGTATCCACTTGGTAAAGAAATTTGAAATGCAATTATATTACTTGAGCCATCATCAATACTAATATGTATCTTCCTAGCTTGCACTAAAAAATAAATCTATAGAGATCCATAATATACACTTGAGATGAATTAACTTGTGGAACATATTTATATACATACTGTTCATCAGGCTAGTTCCTACAGAAACATAACTACACTGTGTATATATGACATGAAAATGATTGATCTGGGCGTCACAGTAAACATGATTAATTGTAGGAAGCCTCAGGTACTCAGACAAAGAGAATGTAAAACAGTAAGAATATGCTTTTGCCCATAATTATGTGTAATAGTCCCACACTTAAGCCTATGATGGTAATTGTTCCTTTCATTACTTGCAACAGTTGATTCTCACAATTATTCTAACCTTCTTTACTGACAGCATTTGAGAGAAGATTTTTGTTTTTTCTGAAATGGTATCAGGAGTGTGCATTATTAAGATCAGTTTAACAGTTATTTTTGCATTAAAACATTCACAACATATTGAGTGAGGGAGAAAGGAGGAATGACAGTACTTAGAGAACCTCAAAACACAGCAGCTGGCAAATCTGGAAATCTCTAAAATGTTATTCATCCTTCTAAGCAGAGACATATAGAGAGTGAAGTCCTATAGGCTCTAAGGTCTAATTTATTTAATTTCTTTCATTAAAATTATTTCTAAAACTGAGCTATGCATCTTGCATTCAGATAAACAAATAGTTTCAAATTAGATATTTACAACTGTGTTTTATTTTCATATGTATGTATGTACCATTAATTTCTGTGTGTATAAACATTGCTGGGTTTGTACACCTCCTCTTGACTTCTGCAGCAAACCGTTAGCACTTTGGCTTATGAATTGCTGCAACAGATGTTAGTGCCATCAGACACAACTTGTGCTACCAGGGTTTTTATTTATTTTTAGATACTATGGCAGCTAGGATTTCTGACCTTGTCACCCTCGGTAACTTTGTAAAAAAAGAGGGGAAGGCACAATGATACTTGTGGACATTTCTCTTCAAATTTAAGTATTAGGGCTGAGAAATTGCTTCAGAGAAGCATAGAGAACCCAATACCCTTTTTCCAGTATAGCCTTAACTCCAGAAAAATAACAACAAAACCTTTTGAAGGTTACTTTAAAAAAATCACCTTAGAACCACAATCTTTTTAATGGCAGAGTGCAAATTAGGCTCAGACACAGTTTGCAGTAGTTTCCTTTTTAGGTTCCTTCTTCTAAAACAATCACGGCCATGCTTTTTGAGCTGGATGTCCACATATTGCCACACTATGTAATCACAGACCAGACTATGAAACTTTGTTTACCCTTAAAGTCATTACTCTAGCCCATTAGGCAGGTAGATTCATATCTGCCCAGCAGTCAAAATACAGACAGCATAAGATGAAACAAGTCAACAGCTGTGTTAATATACGGCTCCAATAACTGCTGGAGATAGCATCTACACTGTACAGATCACTTTTCTTTCTAATTAAATCAGAATTTGAAAGAGCAAGAAATGCTTTATTAAAGCTATAATTTCTATAAATCAAGTAGTCTTGTTTCCATGGTGATATGTCTGTCATAAGGGCATTCATTGGATTAGTTATCACTGGAGGTACATGGGCCACATATTGCAAAATACCTGTAGGAATGTACTCTCTGTTTTAAATCCCAAAGCTATCGATGCATGTTTCCCCATACTATGAAATACTGAAATACTGAAAGTGCTTCCAACTTCTGCTACTCAGGAATTCTCTAGGATAGTCTTTTGAGTTTTCCTCATGTTTTCCCCTTACTTTCACCCAGTAAGTCACTTTACAGGTTTTGATACCAAACAGCACCTGATTTTTGCAGGAGAAAAGTAGTCTTTAGCTATGTTTCACACACAGCTCTCAGCCCTAGAAATGGGAATTCTGCTTTCAAATGCACTTCTTCCATAACCCTTTTTCAGCATCCTGAAATAGGTCCATTGTATTATAGCTGTTGTACTCCTCCAGCTTGCTTACTTATTAGTACTAAGCCAGAGGTAAGCATGGTCTCTGCAGAGTTAAGTGTTAGTTCACAAGCTATACAGAAGAAATTGTACATCCACCTCACAGTTGTCACTGGCTATGACTTTGGCCATGTAAAACGGGGCAGTGTTTACCTCCTTTACGCAAGGTAGAAATCCTCCTGTTTGAAATAAAATCATCACATATATCATCGAACACAAAATCAATTATAATTTCCTCATCTATACAGATTCACCTAATGGGACTGTTTCACTAATGCCTTCAGAACCATTTGTGAAATAATTAGAAATTAAAATTATATTTAAAATGTATTTAATTATTTCCTATTGTTCACACATAAAGGAAAACTGGACTTTCAGGGAAAGATGCAGCTACACCTGTTATGCCAGGAATTCACTCCACAGCAGTTCCTGTGGCAAAACTGGAGGATGAAGCAGAGTGGAAATTCTGTGGCCACACTGTCCTAATACCAGCAGAGATGGGAATTAGGTGGTACTAAAACCTGCTTTTTGAATTCTTTGTGGTATATACCGTTAAAAGCAAAGTGAGAGAATTTTACACCAATAAATAAAGGTATGAATGACTAGAGTCACTCAAGCTCCACCTTGAAGATGAAAAGTAGAATAAAATGGCCTAAGGAAGGGAGAATATTAGGGAAGACATCATTGTGGACAAGTCAAGGAAGATTTCATCAGCAGATTACCCTTGACTCCTGGGACTGGTCAACAGGTTAGATCTTTCTTACACACACACACACAACCCCCATAGGGACGCCTTTGGGTAAGATTTGCACTGTATCAACTGCTTCTCTGGGAAAATTAGGAATCTCTATATAGAGTTACTTTTCACTTTTACATTTATATTTTAAAGCCAGGCTGTGTTATTCCTAAATTTATCATGTGTTTGCATAACCTATTATTTGCACGTGCTTTTGCAGACAGTGTATTTATCACCAGCAATCCATAAGAACCTGTATCTGTTGCTTCAATAAACTGCACTGTTTAAGTAATAGTTTTCTCATCCTAATAGTTTTCTTATTGAACGCAACCAAATCCTTCAGTGTGGCCATGTTTAGCTCATGAGCACAATTAGGCTGAAGGTGCAGTGCACTATTAGTACATCCAGAATAGTGATGGTTCAATATTGGTGTTCAAGGCCAGGTTGGACAGAGCCTTGGGTGACATGGTTTAGTGGGAGGTGTCCCTGTCCATGGCAGGGGGTTTAGAACTAGATGATCTTGAGCTCCTTTCCAACCCTATTCTATGATTCTATGATGCTATATCAAAAGTGACCGGACTAATAGTGGTTGATGGGCATCACTCAGAATCTAAGCCCAGTCACACCCAGCCCCTCTAATATCTGAGGACCAGCTGGAATGCAAGGGGGTTTATTTTCTGCCGAATTGTCTTGCCTTTTAACACGATACCATTTCAGTCCTGTTGTCTATCAGGACACATCACCATCACTTTGGCAACAGTTCCAAATAAATCACATCAAATATTACTGTTAAAAAACAGTCAGTAGCCCTCCACAAATTTATTCCACTGCTTAACATTTTATTCCTTATACGAGTTACATAAGCCTCCCATTTTAAAATGTTAATACCACCTCCTCCACTGCGTAGTACAATATCAGAGGTTTCACTGATCTCTGCAGTACAATTTAGACCTGGCTTTCTGTGAGCATAAAGGGCTTTGAATATCTCTAAGCAGAGAGATGTGTTTATTGTATCTGCCATCATTTCAGGTTTATCTATCACTTAAAGTTGCTCAGCATTTCCATAAAATTTCAGGTGAAACTCTGTTCTATAACACATCTACCATGACTGCCAGTTTTAATTGCTTCACTGAAACCAGATTTATTATGCACTCTAGCTCTTTTGCTTATATTCATACAGCAGAGGATACAATGACCTCTGCAATGAGAGACAAGACAATCCAAGTGAGCACTTTACGATACTGTCTTCGGCAAAGCAGGTGTGCTATATATTGCTACACAAACAGGTTGTAATGGAAACCATTGCTCACCTTCATAGACAGAAACACAAGGTAGTAAATAAATTCAATTATTGTTGGACCTGCAACCTCAGTCTTTAATTTACTACACTAGTAACCCACCAGTGAGCTAGAGAAATACTTCCATCAAATCAATTCATGTTAATCAGAAGCAGTGGTCTCCTTTGGAAAAGCATCATTTTAAATCTTCTCAAATTTTATCAATGAACCCTTCTAGTATCACATAGGACTATGCAATATAGTCCTCAGGAGATGCAGTCTACAAAGTTTTATGCAATTTTAAAACAGTGAAAGTGTTAAGTTAAATCACAGGAGAATGCCACAGTATTACCATGCTGCACAGAGAAGCAGAATAGAAATACAACCACCCTCTTCCTCTTCTGATGGAAATGTTACAGAAAGTGCCAGTTCTACAGGAGATTAGGCAAAAACCAGGACTTACTGTATTACCAAAATACACTGAATTCCTGTTCTGTGAATGGAAAGCCTCAAGGCTAAATACTGTCCGCAGGAGCAGAACAGAGAGCAGGGCCATTTATATCTCACTGATCCTTCACCCCAGCCTTGGCTCTGTCAATGGGCTGCTGTAATTAATCAAAATCCCAGAGGAGCACTATGCTAGACAAGGTAAGTACAGCCTGTGCCCTTAGGCTACTCCTCTCCTCTGGCACGGCATGACCCTCTTTCCTGGCCTAACTGTGTCTGTCAGGAACTGGACATTATTGCTTCTCTTTGGTGTGGTACAAAGCGGTAAATAGGATTTCTCTACAGAAATGGAGAACAAAAATTTTCTGGGATAGCATCACCTTAGAAACATTCAATTGGGATAAGAAAATCTGTTCTAGGAGAAATTCTGGTGTGGAAAGGTAGAAAAGCTCACTAATTTGTTATAAATAATCAATACACACACATTTCTGTTGAAAGACCAGATACTATTAGTGCTCCTTGTCTCTATTACAAAGTTGTCTCAGAACAATCACAGTAAACAAAATACTACAGCAATAAGCTTCTTACAAGGTAACATGCAAATAAGGTTTTTAAATAAAGTTAATTTAATATTTGATTACATTATTTATTCATCATCTATGACCCACCCTTGTGGGGAAACATTAGCTCCTTATTAATCAAAAATTACTTCCTCTTTGAACGCAAACCACATTAGCACTCTAAAGGGAAGTTTTTCCTTTTGCTTTTCGGTATTTTTCCGTTTCATTTAGTATTTGCTATGCTTATTTTTTAAAACATTATCAAGCCTTTATTTACTTCCAAATGAGTGAGTGAAGGGTGAGAATTTTGGCACCATTGATTGAGAAAGAGAAAGGGATATGTATGAAATAGGATTACACTATGCCTTCTTACAGCTCTTAAAGGAGGGTAGAGGAGTAACTTCTGACCTATACATGTAGACCTGTTGCTTTTTAATTGAGGAATTTTCTTAATGATAATTAACACCTCCTCCTGTAAGCTAGCTAATATTGTTTTCCTATTTTACAAAAGAATCACAGAATAGTTTGGGTTGGAAAGGACCTTTAAAGGTTATCTAATCCAACACCCTTGCAAAGAGCAGGGACATCTTCAACTAGACCAGACTGCTCAAAGCCCTGTCCAACTTGACCTTGAATATTTCCAGGGATGGGGTGTCTACCACCTCTCTAGGCAATCTGTTCCAGTGTCTCACCACCCTCACAAAAAAAGTCCTCCTTAGATCTAGTCTAAATCCCTTAGCTTAAAATCATTGCCCATCCTATCACAACAGGCCCTGCTAAAAAATGACCCCATCTTTCCAATAAGCTCCCTTTGAGCACAGAAAGGTCACAATAAGGTCTCACCAGAGCCTTCTCTTCTCCAGGCTGAACAACCTCAGCTCTCTCAGGCATTCCTCATAGGAGAGGTGTTCCAGCCCTCTGATCATTTTTGTGGCCATCCTCTGGACTTGCTCCAACAGATCCACACCCTTCCAATGCTGGAGGACCCTGAACTGGAAGCAGTACCCTAGGTGGGGTCACAGGAGAGTGGAGTAGAGGGGGCAAATCACCACCCTCATCCTGCCGGTTACACTTGATGCAGCCCAGGATATGGTTGGCTTTCTGGGCTGTGAGGGCACACTGCTGGTTCACGTCCAGCTTTCATCCACCACTACTACAAGTCCTTTCCCCACAGGGCTCCTCTCAATCCCTTCATCCCCCAACTTGCAGGGGGTTGCCCTAACCCAGGCGCAGGCCCTTCCACTTGGCATTGTTGAACCTCATGGGGTTCACATGGACCCACTTCTCAAGCTTGCCCAGGTCCCTGTGAATGACATCCCTCCCCTCAGGTACATCATCTACAACTTGCTGAGGGAGCACTCAATACCACTGTCTATGTTGTTGATGAAGATATTAAACAGTACTAGCTCCAGTAAGGACCCCTGAAGCACTCATCACTGACTTCAAGAATGAAACAGGGTAAGACTAAAAGACAAAATAAATGACAAAGGAAGCAAGGCAGACTGGCCATGAATGGCAGCCCACATCTTCCACAGGCAGCTAGGGAAGAGGGAGAGAAGGATGGAGGGAGGGAAGGAAGGAAGGGAAAAAGGAAGATATTTGCCCAACAGGTGCCACAGTCCAAGGATCCCACTTGCACACAGCAACCCCATGGACTGCATGTGTGGCTGAAACAGAGCTCCCTTTGCAAGTCAAACTTGAACAATATAAACACTGAGATTTCAATGGCATTTCAGGACACGTTTCTTTCTCTACACTTAGCATATAAACATGACAGACTTTAGTAGGTTAATAAAGGCGAATAAGATTTTACTACAAGCTTAAGAAAAAGTTAACATAGGCACTTATTCTATCCTTGCTGATAAAAGAAGATACACATCTTCAGGTCCTTGCTGGACTGGAGACACTATTATACAGTCAGAATTTTATAGACTGGGAAATAACAAAGTATTCACTCCTTCACCAAGACATTTGAAGGATTTCAGTTTCCTGCAGGTCTGAACAACCAATTCCCTTTGCTGTAGTAAAATCCCACCCAGTGCTGCTTTTGTTTTGCTTCTTTAATATTCATTAGTTGTTTTAATTATTAGCAATGACTGGGGAACCTGTGTAGGAGGAGCTGTGGATGATGAGATAAAAGATGTACTAGGTAAGGCCTTGTTAACTCATTAAAACATTAGCAAGAATAAAGGCAAATAATACAAGGGGGTGACACTTAAAACCAAATTGTGGTAATACTTCACAGTAAATTAATATTGGTTTATAACTCCTTAAAGCATGAGAGAAGAAAAAAGGATTTGGAATTACCAAGTAAAACATTAAAGTAAAACACTGAATACTCTATGTAGTTACCCCCCACAAAATATCACAGCATACACTCCAGTACATTTCCATGCCTTTGACTTACATGCTGTTGGACAACAAAGCAATCATTCCTTTTTTATTTACTCATTATTGAAATTGTACCCTCAATAGGCATTTTAAACATCTTTAAAAGTTTCTTCAGAAACTGTAGAAAACTAGTAATTATTACTAAAATGGCTTGAAAGCAAATAGATTTCACAACACAATGATTTTTTTGGTATTAATGTATTAATGTGTGTAGACTTATAATGTTTTTATTTCTGAAATATTTTGTTTGTACATTTCCATAAATACCATTCACAGCATGTTTGGAATTACTACATCCCTAAATGCAATGCTGTGTGCTAGCCACCATCCATTCTGTCCATCCTTCTACATACTAAAGAAATATAAATGCTTTCTGCCTTTAGTGTTTGGAACACTTTGTACTTAGATGGCAATATTAAATTCACAGTCACATAGCTGCCATTTCATTCTCAGGCATTGCTGAGAGTTAAATGGTCATAGACATCCCATGTACCTAAAGCCAGCTCTGGTGTTCTGGAGCTGTTTGTTAGCTTTTCTCCTCCTTGTTAAAACAAGTTTTTAGTTAATTTCACCTGTTTCTGTACATGCAGTCAAATTGTAAGCACCAAGGAGCGGATATCCTCTGGTATGTTAAAGAAAAGAAGAAAAACATCCAAACTATTTCATCACACATTTTCTGAAATTCCAAATTTCTAATACTTTTACTAATACTTAATACCCACTGTTTGAACAGCTGACAAAGGAGACACTTGTGTTAGTCCATATAACTAACACGCTACCAGAGGAATTAGTGGTTGCTGGGCATAAATAGAAAATTTCTATATTTCTTCAAATTATGTGACATTATCTGTGAGGTTTTCACAACATTTTTAAAGTTGACTTTATCCAGAACAGATTTGACAATACATATTTTCCTTGTATTTTATGTCTGTCCATACATGTTTAAAACTAGGGAATGCAGTCATTTTAATGAATGTCTTCAGACAACAGATTATTTCAGTTTCTTGCGAGCACAACACAAAATTAAGCTATCCTCTGTATGCATATGGGTGTTATGGATGCTTTGAATGCACAACTTTCCAATATGATATCTGGAATGAACTCAGGAAAAAAACATTAATAGACTATGATAGAGGTTGAAATGCTGCACTATGTGTTCTGAATTCTTTCCTGTAATGAATTTGCTGAACCCTCCTCAAATTAATTGTACTTTTCTTGGACTGTTCTGTGCTTACTTTTAAACATTTTATTCCTTACTCCTGGAACATATCACTCAAAAAGTTTAAGACTTTCTCTGTAAGTTCCATATTTAAGCTACTCTTATCTACAGATACATGCTCCAGAACATTTGATCTTCTGATAGAAATTTTAGCCTTCAGCTTTAACAATACATTAGGAATCACAACCAGTAATTTTCTTAACTATAAAGTGCCAAATTTCTGAAGAATGATGGTATGAAAGCACCTCTGCAGGGTATTCACCCAAAAATGTGTGTACGCATAAACCTTCAGGAAAAGATGTTGTCAAATTTTCAACATGGAATAACTTCCCTATATTCTTATCAACAAAACCCATCGGCAAATAACCGCCTCTGTTTGGTAACTTACGTCATGTAGACAGATGCATAAGTTAGCTGTGATCAAGCAATGTGAATTGCACCTTGATCCAGAAAAATGCAAGTCATTCTTACATCTTTTTCTCATTTCCTGTTTTCTATTACTCACTCTCCTCATGTCTAATAGACTTTAGTGTTCTTGCATTAGGGCTGAACAGCTGAAACCCTCAAGATTTAGGAATACAGACTGGATTTTTACAATAGGCGATTTCTACATATCTGTTTGTCATTTGCTTTTATTTGCAATTCAGAAATATTATGTCAGAAATGCTTAAGAAAATAAATACCTGGACTGAATAAGGACACAGCTCAATAGCAGATTATATTCTATATCAGCTCCAATATATCACATTTATAGTCTCATGAGGTGCTGGCAAAACAAAGCTAAAAATAAGTGCTGTAAAGTTCCAGAAAGGAAGCCTGAAACATACACCTTTACTCCCATTCCTTTCTTCCTTTATCCCCCTCTCCCTCAAATACCTCTAAACACCTTTCCTTTTTTTCTAGACAAAGTGTTCCATTTTCCCCTGTCATCACTGACTGGCTTGGTTAATTTAGAACATGACTGCTTCCTATGCCAGCACATTCAGGGGTTCCTGTGACAAAAGGCTCATAAATCTGTTCACTCACTTTGTCTGCCCAAGTCATTACAGCATGCTACAATATTCTACTGACGAACATCGAGGTCTTGCACATCCTTTTAAGGAAGGAAAGATGTGGCTGATCATCATTTTCCTAACATACTTAACCGCCAACACTAGGGATACATACTGGCTTCCTTATAAACCAGTAACGCCAGACAAGAGAGTGCTGGAGGACACATGTACAACTGGAAATGAGTAAGGGAGAAAGTTCTTCAAAAATAAATAAAGAAAAAAACAACTACATGGGAGGAAGTTGAGGATGGCTTCATTATATAATAAAGGAGAACGGGTAGACCCGTGTTTGTATTACAAGAATACTGAAGACGTGGGCTGCATGTTAACGTAAGGCTTTAGGGTTTGCAGGTTCAAACTGAACTAGCAACTGGAAGAGATTCCTTAGCTAAAATTTGCATGAGGTACCTCTGCTTTCCACAAAATGTATGATTCTATATTGGACATAGTGTTTGCAGGCTGTACGAGACAATCATATATCACAATCTTCAGTCTGGCAACTGGTATTTTTCTCTTTACATCTTCCAGCTATCAGGCCAGCTGGCTTTCTGGACTACTCTCATACTTAACATTTCTAAAATTAAGATGAAAAAATAACCATGAACTGTCAATATTTTTTTTATCAAGAAAATACAACGTTCAAACTTAATAATCATTCAATACCAATGAAATCAGTAGAAGATAATGACATTTAAAGATACAGAAGAGAAGCAACAAGCACACCACATTTATCCTTGCAGGAGGCCCATTATAGTTAGCTTAGTTAAACTACTCCATCTTGTACAGCACCTAAATATTTCAGAAAGAGAGCTAAAATTCTCAGATAAAAACCTTCAGTTTGAAAGGATATACATTTAGGTGTAGTAAAGAGCTCCCTAGAAATGCACTCTCATCAATAGAAGTAATCTGAGCTTGCAAATAAGCATTACTTTATATCTTTCTCACACAAACCATGAGGCAAAAGAGAGCCTTAAAGAAGGTTTCTAAGCTGCTCAAGTACAACAGAGCTTCTACTGAGAAAAGGAATTAGGAAATGAATTTACAAAGAAGTTACTCAGCACTACTCTGAGTTACGTTAAGTCCCTCATCTCCTTCCTTTCTTGGCTTCACTAAATTATTAACAGAAACATTATCTAGTGCCAGATCACCAAACCAAGAATACGTACTGGGAAAAAAAATGGCAAAAAGAGAGGCTGCTAGAGTAAAATTAGAGAAACACAGCCGTTGTGTATGCACATGAATGTGTATTAAAAATATACATACTACATTCATGCATCCACACATTCACCCCTACAGGAAACAGCTATCACTCACATAAGGGGAAGCACAGATGTGCATGAAGCACAAGACTGCAGCTATATAACACAGTTTTGCAGCAGCACAATTATCTATTTTAAGTGCTAACACAGTCATGTAAATATTTTGCAGTTACAGTAGATAACAGAACATAGCAACTGCAAAGTAAGACTATGCTTCTGGACCAGTACTGCTTCTACACTAAGGTTCAGAAACAATTTCCCCTGTTGTATAAATAGATTTGTGCAGCACAAACACCTGCAGCAGGGTCGAGTGAGCACTGGAATGGGCACTTGTCCGACGGCTGGGGACTTGACAGTTTTTTGACATATGAAGCACCAGCTATTGCAGGCAGCAGGGATTGCTCTCGGCAACGATTCTAAGTGGAAGGAAAAACCAAGCCAGTCAAAAATATCCTCCATGGGCTTACACACACACACATCCAAGTGACAGGAAGAAATCATAACTAAATAATCTGAAATCAATATATGTCCTTGGTCATAAAGAGAAAACAGTCTCCAGGAGTGTAGTGCTAACTCAGAATAAATTGTTTTAAAGTTGTTAAATGTATTTTGAAACTTCTGGTTTATAGTATTTAAATGCATTCAGAAAATAGCTGTTGTTCACTTGGGTGACCGAAAGGTACACAACAACTGGGAAGTAACAGAAGCATTTAAAAACTGTTCCTATTCTGAAAATTCTGATAAGGAACCTGAAATCTGAGCGGCACCTAATTTGTTCCTTTTTTTAATAGTTGGTTTTCTTGTTACCATCATCATCAGTTAGCAAAGGTTCTATAGAAAAGAAGTTCAGCACAGCATCAATTAGGACAGCACATAATACAAATCACAGTTACGCTTCAATGTGTTGGCAATGCAGAATACTGGCTCTGTGTGTGCACGCAAAACAAGACACAGGTAATTTTTAACGTGTGAATTAATAACACTTCAGAATAGAGTACAATTTTTTGTTATCAACTAAGGTGAATCTCAACGCTCTGTGACACTTTCCTAAATGTATTCATAGAAGTTTCCATAGGAAAAAAAAAAGGCAGATTTTTTCAATTGCACTTATTCCAAAACAATAAGTAGAAATTTAGGGTGGTAAATTTAACAATGAAGCTGAAGCAAAGCTAATGACAGTCACTCAATTTTCATTTTAGTTTATAAAAATCTAAACTTTCACTTGAAATTAACTTAAACAGACAGCCTTCATTGCATGGAGTGTTTCCAGAGGAGCCCAATGCATGACGGAACTAAGGACTTCAAATTCCAGAAAGAAACTTAAAGTAGTCTTGATATGACTGAGCCATCCTGAATTTTTCCTTACTTTTAAGGAAGGTATAGTGCTGTTCAGGGTGGGTATTGATTACCATCCTTCTCTTAAAAGAACTGTTTTTCAGAGATGTCTCTCCCTCTCTTCACTGATGACAGAGCCAAGTTGTAGTTGGTTAGAGTTGCCCTTAGAGGCTTAGCCTCAATTTCAATTCAAGAACTCTCTTGAGATGACCTGCACTACTGTTCTCCTGGCATTCTTCTGGAGACTTCTTATTCAGTAAGAAATTTCAGGCTGCACAGTTTACCCATATTTCTTGCTTCTTTTCAGTACAAACTTGTCAATATGCTTTCAGAAAGGCTATTTGCTGTCTGTCCTCAGAGTCATAGAACCCGACCTGAATTCCTGACAGCAGAAACCATCACATAACAGTCAATTTCAGTATGCAAAGCCTATTTTGAAATATTAGTTCCCAGTTCAGCAGTTTTCGTGTTCTGGTCATCACAAAATAACGTGAAGGCATAGCAGCAGGGTAGGAAAGGTCTCCTCATGGCTTTCCTGTAGGGATTTCATCTAAACCCAGGGGATTTGTCTTCAGGACTCAGCCATATGAATCTGGTGGTACAGAACTATAAGCCTATTTAATAGCCCATCTGTTCTTCAGAAGGAGGCTTACTTGCAGTTTTGTTCCAAACGGTACTGATGAGCCACTGACTTTTCTTTAAATCTTTTGGTTCTCTCTACAAAATATCTTTTGTCATCTTAGAGGATGCCCGAGAACTGAAGGACAACCTTTCTGCTTGTTTCAAATCCACCCATCAAAACATTCTTTTTGTATTTAGATGGAACACACAAGAATAATTTCCCATTATAAACAGGGGTTAAAGAGTGAGCTGTCAAGAATCAGCAACATTTTAAAATGTTTGGACATTTTCCTATTAGTGGTGTATAAATATACGAAGTCAGGGGCCTTGTCTTTGTTTTGTTCATTCTAGATTGGTTTTACATGTATTTCATTTTTAGACTTTGAAAAAAAGTCTGTAACTACTTCCTTATACTCCTAATCCTGCTGGAAGACATCTTGAAAAGCATTAGATCATATTTACTATCTTATTCTTAATAAGCTGAGAAAGAAAGATTGACATGCTCTAAACACAGATTCTTTTATATTAAATATGGAACACTAATTGGCATTAGCTTAAAGGCAAAGGCAAACTAAGAATCAGAACTCCCATTGGTACATGTCATTCTTTTTACATTAGTCTGGTGCTTGTCAGAAAGTCAGTAAGAACTGCTGCAAATTACTGACTTTTTTAGCAATAATATCAGTACCAAACTGAATAGTTACATAACTTTGTACTGTACACACACACACTTCCCCATAAATATACAGGCTGATTTATACCAGTTTTGACACAGGTGGGTAGCTGCCTATATTTTTTCTTCTAATATATCTCATACTAGCCCATCATTCAAGGATTTAGGTGACAGGGAACAAGATTTATGAACAAAGCAGATAAGACTCCTGGATTTCAGACTCTCTTGGTGTCTCATATGAGGTTGTTGGAGAGTCTTAGCCTTGACAATCATTCCTTTCACATAAGCATGCGTAACACTGAAGATCAGCCTTGGCCATTCATGATCCTCATGAATGCTCTCACCACTGGATCAGTCTCAGTCTCTAAACCCAGATTTCTAAACCCTCAATTTTTAGAAGGATAATAAAAGGGAAAATAATTCCTCAGGAATTATTGTCATCCCACCTTCCCTTCCTTTTTTTTTTCCCCCACTCATATGTTCTTTTTTGCTTTTGTCCTGATCAAGACTAGACACTTTTTTAAGTTACATGGATACCACAAACTGCAGATACTGGAAAAGTTGTTTTGGAAACGCCACTGGGTAGGTGAAGCTCAAATTTTTAGGTGTTCCAATACTTGTAAAGAGCTGATCTTGAACAGTCCAGCAAAAACACTGGGGACTAGACCCTTAAAAATTCAGACCAGAGAAGCAGCATTAAGTCAGGCTTTCTACTGCTGGGAGTGTGATTAGACACAAACTTGACAGCAGTATTGGCAACAGCTGGAACACTTCTGTTTAAAATTATATACTGTGCAGAATGTCATAGTTCTTTGATTGAAGATTCTTTATAATCCCAATGTATGTGTTTGTCATAAGGTAATTATACAGTGTGAACATCTATTTGTGTGATGACATCATTCTGTTAACTGTGCTCAAGTCCTAAATATATTATCTGTGCATTCCTATGTATCTGGATGAATTCATACATGCTCACACATTTATATTAAATTCTGACTGATACTAATTACATTAAAAGTAAATTTAAATGGCAATAAAAGTTGTTTAAAGTTTTGCACTTTAAAATGTACTCTTTATGATATTGTTTGTTTGTTTCTTTGTTCTCATAGATGTGTGGGAGATTCATATTCACTTATTACCCACATGCAGCATTTCTGTCATCTGTTCCCTGTACTTCTCATCAAGGGACTTATCTTAGCCCCCACAAATCTATTTTACTTCTTACATATCTATTAGAAATTATGGCATACGTCTTAATCAAGAGTATTAAAAGAAAAGATCTAAAAACAAACAAACACAAAAATTTTTTGTATTTTATCACCACTGTTGGATTTCTAATCTAACAAATTATTCTAAGCAACTGTATTTTAACCCTATCTTTTAGACATATACAGTGGATAATGAAAGTAATGTACTCAGAAATAATAGGAAAAAAATGCTTTAGTCCACACTGATCAAGGCTACCTACCATTTTTGTAAATATAGTGTCATTGCAAAGATAAACGTGCTGAATTTTGGTAATCCCTAGTCAATATACAACATGCCAGTTAAATATTTTCTATTTATTACTCTCCAGATGTGCCACAAACAAGAGACCACAAGCAAAACTACAGTCCCCTCTGGCCAGTCCCCCGCTGTAAAACAAATATGGCAGGGATGGAAAGAGAGAAACAGTAAGTTTAAACTTCCAAGAGCAAAGCCTTGCAGGCATACCAGAAGAGAGATACCCTTGGACCAGACACAATACAGTATGATATTTGGCTTAGAGAACAGACTCTACAAGTGTGTCTACACTGTTTTTCTTGTGCAGCCTTAGATACAGCCAAAATTATCTATCTGTCTTGAGAGTCTCTGTCTCTATTTAGTGTCAGTTCCACAGCTTTCGCATTTTCTTATAGAAAATAATTTTGCCTTACTTTTTTTCTTATAGTTTTCATCATTCTCCACTACAGCTCTGGACTTGGCTTCTCACAGAGTATTCCAGTTCTTAACACAGGGACTCAGTCAAGATCCATGCCAGGACTGGAAACCTTGAAAGGGGGCATAGCCAGAAAAGGAGAGCCTCAGGAAAAGAGTGTGATTCCCAGAAAAGTCCGTTTAGTCCTAAAACTGGCAAACCCATGCCTATAGGTTTGCCAGTTAAATTCTGCTGCTTTGCATGGATACCACTCACCACTCAGCTTTCCGCACCTCCGTGGTATGAGATATGAATGCCAAATGGGAAGGGATGACTTAAAGCCTTGCTTTGGGCTTTACAGTCCCAGACAGTGGTGGCACTACTGACAGATCTCCACCAGCAGCATTTCATTCAGAAGCTATTAGCTCCTACCCCAGACTCCACACTGGGAAAGCAGCATCTGGTCTCTGCAGCAAGCATCTGCTAGAGACTGCCCAAGAACCTGCCAGCATCGTCACAGCTGTCTCCAACAGGAGCTAGAAATATTAGTCCAACATTTAGGTCTCATGCTGAAACACAGAAAAAGTTTACTAACCCTATGAGACTGGAAATGTGTTCAGATGCTTACTTTCCTAAGTATGCACTAGGACATCTAGAAGCTAAGATGGAGAATTACCCTTTTTTGGCAGCGCCAAGCTTTTGTTGCACCAAGTCAGTCCATACATATTTAAGAACCCCTTTTTTAAACCTCAAGCATCACTACACCTCAGACAACTCAACTCTGGATTGTTCACCTTGCTATCCAGTCTTATTTATAACCTGAGTGCTACAAAACTATTACTGTGTTCCCTATTCAAAAGCAGATCTGGCTTCAGATTCAGTAGTTTTATTCTATGCTCCAGGCAGTGAACACAGACAAACACTGAAACACACTTAGGATATCAAAAAATGTATTTTTTTTCCCTACATAGCTTCACTCCAGCTATTGGCTTCTTTTCCTTGGTGTAAAAATGAGGCTGGGGGGTAGAAAAAGAGAGTAAATACTGGGGCCTTTATGCCTGAAACAGCTGCCAGAGAGCTCGGTTTCAAAGCTTTTGTTTGAGCTCATGTAGCTACACACTGCTTACCTTTAGCCCCGGCAGAGCAAATTTACAAAGAGCAATTCACAAGACTCTCCGAAAACTGAAGTCTGAAGGAATTAAACAGTTCTTCCTCCTTGCCACGATATGATTAGCTGTCTCTGAGGAGTGAGTGACGACGTCCCTCCCACTCAGCAGCTTCCGACTGACATTTCACTAAATAGAACTTGAATCTCAAAGGGTTGATCTGTCAAGCGGATTCAAACCAGAAAAGATCAGGCAGGTTCAGCTTTCCCCCTCAGTTGCATCGTCGTTTCCAATTTTCACATTTTATGCTTCATGCAAGTGTTAATTATAGAGATAAAAGCCAACTTGCCTTTACTTATCCATTCTTAGCACGTACACAAAAGGAAAGTAGAAGTACATACAAAATTTGCCAAAAAGAGAAGAGGCTGACTACAGCTTGAGGAAAGTAAAACAGGGCATTAATGGATGCAACACAGATAAATCACCCCCATGGCCATCTTCCTCATGTAATATAGTAGGTTTGTGTTATGCAAATTTTCTCTGACTTTGACCAGAGCTTACATAAAATCAGATTTTGGATTCTATTAGATTTCCTGCTTCAACTATGAAAGTCATCACAGAAAGACAATTTATACCACAGTTTATGGTATCATTGAAAGAACTATGACTTTCATACAAACAAGAAACTTGGGTTTTCAGTCAGTGTCAAAGCTCCAGAGGCAATTAATTGTTTTACATTTCTGTGAGCCTCCATCAAATGGAAAGCATTTTAATTACATATAAAGTGATTGATGCAATCAACAGATAAATATTTGAAAGTGATGTGTTTCCTGTTAAAAAAAGAAGATTCATTTACATAGTCAGGCATGTATACACAAAACAGTCAGTACCCACCAAAGTATTTCAAACAACTGTTGGTCTCTAGGTAATCAATTTCATATGGTACTGAAACTCAAGCTGCACATACCCTAGTAAATCCAGCATTCTCAGGAAAAACACTATGTTAGCTACTCAGAAGATATATACAAATTTCAGTGGAAATCTTTTCACATAGATGATCATGAAGGACAGATTTACCAAGAACAAAGTGATACCACCACTATTTAACAAACTTGCAGTTACCACATATTTGTGAGATGCAGGTTTCAGTCCCTCCTCTATCTGCCACCTCAGAGAATTCAGACCTACAGGTTGTATCTCTTTTGGTAATTCCCATAAACCCTACCAGAAGAGGCATTTTGGAGTAAGTCTGATTATTTTCTTAAAGCTCCCACTATCTGCTCTTGAAACTGTCCCACATGTTATAAACAATTACACATCCATTAGAGAACTATAACCTAACCATCAGGCTGGAAAGGCTTTTCTCTGATTCTGTGACTTTTTTTCCTACCAACCAAAAAAACCCTGCTCCATCATATTCACAGACAAAAAGTTTGTCTGCATGGCAGAATGATGAAGGAATGAGAACATCTGTCTCAACTTCCATTTAGCATAATCTTGTTAACATAAGTAAGACTGGCAATGAAGACACAGCAGCATCAGCTTTCATATGCACTTACAAAGACATAAAATAGGTACTCTGATGCATAGATGAAAACATATCATGCCACATTCTCACTAACTTTATTCAGGATGTTAGGTAGAGGTATATGTCTATCATATGCAAGCTTTTTGTAGCTTATCCAAAAAAGAGCCCTTTCTTCTAAGAAGTGGAACACCTGGATAGTAGTCAGCTCACTAATACTTGTTCTCAAGCAATGAAACAATTGCTAAGAAATAGTGTAGTATTTTTTGGAAACAAAAGACAGGATGCTATGGAGTTAGGTGGGCAATGAGTCCAGCTTTCACAAAACAAAACAAACAGGCATAATATTTCATATGAAGATGAAAGGAAGCTTAAGTGGTCATATTCTGAGCACTAGAACACTGAAAACAAATTTCTTTCTGAAATTTCTCAAATGTATGTATCTCTATACATGTTTATATGTGTGTGTATGTTTACTCCAATGGCCACCTAGCTTAGAATAAATGAAGGCAAGTAGCTTTGTCTAGTTAACCCCTAAGGTAACCTAGGTTCCACTGTGGGGTTATTTTTTACGTGAGGAAAGCAAACATGGTTTTGGCAAAAATGTTTTTGCATAAAGCACAGAAGAAAGGCTGAGAAAGGCATTTCCCCCCCCCCCCCATTTGTTAATCTCATGTATGGGAGTGGGAGACTGCCCTGTCACAGTTCGGCATGAAGAAGTTACCCAAATGGAATAAGCGGTGTTCTAGAAAGTGCTGTAGTAGCTGGCATACAGTTTGTAAACACCTTAAATTTCTATGAGTCTATTGCCTCCACGGATTTCTCAAGGCAAAAGTGCCAAACAAGGATCTTTTGGGACTGCATAGCTTTAGAAGAACCTTTACAATTTGCTGTGCCTGAACTGCACTGACTCTCCAAATATGCAATACACTGGACCAGTGCTTGTGGGAATACTGGAAAAAGCTGACATTCTTCCACTCCAGAAAAACAACCACCTTTCTTAAAGAAGTAGCAGTAGTAAGAAAAATACCTTTCCTTTATTGCTCTACCTTTGTCTGTTGTTAAACCAGCACAGTTTCATACTCTGGTCTTTATTTACCTTTTAAAAAACATCACACTGCACTTCAGTAATGTACTGTTATCAGTGAAGACAGAAGGATATTAGCACAGGTTAAAAACTGCAATTTGACTTTTGTTTGCACTTGTGGATATTACACGCTGCTAACAATGTTTTGCTTTACTAAAAGGAATGTATCAAGAGAAGAATGAGCTCTGACTTCCAGGCTGAAAGCTGGGGAACTGCTGAAGCTGTGCATTCACCAATTCCCCTTAAAAAACTGATCAGAAGACAATTCTTTTCAACATGCTCTGTAATATACATTATGCCCACACAAGGTATGAGTCACATTAAGGTTAATTTTAAAGCAAATATAGTTACACTATATTAAGCTAAAATGTTATTTTAATAAACTAAAGCATGAAAAATACTGGGGGGTACAGGAAAAGAGTTTTGAAGAATCTCACAATTTTACTCCAAGAGCAAGGCCAAAGGCTTTTCCTTCATGCAGAAGACCACAATGGGCACAGGTTCCATGCTGATCCTAGCACATGAGGTTTAACAGATTTGGGCCACCAAGACTAGAGAAAAGCCATGTGTAATAACTCAGAATCATCTTTTCTTTTGGTGCAGATGGTACAGGCAGCTTTTACAAAGCAGAAACCTTGAAAAGTACAAAGATGTATATGTATATGTGTGTATATACATATAGCTATGAATGGCTTTAAACTGACACAGGGGAGATTTAGGTAAAATTTTAGGAAGTTCTTCCCTGTGAGGGTGGTAAGACACTGGCACAGGTTGTCCAGAGAAGCTGTGGCTGCCCCATCCCTGGCAGTGTTCAAGGTCAGGTTGGATGGGCCTTGGAGAAACTTGTCTAGCGGAAGATATCCCTGACCATGGCAACAGGTTGGAACTGGATGAGCTTTAGGGTCCCTTCCAACCTAAATCAGTCTGTGATTCTGTGATACACACAGATATATATATAGGACATAAATATCTGACACTCTTAACATTCATCAAGAAACTAGTGTCTCCAAGGTCATATAGCTTCTCCATTTCTCCCCAGGCTTCCAAAATGTCATCCCCTAAATCTTGTTTTATCTTGTTGTAGCCTAAGTTTACTGTGCTAGCACAACTTTAGGCATCAGCTGCTATTTGACTGACATTTTATAAACATAATCAGCAAGATTTTATATCTTGTGTTAATTCTTAATGGCTACAAGTATTGAATAGAGATTACAGCCTTCAAAGTTTGAAATAATACCTGCAGTGCATATACAGGCTATCTCCTCCAGGATATCCATATGGGATACTCAGCTGCAATTGATTTTAATTTTACAAGCCATATTACTTCACCTGGAAAAGTCACTATCACACAAAATAGGAGAAAATTGTGTCTAAATTACAAATAATAATAATACAAAATAATAATTATTATTAATAATAACAATAATAATATTTTTAAAAACCCACAGCCTTGATGAACATCTAAAGTGGCATAAATGTATTTATTTTTACCTGGGAGAACTGCTGCTCCTTCATGTAGGAAATTTCTAACTGATTTTGCATAATAAGTAAGTACAGTGTGAACACAGAAGCTGTGCAGGGCTTTACAGGATGCTAAACACTATGACACAATTTTTTGACATTTACAGAAGCCTTTGTAATCCCTTAGCTAGCTGGATGAGAGAGAAAAAGAAGAGGAAAAATAACAGCCACCAAAAAAACTGCATCTGAAATTTTGTTTTATTCTTGATATATTCCTGGTGAATGGCTTTTACTCAGATTCATTACCAAGGCGTGACAGACTGTGCTATTAAAAATGAAGCTCGTCTTCCCATATAGAATATGCACAAGCTGTACACTTGCCCAGAAAGCCTTGCTGTTCCCTAGCTTTCAGCTTGCAAAATGGGAAGTGCAGTTTTTAGTAACTCTTTGAATTACTACTACTAAGATGGAACAATTTGCAAAACAATACCAAGCACCACATTTTTTACTAATTTCACTAATGCAAGCCATTAGCAAATGGTGTCTTAGGTTTTTTACCTGTCTCCGATATCTCTCATGAAAACATTACAAATTAATGAAGAATATGATATGAGAGAGATTTATAAATTGCTGGATTAAAGAAAAAAACACCTACTTTGAAGATGGTGAGTAAAGGCTGGCCTGCTGAAAACCAACCTTGAGTACCATATAAAATGGCAAATTCTTGATAAGCTTTTTTGTGCACACATCAAAATTAGTATGAGAAAAACACTTCTGATAGCAACAGCAATAACTTACTGATAACTTACAGGCTTCTTTAGTCAACCCAGATGTCCTTCACTAGATTTCAAGGGCTCTTCCTAGGAATACCAAGATACTCATGTGTAGCTTGCTTCCTAGCAGGTACCTACCATCAGAAAGTAATACCAGATCCACTTTTTTAAGTTTTTAGGTATGCAAAAAAAGTGCACAGATTTCCTCTGCAAGTTGTGTTTTAAAGTTCAATAACCTCCAGAAATTAATAAAAGCAGACTGGTGGAAAAATCTACTATTTCCATTCTGCAATGAAATATTTATCGTGATTTTTGCCCTTTCAACTTAAGAATTTGTATTCAAATGCACTGTAGCTATCTGAAGTGTATTTTCTCTGCAGACATCCAAAGCCAGCAGTTACCTGCCATGCATCTTCTCCACTTTGTTATGAAGATTCCCCAAAGAAATCTATAGCACTGTTCCCATGGACTGACAAAAGAGACATCCTGGAGGTGACTCATCCTCCTTACTTAATTAAAAGCATCAAGTGAGTTCATCAGTTGGTTATTTGCTGGACAGTTTTATAATGAGGGCAGTTTATATGTAAGACATGCTGAAATTAGACTGGGGGGGGGGGGGAATAGAATGTGAAAAGGAAAACTGTAAAAACAATATGAAAGTTTTGGAGAAAAAGTACTCACTTTATATTCCTGACTATATAGAGAAGAAATTCAACAGAGCAAACTGTAATAAATGATAATTTCAGCTGGAAAGAATATGGATTTACTTACCTCTCACCTACACAAGTGAAACATAAAAAAACGCCAATTGGCAACTAGAATATGAATTACTATCTATGTAGATGATTTAGTTAAGGTGAGATAAATAGGCTGTCAGAAGAAAAGGGGGAAAGATGAGATTTCTGAAAGGAAAAATTCTTCTCAAGCCATGTCACATCCCTTGAAAATGAGGATTTTCATGAAGCTATTGTTTTACTCTAAAAAAAAACGAATATCAAGGTATTCAGGATATCCCATCATGTAGTACCTTTCAATAAGAAGAAAACCAGTGTGCTGCAAGAGTCATTAGGGAAACTAGATGGGAATTCAAGGCAGCAGTTTGCACGGAGAGGCTAGAGGGAGCAATGAGCACACATGGAGCATTTCACAACTCCAGTCGTGACAGAAGCAATCCCAAATTACTGCGCCTGTGTTCAGAGAGAAGGAAATAGATTTTGATTTCTCACCAAAATTTCAAGGCTTAATCTTGAAGAGAAAAACCAGAATACTGATTTACTGCCTCTGAGTCTACCACCCAACTGCAACACCAACCCCCCATTACTTTATTTGCTCATTTCCCCTCAGATACAGAGAGTTGCCATTTCTGCAGAAACACTATAGCCCCACTGGGTAAACCACAAGGCAATGTCCCATGCGCTTTTGCAAACACTGGGCACAACAGACCATAACTCCTTGAAGACAGTGCTAACACCTTGTTCAGGTTGACTAAGGAAACTAACGAGCAAGCTGATGCAGGAAGAGCAGCGTAAGTATGTACTTCAACTCTTAAATCTGCAACACGGAAGTGGAACTCACATCAGCCCAAGCGTATCTGTACAAGAGTTTTCCAGCTTGAAATAAAAAGCAGTCATTCACTTCTGCCTTATAAATGTTGAATGCCATTGCTTGATTTGCTGATTGATGAAAGGATTAAGCTCTAAAGGTATAAGGAGTTATAAACCCCACATTATTAAAGGGCAAAACCAGTAAGTTTAGCATTTACTAGACATTTTTCCCATATGGGGAATAAGCCCATAGACATCCTACTGAGCTAAGGAGAGTTTGTGTTATATTTTCTCAAGAGAAATCACTCAACTTTACTTAATGATAATGAATTAGGAGTCTGGTCTAAGATTTAGATTAGATTTGATTAGATATTTGGAAAAAATTCTTTAGTGTGATAATGGTGAGACACTGGAACAGTTCAACTTCAACAATTCAACTGGACTTCGAAAAGGCTGAAGAGCTCAATGGTCATAAATAATATAACCTTGCAAATCAAAATTATTTATTTTTTATTATTATGCTAAATCTTCTTTTAAGATGTCCCTTTAGAATTTCTTTTTTCTTAGGCAAACCTTGATTGGAGAGGTACAGATGTGTTTTGATGATCCTTGTTTATATAACAGGTTAAGCAGCAATCCTAACACTTGCAATGGTCTTTCCTGGAAATGGAAATTCAAATCTCACTACAAATTACTGCTTCTGTTTATCCTGAGTATTCTGAAAGAACACAGAAAAGCAGGTGTTTGCATTTTGAAACACCACAACAGAAAACAAACACTATCAGAATTCAAATAACTGGCCTATGGGTTGAGAGACACTGGAGTACGGATCCTTCACACTGGAGCAGTGCACCCTTTCTCTAAAAGTCTTTTTAAAACTTCTTAAAGAGCTGTGGTGCACTTCAGGCCCAGGGGATTCAGTATTCTTTGCTTTTGTTATGCTTCTTTAGAAGTTACATTATTAGATATAGTTCTCTGCAGTAGGTATCTGGAGGTGACAGAGTAAGAAGATGTTTTCCTAAGCTGTGGAATAGCTGAAATACAGCTTTGAGAAAACAACCATTAAGTAGATCAGGCACAATCAGCTCAGACATGATCTGCACATACTGACATACTGACACCCCTGAACAGCACAATATGCTTCGACTATGTTCTTCTTCTTCACTTTTTCCCCTACCTCCTTATTTCTCCATTATACCTTTTTTTTCTGGCGCTTCAGGCAATGCTGAGCAGTGCTTTATCCTGTGCATGTAGTCTCAGTTGCCATGATATAATTTTAATCATCAGTGTTACTATAAATACGGATGTTTGGGAACTGATGTCTGTAGGTGCCACAGAAGGGTCTAACTGACCGGTGAGAATACATGCTCATGCCTGGCAGCATACACAGGCACATTCCTCAGCTAAGTGAGGCTACACTGACAGTGAGCATGAATACAGAATGTCTGAAGGTCTTTATTGCCTCTACTTTCTATTTTTATACAATTGTTTATCAGATATGTTAAGTATTTGGAGCTAATTTGCATTTCTATTTTCATTTGCCATGCAAAGGCTTTTCTTTTCCCCCTCTGAAATCAACAGCACTTAATACTCCCTTCTTCTCTCTCAAAATACGAGTTGTTTGCCTTTCCTCAGGCACTTGTCACATTCTGGAAAGACAGGCAAGCTACTAAGGCACTGCTAGCAAGCTGAAGTTGTGCACTGCTTTGTTGTGTCAAATTATTTGGCTTTTTCTTCTAATCAGGCAGAATTCCAAGGGCTACAGAGACCACACATTCTCTGAAGGGGACTAGAGAAAACAGCTCTTTCCAGGTCTAACAAGTGATGATTTTCTGTTCTTCCATCGCCATTGGTCTCATGGAAATCAAACATAATACAAGACAGGGGTGCCCCATGCATTATTGCAACAGAACAAAGTATGTAACCTAACCTAGCAGCTTCATACTTCTCACAAAATACCCTGCAGCTAACAGTAGGTAAGTCACAAGTTACATAGAACAGTATCTGCAGCAATTCATTTTAAACAGAGAAGGCAAAGGGAAGGATTTTCTCTGCCTAAACTCTTCATGTTCTATCAGTATGCATTTAAAAAATCCTCTTTGCTTTTCCGTTTTGTCTATTTGCATTTCTCTTTGCAGCCGTTTGCTAGGAAAGCAAGAACAGGTTCAGATAATCAGGTAAAATACAGAGCAAACAAAGGTTTTAAGGTTCTAGAGTTTTCATAAAACAGCTGGTTCTTTATTTATTTTAATATATGGATTTACGCACTTCCTTCAGCCAGGTAGGTAGCAGATAAACTCTGATTCCAAGTGTTCTGCTCTTGCTGTCTCTAAAATCAGCTGTAAATGAACTGTAGCTGGGGTGAATTCTCTCAGGAGCCTGTGCATTCTACTGCCAGGAGGAGAACAAGGGAAAAAGAAAAATGGGGAAAAAAAAGGAAAAAAAGAAAGGCTAAGACATTGAGGTAGCTTGTAGCTGTTAGGAAGTGTGCTTTCTCCTTTGGAAACTATACTGAGGCAGCGCTGGGAAAGAAGCCAGATACACTGAAAAGCTGGCGTTGCACAGACCCAAAACGCAGCAGGAGGTCAGTCACTCGGCAGCACTAATATGCCGAAATCGCAGTCCTGCTGTTCAGATGGAACACATGGGCACGCTGTTGAAATTACTGAGCCTTCTATTTTTAAAGTTGTGCTTGAATCTGAAGTTCGTACGGCTGACCTTTAGACCAATATCCCTTACATGACCCCACTCCTGAAATTGCTCAAGTTATTAATGCTTGTTTATCTGAACTGTGCCTGCTAACATGTAAGAAAATATCTTATTCTGAGTACTTTACACTGGCCACAGGCTGGATATTAAATGGTAACATTAAACTGTAATAAATTTTCAGATGGTTCTTAGTATTTCTCCCCATGAATAGAAACCTTTAATCCCAATCATCTACAGGCAGAGTGGCAACCCAGAGAGGCACAGCCCTCAACTTTCCACAAAGCTCATGCTCCTCAGTTAGCTAGTAGTACACAGCGCTATGCCTGACTTCTTCCTTTGTCCTGTGGAAACAGTGAGAGAGATGCATGTGGCATAAATGTGGGATATTTCCTCTGATTTTCCAATCAGTTAGTTTTGAACACCAAAGAAAGTACAGGATATAAGGGGTAATTTCCTCTCCTTTGATTCCTAAGTTCCCCTCATTTTAGCTGATGCACACATCTGATCAAGTGATTCAACATGCTAATCAGTACCAGAGAGATTCTGCTCTGGCAAGTCTCAAAATTTCAGAACCTAAAATAGTAGATGAGTACCCTCATTTCCATAAAACTGGTAACTGACAACATTTGGAAGTTCACTTATGCCTTTAGTTCCTCTTATCTCAAGGTAACAGTTTCCTACACTAACTAGCAACTTTGCTGACAGCACTACCTGCCACCTAGACAGCTAATCCGTTGTTTCTTTGATTAGATTTAATTGTTATATCATGATCACTTTCTGGAGCCACCACAAAGAAAAGCTAAACAAAGGAAATCAAACAAGTTTGGTCAAGATTCATCCCATAGAAAATTACATAAGACTAGGCAGACTTTCTAACTTTAGTAACTTTTAGCTCAAGATATGATTCAGATATATACTAACCCAGGTCATGTCTTATCCTCAATTTGACACTTTTGTAACCAAAGTATGGAAAAAGAAAGGAGTCTATGATGATAACTATCATCAACTTGTACCAGAACTACATTTCAGTAGGACTTGTAAAAAGAATATGAAATTTAGTCTTGCCAAAAATTGTATTTCCTTATGTGACAGCTGCCTTTCATTCAGACTCTGCCACTTTGAAGACCTGAATGCCTTGAAGAAGGACATAAAGAGGTGCTCTTCTCCAACCACAGCATGTATCACATCAGACATGGAGGCCAGCTATATAATTTGGACAAGTATATTAATTCTGGGGAAAAAAATTGCTCTTGGGTAAAATTAAATATTTTGCTTGTGATTTCTGGGCAAGAATTAACCTCTGATTTTATGAGAAAGGGCAGAGATATGTTTTGAGTTCTGTTTGTACATGTCCTTAACACCAAGATCCAATTAACAACATCCAGAAGAGAAAGGGGCCAATGATTGGCAAGTTGGTGCTTCATATTTGATGATATACATTGCCCAAACACAGTCTGCAATTACTTCAGGTCACACTAGAGAAACTTCTTTCTTACGGTACAATGCAACCAGCCAAAAAAATCCTAAGACAGTATGGTTGTCCTCACCATCATGTACAGATATCATCAAAGGTTACTCAAGAAATAGGGTTCTCTACTAGAGAAAAGGCTCATCTAGAGATGAACCTTAGCATGTCACCGATTATGTTCTGGCCATTTTTACACCAATCTCCTGGTTTCCAGTAACTGTGTGAAATTTATTGAGTGAGCCCAAACTATGCGTCGCCCCTACCCAACTAAAATTAAGCATCAGTCACGCCCTTTGGGAAACTAAAAGCTAATTAAAAGATTCTTTCTTCAACAAAAGTTACTTCAGGAAAGGAAGAAAAAAACCAGCTTCAACTGAAAACACACAAGAGGAGTTGGCTGACAGAAGCAATGAGGTTATTAGCAACAGAATCAGAAACAGCCATGGTGAAAAAGAAAGAAGATAAATTAAACATTCATATTTTATCTCAATTTCTGAAATATATGTTCTTAAGCCTACTTTGAAGTACGTGATTAAATTCTCCGAAACCTTTTTATCTTTCCTTGATTGCTAAAGTTTGCTATCAGTGCAGAGCGTGTAGCTGATATTGTATATCATCAAACTTGTTTCTTCATCTTCAAAAGTAACATCTAAACTTGTTATGAATAAACATAAACAGGGTGCCTGTTCCTCGTTTATTAAATATAAGCTGTAATAGAGAGAGAGAGCACATGCAAACCCTGTAGCATAGTAGAAAATGTGTTCTCAGCTCAAGAAGAAACATAGGCTACTGAATTTAGGGCAAAAGAATACATGACCTGAGATGAAGAATGGGCAGGGTTTGGAAAGAAAAGATATACACAAGTCTCTAGGGAAGTCTTATGATAATAAAATGACACCTAATTTTTGCCTGCATGCTTGGTGGCCTTCAGGATGCTAAGAAGAACAGCTGGTGATGTTGCTGATGAAAAGTGACCCCCTCTGGCCCAGTGACTCAATCAGAAGTTCCGAATCCAAGGGTGGGGGTAAGTACAAAACTCAGAGAGAAACACGGGCACAACAATAAGCAAACAAGAAAGCCTCTGAAGACCCATAGCAAAAATATTCCAATATAATGCGACGCAAATGTATCAATAAAGTATAATGAACAATTCTACATTGCTGGCATAGCTATGTAATTTACAGACTTGCCATAGGATAATAGTTTTGAAGAGTCTGCCAAAAGCCTGGTAATTTGCATATAATTGTCAATAATGCTTTCCCATTTACTAGATGGAGGTTTGTTTTTCACAGTATAGTTATTGGAATTCAATTTGCAGTCTCTGTTTTTATGACTTTTCTATACAGTACCATATTATTTAGAAATAAATAGGGAATTTTAGATTCAGTTTTCTATCTCCTGCCCCAAGGCAAAAAAAAGAGATTACCTTTTGCCTAGTAATTAATAAAGAAAAATATTATTATTTAAAAAGGAAGGAAAAAACCCAAACACTTGAGTTTTAGCTCATCTTATTTGCAAACATTTGTCAAATTATTTACCTGCAGTTCTGATGAAATAAATACCCCAATATATTTTATAGCAAAGTCAGGATTCCATTTTTTATATGCTTAAGTTTATCATGGTTTGGGTTATGATTACTTTAAAAATAGCAGATTTTGAAGCAAACTGGATTTTGTCTATATTAAAAACATGCTTATATTTGACATCATATTCCATAATGGGATAGTGATTTCCAGCATCATAAATAACATTCATCACAAGAGGATGACTGGGGATGAAATCTGCATCCTGAAGCCATAGCAATCCTCCCAGTGACTATACCATAACCAGGCTTTCAGTATAGAAGGTTGGTTTCTATTTACTGGAGGGAGGCTGTATAATTAGCATGACAATATTTGCATGTATACAATACATACAAAGAATTCAGTCACCACTTGAAGGTAGCAAAAAGTATCTTGAACAAATTAACCACTAATTTCTTAGTTGTTCCTAAGAATCTACAAAATAAGAATTCTTTTCCTTTTTCATGTAACAAAATGAATGATCACAATAAATCAAGATAAATATCAATTCTATACATATACACACAGTTATTCTTTATGCTCTTTTCCTTCTGCACTAATAAATCTTGATTTTGTGCGTTGGCATTCACTTGTGTCTTCTCTGCAATTAAGTATGTAAATTTGAAAACTTCATCTATAAATGATTGAATAGATATTTCTGTAACACTGCGTACATATAACTTCCTGATGGTTTGTGACTAAACGAAACACACATGCAAATAAAGCTCCCATCTTTGTGTTTAAACTCAGGCTTCCAAAGCATCCAAAGCTTGGGCAAAACATATTATCATCTACAACAGCAGTTCTGTTTGGAGTCTTCCAGACATCTGATACCATCTGTTTACTGAGTTACTCTTAACCAGCTAATCTGCCTTAGCTTTAAATTATGTTTTCATATTCAAATCTCTGCCACCAAAAGGAAGAGAGGAAAAGTAGCCAGGATTTCCATGACTAAGGCTTTATTTTAGTGAGTATATTCTGATTAATTTCTTCAAGGCATAATTCATTTTACATTCACAGACAGCAATGCCATAGTATCATAGAACAGTTTGGATTGGAAAGGGACCTTAAAGCTCATCCAGTTCTAAGCCCCCTGCCATGGGCAAGGGACACCTACCACTAGACCAGGATGCTCCAACCCCATCCAAGCTGGCCTTGAACACTGGCAATGATGGGGCAGCCACAGCTTCTCTGGCAACCTGTGCCAGTGAGATTGTCACTGAGATTATATTCCTGACTCCACAGGTGAAACCACACTGACACTGACAAATATAGGCTTCAACATAGCGAAGTACCAGTAACTTACTTTGGGTCCTCATCCTGACACAGTATGACTGTGCAATACCTTTGCAGTTACCAGCAAAATGCAGCAGCCTCTCAAAGAAATCCCAGCCCACAGCATAGGATGATGCCCTACCTAACGTGTAGATAGGAGCTGCAAAAGAGGTCAAGTCTCACACTCTCTTTTTAACATGAGCTGAACACCATCTCTGAATATAGAAAACTAATACCAGTGTGAGCACCTAACTAGATAAAACTGCAAGGAGGATACTGCTTTGGAAATACAACCCTTAGTGCTTTCCTCAAGATTTTTACCTTATTTACTATTATTCTGCATTGAAAGAGAAAGAAAACAGGCCCTGTTTAAAGGTTATGATTGTATAATATTTCTTTTATAAATAATATCTCCATGCACAGCAATACTTTAATATGCCAACTGTAACTTGGACTGTGTCTTTTAATATATCATGTACTGCACGCGTGCCACAGAAGAAACAAATAATTCATGACTAGAGCTGCATGCGATATGTATGATATATGAACCCTCCTCTGAAGTGGAATATATGCCATACATCATGGTACTGAGATATGCTTTTTTTATTGCATAAATAATCTATTTAAATTTTATTTATCTTTCATAACACACTGGGTGCCCATAGGGCATCAAGTATTCCAAACATTAATAACATATGGATTTTCTTCCCCCGGAAATAGTCCGTTAGCTGTAGCATCAGTCAATTTTGTGAAAATATTTGTGAACACTGGACACATTCAGGGACTGCTCAAGCAGTAAAAATGTGACTTCTTTCCAGAAAACTTGAAACACTCTTGTTTTGAGAGTTTTATTAAAAACACTTAAGACTTTGCAAGTCAAAATAGATTAAGCTACTATTAAAAAGAGAGGGAGAGAAAAGGCAGTGAATAGTGAAGGACTGTGTGGCTTGAAAATAAGATATCATGAAAGTATCCTTCATTTTCTCCTTGCACAAGTTTTTCTCTTTAATATGGTGACTGTATTTTTGTACTCATTGGTCAAAAAGCTACTGCCCTTGGCCACACTGCTGGGAAATCAAATCCCTTTCTGCTGTTCTTCACTATTCAGTCTTGTCTCTTCAGATAAGCTTGACACTTGTCCTGTCTTAATGGGGCTTTGCAAAAAGTCCATACTCTCATTCCTCAATATTCCCACTCACCCCAGCCAGCAACAGTGTGTTCCCAAGAGTTAAAACAATTTTTCTTCTCATCTGTTCCTGGATTCCTATGGGTGACTGCAACATTTCTTTCTACTTTCCCTCATGTAAGCACACTCATTTTTTAATGTGTCCTTTTCTCCTAGTGCAAGAGAAGTGCATAACAGTAGATAAGATCCAGTGCCCTGGGCTGATTTCGACTGAGGCAGAGTGAATTTTCTTCATAGTAGCTACCATAGGGCTATGCTTTGGATTTGTGCTGAAAACAAGTGTTGTTAATACAGGGATGGCTTTGTTGTTGCTGAATGGTGCTTACAGAGTCAAGGCATTTTCTGCTTCTCACAGGGCATGCTTGCAGAAGGAAGCAAGGCTAGACAAAGGTTTTCAGGAGTGAGAGAAAACAACAGCAAAAAATAATACAGTCGGAAATCCTGAAGCTAGCTAAACCCAAGAGAGATACAAAAATGCACTTTCGGTAAACTGTACAAGCTTTACAACTTCTGCCTCACTCCCACAAAGCCTTATGAACACACTTGATCGTGTGTTGTTTGCGCATCAGACAGCTGTAACTCCATAAAGATGCCCTAGAGATCCGTTAAGCAGTGAGAAGAATGTCTTTGTGGGTGTATGGGGTGAGAGGGTGAGAGACTTCAAGGAAGCAGAAAACACAGTAAGAAACCAGTAGTGTAGCGACTACAGGGAGCATCCATTTTAGTGTTTCTTATCTAGCTTGTAAATAGCCAAAACTTTCCTCGAAAACCTGCTGGGTTTTAAGAACCACAGTTTCTTAATAAAAGTATTTTTTGTTTCATGTTTTATCTACATGTTTTTATTATTAATGCATTTCTGTTATATACTGACACCTGAGAAAGAATGAGTGTCATCATTAATGTTTTCTTGCAACACATTAGCTTTCTGGTTGCACTTTTGTTAATTACTTTTCTTGACAATAAGGTATTGTTGAGATAACACATGCTGGTGTTAGCTTTAGCTTTTTATACAGCCTGCCTGAGAGCGCTTCTGTTTAGCTTCCATAAGCAGCCATTTTGCTGCAATCAGTAACCCTGTACCTGGGCACCCACTGTCCTACACACAGTCAGCAATACCCCCGTCAGTTACCCACAGCCACTTGAGAAAACATCTGTAACCAGATGCTCCTTTCATCCTCCAAAGAAAATGATGCCATGAACTCAGATTTCATCCATACACATACCAAGGACATGACTGACATAAGCACCAAGGCTTAAGAGCTCAGAAAGACTCCTGGGTCCCCTTGCTTAGGATATAATCAGCTCTTCAGGTAAGCTCGACAGCAATTAACTCTCCAAAAATATCAAGCAAGCAACAGATGAATTGCAGTGACAAAGAATTGCTTCAAAACAAGGCAATACACTTTGGTTGCTGCAGTTGAGACTTATGAGGTTATAAGGGAAGAGCAAAGCTTACGTGCATGAAATCCTTTCAGCATAGCAGTGTCCCAGGACACCCTCCCTGTCATTGAACTGGCACCCAACAGAGCTTATTTAAAATTCTTCTCATGAACTAGGTCCACCAAGTCTGTCTATCAGATTTGCTCACAGGTCTAAAATGGCTTATTCAAACATTTGCAGCTTTGCTTTACATCAAAGTAGACACATCTAGGCGGAAAATATGGTCTTCATTTTCTGTTCTGAAACAGAAGCTCATTCCCTAAGTTTTAGTGATTTGTGCTACAGAGATGAGCAGGTAAAAGCTCCTATGCTTTCCTTAGAGCAATGCAAACATTTTGCTGATAATAAAATGACAAGTGCTGTCATGCTTCCCACAGCCAGCACTTGTGTGTTTCAAGTAGTTCTGAAAAATGCCTGGATGGCCTGAGCTCCTTCAACATTTTAACTGCTCTGCAAAATCTCAGGTCTGAGAAAGACATAATGGATGTACATGTTTGCTAAATCAGAAAACGCCCATGAGAAGTGTTGCAGTTGGGAAATAATATCATTAAAGTCATTAAGTCCTTTCTTTACCGAATTCTCCAAAATTGTTGAATGAGAAATCATTCTCCTATTCCACTTATTTTTGTCATAAAATGCAACAATTGTTCTTGTTTGGGTTTTTTTGGAAGGAGAAGTGGGGGGAAAGGGGGATGCTCAATCTTTCATTATAGAAGGGTAAGGTATTCTAAAAACATCATACTAAGAAAAGAAAAAAACAGTATTTCCAGTGTAGATCATAGAATCATAGAATAGTTAGGGTTGGAAAGGACCTTAAGATCATCTAGTTCCAACCCTAAATGCTGATGCTTTTCAACTCTACAACAGGTATGCCTTCTTAAAACATGGACAGAAAGCAGCAGCACATGTCACTTGTTAATAGTGAGTACTCCACCACAATGCTTGTCCCTTTATGCCTTCTAATATACTCAACATCAAAATTTCACTGTAATTTATTGCCTCTTTCTCCAAGACTTCACTGATTACAAAGTTTACGTTTTGATTAGAATTTCAAACACGGTAAAGGACATTAAGGATCATGAACTTTATTCTGTGTGTTATCTTTTGAGGTATTAGTTCATTCCCATAATGTCAGCGTAAGAAAACCATCTCAAAAGTCTTTTTCACTATCTCACACTTATGAGACTAAGTCTTTGTTTGTAGTAGTTTGGAGTTTTTCTGATACATTTTTGCTTCCTTTTTTGTTTGAAAGATCAACACTAGAAAACCTTATGGTTTACAATGAGATATCCAAAGGTTCAGCGCCAAACATTACAATTTTAATACAGTAGTAATACAATGTAAGATAGAGAAATGCAGGAAATATGCTCTTACAGGTGACCTCCCCTTTGGCAATACTGCAAATGTATACTGCAAATGTGACTGCAGAGTCACAGGTATTCATCTCAACAACTAACAAGGAAACACTGCTACCAAGAGAGTTGACACTGATAAAAACATCACAAATGCAGGAGAAGGTTTTGCTCTGATTTGATTTTTGGCATATTTACAGTATCATATGATAGATTAGGATGGTGAGGCACTGGCACGGCTTGCCCAGAGAAGCTGTGGCTGCTCCAACCCTGGCAGTGTTGTCAAAGCCAGGTAGGATGAGGCTTTGGGCAACCTGCTTTAGTGTGAGACGTTCTTGTCAACAGCAGGGGGGTGGGAGGGGAGTGGTAGAATGTGATAATCTTTAAGGTCCCTTCCAACCCAAACCTTTCTATGAGAAAACAAGAATAAATTTTATTTGATGTTGTTATATGATAAAATAAAAAACTAGTAACAGAGCAAGATGATTTCACAAAGTAACATAGAGCCAAGGGTTTTTTGGTTAGTTTTTTGTTTTTTAATTTCAAAAGTACAGACTTGGATAACTAGTTGCAAAGGATGAGATTATTAGAGAGTTCAAGCCCTCAACTACAGCAGAAGACAAAGGTTTTTTTTAAAGCAAAGATGGAAAACTTACTAGGGATTTCCACCTTCAACAAAACATGAAAGGAAAAGCAGCAACTGCAGAAGGTTGTAAAACTATTTCCAAAAGCAGAATCAAACAAGCATACATTTAAGAAATCTCAAAGTCTACACATCAACTGAGAATCATCAGAATTGAAGCTGAGCTATAACTCTGGAGGGAGGGGTAGCAAACAGCAAAGTTTTTTAAGCCATAAAAGAGAAAAGTAAAAATTTAAGAAAAAAAAACCAGATTTTAGTGACGTTCAGGCAAAGTCAATTTAGTTGTAGTCCCCACATTAAATATATCACTTTTGTGTTCATTAAGGACGTTAGTACTTAACAACAGAGCAAACTAAAGAGAAGAAAAAAATTAGAACTATTATTCATCATCTTAGGATTAAAAAGTGTAAATGTAACATCTAAATGAAAGCAAAACCACCAAGCACTTAAAGGCCTTGGATTGGGAAATTCAAATTGCCATTACAGATATGAAATAAAGAAAAATGGCACACAGGAAAAGGACTTTAATGAAGCTATCAAAATGAGTTGGTATTTATGAATACAGAATAGCCAATGTCTTATCTGTATTTAAAAAGTGGGGGGAAATAAAATAAGAGCACATCAAAACCTGTTAGTCTGACTGCAGTGGTATTATCAGCTTCAAAGAGCTTTCAGAAGAATTGTTTGGATAAGAGTCAAGAAGAGAGACAAAAGACAAGCCTTGAGACCACCATGGATTTGGCCAGAAAATATCTGTGTTGGATATATGCGGATAATGAAGTTCTGTTAATATCTGTTTTGAGCGTCTGTTTACCTCTTGCCCATATTTTTCCATGTTAATGTTTCTAAGTTTTTATTAAGGACACTAAGCTTAAAACTATTACCAAAAGAGAAGAGAATACAAACATGACACAAAGAAATGTACAATGATGCTGGGCAATCAATATAAAATGAAACTTAATTTATACAAGATTTGCCTGTGCCTATTGTCAGGATATTCTACTAGAGAGCAGATACATATTATGTGACAAAAATGTTTTGGGTGCACTGACTGATAAAACAGCTTTGGAAAAAAGACCTGCTGGTTGTTCTCTGTGCAAGCTCTCCTGAGTTCCATAGGTATGCCACAAACCAGCATCATTTGCAGTATTGGCAAAGGTGAGGTCACCCATAAGTGCGTATTTCCCACATTTACCTATCTTACATTGTATTATAATTGTGTCATACTGAGAACATTCTGCAAATAAATTAAAAGTGATATTTTATAAGTGCACAAGAATGGCATCAGTAAAAAAATATCTATTCACATTACTGCCAACAGCGTAAAGCAGTAGTGACAGCAGCATTATCAATCTCTGACTATGTCTTATTAAGTAATTTAAACATATTTAACATAGTCATATTGAGTATGAAGAACAAGTTCTAAGCCAAAAATTAAACAATAAATAGCTTGTAACCAAAGGGTAGATATTCTGCAGAAATTATCTTTAGATGAAGTCTAAATCAAAACAAAGTACATTAGAAGTTGACAAATGTTGCTGTTAAAAGTCAGCAAAATCTAATACAGAAGATACCAGTGAGAAAAAATCTGTGCAAAACTAGTTTTTACTATATTTATAGCTCCTACAGTTTAGGAAAGAAAAAGAGTAGACACAATTTATAAACAGAATTGATATTCTGGGCAAGTCTACAAAAAGAAGTCAAATCATATAAATGTGATTGCACATGGGAAAAAAAGAAACCAACCAGGCAGTGGCTTTCATTTTTACTGTAATCTAAAATTTAGGTCACTGGACTGAGAAGTGGTAGTCTTGTAATAAAACTCGTGCTCTGCCTGACTTGCAGAGACCAGGGACCAGTTGTTTCAGAGATTTTTGGTTTGTAATAGAAGCAGTATAAAAATTAAAAGACTTGAAGATCATCATAGAGAGAAATCATACAACCTCTGGAAAAAAAAAACCAAAACAACTAGTTTTCAACTGCAAGATGTTGATTATACAATAAGCTACAATGAATAAAATTCTCATACAGTACTGTGGAAGCAGGGAAAGAGAAGCAGTATTTGAGATATGAAACACTTAGGAACGAAAAACCTAAACAACAGGATTAAAAAGAATCCTTTTCAACTACTTTGTTTATAACAAAAGATTAGCATGCATCCAGTTAAGGAGATGATGCAGGCAGGGAAATACAAAGGCAAAATCTGAGAACACCAAGAGGAATTATGGATCTGTATGTCATCTGTGTAAAAGCGATAACATAAGGCATAGGAAGAAAGCAATGCATTAGCAGGCTGGTAAAAAGCAGCAGTCCTAAAGCGACAACAAACATTGAAACTGCAAATGTAATATCCAACTGTCCCCTCCTACCTGAGCTGGTCACCTGAAATGCGTGCCTTTCTGAACATGAACAGAAGGGAGCGCACTGCCCCGGACATCCAACACTGACTGACGGCCAAGGTACCAGGTAATGTAAGAGACTGTTTTCTGTGTCTGATGTTGAATGCTAGTGACAGATCAAATAAAGCCAGATCACACGAACCTCACTTGCATTAGCTGCGTGAAGGTCATTAAAAACTTTTAAAAAAGTAAATTTACTTGAGTACTCTGCTTTGATCCCTCACTGAAATGGATTGAAACACAGTTAAGAAAAGCAAGAAAAATGGCTTAAGCAGTATGTTCCAAGCCTGTCAAGAAAACAAGAGTCACAGTCAAATAGGACAGTAAGGAATACCAGACTTAGACTTCTTTAATACTACAGGGCTTTACTGTAGGTATCTCAAAGGTTAAATACATAGCTATTCTGACCAAACCAGCCCAGACTGTCATCAAATGAAGGGAAGTAATCAAATACTCCCAAAGGTGTAAAATACATTCCATCTTGTGTCATATCTCTCCGGGGACATCATACCCCAAATACAGTTGATTAAAAAAGATTAATCATTACATTCTGGGATGCATGCATATATTTCAGAATGAAGAAACATATGGCTTAAGCAATAAGAGAAATACTGAAGAGCTAATCCTGTGTTACAACTACTTCAATTAACCATACAACACTGAACTCAGTTTCTACTTTTCTGTTAAACTGTGTAGTCCACACAGGTGTATTTCCATGCCGCATTATCCTGTGAATCTGTGAGCCAACATCCCATCTGCAAGCTAAACTTTCTTTCCTGAATCCTGGAGTATGTATTTGTCAATCCTGCAGCAGAGGCTGCTTCAGCACAGATGAGAAGAAATCACTCCTATAGCAGCTAGGGACTGTCAAGAGACAGAGATAACCACAGTGGTCACTTCCCCAGGCTGTGTTCTCATGTCAGTGGCAGTGAGCAGTGTACATAATATTTATATCATCTTTAGAAGATACTACAGTTTCCTTTCCAAATGCTTTCCAAAGCTGGATATACTAACCTTTAGTATTAAGAAGTCTGACTGACCTCAGTATTGCCTAAAAAATTAACCCCTTGCACAGGAAGAAGAAAAAAAAAAGGAAAAAAAACCCAAAAGTGCTGTATTTTTTAAGTAAAAGAGAAAGAAAATAAATGTGATATATAGTATGCACAGAGAGTCTTATTTTAAACAGGAGTGTCTTCAAACTTTTCCATTTGCTGTCAACATCTCTCTAAGTGCTATTGAACCATGAAGCCATCAAGTAAATGAAAGCAGGATGTTCGACTGAAGTGGAAAGTAAAGACATAATCTGAAGGTCGTGGTGACAAAGGAGACACAAAGTGACCCTTGTTATAAAATAACTCCAAACACAGTGTAGTCAACAAAGCTATCATTTTAATAAAAACAAAGTACTATTGCTACAGGCTGTGATCAAATTAATTATGATGCAGAAGAGGTAAATATCAATGAGAAATTGCCTATCAGACAGCCTCTTAAGTGACACATTGTGAAGTGTTTCATATATAAACCCTCTTATAAAAGATTGGTTTTGTATAAACATACATACGTCATTACACAACAGGAAGCTCCAGAAGTATTAATTTCTGGAAAAGCTTTCGGTATTCAGTTCAGTAATGGAGAGTATTTCAGATTTGAGGTTAAGATTTAAATAAAGCCCATGACTGGGTTACCAGTAGACAGTATTTGTGAATGTTTTGATTCTCTTCTATTTCTGTGATATACATCTCCTCTGAGTCTTCCTTGGTACCCAGGTCCAGAGAGATAACCAAGAATAACCTCCTATCTTCTTCCCCCAGAAGGGGGAGAAAACCCCACTAACCTCCTCATTCTGTGTACAATCCACAGAGGAAGATGAAAATGTGTTTTAACACAGTTTTTTTTTCCCCTTCTCTTTTTTTTGCCTCCCTGCTTAATTCTCTCCCAAACCACTGATCACGCCATGCAGGCTTGGAAATTCATCCATCTTTCAGGTTATCCTATAGTGTGGTGACAGAGAATATAAGGAAAGTAAGTATTTGATAGAAGTTTTCTGAACACAGGTCCATCAGCTGACTAAGCAAAAATTGTTTGTGAATATGCAGGTAACAGAATTGCATAAGAAAGCATTCTCAGGATCTCGTTTCCCCCTTTCTGTTCATGTTACCATTTACTCCTCTGTCCCTGCAAGCAAAGTGAATTGCTATTTTCACATTTGAGATTTTACTGAGGTTTACTAGAATGATGAATATATCTGTATAAATCCATGGTGTTACGTAGCTGCTATTTCTAGAATAAGCTGAAACAGTGCATGATCTACATCTGTGTTTACACAGTAGCTGGCACCCTAACTTCACCTAAGCCTGTACTCATGGGCTCATGTGTGTGTTGAAGGAGAGAGAGCACATTTTGAACAGTTTTGTTCATTGATCAAAAATCAGAAATCATTTCTGCAAGAAATGGCTCAGTGCAAATGACTCACAAAAACACAACAACCTATTTCTAAATATTTCAGTTTTATGATTAAATAAGCAAAAGTCTTAGATCCTTCCATAGCTAATAACCATGTTTAGCATTTATAATGTTGTATCTTATAAAATTCTCCAAACTATACTGTAAATTTGGTTCACCTTATTTTTACATAATCAATCCTAACTGTTGCACACAGCAAGTACAACGCATTCTTATAACTACAGTACTGTCTTGATTACTTTTTTCCCCAAGAATGGACCTTTGTGCATATAATACAGAGGAGAAAGTTTATTCTGATAGTAAAGTTAGTAATAATAACAGCTGTCCACTAAAGATACCAAATCATGTTATAGGCAAGCCATACTGTGTTAAATCAGAGCCTCTATCAGGGCTTTTGCACAGATGGTATCACAGATTTTTAAATTATTATTAAATTATTAGATAATCACACTCCTCTCAAACCAAATATAGACCATCTTAAAACATCTTTTGAGCAGTACTGCATTATAAATGCATTCCTGAAATTATCAGAAATACTACTTTGCCTTTAATATGGATGGTATATAATGTTAGAGAAAGACAAGAATACTGGTTGGGTGTGAGAATAACAGAAATAAAACCCAAGTTTTATAAATGTGTCTATCTGGAGGTATATATGAAATTAAACATACAAATTTCAAATAATAATTTACATACTCTTAGTACAGAATTTCTGAAGTACCAACATACTCAGAAAGGAAAACAGACACATTTTATTTTGCACTGTACAGGTAGTAACGTCATTTGAAAACTCTACCCTATAATTTCTTCCTGCTTGGTGTAGTGAACCATTAAAAGTCAAAGAATTTACTGAGCCGAAAAGAAATAAAAACAAAAGCCCCTTAAGATAGCAACAAACATGCCTGAAGCAATCGCTTTTTATATATCTAACTCCCATCTCTCCCATTACGTGTGATTAGGCACAAAAAGATGCTTATATGTTTGCTCTGGCATCATCATTCTTCTCAACACTTGTATCTGATACAGCTTTTTACCTTCTTGCTTCTCCGCATTAGTCATATACCCATCAGAAGCTGGTGATAGGCAATGCGTTCACAAGTTCTTACCAAGGATTTTGTTGCTCTAAGATTACATATTTTATATGTTCTTGAAAGTGTTCATTCAATGAAATTTATCCCATGTTAGCAAATTTACTAGCAGGTTACCATGACTATGGAAGCTACCTCCACCATCCTGAATGCTAGCCCAGGGTTGACAAGTGGGAGTAAATGACTTAGAAAGTGATAATAGAGGTCATGACATTCAGTGCAATGCCACTTCTTGTTCCGCTTATCATGATCTAGTTCCTATCCATCCATTCCTCCCACCTCTTCTCCACAGCAGTTTTGGTGGTCTGCTGCATACTGAGCAGCAGATGTTCTTTTCTTGATATTAGATGCAAATTTATCAAGCAGCTGCACAGAGCTGATTTTATCATATGAGAAACATCATGACTTTGACTTTCCTTGCTGTCACCAATTTGCTTTCCTGCTTTTCTCTGGAGCCTAAAACTTTACGGCTACGTATATAATAATAATAGTTTTTATTTTGACTGCTGTTGCTGCTCTTATTTCAATTTATCTGCTTGACAGTGAGGCAAATAATAATTTCTTGCCTTTCTTCCTCATCTCAAGCGCTGATTATTGTATTCTCTTTAGACCTTGTTAAGTTTCTTTGTAATTCCTTGACTCAGAGACTGTCTCCTTTGGGTCAGATCCTACAGGATATCTGTGAATGAAGCTCCACTTAAATCAGCTAGCTTGAGAGACAGCATCCTCTTTCACTGATGAAGCTGCAACATCATGTACATTATCAGCAGCAAAAGATAACATCATCCAATTCCCTCATTTTTGTTTTCTTGTTTCCATTTCTTTTTAGTATAGCAATTTGAGTTGTGAGCAATTCTATTTGACTTATAACTGACTCACTTTTTAAATGTTTGCTTCAATTTACATGGACTTTTCATGAATTCATAAACACAGAATTGCTGACAACAAAAAAACAAACAAAAAACCAACAACAAAAACCTTGATACAAATCAATTCTTGATCTGCTGGGAAATGATGAATTTTGACTTTTGCTTTAAAACTGGCAGAACCTGCCTAAGGGAAGCAGCATAGTTCTACATATTTTCTTCCAGTAGGTCTATTCAGAAGCACTTTACATACTTGCCAACGATGACATAGGCTTAGGTTTAAATGTGTACCCATAGTTTTGACCAAACAAAATATAAATGCTCCTTGTTATAGATACTAAACTTCTACAGTAAGCATGAAACAGAAGAAAATAACTCAGTAGAAATAGAGAGCTACAGTACATATGGTCTAGCAATTTCTTTTTATATTTCACCACCACATGGCTTCTCCTTTAGGTGAAAAGAACAAAGCCTTATCTAATTACTTCAACTACTGTGACTCCCTGCTGTTAACAGAGATGTATTATACAGAGATGGGACATTTCACAGTGACTGCATTTTATCTCTGCCCAGATCTCCTCTGCATGCTAGCAGAAACAAGACCTTTGTGCTAAGCAAACTGTGCTCTGTGTCCCAAATAACAAGTTCAATATTGCAAAAACACAGCCTATCAAATCCAGAAAAAATTCTCCACCAAGAAGGTTTATAATTGGCATTATCCCTATATTAAAATCATCTTCCTCCTATGCATATAAAAATGTTCAGTTGAACAAACGGAATGAGGAAAAGCAAACAATTTTCTTCCAATTCACTTAATGTATTCACTGAGCATGCAAATACTATGTTAACAGTTAAAGTTGAGTATTGTTTGCTTCCAAAAGTCAAAAGCCAATGTTTGGAACTCTAGAACTGCATACATTCATTATTTACAACAGCATGTCTGTGCTTGTTATACTATTGGATAAAACTTTACAGATTCTACAGATTATTTATAATATTTTCCAGCTACCTCACTGCTGATCTGATGACCAGAATTATTAATAACGACAGAGCAGTTCAGGAAAAGATAGTGGTGTGGCCTGCAAGTCAGTCTCATCAAATGGAGTTTGGGTGCAGTGAAGGAAATGATGCAGATGTGACAACTTTTATCAAAAATTGATATTTGGATGACAGACTTGTACCATTCCAGCTCTGCATCATCCATCTGATGTATCATCTAAGCTACAAAACACTTTCTTACTCTGATAAAGCATATGCATATCTTAGACAAGTCTGGTTGTGGAAATAAGGCTCCAGATCTCACAAAAATCCAAAAATAAGTAATAGTGAAAATACTACTTTTCTTTTTTTAAAGAAAAAAAAAGTATTTGCATGCAACATTTTCAACTAGTGAAATCTTTCTACTTAAATTATATTTATATTGAAGTGGCTTTTAAATGTCATTTAACAAGTAACTTTTCAACTAATTCTAACTAATTATCAGGTACTGCAACAGTTTGGTCTTGCAAACATTTATGTTTGAGGGATTTCACTAACAAAAATTTCACAAAGAAACTTTAGCTCCTTTTCTGATCTTTCCCTGTATTTAGGCTAATTTCTTTATTTTTACATTTTGGAGAGGAAAACAGCTTACTCTATGTTTGATGAAGTAGGATTAAACCAATATTTAAACCTGGACTAAGCTAGTAATTACTATTAACAGGACAAATAATATTGGCGTAATGATATTTCAGAGACACATAAACAGTAAAGAGGCTTCTTGTTTCCACGTAGTCAAATAGTATTTGATGTCAAATTCAGTCTCAATATGCATATATGAACAAATACTTATTCCTCCATTCACCCACATTAGTGTGAAGGGTAGTCTAGCAAACCAAATTAGAGTATCTTCATTCAGGACTGAACCCCCTAAACTTCAACAGACTTTAACAGACAGGTCTCATAGTATCACCCAAGGGCAGAAAGGTGATGTTCCACTCCATTGAAGGGGAGGGAAACAGATGGGGAACACAACTCTAATATGAGACTAGACTACATTAAGCAAACCAGACAAAAATATATCTAAAAATCTTCTTAAGAACAGATTATATTTACCAATTGTAGGTAGCCAAAGACAACCTGCAGCTGATCAGAATCCTCCTCTTTCTGTTCTGTTTGTAGCACCAGCTCAGAGAGGACAGTTAACAGCAATATCACTTATTTGAGGGGTGAACCTACTTCAGAGAAGTGAAGCAGAGGAAAACTCCATAGAAAGACTCCACAGCTCTTTCCCTATTGTGCTAAGAGACCTCTCTAGTTTACTGCCTATAAATCCATAACAGAATATACATCCCTAGAGCAATCTTGAAATAACCAATGTAAAGGACAAGCACGATCTGAATACAGGTCTGTGACCTGGGCATAACTTGCAGAATTAGTGTGCTGCATCTTATCAGCTTGACTTCAACATTTTTGAGATATTATCATATTAGCCTTAGACTGGCAATGGGGCAGCAAGTTTTCTCCCTTTTTGTTTCCTTGTTTCATCTTCATGTGTTCAAAGACAACAAGGGGCCTATAGATTGTAACTGCAATGCTCTTTTTACACTTTATACGTGATAGTCATCCTATTCTTTCATCCTGTAAGGTAGCCTTAGTTTAAAAGCAGGTGGTATTTCAGCTCTCTTGGTTCACCAATTCGTTTTTACTGGGGTAGAGGGAGAAACCAAGTTTACGCAGCTTATTTTCATCATGATGCTTTTAAATGTCACAGAGAGAGCTGAAAATCCAACCTGAAATACGGGAAGAAACATGTTCCAACATTTAGTAATATTCGCATTTTATTTTTACTAACGACTTAATTTTTCAGTGTTTTAGATAAGCATTAAGACAACCACATCACCATGATTCATCAAGAGAAGTCTGTTTTATCACACAGTTGTACTGAAAAAAACCTTTTGTAACGCTTCAGTGTTTTTAAGAGATCACCATTCATCATTCTGTATCTTGTTTGGCAACACTTCTCCAAGGAAAGCTAGAAATTGAACTGATCTTCCAACTTTATTGAAGTATTGGTAAAGTGGCAAACTGTTATTGGTCATGCTTGTCTTGCTGCCTGCTTTGAACTGTGAGCCTTATCATCATGTGTACTATAAAGGAGCTCTAAGTACAAACAAGGTGGTAAGGAAAATGGCACTCACTGGTGAACACAGAATGCTTTACTCAGGACCTCTGTTGGGATTTGCTCTTAAATTATGACTGTATCTTCAGGTACTTTACAAACTTACTTTCTGTCTATTACTGAAACACAGAAAGAGCTTGTCTCTAGGAAGGGTAGCTCATAAAAGTGCTTAGGTTTTACATTACTAGGATTTCTTAAATTATGCAACAAATAAAGAAGAAGTTCTACACAACCCCTGCAGTCCTTACTTCTTGGAGAAGGCTGTGTATGCAGTACGTGTATGTGAGAAAAGTAACATCTGTTACATTTTTGCTGATAGTTTAAATTACAAATTAATATGAAAGAACAAGAAACTTCTGAAAAGGAAAAAATCAAATCTCCTGAATAAGAAATTAGAAGGGTTTAAAAAACAATCCCTGCTGATTCTATCTGACACAACTCTTAATGGGTTGCAGCTTTAACTTTACACATTGCAAAAGTGTTCACACAACTGCCTCTAGATCCCTAGGAAAAAATGCCCTGCCCTACTTCTGAAGTCTGCGTGGACACAGGTGCCTCCACTCCTTCTATAACCTCCTTCATCTTCATTCCATCTGCAGCCCCTAAAGTGACATATAATGAAACAAAAAGCTGCATCCCTCACATCTTGTGAAATCAAAACAAAAACCTCAGTGGATATTGAGCTTTTCTGTCAGGAGCATTATAAAAACAAAACAGCAAGTTCTGACCTTCCCATTCTGTATTTGTCATACAAAATTTTGGTGCTATGGCTGTTTAATTACTGTTATCACTACAATGTACTGGAGACCTTAGACATCCTTTACACTTATGCTTTGCAAAAGCAGGAAATACAAGTGACTTGAAGAGTAAAGGTTCTGCACTTGTAAGTAAAATAAAAGACAAAAAGTGGATGCAGATGAAGTGCAAGGAATTAATAAAACTTCTTTTTGTACGAACAAGAACAGAAAGACAACAGGGAAGCTTTGTAGACATTCCCAGGGAGCTCCTCCATGATAAAAGTTACAAGGTGTATCCCCTAAAAGCCAAGGTTATGCTTGTAGATTTACAAAGGGTTGAAGCAGCAAAGTATCTGAGAAGTGATCTGTTGCAAACTATCCTTAGAAAACGTGAGTGGGAATCAGGAGAATGTTTTGAAGGACATATTGAAGGAACACTTAAGAGATATCAGGAGGGTGTGGAAAACAGAAAGAGGTAATTATGGATTCATAAATTAAAAGAATATTGATGACCATATTGAAATAAGCTGGCAGGTCTGGGCTGGCACTATAGAGTCAGGTTCAGAGCTCTTGCTAAGAAGAGAGATTTCCCAGGGTCAAAGGGGAATAAAGGAAGAGGGGACAGAGCCCATCAGGGAGTTTTACACATCAGACCCAAAGTCAGACTAGCATACTATCTTACCCATAGCAGTTTTAAGTTATAGGTAAATAGGGTGCATATAGCAGTACCATAAAACTCTGTGACTGCAGAGACACTAACAATTTCCAGAACCAGATGTTGCATTCAAACAGATTTTACAACCTCTGATGGACTTAAAAACTCTGATTTTTTTCTGCTCCTCTTCTGGCATCAATACTTGCACCATAGCCCATGACAGTAATTTCCACTGCAACTACACTCTTAACTTTCTACCTTGTAATCACAATATCTATACAATCTGGGGGAGACACTTGATAGTATGAAAATTGTTTATAAACCTTCAGCCCAGGAATGTTTAGCTATGAGCCAGCTTGAGGCTTCCTCCACAGCTAGCCAACTTCTCTAATACGGATAGTGACTATTTCTCACTGTGGAAAGGGCAGAATCAGTTTGGGAAGCAGTAGGAAAAGGAATACAGAAAAATATCCATAAACATCAGAGAATTATGGTAAAGATTTACCATGACTTGACATTTCACCGGAACCTGAATATGCAATCTGTGGATATAGCGAATCCTCTGCAATCACTAGAGAACAAGGAGCAACCCCTCCACATACACAAATGCATGAACTTCTCTGAAGAAGCAGCTTTTTAAGTCATTCAGGCTTTTTTTTCTACACAATCTCCCTGCAGCATGCTCTTTTGGATGCTCTTCCTATAAAGGCTGAATAGGATAAGCCCTACATATTTTACTTTGTGAATATTAATTTCAATCCATATGCAGTCTTACATTACTAAAGACCCACTTTTAGCAACCAAACTTAATACACAAGTGAGTGCATAGTGACATTAAAATGGTTCTCACTCTGCAAGTCAATTGATTAGAAGTGTGGCTCTAATTGCATCAAATTGTTCATGTAACCCGAAAGCATCAAACAGGCTCATAGTACACTTTATGAAGCGTGTGGGGAAAATTCTTCTTTTCTGATTTTCTTCTTTTTTAATGTAAAATTCTTCTTTTTAATGTTATTATCATAAGTGAAAAAGACAGTTTTGATTAAGGAAAATGGCTGACTTAAGAATAAAGATAAAACCAGTCAATTCAAGCCAAACGATACTTTGGCAAAGCTGGGAGTACTTGGATCTGTGTTTGTATTTAACTTCACATGAGCCAGCCACAACATTTAAATCCCAATTCATACCAGAATTATAACAGCCTTGGAGAATAGTCAGATGCAATTGTCTGGCATAAAGCAATCGGTAGTTTTCAAATGGTATGAAATTTGCTGTGAGTTGGGACTTTTCCATGCTTGTGAGACAATGAATGTTGCTTCTTGGGATGTTATGTGTTTTTCTGGGTTTTTTTTTAAGCTTCTCTTTCCCAGAAAGATTAACATGTATAGCACAAGGAAATGCAGAGTGCTTTTCACTGGGTTGGAATTTGGTTTCTAAAAAACCTTTACTTGGATCTATGCCTTTATTTCTGTCACACATTCAGGAATTATGTCAAGGTAAGAAATTTATATCTCTAGGGTATCATAAAACATGTTATCTTCTCAGTTTCATGTGCTAAATATAAGCTGTACTTATAATTATGAACACATAGCTACAATACGTATTTATATACCGAGGGACATAGTAAGAGTACTTTACTTTAACCCTGAGTATTACATACACTGTCCAAATTCATGCTGGAATAGATGTATGCATACCCTTCTGCGGCTGTTAGGGCCACACTCCACCCAGCACAGTTTCTGTTTAGGGAGAGGCCCAGGGTATGTACTGTCCCTTCTTCCTGTGGTGCCCATACGGTTGAGGTCCCATGCACAGGAGCTTGGACAGGGACATGAGGGGAAGTCTGGGGATGTTCAACAGCCAGAGTAGGAGTTTCGGGCAGGGAATATTAACAGTCATAGAATCATAGTATATTTCAAGTTGGGAGGGACCCAGGAGGATCAAGCCCAAGCCCCTGCTCCTTGCAGCACTACCTAAAACTAAATTCTGTGATAAACTTATAATCTAGAATATATTGTAAAAAGCTGCACAGATGCCTCTTTGTAACTCATCTCTTTTCATGACTGAATCCTTGCTCTAGAGGATTGTCAGTCTCTGTGAGATCAGAGAAAGCTGTCTCAACCTCTCAGGTCCATAGCGATGGAGTTAGCCCTTTCCAGATCACAGATGTAGGAACAAAGATGTGCTCAGAGAGGGGCATACACTACTGTCTCAAAGCTGCCTGGAAATTCTTGAACTTTTGGGGGTTTTTTGGTCAGAAAAAGTGTATTTGGCAAAACACGTTAATATGAAAATGTATGAGCTACCGGTCTGTGCCAATTCATGTGTCATCTTCTGGGATTGCTTTCTTTTTTTTTTTTACTAGAACTTAATCTTATGGTCCTACAGAATTTGTTTCTGAGTAATATTTTGTGTGCTTGTGTTCTCATGTACGTGTGGTACAGCAGAAATTGTTATTAAGTCTAACTATCTCCCCAACACCACAAGAAGAAAATTAGCAGAGCAGAATTCATCCTCAGTTACTCTTTATGAGTTGCAATTAGCAGCATTACCCCCCCCCAAGTGAATCAATGTAGCAAACAAGGCCTGTAGCTATGGTTATAGCACTATGACTACAGTCCACACATCCCCAGTTTGCTCACACACACAGGCTTACTCCACATCCTCTGCCAGCAAGTCATTTCAGGTGGTACCTTCTGAAGCAGTGAACAGTATTAAGCTGAAAACCACTTTTCCCTACAATAACCATCTGAGTCTAAAAGTAGTGACTCCAAATACAAATTCCCCAGTTTAATTAACTGGCTGTTGAGATTATGCTGCCAACACTATAATACACCAACTGCAGTTGTCATCTCTACTTCACCCATAGGCCTGAGTGCCAGCCATGACATGGGTCTCTTCCATAGCAGCTAAGAAGCTCTCTCTGGACATGAAATTCTCAGGCATGACAATTCATTCCAAACACTCTTGTTTTCTTAACAGGTAACTGGCTTTAAAGCAACTGCTTACTTCCCCAAACCTCAGGGGCAATCAGGAGCAAAAAGAGAGAACACCCAGTACAGGAGACAAAGATCACTAACAGAAGTGTTTGTAAAACAATTCACCATTTAGGAGTATGCTAAGAATGCACATTGTGTGCTTAAGTTTAAAGATGATTTGACTCCCACAGTCTTAGCCAAAGAAATGGAAATACGCAGGTTCACCTTTGAGTGAGGACAACCCACGACAGTGTCTCAGTTAAGCTTTTTATTTAAAATAAAAAGGTACAAGTATATAAGCTGATAAGCTTTTATATAGGTTTTCTGTGCTCTGGGTTCTTTAGAGAGTCATCCTTATTTAAAAAGAAAAAAATAAAAAAGCTTTTCAGAGCATGTGTAGCCTTCCTATTAATCTGAATCAATTAGATTTAAAAAGAAATGACGGACCCCTTATATAAGAGGTTTAGCATTATCACATTGACGATAGACTGATGCATGGGGTTTCAGCTGCATTATCCAAATGTAGAGCCTGGTTCATGGATTTTCAGAAGCTGTAAGAGATCTCCCTGAAGGACAACAAAGAAATGGAAAGAAGGGGATTTGCTTCAACTGAAATAAATGTAAATGGCATCTCTATCTCATTCGCAGCAATTCGTCACCTTTTCTTTTTTGTTTCACACAAAAAAATAGGAGATAATAGGGAAATAGTAATGGTATAAGTGGACAGAATCTGACCATTAAAATGTTTACCATTCCAGCATGATGCCCGCAGATGCAATGAAATTGAAACTGGAAAGGTGTTAGAACTGCTGCCGGTTTCTATTCATTTGAATGGCAGCAACCCAGAATTCTGTTTTATGGTTGCATGTAGAGGGTCAATCCATTATCTTTCATTCTTCCTGGGATCAAATAGCATTTCTGTGAGGATTAGATCTCTGTGGCACACTGAAGTGGAACCAATGTGCAGAGGTTTAAATGTTGAACCTATTTCAAAATTCAACTGCTTTACAAATAGTTGACTTAAAAATTGAACTTCAAAATATTAAATGGATTTTTTTAAAGTTCAAAACATGGAGATTCTGTTTAAAATATTATCATGTATAAACCCATTTAGCATCCAGAAAAGTCACAAACATAAATATTATGAGCACTGAGACAAATTGAGGTAGCTAAGTATTAAGAACGTTTTTCCCCCCCATTTACTGTCTATATGGTGAGAAACCTATAATCTGTGGACTTGGGGGAGGAGGCAGGTGAAGCAGGACAGGGATTGGGGGAGAAAAAGAAGAGAGATAAAGGAGTAAAACTGCATTATGCAAGGTAAGTACACATTCTGCTTTTCAATGGCAGGGATTTGAAGCAAAAGACTTAGAAAAATGCACTATGCATATCCACTAAACCCAGGGAAAGATAGTATTAGATAACTATATGTACTTATCAATATAGAGATGCACTTTGTTTATTTGAAGAAAATGATTTCTTCATCAAGGTTATAGCAATTATGAATATCATCAAAGACAAAAAAAGCTTGTAGCATAGTAGTATTGATTAGCTTCAGTTTTAAGAAAGAATGCAAATGTTTATTTACTACTCTTTTACTCCACTCACAGTCCTCACAAGAAGGAAACAAACAGCAACTCTGAAAACAAAGTCTGTAGCACAGAATCGATGAAGAGTCTCAGGAAAATAAGAGTAAGCTAACTCAGAAATAATTTTTTAACTTTTATTTCTTACCTAGCTATTCTAACTCCTGCTCTGGAACTTTTGCCACATAGCAAAATCAGGATGTGCATGAACATTTCTGTCGTGGTTGAAACCAAGTCCCCCCAACTCCTGAAGAGTTAGGAAGGAGAATCCAAGGAATGTAGCCCCCACGGATTGAGATAAGAACGGTTTGATAGCTAAGGCATAACACAATAATAATGATAAAGCCAATAACAAGCGAAAAGAATACAACACCTCACCAGCCACCGACCCATAACTCACTCCACCCTGCCTGGCCGAGCACCACGTGCTCCCTCCTCCATTTTCCCCACCCCTCCACCCCTCCAGCTCTCTCTCCCAGTTGCATCCTGGGCATCACGTGCTATGGTATGGAATACCTCATTAGCTAGCCTGGGTCAGGTGTCCCATCTCTCCTTCCTCCCGGCCTCCCCTCCTCCACCTGGCTGGAGCACATGCTCAGAAAAGGCCCTGAACAAAAACACCCCCAAAACATGCCCACCACCAAGCAACTGTTCCCAGCCCAGAAGTCAAAGCACAGCACTGCACCAGCTACAAGAAGGAGAAAAAATAACTGCTACTGCTCAACCCATGACAATTTCACATGGAAATCTAAAGGACTCTATAGAAACGCAAGAGTCTACCCACAAGTAAAGTTGCAATGTAAGAACCTCAATGTAATCAAGTAACAATTGATAATCATAGAATAATTAAATATTGATTGAACATTAGTCAATTAATTCACAGACCAAATGGATCTGCTTCAGCACCTGACCTATAGAACAGGCTTTTTAAAGACAGTATTCAACACAATCTACAATTTCAGAAATGCTTTCTGTAGCACAGCTAACCTATAGCCTACAAGATGCTTTGTAAGGATAGATCTTAAACAATTTTTATATGCTGACTTATTTTTCTGCAGCTAAACACGAAGACCAATCTATTTAAACAGACTGCTCTGAGCACTGATAAACTGTGAAAAATAGAGTGGGTTTTATGGTATGTCAATAGAGAATATGACAATGAGACAGGAAAAGGTGCAGTCTATACAGATGATAAATTACTGTAAGAGAGGGGTAAGAAAGCCAGTCTTTAAAAAATCAATTTCAATAGTCATGTTTGTTTCCTTAAATTTTAAGTCTTAAATTTCTAAATCTTAATTCCTAAATTCGGGGAATAATATTAGTTATCTTCCACAGTTAGGTAAGGCAATGAAAGAAAACACAGTACATACCTCTATATTAGACCACAGTCTTTGTCCTGGACGCTTCCTGTATTTCTCTAGTGACTGATTCTAACCAGCTAAAAGAAGTTTTCAAATATTTCAATGTACCCACCTGAGAAACTGCTCTTTTATGGTCACAACAAATATAATGCTAATTCTCTAACAAAGAACAAGGATAATTTTTGTACTCAGTAGTGTACAGGCTATAGTTGAAAGATAAAATGATAGAACTTTGTATCGATTTCAAATTTGTCTGTAAGATGACATACTTTTAACAACATGTCAGTCCTTTTTATAAGCATAATTTATTAAAGCTGAGTTACAGTAGCACTTGCCCACTGTTTAATATACTCAGTAGTAGTAAAACCACAAAACAAAGAACTTTTATTTACAGAAAGCAAGATAATGTAGAAGAATGATAATGAATGTCAGGTATTTCCCTTCCTGTATTTAAAGATATGTTAAGTGCTATTTGTACTGCCTATTTGTGGAAGGGTATTCTTGAGGAATAAATGAAATACATCAGTATGTGAAGGCTGATCTGCTCTTTTTATTACCAGGACAGATGTCTCAATTCATTTAATAAATTTTGTTTTCTAAAAAGAAAAAATAAATAGTGAAGTATGTAACTCAGCAGAGCAAGTTCACTATTAGATTTCGAACATCTGGAACAAGAAGTTACCTGAATTTTTGATCATTAGTATCTAATATGCAAATTAAAATCAGAGTTTTTTAATTAAACACCAACTCTGCAGGCTACTAAGATGCGCCTTATGAACCACATCAGCTACTAGATCATAAAATAACACCCCAAAAAATTATGAGCCTGTCATTATTATCAAATATAGATCTTTCCGAAGAATTCTGAAGAAATGCTGTTGGCATTGGTAGACAAATTAATACAACTAAGCATCACACAACTTAATAGCAAACGGTGAGCAGACATTCACCAATGCAACTGATAAAACACCAGAGATTAGTTTCATCAATTTGCTCTGCTTAACCAAACTTTAGAAGTACAAAACCAAGAGGAAAATAGGTCTCCACAGTGCAATCCCTAAGCAAACTGCTGTTGACCATTGGCATTACATCATTAGCTCTGATCAACAGGAACAACCTTGGTGAATCAACTCAATCTGGAATCTTTGCAACTGTTAAGCTTTTCTGAATGCTTAGTTTTCTTAAGTTTCTCTCCCTAGAAAGGAAAGTTTTACTGGTATTTATTATTTTATAAAAGATATTAACACAATATCTTGCATTTGGAATTTACATCTAAGGGAAGGAAGAAGGGTGGTTGTTTAGTTTGTTTTTAATCTATGCATCAAGAAATATATCAGGCAATTGCAATGTAAACTGTGCTTTGAACACCTCCTAAAGTAACTGTTTATTGATGGTGCTCTGCTATTGCAGGCTTTAGAATATAATTAGGCTCGACTTCATGCTCTATAGGCAGATGGAACTCCTGCTGAAATTTGCTTCAGTTCAGCTTCCTAGACAGAACTGACTTACTGCTGATACGAGACATGTAGACAATGAAGGGTGAGCTTTATTTGTTCTGCCTTCTTAGAAGATAGAAAAAATACAACTGTTTTCTATACTTGTATTAGGTGAATACCACAAAGAGAAAGGAAACCTGGATAATAAGAAAAAAGTGTTAGCAAATAAAGGACAAATTTAATACCTAGGGCACAGCTTTTAAAATAGAGATTATATGATGATTAGTCTGATAAATGAGGTTCTGAAAATTACACCCAGTAGGTTTCCTGAAGAGAAGAAACACAACTTGTTCAAAAGGTGTGCTTAACATGCTGCTTTGTGAGAATGTAAAACGTGTTTGCATTGGATAATGACAGATTGGACTCAAGAACCATATGTAAGTGCTTAAAAGCAAGTTTGAGAAAAAGCATGAGGAAACTGATCTATCTTTATTGGATTGGTAGACATCCAATGAATAGAAAAGCTTGCACTTGTGTTTGCAAATAAATAGATAAGACAAACACAGATATATGGCTAAATCCCCTTCTGCTCTAAGTACCGCATCCTCAAAGTTCAGCAGACTAGCATTTATGAAGAGTTTATATCTCAGCAAGTTTTACATTTTAAGATAGAGCAAGGCCACAGCAACAAAACCAAATTAATGCAGTGAGAATAAACTACAAATCTGCAGTAAATTCAGAGACAGTTCTGTCAGAGGGCACATCTTGAACATGGTATCAGGTTTCACATTACAGATTACCCTAAAAAGCTGACAGGAATTATGCAAAACATATAAACAATCCCAAACCTAAACAATTTCTCCCACCACAATATAAACTTGCTAACAAGTTGAAAGGCAACCCCACAATCACAATCTGTCCAGGGACTAAATTAAAAAGCTCATAGTAACCAACTAGCTAATTCCTTACAGTGTTCTCCCTAACAGGGTCTCCTCCACACATTGTGTATTCTGCTCTTAGAACGCAAACCTGATAGCTTGCCTGGGAAACTGATGAAAATCAAAACTGTTACCTTCACGCATGGGTGTGTTTTTGACACTCCACTGCAAAGTGTCTCTTCTCTCTTCTAAAGAGCATGATGATATGGCCTGTCTCAATTAAAACTCATCCCTCCCCTAAACACATTAATGCTTTTGTCTGGCAGAGTGCAAAGGAAGGCCATGGAGGGCAAGCTGCTGGTTCTTCTTGTGAAGCAATTTAAAATCCTGTCAAGCCTGAGCACCACGTAGCAAATATGGAACAAAGGGATTAATTGTGGGTATCCTTCTCTGTTTGCCAAGCAGATGGGAAACACCGTCCAATAATCAATTGCTGCAATTTGCTGCTAAATGAGATCAAGTTCTTCTTAACCCTTTTTCTGCCCTCCAATACTTGGGTTTTCTCCCTCCTCCCCCTTTCACTTTGTGTCAGATGAAGAGTATTACTGACTTTTCTTGTTTTGCATCTCTCCCACGGAAAGGACTGCCTTCTAATTGGCAAATGTATTTATTTAAAATTATATCATTACAAAATCTGGTTCAGGATCATAGAACACCACAATGGATTTATGCCATCATGTCTTAAGAAGATAACCTTTATGAAGAGAGTAGAATCTTGGCTCCCGCTGAAGACATGTGAAAGCATAAAAGCTAGATGCAAAATATTATCTTCAGTTGTATTTCTGTGGAGCACAACCCACCAGTAAACAACACCCATAAGGGGATCAGGAATCCTGGCCTAAAGTAGCCTTAAAAAAAATAAATCTAAAATTAAAAAAAGAAATAATAAATTGATCACTGGGCTGATGAAAAGCCTTCTGGTCAAGAGTCAGACTGAATGCATCCTCACCAAATCCAATGAAGGGCACAGAAGAAAACTCTCCAAGTTCTTAAAAGACAAAGAAGCAATTTGGACAAGTAGATCATGTAGAATCTATAGCAAATATGAAACACAGGCCTTCCATCAACTGTGATTGGTATCACCTGAGCAAGTACAGCCTGAATATCACATGCTGTGTATTCTTGCTTATCTTTTTTTTTCCCCGCTGGTGAAGCTGTGAAATGGCTCTCCAGACAGACTGCACTGTAATTTTTACTTCATAAGAAATTTACAGTTTCATATCTTTCCTAATGGGATTACCTGAATCATTTACATTTCAGGATATAACTTGAGTATCAATCACTCTGACTGACTCACAAGTAAGAGCATACAGAAGGGTTCGAGATGAACCTGAAAGTTGTTTTATTATTAGGAGTTCATTTTTAAAGATCTTGACATTTATCGACATGAAATCAGAGGCAGGCTAAAAGTTTTGTTTGCTGTGCAGATTTTCTTCTATACAACAAGACCTACAAACAATTCTTCTGTTAGAATCACGTTCCTCTACATTTCCTTAGTGCTACTTAACTTAAATAGTCTTCCATACAGGTACATGCACATGTATGTATACATTCATGAGCATACTTGTGTTTGACTGGGAAGTAAACAGTCAGTTTCTGACTATTTGGATAACCAACAAAAAAGACAAAATTTGCCCACTTCCATTTATTTGAACATCATAAGCCTCTAGTTAGATTTATGCCCCATGTCAGTAACCAAACAAGAACATTCTTGTTATTTCTTATATGAAACTGTTTACAAGAGAAACAGTGGTGAACAGAGTTTATTTTCAGATTTCCACTTATTAATGCAAGTATAGTTCTAAAACTATATCTGTCATTAACAGTTGATATTAACAAAGCCCAAAAAGTTATAGTTGCTTTCTATTCACATGGACAAATTTTTACCAGTTTGCAGAATACCGCTATAGGGAAAGATGATGCAATCACATTCAGTACATTTATTTGAAGTCCAAATACATCACTTGACTAAATGTGTCTAGAAAAATGGATTATGACAGCACTTTCAACCCAGATTTTGCAAGTGATTGAAGAGGAGAAAGTAGATAAATTAGGCAGATCTGAGCATATACCTATGCTCATAGGTAGTTACAGACAGAATTTTTCAGCAGTTACTTTTGAAGGAGATAAACACAACAGATTTCAAAAAGGAAAAGTAAAAGGCACAGTTCTATGCATGTGCCACGTTTGAAGAACTCTGGGTAGCAGAATTGATTCCATTTACAATTGTTATTTTCTCTTTTTTTTCAGGACTTCCCTTTTTAGAGCTCAAAATGGTACATAATTCTGTAATTTGGGTAAAAGTTTCTAATCTCTATTACAGCAATATTTTCTGTCCAACTTTCCAATATTTCTTTATGACGGCCCACAGCAACATATCACACTGACAAGGAAATACAGAAAACTTAAAAAGGAAATGTATTTCTTAGGCATTTTCTTAACTTTAATTAGTCTTTGCTTATTACATTAACTCTTACGGTTTTGTTTGGCTTGGTTTGTTTTTTGGTTTGTTTTGGGTTGGTTTTTTTTGAGTAGAGATACACCTAGAGTTACTAAACAATAAGATCTGGTTAAAAATAATGGCCACTATTTCTGCTGACAGACTACAAACTGAAGTACCCAGTAGTATCAAATGGGGAAGAAATGTATTTTGCAACAAAGAAAGCATTGCAAAGTAAAGTGTCAAATATTGACCAGATAAGTGAGCTTTAAATTTCATTTCATTATCAAATAATTTTAACAGAAGACTAAATGTTTTTATGAGTATAATTTGTCTGTCTTTGTAAATTCTTCTAAGAATTATATAGAATCAATCATATGTGCGTTTATATGCACTGGGTTTATGCATTTCTAAAAGCCGCCTCTGCTTGTACAGTGCTATGTAACCCCCACTGTCTTCTCCATCAATCCCTCAGGGTAGTGTCCTACTGAAGGAACTGCAAAAGGTTTGAGGATATTTTTGCATTTTGAGGTCATGGCAATTTGGACACAAGAACTTTATTTAAAAGAAGCCAAAGTACACAGCAGATAAAGGCAGGTGGAGAATGCCAAGAAGCAAAGAGAAAGTGGAGAGAAAAAGCAGAGTAAAAGAACAGCAAAAAGATAAAATAAAATGGAAAAATGCTGAAATAGAGAATAGTAGAAAAAGAACGTATGTTTCTGATACAATAAGTGTAATAACCTAGAACACGGCTACCAAAGAGAAGAACCAACAGAGCTGTTCAAAATTGCAGAAGAGAGACTTTGTACAATTTTCTAGAAAGAAACTCTCTGGTTCCTCCCCTCTCACCACCACAGAGGAAGCTTAGCTCAGCATGGCTGCATGTTAAGAGTCAGAAAACCAGTATTACTACCAGTGATACTCAGACATTCTCATTGTATGAAATCTGCCAACTAAGGCATCTAATGGAAGATGTATATCAGCATTTTCCTCTGCAAGTACAGAATATATTTGCATCCAGTGTAATAGCAGCTTTACAAACCTTGTCCTTATAGTTTCTTCTGTAGGGTGGGATTATACACGACCATGGACAACTAGACTTCAGGTATAAAGGAGTTCAGCTTTGTCACCATCAGGATAAAATTCCCTATGCATCATATAATTTACTATTCAGTATCATTACAGATCTTCACATTTACTGAGATTTTATTATGTGAAAAAAGAGAAAAGGTAGAAAAGAATGATAAAAATAAGATAACATACTTGGGATGTTTACATTTCAAACCTTAGAACCAAAATACATGAAAAGAGAAATTAATTTCAATCTTTGCTCCCTTAAAGATCAGTTTACAGCATTAATTTTATAGACGTACTATGTATCATAAGATGTAGGTGTACATTGACAACTGATAATTTTGTGAAGTTAACTGGGTAGGCATGTTAATTTTTGGATGCTTTTGAATGGGAGAGATATAAATGTGAAAGATTATAATTTATGTAACTGCCGGTAACATTTATCATCTCAAATTAATTTCTCAAAATCACTCAGAAATGTTTTGCTCTCCTCCTGTCTCTACCTTCTTTACATTTAGTATCTGCCTGCAAAGGAGGGCTTCATGAGCAAAAAATGCAAGCAAAAAACCTATCCCTAAACAGTCTGTAAATACCAATGTTTGTGTTCATTAGCTGACTCTTACTTTGATTTCTTTGTTTTGTTCCATTTTTTACCCACAGAGGTATTGCTGAGCTGCAGCCACCATAGCTTCCTCTGTCTCTTCTGATAAATTTGCACAGACAGTTTTGAGTCCTGTGAACTTTTTTATTATTATTAAGTTTGTCAATTGTCAGCATTTGTATTTCATTCCAATGATGAATGGAGGCATTAGATTTCAGCATTAAAATGTAGTTAGGATTGTAATGAGCATCATTAGGAAGCATAATGGGAATCAGGTCTGGATCTCGTTTTAGCTTTTTTTTATTATTATTTTTTCCTTTCTTTGCTTTATCTTCTTTTCTCCCTAACAGGCAGGTGAAAACTCTACAATTCTTACTTATACACTGTTAAGACAGCCACATTTTCTTATCCAGGACAAGAGTCTTTTAAATCCCGCTTTGTTTTTTTTTGGAGTCAGAGCTAGAAAGTCCTTGCAAAAGCATCATCACAATCCATTCTAACAGACATACTTCAATTGTAAATTCTGCTTTGTAGCTCAACTGTATGTCCTTACTGAATATAATTCTTTTAATTAATATGAGCCATCCTTGCACATAAACCTGAATAGATACAATTACTTCTTTACAGAAGTTAAAAGCTTAGAACTCTGAGGTGGCCCCATAGCAAAGAATTGCACAAATGAAAGAAAAGCCATATCCCAGCTGAGTGACTGGAACATATTTTACTTTCAATAGTTTGCAAAACATTTGCCATACTCCAGCTCAGGCTGCTGCGAAGTACAATACTAACATTAACCAACTGACCCATCAGGGAATCCTTCCAATTTCTGAATGTGACATTCAATTCTTTATAGATTAAATGTAAACCCTGTGTTCTGCAGTTTGATTTGGAACTGCATTAATTTCTTGCTCAAGCTTTTAATTTCTACTAAAACATACTTTTAGACAGAAAAATTGTTTCTGCATTAAGACTACCCTCAGAAAGGGATGACATTTTCAACTTCTTTGTGCAGATTGTAGACTAAATCAATTAAACACATCTTGGATACTTCATCATTGGAAAGAAAGAAAACAGCGCTAAGGACAAGAACAGAGATAATTGCTAATCAGTAAATCAAAGCACTTTGCAGTTTCTCCCACAGTGTAAATGGGATGTGATGCACAGACGAAGATCACCATTTATGTAATCACAACTGTCTAGGAAACAGAAACCTGTAAAAAGCAATGCTATAATGCAAAGAATCCTAAAAGGGCCTTCAGACTAAATCTGGACAATCTACCCAAGAGGCTTTTTGTATTTACAACCTAAATGGGAAGAAAGAAATCTGTAGCTGCCTAGGTGCTGAATAAAAGACACATATTGGTGGAAATATATTGCTAAGGGTACCAAGATCACTCTACATACACTTGGTCAGCACTAAAAATTCTCCATGAAGGTTATTAACCTGATTTTAGAAACATGAAACTTGACAAAACATCAACAATGAAAACCAGGGACTGAAACCTGTAATTATACCATTGGGCTCGCATAATCATAAGCCTATTTCCACAACTGGGTCCTAACAAGATGCATGGTCAGCAAATGCTTAGAGAAAAAGCAAAGAGGAAAAAAGCCAGACAAAACTAAGTCTGCTCCCTGAAACTGTGCTGGATAAACACAAATCTGTTTTTTCTGCCTACTCCATCATTAATTGTTTACCTACTAATATAATTACTTCTGCATGTGATGCCTTACCTTCTGTCCTAAGTCATATCTATTTTGCATTACTGCTTCTTTCCATGCAAGCAAGCCATTCATCCAAATAAGGGCACAATTCTTCCATGAAAAAATACAAAGAACAAATTGCACAATGAAAAGATTAAATGAAACTGATGATTTATTGCACAGAAGTATACTTCCTCCTGGCCACCTCATTCTGAACCATCAAGATCATCCACTATTTTTCATTACTCACATGTCTCATAACCATTCCCCATTCCAGAATTACATCATTCTGGCTTAAATTCTAATAATATAATGAGAGAATTCTGTCCCAGACCTAAACTTATTGGCTCATTTAGAATTCGGTTCATCTGAAATCCAGGCTAATTCCCCATTTTCAGGCTTGCTTGATGGTTTGTTGCATATGAATCACAATGAAAAAAAATGCATCACATGGATATCCCATTTTCACATTTGCCATAGACATAATTACAATGGTTGGGTCACAGCATGCAAAATGAAGTCTCTTAGGAGCTTTGTTCTCTTCTGTACCTTGCAGAGGTGGTGAAAATGTTCATAATCAGCAACTGCAAAATCTGAAACATCATGAGAGATGTAATCTTTGTACAAGCAAACTAAACAATAACTGAGAAATAAAGTGTTTCTAAAACTGGTAATCTGAGGGTAAGAGTGATGAATTTGTCTTCTTTAGTAAATGATCCATCATGGTAACACTGTTGAAGCAACTTTCCTTACTTTTGTGACTTACACTCCATTTATTTCCATTTGTGGTTCCATAACAAAGACAGATTACTGAAAGTATTGCACTTTCTTCTATATGCAGAGCTTCAGTGTTACCCTTTCATGCACATTAAATGCCCCATCAGGAGTCTGAGAAAGGAATGGATAAGAAGAAAGAAATGTTAATTAAGTCTGCTGCCTGACATGGGGTCATGGCCTTGATATTCTCTATACCATCTGCTGGATCTTGGCTAATGCTGTAGGGAAACTCATAAAGAGTGAGTGAGCCAGAGGAAGAGAGAGTTCAGCTCTTTCCTGCATACTGCTTTCCATGTATATGATGCCAAATGCTTTATAAAGGAGACGTGCATTATTTTTCTTTTAAAGTTTCCTGGTGTGCTTGCCATCCATGACATTCCACACAAGGTGTACTGGCTTCTTATTCTGTAATCTGTCTCTATGTTACATTTCACAAAAGAAGAATAGACTTGGTTATACCATAACATGAAAGTAGACAAAACAGTGAAACATTTTTGCTTAAAGGCAAAGCAAATCTTTCTTAGGATTAATTCATTAAAATAGCCTTATGTTCTGCACAAACATACTGCATTCAGAAGCAAATTTTTTAGCTCCATCTTATAAATGGAAAAATGGTTCAAACTGTTAAAAAATAGTTCTAGGTATTTTAGCTCCTCATCCCTGCACTATCCATTGTCACTGTCAAATATATTCTGATCCCAGTGAGATACATGAGTTTTTGAGAGGGGAAGTAGGTGGCAGGAAAGAGCCATTTTACTGCTACACCTTTTACCTGTCCTTAACACACTCATTCTTGTATTTGGCTGTCCTGAGAACTCACTTAATATAAAAATCAAAAGTATGCTTTAAAAATAATTCAAAATGTATTTCAGATTCATTATAGTTTTAGACTAGCTTTAAGTGTCATGATTAGAATGCTTTTGCATTGAGCTAGAAGGATCAGAAGGATGTCTGTGTGTCATTCCCCCCCCAAACAATATTCAGGCACCGTTAAACTAATGCATTTAGAAATGGCAGTAGAAGATTTTTAAGCACTGTAAGTTTAAAATTGAGCCTACTAATCTACAGACTACAACTGGTATTTACCTGTCACTGACTGACTTTGGTCTTTATTTTATCAGAGTTTACCAGCTATGTGTAATTCTATTTTCCAGGAGACTAGTTGACATTAGTCCACTGCACCCTTTCTCAAAGTGTCTTTCATTGCTTAGCAGAACAGCAGGCAACAGTTCTTGTTACAGTGTTTTAATTTCCTGCCTCTGTTCCTGGTGGTGGTTTAGATTTCTCTAAATACATGCTTTGTCATCATGATCTTTAAATGACACCAACCGGAGAAGAAAACATCCCACTCCTGTTATTTTTTATGTGCATACATCTAGCACTCTTACAGGTATGTTGCCAAATAATGTATGCTGTGGCTTTTAGGATGCAATCAGAAAGAGCATACATGCCAGTGTTGTATTTGTATGTGAAATAATCCAGATACATGCGCTTTAAGGAAAATTTTCCTTCTCAATTAAATTTTGGAAAAGACAGTATTTCAGGAAGAAAAAAAAACACCCACAAACTTGACCACACTGTAGGACTTACCCTTTGATTCTTAATATGAAAGAAAGTCCTACAGAGCAGCCCAACTGACTTAAAATAAGGAGAACACTCCCAAGATTTACAATTGTTGGATCAAGCTATCACATGCATTGCTTTAGCAGTTGTTTTATTTTCTCTTCCTTTAGAGCTGCTTAACCCCACAGTGAAGTCAAAATCTTTTCACTTATGTGATGCCACAATATAAAAATCTGTGCTGCTATGGAAATGAAGTCAATACCACAAACTCAGCAGTGTGACTTAACTGTAGGGATCAAGTATGAGAGGGAGATGGGCTGAGAACAAGCAAGCTTTTAATCTCTCCAATAATTATCAAGTGTGGCGAGAGAAATTATGAAGAACAAATGAAGGGTGAAGAATTTAATTATTTTCAGCCTTCCATGTTTCAGAGTTTCTTCTGTGTTCTTAAGTCCATCATTACTGGTGCATTTAGTTAGTAAGCATATACAGACACAAAGCATAAACTACACAAAAGCCAGTCTTAAGCGTTCTTACAGGTGACAGCTATGAACTGCAAAGGTCACAAAGAACTCCACATCCACCCCTTTCTATCTTATTATTTGCATTGTAAGAAAATTTTCTCATTGGTGAAACTGGTAGAAATGACAGGCACCCACCTCATATATGACGTATTTGGGGGAGACTCATTTTTTATAAGGAAAAGATTACACTATAGCCGCAAATCAAAGTTGTTAATCACCACTATTTATACACAGAATGTATATGAGTGCAATTTCTTTCCATTCTAAACAAAGCAAACATCACCATCACCCCAAAAAAACCCACACACCTCAGGGATATGGAATAACATTTTTGCTCTAGACAATCACTTTCAAAGTATAGGCAAATGTATTGGGCTGTTCATTACAATAAAAAAAAAACAAATTTTATTTCTCACCTGTAAGAAATCTCTATTCTGTAATAGAAATCAACCTAAAAATACAGACAAAATTACACTAAAATTTCCACATAGGTAGAGGGAAAAGGACAGCATGTATAAGTAAATAGCCCAGACAATGGCAAATACCTAATACAGGATTATGGCAACTCTATTATCAATAAAATCAGCAGCATAAGAGGAAGCATGGTGTAATTAGTAGTGGCTTGTCTCTGATCAAGGACAGAAGTAAAACAGCTGGTCTGGAGAACACTCAACTAATTTTTGTGGGTATGATGAGTGTTATACAGACCATTTATCCTTCTAGAAAACTGTATGTCTTCTATTTGGTTTCCTTTCATATTTCTACTCTGTCTCATTTTAGACCTTAAGCTCTTTGTAGCCTGAATAGCCATTTCTAAGTATTTGTGCATTTATGTATCCTAGAAGATATTATTTCTGATTACATCTTTTAGGTGTATCCAACAGAAAAACAATAACTGAATTACTCACAGCAATAAGAAAAAAAAAAAGACAATACTGAATAATTGACTTCAGTTCACAGACCAAAAACTGAGCTGTGTATAAAAGCTGTGTATATAATGTTAGAAAAGGCCTAAACCAAACATCCAATCCCCAAGGGAAGATAAAAGACGTTTCAATGATTTATCCAACAGTTGAAATTGAAAAAAAAAACAAAAATATATTAAAATCTCTTGGCACCACTGTAAGGACAATTCCCTTTCCTTGGCTTATAAACATAAGGCTGTCCTGTCATAGTGACAACAATGACTCGTGTGGCTGAAGTTACCTTAAGCAGTAAGAGAAAGTGAACCTGATAGACAAGAAACTATTTGCACAGCAAGCGGATGCTGCTTCCTTCAGTATACATTCCCAGTGATGAGTGAAAACCACAGACTTCAGATCTGATTTGTTAAAGTATCACAGCACTAGGTCCAACACCCATTGCAGGAGCTACTGCTGCCTTGTCAGGCTGCAGATGGTCATCCTGCAGAGACATCACCATTTCTCGTCCTGTGGGTGTGAATGTAATTATCATAAGGTTGTATTTTAAAGTCTAGTATGGATTTATCTTTATTACTTCTCATCCTTTTTTTTATTACTTCCTTCTTTACCCATCTTCACTTCTAATGAATTAATGATTATATTATTCAACACACAATGGCAATAGAAGAACTAGTTTCAAACCAAAATCTGAAATAGCTATCTTAAATTATGATGTGGTTGCACACATAAAAGTCTAACATTACCTCATCTCCAAACTGAAAAGTGTAAAAATTCAGTCATTTACACTAGGCGTTACCTGAAGATGGAGCAGAGATGCAAAACAACACATTTTAACAGCCACATGCATACAAAACAAAACAACAACAACAAAAAACCCACGGTTAGAATAACAGCTAGAAAAATATAATACATGCTATTTGGGAGAAAATGGAGGACTGGATATTCCCAGTTAATTATACAATGTTCGCTACCTGCTTTGCAGGAGCACAGTAAACACGATTAGTTCTGAACATGATATGTGAGATAAAAAAGCAGAACTGACAATAGCATAAACCAAAGCTTTTGCTTGCCTTCCTTCGGTAACAGCACCAAGCATCCCTATGTCAGCTCTACAGAGAAATTGTGTCAGCTGCATTCTCTGATGACCACTATCTCCCCATCCAAGAGACATTCCAATTTCTTCCTGAACTAAACTTTAGCCTCCCAAAGCTATAGCTGCCAAATTACAGGCTCCCTTCCATATTATGATTCTGTTCCCTTAGGAAAGATGGTATTTTCTTATTTCACTTTTGACCTTTTCCTGTTACTGGTAAAAGAGGATGATAATTGACCCTATCGTAGAAGAAGAGAAGTTGGTAGGAAAATGGAAGTATTATGGAATACATAAAAATTACTTCTCTGTAACACTCCTCCCCCCCCCCCCCCTTTTTTTAAGGAGAAACAACCTCACTTTGTCCACACCCACCATAGAAAAGCCAAATAAAAATGTTCCTTTTCCTTTAAATAAAACTTGTAGCTGTTACTTACTCTATTACCCTATACTAGGGACTGCAATGCAATAATAAAAGCTGGTTTGTCTATAAATTATCTGCCTTTTGAAATATTCTTCTCCACATTTGAATAGGAGCTCAGCATTCCCATTCTTTTTCCTGGCAGGGTGTCCTCACTGAATTACTTTGTATGGAAGGTCAGGTAACAGTCATCATATGATTGAAACAAAAGGCTCTTGAATTTCTGTCTGTCATGGACTTACTATTGGAAACTAACACCACCTAACATCCCAGGAAAGGGTGAGCAGATGAAAAGGAAAATGTTTAACTGCTTCTGGTCTAGAGTTCATGCATAATTTATGCATAATTTATTCTAAACTTCTTGTTTAAACATCAAAGTTGTCATGTTGGGTTGTTTTGTTTCCCCCACCACTGTGATGGGTCCTCTTCTGAAGCCCCTACATCTTCACAGTTCTTCCACTCCCACAATACGAATGTTAGTGTTTCTGTCAACCAGCTTCACCTTGTGTAAGTGCCAGGCAATGGTAATTGATGTGAATGGACCTATTCCTTATTTATCACAATGAAAGTAAGCAAGAAAGCAAACACATTCTGTAGTTTGCATTTCCCATACATTCCAGCTCACTGCACAGTGGAAAATGAATGTTTCTTGACTGTTAACTATAATTTAAGATTGGAAATTGTGACTTTTCAAGTCATAAGTGTGAAAAAGCTTTCACTTTAAGGGTACTCATGTGCCTGAGCTGTGGCATAAAATATTTTGTTTTGTAAGCAGAAGTTGAAATTACCCCAGTTTGAAGCAAAAGCCATTACAGCTTGAATTTATGTTTAATTCCAGCATTTTTCTCAAGTAGCTGGCTGAAAGAATAGTAGGAGTAGATAACACTTTTTAACAGCATACTGAAGCAACTGTGGTGCTTTTTAGATTGATCTGAAAGAGCAGATCTGAACATAATGTTCAGATTCCCACTGAAGTGTTATCCAGGTAATTGTTCAGCAGACAGGCTGGGAGCTGCTCTGAAGCTGCTGAGGACAGCAACAGTAATGGCCACCCTAATCCTCCCATTCAGAGGGTCACAGATACTAGAGACAACTGCTGGCCATGCTAGGCATGCATGCCCTGAGGCTTTCAGTGGGGCTAAGCCAAAGTTCAGGCTACCATACTGATTTAACCCATGTCATACACCTACCTTTAAACTACGTTTAAGCAGAGACTCTGATTTCCACATACACCACCACTCTTAGGCACTTAGGACTGTGCCAAGATACACCATGAAAATATCTGTATTTATAAAGATCCCATGATGGAGGGGTATGACTTGGATCAATCTGAACTGGTATAACTCTCATTTAAATTATGACCGCTATGTATTTCATAGAATCATAGAATGGTTTGGGTTGGAAAGGACCTTAAAACTCATCCAGTTCCAACCACATCCATGGGCAGGGACACCTTCCACTGGACCTTCCACTCCAAGCCCTGTCCAACCCAGCCTTGAACACTGCCAGGGATGGGGCAGCCACAGCTTCTCTGGGTAACCTGTGCCAACACCTCACTGCTCTCAGAGTGAAGAATTTCTTCCTAATGTCTAATTTTATACCCATGCAAACTGTACAAATTGAGAATAGAGCTATTTTAAGGCCTTCTTTTACTGATGGAATAGCCCAGCCTTCAAATAAGAAGCCTCAAACCTTTTATTCCCTTTCAGGTTTTGTTCCTCTTTCATCATGAAGACAACATAGAACTCTAAAAAATACAAGAATTATACTCCTGATCTTTTTCTTCACAGTTTGCATTATTACAAGCAAAATCCAAATGTTAGTTTATTGAACTCAACCCAATCCAAACCTACAAGCTACAGAAAAGGCTGCTGAAACAGAATGTAAGTTGAGGAAAAAAGAAGACATAAATCCCTCTGTTCCACATAGTCAGTTTTGGAAATATCAAGGGATGTTAAATGTTTTCTTGCCTTCCTCCCTAGCTTAGAATATTAAATTATAACTATGTATTAAAAGGTGATATTTTCTTTGTTCCAGAGAAGTTATAAAGCAGTGTTACTCAGTGGCAATCAATCCAAGTTTTAGCAATGGAATTCTGCTGTTTCAGCTCTTTTCTGGCTGTGTCATTAGTGGAAAATAACTTCCCAAGGCTTACTCACACTTTAAAGATTTTTTTTCCCCTAAGTGCTTAAAACAACTATTTTCAGAAGTACCCAGCAAACTTTTTTTTGCTTACAGTCACATAGCTAAAAATATTGTTCTTAGAGTGTTCAGCAACAGAAATATTTTATACCATACACACCTCAGAGCTCTCCCTGGGTTGTGTTTATTGTTTGGGGGTGAGGGGGGTTCCACCTTGACCAACACATAAGCTGACAATCAATGAGTTAAAAATCAGCCAGCTCACAGAACAGCCGTATCTGACTTTTCTGTATCAATCCACATCCAATCTGGTAAATTAGAGCTCTTAAATTTATTATACTATCCAGTTTAATAAAGCATTGAGACAATCACAGGATTGCCACAAGGGCACCCAGACAATCTCAATTTAACCCATGTATCAACACATGGTAACAGCAAAAGTTGTGAAATAAGATGTATTCTTTAGGAATCAAGAGATGTTAAATGATATGATTTAGGATGTATTCACGTAGTATTCTGGGCTCAATGTAAGTTTATACTGATACCATACACAGTATGGTATTGAGCCCACACTAGAAAACACTGATGAGAGGTAGAATATATTACAGTGTTAGCCTAAGTGATTTGGTCTGCACTTGGAGGTCAGGCAACTTTCGATCAGTTTCTGATCCACTCAGTACAGACAGAAGCTGCAAAACACTGCTTCTGTACTAAGGCCATAACATACTTGAGCTGCATGTAGAATAGCTGCCAAAAATACGCAGTCTTCATTCAAAGATTACAAAAGAGATTATTTATTTCAATTGTTACTTTCTTGACCTGAATGTAAGGTTTTATTCTAGACTGGTTTTGCATCTATCAGAAAAAGAAGGGAGGCTACTTCAATTTTAACTTCAAGTCCTTTTTCCTTCCTCTGCATTAAGTGCAAGACACCTTAAAACAGTTCATTTGCTGTAGATTTAGATCCTAGTTTATCTTCTGGAAACAATGTCATGCCTACAGATCAGCATTTTTCAATGAGCTCAATGGACCAAATTACGTCTACAGCAAAGTCAACTAATTGGCTTTTTCTCTCCCCCACATGCCCCCTTGGATGGATAATGGCCTGCAATTATTAATAAAGCATTTACTCTCCCTGAAGAAGTTTCTTTTTCCATTTCTTTGTTTGGACTGTGTATGCATAGGGTTTGCATAGACATAGGTTGCAAACTGAGAAGCAGAAGTGCAATACCACAAACTATCATTCAGTTTTATTATTTTTTACATTGCTTACAAGCAGCAATTGCCATTTATCTTGCTGAATGTCTTTGCATGTAAGTTGAAGAGGATGAAAGGTATTTTGAAACTCTAAACTTTTTGCTGTATGTCCACATACAGAATGATATTTAGCTCATTAAAGTGTGTAGGTGGGAAAAAGAATAAAAGAAATTATAGGGAAGAAAGAAGAAAACATGCCAGACTCCTTCCATGGAGAGTGTGGAGTTAGTGAGGGTCAATGCTACATATCAGAACCCCTTCCTTACTTATCTCCATTAATCTTAATATCTCCTTTAAAAGGTTTCATCTCATTAGGTAAAAATAGAAAACTGAAAAAGCCTTTCTTACCCTTGTTTTTCCATATGAAAGAGGGAACAGAACAAATTTCCCATTATTTAATTACCATTTCTCCCACAAGCATATGACTAGGAGGAAACACTAAGTAAAAGACTGGGAGAAGCAAGATGCATTTGCTTCAACTGCACAAAAATTGAGACTTGAAGTGTCAGCAAAGTCCACTGTGTGGCCTCTTAACTTACCAACCAACCTATTCCATTGCTCCCAGGTCGTGCTTTCTGTGGTTCTTCAAAACAGCCTTCCCCCATTTCCCTGATCTTACTGAGTCCGGCTTCACAAATACAGTCCTATAGGGGTACATATGCACAGCAGTCACTTTGTGCTCTCCCACATCCCCTAGTTTCCTTTACACTTATGTATGTCACCACACCAACACCAGCTGATCTCTAACACTAAAAATGCCACAATCACAAAATCAGGAAAGAAGAGAATTCATCCCTTACAGGAGACTGTAGCTCAGAAGCTACAAGACACTCTCTGCTTGGCTGGGAAAGACCCAGCACATTTCACTTGCAACTTTAAAGTTGCATCAGAATTTCTTCTCATTCGATGACATAAAGTCAAAACCAGTTCTTGTCAAGCTAGGGCAAAAGTGTGGTGAGGCCAGTATGCATCAATTTACTTAAAGAAAAAAAAGAGTACTCAATCAAATACAATGGGAAAATGGCCTTGAAAGTCTTCTTTTTATTGGAAGCACACCCCTTTGTTGCTGCCTGCAGATGTGAACTCCATACGAACAGATCTGAAATCACTGCAACTGACATTTCAAATGACTGGTGATCTAGCTACCAAACATCTAAATTTTTTATCACATAGCTAGGGCTTCATTTTTAGACAGAGATATGACTCAATTGCTTACATTCTGCCTGAGAATTTAGGCTCTAAATCCAAAGATTCAAGTTGGCATAAATTTAATGGACAGTTGTCACTTGCTTGAGTGGAATTTTGAACAGACTATGCCTGTGCCTGCTTTCATGTATTTGCAAGTAGGCACTAACAGCCATCCAAGATAATTATCTGTATCCGCAAACCCTGTGTTCACCTATACACCCATGAGCAGCTGCAACAAGCATGAACCAAAATTTAAATTAGGAATTGGACCTTCAAGTTAAAACAAAGGAAAGGCTGATGCTAATGGAATTTAAATTAAAAGCATTTATCTAGAAACTCTGGAAATATTGCTATAGTTCTCTATGCAAGTATAATCGCAATAAGAAACTATTTATTCATTTTACTGTATAAAGGAACAGATGTGTCAATGACCTATTATGTCAATGACATAATCATCTGTCAATAACATAACAGGTTGAGTCATTCAAAGCTGTTAACATAACTCTAACACTTCCACAGAAAGCATGGGTCATGATTACAGGCTTTGCTAATGATCAGGATTACATATCTGTTAGAACAGTCTGTTGTTCAGGAGGGAAAGAAACAAAGGCAAGGCATTGCACATGCCTAGTCTGAAGGTAAACTTGGTTTGAACAGCAATTTTCTTCCGTTCCCACTGCTCCTACCATCTTCTCCCACTGTTTCCTCTTTTCAGCCGTGTTTTTGTTGGCATTAACTAGCCTTCATGGATATTTGATTAGTGACCTAAAACATTCTTTAGTGGAACACAAGACAGAGGGCTGAACAAGAGCAGAAGAAGCAGCAAGCACAGCAAAAGTTGGTGGTGTGTATTGTTGCTGTCATCTATCCCCCTCACCCCAGTACTGACTTTTTAGTAACATTACTACTATAAAACGATTGCAACCTGGCAAAAGTGCTACTGTGTTTTCAGTGTTTATTGTAAGGCTTGCTGTAACTGACAATATTAAGAGCTTTGGTTTTGCAGGTACAGAAGGTAGGAAACAAAGGCAAAGCAGATAAAGCTCTAAATGAACTAAAAACCTGGGAATTAGTTGAAGATGACTGACGTAGGGCAGATTATGGCTGTTGAATTTTTCCAGTTCCCAAGAAAGAAATGAAAGATGCAGCTGGGAGTTGACCATGATAATCTATAAGGGTGAGAAGCCCCTTGGAAGGTATGGAAGAAAAGCACTTAATGCAGAAGTCAGCAGAAGTTCTCTCTCAGATTTCCAGTGATTTTACCCTTTTCTGTTGCTGAACTTCATCTATTACTCTAATCCCAATGGGATATACCCCTTTACAATACCCCTATTAAGGAGGAGGATTGTCTTGTAGGATCAAGTTCTCATACAGAAGAACCACAAAAGTACCATGCTTAAACTGGGTAGCTGTGAAGAATTTTTCCTCAGCCCAAGATTTTAGAACAGGAGGGAATATGTAAGCCATTGGTATTTCCCAAACTCAACAAAATACCCTGAGGTTTTAACATACCATATACTTTCTTACCTAGATACACTTTGGATTAGGCTGTGGTTTTATTTTGTTTTAGCATTTCTCTTAAGAGGAAGCAGCTCTCTTGAAGCAAAACAATCACTGTAACCTGAAGCTCATTCTACAGGGGTCATTTTGTAATTCTCAGGATGTTTTAATAAAGTCAATATTCTTTTCTTATGTATTAGGATAACTAAGAAATATTTATGCATCTTAATCCAAATTCTCATTTTAGAACTATTATTCCAAAGGACTGGGTTTTTTTTCAGTAGAATAATATGCAATACTTAAGGTTTAGGATAATGGAAAAAGCTGACATTTTAGTAGTTTCACTCTTAACTGCTCTTTTTCAGGTATTCATTCTCATTGTTTGCCGTTGTACTAACCAGAATCAGTTCAAGTCATTCCTTTAAGTGTGAGGACACCTAAACATTGGTTTCTCACTGTTTTCACAGGGACATGTAAATTATCCCAAGTTTCTATCAAATGAAGTAGTCACTCATTTCTTTTAGTTTTAATCAATTGAGTCCCACTTGCCAGCACTGACTGCCAAGTACATAGTGCCACTTAAATTTACAAATTACTCCAAATCATATGTTTTGGTAGTGCACACTGAACAGGGAAAAAAAAAGATCAACTTTACAGTTTTATACATGTGATCTACAAATAACTTTCATAAAATTATTTACTTCCAAAATGAGTCACCAAGCTCCATATTTCTGGTTGTCACCAAGCCACATATTTCTAGGTCTCTATGTTTAGCAACCTAAGAGGTCTGTTTTCCACAAGTATAGGACCAACATTACATGTGCTCTGTCTTTTTAGGAAAGGAAAAACGGAAGCTAGCCAGAACTGTTGTATGTCTGTTTCTAGACTAGTAAAAAAGAAAGATGCAAACAAAACCTTAAAGAAATTTATATTTAAACCTAATGGCTTCCTTCTTAGCTGTGCTTAATCATAGGAACGGGTGATATTTGCTTGTGCTTAATCATGGCTGACATTTAATTTCAGTATGATCGGAAAAGTAGTATGCTCAAAAAGTAAAACTCAAATAGGGGCCTGTACTTGGTCTGCACTGAATTTCACAACCAGAGTAAGAGGTCAGAAGACTTCTGCACTGCCTGCTTGACCCTCTCAGAAGAAAGGTAACTCCTGTAAACAGGAAACCTGTGTCCACCAGAAAGCAGACAGCCATGATGTGAAAGCCAACATCCTTTTTTGTGGCTTTTCACAAAGACACTGAGACTGTGGATGTCAAAGCAGCTTAAAGCAGTAGCAGTAGGGAAGATATTCAAGCCCAAGGTCTCTCATCCATCACAGAACATTTTCCTCAAAAACCTAAGTTTTCCTTAACCTCCCTTTTCTCTAGGGGAATTCTATGATCATTTATAACAATTATTACAGGCATTAAGATGATACTTTCTAAATAGCCTTGAGGCGGGACAAAGCACAACAGCAGGTGAGGAAAGTGTTCTGTTCCAAGTTCAATCTTAGTACTAGGCTTTATATCCCATCTCACTGTACCTTCGTGGAGTTTGAGAAGCAGCCAAAGCTGCCTGCTACCAAGTAGCTCAGAACCTCCATAGCCTTAAGTAGCCATGGATCAGAGAAGCAGAAATCCATCCTTTAAAAGGGAACATATTTATGTTAGCAAAAGCACTAGAGAGTAAAACTGCAGAATAACAAATATTCTAATACCAAGGACAGCAACAATTATTTCTAATTTCACAGGGCAGATGTCCAGTAGAGAATCTTGTGCTGAAATCTAATGTCACCTTTTCCATTCACAGTTTGATTTAGTTACAAGAGGCTAAAAAGGTCTATCTGAATTTTCAGACATAACACAATCATGACAGTTATTATTTTCACTGCCTTTTTTCTTTAAAAAAAATAATAATCATAGAAACATCAGCCTTCTTTCCCAATGTCCTCATTGTCACCATCAATAAAAATTAGCTTTTAGGGCCTGTCACAGAACCAATAAATTGAGCCTGAACAAAATTTATTGTTCAAACTCAATTAAAGATCCACCAACATCAGCTACAGCTTCAGGATGTCACATGGGTTTGTCACTACACTGCTGAATCTCAGACTTTATGGCCAGTGATCCAAAGCAAATAATCCCTCACCTAAAAGGAAGGGCTCTCAAACTGCTTTTATTATGCATCTCTTTAAAGGATGCTACTGATAAGAAACATAACGGCACAATATATGGAATGAATTAATGAATTCACATCAGAATGAAAATGTGAAGAACTAAAAAAATAAATAGGCAAAATTATCAACCGCAAAGCTTCCTGGAATGATATGAAATCCAATTTGGTTACATAAGCAAGTATACAGCTGGGCATTACAATCTTCCACACTTTTAAAACAACAAAGCCACCGTAACTTCAAAAGAAAGTTTAGCGTTGTCCATGAATCTGAGAGATACACAGAACGTAGCCAAAAACTAGAGGTACGCTGATCTGATTCAAACCATTTAAAAGCAAAATGACAGATAGCCAGTGAGCAGCCTGTTGAATATGTGTATTCCATCATTTGACACAACCTGTTGTCACATCAGTCTTATGTCGGTAAACATAAAAGCACTGGAAGAGCAATAAGGAATAGACTGTCAAGCATTCCGTTTCTTTTCAGCAGACTGTTGAAGTATTCAGCATGTAGCAAATTTCAGGCAGATTCCACAGCAACTGGGCGTGCAATAACAAAATATAGAAGATTGAGGCAGAGGGAATTGTATAGCACACATCTGGCTGTGTGTGGGTGAGTGGCGCTGTCTGAACACCAAGTTACAAGACTGGATCTTAATGATTTTAAGTTCCTCTATATCATCTCGAGGGAGAGAGGGAGTCCATACCAACATTATGGGGGACCTTAAAGAATTTTAGAGAAGCAGAACATGGATGTCTAAGTTGGTAATACCAAGACAACAGGGTCAAGCTGAACTAGACTAAAAAGTCTTAACCTTTAGTAAGGTTCTTGAGCAGCTCAGGCACAAAGGAATGTGTTCCTTCTCATGGAAGTTCCTCCTTTCAAAAAAGTCACCCTTTCAGTGTTATCCTTTACTCTTGGCTACCATAGCCTACACGGCCCTCTACCTGAACATAAAACACTGCCCTAATTTCCAAAAGTCACTCCACAATCTTTACCATTTTCAATGCTGTCTGAGCTATCAACTTATTTAAGAACCTATCAGCCATTACTAACAGCACTGGAATAATCATAAAGTGATTGTAGGTTTTGACTTAAAACCTATGTGGCAAATTATAACATACCCTTCCTAATAAACATTTCTACACAGGTATTTTAAATTGGTCTTAGTAGAACACTTTCCATATCAAAGCATGTTTCTGTGTAAAGATAATAAGTAAACAAAGATGACTAATAAGAATGTGAAATATACCCCTCACAGAACAAAGTTAAGTAAGTTAAAATATTGATGCCACATTTCTAATAAAGACTAGAAAGACTAGATCAGTTTGATCTAAATGGAGGCTGAAGTAATTTTGTTCTAAAAGATGTTGTAGCTAAATCCCCATCTCCTAATCTCAAACAAGTCAGACATTCCCAAACTTTATCTGATCCAGAATTCTAAATTAATTTGCTTGTCTGTATGGCTGAACTGTTTCAACAGGGGAAGTAAAAAGCATATCCAAATGTTTGCAAGTTGTAACTCACAGAAGCAGGCACAGCAGAAAGGTGTTTCTGGTGATAGCTGCTTGGTTGTTAAAACATTAGACATTTATCACAGTCTATCCCCTCCTCTGCCTTTTCTAGATGGCACTTGGGAAATAAAACCAAAAACTTTCACTCCACTAGGTACCTGATCCCATTAGTATTTTTGTAAGTGTTCTCCAAGGACACCTTAAGAGAGACTGAGGTGAAAACCTCACATACATCCCAGAGCTCAAAGGAATGAAAGTGAAACAGCAAGGCCAACAGATTCAGCTGCTTTCTCAGTTAGGGTCACAACTTTTCCCAACTCCATATAGAGCCTCCTTTAGATGCCTAAGCTGGTGCTGGCTCTTGTGCTAAACAGTTGAGTCTACTTCAAGGTAAAGGTGTTTTGCTTATGAAAACCTTTTAAAAATTCAATAACTTCTGGTTTCACACAACAAATTTATGCTTGTTACAACTCTCCATTTCTGTAAGATGCAGCATCTCTCACAAATGTGTGAAATGATGAGAGTTGCTTGATCAACTAATGCCTCTAGCATAAAAGTCATCATTACTCATAGTTCAAGTGACTGTACAAAACTCCCTCCCCATTCCCATGTGGACAGATACTGACATTACAAAAAGTACCCTCACTGCAGGAAGTGGTTATCAGCACCATCTCACCAGGTGACAAACAATCATTAACTGCTTCCCTCTGACTAAACATTAGTACTTCTAGAGGAGCCTTGAGTAATATTCAAGGACCCCATGAGAACTTTGTATTCCACCTGCTATACCTGTCCTGTGGGTAGGTAAGAGTTGTTCAGCACTCCCCATAGCCATTTCAAGCCTTGACTTGCTTTAGAAATCAGAACTTCTAACTTTATAAGTCTACCTCAAACATCAATATTCATTTTGAGATGCTTGCCCCTTTCAAAATTACAACTAACAAGGAACAGTACCAGGTGATATTTTTTTACTGATAGATTTTTAGCAGTTCTGTATAATACTGCATGCTTCAGAAATCATGTGCAAGATGTACTGTCTTACTTCAGCTACTAAAAATCTATAATCAACAGCAGACTCATGAAACCAGTTTAAAGATATTACACTTCTAAATCATATTTGTGCTAATGAAAAGGTAGCATTATCCTTCTCTTAAAATTATTTCCAAATTCTATTTTTTGCTCAAATTAAACAAGCATACTCCTATAATTCCTCGAACATCCACTCACCAAGGTGTATTTCTACTCTATTAAACACAGAAACAATACCTTATTACCTGACAAATCTGTGCTGCTATCTTACGAAACTGGCAAAAAGATGAGTTTAATCGATTCTCCTTCAAAACTGTTGAGCCAACACAGCTGAAACAAATTCTATGCCATCTTCTGTATCATCATAAATACCAACAACTCCATGCAAGACCTTTGAGCTCAATGAGTGCTGAAGACATAAGCCAAAATGTATACACAGCTGCAACACAAGACTTATCTAACACAATCTTTATCATCACTGATGATGCATAAAATGAAATTACCCACCCTGATTCAAAATACTGCATTCCTGGCGGTTTTGAAATAAATCTGTTTCACTGTAATCTGGGTGTACACATTCCAAAAATTACTGATGCAGAAAATGTGAATTGTACAAGAGAACATCTACAAACTCACAGTAGACCTGCCACTAAAAATAATAAAAAATAAATAAAAAGTATTCTCTGTTGGATTAGAAACAAGTTCCCCTTCCAGTGAATCTTAAAAGTACATTAATTTGGCTAAAGAGGAAATAATCTTCAAAATATACTTCATCCAACCTGCTTCTTGTCAGATCAGATCTAGCATAAAAGCACATAGTTGTTTGCTGTAGTCAGAAATTAAAGAAACCCATGAAAAATACAATAACTGTGAAAGTATCCCACAGTAAAGCTGAAAATTCACTTCATTCTTGAAAAAGGTGTAGTCCATTTCACACAAATAAATTCAAGGTATCTACACTGGAAATGCAAAGATCCCCACACAGCAATATTACTTTAATACCCAAGTCTGCCTTTAATGATCAAAAGTCAGTGACAGACAAGTGGGATTTCAGACTAGTAGACACCCTCCATACATTTCTGTAACATCAAGTTCTGGGTAATTATTGCAGCAATGTTACTGTAAAAGAAACAAGACAAGACTGTAGATGAGAATGCCATAGATCCAGCATTTTCAAGCTATTACAATATCCAAGGAAGACATGTAATACATGGGTTTAGTTTCTCTTGCTGCTTTCTATCTTTTTATCTCCTGTACATATAGGTATTTTAAAGTTTAAGGCTTGCAGTAGACAGTTATCAAATTTTGCCTTAGGTGGTACAGCAGCCTTGTTGAAAAAACTGCTCCCAAAACTTGTTAAATTGTTGAGGATTTCAACACTAGTGTACTTGGTCTATTACTTTTTTTTATCTTCTTTGCCATATATGAACCTACTTTTTATTTAGAGCAATGCTTATTTTCTCTCAACATCTTTTCTTCCTTTTTCTTCCCCTCATATGCTCTCTGATTAAATCCAATATCCCACTGTCATTTGTTCAGAGAAGTTGTTCTTCTCTAACCATTTTTCACGTAACTGACTTACAGTGATGTCAGAGTTAAGAATCTAGGTCATTTCAATAATTAACTCTATTGACTTATCAACGTTCTGTATTTAAATATCTATATAATATTGCTCAGTGGGTTTTGCTTGGGTTTAATCTGAGCCAGCAACAATCATTCAAGACTACTCTGAACCTATTCTCACAACCCCAGCTTAGTAATTTTTGTTCTCCATTAAGAGAGCCCCTTTCATGCTACAAAACACAGTATTCTAACAGGATCTCTTTTGCCTCCAGGAGCACTAACATCGTCTGTAGATGAAGCTCTGCCTAAAGCTATAGAGTCTATATGCATAGCACCACCCTAACAGAAGTAACTCAAGTTCCTACTACTATTCCCCAAGCAGCAGGTAAGACCAGAAACTCAGACCAACCAATTTTCAGTTTGCTATTACTTCAAGCACTTCTTCCTCAGTTTAAAACCCCCTGTCTAAATCAGCCCTAACTCCTCATTAGGTATTAGCAATTAAATGACAGAAGCAATCAAAAAGAGGCTTCATGTGTGTGGTCTATTACAGCAGCACTAATCACAAGAAAGGCTTGCTCCCGCCTTCCTTATTTATTGGGGTGAGTCCTATATGTACTTTCATTTTATTTACTACTACTTTTCCTTTCTTTCAAGATAGGGGAGAATCCAAACTCAATTCCCTATCCCAGTGTACACTTAGTGGCACGTAATAAAGTGGTCCTGCAGGAGAAGCATGCAAGAATATAATGCCACTTATTGATGGGTAGTCATTCTTAGCAGAACAAGAACAGAGGTTTAAAGTTTTGGTCTGGATTTAAACCCAGTTTTGTTTCATTTGATGAAACAACTGAGATTAAAAACTAACTGGACTTACTCAAGCTAAAGTTGTGTATCTTCAAATAGTAATAAATGTTTCTGCATCTGAATCCCTCTCTGGGTTTTTTGAACAGACTTTTTTCATTAGTAATTTTGTTATCTCCAGGAGAACAAAAATCTATGAAGTATTTAATGTAAGAATTTAATTTCAAACAGAGAGATGAACAGGAGTGTACTTTAAATTATAAATAGGAAAACTGAATGATAAGAAATACGCTTTCATTACTTCCTAAGTACAGTAATAACACTTGCTACCTTGGGCCGGAAGATTATTTGCAACCAAAATCTTAATCATCAAAATAGAAAGAATTTGTGTGTCTGGGAGATAGTAGTTTCTCTGCTACAATACATTCGTTGATATTTTGAGCTTTAGCTAATAAACATTAATAATGATTATATTAAAAGTTATTGTCCTTGGGGCTTGCTTTTGATGTGTACCATATAAAACAGGTGTCCTGTATTATTTTACTGGCACTGGGGCTTTCCGGATTGCACTGAGCTTGGAATTATTAGTTTAGGATCCAGCTGCTATCTTTGTTATTGCTTTGTAAAGTTCTAATTAGAATTTGGGAAGTCTAAAGAAGTAATATGCTTTGTGAATAGTGCTATGTTTTTAGATGCACATTTGTAATTCACTTTCACTTATTTTATTAAGTAGAGAACAGCAAAGAAATGTTTGCATAATCTTGTGTATTTAATCTTTGTGTGAGGAAAAAATTTATTAACGTTAAGAATATTTGATGACAATATCCACTTTTAAGGATATTAGAATGATGTTAATTAATGAGTTTGAGCAGAATCTGTACCAAAAAAAACCCCTTCACTGGTCATTTATACTATACAATTTCATACCTTTGTTTAGAAGGGGTTTCTCAAGTCACCTAGCCCCGACACCTCCACAAGTATACATGAGACTAGAACCTCAGTGTTGCACAAAGTTTCCTCTTGAACACCTCCACTGCTGATGCCCCCACAACTTAAAAGGCAATTGAGTGCCTGCCCCTCAAAGCTTGGAATTGTAAGCAATACTTAAGAGACTTCTTTCTTCATACACTCTTCTGCTTTAATGCACACAGAGTTAAGACTCTCATTACAATAGAACAATATGCAAATTACCCAAGTCCTACCTTCCAGCCAAACCACCCCAATATCTCCCCCCATAGATACTGCTCCACAGATTCTTATATATCTCCATAAACCATTTCTAAATGTCCAGTGACTCTGTGGAAAAATCAAAGAACTGACTCCTTTCTGTCCCTTCAGTAATGAAATGAGCTAACAACAGAACTGATATACTCTCCATTAAGCTATTCTCATAGTCTGTTACATAAAAGCAGGATGAGGGATGGGAAGTTAAGTATCTTCAGCAAGAAGAGCAGTTCTTGAAATGCCCATATCCAACAACTGGCTGGCAAAGGAGAATCATGTAGTTAGACACACATAAACAATAGATTTTTCAATTTAGCTACTGACTTGAAAAATCAAAGAAACAAATTCAGACCAACTGACCCTGAATAGAAGCATTTTGAATTCTGCCCCCATTCTCTCTTTTCATGAACAGAAGTCTTTTGGGGTCTCCCACCCATTTTCTCTTTTCAAATACACTCAATGTGACAGGCTATTAACTCTTCCTTTTGTTCTTTTTTGAAGTTAGGATTGATCTAGATCTAGGATTGATCTAGAGGCTTTCAGCTGATGAACCACAGCAAGGCCTACCTCAGAAGACTTCTGGCTACTTTTGAGAGGTAGAAGATGCTGAGTTCAAGTCCATCTTATGGACTTACGAATTAGAAAAATATTATAGGTCAGTTCCCTAGCCACTGGCTTAAGAAACCATAAACAGCTTCAGTTCAGAACGATCAAAGAGATTAATTTTGACATTTCTAAACTTTTTCTTTTCTTTACCCAAACTAATTCTCAAATTCAATCTGGATATGAAGTTTTAGGTCAAAACAAATACATACGTATTTCCTGCCCAGATAAATCCCTCTTTGTAGTTTGGGGTTTTTTTAGAACTTTTTCTTCCTGGGAAGGGGTTTGTTTTGTGACCTTTTCCCCTGAGCTCCATACGTAATAAAAACCAAATTATCTGTGCGCTATTTTCCTCTTCTTTTAAATGGTCAGCAGCAGAGTGGAAAGTCAACCAATTGGAGAAAAATCTTCTGCCTGTGTTAGGCAATCCCTATGGAACACTCATCACTGATGTCACTAGCAGGACACAAAATGCCATGTCATTTTACCTCTGCAAGAGGATGATCTTTGCCAGCCCTAGGTAACTTACACCAAGGCATACTAGTAAGCATGTTCATTTTACTCTTGAAAATAGGAAATCTGCACTTCTAATTGTTAACTGGATGTAGCAGGTAATAGACTTCCTGTTTCCACTGGTTAGTCACATCACTTAGGTCCAAGTGATTTCAGCATTCCCTAGTTCACCTGTGTGCATCTGTTATGTATCTAGTGGCTTAATTAGAGCTCTAGGGGTTAGTTAAAAACCTCACATTTTAAGTTCAGTACTCCATCCAGTGTGGAATATTTGTGATGCTTTTTGGACTCGATTAACAAAGATGACTAAGGGACTAAAGGATCATACATGTGAGAAAAAGCTGGGAACCAGGGCTATTCAGCCTAGAGAAGAGCAGGCTCAGGAGGTTATTATCAATGCGTATAAGTACCTGATGCAAAGGAACGAAGAAAAAGGAGCCAGGCTCTTCTCAGTAGCACCCAATGACAGAGATAAAAGAGAGTAAATACGAGTTACAAAAGATGAAAAAGAAACAGCATGAAATTAAATCCAAATAGAAGAAAGCATTTCCCTGCGATGGCAGTCAAACAATGAAACACATTGCTCAGAGGGCTTAATTTGTTTCTATCCGTGAAGATAATTCAAAACCCAACTGGACAGAGCCCTGACAACCTGTTCTCAGTTTGACAGGGGTCTCCTTCCAACATAAACCGTTAACAAAAAGTCAGGAAACAAGTGTACCAATGCCATGTAACACCGGAGCTGATACTGAACATGTACAAATAACTCTTACTGAGGGCAGGTGATCACCCTGCTAGAGTTCATTGTTGTGCCTCCTTCAACAGGTCAGCACAACTTTGTGTTGGCCTGTAATTAAGCATCCAGGGAGATGCCTTCTTACCTATCTAAAGTGATACTTGTTTACAAAAACTCACTAAGAGCAGCATACAGAACCCTTGCATCCAGAAAAACAGAAGATAAAGCACAGAATCAGGTTGACCATCCTTCTACGAGCAGGATGAAGCATCCCATCCTGCAGCTGAGTGCTTTTGCCTCCTAGTATGGAGTGCAGAGTAACAGCAAGCAGCAGGCCTTACAGCTACTCATGCAACAGGTTACAGAGCCAGCATTAGGCAGAAGGAGAACAAACAGCTCTACAGCCTCCTGATTCCCACAGCTATAAATGAGCCAGGTCTGGAACTCTGAGCTCCCTCAATGACTGGAGATGAAAAAAGACTAAAAAAGAAAAAAAAAAGAAATGAAAACCAAAACATTTAGGATTCATTTACATTTCAAATGCTTTTTAACACCCTTGGAGGATGTACACTAATATTATTACATGTACCTTTTGTGTCATCCTTCTTAGTTAAAAACACAGATCCAGCTTGCCTAATTTGTTTTACATATAAATATTAATTTATGACACAAGGAAAATATTTGGGCAATGCTGTAGGGAAAAGTGGAAAATACTTTTTCTATTTCTCATAAAGAGTTAATTACTTTTAACTGCCTGTTTGTTCTTAACTTAGCGGTCACATTTTGTCCTCTTTTTCCTTTCAGACAAAACTCTAGTGTAATTTCTTTAAAGCAAATTTGACAGCCCCCACTCAGCAAATCCCCAGTAGCATATAGCTGAATAGTGACCTATTCTGATTGTCTTATTCCACTAATAAAATGGCATTAAAGTGCGTGGAGAAAAAAGCTTGCATAACATACATATACGCAAAATGGAGTGATTCAAATGTTGGTTTGTGAAAAATTGGGAAGTATAAATTTCTGATTTTAATATGTTGGTTTTAACCATTGTTTGTGCCTAACTACATAGTTGGCTAAACACACAATAAATAAATAGCTAATAAAATTGGATAACTAAGTAGACGGTGTTCATACAGCTGTGCTTCATGTTAAACCCAAACCCTACACTCCTCTAGCTAAATCTTAGGATTCTTCTAAATTACACTGACAAAAGGCTTTGATATCACTGGTTGCCCTAAAATGGAGAGGTCATCTAACTAAGAAACTAGTGAGCAATGGGATAATCTAAATGCTTACTGCAGGGTTTTTTGCCTTGATCACCTACTGCTCTGTTAATTAAGCCTCTGCCTTGCCCAATGGGCAGCACTTGCTATCCCTTACACTGGAAGGTTAAAAATACCCATTTAGGAATTCTTAAACAGGAGTGACAGAAGACACTCAAGTTATGGTCTCTTCGGTGTTTTGCATGAGTTTAAAAGTGAACATAGGTAAGAGGAATAAAGAAATCCTTCCCAGGGATATGACCCAATGAAAATTCTCTACTGCATAGCTGTGGTACAAACCTTGTATTTCATGCCTACACGATTTCAGACTTTTGATTTCTCTGATTCATTGCTGAAGCTCTCATCAGTTTCACAGTATGAAAGTCACAGTACATGGTCATTCACACATTTCATTAACAGGGGAAGGACTGAAATGGATTCACAAAAATATAATAAATAAGAATACAACAGTGTTCACCTTGGGGACTCAATTTTAAAATGTCTTGGCTTGTAGCAATGCTACAAATAACAGCTGAACAGGGACAAGTTAATTTACTTAACTTATGTAGGGGATTCCTACCGAATCCCTACTGATATATTTGAAAATCTTAACAGCAAAAACACTATACAAATTTAGCTTCTCACATGTGAGAAATGGCAACATGAATACTCACTATTCCAAAATTTCTGGTTTGCCTCAACTTCACTTCACTTTGTAAGTATTAATAAGGCCAGTGGAAGAAGAGGGTATGGTTTGGTCCTCTAGAAGCAAGTTTGCTAAGTTATGGTTACAATTCAGGTAGTGAACAGCATTTGTGTCTTTGAACTTACCCCTACAGGCTTTAATCAGTTTGCATGTGTAGAGTTTGTCTGGGGGCTTCCCCTCACTCCTTATGTTTACTATAACTACCATAGTTTTGTTACTAAGAAAGCTCAGTCTCCGGTAATAAAAAAGCATTTAGTTCTGGCATGCCATCATGGACCAGTTTTTCTCAAGCACTGGCAACTTAGGATATGGACAACCATATTCCAGAAACTGGAGAAGCAATGTACAAATTCCAAACCCTTAGAAAGTTAATCTTCCTGAAATCCTAAACCAGCATCTATTTACTAAAATGCTCAATCACTCACAGAATCACAGAACAATTAAGAGTTGGAAGGGACCTTAAAGCTCATCCAGTTCCAACCCCCTACCACAGGAAGGGACACCTTCCACTAGACCAGGTTGCTCCAAGCCCCATCCAGCCTGGCCTTGAACACTGTCAGGGATGGAGCAGCCACAGCTTCTCTGGGCTGCCTGTGCCAGTGCCTCACCACCCTCAAAGGGAAGAATTTCTTCCTTATATCTATTGCTAAATCTACCCTTTTTCAGTTTAATGCCGTTATCCCTTCTCCAATCATTACTTAAAAGTACTATTTAAGTACTTAAAAAAAAAAGGAAAGCAAACTATGGATCAGTCCTTTTTAACTTTGCCTAAGGGGCAAAGATACTAACAATTTATTCATGCCCTTCAAAACCCTCACAACCAGCTAAATAAATCTTTCAGAGATCCCAGCAGCTGATATTAGGGAATTGTTTCCTAAAACAAACACCAAACCCTCCCCTTGAACGGCTGTTGTTACTATTCATATTCAGACATTTAAAGAACAAAGAGTTCACCCTAAATGCATTATGGGCTTAATTAGGTTTCCAATAAGCACTTCTCTAATTCCTCCTTCATGTATAACACTTAAACTGGATCGTTGGGGGATAGCTGGCAGCTGTAAACGTGAATCATGACAACTACAAGTAGTATTGGCAGTACAGTGATTTAGGTTAAGGTCATTTAAAGATAACATCTACTCTTCACTATTCAGTCACATGCACTGCCTGTGACTTAAGACACTGTTACTTTATGAGGATGGCCCAAATAAGTTTTACCTATGGTTTTTATGTTCAACAGATTCATTTATGAAATTTCTGGGGTTTCTGTTATAAAGCATGAGAAAGTGCGATTGTGCAACCACTGCAGCTCGAAAAGCTTCCTGCAAGTTAGTGCTCTGGTAGATCTAAAAAGCAGCTGAGACCGATTTGTGGTTTATGTTTAAATATGTCACCATGCACCTACGCAAGTTTTTCTTAAAGCAGCTTCTGCCAGCTGAACACGTCCCCCCACCACTGTCATAAAGCAGCTTTCCCAGGTAACTGCCACTGTCCTATTGATTCTTTCCCAGGGAAAAAGGAGACATTGTTTTGCTCACAGTTACTCATAATAACGGAAACAACCATTAAAACAGCATTAAATATGATGCTCATACAGATCCAATAACCTTCCTCATTTTTATTCTCAAATGAGATTAAAAGAAAATGTGTTAATGTTTGCAATGGTTTGTAACTATTCTACCTGCACCTCAGTACTAAAGTGCTATTCTGGTTCTGACCCTTTTGGATGCATGTGACTAAAAGTAGGATCCAGTTACTTCTTTTTTGCCCTGATAATGCAAACACTTATAGACCTAAGTAAATTCATGCATATCGTAAACTTGGTCACATACATAAATGTTTGCAGGATAATGCCTTAGCATACAAATTAGCACCTAATATTGATTGCCCTTACTCATAGCAAAATATGTTATGTGTGTAGTTTTATTTTGCTAATTTACTGTCTCAGATTCCCAAGTAGTAGAGCTGCATCAGCACAGGTGGAAGAAAAACAAGAGCTACTCTTCTATACAGGCGTTAAGATACCTTAGTTCCACAATACTACTTTTATCAAAAATAAGCATTCCTATGCAAGTTAATAAAATGTAACTGATACTTTAAGCTGAAAATATTACATAAATTCATTGTAGCTCTTTTAAATGAATACCTGATAAAAGAATGTAATCACAGTGCACCCAGAAGGAAAACAGAAGAGTCTCTTGAGTTGATAAAAGTATATAGCTGCTAGATAAGGAGATGTATTAAATTACATATTTCTGTGTACCAGACAACAATATGTTTTGTTAAACAGCAAAGCTCTTTTATTTAAATAACTGACTGCTAAAAGAATAAAAGATACTCCTGTAATGCAACAGGTTATCACCTAATCAGCTTCCTACACACCATGCAGAATACACTTTAATAAAAGCTGGTTGTGCTTTAAGAACAAGCCTGCAGGTACTTCTGAAACTGTTTCTACAGCTGGTGTTACCCATACTACTTTAATTCTACATCTCAGTGTTAGTGGCAGTCTGTTCTCTCCAAATGGCATGTGGGTCTTGTTTCCACAGACACTTTTATGATTAAGCATCTTGGCATCAGCAAAATTTAAAGCTAAAATACACACATTGCTCTCCAAAGGAACAAACCTTCTGGATTTCACAAATGCATTTCCTCATCCCTTGGGTAAATGGTTAAGCTTTTTTCTCCTTTTTATATGCCAGTGACTCATGAATATTTGTTTTGCTTCAAAGGGCAACTTCCAACCAGAAGTTGTAAGAATACCCTCTCCACACAGAAAGAGTGTCTTTTTTTTATTATTAAAAAAAAGTGTGGATTTTAATTTCCTCCAGTAAATACAGGCACTGTGTTTAAATCCCCTATGTTGTGGAGGCGGAGTATGAAATAATGCCCACTGTACTAAAGAAAGCTTTTTCTTTTAGAGAAAACTGGTGAACCGATGCTGCCATTTTTCCATTCTACTGCTAATCAGGGAAATCCTGAGAACATCTAATAGATCAACCCTGATACAGTACACATGATATAGTACATCCCCATCTCATGCACATGCAGAAACAGAAAACTCAGAACCCAGGAAACAAAGGATAGAAATAAGTACATTGAATCATCTTGATGCGGCAATCAACAATTTGGTTCTTGCAGTTGGAGCAAGACACATTTCTCTACAGAACATGGAAAGAGCAGAGCTGGGGAAGGATATGGAAAAAAAAGCCCTCATTATAAAGGTTGAAGGTGAAGAAGCAGCAGAACATCATTGTCTTTAGAGAATAGTTTAGAATAGAATGGGTTGAGCTTGTGACTTAAATCACCTTGGAAAGTATGCAAAGCTAAGCCTGTACACATATTTTGTTGTAGGACTCTGTGTGAAACAGCCAAAGCAGCCCTCACAAAAAGGCTTAGCAACCATAACTATGTGAGAAGATAACTGCAATTTATTAAGGATGGGAATTATACAGGCACATTATACAAGAATAGAGATTTATCTATTCCAGTGCAATTAAAACCATGTGGAGTGATCTCATTTAGAAAAGCCAGTATATACTGTATGATTACATCAGAACCACTACCAAAAGAAAAAGAAAACTAAGGCACAGCTGACCCCATGCTAAGAAATAATCTTACTTCTATTTACTCATTCACAAGATCCATAAACAGAGGGCTGCCATCACTTTCAGATGGGGACAATTGCCTTTGGTTTTGTTTTCTATTACAGTGTCATTCTCTACTATGTTTATCACCATTTTCCTTCTCAACACATACAGGATTGATTGTCTGCATGCTTCCTAAATGTCTTATCCTTCATTCGAAAAACCCATGGAGTAGCTTAAGTACAAGAAGGGTCTGATTATACTTTCGTAGGCCTAAGACAGGATCTTACAGTGCAAAGACATTCAGTTATGAACATGAATCACTTTTACTGACTTTAGGTAAGCTCCAGGTCACTCCTAGAGATGACAGCACACCTGACTTAGATGCTAATGCACTGAACAGCAATCCTTGCTGAGAAGCCTTTACAATTTCAGTAATTAAAGCAGGGTAGAAAGGAAAAAAACTGTTTCACAAATATGAGAAAACTGATCCACACATCATGTGTATGCAAAGGTTAGCGGAGAACATACCCTCATCTCTTGGCTTTCTAGTCTAGTAATATGATTAGCTTTAACTACATCACAGTGGCAACATGATCAGGTGTTTGTTTTTCCACTTAACAGCTGAGCATCTCCAGCTCTTCCTTTTTAGCTTTTTAATCCCATCATTTAACACCTTGATTGCAAGTTGTCAAGTTAAAGTAATCAGTCTTCACAATTTTTTGCAATTGTTCTGAAAGTTAGATTGAGTTTTAAATCTTAATATGTAAATATAGAAAATTACAATGCTTATTAAATATGGTGTTTTTTAAATTCATTTATCAAGCCTTCAAGCAATTATAAAGTAACTCGCAATCATGTCACACTTACTGCATATGGGCAGGATGGGCAGGTAATGGAAATACGTACGGAAATATTTTCTTATCTTCATCATTAACAGTTTCATTTCTGGTCTGCAGTATATCAAGTTTTAATTATTTCCTCCAAATTTTAGTGTCTCTGTTCTAAAATCTTTTATGAGGTTTTCATCTTCATCCAAAGGAGATCAACAGATTACCACACATGAAGCATTGGCATACTTCTGCTTTTGGATTGCTTCAAGCCCCTCACACATATGCTCATATGGCCCAAAAGCATATCTAAAATGATATCTATTGAGACACTTGTCACACACTTCAACAGGATTTGAGGCTGGTACTTCAAGGGCATATTTTGATAGTTAATACATAACATTTTACGTATTAGAGTTTGCATAGAGCTTGAAAGTCTGAACTGTCTCTGTCTCTGATTAGTAACTCTCACCAAATCCACAAGATGCAGATCAGGGTTTTGCCAGGAGATCTTTCAAGAGCCAGGTACAAAAGGTGCATGTTTAATTTTACCATCTTGGAAAGTTCTTGCATAGGTTGTGAGTTGTTTGCCTGTTGGATTTGGGTGGGTCTTTTTAACACTCCTCACCTCTTTCCTTTTAAAATAATTATAATATATTTATTGGAAATGAGAAGATTTTACTGATAGTCAAGTAGTGTATTTTTTAAGACATTTTGCACATTAAACAAGTAGAGCCTCATGTTCTCAGCTTCCCATGATCTGGCAAGTTTCTTTCAGGAGTAAAACCATTGTATTTATAATTAGAAATATGCTCTATAACGAAAAACAAACAAAAAAACACAGTATCAAAGATCACATTTACAGTGCTTACAATGTGATAGAACATAAAAAGACTGACACAACGGCAAGGGGGTGATCAGGCCTGGTTTGTTACACATCTTCAATGATTTTCAGCTTACTTCTCATAAGCATGGTTAACAAGAGACAGTAGATACACCACATTCTGTAGCTCCTTTAAAAACTGAAGGACAACTTAATAAAACCCCATTTACCTTAGACTTGTACTACATATTGTACTTCATTAACAATTAATTGGCTTCATCCTAAAAGCACAAGCTAAAGGCTTGTGCAAGAGCCTTGTTAACTTGAGTTTTTTTAAGCCAGTTAAAAGAGTTTTGATGAACGATTAAAACACTTTACTGTGGCAAAAGTACATGGTCTTTTGTTGAATTTATTGTTTTTAAATCTTAGTTGCTTACTGTCTCTTTTCCTCCCCTCTCCAAATAAATTAACCCCCCACCTTCCATACTCCCACCTTTCTCTTCTTTTTGATGACTTCATGGAATTATTTCACATCAAGTTAAAGAAATCCTTCCACCATTGTTAATACATTAAACTCCCACAAATCCAGTCACATAATACAAATACAGCATTGGGAACAGCACCTTTGGAATCAACCATACAGCAATGCTCAGCTGAATTTTCAAAGCATAGATGTGATAGATCTAAACAACCCAATGGAACAGTTACTAATTGTAGATTAGTAAACAGCATCATTTGCAACAAGATATATGAATGTTTCCTCTAGCTAAATTGGACTCCGAAACAATGGTGAGCAGTCACAGAAACGAATAGGAAACTCTAAAGGAAGTGTTCTCTAGTCCAGTTATTTCAACAGCCACAACATATTCCTTTAACTTGATACACATTAAGTGAACAATTCCCTGTCTCTCATCACTGTTTTGGTCAAGTATATGACAAATTCAACATGATTTTACTGGTATAGCTTATTCCCTATACACCTTTACAGATAATAGAGGTTGTGCTGGCACAAGACCACACAACCCCGATGCCACAGAACACAGGAAACAAGAGCTGCTGTAGATCAGAATCATACCAAAAGGAAAACTGCAGAGATCATGTTTAAACACGAAGTGTTTCATAGTAAGTTTCTCTGCTGCAGAATAAGCATTGGAACAGATTCATTTACTGGCGCTTGGCACAAGGATTTCCTTTCTAGTGTAGAAATCACTGAAAAGGTCAAAAAGAGAAAACCAAAGATATCATAAAATTGCTTCAGGTGGAATGAGTTCAACTTCCATTTAGTTTAGTTGCCTATTTAGCCTTACAGAACAGTAAGTACTCAACTGATTAAATATGTCTTTGAAATTAATTATTGCTTGCCCAGAAGAGAAGCAATCTGTTATATTCCATGAATACAGCTTAAGTCTTCAGAAGAGTGGTAGTCTTGGTACAATCTCTCTTCAAAGCAGTTGATTATAGGTGAATTATTTTTTGTTACGTTTCTCTGCTTGCTGCCTTAAAGTCTTTAAATAATAATACTGGGAAACATCTTTGCCTTTTAATTTGCTTTAAATTAATTTGCAGATTAAAACCAGTTAATTTTGGACTCAAGAAAAGTAACACCTACTCAGAATTAAATTCAAAATGTTATGGAGAAAGGCAAATAACACATTAGATTACATTAATGCATTTTTCTTCAGTTTACAGGTGTCAGCAGGGAGGGAAATGCAATATGGAGCTGCTCAAGTCCTGTATGTCTATCGATACAATTTCAATACCACACTGTCCAAAGAAAAAAGAATCTACCTTTGAAGGTTATACTATATAAGTCTTAAAATAAGCAGAAATTAATAATTTGTCTCTGTTACACTGCAAGATTACAGATGTCACCAGACCAGTTTAGGGCCCTTATTGTTTAATAGTTAAACTGATAATGAGTAGGGGAAAAAAAAAGTGCATAGTCATTAAGTCACTGCAATGGAATCAGCAAGTTTCACACCACACTGACCCCCATCCAGCCTCCATGCCAAGATTTTTACATTAATAATCCTTTCAACCTCGAGAGAAACTTCAAATTCAGCAAAATACAATTCTGAAGGATCTTAACATGTGCGTACCTTTTTCATTCCTCTTTAATGAAACACATACATGCATAGACCTGTGCATGAATATAGACTACATGTGATTTCTTCCTAGACTGAGACCAACTTTAGCAGACATTATCCAAAAAGTGCTGATGGGACACTAAACAGGCAACTTATTTTCCATCCTAAATGAAGGCAGGAAGGAGAACAAGGATGTAGTGTAAGTGAATCTAGAGTCTGACCAGCATACGAAGCTACACAATGCAAGTGTTAGAAGTATTACTAGAACAAATACTTTATTTCAATGTTTAAAAAAATAAAACCTGAAGACTAAACTTGTCAGAACAGACAAATATTAAAGGAATTTCATTGCTTATACTGGTAGAAAGTGATCTGAGGTAGTTTTTTATTCCTACAATGGCTTGGCCTTGTTTGAATCAGCACGTTTTTGACACATCTCAAAATAAATAAATCCAAGAAAGTTTAGAAGAGAAGAAAAACAACCTCAAGGATGGGGGTGAAATGGGAAAGCCCCCAGGATATATGAAGATTAAGAGAACAAGGCATGTTCATTTTAGGAAAAGACTGAGTGTAGATTTATCTGTCTACAGACACATAAAGGGACAATATAAAGAAGAAAAGGATCAATTATTCTCATTAGCTAAAGACAACAGAAGAGGACATAGCAGGCTTAGCTGCAGGAAGGACATTTTAAGTTAAACATTTGGGAAAAAACAAAACATCTAAGAACCAATAAGCAGGATAGCTAAGGGTCTTTGCAAAGATGTGGTTTTGGCTTAACTTGACACCCATCTATTGAGACTAGTTCACAAATAATTACATGTTCTAGAATGAAGATTGGCCAAAATGTCCCACTAAATGTGCCTTCCAAACACCAGGAACTTACTTCATTGTTTGCAGTATCAATAGTTGCTTTAAAGAGGGGAAATTGAAGTGGTGGTTAACATTCAGTGAATGCTGGTAAAAGAAACAATGTCAGTAAAAGGTAGACTTACTATGGATATTTCAAAGCTTTCAGCAGCTCAACTGAAGGTCTGAATCAGATGTATAAAACAGAGGTCCACTACCCACAAGACACTCAAGTATAGTTTATTAGCCACAGTGTTAAAATAATAAATTGCTTTCAAACTATTAAAAAGCTTTATTACTAACTTCAGAAATACTGCCAACATCAGAAATACTTAATCAAACTCAGGCTCCTTATCTGCACTTAATACACCAAATTATCAGAGATCGGAAGGCTCCCTTGTTGGGAATGTTTTCAGTTGCTTCACTTCCTCGGCACTGGCACACAGGATAAAAATTTTTGCTGTGCAGTTGGCTTCTTTTTGTTCCAAATGTTTCAAGTAAACCAGAAAGAGTAAAGAATATGCCAATACTGACTTGCAGTTCCAAGCAGTTGCTCTAGAAACTTATTTTCATTCCAGTGGCTGCATAAGCCATTAAATATAATTATATCTGGCTGCACTGGAAACTATCCATCAGCTGCCATAGATGGGTAACTGCTTACATATATTCTCCAGCATTTGCCTGCTTATAAAGGCAGGCAGAGTTGCCATCTACATCCGTAGCTCTTATTGTTCAACCAGGCAACAAAGACTGTAAAGGCAATACTAAAATCACACAAACTCACATTACATGAGACAGGATAAAAACCTCATGGCTTTCCTACCAGTTTTGGTTTACAACACAGAAGTGTTCATATCTGCTGGACATGTCTTTGAAAAAACCTGTATGGAAACATTCGGCTACTGTTAGTAAAACTTGAAGCCTCAATGCAGACCTTAAGCTGTTTTCTGTCGCTGCTTTCAATAATACATCCATTCTACTTCTTCCCTGAGAAACTTGATGGTACTGTGCTGCATGTCAGGAAAACAGCTACAAAGCAAATTGTGATAGGGATCAAAAGTTTGCTAAATAAGCCTTAGCAGTGGTGAGATAATTTGCTAAATTCATTTTCTTACTGTGGGATAAGGAAGACAAGTGAAGATGGCTACACTGAACAGCAGCAAGAATACCATTGTGAAAAACAGTAACACTCCAGTAAATAAATTTAAATACAGCTGAAAAGGACAACTTATTGGGAGGACTTTTGCCTTTAGTATTAAAGTATAATAAAATCTTGATCTTAAGATATCTATTCTCCTCTGACATGTGTGCCACCCCCACCACCAACCTTGTTCTAGTCATCAGGACTGATACAGTAGCTGTATATGTAAAGAGAGGAGCACAAGTTTAATCTGTTACCCATGAAGACTCTTTTTCCATTGAAAGTATTTTAACAGAGAATGTACATGCAATTATTTGTGTTTGTAGGCAGCATCACTCCCCAAGCAGGTTGATTTAAGACATTTGTAAGTTGTTACATATGTATGTAGGCATATTTAAAGTAACACTTCAGTGCAATAGATTTGTCACTAACAACAGCAACAAAACAGTCAAAATAATGTTATTTGAACATAGAATGACTGAAATTATTTCACACAGTTACCTTGCTTTCCTTCTTTTGCTGCTCTAATTAACAATCACCTTTTTTCTCCCTTTTTTTGCTTTTTACTACTACTATTCCATCATCCAGCCACCTTCAACAAAGCAAGTGAAGAAGTGAACTTACACTACATCTTCCTTTGCCCTCAGATAAACTCCTGCCTCCTTCAAACAGCTTTTGCCTCAGTTATCTCCACAGCACTTCCTAAACAGCCTTTCCTTTGTTAAAAGCTCTGGAGCTGTTTAATGTAACAAGTAGTAGGAAATTGATCGTGCAAAAGGACAACCACCAGCACCTCTCTGAAGGTGAGAGGTCTCTCACACCTTCATTTATGTTGAAGAGCCTAAGAAAGGGCTGTTTGTGCCCTGGTGAGAAGGATTACAATCAGCACACAGCAAAACACTAAGGACAAGATAGAGATTCTGTACCATTCATTATTAAAGATGAGTCAACACCCTGGTTGCCCCCCTGCTTCCAACCCCCATCAAGGCTATTTGATCACTTCTACCAGGAATAAGTCTTCCACAGTTCAGGATTATCTCAGACTTATTCACCAGGTTTACATTCATGTATCTCCACTGATCCACAGAAACACTAGATAGACAATGCCTGAATTGTTAAACTTCTCTCCTTCTCAGTAAGAAAACTGCCATTTTAAAGTAAGTACAAGTTTCCATCACGAGAAAGCTAAGGGGCTGACTATATTTGTCTTCTTTGAGCTGCCATTGATGCTCCCCTTGATAAATATGTTGTTTGTAGATAATTATCCATCTGGAAGATACTTTTATAAGTAACCAGTAAACCTGTATTGTAATTGCTCATCAAGAATAGTCTGTTATGTCTAGGGTGAGCAAGGAATATTGTAAACTGAAGCAAACAGATGAAGCAAGGAATTTTGTAAACTGAAAACAAAGATACACTGCCCGTATCCTTATAACATTCAACAAAAGTTTAGACAACTTCATTTGTAATTAATTACTGCAATAATGACAATATAGTAAGTGATGAAGTGCAACTAGGTTGAAGGCACAGTAAATGTCTTGTTAGTGTATTTCTACCTTGCAACAAATACACACATAATCCAAACATAAAGCAGAACTAAGTTCAACACCTGCTCCAAAGATACACATTTTCTAAATCTTGGCATTATGGGAACACACCCACAAAGTGAACAGAGGGGGCTGTTAGCTTATCCATACAGATTGATGTTACAAGTATTCACATTCAGGAGGACAAATTTACAGTCTAAGTGCGAATAGCAGAACTGAGATTTATTTTCCATTTCACTGGAGACAACTAGCAGTAGCTACATCTGGCCATAAGCTTTTCTATGAAGAAGTTGCATATTGTGATGTTTTACACAGAAGTAATACACAGTGCACTGCAAGAAATTTCTATGCATACGTACACATGTATTTGATTATACACACACTGGGAGATGTTCTTAAACCACAAGCCATTAAGATACATTTAGTAAGATAAATGGCATTGTATCACAAGTCAACCTGCAATTATTAGAAATAACATTTAGAAGTCATAATTTCCAGCTCCTTGAATTTTCCAGAACACTCTTCTTGATATATGTTTTAAATCTAAGATCTCTGATTTTGCCAGATACATAAGTGACAAACCTTTTAGAAGCCTGTTATTTTTCTTTTTTAAAAATCCTAGAAATTAAAGTTTATTACTCATAATGAATCACAAGATTTGATTTTATATCATCTATCATCTCTTACTCAACTACTCAGTTCTCAGGCTATTTCTAAAATGTCAAATAGCAATAATGAGAGTGGGACTCAGAGGTGTATCTTTTCATAGGTAGGTTCACATGACAAAATATATAAATCCCTCTCCTTTTAAACTCTACCATGTAACACCATACTGTGAATGACAAAGCATGCAATTTAATTTGAAGAGTTCAGAAGTTAACAACCCATAGTGACACAAACTGAACTGTACTCTGAGGCACCTTTTTTTACATTCAATACCTTCCTCCCAGATGAACTCCTGTGGGAACAACAGGAAACGCTTCGTCCATGAGGTCTTCACCAACCAACTTCTATTCTGCCGTATCCTTTGCCCCATTTTGTCTCAGAGTAATTAGAAATAGTCTGCCTCTATAGCATCATTTGTTGTTTGTTATGGTAAGAAACAACAGAAAAGTGCTGACACCATTCACAAATTTATACATAATATAGCTTCTAGAATACAGAAATAAAGCATAATTCTTCCTTAATAATGCACCTAAGAAAACCTAATTGCCCAGCTCAACAAATGTGATGTTCTCGCTTTGTATCTTCTAGGACACATAACAGATTTTCATAAAAGCTGTTTTCCATAGCTGATGTGCAAGTTCAGATACATAAAAAGAAAGCAAAGCTCCACATTACTATTTGACATATATTGTTATTACTAATCATGCCAAGCTGCAATAATATTTTGCTTTGGGAGAAAATATTTTCTAACATCATTAATCTTTTATACCCTATACTTAAGGCTGTTTAGCAACATGTTTCTTCCTGGGTTTAAATAAAAAAAGTCTTATCTAAGACTCAAGCAGATGATTCACCAGAAACACAATGCACACACACCGAATGTTAATGACAAACCTTACACCAACTTGGCAGGAGCTTTGATGGTACTGAAGGTGAGGTCTATATCTAGCTTCAGACTCTAGACTGTAGATCAACACAATTTGTCACCCTACGTTCTCTTTTTGATCAAAAGAGAAAAGATGAAAAAGTCTAGTGTCATGGGTCATGTAACCATAGAACAGAACAAATGCCTCAAATAGAGAATATGATTCCTGCCATGGTATTGGCTCAACATTTTTCCATCAGTCCTATAGGGAGTTCTGGGCAACTAGTTGCATTCTAGATATCTCAGCTGATGTAACATCTCCCTTCTGTATGCTGAAATAAGACAAATTAGTCAAAAGACAGGTAGATATTTCAGAACCAAGTTAAATAAAATTAGGAGATACTCCAGCAACACTGGGAACATCAATAGCCATGAGTGTGCTCATTTGAGTCCCAGATACCTGGTTATGGATTGATAGCCTTGAGTTCATTGTAAGCATTATATAATCTCTATGCTATCCTTGTCCAAATTACACTATAAGAACCATCATGCAAGAAGTGTAGGTGGAAAGTAACCAGGCAGTCGAAACTGAAGTTGCTGTTAATGATGATGCAGCACATCCTTACATTATATGCTCAACAGCAGGAACTTCAAATTATTTTCAAATGCAAAAACTATTCTGAAAATGCACCCAAAAAATGACAAACTTAACAAAAGAGTAAATGCTTAAAAATTTGTTCAGTCAAGTATGGCAACTCAGCATGTTAACAGTGCACAATCTTCCCAGCAAAGCAAAATTAGTTGCAACGTTAATATGTTATATAAACTTCTGCTATATTTTGCCTGTACACAAATATTGTACAGATGCCATCACAGAACTAGTCTACCAAAAATAATCACAGAACAAATCAGTACCTCCAAGAACAAAAGAAAGCTGAAAAGCTTTTTCCAAACACATTGATAGTTCCACTACATCATATTGTTATATCATTTAAAGGTTGTACTTTAGCATAATATAATTAACTCATTGATGGTTTAACAGATTTTACAAACACTGGTTTATATCTGACAAAGTCTGTGAATTTGAACAGACTTGAGGTTTCAATTCTGAATGATGGCTGACATACCCATTAAAGAAAGGTAGAGATGCTTACCATTGATTTTCTTCTGTTTGGTTGGGGAGTGTTTTTTGGGGTTTGTATTTTTGTTTGCTTTAGTGTGCTTCAGGTTCCCAAGCTAGAACAAAACAAGTAGCAGCTTCTGCTAGATGCAGTGCTGGTGTTACATCAGCAGCACAAAGCCATCATAGAACCTGACACTATTCATAACTAGGACAGTCTGCCCCAAGAGGCCCTAGTGTGAATCTGAGGACTGTGTCAGGCAGGGATTAGCATACTCTGACAACTGTATGTAAAAAGCTAGTCAACTGTTTATACCTGGCTCAACCAGTCAAGAGTCTCATTGCTCAGGCACCAGTTAGTTTTTGTAAATGACTAAACCTGTAAGAATTTTTCTTTATTTAGTTTAGTATTCTTTCTGAAATATAATACTTAGCTTTTCAAAATGGCTGATGAAACAACAAAACAAGCTATTCTTATCCGCATGGCAAAAAAAGCAATTAGATGCTCTGCTCACCCCAGATTTCCCACATAGAGGTCATTCTTCATTTAAGCTAACTTTAATAAATTATTATGATGAAATACTATTACTCATCTGAATAACAATAAATGAAAGTACTACGCTTCAGGGTAGACTATTTTTTTGTCTTTATAAATATGTAACATTAGCAACTACAAAGTCATTACATGTTTTATTGGTTTTGAAAGCTAAGGATTGAATGCAGTCACAAAAGGACAGAGGAATCTGTTGGAAACCTTTCAAAGAGCAAAGGCAGTGTCAGATGCCCCTATCCATCATATAACTGATGAGGATGGTATTGTAGCCACTGACCCAGTTGCTAAATTAGTCCTCAGAGTAAAATGTATTTATAAAAAGTTAGAATTCAAATTCTATAAGGAGAATTTATTATCCTTTGGTAAAAAAAAATATTCATATTTTGTCTGCAATTTCTGAAGCCTATTCTCTTTTTAATGAGGCTCTTCCTTTTTATGTGCATGTTTATATGATTATTTTCATCCTGGAATAGTTGTGGTGTTGTGTTGTTTGGGTTTCTTTTTTTTCCTCTTAAAATGTACAAACATAAGTAGTCCACACAAAAATATATCACCTAAAGAAGTGGTTGAGCTGCATCCATCTGAGATCAGAACAGATTCAGCAGCTCTCCTAAATGTCTAAACCCCAAGAACATCTCTGCTTTTTTTACCTGCCTTTTTGCCCATTTCAGCCCTAATGCCAGTGGTTTAGAGGCTGGTCAAAGTTAATTCCGAAGCCTGAATATACCTCTGGCTACTGCTAAGCTATATGGGCAACACTTCCTGCAGCAAGGCTGCAGTTCCTGACCCCAGCGAGCCCAGAGCCAGGACATGGCACAGCATCAAGCTGTGCTCAGATTGTGGAGGGAATGAGCCTGGAGCAGGGTGAATTCCTCCTTCCAGTCCAGTTACTAGACCTTGAAAGAAACCTGGTGTACCAGGCCCTGATTCCAGGAGTATTTCTGACTTATCCAGCAACTATTCAGCAACATGCATAACCAGTCCTGAAAAAGCCTACTCCTCAAATCCAAACCTGCAGTTTCTAGCCAAGGTCTCCCTCCTCCTTTGCCAGGCTAGAAAGTCATCTTTCAGCTGATGCTTCTCTTAGCCTCACAAATACTGCACTGCTGGTTGAAGACCAGCACTTTCTAAGGTAGCAAGTACTCACTGTTTAGCAGCTGGCAATCTCTCTCAGAGCAGGCAAAAGTCTCACAAAGTGTTTTGCTTAGAAGAATGAATACACCCAGACAAGAACCTTTTCCCAAAGAAGTCTAAAGAATTACTCAGCACAATGACAAAATACTCTGGTCTTATGGGATTTCCAGCATTCCTGTGCCTGAGCCTGCATCTCTTCTTCACACGAAGAGTTTAACTGATTCCTACAGAAAAACCTCTCCATACAGGGAAAATGAAGAATTAAGCCAAACTGACCCCAGGAATATATGGATGCAGCAGCTGTATTGAACAGAAAAAAATGGGTTTAGAAGTCAGTCAGCACCACCCAGCAAACCACAGTTTAATGTTAGCAGTTGATAAAAGCATATACAACAGGTAATTTGCCATTTTTCTGCTTTCTTTGTAAAATAAGTCCACAACTAATCTCGACTGTGAGGCTTAAAAGCAGTTTATCTCCCACGCACATAATATTTCTTTGATGGCATTTTGTCACACCCTTCACATAGGTTGTTTGCATTTGATTTATGTAAATCCCAAATGGTTGGCTTTGTTCATATCACCTGCTTGGAGAAGTGTATGAAGTGTTGCATTTAAAAATAAAATGTAGGCACACATTTTCAGTAGCTGATTAGAACAAAGCAGACCAAAACTACTTTCTTCTGCAATAGTCCACAGACACCAAATGGAATAAAGTCCTGATTGTCTACTACCCTTAAGCTACTTAAGTATTATCAAGTAATAACTGGCTTCCGGCTGGACCATACAGTCATTTTAAGTCAGGCATGTGTACAAGGAAGTTATCTAATTATGCCAAGTATATAATTAGCTCCCTTTACTCCAATTTTCAGGAACCATGTATCACTCAGGTATTTTCTTTGAAGTATAAGGAAAAAACAGTAACTACTATGGACTTTGATGGGCTAAGTAATGTAGTATTTTTATATAGACACAATATATTGATAAATACATTTTATATGAATACAGACATTACATGTCATAATATCTAATGTTGATATTTAATATATATTGTAGATCAAAACCCAGGTATGTAAAAAACAGAAACAGCTCCTAACATTCCAGAATGGCAGAATTTAAATAGAAATAAAGATTCAGTTATGAATTAGATTCTCCAACAGTAAATCCAATTCTGTAGATGGTCTTACAGAACTGCTGTAGAAGTGAATTTTAGTTTTGCTCTTAGCTTCTTCCAAATATTAACATTGAAGTTCTCTTCACTCGTCAAAGGGACACAAATTCAAAGCAGCTACATCTTGCAAAGAAAAGAAGCTCCTGCATTTCTATTGAATACCACTGGAAATAAGAAATACCCTGCAGAATCCTACAAAAATAGCAAGGGGTAATTCAGAGCTTAATGGTCCACAGAGAAAACAGCAACACAATACTGAACAGGATACATGTCAGAAAGGGGTAAAAAGAAGATTCAAAACAAGAAAGCACATTCTACTGCAATACACAAACAACTGCACAAATGTGAGAGTTAAGCTTTTGCAATACACTAAATTTGGTGACATCTTACAGGTAACTCTTCAGACCAACAACCTGTAAGCTGGCAACATATTAAGCAGTTTTCTGTATACAGACAATAAAAAAACAGCAGGTAGCTTTAGTTGTGTTGTTCTCTAAATAGATTCAGGCCTGACTTTACTGCGTATCTTCAGTTATTGCCTGCCCTTCTGGCTTGTAACAGGATGTATTCTTCCTGGAGAGTTCAGGCACTAGCCACATGCTGCTCAGCATTCAGCATACTGAAAACAAAATTGAAAAGCTCGTATGTCAGAAGTGCTGTGTTCAGTTATCTTCAGTAGCATCTGACCCAGATCACTTGGAAGCCTTTTGTTTCAATATCTTCTGTGACAAAAGATCATCACATAGAGCTACTGATACTCTTTCTATTAGCAACTTGATCTGTGTCTCACTGTTAGGAAGAGCCAGTGGTACAAATCAGCACACTGCAGGTGGATGTATTATCTTTGATACTCAGCATTCACACAAGTGGCCAATATCTAGCAACTGAATTGTTAGTGTATCATATTCAAAAAAGAAAAAAAATCCCTAAATATCATTGAGTCCAACTACAGTCCAGGTTCTCATTGTCAAACCACAAATGCAACGGGCAACTCCAGCAATTTGCAGTAGGGCACAACTCACTTGCTGTTCAGATTCTAGTGTACCTGAGCAGATTATTCTGTGTGCACACCAGATAAAAACATGAAACTGAACTCCTGAACAGTGTAATGGAGAAGTTTACCCAGCTCTTCACCTACCTATTCCAAAGGTATCATGAGCCCCTGCAATCTTATTCTGCACCTTTTTACGCACACCCAACGTGGGAAAGACTTGCACATAGGAGAGCCAAGTGCTGTGCTTACTGGAAACTGTTGATTGATTTACTAGATGCTTACTCTGAGAACAAACCTGGTGCACTTGCAAAGACATCCTTTCTGGGTACTAGGAGAGCATTCACAAACTGAAGAACTGGTTCAGCAGACTGCAGGTACAGAGATACTGCCACCATCAGCAGCATGAAACTGGCAGCTCTCTACCACAGAACTACTCCGGAAAATCCCCAAAAGCTCCCTCTCAGGAAATGCTATACTCAGTACGTTTGATCATGGACTGCAAGTGAACACTAACACTTCTGGATTCCAATTTAAATCTAAAGCTCCTCTTTACAGGAAAAGGCATAACATTTGAAAAGGGATGTGCTTGTACTGTATGTAAAAAACACAAGGAAGAGAGAATTTTATCCATGCCTAGATTAGTCCTGTACTATTAAAGACTTTGCAAGTGCTACAAATTAGTTTCTATCATGCATTTTATTAATGGAAAAAGATACAGTTGTGGTAGAAGGATACAGGAAGAAATAGATGCTTACCCTTAATGATATGAAAGGATAACTTGCCCCCAAATTAATTCATTGTAATAAACATCAACAAAAAATCAAAACCAAACAACAAAAAACCACCCCAGAAACTTAGAGAAATGTTATTGTGATTCACTTTGAAGTCAGAAAGAATCCTAAATAAAATATTGTATACACAGTAACACTTCAGTCGATGCCTGCGTGAGTTATGCTAGGAATTTTAGGGCACTATAATTGGCATAAAGGTAAAAAACTGTGAATTGAAGGAAAACCAAAGTACACACACAGAGCACTACTTCACACACACACCCCCGCAAGGCAAATCTCAGAAGTTAAATCAAACTATTATGTTTAGACTCAAAGCCACCAATATAGCAGAACTTTCTGAACTCATTTGGAAAGGTTCAAAGCACAGGTCAGCTGACAGGCCTCCCTGATACATTGAGAATACAGAGACCCATTAAGTAAGAGGAAAGACAGTTCCAAGACTCACTTCCAACACACATCATTTTGAGTACACATTGTTCCCTAAGCCTAATTGCCTGAAAGCAGCAATAATGTGTTGCACAGCCATGCAGCAACCTCACCACCCTGAGCCACCTCCAAATGCTGCTGCAGAGATGAGGACCAGCACAGTCAAGTAATCAATCCTTCAGGTCAGAAGGATTTTCTGCTGCAGTAATAGGGAGTGTTAGAAGACTTTTTCTTGCACTAATGGCTTACCTCTGGGCACATGTGAGAAGTTTTTTAACAGCTGGATGATGGCATGATAAGTCAAGTTGTGTAATTTATCAAGGGGAATTAACACAGAACTCTGTGGGCATATGAGCTCACTGCAGTTAACCTTGGGGAGTTCGGCTGTAGAAGTTTATTTCTGTAAGCTTTTCAGAGGGAATTAGGTTTTTCCTTTTATAATCCAATGTGGTGGTGAAGACAGGCTTTGCATAGGGCCTCAATTCAGCTGCTTAAAATCACCCTGTTTAAGAGCTACTTAAAAGGAAAACAAATGCATTAACTTGGGGATCCTAATGGTATGGGTTCTACACATCAAAACAACTTTATGACTGCATTTGCATAAGTCTCCAAGCTTGGTCCAGAAGAATGACATCCTTGTAATCATAGGAATCACTGGTTTGGAAGGGGCAATGCTAGCAAGAAACTGGTTAAAAAGGGATAATCTAAAAAGTATCAAACACAAAGAGGCACAGTAAAAGCGTTATTGCCACACCAACCTAACTTCTATCAGCATGTGAACCACAGACTATTAACAATCAATATTCACACGGCTTCCTGCACTCACTCATACCTATATACATAAGAAAGCTTTCTAGGCAGAGCTTAAACCATTTCTTCCCTTATCACATATCACATCCATTGTAGTTGTTCATATACAGGCAGAGGATACTCTGCTTTTAACATTTACTCTTGCAGGGTTTTTGTTTTTTTTTTTTTTAATCCTTGTTCTTTCCATATCATTAAGAAATCTAAATTTGAAAAAAAAAAAAAAAGTGCTGGTTTTTCTTGTTTGTTTTTGGATTTTTTTGTGGGTTTTTGTTTGCTTTGGGGGATTTTGATTTTATTTTTTTTAAGATCTTTCAGTAACACAACAAAAGCTGAGGGTGCATAGAATACAATGAAATAGAGCCCTAATTTAGAATCATAGAATAGTTAGGGCTGGAAAGGACCTTAAGATCATCTAGTTCCAACCCCCCTGCCATGGGCAGGGACACCTCACACTAAACCGTATCACCCAAGGCTTCATCATCATAAATAACACTAGTTCCCACAGAGAATCAAACTCAGCACTTCAGAAAGGCACATTTCTCAAATTTAGCTATTAAATTGACTTTTACCATATTATTGATGCCATCGTAGCCGTACAAGGAAGAGATCTCTTATTCTGCAATTTTTGTCTCAAAAATTCTATGAGCAATGAAAACACATAGTTTTATTGACTCATCGGGTAGTGAGGCACAGAACAGTCACACCATTTCCCAGCAGTTAGCAATGGAGAAAAATCAGAGCTCTGGTGGTTTCTTGGCTCCATCAGGAAATGGTACAGGTATCTCTTGCTGTACAGCTTGCTCAGGTAATCCTATATACAAATACAGCATACTTTTTTCTCCATGAATTCTGTCCAGTCCCGCTGAAGAGGTTTAAATGCAGACCACAAGGGACAAGTCTTGTTTTGTACAGATCTTCTGTTCTTGATGGTGGATGTCCATTTAAGTTTAAATGAGAAATCATTGATTTCTTCAATGTTATGCAAAAAAAGTTAACTTTAAAATAGCTGGAAAAGATATGCCATGACTGTCCCAATACTGCCTGGGTAGGTGGACCTTTCTTTTGCAGCCTATTACAATTCTAGTTGTCATCTTTTCTTGAGTTTTGTATTTGAGTTCTGGATCACGTAGCAACATCTTAGTTTTTTAGCAATTTCTAAACCAAACTTCTTAAACTAAATAATAGAAATTCTTAAGAAATATCACACTATAGCCCAATTTCAAGTCTACAAGTCAAAAGAATTTGAAAACTAAGCTGATTATGTTTTATCTTTCATTTTCACATATACAAAGTCAACACATTACATAGATTAAGGTCTGGTAGTAGGAGTAAACAAATTTTGCTCAGGATTTCCATGCAAGTTTGTGAAATGTTTGCTGTACACACCCATTTACTTCAGGTGTCTGAAACCTGAAAAACAGTGGTGTTAGATACACCTTCATTACCTCACCAGGTAACTGCTGAAATAACATTGGAATAGTTCAAACCCTATAAAATATTGTGCGGTTCCTATATACCTTGTACCTACAAGCCACAGCCTATACTCTTGTCTCAGTACAGATTGATTCCCATTGAACCCACTGGTAAATAGATAATTTAAAAGCTTAATTTTAAGAAATTCAGTTAAAATTACAGATTTCTCTCAGACTATTGAAATAATACAAGCTCTGTGATTTTACAGTCACAACAGCTACTCTAATAGGAGCTTTATATGCTTTTAATACAAAAAAAGACTTGTATATTATGTGCTTTTCTGGCTTTACTTATTTAATAATAAATGCCAGTGTAATTGACATATTGAGGGAGAAGGGGTCTCAGCAATCACACAACATAGTATGAAAACTTCAGTTAAGAGTGTGTGAGATAAGTCCCTTATGTGTTCTTGTTGTACCTGAAGTACTATTTCACTGTGTTTACTTCACAGGTGATATTAGAGCTGTAGGTTTTGCAATACCATTCTCTACCTACTGCTTTCTCCACTCCAATTACAATTAAATACAACTATCAAGAAACTTTGTGACATGTCCATGAACAAACTCAGACACTTCAGCAGTATCTTAAAACATGTTACGTAAATCTTGCCACTTTCCAGCTAAGCATGGGGGTTAACCCATGGGACTTACAGCAGAAAAAGGCACCTTTCATTGCCAGGTTGTCAGATTGAGACTTTGAGTTACCAGTAACTACATTGTTATCATCTGTTGAAATTGCATTACTTGATATTTGTCCTATCTCCACCGGGCAAACCCTCCCACAGCAAAACTGCCCACAACAGTTGGCACTTAATATGCACAGGTTTTGTTAGCCCCAACACAAAGGGTCCAAAGCTGCACTTTTCTGCTCTCTCATATTCTAAAGATTAATTTTCATGTCAGGGTTAGGATGCAATTCTAAACAAAGCAGGTTACTAGGTAGCTCTCTATGGACTAACTTATCTCTGAATAAATCACAGAATGGCAATAATGATCATCCTGGGTTCTCAGCCTATATAGGACCCTAAGTCATCCATCACATTCAAAAAGACTCAGACTGTGCTTCAATGTCAAAAAAGTAAAAAAAAAAAAAGCAGTTTCATATCTTCCCTGCTAAAATTATAACTCATTTATCAAGTCTTGCTTAATTTCAGAGAGTTGGTCTTACCTGTTCTGTTAAGCATCAATAACTGAAACCTTGAGAGCTATTGGTTAGCTACTGGTTTTGTTCATTCTGTACTTTTTTAACCATTTAATCAAAGAAGTTACAAAGAAAAATTACCATGTGGCCTGAGCTTTGAAACAACACATATTTGTTTTCCAGTTGGTATCAGCCAATAACTTAATATGCACTATTAGAGGTTTTTTTTTTTACCTCAGACTTACACACTGAAAACTGAATTAACTTGCTAGTGCTTACACTCAGCCTTTATTCAAATGTATTGTCATGCCAATTTCTACACCTATCAGCAAGAGATCATCTTATACAACTTCAATTACAGACTACTGGTGTGCACAGAGGATTAAACCAATTGTTTGGTGGGCAGTTCTCCCAGTGTGCTAATGTAAGAGATAAGAAGATGAAACGCAAGAGGTCTATTCTAACCCCTCCAAAAAGCAAGCTTGAAAAACGTACACTGCATTTTTTCTATTGGGTGAGGGCAAACCACTTTTGCTATGGGTTTTTGATGCATGGCCTATTGCAGGCCTCAGCAAAAAGACAGCAAATCTTACAATTTATTATTGTCAATAGTCTGCGTGACCTTTACTTTAACTGCATCTTGGCTGTCAGTAATAATCCAAGGCTGCACTTTCAATGATAGAATGAGAGATTTTGCATATTGAGTCTCCAGGTCTCCTTGAAAGTGTTCAGAAATCACAGTCATTTATTCCTATTGGCAGGGCAAGGTCTGTTAGGAAAGCTCATTCGTCTTGACTTGAAGATGAAGAGTGGAGAAACTCCATTTTTGCTCTGAATCAAGTACTAACTACTGTAGTTTTCTCAAATAAATCAACCAGGAGGCTTCTAGGTCCAGGGTTTGAAACCTTTTCTCATTCAGGGCACCTGTTCTCTAATGGTTCCCTTCACCTTTGCAAGGTACAATTCCAGTAGTAGATAAAATAGCACTTTAACACAGACCTGAAAATTTTACATTCTAACCTTTCTTCATTTGTGGTTTGTTTTAACTGACAGGTTATAGAGAATTTGCAAGTTCAGAAAGAATCTAGCGAAGGCAGGACTGAAAGGGCAATGATAAATAATCGGCTTGGACTGCCCTCCTCTCCCCTGAGATGTTTTTAAAGCCAAAAAATCACTTAAGCCATGTAAGACATATGTGCAGCTGTGTAGTAAAATATACTCAAAAGGTGTCTCAGGCTATGTGCAGACCAACCCCAGGTAGTTCTTCTCTGCTTTAGCTGACTGCCTGAGTCAGGCTGGAGATGTACTGCATGGCATTATGTTCAAGCTGATATGTTCCCTCCACATAGGAAGTCCTAAACACTCATCCAAGTGCAACACACTATTTAAGGAGATACTATGGGACACAAAGAAAGGAAATGGAGTGGTTTCTTACATTGTCTGTAATAAAAAACACATTTGAATCCCATCTCTTCAATCTCTCTGCAGGTTTTGTATTTCTTGCATCACATAGGAGGCCATTCCTGATTTCCATGTGAGCTCTCTTCAGATCCATGAGGGGAAAAGTTAGAATAGGGGTAGGTAATGATTCACCCTGAGAAAACAGCAGCATCCTAAGGGGACCGTCTAGACCTAAGGTCCAGCAAAGGCAGACAGCTGGTCTCCCACAGAGAGACTTACTGAACCTCATGGGGTTCTGCAGACACTGAACAATTTAACAAATGGCAAATTTTGAGATTCAGGATTGATGCAGAGTTAATTTTCCCTATCAGGGTAAATAAAGAAATACCCCCAGCTCTTCTCCTTCCAATCCCCATTTCATGGCAACTCCTCATCACAGGAAGCTCTAGTTGCCTGAGTTTATCACAGCTGTATTTCTAATAAGGTTGTTCAACCTTTTTTCCAAGGTTTACTCATTAAAACCATAGTTTCAGATTAACTGATACTAATCACAAATTAATTTAGCTCATTGCTCCAGTGAATGTGCATTCATCTACATAAAGTGGAACACTGTCAATAGGAGAAAAAGATGTCAAGTGCTACAGGCACACCAAGTTTTTTCTTTGCTGTCTAGTTAAAATGCAAGATTCCATAAGGTATTTGTTTGGTTTACCATTCGAAGCCTGGATACAGAGCCCACAGAGCAATGCTTAGTGACTTTAATTCATAATGCCCATGTCTTCTGAGTAGAAGCAAATAAAAAACACGTACAAGAGGATGACAGAAACACAAAGAGAAAGTTTAAGCTCTGTGAAAACATCTGTCTACAAAATAAAGAAGACCAGGGATTTTCTAATTCCCATAATTATGGGATAGGCCTCAGAAACAGGACTGAAAAAAGTGAGGTCCTAGGATCTGACAGTCTAATCAAATGCCAAAACAATTCCTTTGAGAAGCCAAAAAAAACCTGTGAACCCAAGAAATCCAAGAACATCACTACAGCATAACACCTGTGTGTAACAGGCCCACACAGCTTTACTCCATTCAGTAAGAAAGCAACTAGCCAATGATTCTTCAGAGAATCAAACTTAGCAATTCCACTAATATGTTGTGGCTCTCTAAGCAGGATCCAGGCATAACAGATGAAAATAAGCAAACACACTCAACACCATCGTATGCCCCTGAAGTCTTCCTGTGATTGCTATGATCTGCATCACCACTCATGCACCTACAGAGCACAGAATCACAAGATTTCATACAGCCTTGTAGAAATGCTCAAATCTATTTCACCTTTGGATACGATAGAACTTTAACCAGTTTGTATCTCATGACTTAATACCACTGTGTGCTTTCTATGTACAAACATAAAAGCTTACTTGATAACTAGCATAGGACAGCTAGTTTACATGGGAAAACTATTCCAAGCCACTTTCTCCCTTTTTCCACATAGCCTAAATGATAAATGGAATCCATTCGATATGAGAACATTCTTCTACTCTACACGTAGAGCAATCTTATTATTAAGAAAGTATTACACCAGAAGAAAAAGTTATTTTGCCAATGACCTTATAAGACCTTCAGAGGTTCACTGAAGCATGTTTCTTCATTAGTAGCTGCTGTTTCCCCCTCCTTACAAGGATGAAAACAGTGATATCATGTGTATCGTATCTACTGCAGACAACTAACAAACATTTTTTCTTGTCAATTGAAGAGTACTCCAACCATGATGGCAAGATTCCAAACCAAGCATGTTTATGTTGACTCTTTCACTCCAACTTGACCTTTCTTGTGTTTAAACATACCATGTCCCCAGTGTTTCCTATTCACAACAGCTACATTCACCTGAAGAGTAATCAGGATTCTTAGCCCACAAAGCCAACTACAGAGAAGCACCAAAATTAATCAGTAACCCAATTTACAAGTATAATAAAGGAAAAGGTGTCCCAACTATAAATTCTGATCACAGTTTGCAAAATACATGCTCAAATCCCCTCGTGTTAGTAATCTTAATACTTTCATTGACAGATTACAATAGAAGACAGCCAAAATACATTAAAATTTACCTTATGCTCTTTTATGTGTAATGGGCTTACTTGCTATAGAACGGAAAGAGATCACAAGGGGGAGGACATGGCCCACACATCAATTTCAAAACACCCTGACCAGTGCGCTCAAATGCACTCCTTCCATTAGCATCTATTCTTGTAGCACAGATACCGATTCATGGTAGCTCCAGATGGCAGAGATGAAGCTAAATAAATGGATTCAAGTGAAATGGGCTCTAAATGATGATTAGCCAAACAAAAGGTCTCCCCAAGACACATCCCATCAAGAAATTAAATTTAAGAAGTTAACCAGAGGATTATTTTCTCTTTAAATAATTGGCACAGTAGTATATCTGGTTTCAGAATGATTTGGGCTTGGGTTTAGTTAAGGATTTGGACATATTTTTTGGCAGAAGTTACAGAAAAGATAGGTGTTTCAACAGAGAACTTAAACTTCATTTCTTTCCAGGTCCTTCCTGGTCCATCAGTAACTTCCCCACCACCTTCAATGGGTGCGAGGCTAAGGCTCGAATCGAGATGGGAAAGAATACTACAGCATTCAGCTTACAAACAAACCAACCCAACAACCACACACCTTATACTCGGCTGAGGCGCAGTACACCCGTTCGGTGGGCGATGAAGCTCCCGGCCGGGGTCGAACCCTCTCCCTTCCGTAGCTGCGGCAGTCTCCTCACCCACACCGCCGGGCAGTACAGCCCGACGTGGGCACCAGACCCCGGCTGGTTGGTGCGGGGGCAATGCACAAGAGAGCCCCTCACCAGCAAATTGCTTGCTTGAAACCGAAGAGCATCCCCGCAGCCCTCCTCTGTTCATCTGCCCGGCGCCCCATACACCACATACCTGACAAGTGCCACTGCCGACTCATCCTCATGACGGCGGCCGAGCCGAGCCGGGCCGGGCGGTGAGTGAGCTGCGGTCGGGAACACGAAGAAAACCAGGTTAAAGGCTCCGAGCTGGGCTGAAATGGCGACTAGAGGTAGCCAGGAGCCAGGTGTGGCCTTTTAAGGAGCACTAAGAGCAATTAGCGTCCCAGAGCCTCATAACAGGGGATCCAAATTACCCGTAAATGAGCTACTTGTGGTGGTAAGCCCCAGCTGCAGCGAGTTTGACCCCAGGCAACCGGAGGAGCCTAGAATGTTCGTGCCCTCAATAGCTTCCTTTAGGCTGGTGATGGTCCCCATTAACGCTGGCTGCAGGGCTGTGGCTGGATCATGGGCTGGCGCCAGTTCGGCAAATCTGGTTCAAAAGGCCCACGATAACAGAAAGGTATATGACAGACCCAGCTGCCAAGGAGATGCCTAAATAGCTCTGCAACATAACCTAAAAGCGGGATTTAAAGTAGAAAAAAGAATAAAACTTTACACAAAACATGTTTGGTTTATTCTCCCCTGTGATTTCCAGACACCACTGATTTCTTTTTCTTATCTTAATTCCTTAAAAATTAGAAAGACAACTAAAATTTATAGACTGTACTAATCCTTAGAGTACAGATCCACTCTTTTGAAAGCCATAAATACAGAGTTAAAGAACCACAGGAAATTAGTTCTCTGAGTTATGTTAATTGCTCCCAACACTCCAGTATCTATCTACAGAAGGAAGGAATACAATTTGACAAAGACATCATAACATACCATGGTTAAAAAACTGTTATGCCTAGCGCTTCTTCTTATGAATTAAAAGTGGTTTGAACTGCTTAAGAGGAAAAATAAAAGAACATGTCTTAAACATGGGCAGAAAGTACACACGCAGTAGAAATAATTGGTCCGAGTGCTGTCTTATCTGTCTCTTTAAATCCCCCTCTCTAGCAGCAGCAGCAGCATTAAGGGAGCGAAACCCATGAAAAGCAGCTAGAGAAAAAGGGAGACAGGAAACAGCACACTGTGATTACAGTTTTGAATTCAAAAGATTAGGAAAAATACATTTCAGTATTAATAGGGTGGCTTCAAACAACATGAAGATAGTGAGAAAAGTAAATGACATTAGAAGAAAAACATCAATAACTGTATTAAACCAGTATAAATCTCACAGTATAACCAAAAATATAAGCAAGAGCACTGTGAAAATTCAAACTGTAGGAAATCTCTTTTATGTTAAAGGCTTGGTTTTGTCAAATTAACTGTTTATCTGATGCAGAAGTGAAAAAAATATCATTAATGTGCTGTTCCACTTGACAAGTCAGAATGTTGAAGTTTGAATACTGGCTGTGTGCCAGCTGTGTCTCAAGTATTTCTTGATTTATGGTGCACAGTTTGTGTTGATGTACTGCTACTTTATCCAGTTTTCACTGCTTAAAAGCATCACATAGCTCAGTCAATGCTAACTGACCTTCTTTGGATCCATTTCAGGTTTGACACTCCTGCAGGCGTACCTGCCATCAGCTCACATGTATTTGTGGCTCAGTCAAGACAGTGGCTGAATGTGAAGACCATCACTATGCTCTGTGTGGAACAACACTATATAGAGAATCATAAAATCAGAGAATAACAAAATGTTCGGGTTGGAAGGGACCTTGAAGCTCATCCAGTTCCAGCTCCCTGCCATGGGCAGGGACACCTTCCAGGAGACTAGGTTGCTCCAAGCCCCATCCAACCTGGCCCTGAACACTGCCAGAGATGGGGCAGCCACAGCTTCTCTGGGCAGCCTGTGCCAGTGTCTCACCACCATCATAGGGACGAAGCTAATGAACTTCCTAAATGTCCTTTAAAAAAAGTGTAAAGGGCTACATAAATCTCCCTGTATCTGAAAATACATGAAGAATACAATTTATATCACTGAAATATTGTTAATTTCATCTATCCCAAACAAGCAAAGCTATCTTACTTTTATCTTTTCCATATCAAAAAGTAAAATAGTTTGGAGATTTGGATTATACAGGAATATTGCCTTGATATATACACTCAAGGTTAAATTGAAAACTAGTTAGAAATCTATAAAGTTTTTAAAATATGTAGCTGTTTTTAAGGCTGTTTTAAGGCCAGCCAGCTTGAATACAACCAGGTGGCTATGGCAGTGTCTGAAATTTATCTCAATTATATTGCATTAAATAAATGATAGGAATGGAACAGTGTGACATCCTGAACAAAGAGCATAGCTAAATTCTACATCTCTATGCTAGTGTCAGGTTTGTATATCTACGATGAATAGAAGATGGTCAGGCACATCTATATGACTGATAAGAGATACTGACTCATGGCTGGTTACACAGGAACACTCAGCTTTGGAAGAAAAATAACATCTTTCATTTGCATATTCCCCTATTCCTGAAGCTGAAATAACTTAATGGAATTTTGGTGGTACTTCACATTTGTTAGGTGCTATGCACAAAGCATTTATGAAGTAGGAAATGACGCAGAAACCTAGAAAGCAGGCTTTTTCTACCCTACCAGATGACCTAAATGTAAATATTTCCCTCTTTTTTAGCACTCTGGCACTTCCTGCCCTGTTTGGCAGCATAACCAGAAAGACTTTCCACCATGCTCCAGCACGGGCTGATCAAGGGCGATCCTCATTCCTGATATTCACCTAAAATTGAGTTGCTTTAACCTGCCAGAATAACCATGGTTGTCCCAGCTCAGCTTCAGGATTTGTAATGTAGAGATTACTCACTGTTACGATACTTAAAAGAACAGTGTCCTAAATCAAAATAGCCATCCATATACACTGTAGGCTGAAACACATTCAATTTGGTGTACAATGTTTTGTGCTCTGTTGCCTGTGCTCTCAATGAGATGTTCTTAATTGTCATTCTTAAGTTTGGGGGTTTTGGTTTGGTTTTTTTTTCTCTGATGGCTGTCTTTTAAACAGGTTTATGAAATCAGTCTTTCATTGCTAACATCTTGTTTAAGTTTGTTTAAATGTTTAATATTTTATGTATAGTTAGCTAATAATTATTTTTCAGTTCTGAATTGGAACAAGTGTAGCTAAATGCATTATTCAAGAACAGCATCTGATCTTATTTAATATCATGTAACACTTTGCTTGTTCTTACTCCTTTTTTTTCATGTCGATGCAGTACAGCATGCTTGCCAAACGTGTACAAGTATGTTTCTCCCAAATAAGCTGTTCAGAAATGTTATTAGCCTAAATATCTTGTCCTGAATTTTTTAAAACATGTTTCTTCTGAGTCAATTATATTTTTTTGTGCATTGGTTATAGTAAGCTGCTTCAGAAATGGCTGTGCAATAGGGGATGTGCCATAATATGATGTGCCATAATAAATATGGTACAGAAAAACCTAATCTGCTAAGAAAGTTAGTGACTTTTTATTTCTTTTTCCTGATTTCTAATCCGCTCACTGAGTTTGCTTGAATCTCTCTCTTAAGCACCTCTAGGGTTTGATAACCAAATGTTCTCAGGTAGCTGGATGACTGAGGATTTATGGTTTTGTAGTTTCCTGAGAGTATTTAGGCATATACAATAACTGCAGTGGCATTCAGCAAGTATCACATGATTATGTCCTCCTGAACATTCCACAGGGTGCCTTTTTACCTTCTTGAGAACTAAATGTCTTAGTTTGTCTTGTACGAGTTGTGATCCTGACAGCAGTCATACTAGACTTTCACCAGCACAGACTTGAGCAGCCCTGACAGGTGCTAAGGCAGATGGGTTTGCCTGAAAGTGGGCATGTCCCCCTTCTGGTAAGAACCAAAGTTTTTGCTACTGAATGGCTAAGCTTTGTATGTCCAGAAAACATGAACCTAATTGTTTTTTATTCCCCATATCTCACTGCTGACTCTGCCCTTTAATTTAAAATTCACTCTTCTTCCTTTCTGGCTCACCCAGAGTCAGTAGACACTGCTTCATCCTTTAGTCATCGTTGGAGCTGTTCATTGTCACTAGCAATAATTCTTGATACACTTAGGAGGCATATGCATAAAATCTCATCTACGATGCCAAGCTCCTTAGGGTGTACTGGCTCTGATTTTGGCTCCATTAAAATGCCTTTTTTTCCTTTTTTTTTGTAAAATACCTCATGGCTACATAAACATGGCTGGCAATGCAGTGCTGAAATTTAATATTAAGAATGCTGTGCCCTGGTAGCACACTGGTAGCATTTTTCGTTTCTAAGTATCATCAAAGGATCGCTCTTTTGTGAAGAGAAACTACTATGTCAAAAGCTTCTGTATCACACAGAATATCTTTCCTTTCCTGACCTTTTGTATCAGGCTGAGTCTCTCTGGCAAATTTAAAGCTGGCTGTAATGCAGATAATTTGTTTTCTTGTGGTAAGGGTGGGAGCTGCACGCTTGGCTCTGAGGCTAAGCACTGGCCTGCACAAGTTGTTCAAGTGAAAAAGATGGGTCTGCATATCATGATCCTGGAACAGCTGTGGCTGTGTCCGAAGTTAATTTTTTTAATTACTCAAAATAGCAAGCAGGATGTACAGCCAGTAACCTTCCTCGCCATATCATAATGGTTTATAGGCAGCTTTACATTCTGTGTGGTGTTCTTCTCTCTCCATTGATACTCATTTGGATCGGCTGTGGGATGCAACATATGAATAAGTGTCCAAATGAAGTACACAGTGTATAAATCTGCTTAGAAACCCTTATGATAAAAAAGGCAGTCAAGTTAACCTTTTTTATTCTGCTTATGAAAAATTACCTGTTGGTGGGCAGCATAACTCATGGCACCGATTATACAAAGAACTCACAACTTCATTTCTCTTGGAATTCTTCTGCTAAATAAGAGATAAAAAATATGGGGGGAGGGGTGGGGGGTGGGGGAGTGTGTCTGCTGGTAAAACAGATTATGTTTTAAACATAATTCTGAGGTTGTAAATTGTTTGACCTAACAAGCAACCTCATGTTAAGTCTTTAAAGTTGATTTAATCAGGTGTGTAGGTCACATGGCACTTGGAAAACAGCTACGAGTTTACTTCTGAGTCTCAGATTTACGCTGTGTGTATTAGTCACTGGAGCCTGAAATGTTGATTTGATGATTATTTTCCACCATTATACCACTATTTACTCCTTCTTCTAGTCTTTCTTTCTGTAAACTAATTTGGTACAGTGTTTGGAGAAGACAGGAACAAAAGAAGTGCAAGCACAGAAAAACTAAGTTGTTTAAATTTAGAACTGGCTGGGAAATTTTCAATTTTCTCTCATTAGAAAAATCTTGGTTTGTAGAAAACAAAAATTATTTATTCAATTCAAGCTACTGCTTTCTAAGGAAAGAAATGGAAAGGGATTATAGGCTATTAAAACACCAAACACTTTAAAGTTAAAAGGGTTGCTTGCAGGTCAAGTCCTCTCTTAGTATTTCTAATTAAAATACAATAAGCCTATAATTAAAGACATAAAAGGTAAGAATTTAAAAAGACTTTTAAAATCACACAAACTTAAGTTGATCCAATAAAAATGTGAAATTTTAAATAAAAAATGGGATATCGTCTTCTTTTACCAGTCCTAAGTAAGAAGAAATGCAGACACCAAGAAAAGTGTCACATGATGGCAAAACAGGTATCTTGTATCCATCACTTCTAAAAGATCCTGATAGGGATGATAAACTGGGGCACACAGGAATTGGATCACCTAGGTCTGATCCCAGCTCTGTATCGACTTTTGTATTGGACCGTGTCTTCCCATGTACTGCACAGGGAATTTTTTTGCTCAGATGTCCACGGTTCTGTATTCTGAACAGCCACTTTATTTCTACTTTTGTCTATTTTTGCTTCTCCTTTTCCATTCATAAGCTAACTTGGTTTAGAATAACAAATTCAGAATCTGGGTTTTGGTCCCTTTGTGCTATAACCCAGAAACAAGTATTCCAGAGAGCATGCATCTGAGGTGATGCATCTGCACTACAGCTGGGCTCTGCATTTCCATGCCTCCTTCCAACATGTGGGGTGAGCTGGGACAGCAGAACAGAAATCCAACATGGCTATTTTCCAGTGGCGCAATGCCCAGGACCTGACAATACTAAGCTCCTTGGCAGCAGCCTCCAATTTTGTTGGAGTCAGGCCTGGCCTTCAAATCAGGGAGCTGATCACATATCTCTACCATCTCACAGCTCCAAGACTTACTCCTTGCAGGAGAGAATGTGGAACCCCCCCTTTCCAGGAGACTGATCAATCATGATTAACTCTGCTAATTAAACTTGGGCTACAGAGCTGTAACACTGGTGTAAATGATCAGAACCTGGCTCACCAGCCAGTTTGGGTCTAATTTTCACTTGCACCAATATAATTTCACATTGCTTATTTAACATACAGGTCTCTTTATGCTGTGTAAGAGAGATGCAAACCTGACATGAATTTAAAAATAAATAAATAAATAAAATCCCTTCCAAGTCCAAGACATAAATCTTTCAAATCTTCAGTTTTTGGGACTTCTCACTTGCATAGCGTTAAGCGTAATTCATGTAGACAATAGTTTATATGCTATTTCTACAACCTTCCATTTTGATCAGGGAAAGGAACAAAGCGTTTATATGATAGATATGCTAACCTCTTGGCAGAATATGCAACATCTGTGCATGTGAAAAATTCTTTTCATATTTTAGATGTCCCCCATTTTGTTTAAGTATATTATACTTCCATAGTAAATACACATATATATCCTAATTTATTTAGGATAATGTATTCAGTCAAAGAAATATTCATGTGATGAATTTTCCCAAACATATTATGCAAAGAGCATTATTCAGAATTAAACAGGAAGAGTAACTGATTTTGTTTGCTAAGATTACAAGTAAAGTACCATAAGGCAAAATTAGCAGTCAGCAAATGCTATTAAGGGCATCCGTTGACTACAATTAGACTACAGAATGCAATCAGATAGATACTATTCTAGGCACCTCAAACATGTACAGAATTAAGAGTCTCCTGTTAAGAAGCTTACCTTATGTGCTCTGCTTAGGAAATACAAATGGTAGGAATTAAAGACATTTTGAAGATCAGTAATAGGCTGCTCGATAATACATAATAGTACTCTGCAATCTATCTGTTTTATTAGCCGCTAACTTACTCTTTCTACACACACAGAGAAGCTGGTGATTTTGTCACCACTACTCTCAATACAAATGTTTCTTCTGAATTCCCTGACTTTTCTTTGGGAAGTCATGATTCCTGTTCTGGTAAGAGGATAATCCAGTAAAAGCAAAGCTTCATACTGACAAATTCACATGAAGCGAGAACCACAAAGTAGGAAAAACCACTTTTTTATAAAATGACAGTATCTGGTCATCAAGAACTAAACTAATAGCCAATGTAGGTGACAGCAGTTTAATTTCTGATTTTCACAAGGTGAAATAATAACTGTAGTGATAGGAAAGTCTGCATTCCTCAGAAGCAACTACATTTTTCAAGGAATTATCAGTATGTCAGTAGCCAAGGATATTAGGATAGTTCAGAGTAACTGAAAGTCAACAGGGGACAACACATATTTTACTTTCAAAATTTGGCAATTTTTATGAACAAGTCAGCTGACTGTAGCAGTCCCACAGCTTTAGAGTTCAGCTTGCTTGGTTTATCCTCTATTGTCAATATTTGTAGAAATCCTGCAGATTTTCCTATACAAAATTCACTTTATCACTTCTGTTCCACCTTTGATATATGTTGCTGGTGTTGCAAGTTTTATAAATAGCATTAGTATGGATTATGATGCACAGAGAACTTGCATGCATATTAGATGCAGACAATGTAAAATTAAAGATAAAAGAATCAGTGTATACTCTCAGAAATGTTGGGGGCAGCGAGAGAAATAATAATAAAAAAAGAAGGAATGGAGAGAATGAAAATGTTGGTTCTTTTGGCCATTCTGCACATTCCAAAATGAGTTTTCTTGTGAATTTCACAAAGCTGTTTTTTTATTGATGCAAATTACCTTTTTCATGAATGATTCAAAACCCGCTTTTTGAAATAGAGGACATGCATATTTTAATGCATACAATGAATTGTATATTATATTAAAATAGCACATACTTTCCGTTTTACTGTTAAAAAAGGAAAATCCATAAGACTAATTATATTAACAGGAAAAAGGAGAAACAAAACCGTGACAAACAAAACGCAGTCAAGAATTGGTTTCATTAGGATCTCAGTAACTTCTGCAGATTTTATCACAGAATCACAGAATGGTTTGGGTTGGAAGGGACATTAAAGGTCATCCAGTTCCAACCCCCTGCCATGGGCAGGGACACCTTCCACTAGACCAGGTTGCTCCAAGCCCGTGTCCAACCTGGCCTTGAACACTGCCAGGGATGGGACAGCCACAGCTTCTCTGGGCAATCTGTGCCATTGCCTCACCATCCTCATAGTAATTCTCCATTAATGAAAACGCTTCAATGAGAGAAAATGGGACTACTCCCACAAATAAGAACTCAAGACCTGAGTTTGAATATTTCCTTACATTGTTATCTCCTTTTTCCTATTTCTGCATTTTATTGCCGTGGCAAGAATTTTAGTCCTGGAATTAAAGCACTGGAATAGTCAGTAAACTCGTTGCTATTTTTAACTTTGCAATAGAGTCCCTATGTGGGCAAGTCATATATGATCTGCTCCTACAGCCCTTACTAGTTAGTAAGACTACTTATACAGTAGTCGTTATTCACACAAGTAATTACATCAGTGTTAATAGGGCTGCTTGCACATGTAAGAATTACTTACATAAAAGGTACAAAACCGTGCCTATAATTCTTCTATATCACTGTTTCCTTGCCTCTTTTTGCGATGGTACTATGGCTGTGTTAAATGTGTCAAATTTTCAATAGACTGTATGTTTCATAGAAGAGCATTTTTATCAATATTTATTTTGTTTCATAAAATGGAACAGTGGGCTGTGAGATCTTATGGCTTTAGAAATTCTATGTAAGAACAGTATAGATAATGACACAAAATATTCTCATAGACTGGATTTCCAGGTTCTCTGGAATTAAATCGCTTTGATTGCCTAGATCCCTTAGTTCCTTTTCAAATTCCCTTTGAAACCCTATCTTATTTTTGCTGCTGGAAACAAAATTGTACTACATTAAGAAAGCAAAACCCTTCCCTCTTAATGCAATACTTGCCTAAACTCTTGTTTGTAGAGGGGCAGAGTTGAATGTAAAAAACAGTGTCCCAACATTAAAAAGACAGTTATGGTCCATTTTTTTTAATTACATGGCTTATCTAACATGAAAAATAAACCTGCCTGCAAATAACTCCAGAAACAAAAGCCCTGCGTGTACAGTATGAAAAAATAAGATAAAAGATATCTCAAGAGTATAGTATCTGAAAGCCATCACAGGATCATTTCAGGTTTTTTGTTTTCTTATGTTTTGAAAGTGTGACATTTTGAAAGGAATGGCAGTGAATGAACTAGGAGATAAAGGGATGACTTCACCGTGAAATGAGTGTAGTCATTGTACTCAGAAAAAGAATTTTTTTCTCTTCTTTTCTAAGTGTGGCAAATCTTTCTTATTTAAGGATCCCTGTTAAATTTAGGAAGTTAAATGCAGTGCTTCCCCATTTTTCTAGTTCTGATTGGAATCTGGCTGTCCACATTTTGAAGGGTTAAGAAAAAATGGAAAGAGAGTAAGATGGAAAAGTGCCTATTTCTTTTAAAATGGTTCTATTCTTTTTTTGTTATACATTATACATCAGAGTGATATTTGAAGGCAGATTTATTACACTCCCTGGCAGAATGCTTTGTACATTTATAATGCAAAGCTTTTATCTAAAATTCAGAGCATTATTTTAGAAAGAAGGTGTATCATATCTGTAAGACAAATTCTATTCCTGTTGAGAAGTGTCCATAGGAGTTGAAAACATGTGGTAAAACTCATGGTCAAGGAAGAGCTAAAAATGAAACCTGTATGGTTTACTTACTGCTTTTGAGCCTTACTACCCTGATCCAGTTGAAGATGCCCCTGCTCATAGCAGGGGAGGAGGGTGGAATAGGTGACGTTTGAAGGTCCCTTCCAAACCAAACTGGTCTATGATTCTTTAAGATCCACATCTAACTGCCTGATTGGTGGGTTCTACATAATTCAATAAAGTAACACTAATTTATATTGTGTAGAATCATGGAATTGTTTGGGTTGGAAAGGACTTTAGAATCATCCATTTCCAACCACCTCCCTGCTGTGGGCAGGTACATGCCACACTAGACTATGTCACCCAAGGTCCCATCCAGCCTGGCCTTGAACATTGATAGGGTTGGCACATTTACCACTTCTTTGGGCAACGTGTTCCAGTGCCTCACCACCCTCACAGGAAAGAAATTGGAAATAAAGGATATTGTATGTAAATACTGAACATGTTAGAATTTGTGGAAATATCCTAGACAGTACAAGTGTCTTAAAGGACGAAATCTTTAAGTGCCTTCTGTTTGAAATTATTTCCCAACCATGCCTTTAGCACACCAAAAATTGCTATTGTAAGGAAAGAGGTCTATCCATGACAGGAGACTGAGCTGAGTTTCAATCCTATATGGACAACTAATGGCTGGAATTTCAAGAAATTAAAGCATTTGGACAATCATTTCCCACCAACATTAAAAACAGCAGGAACTTTGACACTATATGGCTTTGAAAATGAAATCTGCCTTCATGCTTGTATTTTCAAATATCACTTCTCTGTGTTTTCATTTTCAGATGTCCCTTGAATTCTGAAGCAGCTTGAAAAAAACAGAGTTTTACAGCTAAACCCTTCGCTCTCTGCCCATTATCATTGCTAAAAAGATGTCAGTCCACTGGCTTAGGGCTTGGAGTGCAGGGGTCTTTTAAGGGTTTTGTATTCTAGCATTTCAGTGTTGGGAATTCAGCGCTGAACTGAGAAACATGTAATGAGTTCTCAGAGCTCACTGGCAGCTCTTCCATTTGCCAAGGAATAAACATGATAGTGAGGGAGTTATATGCCAAGAAGTAAAAAACCTGAAATAAAAGGGTTAAAAATGTTTTGATTTAACTTAGTATCTTTAATAAATTAACACGTTAATACTTACTAAAAAAAATTCTTGAATGTTACTGAATAAGTCAAGAGTTTGCCATGAGCAATATTTCTTGAGGCAAAGCAAAAATGATAGCCAAACAGCATTTTTTTCCATTAAACACATTTAAATAGTAGTCATCTTCCTCTTTGCACACTTTATGGCACTTGACACTTCTTCAGAAGGTCATCCCTGTTTACAAGCAGAATTAACATGCTGGTGTCAAAGCCAGATTCAGTGATCTTAATCCATGATGCCTGACCATCCTCTACACCTCTTTCGGCGATCAGATTACCCAGATCTCAAATGGTGTAGGACACAAATATATTCTTTTTTTCCCCATCTCTCTGATGCCAGCTGTCTTCTGTCAGGCCCTACTGATGAGACAGACAGGGGAACGTCCACTTTGGAAATACTTCTAAGAGACCCTCACAGCTTCTGTTTTAGATTAGGTTTTGAATTTCTCATTAGCTGTGGAATGGCATCAGCATTTGGAGAGTTTATCACACATGCCATATGGCATAGAAACTTAGTCAAATCTGAAAAGCTGGGGAGTGTAGTCTAAAATGTTACCAGAATCCACAAGGTGGACTTGGGTGTTAAAAGAGCTGATATCAACATGTTTGCAAGAAAAGCGGGTATCTGTAGGTGGCCTGTTTCCTTCTTTAGACACAGACATAACAAGCTTAAACAACCGGAACTTCAAGCCAGGCAATTTCATACCAGAAATACAGTCAAGTGCTTTATCAGTGAGTGTAATTAACCATCAGGGAAAAATTGCTAGAACTATGATATTTTCTTGCCGTAAGACTTTAATAGAAGAATCAGTGTGTTCCTGAAGAAAGTGTAATCCAAACATCACTTACCTTGATGACACTGTTGCCTCTGTACTGCAGAAGGGATGGCCACAGCTGGTTCAGAGCAAAAGGCAGATCTCAGCTTCCTACCACCTCCATTGATAATAGTGTTTTACTTTCCTTTTTATTTAGCCATAATGTGTTTCATTATTCTAGTGGAAATAACACTTTCATTTTACTTTATGAAGACATTTATGAAGATGCTCTTACTGCTTCTGAAACATACATGTTTTAGTTGCTATTTACATTCTTATTAGCTTATCTCCCGTATTTAATGTAGTACTTTGACATAAACTAGTGTCTGTGTTCTAGGGAAATACTGACTTTGTTCTTCTTTGCTTACTTGGAAAAGAAAAATACCATGGAAGGGGGTAACACATTCAGTGACATGTCAGACCGATTGCTCCTGCGCAGAATGCTTTTTGTCATACCCACCCATGTAACACATGTCACATCAGGCATATAAATATTCATGCTTTAGTACTGCATTTATGTCTTTCATGAAGTTTCATATTTGATTTGAAAGTTTCAAAACTCTCAGTAATATGGTTCACAGATGGTTCAAAATCCATTGATAATTCAATGCCTGTTTAGCTCTGAAGTAGACTGAAGACCTGGTAATTAAATGTCCTGAGAGATTTGAAAAAGCTTATGCACACATTTGTAGACACACTAGTATTTGCTGTCAGTGTTCAAACATTTTCAGTAAACTGAACTGTGATTTGGAGCATATGTTCTTGCTCCCTAACTGGTAATCAGGCCCACCAAGGGCAAGATCCACACACTGGCAAGTAGCAAGGGCGAGGAAGTAAAGCACTGATTAAGGATTATAGTTGAGATGATGTTTGCAGAAGTGAGCATCAATGAGTCTGCCGATCTGGTGCTCTATTCCTAGTTTGAAAGTGTTAAGAGATAGTTTTATAAATTTAAAAAGCAAAACAATCAAACCCCTTTTAAATGGGAAGAAAGTTTCCATCTAATGGGCTGATTTTGCAGTGTTCATGTAAACAGCACAACCACTTACCATTTAAAACATAGAAGATGACAAAACTGCACAGATTTAATCAGTCAAAACCACTCAGATTGATTTTAGAAGTTACTGATAAAAGTGGGGTGTGTGTGTCTCTGTGGAGGACTTCATCACTGCCAGCAAAGAAAAACATTCTTATATTTCAGATCCTTCCTTCCTCCCCCGTGCCAGACATTGTCTTTAGTTAACACAGCTCTTTGTGATGTAAACCCTGGAAACTCAAAACAAACATTTCCATAACTTGTACTTTCCAAAACACCTAATGGCAAAGATATCACAAAGCATGGCAAACCTTAAGCAGAACAGAATCGTAACTAATGACAGTAAGACAGAAACTTAGTGATAAAGAACAGATAACAGTTTGGATCCACATTCCCTGAACATCCCATTCAGGTTCATTTATCTTTAATGAAAATTACTAACACATTATCACTTTCAAAAGTTACCAGTCACTAGCACATGGGTCAGATCACAGCCTTTTATTTCATAGTATATTAAGGCAGTAACAATAGTTCAGGTTTTAATATTATATGAAATTTCCCCTCTATCATCTTTGTTATTTTTCCTGTCCTGAAAGTAGATGGCAATCATTCATTCTCTGATTACAAGCTATATCTATGGCTTTTCTCATTATAATATATGAAAGTGGCAAATACAATCTATAAGTAATAAGCATGGTATGAAATTTGACAAGGTCCTTATCATTCTCTGTCATTATTCTTGTCTTTGTTTCTCTCTCTCTTTTTTGTAGGAATATTTTTTATTTAATGTGGGTTTTGTGTATGGCTTTTTTTACTTTTATTTTTATTTGCCTTTTCTTATTCTCTTTGATGACTGAAAGTATTCTGCTGTCTAAACTATAAAAATGATTCGTGGTCTTTTCTTGAAGTTATATTCAAACTTACTGATTTTTTTGTTTGTTTATCTCCCTCTTTGTTTTTCAGTCACGGAAATGCTACAGTTTTCAGGTTCATGGAGGTACTTGTGAAATTAATATAACTGAGCAGAGTGTACCCCGATCTGTACCCTGAAATGCCATAAATGTTGTGTTAATGGTATTTCAGATCCTGACCTTAGAGGACAACTCTTGTGCACTCTTCCCAAAATACAAAGATACTTCTGTAGTTCCAGGTGTATTTGTTCAGCTGACAGGGAATTACACTTTTTTTAGAATTGGTGTTTCCTTTTGTTTTATTTCTTCTTGAAAAAGAAAAATCTCCTTAAAATCCTTTGTGAGGAAAAAGTCTGAGGAAGCCCATCTGGTTGGCAGCCATGAGCCATTGGATGCCTTTGTTTCTCAGAAGGACAATTTGATTTCCTTTGTCTACAGATATGAGAAGCTTTGGGTTCACCGAAAAAGCCAGAAAGAAAGAAATGAAGACAGCAAGGAAGCAAACTTTTAGGTGTAGGAAGTTTCTGACAAAGTTAATATTTTTGCTCCTTCTTGGCCTCCCAGATTAACTGTAAAGAGGGCAAATAAAGTTAGGAAATCAGAAATCTGTACCTCACTCCTAGTAGGTGGCCATGAATTGGGACCAGGTCAACTAGTGAAAGCAAACAAATTTCAGATAGCAGTCTGTGTAACACAATTCCACTTGCATACCAAGCAGTATCCATCAGGTCTCAAGTAATATTCCCTGAGACTTTTTATTTTTAGAGATTTCATTGATAGCCACTGTTTTCTGGTAAAAATTTGTTAATAAAAATGTTACAATATGCCAGCAAAAGGGTATTATTCTTAAAACAGCAATCTATAACCGGAATACCTTAATTAAGACCTTACCTTTAACAACCCAAGTATTTCCAAAACAGTGGATTTTGGTTGGGTCCAAGATCCTAGCAATCTACATGGAGAAAAGCAGGAGTAAATTATCTGCAGAAAGCAACAGGAACTGTGCTTGTGTACACATACACAACTAGTCCAATTTACAGCATTTCTATAAATACCAATTTTAGTAGTAATAAAGGCAAAACTGTGCAGAATATGCACACGGATAAACACATAATTTTACTAGGAACTCTGGTGAACACGTAGTTGGGCAGATTTTAAAGTCACTTATTAGAACCACAGGAAGACTTGAGATTTCACTTCATAGTAGTCTTTTAAGCATTCCTTTGAACCACTAAGAAATACATAAAGAAATGCAAGAACAGCTGAACTGGATCAAAGTAACGATAGCTACTGATTCAGATTGATGAGTGAAACCAGGGAATAGGACAACAAAACCCCAACAACCCACAAAAACTTGGCATTACTGTTCAGTGCTTCTGTCTAATCATGGTGACCATTAAACAATATAAGACTTAGTACAGATCTAAATCCACTTCCCAGTTACTTGAGAAAGGCAGTGTTCATTACATGTGACTGGAGATACCCTGTGGTATTTATCAAGCACAAAATACTCTCTGTTGGTTTTGACATGCTAAGCTAGATAAGCCTTCCAATGACTTAACAAACTGTCTGGTATTTGAGACTTTCTGAGTACCACCGCAGCTCCACTGTGCAGCTAGTGAATACTGAACCAGACACTAGAGCAAGTCCTGCAGATGTAGGTTTGTATATACATAATTTCATATACAGTGATACTTACATTCACCTATGTATGACACTTAAACTGTTAGACAGAGTGGTTTTCATGGAGAGCACATCCAAGCTCATATTAGCAATGTGGAAATTCTGTAATAGATGTCAGAAAAAACAGCTATCTGTGAGTAGAATAGATGGAGCTGAGGGGAGCTCAAGCATTTTTGCTAATATGAAGACATTGTTGTGCTTTAAAAGATTTTGGCTTGGCCTTTAAAATACATGAGGGACCTGTGAAACCATATGTGAGTCAATATACAGAAAGGAACAAGACAGACTCACATTTAAAGATGAGAAGAAACACAGAACCCCAGTTTGGAAAATCCTGGAACACATTTCTTCCCCCTCCTTTTTAATCACTGTAGCGAATCATTACTTTAATCTGGGAAGAATGATGTAGAGAAAGATCCCTGGAGAACTGCCGTCAGGAAACTGAAGAAACATCTTTTCAATCTACAGTGTGGACACACAGGTCACAAGACACTTCTGTATCATTCCAAGTATCTAATGCTAAGTTAAGGCCCATTCTCCTGCCTGCCACAAAACAAAATAATTGACACAAATTTAAGCATAAATTTGGAGTAGAATGACCAAATTATTCTTAGGTTTGACAAATGATAAATTTAGATTTGGTATATTGCTGTTTTCTCCTCTTTCCCACCTATTTAAGGTGGCAAAACATGGCTTTCTGAGACATAAACTCCTTCCTTTTCCTTCTTTTTCCTTCCTCCTTCCCCTTTGTTCACTCCTTACCTTTTCCTGAGTATCAACACATCTCTCTGTTCTTTCCATAGTTCATTGTATGCATTCCCAATGCTTCCCCACAGGAAATACTGTAAAGGTGTTAATAATCATACGATTGTCAACACACAAAAAAGATAATTGTTGTTCACCTCGATCACATGAGTCATAACAATTACTCTCAAACCAAACTGCATAAACGAAGCTCACAGGTTTGGCTCAAGACTTTGTTGCTGATAGCTTTGTTAGTATCATAAGCCAATCTTTATCATACCAGACAAAACCTTATGATCTCTAAGCTGGGAGAGCTATTAAAATTGTATAAAGTGTGTAAGAGGAAGAATGGAGAGCATGAATAACAATCTTTACTGTATTGGAACAGTGTGATCTTGAAAATTCAACAAGAGTTTCCAGTATTTCCTTCGGGCACTATTTTACTGTTCACAAGATGTAACTATAGACCTTAGGAGAAAACTATTTTCCATTTGTTTAAACAATAGAGATGCTGGTGTTTTAATAAAGTATTTTAAATATCAGTGATCTTAATACTAAATATCTTTCTCCTCAGCTATCTTCCTCATTTTAGAACCTGTTTTTCCTCTTTGTACTTAACAGGATTGCCTTCCAGTTACCCATCCAATTGCGCCTGACGTTGAAAGATTTCTTCTGCTATCTTCCCAAAGTTCCCTGCATGTAATCATCCATCATTTTTACTGGTTATTACAGTATCATAAAGTTTTGTGAATCTCAAATCACCATGGTGTTAACAGAAAAAGTCAGTTTTGTACCTTGTCTGTTTCCCCCCATAAGGTTCACCCTTAGCCTCTCTGGCTCAGGGACTACTTGGGGAATGGCAGGCTCCCCAAGAACCTGGATTCAGTGCAGGAAAGACCTTCAGTTAAATAATCCTTCCTCCATATTTGGTATGTTGTTAAATAATGACAGAAAGTCTAAAGGCAGCTGATAACATGCATCTGCATTCTGCACAGTACTAGTAGAGGCTAAAGAATAACCAAACCGTCCAGCAAAACACAATAATTCAGTTGTTATAGTGTACTGTGGTTTTAATTTGATTGTTGTTTTTTTTTTGCTGGGGATTGTTTTGGGTTTTTTTCCAAGTTTACTTAAATAAAATAGCATGCAGGCACAGATTTCAGAAATGTGAATTTTATTGAGATTTATTCCACAGAAAATTTAAATACAAGAGATTAAATAGGAAGTCTTGTCAAGTGAGACCCTGTGAAACTAAGTTCCAATCACTGAGCAATGTCTGATGGAATTGCTAATTAGATCACATATTTTTCCTTAGCTGTAGAACAAGGAATCACACCAATGATTCCACTTTTCATCTGCAGAACAAGTTTTCAATCCCTTTTGTAACTGGTTAGTACAGTACAAGGTACAAATTCCTACTGATGCTGAACAGAAACATTTATGTATTTATAAGCTAATATATGCCTAGGGAAAAAAGGCCTCCAACTTTTATTTTTCCAGTATTTATCGTTCATTCAGAAACAGATGGTAGGAGGTAAGCCAGGTTATCTCAGACTTCTTGTGATGGGTTCAGTGGCAGAGACCCAAAACAGCCTCATATGCAGCAGAGTACCTATCCCACTGGCAGCCAGTTTTTTCCACTCAACTCCTTTTTTTTCCTTGGAGCCAATCCAGCCCAGTTCAGCTCTTTTGTAGGAGCTGAGGAACCAGTATTGATTTCCCATTTAAACCAATCTTGCGTAAGCCCACCACTGCCTCCCTTGCTATGAATAGGGCAAGCACTGGAGGAAACCAGCTGCAGCATTTTCAACGCAGAATTGCTTCTTCGAGCTGGACGTGAGCTGAGTTTCAGATTAGAAAAATAAAAAGCAAAAATGGCAGTGCACATAGGCTTTCTTTTCAAGTCTGATACACATTCAGCACTGCCTTCCTAGAGAGGAATCTCAGAAAACAGGGTATTTTCTTGTCAGACCAAAAGAAGGAGATTCTTATTACAGGCTTCAGTGCCATTGTCAGCCAAGATAACAAATCTTTGTACCAAAGTGGCCTTAGGACAGTGAGGTAATGAGGGCCTTCCTAAAAAAATATAGAAATGAAAAACATATACATGTATCAAGATTGTGCAATGCATTTTTTACGTAAGTGTGAAAATCTGTTGTAACTGTCTTTACTGAGTGTGTATGGATCTAAGCTGAAGACTGCAGTGATGTATCAGGATTCCCAGGCTCTGTGCCATGGAAGTTATGCTACCAGGTTCTGAGCGTTTAAGCAGGCGTCCATTGTGACAGAGCAAAAAAATACCTCCTGCAGAGATATTTCTAGGCAATAGCAGTGAAGTTTTCCCACACACTTTAAAAGATAAATTAATGCTAGTAACATTGATACAGACTTTCCAGAGTCGCTGAGCAATAAGCTTCTGACATCTAGGATGTAATTGCTGAAAACTGATAAAAAAACAGTAAAAAATGTGGAGTATATCCTGAAGTATAACACAGCAGTCAAATACAATTTTGACTTGTGGATTGCAAGTCAGAGAGGGAATATTTGACCCCTGCATAAGCCCTACCCCAAGCCATCCTAAAAATCATACTTTTGGAGATCTCACTCAAAATGTCTTCGCAGCTCTCTGACCTAATTCATTCACCCTCTGTTCTTAGCTGTTCACAGTCTCTAAAACAGGAATCTATATCTGGAGTTTGTCAAAGACAAATTGTAGGAAGCTATTGCATGGAAACAGGATACCTCGTTCTTCTCTTGGCATATCTCTGCAAAACACAGTAAGTACCCCCAGGCCCCGAAGAGTTTAGGCAGTAGATGTTCCTGACTTTCATTGAGAAGCAAGCCACCAAGCCCAGGTCATGACTGTGTTCTTGCCTCACTTAAACACCACTGGTGTAGTGAAATTAGTCAGCTGACTGGGATGGATAAGGACTGAAAGGACAATTTGCAGCAGCCTGATGGATAGAGCAATTTCAAACTCTACCACATGTATGCAGGAAACCAGAAACGACTGCAGCTTCCTGACTCAGCTTCCCTTCTGCTCCTTTTCAGGCTATGTGCAGCCTAATAAGCAAAGATATAAGCTGCTTCTACACAGAATTTTGGACCATTGTGGGGAAAAGACCATTTTTTTTTCTATGTTGCAAATACACAAAGCAACTGGACAGAATGGAGACCATTAGGATATTATAAAGCTTAGCTGTCAGCAACTGTATCTTCTGGTTATATGTTCTTTGTCAGAGAACTTTATGCAAGAAGATTTCCCAAGAGAAAGGAGCTAAGAGGTGGATTATTTTCATGCAGTGGAATCAATAACCTGAGTTACCTTGGTGAGTGGTCAGAAGAGCCAAATATTTGTAATTCTTAGTTCACAAGTATCCCCACCAGGGAATAATTAGCAGCCTAAGCTGCTGGTTTGATTGATGAGGCTGCTGAGTGATTATTTCTCCAATTTTCCCCAACTTCAATTCTCATAGACTAGGGTCAGTAGAAAGAGAAGTTCATTTTAGGTTTTCAGACACCATTATTTAGATTCTTTCTGTATTTATCACTATATCTGCATTTTCAAAGAGTGAATCTGGAGGCACCGCTGAGAAGGTAAAAGACTTTGCAGAGATTTTTGTGGGAGTTTTGCTGAATTTGTGGCATCTGGTAGATATTAAAAAGAATGACAGAAGAGGTTCTGCCTAGCAGAGAAACTCTGAGGAGGAGGCAGTAGTAATATCTGGAGAGAGTGAGAAAGTTGTGGAAGGAGAGATGAACATCAGAGCTTTATTTGAGATGCAGTGCCCAGTGAGAGAGGAATAGGAACAGATGTCAACAGGAACAAACCAACCTTTTGCTTTTTAATGTAGTCATAAAAACCTTACATGCAGATAAGGAATATTTTAAAATGTGCCTCAGATACAAAATGTCATTCTCATCTACTGGAAAGGAAAAAAAAACCCACCACTGTTGCCTGGGGCTATGCTAATTCTTTAATGTGATGGCATCCCTGTTAGGAGAGCTCCACAAGCTTTCCAGGCTGCCAAGCATGCTTGGCACCCATGTCTTCAAGCACTATTCCTGCAAGGCTCCCAAGTACATTTTCATTTTAATGGGTTCTTAAGTCAAGCATCTCTGGCAAAGTTGCCCTCCTAAAAAATGAGTGAGAGCTCATGCAAGGGACAAAGGCATTCTTTAATATTTACTGCACTAAAAATAGCTTTTAACAACAACACAAGGTATACAGAATGTCCTCCTTGCTCAAAAATGGCCATTTTTAACAGCATTTGATGGATGCAGTGGGCTCTTGGTAAGTACAGTTAATATATTCTCTCTCCATATTCTTTCAGTACTAAAGAGCAAATTGCTTAATATGTAATCTTGAGTAAATGTTTCCCCAGTTACATTCACTTTCTCTTTTTGATATGCTTTATTCCTGCCTGAGTATTTTTCTCCTTTTAATATTCTCAGCAGGCTGGATTTATGAGCCTATGAAAGCAAAGAATGGGAAAGCATCTTCTTCTGAAGCCAGCTTCAGAGGTGAACTTAGTCAATAGCTGACCTGATACTGAATGATATTTGTACAAAGAGGAGAGCAAGAGACAATCAAAACAAAATCACCTTCATTTTCCAAGAAATGTAAAAAGGACCAACACCACACAAAAAAAAAAAGAAGAAAAGAAGAAGAGGGAGAGTGAACCCACAATTTGTGGTTGAAATTATATTAGAATAAGAAATGAAACAAAGAATGACAGTATAAATGATCAAACAACTGTTTGCTAATGCATTATAGATAGTCATACACAATATGGCAGCTTTATACTTGTATATTTACCCACCATGAATGCAAAATATACTAAGAGTGACAGGTAATGTAGCCAAAGCTTCTACTCTCTGTAAGCATCTGTGTACTATGAATTATAAATGAGAGTCTTGTGGCCAAAGGTAGCAAGTAATGTAGATAATGGCATCTGAGTAAATGAATAAATGTGAAACAGATGCTTTTTGCATGCAGGGCACACAGGTACAGCCAGGAAGCCACCAGTACAGATTACGGATGCTGGTGAGACAGCTGTTGTCTGAATCCCATGCCAGGTGCATTCCTACCTGGACTGCACCAAGCCAGGAAAAAAGACCTTTGTCTTACTCATTTTTAACAAGTTTCCAAAAGGATGAGGTATCTTCTTATATAGATTCCTAAGGTGCTGGATTTCCTCAAGGCTTTCCTAAACAATCAAATCAGCATCCTTATTAGAAGAGCCTTTTATAAGCGGTGGAGAAACTGCCTGAATGGAACATTTAGTTTTCAAGTCTTAAAACACTTTTTCCTTGTTTTTTATGCAAGTCTCTTCTCATTTGATATTTTTTATTGCCTGAACAAATATTTTGCCTTAAGATGAGATTACCTGGCACAGGAAACTGATGCTAGAGAGGCATTAAGAAGTTTTATATGTTTTTTTTTGTACACGTAAATGTACTCATAAGGAGAGACAAAAGCTTGGACTCTGGTTAGCGAACTGGAGGCTTTCTGTTTTTGGTACAGACTGCTCCCTTGATACGTAAAAGGTGGGTTGAGCTCCCCAGATAAAACATTAAGCCTAACAGTGCTGACAGATAGTTTTTACTTGTGAGATACAGCTACTGCTATTCTTTAAAGTTCAAGTAAGTTCATCATGCAACTTGGGTTTTTATTGCTCTTTGCAACTTGTTCTTCTGGCTAACACTAGATTTGTGCTGTGTACATTTCCATGTTTGCTGAACAAAAACTTCTGTCACTTTATCTTGCAAAAAGGAAGCCCTGAGAGCCATTTCTCTGCAGATTTGACTTTTGTGAGTTAATTGTATAGTGTAGGGTAGGTAAAACAGTAGTTTCCAAATACAGAATGAAAGTGCATGCTAACACAGTTTTAATAATAAAATAAATGAATGCAGTAATTGAATATGCCTTTTTCTTCCTTAGTCTGAGCACCTTGAACTGTACAAAACTCTAGAAGAAAAAATATCACGACTGAATAACTATCTGTATGTATTCTATAATGTAATTTCACTACCTTTTGCATAAGTGAGCTTTTCAGAGACAAAAAGTATAATCAGAGTTATGTGAAGTTTTAGAAAAGCCTAAAGAATAACATGTAATTTCTCAGGATTTACCAAAGTGGTATTTCAAACCTTATCCAAAACTACCAAGGCAGTCACTGCATTAATTTCACAGCAGTCTCTTAGAAGTAAGTTACCTTTCTTCCAGAGCAAATATCCCTAGCTGTTCACGATTTTGGTATAGGTGTGGTTTGCTGGCCATTGCCAGCCTTTGAGTTCATACTGAAGTCAATCCAGAGTAATACAGACAATATCCTAAGAGGAATTCTGAGTTATAAAGGAGTCATAGAGAAGTGAGTTTTGTAGCCCAAGAGCAAAGACTGAAACCTTAAACCAGAATAATACAGGTCCTGCTCACGTCGATCTTTTTCCTTTGTTGCATTTTAATCTGTGCAAAGTCAGCATAAACACCATCACTGTCCCAGTTTGTCACTTCTACCTCCCAGTTTTCCACTCCGTTTGCAAAAGTGGAAATGGCAGCACACCTTGTTGGGGTGGACAATGGTAAGATACAATCCAACAAGGCCAGCCAAGCCATTCACAGTCTCTTAAATGATCTGTTATTGCCGTTGTGATATTCCAATACTTCTAACTTAGTAAAGAAAGCAACTTTTTGTGAATTACCGGTTTTGACTTACACAGCTAGGAAATTTCAAACTGTACAAGTCTGAAAGCTGTAATACTGCTGTCCAAAATGCATTACTTTATTTAGAACTGGTGAACTTTTGACCAAGGAAATGCCATTAATACACAGGTAGCTTGTTCCTGTCTTTCTCCATGTCGTTTTCTTTCTTTCAGCAAGCTGCCCTTGCATTTTTTTCAGTGCAAAAGTTGTGGGGGAACAAAGAAGGCTTTTAAGAAGTTTGAGAAGTAATTTGCAAAGTGATAGTTTCTGGTAATGAAGGCTGCTACCTTTGCCCAGGTCTCTCAGTATGATAAAATTGTTTCAGAATGTTAATTACTGAATAATCAGATTCCCTTCAAAATGTAACCTCAGCTTTTGCTGAAATATGATATTCCTAAATTATATCAGAGCTGTAGTACAGTCAAATCAACAATTTTACTAAAAGAACTCTCGCAGTCTTGTCTTTGGGATGAGACTCTATTATCTCACAAGAATTAGAAAAGCATCTATGATGCATAGCCAATACGGAGACATTCGTCCCATTGGCCTCTATTATCCAAATGAAAATGAGAAAACACTCCCATTACATTTTACAGTGATCCATGCCTTTCTCTTTTTAAGTCAATAAACTATATCTTTCACTGTAGGAGTTTGTGCATGTGTGCAAAAACTGACCTTTTGCAATTTGGTTGCTGAAACACATGCTGAGAGAGGTGCTACAGGAATTGTAGAAAGAGACACAAACCATTTTTACTGCTGGGCACATCTTACCATACAGTAATAAAGTGAATTCTGCAAAGCCTCTCACTACTCCTATATTTTATTGCTCTTTGTACTACACGTCAGAATTCCCTACCCAAATCGGTTTCCCCTAATCTGTTTAATTGAGATTGATGCTTAAACCACAGAAAAGTGATATGAAGAGAAAGTCCCTCAAGTGGCTCCTGACCTCTGTGGAAAGTAGAGTCCCCTCTATCACATCCTATGTCTACATGCAGGCTGTTCAAAAACCTCCTTGAAAAGCACATCAAATCACATTGATTCATAGAAGAGAGGGCATCGGAGGGGCACTCAGTGCTCTCGCTCTCTCTCAAAAAGAAAAACCAGACTTCACAAAAAGTACTTTGAAACTGGTGAAATAATCTCCTAAATAAACCACCAGTGGGGAATACCCACAGTCACTGAGGATAGCATGCTGTTCAGCCTATCAACAAAAATACATTTGGCCTGAGGCAATGCTGCGGGCAAACATATCCCAGATGGACTAAAGAGGCCCAAATACCTTCAGAGATGAAAATTTAATTAGAGGAAATGTCACCGCAGTGAACAAAAGGGTTGCTTTAGTGATTTTTCATCATTGTTTACTACAAGTCAAGTAGATTTTTAAGTGTGAGGACAGGCTATGTACAGGAATGCTCTTAAGCACTAGAACGGAGATGAAAGGAACAGATGTTGAAGGTCAGAGAATCATCCATACCTAAAGGCTGATCAAAAGAACTAAATGATCAAATATTGACAGATAGCAATTTTTAATTGCTTCAGTGATGTCAAAGGTGACAAGAGGTGTCAAAGGTGCTGCTTTGAAGCCACTAATGAGGAAAAACTGACCTTATGCTGTTGGTTGTTTTAAGATTTTGTTGAGGTTTTTTGTTGTTGTTGTGAGATCCCAAGCATGATAGGAAGTTCAGAGTCATCTCTGGAAGCTGAGATGGCTCACTGACTCCTTACCCCTTTTATAATCCACTGTATAATACTAATTCAGATTCTTGCACAAGTTAGGGGTGAGGCTGCTGGAAAAGCAATATAGGAGTGATTGCAACACAGTCACAAGGAATCAGCCCTCTTAAATGAAAATATGTGAGTTCTAACAAGAGTTAACAAAGTTGTTTGAGATAAATTCAGGAAAATAAGACATAGCAAAGAGTACAGAAAGTCTGTCACACTATAGCATGGTCTGCATGTGGACTTTACAACTTTAGAATGCAGAGTTGAGATTTTTGGTATGTGAATTTTTGTATCATTTTTCCCCATTTAGCCTTCATTTTGTATGTTCTATGGAAATATTCTCCATTTAGTAAAACAAAATTATCACCTTAATTGAAAGGATGCACACCATGATTTCCCCATCGTAGTATCAAAATAGTGCTAATATAGTGCTATTTTCATCTGCTCTTACATAACAGGAATTACGTACTATTACATGCAGCAAAAATAAGAACCTACAGAAATAGTAATTATTATCAAATACATCCCAAAAAGGCCAGACTAATTCCACTTGATTAATCTTAAAAGATCAAGGAGACCTCTAGTTTAAGGCAAGTGGAGAGGAGAATAATTTAAATCGCTTACAATCTAAGTAAAATATTGAAGAAAGTATTATAAAGATGTAATTATATACAATTATGTACAGTCAGTATAGGTATTTGGTCTTGAAACAAGCTTCTGTCTTGAAGTAAAGAGCTCATTTGTCTCCATTATATTTTAGTTACTAATTTTTTTTTTCCCCATGTTAGATCTTTGCTAGACCCTTTGGATTTTACTCTTTCTGTTGTGGTCTCTGTTCTTCTGGATCAGATACAATTACCTATAGGTGGATTCTTTTTGTGGAGAAGGTACTAGGCAACTTGAAGCCCGGTGAAGATATTAATAAACCTTCACACTGGTTTTAGCAGAGTTTGGATCACACCTCTGGAGTACCTTATTGACTTACAAAGTTTACTGGGTAACACATGCCTTAAGCCTTAAATTCAAGTGATTGATTTTAGTCTCTCTTGCTGCTATTGCTTATTATCACCTGTTACTCACCCTGTTATATTCTGGCCCAAGTAATCTCCTTAGATTTCAACTGACCAGAGGCGGTATTCTTTCACTGGCAGTCAGAATTGGCTTTGTGTTTGCCTACATTGTGTTATTAGTCCTTTCTCTTTTCCTTACCTGCTTCCCTGTTTCATTATTGTTTTTTATTTAGCAGATACAGATTTACACTTGCAGAAATTTGTTAGACTGAAGCCAAAGGGCTTACCCAAAGGCAGGCTCTAAACACATTATTGTTTGAAACCTGTGTCAGGGAGAATAACCAGCCTCTGATTAGGCAACATGCCATACTAAGCAGATATTAATGAATCTTGGCAACCAAGTATGAGAAATCAGTCTTCTTGCCATCCTTTCTCTGTTACAGATGGCTATCTGGAAAACCATCCAAACAACAGAAATATACCATATGTAAAACAAAGCCTCTAATTTTTTGTTTCAGGTCCACAGACTATCACCTTAAAATTTCACAGTATGCATTATTTTTATAATTCAACATTAACAAATTTATCAATGTCCAAATGCATTTAAATTATTGCACACTGAAGAAAGCAATGCTGTGCTTTATAGGGATGCGATTGTATTATTGATGCTGTGAAGTTCTTGATGATCCACTAAGGGTATACAAACCAAAAGGACAAATTTCTTCTGTATCTATTTATCAGCATCCATAAAATAGAACTACTGAGGTCAGTAATGCTTAGCGAAATCATGTAAATAGTTTTTTAAAGAAATATACCACCAATGAGACTAATATTGGATTAAATTACAGAATTTCTGAAGAGATATTAGAGGCACAGTAATGAGGCTCAGACATCTACTTCACTATTATTGTCTTATCAAAAAGCTGTTGATAACAAATCCATCTTCAGCTAAAAGACAATTCCGAAGAGGAAGCTAATTCTCAGTATGTAACCTTCTTCCTCCAGTGCTTATCAACAGAGCAGATTGCCCACTAACTATTCACTGATTAGAAACTTGAAGCCAGCAGAGCATGCAAGACAAGATGCAAGACAAACAAACCTCCTTAATCAGATGTAGGTAGCACTCTCTGTAGAGACACATTAAACTCAAACATGGGTGGAAAATATGTGTGTATTTTTCCATGTGTAATTTCTTATTGCATTATTTACTGATACTTATTTTTCTGCAGAAAGCCTTTATGAAGTTATTTCCCAAGCAACTGCACTAGAACAGAGAAAAAGAAATGACTGAGAGTAAAACAAAGTTATAAATAGGCTAAGGGTGACTCCTTAGTGAGAAAAAGAATTTAAGATACAAAACATTTTCATGTGTTTGGGTCTTTTATTCTTCACATAACCACGGAGCTACTTACATCATTTTTCAAAGTATTCTGATGATTTACACACCATATGAATCATCTTGTGATTCGCCTACTCACACTGAGCAATACTTCACTCCATAATATTTGATCTAAGTTCATTGAGACCATAAATGGTGGAAGGTAACCATCGAGTGACAGAAAAGCACTGCAATGTACCGTTAAATTAGTGACATTGCTCATATTATGTAGAAAGTAGAAAAAGGTAAAAGTCTGGTGCAGTAGTTTGCAAGGCAACATGAGTAAGAATTTTATATTTCTGCCATAAGTACCATATCCTAAAAAAAGATCCAATGTGCCAAACCCAGGATGTGAGAACTTTTGGCTTAGAAGTCTAAAACTTCACTCTGACATAAACCCACTCACCATCTGCATAAATCTAAAGGTAATGAAGCTCACTAGGTGCTCTCATCTAAGTTTTCCACAGGCCCAAATCCTTTACATATATTTAAAAACAAAAATTGCTGACTTTTTCCCCCTCTTACTCACCTCAGCATAACCACCAAAGTACAATGACGTGTTTTACCTGGTGTTCACTGACATCAGCATGGCAGAATTTCTATTTTTCTATAACTTTTTTCATTCCAGGATATATCAACACAGGTATATTTTGAATATATAATTTTACTACTTTTGCCTGCCAAAAACTCAATTAAAAGAAGAGACAAAAAAACCCCAAAGCCCCACATGAAAGTCTGCAGTCTACTGGTTTGTCTTATTCAGACTTTGACTGGATAATTAAGCAGTTAACAAGTAAAAGCTTTTCATCATTAGAAGGTGCCTCCGAACAGGGTTATTTGGTACAAGAATGTTTGCTTGTTTATCTTCCAGTTCACAGGAGCAGAGCTCTGCATGGGATAAGGAGGAGGAAACTATTACATGCAGCAGACAGTTTGCTTATTTGATATTTATATACAGAATTCCATGTGTTGGTCATGCAAATTTTATCATTTCCTCTAACATTTTATTTGGGTTTCAGATTGCTTTTTAAATATTGGTTGTATTTATAACTGTGAGGTGAGAAAGAGCTTAAGAGGAAGAATTATTGTTGAAGCTCATTTTTCCTTTATGTATTTATAGCCCAAATCCAGAGTCCTTGGAAACCTCCAGGTTCCGGTACTGTTTCCTAGGAGTGAGGACAAAACCATCTAATAAAGATAGTAGTGCTCAAATGTGGATAGTGAATAAATCTGATCTGAAGAGAAAGTTTAACAAACCCTACAGGAATAATGTACTCAATAAATCCTTTAATATCAAATTCACCTCAGAAGGTAACCCAAGCACTGACACTGATGTCAACTGGAGGAACATTAACCCAGCTATGCCAAGTGAAACCACAGAGCAAATAGTTTCTCACAGCTAGATCAGAGAGCTGAGTCTTACAGACAAAGCTCTTTTGTGTCTTCTCTATGTGTCTGCTTTAACCCGTGTGCTAAATGAAATTATTACATTCTGCCAGCAGAAAGAGTGTTAGGAAGCTCGATTACTATTTGCAAAGCAAGCTGACTTGATCAAGCAGGAGATGCTACTAAAGCGCAAAGTATTATTTCATATCAAATAAACATCCTTTGACACAGATTGACTCAAAATGTAGTCCATAATTTAAAAATGAGCACTAACAGAAACCATTAGGTAATTCTTCTTGAACTGAAGGGGGGGAAAATCCTTTAAAACGTCTTGGCAGAAATAATGAAGTCAAATCACCTGCTCTGAAGACTTTGTCAGCAGAAATCATGCGGATTCCATTTGCAGTGTAATGTGGGCTACAGAAGCTGGAGGCTATTGACACTGATATAAGATCAACCAGAACTGACTAGCAAAACTACCAGTCTCCCCAAATTCCTATTTCCTTTGCCATAGAAAATGGTGTTTATGTCATCGCTCAAATCTACAGAACATATCCTTCATGAAACAGAGAAAAAGCCATCAAATTATAAACAAGATAGTAAAGTTTGTATAGAAATTCTGGGTACCTTGGAGCAGAACAAAGAAACAGAATTAATGTTGCTATGTGTAAGGCTGGAGGTAACAGAGTTACCAGAGGCATGTTAGAGGAGAAGTACCAATGTCATAGACGTATTGAACTATGTGCCCTGCATGGAAGAATTAAAGAACAAAGTGATGGTGCTGAATTTATTGTAGGCTAATGGTACAATGGACTGTAAGAGGCAAAGAGGGATAATATATAAAAGTAGACCTTCTGATGTCAGTATCTTCACAGCGAAGTTGGTGTACTCGAAATTAATGAATATGTTACCTCAGTTTTCAGTGTGGACAACTGAGCTACGCATGAGAACACATGACATAGTGGGGACAAAGTAATGGAAACAGAAACTACCATGATAGAAATAAAAATAAGTAGTTGAATGTGTTGATGTGAAGGTATTGGAAAATCTCAAGCCAACAAATCTGGTGCTGGGGGTTGCAGGCTCAGGGATAAGGGTTTCAAGCAAATTTATGAAGTCATTGAAGAATCACAGCAGTACTGCCTGCGTTCAGGAGAAGGCCCAAAGATCACAGTAATTACAGCCTGTAAGTCTAGCATCATGTAAAAAATGTAAAGCATTAGAATAGATTTAAAACTAATTTATCATTGCAAGCATACACAAAAAGGGGGGAAAAGAAACATACAAGAACCCAAAAATTCTGCATTAATAGTATACAGAATCTACCAAATATTTGGGTATTATTACAGTCTCTGATACAGTAATATGTGGCAAATAATAAATTAAAGCAAAGGGTGAGATTTAACTGAAGATAACAAGGTGAGCTGCTATTTGAATGGTAGCATATTAGTATATATTAGCATACAAATTAGCATATTAGTATATATTACTAATTTACTTCTAATCAAGGTTGTTTTATCCTGTTTAAAGTAACAAATATAGCTATGAATTGCTTACGGCTGATCGAGCTGCTGATCTCTACCTGTGATGATCCTGATTCACATCTCCTTTCCTACATCTAATGGTATTCTGTTACTCTGCTGTTTTTTTTCACCAGTGTCACTAAAGTTACACTGAATATACAGTACCTTGAGTTCTTACTAATGTTTTGACATTTTGTTACATTTATTCATATCTTAATTCTTAAAGTAATGCTATGATATTTCTTTCATAGTTTTCTACTATGCAATATGCTAAGATTTCCTAGAAGAGGAATCATCTGCATCTTCGGCATCTGTCTGGCACTGCTTTTCTCCATGTCAGGATTGCAGCATTTTTATGCTGTTGGTGACATCAAACATCTTTTTCAGTCTCTACTATTGTCTTCTAATTTCTCTACTCAGCTGTTCTGCTGTACTCATTCATGACTAGTCAAGTTTCAAATTGCTAAACTCTCTTTGATTTAGCCTTTAGTCCTGCTTTCCTTCCATATTCAGTAATTCCCAGTATCCAGAGTGAGCTTTTACCTTCTTTTTAGCCTTTTTTTTCCACTCCCTAATGCATTTGCCGACACCTCAGAGTTTTCTTATTAATATCTTACAAGTAGCATTTAGATCTTACTTTTCCTTCATTATTTACAGAATTGAAATCTGTTATTCACATTAGAAATGTATTGTTCTTTCAGTAGATTTATGTCAGGGTTTCTATAGTTTCAGTTTTGAGACTTCAGGTCTTGAGCATCAGGTCTTGAGTAATCTAAATCAAAGTAGTAGTCGGATGAGTATCCAGCATACAGTCAAACTGACTCTTTCCCAAAGAACCAAGATGTTCCTGAGGGCTGCTTCCACTCTCATGAAAGATGGGTAGCATACCACCTGCAGCCATGCCAAATCTGCTTTCAGCTTCCTTCCTTCCTCTCACTCTGAAAGGATGTGTCATCCTTTAATTTCTTGATTTTATTTGTTCCTACTTTGTGGTAAATCACAACAAATTAGAAGCTTTTTGTAAGAATCAGGGTATTTGACTTAGTAATAATTCATAAATATCTCCACTTCCTATTGTGAAATTGGGGTATAAATAACCACAACACTGCCTGTTACATCAGAATTCTAACACATCTCATGGACAGTATCTTACTATATACTCACTTGTAGCAAAGGTTTCTGATTCAGTATCTCTAGAGCACAGTGAATGCTCTGCTAAAGTGAGTGCTCAACCAATTCCATTCTGCTGTACCCACCAGGATGCTTCCTAGCCACTCTATCTGGTCTTTTACTAATAATGGCTTTCTCATCTTCTGAAATGTTCACATGTCCCACCTACCTTTTTCTTTCCTAGTCGTTAAATCAAATAGCCACAAGAGAGCTTTCAAAATCACTCTCATTGAAGGATTTGCTGGAAATATATTCTCTCCCTTCTCCAGTGATGTACAGATTTTAGCCAATTAATGTCAGAATTATCATTTGTATCCACTCTGTTGTGGTAAAAGGTGCAACAAATATCCAAGGAAGGTGGTATAACAATACCAGCAATATTAAAATACTAAAGGAGCAAGTTGAGATTGCACATCTACAACAGGAAGAAAAAAACCCCAAAGGTAGAAGCTTGGGGACACTGTATGGATTCTTGCCATGAATATTCCACAGTTTCTCTCTCTGGGAGTTAAAAGTTAGCTGCACCAGGTGAAAGTATAGTGGCATTTCCTCTGCATAATATGTCACTTCCCTAGAGGAAATCACAAATAAGAGATTCTGTCCTATTAAATTTCCTAACTATTTGAATGCTAGCCTTCAAAAATGAGTGATGGAAAAGAATCTCTGTCCTTCAAGTATGTTTTCTCTGCCAGAAACAAATTTACACTGAAATGTTCTTCTGGTTTTAGAGAACTCACTCTGATCACATTACATGTGTCCTTTGTTGCTAATAGAATACAAAGCAATGAATTTGAGGCCTTTACATTCCTTTTACCTTGCCTTCGGGTATTTAAATTTTATCTTCATTTCCTTTTCCCCTCTTTCAGCCTTACTTCACATTTATATAACTTTCCTTCAAAGCACTCCTGTGTCTCCATCTCAGGTGTCTGTCTTGCCAGTTCCACCACAGAAATTACTTCCAAATTCCATTGCAAAAGCTACCCACCTAGCAACAAGAATTCATTGTTTTATTTTTATTGCTCTTTCTGACTTTGGAGAAATTAAATGGAAATGCATATTTGAAAGTATTCATGAGAGGCAAACTATCCATCCTCATATGTATTTCTCGCAATTCATTTTATGTTTTCATTGTGCACTTCCAACACAGGATTTAACTTTGACAAATGTAACTTTGACTTCTCCTAAAAAAATATGGTAATATTTTTCAATTTTTAATTTTTAACAGCACAGAAGATATATACTGATGCCATGAGTGGTGTTTTCACTTAGGAGTATGTAAAGGTTCCTTGGTTTTAACTGACATCAATCCCCATACCCCACACAACATGAGTTTTTCTCTGTGAATATTGATTTAAACTAGTTGCTTATGGAGACTCACTTGTATTTGTCATATTTTATTTATTCTGTAAGGAAATCACGGGAAATCAAACAGTTTCTAGTTGTGCAAATAACTGATTTCTCAGTTTGTCTCAAAAGCAAAAAGATCATTTGAATGAATCTGGGATTTGTTAATTTAAAATATTTTCTCTCTTGAATATAAATGTTGAGATCATTCCTTACTTGGATAGTCATGTCAATTACGGAAAAACAATGAGAATTAATAATTAATCTGAAAATTATAATACTTAGGTGAGTGAATAAATAGCTGGGTGGCAGATCAGGCTTCTATACCCTATGCCAGTGAATGGCGAATTATGCATTGAAGTTAATGTAGGATTATTAAAGGGATAATGAGACAAAGAGCTCTGAACTGTTACATCTTATGGGGCTGAACTGTTCTTTTAGGATGCAAAGTTTTATTCAGCTACTAAACCTGTGCTTTTCACATCAAAGATAGACTCCCCAAGCTCCATAAAATTCTGTGGTTTGAGGCACAGGGAGAAAAGGAGTGAAGAAAGTGAAGGAGAATACTTCATATAATTTTTCTGCTTTTCAGGAAGTTTTGCAAATACAGATCTGAACATTCATGCTCAGCAACAACTTTTACGGATTTAATCACTTCCTCTGGATTCAGTGCGTTCTTCCCATGATTTATATTTCGGAGGTTAACCAATACAGGCCAGTGTCTGAGGTAGCTCAAGGCTATCTAAAAGGAATATGAACAGTGTACAGTATCTGTGACATTTTGTTTTACTCTAAATCTTCTAAACTACGAAATCCTCCTTATTTGGGTAACAGAGGAAAGACTCCCACTCTTCCACACTTGAAGAGTGAATCAGGTGACAAGCAGGAACCTACAAAAAGCACTGGGAACCTGGAAAACTTTTCAAAACAGCTCCAATTTGAAGGCTCTGAAAAAATAAGTATTAAGTAGAGAAAGTTAATCTTCCTTCACAGCATTCTCACAAATTAAAGGTTAAAAGCAGGCAATGCAGGCTCACTAGCTGTTGCCAGCTCATATTTAAAACATTGCCACATCAACTTATTCTTTTGAGATAATGCCACTACTCTCACCCTATACACAAACATTGCTTATTTCCCTCTGCCATTTATTCAGCTTTGTGGCAGTAATTAGCAAAGGACTGTGATTGACTCAGAGAAAACTGAAGACATAAAACAGGATCACGATGTGAACTGAAATCTCTATTATCATATTTACACTTTCCTCTTACATTTCAGTATACAAACCAGGACCAGGGAAAAAATAGTGGAGGTTTTTCAGATTCTTAATAATGTTTTTCTCTTTGTTTAGTTTTGCATTTCACATTCAAAGTTTTTTCAGACCTCTGTCCTTTTTCCACTCAGTTGCCTTTGTTTACAGCAATTTTGTTCTATCTAAATATTAGACCGAGTTCCCAGAGCTAGCTAAAAAGCTCTTAAATGTCCCTTGAAGCCAATTCTGTTGCAGATTTCTGCATCCATTATTTGTCCTGATAAAACTGTTCTTAAAGCATTAGTGAAATGATTGAGCTCAGAAAAATAATTTCAGGAAAGGTCATCATTATTTGGTTTTGGTTCTGTTCTAGCCATATGAGCACAGCATAAGTAGATGATCCAATATATATTAGAAGGAAATTCAGGAGGTCATATGAGAAGGAACATAACACCAGAGGTGGGGTATGGCAATAACCTCTAAACCCAGCTTTATTCTCAGAGATTTTAACAGGAAAGCTCACTTTCTAACTTAAGTTCAAACTGCTTCTTGTATGAACTTACCTCCCTCATTTTCTGCTTTTCCTGCCGTCCCTGGGGCTTCCATGAAATGAAGCATTAAAGAAAACCCCAGCAAACTATGTAATTTACAGGAAACAAATGACTTGTGATTCACAGCCTGATAATCCTGCTTCACACTTAATTGATTCCAGTTAGGCGTAGCAGGACAGTAGTATTCTGCATTTTATGGCCCAACAGAAATGTCAGCCATCTGTTTGCACCTGCTGAAGTTGCTATGGATAAGTATTACAAATCCTGTAAGTGTCTGGGCCTGGATTTTTCGTCCCAAGAAAGAGTTTTTTGTTGATGACTGTCTACATGAAGGCATTGATGACTGATGCTGGACACATGTTTGAGATGGAATGCTCCCTCTGATATGAACAACATGAACTTATTATCTATACCTAACCTTCAGAAGGGCTGAACAGACATTTAGTTCTTGCAATTTTGCTATTAAGTTATGGTGAATGAACTAAAGTATAGAGTCTATATTACTTGGGACAGATGGGAAATTAGCATGTCATAAAATTCATAAAAAAGCGGTTGATGATGGTGTCTGTCTCAAGAAAATAATTACATAATGATTACCTCCTTTGAGAATCCCAACAGACTAGGTTAGAGAACAGTCAGTTCCCTGATTTATCCAATAGTGATATTTTAGCTCTTTGACATCCTTCAGGTAAGATGTGTATTGTTAAATTACTTCCTTAAACTTGCAATTTTAACCCTTACCTTTACATTTTTAGTTCCTTTGTGTAACTGAGCACTAGTGAAAACCAAGTTATGAATGTTGTTTCAAATACTTGATCTATTTTATGATTTCTTACATTTTTTCTTAAGAAGGTTAAAAATAACATACTTCATTGTTTCCGTACAGCCTAAAAAGATTGCGGAGTTCAGCAAATTCATTAAGATCTTTGCTGTTGTCTTTAGCAAGTTGAGCACTAAAAATAGGTGGTTAGAATCAACCAGTAATATATATTCTGGGCTAAGGAAAAAGCAACCCCTAAGCCGTTAGGTGTAATAATTAACACCTGAGAGCAGGAAATTTAGACCACTTAATCCAAATGCTTGGAAAGATTTCATATTCTTCCTTACTTTTAAAATGTGCATACAGAATGAATATTTAAACATAAATTAATTCTTTTTGGAAACTATATACCAAAATATTTCTGTTCTAGTATATGTCTTAAGTTTTTGGAGCAGGTCTAAAATGAGGGCCACGTAGCATGGTATGATTCCATATCTGTGGAGAAGACACCTGAGCATAAGGACCCATGAGCTAACTCATCTGCTGGGAGATCCAAGATCTTGACACACTCCTGTGGGACAGTTTAGACCCATTGAAATGGACTACATCCAGAAAACTTATGCTTTTCCACCTACCCACATTTCACAGATGAACTCTGAAGCTGAAGAGATGAAAGTCCATAATTTACTTCACTGCAAATTTTGTCAGGTTGGTTAAAATCAATCTTATCTGCAATTTAAACTAAAAAAGCCAACTTTGCAATAAAATAAATGATCGATGTTTATGCAGTTCTGCCTAGGTTTGCTGTCTACCAGCTGTGGGAAACTATCCAGTAGCTGAGGGATAATATAAGTTATTGAACTGAGACTTAGTAAATACATCAGGATTTTCCTCTAGAATCCACATGCTTCCTGTGCTCATGCTAATGTTCAGATATTAAACTGCAGTATAATAATAATGTTATGTGATCTGGATTTATAAATACAGAAAAAATATCTGCAAGCCTGAGGTTTAAGGACACTGATGTCTGTGAGGACTTTCATTAATACATTATGAATTGTTAGCAATGCAGAAAAAAACCCAAAACTTTTCTATTTATTTCTCCCAGAGTTCTTCTTCTGTTCTAGTGTAGCAAAAGCTGATTATACCATTCAATTTACTCATAAAGCTAAATAACGTAACACAGAAAAGACAATACATTCAACATCTCATTTGTGTGAGAAATTCAATGCTAAAAGCTACAATGATTTAGGTAATTCACTTCAGAGTGACAGACCACAATATATTGAGGGGGTCCAATTACAGATAAATTCTACAGCAAAATAAACCTGGAGAAAAAGATAAGCTTAATAACAAAAAACCTATTTATTTACATTCTTTAAGTCTTTTATTTTATTTGGGAATGAGAAATGTTTCCCCACAAATGTTCTCCTTCGGAAGGAGGGAGCTCCCTCAGCAATTCTAAGAAAAGCCCTTGCAGTGAAGCTTGCAGGCAGCTGTACTTGAATGCTAACTGTGAAAGCAGTCACAAATACCTACCTGCTTTTTAGTCTACCTAGAACTATCCATCATTTTAATGCAATAGAATCAACTGTTAGATTACTTAAAATAGAAAATAGTAATCAGAAAATCAAGGCTAAGGAAAGCTGGCTGGCTCAGGTCAGGAAGCACAGTTGGGGATTAAAGAGAGAGGGAAAGGAGTTACGGTATCCAAGGAGGTGACAAAGTGGTTTTATCAGGTAAGTGTTCCCTGCTGGTATATAGGGTGGGAGAGTCAGTCACCCCGTTCCTCCCCTGCTCTCTTTACATATAGATCTGGAATGCTGCCAGATCCCTGCTCTGTCTCTTGTGCTATGTGCCGCAAAGAGGGATAATCATGTTTTGCTGGGTAGGACTGAATTATTTTCTGTGCTCCCCTAAGAGGACGAAACACCAAGGGCAACCTTTGACAAAGTACAGGTCTACCCCCACGTCATAAAAGCAGAATCCTACAAAAGAGCAGAAGGGCTGCTGACAACGTCAGAAGTGAAACCAGTGGTTCTGCGGCTGCTGGAGAAGCTCTGCAGTTTCCACCACATGCTGTTCCGTGTGCTCAACTTAAAGTAGGCATGCTCATGCAGCAGTATCTATACACCCTGCTGAAGCCAGGGCTGGGAATGCCCATTCTTGTGCGTATCACAGTCTGTCAAAGGGCTGGCCTTAGCCAGAAGGGGGGAAAATACTTGTTAAGGTGAGCATCATGATTCATGCTTTTCTATTTCAGGGTACATTCATGCAGGAAGCAGGGGAGATTCTCAGCTGAGATCCTTAAGCAGAAAAAACAGTTTTCTGAAAATCTTTTCCTCTTAAAACTCTCTGAGAGCTGAGGAGGTCTCAGCTTCTCCAGGTATCTCCAGTTCCCATTTTTACTCAGGACATAACCAGACACTTTTCTCCCAGTCATACAAGAGTGACTGACAGTGCTATCACAGTTGGTCCTAACCACTCCCAAGCTGGAAGTTACAAAGCACAAAACTCAGCCGGCAAAATGCAAAGTCAGAAGTGTCTTATCTGCACCAATACAATCAAATTAAGTTAAAAAGTTGAAAGTTAAAATGCAGATTTGGGCATTGAAATGCATGAAGACACACTCAGGTGACTATTTTATACAAACAAACACTTTCTGCATGGGAGTAGTGGTTCTTAAGATATTTGTACTAATCCAGCTCCTTCCAGAAGGAACACGTTTTCTTTGTTGCCTTAAAACCTGGTAGCCATCATAAGAAAGAGAGGCCAGATTAGATCCAAATATGCTGTCACTTAAATGAAGGATTATCACAGTAGTCACCTCAGACACACAGGTATATAAACATACGTCAAAGCTTTCCTGAAGATTGACAGATTCTGTCAACTTTGCATACACAGATGACATTCAATTCATTATTCCACCCAGTTCCCAAAGGTCTAAGTCATTCAAGATTTGTATCTCAGCTTGTTGATGGAATCCACTTTATTTCTGGCAAAGAAATACTGACCAAGGAAATTGGAGTTAAGCAGTTGACATAAATATGGACCTAACTCATTGGAGAAAAGATTTTGTGCCATATTTGCATTTAGCTGACAAAGTTCAAAGAAAGCTATTTCTGTACCCATTCACTAGTACAATCTATGCAAAGGTGTGCTGAAATAAGGAATATAGGATCTGTGTAGGATGTCTGCACCTCTTTCCATCATGTATCTATGCAACGATTACTCAAAGACCAATCCCACCTCATGTCACAGGTTTTCAACAGTTAGTGTTTTCAGGAAAAACAATTCACTCTTCAGGGAACTCATATGTGAGATACAACAAAATACAGTTCTCTTGATGAAATTCCCACTGATTCCTGCAAGCTCCAAAGAGGGAAGCAGAAGATTTTCAGGACCTATGGCTTATTTCAGGACTGATGGCTTTTAGAAGCTCAAATATTTTTAATATTCTTTATACTCTGGAAGGGCATAAGAAAACTAAACCTGACTTAATTATAGGTTATTGATGTGTTTGTTACTGAGAAACAACAAAGTTTTTTCAAATTCATGGTCTGTATTTGATAAAAAATATTCTTTTGCCTTCTTTAGAAAGGCTTTAAAAGCAAGACAGAAGTTCCTATGATTTCTTTTTTTATATAAAGCCATTTTTCCTTCCATGCGAATGACAACCTCAGCCTTTTTGTCTCCTGACAAGACTGTGTAGAAAGGTCATTTTTTTCTGTGCTGAACATACAGATGCATCACCTGGGAATGACCTCTTAGCACACCCACACGCCATCAAGCTGCTCTTCTACCAGTCTCTCTCTGTGAATGTAACCCACAGCAGCAGCGATGAACATCACAAGGACTATACAACTCATCAAACTGGAAATCACAGAAAGTCACAGAATCACTGATCTTTCATGTAGGGGAATAAATATCAGGATCTTTATGGTGACTTTGATTCTCATTAACAGGCTATTCCCCATTACTTTAGAGGTATAAGAGAGAGAGTCTAAATAAAGTGTAGTCTCTTGTAGGGCCCAACAGTAAGATCCTTTAGTAGTAATAATAATAATAATAATAATAATAATAATAATAATAATATCTGGTTTGCATATTTTATCCATGTATAACCCTTCTAAAGAGTTCTTAAGTAAACCTCATTTTTAGTTTCTTAACATTATGCCCCAGAACAGGCTGTTTAAGAATGATGGAATTACCAGTACTCAAGGCAAATAAACATATACAATATATGCATGTCACTAAATTTAAGCATTTGTATTAGATTTAAAACAAGCAGTCAGTTTACTAACCCGATCAGTATGAAAGCTGTTTCTTTAATCAAGCTGGCACCAGTTCACAGAAAACATAATTTGAAAAGGTTCACATTTAAATGAATCTTAGTTCTCATGCTCAGATGTCATTCCAAACTCCTAGGATGAGGTATTAAGCCTTCATTCACTTCTATTTAAAGAAACTTGGACTGAGCTTGAATAATGTTAACTAAACTTTTTTACCAAATATAAAATTAAATGAAAAACCAACCCTTCCTCCATGTATTGCAGTCACTAGGGGTTCTTAGAAATACCAACCACAAGTAAGTGAATAAACTTACAGTCTGCAGCTAAACTGGTGCCCTTAGACTTGATCATGGGTGAGATTGTCAGACAGACCACTGGAAAGCATGCAAAAATATACAGGCATATAAAATGTGTGTAACTGAATATGTACTACATACACACAGACACACGTATATAGAAACAGCATACATACATATATCTACAAATTCACACACATTTATGCCTGTGTGCCTCTACACACAACCTGGTCTGCCTGAATCCTGTATTTCTGTAAAAAACAAGAAGGAAATGGAAAGTAGCTTCTGGTAAAAATGGCTATAGAGCATGTTCAGCTAGGCAGGAAGGTGATAAACCCAGTGCGATTTGTAAATTTACTTTCCACTTTGCCCTGTAGCAACCTTAGTATGTCATGAGCCTTGAACTCAAAATCCATCAGGGAGGGTTGTCTGATACATGTTACCTGTTCACAGCCAAAACACACAGGAAAAGTGACAAAGGTTTATTCATGCATATGTTTGCAGAGTTACTGGCACATGGGTTTTCTGTGACCTTTATCCATGCCAGGCCTAAGTGATCTCCCTCACTGGCATCAAAGGGTTCTTCTCAGCATTTCCTGACCAGTCAGACTTCTTACATGACATAAACAGGTTGGATTACTACGTTTCTAGAAGCACTAACAAATGCTCACACAGAGTTGTTGCACTGACCTGCTGTGTAACTGCTGCTTCGCATGGGCACAAGAGCAAATGGAGCTGTAAGCTGCTTCAGGAGCACCTGATGCATTTGCTGTGCTCCCACAGGCTTCCTTCGCTATTCAGACCTGCTTGCCTTATAACTTCTTTAACAGGATGGTACTCCTCATTAGTAGAGCTTTTGAATTACTGAAAGGCTGTGTAACATTTAATTAGTCTTTATCTTTACAAGTAATAAAACGAGTACTTTTTGGTAAAAGAAAGCAGCCTCCAGTGTGCTGCTGGATAACAGCGAGTTTTTGATTTTCTATTCAAACAGCTATCAGATTATAATTTTAGCTTCATTATTTGGCTAATTCACATTTCCTTAAAAGGCACATGACAGCAGCTTTATAAATATTGCAACAAAGAAATCTGCAGTCAACAGTAAGGGGGGTTTTGAAGGTGACAGATGAGAACAATACTTGTAAAAATGCAGTTTGCTTTACCTGCAAACTGGTGCTTGCTAGTTTGATTTAAAGTAGAACTATTCAGGAATTTCTGATACTTTTGCATTTTACTTGTTGATTATTGACACACCACATCCTTTTTTCTGAATTATCTTCAGTATTATCATACCATTTTCAAATACTGAAAGTCTCATTCCAATTTTTAACATTTTTTCTTAGACTTTTTGAGCCCACCCAACTGCAAAACAAAAAATACAAAAATAACATAAATTAACAGTTTTAAATTCAGCTCAAATACATTTTTAAGATTGGCTTCTCCCAAAGACATATTGCTAATTATTTCTTGTATCATTACAGGAAATCTAACTCAGATACCCTGCAGGCTAGAATAATGACTTTTACTACATGAAAGATATTTGTGCTTTACATCGGTAAACTATGACCAGGATAAACTTCTTGAATATTGTCTAGTACCTGTACAGAAACAGTACAGGGAAAACTACAGTGGTTAGTTAAAGAATAGTTAGTATGTGAAAATGGTTAGGATTGAACTACAGGGTATTTTCTTTTGTGAACAAAGGAAGTATTTGGGTGAAATATGAATCGTAAGTCTTATGCATTCTTTTGTAAACAATACCATAAGATTAGGAAAAAAAGAAGTTTTGTTTTGGGGGTATCAGATTGAGATGTTGGTATCTAAATAGTGCAGATAGAAGTTGGAGAACTGTAATGAATAGTTTAAGAATTTTAATTTTTCCTAATTTTTTTTCTCAGTGACTAGAGGAAATGTAACCAATCTGATCTGGCGTTTGAGTTTAAAAACTGTGAAATATGTAAACTTTACATAACCAAACGGGGGTTATCTCCATTTTTTGTGACACTTCCCTAGAGTCACACCACAGTTTCCAACTACAAAACCCAAAAGTACACTCCAAGATACACATAAATAGCCATGCTACTTCATTATTCTAACTGTAGGGTTCTGCAATGTTTTAATGATCAGACTCAACAAATGCAATTAACATCTACTTTCTTCAACACAATAAATTTGATCTTGTCTAAATCAGCTTTCCAATCTAGCCACCATTCATCAAACTGAAAGTTTGTTTCATTGAACTATTTGGCGCACAATAAATACTCCTTTGTCAAGTAATGTGACATGAAGAAGTATTTCATAACAATAAAAAAGAGTGCTTTGCTTGGCTAAAGAAATAACAGAACACTTGTCTTTTCAGTATGTTGCCATATGGAAAAAAAAAGAATTGCCAGAAAACCTTTGGTGACATATTGAGGTCAATATGAATCTGTTTCAGGCAGTGCCAGGATAACATTTGCAAACTCTAAACTTATGGGTGTCGAGGAGAAAAAAATGACTGATCATATTAAATAATTCTCACAGCTAGTCAATGTCATGTGAGTGCTCTTAGTAATGCACAGTACTGCTTATCACTGCTGCTCATTTTGGATTACTTAGATGACAAATGTTCCTTCCACCATACTGTGATCAATTTGAGTTACCTCTCTAATACTGGTTTTGGTTTTTAAAAGTAATCTTTTAAAATTAATCCTTTTTGACATCTCTTTTGATAGCCTCAACTTTCAATGCAATCCTTAAGGTTAATACTCCCTAGGATAGTAAAAGCAGAGTATATTGTTTCAGTTTCTATAGGAAAAGAAAAATAAAGACTACAAGCACGGAAAGCTTAATTATTTTGCGTTCTGTTTGACACTGGGTATTGTGCGTGTACACAGAAAATATTTCCAGCCTCAAAACCATTTTAAAGATATTAAATGGGAATTATTCCCTCAACTCAGTATTTGTACCAGTATCTGTGAAAGAAGATTCTCTTGTGCAGAACAGGGTTCTAATCAGTATTTGGTTTGAAAAGAAATTATGTTCTCCTGAAATGTAGTAAGAAAGATATGTTAGGTAGAAAATGCTGCTCAGAGTATGACATTTCTTGAAGTAGAAAAATTATAAGTAACACAATAAAATTTCCTCTTTAAAAATCTCTAATTGCTACTGTTCTGAATGGAATGACTTGTCTAAACAAAGCAAGTAATTACCACTTAACACCTGCATGATGTGGAATAAATAAATCACATTAATGACACAAATACTACTACACTGTTGGCACTGACGTGTCTACCTTTGGTTTATTTTGTTTTGTTTGGTGTGGTTGGTTGGTTTCTTTTAAAAGTTTGCATTCTAAATTATAGTGGCAAGCCTTTCCTTTGCATAGTGTGGAGTGACTCATCAAGTGCAACAGTGGACAGTTAGAAAGCAAGTAATCAGGATGACAAGAAATTAATTTTCACTGTCTCTCTGTATTCACAGGAGCAGCATCACCAATTTATTCTATTGGGTTTTTTACCTTTTTCGGGTTCTACATTTCCATGTGAGTTCAACTTCTTTTTAACTGATGAAAATATGTAAAGGGAACATTTTATTTCTTTTTAAGCATAAAATATCTGTGATCCAGGACTGATTCTTCAAGCCTTTAGTCAATATATGCAATAAACAACAGTTGAGATATAGTAGGCTCCATGTTTCTAGGATTTACTAGAAAACATTTTCCTTAAATATTCACCTGTGATAACTTATTTTTAATGTATATTAATATTAAAACATTAACTTTAATATTAATAAAATGTAATATATACAAATACAATTTGAGTGAGGTAAATGCCAAAAGAAATCTGAAACGAAAATCAAGATCAAACTTCTATAGAGATATGGCAACTAGTATTTGACCAACATTTATTAGATTTTAAAGATTACTCTTTTTGTGAGAGGTATAGGTGAAGGAGAGATGGTTGCTCTTTTTTCTTTGTTTGTTCAGGTTATTGTTATTGCTTTATAGTGTTCCTGTTCTCATAATTGGTTAAAGCTTTTATAAACAAGGTTATTATTTCTATTTTCATATTGTATAAAACAGATAAAATAATGTGGGAAACTTTAATGAAAATGAATATGCCTGATAAAGCAATTTCCAATTGAAAAAGAATATTGGCTTCAGACATGCTGAACAAGTATTAACCAAAACAACCCAGAGAAATCTGCCTTTTTAGCAGAAATTTGCCTGTTAGTTTAAATATGGCTCAGTGCAGATGAAGACAGAAAAGTTCTCAAGACTGGAAAAGGCACAACTTAATTTTACAGGCAATTATTAAAACGCAGACACAGTTAGAAATACGATTACTTGCTACCTTCACCTTAGGATCGTTACTGCCAAGGTAGACTAATAACACAATTACTTTAAGAGGAAGCTCTTATTTTGCTGAATGAACAGAAACTGGGAGATGTACAATTCAATATGCAAATTGAAAAAGGGGGTTGTAGAATTCTGGCAAGTATTTCCCTTTTATTTGTATGTGCTCATTATTTTAAAAGGAATCTAGATACATTTCTTTAACTTAACTAACTCTTCCTTCTTTTTATGTAGTAGTTGCTTCTCATCATAATTGCTGAAAATTCAGATTTCCAAATTTGCTGGAGTTAAATGCTCAATTCACTATGAAAACCAGAGGGAGAAGAGTGTGTCACACTGAGTTTGAAAGTCACAGACATTCACCCTCACTCTGTCAGATAAATGGCACCTGGATTTTAATATATCCTCTTTATTAATAGACTTCAAAGCATTTATTAAAAGCTTCAGATTTAAAGGAAAAAATCTTTGCATTTTTTAGGTAAAAAGAAGTTGCCATCTAAGATATTCAGATTCTTTTCATAACTCTTATATCTGAGAGTGTCTGTTGAAGACATTCAGTAAGACAACTTTATTTTAGATTGTTTTAAAATATCTAAATACTTAAAAATAACTGAGGTGTGGCATATTTTTACTGTTATGTGACACCTGAAGCACAAGTGGACTTGAGGTCCACTCTAAGATATTTTTTCCATTTAAAAGATTTTTAAACATTTTAAAACTTTTTTTGTTGTGTATTAGTGAAAAAAACGCAGCACTTAGCATAGTTTCAGACATGTAATTGTGTTGAGAGGGGACACTGGAGATGGGAGGATCAAGAGTTATTTCTAGCTTAAGAATAGATTGTTACCTAACACAGCAGTCAGACTTTAGTCCTTGCTTTTCTATTTGAGAGTTTTTTATTCAAGCACTTCATTTTGTCCATTCAAACTTGGAGCAGATGCTGCAAGCTGATTTTCTCACATTCCAGCTTGAATTATTAAGCACCCAAGCATAAGCACTCATTTCTTCTTCCCATTGGGAGAAAACCTGTGGGTCTGACCTGGAGAGCTGGCCTAAGGTCCATAATGTCAGACACTTCACTGTTTAATTTTCCTTTTGTATCTGCCAACACAATGTAGTACTGAAACCTCTGTGTACATCAAGGTTATTAATGCAATGTCAGGAGATTCTTCTTTTCAACTGCCTGCTGCCATTCTGATCAGTATATTTACTGTCAGCTTTCCAACAGAAAATACTCCTGGAAAAGGTCATATAAATTCTTACCCTCTTCTTAAGACTCAGACATCCATTCTGGGTTACAGAGGGAGAACACTCCTGGAAAAACTCTGCAGGGAAGGACTTGTTTTCTCTCCTTAAGATACAAGATGCAGTCTTCTCACAAAACACAGCTAAAAGAAGAGGTCCACTCTTTTTTAATACATGAAACCCAGGACTGAGTTGAAGCTGGTGCTCACACATCCTGATGGTATTTTGTTAGTCATTGGGTTTTTTGAAGAGCATGCCTACACATGTGCGGACACATGCAACAGAACTGATGTTCTGGCTCTTCCTTATGTCCTTAAATGAAAATAGTGACTGCTACAGCACCTGTAGTGAAGTTCAGTCTTAAAAATGTTAACATCCTGTAGCCACATGCTGTATATCTGCTCAGTCTTCTCAGAGAAAGTTCAAATCAGATATGCTTCAAAGTCAATTTGTAGATGCCTGGGAAATCTGAATAAAAAGGAAGCACCTGTGGAGGTCAGGTGCCTCCAGAGTTAGGCAGCAGTTGAGATGGATTTTAGGATTTAGGTGTCTAAATTTCATCTTCAGGCATCAGGTTATTCTCTCCAAAATTACCATGTGGATTAACCAGCCCTAGTTATACCAACAGAAAGAACTTTATGGACTATGCCCTCAGCAACAAAACCTTCAAAGTCATTAAATTCATGAATTTTCCTGATTGTCTTAGGCATAGGCTAGAACCATTTCAAACAAATGGGATAAATATTTGATCTTACTCTGCCAAGGAAAAACACACCTCACTGTAATTTGTGCTTTCACAACCTTCAACAAGTACTTTACTTACAAAAAGTGTAGTGCTGTAGTTTCACTGTCCCTGCATTGAGGTATGTGCTATACTACTGCCTTTCTGCAGATTCATCATCATGCAGTTAATAGAAAGAAGATGAAGTGATTGGAGTTAAAGAATGAAACCTTTAATAATCTAAATATCCAGAGTCCTAACAGTGCTTAGCAACATCACGCATTTGATGACACCACCACAACCAGTGAATGGCAAACTTCAGATTTACTATCTGTTGTGAAAAAACATTCCAAGGTTTGCAGCTTTTCAGTAGCTGCTTTACAGAGGCATTTTTTTTTTCTTATTTTTAAACATTTGGTCTATATTCTACTGCTTTGTTTCACTATGATCTGATCCTGCTCAGTAGTAGGTGTTAGGATTTTCACAGGTTGCAATATTTTCAGGCCAAAAGCTTGATTAAGTGCAAAACTCCTCTTTCAGTTCTCTCCTAGTGTTTTTTCAGTTGTCACAGGATCAGGTCTTGGGAAACAAATACTATGGGACCACGTATTCATAGGTGCCAAAGGCCTAGATCCTGCAAAAGCTTATCTCATTGACAAAGAGCATAAATCTGAATTTCTGAAGATAACTCATGTTGCTGTAACTTTCAGCAGGTTAACCAATACAAAGATATGTACAAAGAGACCTTATCTCCCTCTCTGACCATTTTTCATGCTGATGACCATAAAAGTCTTGGAATTGGAAGTTATAGGGCTTCATTAGTGGTCATAGGACGGTATTAATGCACTACTTCTCTTCAAGATAATTAGCCCTGCTAAGCACCTTGAGTACGGTCCAGGCATAAGTTACTGCAAGTACTTATTCCATATGAAAACATTAGTATGCATGATAAAAACAGGAATCACCTCACTGTGCCCTAGAGTCTTCTTTTATACAGAAATCTGTATCTTCATCATTGAGTTCAGGATCCTTTTGCTGTAGATCATACCAGTTACGTAACTGGGGAGTGCCAGCTACTTCATGTATTAGTAGGAACTGAAGAAGAAATTTTCTTGTCAGTATGAACAGCAGCTCAATTCATCTTACTATGCCCAATCACAACCTTGTATAATAATGTTGTGCTCCCCCAGAGAGGAACAGAATGTTTCCTTTTGTCTTCATTTAGTGTTTGCCATTTACCCTTTATAAATAATATGCTGCAGTTAGGAATCCTCATGCTGCTAAAATTAAAACGTTGTTTTCCTTTTGGCATCCAGGGATCTGTGAGACAGCAAGAACTAGTGCATGTGATACTTTTCAATAAGAAAAAGTTGAAAAGCTGAATCTTAAACTTGGCTTCTCATTTGCCTTTTAACAAGCGACACATTTGTCTCTTACTACACACGCAATATTCCTTGCTCTGGCAATGTCCCTGCAATACCTGTGGGGAACATACAGCGAGGGAAGTGGGAACTTTATAGTAATATGTCTTCCTCTGAGTATTCAAAGCTGTAGAGGAGGCTGCTGCAACCCTGGCAGCCTCCAAGGAAATATTATTCATTATGTATTTACAGTTATTGGATTAAAACTTTGTAATGTGCTCTGTTCAATTAATAATACTACAGAGCGGAATGAGCTATGAAATGCATTGTGCCTTTTAAAAGATCTAATATAACAAAAGACAAGCAGTTTGTCCTAATGAATGCATCTAATTGGTGCACTTTATTATAAAACACTGGAACAGCATTTTTCACGAGGCAGTTCTATTTGTAACAGGCTGTCTCCAGCACGTCAGGGTGTAATAAATGTGCTGCAGACTAGAACTGCTGATTAGCATTTCTGGATGCCTGGGAAGTTAGCAGAACTTGTTTGCCACTGCAGAAAAACCTTCCAAATCCTTATGGAGGAACCTGCAGCACTGTAATCCGTTAGGGATATGCCTATATGACCGACCTTCTGGAGATCTCTGCTACCAGCCCATGGTATGCATGCACAATTGTGGTAACTGAACAGCCAAAGCAAGAAAGAATTGCCACTACTTTGTTGTATCCCTGGTGACTTCCACAGTATTGATATACAAAAGAGGCTTTCAATAAATACTGTATTCAACAGAGTTTTCACAGCAATAACTTCAGACAGATGTATGGTTTATGTATGACTGTTACTCGCTGTCCACATCATCCTTTGTTCATTTTTGATGAATGCAAAGAGGAAGAAAGCAAGAATGCACATGCAAGATTTCGTTTGAGTTATAAGAAGAAACAAAAAGCCCTAGAGGCCCTTCTGAAAACATGCCTTAAAGCCTTAGAGGAAAACAGTCAACAGTCAATATTCTTTTGGCAGGACCCATACAGAGAATGACATGACAGCATTCAAGCAAAATAGTTTAGATAATATCAAATCTATGCAGAAATCAAATCTATACTGGAAAAATAAAAGACTATGAAAGAAGTGAGCTTTGACCCAGGATTCTTTTGTTTGCACTCTCAATAACTAAAAAGTAGCTTTTCAGGCCTTTATTCCCCAAAAAGCTCTACCAGTAAATACAATCAGTTTTATTTTGTTGCTTTTGAAATAGAGTATACCCAAGAAAGCTTCCCTTGGAAAAGTAAACTTATCTTTCTAGGCGCAGGAGAGAGAGAGTCCTCATATAAGGAAACCCTTCAGAATCAGCATCAGGCTTCATTTTGCCTAGTATTCACCACTGAAAGGTGCACCCCGTACTCCTTGCTGGGTCTTGAGGTCCATTAGCCTGAACCTGGAAACACATCTCCCAACTTTATGGTGTTATTCAGCCTAACTGCATTAATCTGTTTTAATACGTTTTCCTATAATAAGATGGATCCGCCCCATTACTTTTACTAATTTATCTAAAAGAACAAAGTCTTCCACAATGGTTGCTTGGACACTGCCCTGGTATCTATAGCATTCGAAAACCTGCTGATTCTCTCTAATGTAAAGAGATAAATTATACAGCCATATAGGGAGAGTACGGCTGTATATTTACTTTCATTAACGCCCCTGTCCCTGAGAAAGGCAACTTTATGATCAGGAAGTAATAAAAATGAGGTCATGGGTTACACATAAACACGCTTTGTATATGTATTTCTATTACGAGTCTAAGACATAAATATTCAAATGAGACAAGAAGATAGGCAGAAAGCATGCACAATCAGGGTACCACATGCCTTCTACTGTCAGACAATAAACATACTGTTTGGCCTTAATTATTTCATATTATGTTTTCACATAAACAGATGCTTTGAGACTAAAGCACAGGGAAGCTGTATGGAAGTTTTGGACATTCCAGTACCAGGTTCTGCTGCATAGTCAGCCAGCGGTGGCTGAGGCACACATGTATGATATACAGTGGTCCAGGTGTGACTGTTCAGCTAGTTCCTGTTCAGATTTTGGCTATGCCAGATGATGCTGGGAGCAGCACCATTAGGTCAAACTATTAGCACCAGGTAGGCAGGACAGGTGACCAGAAAGAGCTGAAGGGCCATTATCCAGCCATGATCAACTGCAAATTGCTGTTTCCAGGAGCCATTATCTTTTGTCTGGAAGTTTCCTTAGAATCTACACACATATAGAAATGGTATAGACCAAACATCCAAGTTGGAATGTATAAAACATCATCTTACCCAAAAAGCATTTGAGCTGATCCAACAGCATCTGCACTGCTGAGGCTTTTGTATGTCTCAGTGTAATACAAGGGATGCCCATACCATGATGGAGGAGGAAGAATGAACATTTACCCTGTCAGCTAGGCAACCAATTCTTTTCTTTTACTCACAGGTGCAGGATATTAAGAGTCTCAGGTTATAAGTGATGAAATGTTAGGACTTGAATGGTGAATAAGTTAATTAATGGGATAGTCTGTTATGATGGGATAGTCTAGTATGGGTAAAAGGGGATTGAGCTCCTGTTTGTTGTATTTATTATATCTCTTCTATGAGCTCACAACATGAAGTTTAAATCTCAGAGCACATTATCCTGCAAATTTGAGAGATCCAAACAGGGAAAGCTCTAAATCCTATCACAGTATTATGCAGTCCTGCCTGCCCATTCTGTTGTTAGGACAAAATCAAAGAAGTGTAATTGATGATCTTGCTAGAAAAGTGTCAGAGGCTTATGTAATTCACAGCATATTTACTGTACTCCTGCTACCCCATGCAGCCCAGGGGTGGGCATTGTGGAATAATTATATTGATTAAAAAAGCCCAAGTAATCCAGCATCAGTGAGATCTGACCACTGTCTTCATTATATTAACATAATTGTATATGCTGGTGCTTCTGAATATTATTTTCCTTGTCTTTTACCTACTTGTCTATTATTTACTTTTCAGTGGTGTCTACTAATGTTGATCCTGATCTATATGTCATTGTGTTCCCAGATGTGTATGGCCACCTCTTCTTCCACTTCAAGTCCTGTTTAGAGGCAGCAGTTAGGTCTTAGTAGGCCAAAAGGGTGCATGGGAATGAATTTGGAAGACATAACATAGCATATTCTCTTCATGAGACCCTGGGGCTAAACTCTGAAACTATTTAATGCTTTTTCTAGTATGCTCAGATTCCCCCTTCCACCCCCAAGTAAATTTGCTTGTGAGACAACAGCCCTTGCAGATGGTTTGGCATTACAGGTCCCTCAGGAATCACCATTTCCTGAGGGAAATATGTATTCCAAGAAACAAACTCTTCATGAGAATACTGAAATTCTTTGGAGACTTCAAAGACATGACGGTACAATAGTATGTGTATGGCCTCTTGACATTGAATAGACAGCATGGAGAAAAACAAACCAAACCAAACAAAAACAAGAACAAAAGCCTTCTCTTTTGTGCCTTTGATGACAGGATATAAAAGAAATTGTGAATTCCCTTTTTAAAAACAGTGGTCCTAATTAGGATTTCTTACACACTGGAAACAATCTGCTTAATAGGTCATAAATAAATTATAGTTATTCTACATAGACAGTCAAAATACAAACCTGAATTAGCTCAGCTTGATGGAAAATACTTGTGTATCTTGTAAATCAAACTGTGTCATCTAAAGGCATATTTTGCCTTGCATTTTCAATTGATTGAGCCTGAACTTAAATGTTCCTTTTTGGGTCAGAGGCTGGTATTGGCCTTTTAACTTGCTGTGCGAGAGCTTCCAGGCCTGAACTTTCTCAAGCATAAATGTCAATACAGTAGTCAAAGAGTTTGACTTATTCCAGTTAAGACATCTTTTTGAGTATTTCCATACATAGGATAACATTAATATTTTAAAAAGTTCTGTCTATTATTTGAAATATATGCCAACATACAAAATAAACTAAAACATACTGTGGAGATACATCTCCATGTTATCTCAGGAATACATACTGTACTCTAATTTCATAGCTTCAGTGCATAATACATAAACATTTTTCATGGTAGCTTATAAAAAGGACATGCTCCATATATGATTATTACAAAATATTTTTCTATCTCTGAAAGGTTCATGATAGTTTTTGTTTAGTGTTCCTGAAGAATAGCATGGGATGCAAAAAGATATCTGAAATAGGTGCAGATAGGTAAAAAGTAAAATGGAAAATTACATACTGAAAACAGCAGAAGAGTTTTTAGCAAAGGAATGATTATTTATATTTCAAATATTTTGTTATCCCTTTGGACTAAGCTAAATTTCAGGTTGTTTCTGCAGCAGGAGGGTTTTCAGAGCCTGCACAAATCTTCTCTTGCTGAACAGAGGAAGAAATGAGCAACAGAGGTGTCTGCTCACATTTCAAAATCTCTTGTAGTTATCATTTTATCCCCAAACAACTTAGTGAATAACTATACTCTTAAATTACTGCTCATTAAGCCAGCATTTTTAGTTTATAATCTACTGGCTACTGTACATCAAATCACTAAAATAACCACTTGGACTGATTTCCATTTCCCTTAGTAAGATAAAGAAGCTACCCTTACGTTTTGGGAAGTGACTTCTCTATATCCCAAGTCTCTTGTTTACTGAAATTGAGTAAATACATTGTAAAAGAGCTGGAAGGTCTAGTTCCTGGTACATGACAGGGCTTTAGACTTTGTAGCTTCATGGCCCTTGGTGTTCATTCTTTAAAATATCTTTGTCCTAATTAGGATATCTTTTCACGATCCAAACATGGTGATTGTCTTTTATGTAAGTGAATGAAAATAAAGGTTTTTGTTAAAGCATAATCATGCAAATATAGTCTCACAGGAGTAGTGAAAACAGCAATATTAAATATATCCGCTTTTACTGAAGTGAAAGCTTCATGATTATATTATTATACTACTGCGACTATATTATACTACATGTGGTTTATTAATATGATTTTACAATTGTTGGTTGGCTGCAGAGGGAGCTTCCCTCTCTTAAAATGAGGTCCTGTGTGACAGTATACTTTTGCCAATACAACTCATGTATTTCAGTGTAATTTATTGTGCAAAATAAAATCCAATTCTAAATTTAGCTTTTGATTTTGACACAATTTGAAGAGACAAATCAATCATTTGACATTACAGGATTGTATCTGCAGGACATAGTTTGATGTCATTCAATCTGTGAGGAAAATATTGATTTTGCAAATTTAAGGGGGGATTAACAAATATTTATCTAACACTTTTCTGAAAATAGTCAAGCTTCTCAACACAGTCTTCATTAGCTGTGCTAAGAGGTTGGTCACATTATGGCATTCCTCTTTTCTGTGTAATCTTTTTTGTAAAAACCCAAATGCAAATGCCAGAGTAGAGTGTTCACATGGGGAATAACGGCTTATTTTAGTCATGCATAATTTGATTTGGAAAATATATGTATTCCTCAGAAGAATATAAATGTCCAAATAGTAGAGTAGTGAGGATGTGAGTGAGCAAGCAAGGGAGCAAGAGAGAAAAACAGCCAATAACCATTCATGTTGCCAGCTGCTAATACAGACTAATGGAACACAAAGGTAAAGACACTCCCTTAAATGCTGCCTTGGCACTATTTGATCAGTCACATCGGAGGCACATTTGCCCATAAAGAAGTTTGAACTTGTATTACTCAGCAGATTAATGAACGCAGCCTCACAGTAGAGTCAACCTTTGTGCTGGGCTTCAAAGTATACCTATGTACATGTATATATATGTAGTATGCCTGAGGCGTGAGATGGCATTAAGCATCAACGTCTCCAGGCCTTCATGGATAGAAGGGATATAAACAGATACAGAAATAGATCTCTGCCTTTTCTATATATTTATGCATGAAATTGCTAAGAAGGCAATGCTGTAGGCATGCACCCTTCCAAATACACTGGTACCTTCTAGACCACTCAAGCCTATAAGCTCTGAATGGTCTTAATACCTTCCAGCACCAGCAAGTAGATGCCTGGGCCTGTTTCCCATAGAAAGTTTGTATGTGGCACCCAACTGTAAAGTTTCTAAACCTTAAGCGTAGAGCCCTGTAGCATCTAATGGACTGTGGCAGTGTGCTCACTCATTCCTTGCTTAAACCATAACCACCAGTGGGGGTTGTGATGGCTGCATCCAGGGGATGGATTGCAACATGGTAGCCAAGGGCTGTCTGTAATAGTGACCCATAGGTCTTGCTGCTATGTAAATATAAGTCAACTCTCTTACTCTATAAATAATGGACAACCCGGAGCCCATTGAGCAATTCTGCATAGCAATGGGCTGCATGCCAGGATCCTCCCTTGAGTAGGTACACTTCCCAAGGATGAGAGGTTGAGGGATTCCTTGCCACAACAGATTCTTGGTGATTAATAGCATGCTATACTACAAAATCTTAGCTAAATGATATATAAATGATGGATTGCTCATATATAATATTCTTTAGACATAAACCATTGACCAGTTCTGGCACTGGGAATGGGTTCAGCTGCACCTAGATTCCGCTATGAGAAGTTTGGAAAGCAAGGGTTGATTTCTGAACCTCGTGACTCAATACAGAAGTGTCCCTGACAGTTTTGTCTGACCCTGTCCTCTATGCAGTAAATACTCAAGTGTACCTTGCCATCAAATCTTGTTAAACCACCCCAGCATTTATCATTGAGCTTTTTTAACTCTCTATCTCTATAACATATATCGTTGGTCTCTAAGTGAAGTGTGTGACTCCATCCATAACAAGGATTCCTGTTGTTTCTTAGGAGTTCCAAACCTGGAATCATCAGACTGTGTCATACTTAATTATATATTTCTCATCTACAATCACTTCATCTCCAAGGATATGATTGTGATATTGCTCAGCTGTTTATTCCTCATAAATCTTTTTATTGCACTTAGGTATGTCAAATCAACTGTAGAAATCTGTACTAGGCTTATTAAAACAGGTCGTTACAGTCTTATTATTGCTCAGTATTGATAACAGGACTGGAAGATAATAAAACATGATGTTTCAAAAGTGAGCAATAAAAAAGTCACAAAAGAACAGAATAAAAACTTTATTATGCAGTGTCAAGAATGTAAATAGTTTCAAAAGTGATACTGTTGAGCCTTTTGGGACCCATCTCATGGTGCAGCCTTTTCTCAAAAAGAGAAAATAGAAATAACTTCACAATGCAGAATGATAGTTCATAAAATCAGTGCTGACAACACTGTGACACCACTGTGCTCAATGACCTATGTTGATGTCCATCAGCCTAGGTTTTGGACACTAACTTTAAATGCATACTGTAGAAACAAAATTTGACATACCATAGGAAAATATAAGATTTATTAATTTGGGAAGTAACATCCTATGACAGTTATCAGTCCACCCATCTAGACTCTGAAAACCCTTTTGTTGTCTTCAGCTCTTTGGAAACATTCCTTATCTATAAAAGTAATATACCTCTTTTTCATTGCCTCTGTTCCAAGCTTTATTTACGTAAAAGTCTTCCCAGCCCAAATATTTATCTATGAAAAGTTGAAATCCTGTTCCAAGAATATCTTCACATGGGAGCTGGAAATGCACTTCTTGGGAATATGTTGGACAGCAGAATGCAGTTACTTAACTGCTGCATGTCTGTGACCTTTTCAGTACCTGACTGTGTGTTACAGCAAAAGTGAATCTGCAGTTAAATGAAAATTCCAGTGGAAAGGATCTTCTTTATCCTTTTTCTTTTCCCCCCCCCTTTTTAGTGTTAAAATTCCACTTTATTTGTATTTTAGTTGTATTATATGGAAGTCCCTTTACAAAATCTGCCCCTTAGGTAGCAGTCAAGGATGTCTCTGTATTTATAATATTTTCCTTTTTTCTTCAGTCTGTTGTATGTAAGAGATAAAATGAAAGAAAACAGTGAATTCAGTTTGGAGTTTAACGGGTATCTCCAACATCATCAGTAATAACAGAACAATTGAATGACTGACTTTTTTTGGCTGCTGAGCTGTTTTAGAACTTTCTGCATAAAAATTACTTTCTTATGGGAAAAGTAGTTTAATTTAGTCCACACAGTTTCTTGTAGCAAATAAAAGTAGTTTTGCCATTTTGAAACTGTGCCAAGTTTTCTAGAGAAAAAATTGGGATTTTCTGCAAAATAACATTATTGTAATTCATGCTTTAGTTTCTGTTTATCCTGCTTTCCTGACTGTACATAAGAATTACTGAAGCCAAATTGGTCAGTGTTTTGGTCAAATCGGTCAGTACTGAAGCCAATTGGTCAGTGTTTTCAGCCATAATAATACCTACAAATGCTAAGCATTTAAAACCTGCCATCTCATAACACCCTTACATAAGATACTGCCTTTTTCCTTTGCCTTCAAAGATTAGATTTCACAATTTCATATACTGAAAGTAGGAGAAAATCATTCAACTTCTAAGGACCAAATATGGTAAAATATTATGTATGTCCTAAAAAGTGATCAATGCTCCAACCTGATGCTGAGCACATTCCTTAAAACATGTTTTGTTTTCCCATTCTTTGTTTTATATGTGATTGAAAGAGGAGACAATTCCTGTTAAAAACTGTTGAAAGCACTGATGCTCCACATACATACCAGGAAGTACATAATGATACTGGAAAGAAAAACGATTGGATGATAAGACTTTGTGTCAAGATGGTAAATTTTCTGATTAACTAAAAAGGGGGAAAATACATTCTTTTACAACCTAGGAATTTAGGGTGTATTCTATCACTCAGAGGAGCCAACACTTTGCAGGATTAGGGAAATACCAGTTCTGTAGCTGTTATTCATCAATTTTTGCAGATACTAGATAAAGCTAAATCAGAAGCTCACAGTCTTAACTCTTTCCCAATTCCTAGGCCTTTCATTTTTCATCCTGACAATGTTTCTTTAGAGAAATGATACAGTATAAACACACCTTCCGAAGGAATTAAGAGAAACAAATAACCTAGAAGTAATAGAGAACTCCTACAGTCTTGCCTGACCCGAGTGCACCCCACAAATAAAGGGAAAGGCAGCTTAGTGCTCCTGGATTTTCCAAGCTTCCCCACTCTCAGAAGCAAAGGGTCCAATAGAAGTGGAGGTGAGCACATAAAATAAGAAGGAGCTGGACCTGTATCAAAAGATTTTTACCATATGTTAGAAACATTTTCTAATGTTGCCATGTTTTGTGACCATGATTCAGCCATGTCTGATGTTTCACCAGAGAACAGCATGGTTTAACCAATAATTTTAGTGTCCTTTACACATTAAAGGTGCAATTAATAGAATACATACCAAGCAATTAGATGACTTGTTGTGACCTTTCAATTTAAATTGCAACAAAGGCACACCACTTGGAATTCACTAGTAAACCATTTTCTGGCTTTCACACAGCTGTTTTAATGGAGTTTGGCAATACTTAAATCAAAAGGGAAAAGATGAAAGCTAATTACAGCCAATATACTAATGCTCAAATAATTTGTATTAATATAAATTAAAAAGAAAGGGGTAAAAAGCAGCCAGTATTACATGGAGTGAACACATTTTTCTCTATTAATTTAAACATCACTGTGGAATAATTTCTGTATTGGTCTGTGCTGATACTGCACGACTTTTATTAACATGAATGGGGCTACTGAATTGATCTACAGTAGACTGGAAAAACATACCACATTATTTTTGAACACAAATGAAAACAACACAGGTACTCATTCCATGCTGAAGTATCTGAACCACACAGTTAAAACCCTCCCAAATCTTCGCATGACTCCCCAGTGTGCGAATTATTGCATTCAGGGTTAAACATTTACTCAAGTAAAGACTGAATCATGGTTTTCAGAAGGTGCTCTTTCACGTGAAAACCCTCTTCTTCCTAAACGCCATCAGCACTGTGCTCCAGACCCTGTCCCTCACACTGGTGCAGAAGGCGCAGGACTGATGTGTGAGGGCTGCTGCTGCAGCCATTCCTGTGGGGCCCTTGTGAGCTCTGGGGCTACTAACCAGCCAAGCACAAACCCTTCACCAGGAGCCCTCTGGTCCTCTGCCCATCATGAGACAGTGAAGGACCCTAACATTGCACCCCTCCTGTTCACCCCCCCAACCAAGGGACAACTTCAAGTATGCTGGTTTGTCTCCATGGCTCATCTTACCAGGAAATGGTAAGAAATGGGCAGTTTTGGTCCGTAACAGAAGAGCACCTTTTCACAAGATTCTTATGCTTAATTAGCAACTGGTTTAATCCAAACATTTCATTATGAAGATTAGAAAGACATTTGGTTTGGTTTGTTTCTCAGGATGCAGACAGGATGTTGGACAGGTGTGTGCTGTTTCCCAGGTTCTGATAGGGATATATAGAAACGTTTCAGTTTTTGCTAATTTTTATTTGCTCTTTTCTTAACTGATTTGAAATATGAATTATTACAATGACACAAAGAGAATATGCTCATTATCACAGTTCACTCCAGACAGGTCTCCATTTTACCAAACACAGAGGAAAATCCTGAATAACTGAAAAACTGAGATAATTTCCATAATAATTTACATAAGAAATCACCACCTAACTTTTAGACTTGGAAATTCAATGACATTTACTTTTATTCTTCTTACAGTCTCTATACAAACCAGCCTACCTTCAAGGATTTACACTTTGCTAAGAAGACATTTTATTTCTTCCAAGAAGTACCCATTTCCAATGAATATAGTTCTTCATTAGTAAGCAAAATTTTGGTAAAAAACCATCACAGGCCAAGATTTGAATGATAACCTTATTTAGCGAAAATCATGTTTTAAAAACAGATCTATTAGAGGGAACAATTTAGTAAGAAAATAAGAGTCTGACTTAGAATACCACCATTGAACCATGTAGTGAAATGATGTTCTACTTCCCTTTTTTTTTCATCCTGTCTTTGTGTTGAGATCGCATAGGGCTCGATTATGCAACTCAGTGACAAAGCTGCCCCTTGACTTCTGTGTTACAAAATCCAGCCTTATTGAATTTCCTGTTTATATTTCTAAACTAGTTGGTATTCCTGTCATGCAGCATGCGAACAATTCCAGCACTGGCTGCATGCTTTCAAGAAGGTTGTTGTTCTTTCAGGATCATCAAATGATCATGAGCGAATCATGAATCAAAAAGGAAAACATGAGGGGAATGTTCTCCTGAAAGATAAGGAAACAAGTAACTTCTGCAGCAGAAATCAAATGACTCATCCTAAAAAGGAGCATCATTTTTCTAACACTTTAATGGAAGCCTGCAGATTTTTAGGTGGCAGTTCTGGTTCTTGCTAAACTTTGATTAACTCAGGACAGCATGAAGTGGTTTTGTTTTATGGCTAGGATCAAGCCAAATATTTCTTGTCATCTGCTTAAATAAAAAGATCTCTTTCAGACACATCGCCTTGTCTCCAACAAGCACACTGTAAAAGCCAATCCTGCGTGCATTTCACTGACTGTGCTGTTATTTATCTGAATTTGTTTAATAACGTTTTTGGAAGGTGAAGAGTTAGCATAATGGTGGTTATTATTGATTTCTTCTTTTTAACCCTAGGGAGAAGTCAAGGAACTAGTAATTACTATTGTCTTCAAGAATCTATATTTGCCATTGGTGTCTTGGGAAGTTTCATACAAGGTTATCTAACCATACTGTTTGAAATACAGTTTGTTCTTTCTTAACCTTGCTTTTTTTTTCCTATGAAATATTTAAACTGAAGTTATTCAAATAATTAATCTTGTAGTAAGCTGCCAGATACTTTAAAAGATTTTAAATTCTATTGTCTTAGAGTATTACCCACCCATCCCTAAGGAAAAAAAAACCCAACCTACAATTTTTCTACATTGATTAAATGTTTTCTTTTATTGCACGTTAACCCTTTAAATACTTTAAAAAAATCTTTAACTTTTCAATTATCAAAGGAAGATATAACTTTAGATTAAGAATCCCTGTATTTCACATTTTAAAGGTGAAAAAATGTTTGAATGTTTTCACCTTCCTTTTGGATAATATAGATTGGACTCCTAAAAGAATCTAGAAGTGAATAAAAACTACTGAAATGTTGAAGAACCGTAAGAAACAACAACAACAAAATGCATTTGTTTGGTCTACAACATGACAGTCTATAGCTATTTAAAAGAAGGTTTCAGGGAGGGTGGTAATGTTATATATTACGTAAAAGAGAATCTGCTGCCTGAAAGCAACAAAGACGATGAGTTTGAATTGCAGAGTGATAGCTGAGCTAGACATTACAGAAACACCTCCCTATTAGGAGGTAGTAAGATGCTACAGTAGATTCCTGGGGACATTATTCCAGGGATGTTTTAGAATTTCATAAAATAAAGATGTATAAAAGGAAGTTAGACAAAGACCTTCCAGTAGTCTGTCTCTTCAGATAATGGAATAGCTGACCCCATGGCATCACTTGAAGCTTTATCTTGCACTAAGATTTGTATGAAAGAGAAAGAGCTGTTGCTAACCAAACCAGGTTATTGTCTAAAAACATTTCTAGCTCTTTAAAAATGCTTTAAGTACCCTTTTTAGAGTACCTAGAAAGGTTTCAAGGTTTTTGGTTTTTAGAGATACAGCTCTATGTTAGGCTTATTCTCCTCATTTTAATAATTGTTCATAAGCTTTTGAAGGTGAGTGGGCAGAAGATCAATCAATAGTTCCGCTGGATGCTGTTTTCATCTGGTGTTTCTCTGATATTTCAGGGTTTCTGTCCCCTTTGCATTTTGCTGTTCAATATCCTTTTTCCTTAATCCTCTGCTCTGCGGTTAATTTTATTTCCAGAACCTCAAATGCTCTCAGACATCTAAATGAACTTTTTAAACTCAGACAGAAAAAAAAATCTCTAAAAATGGTGAACAAAATCTCTTTCCCTCATTAGGTAAACTCATGTTTTCTCCAGCTTTACATAGGGTTAAGGACATTTTCTTGCCTGATCTTAAGCTGTGTGCAGTTACTGGCGCTTTAAATATGCTCAGTACAAGTGTCCAACCTGGCTCTTAGGACAATATTTTATTTTACAAGTTGTATGTAACATATATTCTTGGTCGTTGATGGGGAAAAAGTAAGATTTTTACAACATTTAAACCAGTTTCATGATGCAAGTACCATGTGTACTATGTATACTATGTGTACCATGTGTACCATGTGTAACACAAATTATCAAGCATTCCTAAAGAGATTCTGGTTTTGTGGTTCGGTAAGTTGTTAATATTTTATGTTTGACCACTTATAATTTGGGCAAACTAACAAAGTGACTGGAGTGAGCAGCAAAGCCCTTCCTATGGGTACTGGGTATACACCCAGCCTAGTGTTGGCTAATGCTTTGAGAAGCTGTGATCTCCAGTTTCTGAACATGAGGAAGATAACACAAGCAGAACAACATATAGAACCTGTGAGCAGCCATCTGCTGGCTCACATCTCAAATACCCTTTGGAAAGAGAATCAGAGAGAGTGGTTTGTGTCATTAGCTCATCAGCACGGTGAGCTGTGTCTCATCTGCAGAAAGGAAGTTAGCCACTTCACCTCTTCTGCCTGCTCAAAGACCTTTCCCCCTGTGTGAGATATCTGAAAAGCAGCCCTGGTGTACTGCATAGCCTACTGACAAAACTGCTTTGAGCTAAAACACTGAAGCTCATTCATGTTCTGCTACACAGCCCCTGCCTGGCTATTTCTGGTGTGTCTTGATAGTGCTGTGGTAGCAGCAGATGCATTTGGGTGGGGAGAAGGTTGTGATGTTCAGGGGAAGCAGAGCTGCCCAGCAAAGGCTGGGGGCATGGGAATGTCCTGCATCACCCAGGCCAAGTGTGTGGCTCAGCCTGCACCTCGAAAACCTCAGGCAGAACACACTGGCACATGTGCAAGTCATTGCTGAAAGAAGGAAGCAGGGACTAATTTTGGTTTTGTTGCTTATTCTTTGATTTTATTTTTTTTAGCTAGCCAGGTGGCAACCTTGTCCTGCCAATTTACAAAGCTGGACTGATGAAACCAGCTGGGATCTCTCAGCCAGAAGGCCACATTGGCAGCTTTTGGCATCTATACCCAGGTGCTGCCATGTGAATGTTGTCACTGATGGCATCCCACAGAAGTCACTATTTCTACTGCCACTTTTCTAAAGGACTGGCCACAAGAGTAGTATTTACCAAGAGGAAGAGAAGCAACACTGCAAGGTAAATGGATTTCTCAGTTTTATAAAATTAATATTTACATTAATTATCACATATTTCCATCTCTTGTCATAGAAAGATCCTGCTGTTTCGTCTCCTGTGGTTTCATCCCCTCTTCTACTGATTTTATACACAAAGTATTTTTCTATTATCTCTATTTTCCCTCAATTCCTAAATGCATGCAACTTTAATTTAACTAAAGTTTTGTATTATTTCATTTTCACACTTCTGTAGTTTACTGCAATTATCCTACTCAGAGCAGTAGTTTACTAATATTGTTGGGTTGAAAGCTGCCATGGTGTGTCTGTTTATCATAGAATCAGAGAATGATTTAAGTTTGAATGGACCTTAAAACTCATCTAGTGGGGGTTTAATGTGTAAGCTTTCAAAGCCTCCTCAAGGAAACTTTGTAGGCTTGTACAGTCTTCTTATTTTGACAACTGAAACTCTGAGGGCAATTTGCATGTCAAGATTGCTGTACCAGTGGAAGGCATTAAAGGCATAGTCTAAGGTAGGGCACAGATCTGTGTCTGTATTGATTGAAGTTTTGATATTTGTACCAGTCTTTATAAGACTGTCTTCAAGTAATATACACATATATATTTATATGATTTACAGAATGATCTGCTTTATTTTGAACATGTTCAGAAGGCTGAACAATGGAACATTTCTATTTAGATTACAAGTTAACAGTATCTTATGAAGGAACTGATCTTCTTTCTTCCCAGAGAGGAGGCCAGACTGGACAAGGTTTTGATCAACCTGTGCTAGTGGAAAGTGTTTCTGCCCCCAGCAAGGGGGTTGGAACTGGATGATCTTTAAGGTCCTTTCCAACCCAAACCAGTCTATGACTATGATTTTTTTCCTCAAAGTCCCTGTCCTATAAAGACTTATACTCTTATATTTACATTTTATGAGCCTTTTCCTTTTGGGGTTCACAGCATTTGTGTTGGTTTATTTCAGTGGAAGCAAGATCAGGTCACATGGCTTGCACTACTTTTACCCATCTGTTAAACAGTTTGTAAGTGATACACAACTACCAAACACTGCTTGTGGCAAAATACATTTTTCTATTTTACTCTTTCTGATTCTGTGGTTTATTAAAAGCCTTGCACTGCCCAGGGATAGTAACATCAGTGGTTCGGATTAATTCTTGTTGGTCTTTAGCCAACCAACCAGCTAATTTTGTCACTTGGCTAATTTAGTGATGCGCCAGCAAAATTCATAATTACAGCTAAAAGTATTTGTACTACTATTGCTTGCTAAGCTAAGGTGACTTAGTGAATACCATGTACTCGTTCTGCCCTTCAGTCCCGAGGAACATATTTAATGAAAAACGTAAAAGTGGAATCTATCATCCTATCTATTTAGAACTTTTATTACTTTTGTTTTTCATAGCAGGACACTAGGCCATATCCTACTCTGAGTTTAAAAGGGAGGTATTTAAAGAAGAATCTTTTTTTCCTGGTTAGGAAATACAACTTGCAATTTTAGAACTTGAGAACCACAAAACTGCATATTTGTGTTAAAGCTCTGTTAGATGAGTGGAGAAAAAGCCTTTACATACATGGCCTTACTGAGATGTGATTCTCCATTCTTCACACAAGAAACAAGGAGAGCAATCCATACGGAAAGCATGATTTAAGGGATGTTTTACTGACCTTGTCTGTATTTTTAAATGGCTAAGAGTTTCCAAAAAAAAAAATCTTCTACCAAAACAAAGAATTTCCATTTCCATACAGAAAGTTTTTGGAAGATAGGACTTTAAAGGCCACAGGTTCCCTATTTTAGTGTGGGGTGTCCCTGCCCATGGCAGGGGGGTTGGAACTAGATGATCTTGAGGTCCTTTCCAATCCTAACTATTCTATGATTCTATGATTCTATTAACCTCATCAGAGACGGCATCTGTTTCACATCAGGTTCACCACTACCTCCATTGTCACCAATCATGGCTGCACGAAGGGCAGAGATTTTTTCCCCAAATAATATTATGGGCCTTCCAAGTGACAATATTTGATAGTTAGCAGTCAAACTAGGTGCCTGCACGTTTGCTAAAATACTCCATGAATTTCTGAATTTATTTTCATGAATATAACTGCTCAGTGCTTCGGTTTGGCACCTGCCTATTTCATGTACTCAAAATAAGCCTCTGAAAACATTAAACTACCTGCTGGCGTGGTTTCTCTGTTTTATCTGGTGATTTTTCTTTTCTCTGCAACTCTGTGAATGAGAATTTCTCTTTGCCCTTCTTATTAAATGTAAGTCCAAAAGAGAGCTGCAGGCAGGCACAAAAAGAAAAGGAAGTGCCTGGGGAGGAGGGACTGGCAGAGAAGACCCTGCAGCACAGGCCAAGGAAGTGCAGTTCCTCAGGCTGAAGCCAGGAGCAGCAGGTTTGGTGCAGAATTAATCCCTGAGTACCTTCTGCTGCCACTGGAAGTACGTGATAGTGCTAAGGGCTGCACATGTTCACAGGCTGCTTCCCCAGCTGCTTTGAGATTACAACCTAGCCCCAAAGTACACGAGATGCTGAAGCGCACTATGTCCGTGTCTGCAAAGAGATACTTGTGACCCATGCTGATCTGCTTGGGGAGATTGAAAAGCATCACTCCTTCACCTGCAGCAAGGGGAGTGAACCAGAGAGACCTTCCAACCTGTCAGGGGTCTGGCAGCCTGTTACAGGTGCCGAAAACAGGAGTGAGAAAGGCTTCACATAAGATGGAAGCGGAAATAAGGATTGTCAGAGGACTACAGAGCAGGGCAGAAAAACACTTAAGAGTGTGAAGAAGAAGAACTCCAACTTGTTCATATTGCTGACTCTGACTTGATTTGGAAGCTTAGCTGTCATTATGAGAATTGGATCAGAAACAATTTTGGAAGATGATGACATTTACTTGCCAAGCCAATTCCTATCACTTACTGAGTGCCAGCTCCCTCAGCTCTCTGAAATAGCCTTCTCTAATTTTCTTTAGGCTGGAAGCAAATACCAATTCAATAGGAGTTGTGGGTTCTCAGCACTTTTCAGGACTAAGTATTAGATGCATGCAGAACTTCAGAACTGACACATAAATCAAGATGGTTCGTTATGGTATTCTGCCTTCTCTAGAAAACAAATTGTTGTAATACAAAATTGCACTTCTCACTTTGATGGCTTATTTTAGTTACCCATGCTGATGCTCTGGGTAGTTCAAATGGGCAGAATTTGACACTGAGTTTTTCTGGCACATCACTTCTGGCAGAGCTGTGATTGAAGTGACACAGCAGTCTTTCAAAGTACTCACTGAGGGTTCACAGACTTCACACAGACTGCTTATAAGCACAGGTACAGTGGGATTTTCAGTGACACTGTCTTTCAGCCAAGCCTTGTGAACTTCCCCTTTCTGTTTCTGCCAGCTAAAGGTGGTATCTGTGTGTCTTTGTATGCTCATTACTGTCATCATAATAGTGGTGCAAATGTAAAATAAGTACAGAAATACACAAATCCAGTGAAACCTTTATGGGTATGGTATATACTGCTGCCATGCAACTCTGCACTTGGTTTGAAGAAGGGTAAGTACCAAATCTAAAGGAAACAAACCTGCAAACTGAGTGGACATTTTCACTGTTACTCACCAGTTGTTCTCTCTCTGAAGCTTTATTTTATTCATATTACGTGTTCATCTGCTGCAGCGTGATATATATATGATCATAATTCTGGCTGCGATCAGTGGGATTTACTGGATTCTATTGGTAGGGAATCAGGACAAGATCTTCTGGCAGACAGCTTGTCAGATTTATATTGGCAAACCACTATGCATTACAAGTCTCAAAAGACAGAGGTATATAAGCAATAATATCAGGGTCTTATTAAATTTACTAAAGAATGTGTTTAGCAATATGTCGGTCTTAAGCATATGCTTTAGTGTTTAGCCCTACTGTCGTCAGTAGTCGTGAGTATGTATTTAAGCAAATGCTTTGATCAGTACAGTCCTGAACTATGGCAAGTATTTGAACTAATCATAATTATTTCAATTAAATTAATGCACTAGGTAAATGGCACTTACCTTTATGAATATAATGAATACACTAAGCAATACATATTTGAAAGAATAACTTGCTAGAAAACAGTCTGTGGAACAACTTGTGAATGAAGTCTCACATTTCTGTAACATACTGTTGCTTTTGGGGTTTATTCATGCACTTCAAAAGTACACTCTGTGTATTATTAGATAGGATAAGCATGGAAATGGAGTTTGTCAGGTTGAAAATGAGAGTAAGAAATGCTAACATTAACATGACATTTTTAGATAACAAAAAAAGATATTGATCATTTTCTTTTTCTCCATTCAAAAGCTTCACTAGCTTTACGTATTTGATACAATTTATGCAAATTACATTGCTTCAATAGTCAACACATTTTACCTCCCTGTTGTGGTTTAAACCAAGTCCACACAGCTCGTTCACTCCTCCCCCCCTTGCTCCCCCAACTCCCAGAGAGTTAGGAAGGAGAATCCAAAGAACGTAGCCCCCACGGGTTGAGATAAGAATGGTTTAATTGCTAAGGTATAACACAAATCACTACTGCTACTACTACTACAAACACTAATGATAAAGCAAATAACAAGTGAAGAGAATACAACACCTCACCAGCCACTGACCCATAACTCACCCCACCCTGCCCGACCGAGCACTGACCGATACCTCCTCCATCCCCCCAGAGCTCCAGCCCTTCCGGGTCTCTCCTGTTTACATCCTGGGTATGACGTGCTATGGTATGGAATACCTCATTGGCTAGCCTGGGTCAGGTGTCCTGTCTCTCCTTCCTCTCGGCTTCCCCTCCTCCCTGGCAGAGCATGAGCTCAGAAAAGGCCTTGGACAAACCAAACACCCGAGCAGTAACTCAAAACATACCTGCTATCAGCAACCGTTCCCAGCCCAAAAGTCAAAACACAGCACTGCACCAGCTACCAAGAAGGAGAAAAATGACTGCTACTGCTCAAACCAGGACACTCACAGATAAAGAAACTATCTAAAACCAAACATTTCAAACTATAGTAAAAACAATGAATATCCATATGCAATATTTTAGAGAGTCTAATTAAGGACTTCTAGTCATGCTTTATTGCTACTAGCCAAGCCCTGCGATCTAATGTTAAAGGAACTCAGACTTAAGATGGCTTACAACCAAGAGTGGAGTATGCAGGAATGGATCACTGCAAGCAGCCTAGCCACACAAGTGTCCTAAAATGGATAAGTAAACTCCTAGCCTGGCAGGATTCTGCATTTCCGCTGTCCCACTGGAGTCAGTGTAAAGTTATCTTCAGGATGTTTATCTTGATTTTAACCTCCTTTCCTTTTCTTTATGTGTGTGAATTTTAACTTTGTTTCCTTTCATTCTTCTGTATTCATCTGTATTCTATAGCATCTGATTCCCTACCTATGTTGTCACCGTACAGTAACATCTCAGGAAACCTGATGTACATCAGGAGAACATTATCAAAAACAAATAACAAACCTTTATGGTTCCAGTTTGGGATTTGAGCTGACAGTGTCAGTTGTACTTCATAATTTTCTTTTTCAACTTTTCCTTAATCTCTCACTTCCTTTTCTGTTTCTCCCTCCCCACCTTTTCCTGTTCTTTTCCAGTCTTGTCATTCTGTCTCCCAGCTTCTTGACTATTTTCTCTTTCCTCTTCTTTCCTCCCTCTGCTCCGAGGCTTTTCATCTCTTTTAAACCATCTTGCAGCTCCACAGTCCAATTCTATCCCTTAATGTTCAACCCCTACTCCATCACTAACCTTTTTCTCATCTTGCTTTCACAGTCTCTTTGCCTCTATCTACACACTTAACTTTCAATATTCTCTTGCCCTCACTCTGTCAACCTTCATCCTTCAGCCAGTATGCTCCATTATCATACAGCTTAGCAGGCAGCACCTTCAGTGTCTAATTGTGCCAAAGAGAATGTATTTCCTAGCCACAGCTGAAATCCCAGTAACTGTTAAGTTTTCCACTGCAAAATTTGGCCTCTAACAGAGGCTCTGCTAGAGACAGTGAAAGAAAGTACTAGCCTGTTTGGTTTTCCTTTAAAAAAAAACAAAAACAAAAGAAATACCATGTAATAGTTCTGATAGATCATAGAAAGATGAAACATACAAGTACTTTCTGGCAATCAAAGATTTTACTTACAGGTAAAAATGAGACGTGTACAGCTGTGACCCCACTTTACTCATTTTGCAGCCTTTTAGTAGTCTGACGATGAGCCAGTATGAAACCATGGAAACCAGTATGGAAAGCCTGTGAGTTGAGAAAAGAGAAAAAAATCAAAGAAGAGAATGCAAATATAAAATGAGTAGAATAAAACATAAAATAACTTGCAGATTCCTGTTGCTTGTTTGCAAAAGAATCCTCTGGATAGGAACAGAGGGAAAGGAAAAGTGAAATACTACAGAGCTCCAAAGAGGAGCAAAGGGAAAAACCTGAGGAAGGACAAAAGAAAGGCACTGCTCCTACAGAAAGGGACAGGAAACAGCACCCTTCCAGTAACTGAAGGTTAATCAATTACCAACTATCAACTGGCCAAGAGAAGCCCCGATTCAGGGCTAAATTAGCATATCCAACCACCAGACTGGGGCTGTAACATCAGCTGTAATTTCTGATGTGTCCAGAGGCAGAAGAGCAAGCCAAGCCAGTGAGCAGCGAGGACTGACACATTGATGTTCACAATCTTACAAGCTTGCTGAGGGTGTGACTCCTGCTCTGCATAGCCACCTTAGTACATGCAGCTATCAAGGCAGGGCAGGAAAGCACTAAAACACTGACTGAAAGTCCTAATGCTGCTAGACAGGAAAAAGTGTTGCTCTTGGCCAAAGAAACCAATGGTGCAGCTCCAGTTTTGACCATGTTAGCAATATCTAGTTAACATTTGATGCAATGTATTCAGTACTGCAAGGAATAGCATCAGAGAGGAATTGCCAGTCCTGAGCTATTTCCTGTGTCAGGCTAGCTGGTACAATACTTGAAGAAGTACTGCCCTTTCCCACAGAATTTGAAACTGCAGGTCTTCTAACAACCTTTTATTATTCATTCTCACAAGCCACCTTTAGTGGGCATGCAAGTTGTATCCTGATTCTCTTGGAAATTGCCAATCCTGTCATTGAACTGACCCAGTTCAATTTCCTCTGCCTCTTCAAGTGGCCATGCTGTTCTTCATTTTCTGTCTTAAATTGTTAGGTAGCAGTGGTAGGTACTGTTAAACTGTTGTCACATCTCATCCCAAAGGTGCTGATATTTCACTGACTGATAAAGTGTGATCCTTTAATTTAAAACTTAAGGTACACATATTGATAGCACTTTAATCCCATAAGGGAATCTATCACTCAGAGGAAGATACTGTTCATTATAAATAAGGTTATCAGAATCTAGCCCATATAGTATTGAGGTAAAACATGTCACTAGACAAAAAAGTTTTATTATCAGTTTTGCTGTGTGGATATTGACAGGTTGCTGTGATAACACAAAAAGCCCAGCGCTTGACAAGAGAAAGGAAGAATTACAGAGCAGGTGCATACTACTATTATGGAGGTGGAGGGAACATGGCTGTAAAGAATTCAGGTAGTTTCTTTATGTTGTTGGAAGAGATAAAGTCTTCAAAATGACAGAAAATAATTGCCTAATAAAGAGCTATAGTACTGCCCTAAGCTGCAGAATGAAACAATTATTTTTATGTAGCTCCTCGCCTTTGGAATCTTAAATCCTTTTTGTTGTTCTCTCGTTTTTCTATTGATGTGTTTGAAGACTTGTTCCTGTACATTTAACAAGTATTTTTGTTTGGTTTGCCTCTCGCCTGTCCCCACTCTCCCCCCAGTGCTTTATCTATGATGCTTCTCTGTAACTTGCCTCTACAGTGCTGTTACCTTACCAACTGTAACATCACATCATGGACCAGATCATTACAGCCATCTGTTATCCAGCACAACTGACATATTAACCTACAAATGCCCCCCCTTGCTCTCCATTATTTTCACGGTTCAGCACGGCTCACTGGTATCTCGTGATAGACGATGCAAAAGGAGAGGAGGTTATAGCATCAGTGGCAGGAGACTGACTCTGAATCTGATCAGTTTAGGCAGAAGGGATTTCATGTGATCCTAAAATGCAGCTGTAGTATAAAACAAGAGATGCTTCTTCATGTCTGTCATAGTGAGTGCAAAATCCCCAATGTGCAGTGACATTGTGGGCAGTTGCTCATTCAATTAGCCTGCCCTGACTCTATCAGGTTCCAGGGTCTAATGTCATTTGATAGAGTTTTCACTCTGTTTCTTAGATGAGATCACCCATTCTGGAGGCAGTATGTGAGGCCGTATCTATATTGTATTTCATGTGTGAGCCCAAACACATCTCACCTCCAAACAGCCTCCATGCTCCTATGTATCCAGAATGCAGCAATGGAGAAAACTTGAGCCTTTTCTCTCTGTTGTTCAGTATTGTGGCTGCAAACCTGTTGAGCTTGTATTCCTGAACTTGCCAAGTACGTCAAGCATGCCCTGACAGGCTCTGGGCCACAAGCACGTGGTGGTGAACTCAGGGGCTATGCAGGTGGTGGGTGAAGCACCAGAGGCACAGTCACAAGTCTAAGTCTACAGCCTAAGTGATACACTGGAGGATAACTGCAGGTTCAGATTCTTAATCCTTTTTTTGTAAGAAATGTTTAAAATACCATGCTTTATATAATTTTAGGACTCACATGCGTATACCTTTACCTCCAATATCAAATCGGATGTTTTACATTTTGTCAACAGCTTACACGTTGAAACTCCTTGGTGCCACAAAATAAAGCACAATACCCAGTTCAATCCCTTCCCATTCACTACTGAAAATCTTGAACACTTTTGAGTGGATCCAGCAACACAGAGTACTTCCCAAGCCTACACAACTATGGAAGTCCTAGTGAATGCTTCCAGTGTGGATTATGCTCATATTGTATCCTTTATAATTCATTCCACTGCAAATAATATAGATTTGCAGTATAGTTGTCACTTGTGTGATCTCAATGAGAGAGGTTTTTCTTCTTGATTTTCCTGATTAGGAAAAGGAAAATAAGGCAGCAAAACAAAGAATACAAAATGGGTAACTTAGCTTACAAATTTTACCCTAGTTTACACAATCTTAATTTTCTGTTTTTAGAATACTGGCAAGAAGATAACAATTTCTGAAATATATTCATTATCATCTCTCTGGATAATTTCTTAGAGCATGTAAACTTCACTGCTCAAGCTGTACAGTTCAGTTGTTACTGGTCAGTCAAATCACATGGCATCTTGTTAGAGACTAATACTTTGACCCTTGCAAAGACAAAACAACATACCAAGTTGCATGAACACAGGACCACATTAAGAAACAAGAAGGTCATACATTCATAAAAGCTACAGATAAAATCTTTAGTCTAAAATCCGACTAATACAATTCTGGGCTCATTGATTTAACAGGTTTTGGATCAGGCCATTCTTTCTGTTGAAATGACAATATATATATATATAATGCATTAATTTTTACAATCATGACAGTGAGTTATTGTTTGATAAGTGTTTCTAATTTTAAAGGAAGAAGATGTGCTATTAATTGAAGATTATTCCTTGGCATTAATTTTATAAAGTGTGCTGAAGAACTCTTTTTAAAATTAAAATAGAAAATCTGTGCCAAAAGAGTACCAAGGAAGAACTTGCTATGAGTTGACAACCCTGCCTAAAGATGAATAGGAGACACCTCAACTTCCTGTTTAGTTTTGACTCTGTACTGATCAACCTTTTCTTAATAGCACCATCTCAGCAATATGCTCATCTAAAAATAAATTTCAGCTTCACTGCAATCCAGATTTTTCTAGCTCTAACAAATAATTCTTCCGTGTCAGGCTGATAGTACAAATGAGTAGTATAAAACCATTCACTTCTTTGTCAGCCACTTTGGCTGACCATAATTAGAAGAGAAAAATTTTTTTTAATAGATTATTTTTACCTGAATTTATAATGGTTGAAATTTCAACCACCTGTTTTTTTTAAGCAGTTGAAAAACATTTATCTCATTCCATACTTCTATACACTGACAGCTGTGCACCCTTCCTCCACCTGAGAGCCACTCAGTGGAATGCTTAATGCAAGTTAAAATTACACAAAAACCAAACAAAATCCAAAAAACCCCACAAACAAAAAGCAGAGCAAAGAACTAGAAGATTTTTGCTCTTAGAATAATGCCAGAAAAAGAACCAGAAAGATTTGAAGGCAACTTTAGAATTGTCCCTAGTCTTATTATTATATCTATTCAGCAGAAGGATAAAAGACATGGACATACAATATTTAGTGGAACATATTATTTCTGACACAACATTTCTCAAAAGGAGGATTCAGGTCAATTCCCCCCATATCCTATTTATGGGATCGTATTAGGGACAATTAGCAAGTTAAATTTTCAAATGGAATTTAAAATTTATGATGTCTTGAAAATCCCTCTGAAATTTCCATCTGAGATTTCTCCTGCCTCCCAGTGCAGAACTTAGCCAAGAAATGGAGAAGTAGCTAGCCTGTTTTATCACCATCAACCCTGAGGGATATTGGTTGGAGGAATAGACAGTGATCTGGTAGCAGCAATATCAGTGGTCTTTCCTGATTAAAAACTACACGGTTTAGCCACAAATTTTGCTACTGTCCCTTGTGCACATGAACAAAAATGCATCTGTTCATATATTTTTCAGCACATACTCTTAAAGTTGAGGCTCAAGGATGGGGAACAAGATCAGGGTGTCTGCTTTAAATCAGTGGCCACTTTTTTATAGTCTCAAGTATCTTTGCATGCTTTTAATCACCAATGACTTCAATAATCCACATCATATGCTGAAAGTTACTTATTTTCTTTCCCTCAAAATTTAGAAATTAAGATTTCCACATCCATTGTTTATGACTATGGTGACTGAGGTAGAAATTACATAGTCAAAAGATTAAGAATTATAGCATACATTGTAAAATAAATAGATCTTCTCTCAGCCTGAAGAGACATAGCAATTTTCCATCAGAACTAGTGAACTAGAAAGTCTGATTTATTGATCTTTGAGGTCAGATGCAGATCTTTTTTGATTGGCTGGTTGATTTTTGTTTTGCTTGTTTTGTTTTGCATTGCCCTGTTGAATATAGTGGTGGTAAGGTCAAAGTATTAATGCATTAATTCAGTTAGGATTAAAGGGCCCCTCGTACATGTTTCTGAGTATCCTTCAAAGCTGACATCCTGTTTAATATCTGTATCATCTCTGAAAACCAGTAGCATGTTGGAACTTTAAACTGCCATATGATAGCAGACAGTTGTGGTCCTGTTTTTCACTTTAGCAGTTTCACTAGGAAAGGATAAGAGGGAGAAAACCCTGAAGGGGACAGAGATAAGTTTACTTTCTTGAAAAAATGTAATTTATTAAAGACTCTAGCTTCAACAAATCTGATTGAATTAAACTTGAACAGTGTGAACAAGGCTATTTTTTATGGCTTGCAGCAATTTCCAACTGAAAGGCAGGTAACAAGGCTTTTTGTACACCAAGGACTTAATTCTCAGAGGACATGTAATTTTGAGCTCCATTTTCCTGTAATGTTAATCTTTTCATACCAAAGTCACTAGGTCCTTGCAGGATAGCTGCATGGCAGTACTGCAGTGCGATTTCTAAGTACAGTACTAAATAGAAGCAACATTACTACTGCTTTAAAGTTGGTAAAACAAAATGGTGTCCACGTTTCCAAAATGTTCCATTCTCTTTAGTGCATGATTTGTAAATTTTTCCACAAAAGGAAAAAAAAAGCCACTGTAAACCTCCCTCTTGACTTTGACACTTTATCTCAGTAAAACCCAACTAAAATCAACTACATCTTAGTGTTCATATTTTTGCTTGTCTATATACACACATTTATTTATATACACCCCGTACACACATAGATTTATGAATCAAGAGTATTTTGACTCTATTGTGTTTCCCAGGCTGCTGATTTAGATTGAAAAATACCACTTAATATTCCTTAGGTTGAAATCCATTGTTGCACTATGGCCTACAAACTACTTGAGGCCCATTTATTTCAGGGTTTAAGTAGCAGTTCAGTGAGGCATAGCCTTGTACAGATAGAATTTTACCTGTAAGAAACATCCCGCTTCTTTCATTTTTGATAGTTTTAACTGTGCAATAGGACTAGAAGTGTTTGTAAAATAATACTGTAAAATTTAACATTTCCCTCCCTTTCAGTTACATATATTCTTATTCTGAGTGGGCTTTTTTCGTATTTGAAAACAGAAGAAAAAAAGGGGTGGAAGGGGGAATTTTAAAGCAAAACATAGTAATATTTTTCTTTATACTACCTCTAATGGTGGTAATACAAATCTCATGGTGAGAAGTGAGGTGCAGTGTGATGTGTAAAGAAGAGTATCAACTTCACTCTTCGTTAATCACGCTACTGCGCATCCTTGATGGTAGTAAAATCGTATCATTTTTCAGGTAATGAACAAGTACAGAAGCATACTGCACACAAATTCATTATCACCATAGTTAGGCATAGCTCTTTGAAACCAGGCTAGGTTTCTTTTCTTCAGAAAAACAAGCCAGCTCTTACCTACTATGCAGTGGAGTCAGTGGTAGTCCTTCCATCAGCTTCAAAGAAAATTGAACAGAGCCCGTAACATACAGCCTACAAGAAGATGAAATAAGATTAGAGAAATGCATGTGAAAAGGCACTAATTGAAGAACATGAGCACTGAGAACAAAGGATTAAACAGATTATAAATCTAATGTATAGGGAATTGCTTCATGCATGATCATGAGTTACTGAAAACCAGCTGCTATGTTGTGCAGGGGCTTCTGTTTCACAGTGCTGACTGAGGAGGACTCTGAAGACAAAGCAAGCAAGCTGTCTTTCCAAACGTTTAGTGCCTGAATGATATCTGAACACCATGCTCCAGACTGATATAAGAGGAAACTGGGTGAATTTTAAGTTAACTGTCAGAATTTATTCCCATAAACATAAGGCAAATATTTCAAGTCCAGATGAGCAATTTCTGTACATATGTAGCTTTTTGATTAATAATCTGTTGAGTTCTATAATTTTTCTTCCCTGTTATATTTAGATATCAAAAAATGTCTTGCAGTAGTTCTGAAATTCTTGGACGTATTAATAATTATGGTTCTTGATGAAAATAGATTTTAGAAGTTGACAGTGAGGGATGTTTCTGATAAACTGTTCAGGACATCTCAGTACTTAATAAATTTACTACAAGAAGTGATTTCATAAAAGTCTCGATGCCTGCTATCATAATACAAACTGCTGAAGCTAAGTACATGACCTGGTAAACAGTGAAATCTAAATGCTATGTATGTGCATACACACACCTGCAGAGTGGATAAGCGCTATTTATTCACAGTCATACATAACATTTGGAATAAACGTCTCATGTCAATTTCAGATTTACAGATACTGCACTTTATTTTTTAAGATGTATTTTTGCAAATCACGCAGTATGAGAACACAAAATCGTGCATATAGAGAAACTACTAGCAGAAAATACCTATAGCATGATTTATTTCAGCACATTTCATAGAAGCCAGAAGGTAAAGATAAAAGAAGGTCATTTATTCTTAGGACATTAATGTTGTTGCTCGTATCATACTATCAGAAAGACTACTGGAAGATCAAATCCTGATAACGTACCCCAAAACCCTATGGCATACTAATAACTTCCATACTGGGTAGTAGGAAATAGATTTGTACACTCTATGACTTTCACAGTTATTAATTGGTTTTGCTTGACAATAATTCCTTGATTTGGGCAGCATAAAACTAGAATACAACCAAGAAACATAAGGAGAAGCTAACTAGACTTTGGCTGAGGTTTAGGAGACAGTGGCAGATAATGATGGTTCAAATGTTATGAAAGACTAGAATAATTAATTATACCAGCAGAAAAAAGACTCATGAATTTACCATCTGGAAGAGTTATTACATTGTGTGTCTAAATTATTCCTCTACACTTAGCACAAATCTTTAAAGAGTAGCAATTTAATTACACACAGGGTAAGAATTAACTTCCATGAATGATTAGAAGGCCTCCTATCCAGGGCTATAGCAAAGAATCTTAGTAGGGAGATGGTATTTGATGAGACTGTTATGCCATGAAAATGAAAGGAAGCAACTGTCCCTAAGAAGCATCTGCTATGCTGCTTACCTGTAAAGGGAAAAGCCTCTGATGTGTTCTACCACCAGCATATATCCAATTTTGCACCCTGTTAACTATCAGCCTGCACCAAGTGTAATTGTACACACCTTCAGCTGTCACAGCCAAAGATGATGACTTAATAAGTCTTTCCAAAGCTACAGTTATGACTGTACAGCCAGGCCATTAGCAAGAATGTGCTACTACATATGTGCCCTGACAGTAAGTTTATACTGGAGCTTGACATTAGCCAGGTTATGGGCCTTTATGTCACAGTTTCATGAAAGAGTTTCTAGAGTTTATTCCTTCAACTTCAAAACCAAATACCACTTGATATATGAGGAGAGCTTATGTACAGATGTCAAAGATAATAGCTGAGTGTGTAATACACACCTGATATTACAAGTCTCTAGCTTTCCTTCAGGGGTCAGAGAGAAAGTAGACTGTAGCAACAAAGTATCTCAATTCTTCTTCATAGGTGGGAAAAAAGAGTGGAACAATACAAGGAATACACAGACACACATAGGATTAGGGACCCTCTCCTTCAAATTCTACTACAGGAATTTCCCAGTCTTCTTCAAGAGAATGCAGCAGGTGCAGCCAGAGAACACCAATACAGACCTTGGGGAAGGTGGCTCCCCTGCTATGCCTGGAGCAAGTTTATCCACAAATACTTGGAGATGCTGGCTAGACACCAGTTTTGCAATGCTCCTAATAGATTCATGACCTCTTTGTGTAAACAAAGGTTAAAATCTACTAAAAGAGATTTCTACCATAGTACTCCTGAAAGTGCAGTGGTTGCTGAGTGAGGTTGGAGAAGGTAAGGAATAAAAATGTGGCAAAAACTGCTGCTTCTCAGTTCTTATGCCTGCCCTCTGGAAGAGTTACGAAAGTCAGTCTGCTCTGCACAGTACAAAATGGATGGATGAGCACCTCAGATTTAAAAGGCAGCTCAGACTATTGCCAGACTTCAAAACACCTCCCAACTTCCTTGGTGTTTGGAGTGCTGCTGTTTCTGTTTTGCAGTTTGTTGTTTTGCTTTTCAACATGTTTGTGTCTTCGCACTTTCTGTGAGAAGGCAAAAGGAGAAGCAGAAATAACACAGTAACGTGAGAAAGGTCAGTCTTTTGACAGTTCCAACCTGACTTTAAGATCAGAGAAGCCAGGGAGTGATAAGCTCTGGGTAAGTACTGGAGTGTGGGTATTTCAGACCTTTTCAGTTTTGTTTATGAGATTCTGCAAAATGAAAGAGAGCAAAGACTAAAACTATTACAATAAAAACGTGAGCATTCACATGCATGCATTAGTTCTGTAGCAGGACTATGATTTGTGCATTCTTTTCACATCTGAGACTCATTTCAGGGGTGATGACTTAAGAAACCAACAAAAAAAACCCCATGGTCTCAAATGGCATTCTCCAACATGGAGCATTCTTCAGATGTGAATTTGTCTCATTAGGGTGGGGTTATAGTTTCATTTGAAGCTCACTCTGCCTTTTCTCTTTACTAGAGGGTACATTTTTTTTGCTAGGAAACAATGGGGAAACTTTACTTGGTTTATTTACCCTCCTGCTTGCAAATACCTGTGATTATCCCTGCATTATTTATTGTTACTGAAAATCCTGAAGAACTTATTAAGTGCTATAAATCACTCATTAGTAAGGAGGGAGTTTCACCCATAATGCAAAATCTCAAAGATGTTAGGCTTAAATTTAGCGTTTGCAGGTCTACATTTTCTCCCGTGCATATTATCAGTCATTTCTGTGTAAAGTGTAAAATGAGGAACAGTCTGGTCAAATGAAAATGCATTGCACTAATTGATCTGAAAATCAACTCTTCAGTTAACTTAAATACATAATCAGGAATTCTACTGTATGAGCCACAAAAACTTTTTCTGGTTAAAACTTTCCAAGTTGCACGTGATCCAGCTGAGTGTCAAATGAGCCTGCCCAGAAATAAAGGTGCTGCCTTTACAGAAGTGGGGGATTTAGCTCAGTTCTCTAAATAATCCCAGTCCAAGCAGTTCTTTAAAAGAAACATCTACAATAAATTATGTTGTGTAAAGAAACCCGCACTGAAATGCCAGTGCATGGGAGAGCGCAGGGGAGCAGTCTGTATGGAGAGAGATAATTATTAGCCTCCCTACACTTTACTGAACAGATTTTACTAACCTAAAAACGTCCAGTTTAATTCACAGTGTGCAAAAGCAGAACAAAACAAGAGAGACCCCGTTCCACCAACGTGAGTTTGTATATTCGCACCTTGTAATGGCTCCCCCGCAATCGCCCCTTGGAGTTTGCTTTGTTTGTTTACGTTTGCCGGTTGGCTTTTCAAAAGAGCAGTAAAAGACATAACCACAACAGCGACCAATGCTATTAACTGCGCTTTTATATGCCGCTGCTGTAGCGCTGACACTCAGGCTTGCTAACTACACAGTAGAATTTAAGCTGGATCATTTAAATAATGATAAAGCTGTCAAGACTGATGTGATTTTCTTCTTGAGCAATTCACCTTCTATTACAGATTTTATTGTACTTTATAGTGGGCATCTGTAAATCTGTGGATCAGCTTAGCTCCCTAATTTACACCCATTGCACGTACTACATGGTTTTAACTGACTTACTTTAGAAGGATTCACAGTAGTTGCTAGGAAACCTTTCTGTGTTCTTTTCACTTCTTATATAGCATTAGCTTTTCAATTGATAAGGCTGTACCTTTAGGTACAGAGGGATTTAAGCAGAATCAAACAATGACAGTAGGACTGCAGCAAAGATAAGCAAAAAGGAAAAAAAAGGGTGGGGGGTGAGCAAATCCTTGTTCTCTGTACAGGTAATACAGAGGATTAGAGCAAAAGAAAGGACGTAGCACATTTTCCATTAATATTTTTAGAAGATATTCTGCATCATATTAAGAAAAGCTGCAAAACAAGGCTTCTTACTATAGCTTAAAGTTTATAGATTTGTAAATGGCTGTACCAGAGAAGCCATTTCATTGTGCTACTTCTGTTACACAGCATGTCTTCAGGGGGATAATTTCCAACAGTAATATTGTGAAGCATTTTACTGTTTGAGGGAAGGGTAACTCCCATACAGCTTTAAGGAAGTAAATGTTTTTGCCAGAAGTGTATCTATTGCAAACACATTCCCACCAAGATCACAAAGTTAAGAATCATACTTTTTTCCTGCTGAAACAGAGTCTGATAGATGCCCTCAGGTTAGCAGACACCTAGCTGAGGTGAGAGCAAGACAGAGACATGTAGAAAGTGGGGAGATAAAAGAAAACTTTATCCTTATCTACTGTAAACTACATTGCCTAATTCCTTCTCATCTCTACTGGAATAAAATAGTTACGTCTTTCATTAGAAAGCAACTTTTTCCTAAACAATTCAAGTATACAAATGCGTGCCTGATGAGCAACTGTAATTATATTACTTTCAGAAAGAAGATTTTCTGCTATGCCATTTTTCTCCCCAAAGAATCCATCTCTTTTCAAAAGTTTCAGCTGTTACTCGAGTAGGCAAACTGTGAAGAGCCCATTGATCTGCAAGTCTTCCTGTTCCCACCGCACCCAGGTGCGCCCCTGTCCTCAAAGCCTGCTGGTGGCTGTTCAGCCGAGATTGCAGTACACGCCTGGCATGACAACTCATTAGCTTGAACAGCACCACAGCTGTCTTTTAATAGGCCATATAGTAAAATTATAGATACTGGAAGACAAGTTTTTTTCATCTAAATTGAAAAAGGAAAGATAATTAGAATTGTCTTTTCTAAGTCATTTTCATCTGGGACAGCTATAAAGCTGTAACTGTGGGTGGTTCTGCAGGTTATTTCCTTTTTCCAGAGTTCCAGAAAACCAAACCCAACAACAACTTTTTCCTTTCTATACTGTCCTGTAGAGATTAGAGAGTCTCATAACATGAGAGGCTCACTTCAGAAAAGAATCTAACTTATTTCTTCCACCATCATTACTCGTATCTCTTCAGTTAAGAAATCTGGGTTTGCATTAGCACTGTCTTGGGTACAGTGAGGCTTATGAAACACTCACTTTCTACCAGCCAATATGAAAAATTAGAGAAAAGTATCTCCCAGCATCTTGCTTTCAAACCATCCAAATCAGAGAACATAAAAGTATGTGAATATACAGAAATGAGAAGGCTATCATACCCTCATGCCTAATACTGCCTGTGAAAATAATTGTTTTAAATGAGGCAAAAAAAAAACCCAATAATAATTCATGAGTGAGTTTTAAGTTCATGAAGTCTAAAGGCAAACAGATCACTGAAAGAAATAGGGACTGACCACATTCTGTAAATCATTACCTTCAACCAGTATCCCCGGTACCAAATCCTTCTTGCAAGGGGCGTTTGCCTAAAGCAAACATCATCTCAGAGGGATTTGAAGACATCCTGAGATACAAGAGAATCTGGTACCTCCAGCCATAAACCCTTTCCATGAGAAAACATATTTTCAAATTCTAATTGTAGGTTGTTTGGTTTAATCTTTTAGCACTTTTCTTATTATCCTTTTTTTTCCACTACTGTTAAAAGAGTCTTTAGTAGTCAGTATTGTCTTAATGTCAAAACATTTATTTATATACTGCCACTATGTCATCTCTCAGTCTTTTTGATAAGTTATACAGATAGACTCATTTAAATCTTTCATTGAAAGGCACTTGATCCAGTCTTTCCTTTTATTTTGTAACCATTTTCTTCTAACTTTTAAATAGGGACAGTAGTCTTATGATTGATACTACAATCTCTCAGTGATGCATGAAAGGTAAAACCCCTACCTCTTTCCCAAGAAAAACTCCCCATTTATGCATTGCAGCCTTGCGTAATCTCCGTTAGCCACAAGATCAGACACAAACCTTCACAATGTTAATGGTAAAGGAAGGCTAAGTTTTAAAAGAACTTGTAGAAGTAGAGAACTGTGCAAGACATCTTTTGTTACAGTACAGCCAGGTATTCAAAAGTTTCAATTAGCGTTACACTGGCTACTACTTCACTTTGAAGTGTATCTTTCTCCTTGGTGACATCCTTTGAAAGAGCAAAGGCAACTGAAAAGATACCAAAGCAACAAAAGAACCTCCAAGCCAAATAGAAACCAACCATATAACCCCCATATCTCAAAAACCCATAAAATAGCATCTCTCTACACATGATATGCACTTACTTACTCTCTTCAGGGTCATTTTCAAAAGGGTAAAGGAAACACACAGTGTACAGGCTGAAGTTCTCCCCTATCATCACAACTGCCTTTGCATTGTATGTTTCCTGATATTCTTTTGTATATTTTGTAAAATGTCGTATGAATTAAGCTATGCACCACAGATCTATGTTGCTAACAATAAATGAGAAAGAAAGGAGGGGCAGAGGAGGAGCAGGGCTTTAAACCTATTTCAAGATTCAAAATAACTCTTGGCTTGAAACGGAATTTGTAACACCCACAGTTGGAAATTTAGGAAACAAAATTTCCAAGAACAACTCCTATAAGCTACTTTAATCTTTTGGTCAAATAATTTGGATCTCATTGATCTGAAGAGATCACTAGTGAAACATACAGATAAACCTACATTTGAAATACTGCAGAAATACAGTAAAAACCAAATAATGCAAAGCAAAATAGAAAATTCAAATTGTAACAAAAGGAGGTTTGCATTGCTGAGTTCAAACTAATATACCTAAAGGAAAATTAGACTGTTTCTCTTTCTTGAACACACATACAAAAAATCACACTAGCTAAAATTATACACAAAAGATTGCTTTCACTCGGAACTGTCTTTGCAAAGGCACTTGGAGAAAATATACAGACCTAGATTAGATTAGCTCTCATCTACTTTATTCCCATCTTCCTTAGAAGGAAATACATGAGGCTATGAAATACCAATTTTTTTTAAGAGGAAATGCCTGAGGATTGCTGCTGCTCATCTCAAACAAGCAAAGATAGAAAAAGTGCTAAGATTGTGTGTGGAACTGACTTATATTATGCAGGTAAATACAAGAAAAAATCCAGCATCCTTATGTACAACTGAACTTACTATTTGGTCTACTATTCAAGTGTAAGTAAGTTCAGGTTAAAATATGACTAATGAAGAATGAGTGTTTATTTAACTTCTGCTCACCAAAACTAAATCAAGCATTCCTACTGTGTTATTTCTTAAAAAGAAAGTTGTGTAGAAAAGAATAGCTTAAATCAGTTTTAAAATTGCATTCAAGGAGAACATGACTAGTAGGCTATTCTCAGGTCTGAGTTCTGTACTTCACCTAGCACAGTGTTACACACCAAACGAAGAAAATAAAGCACAAATTGCATGCCTACGTATGATGGCAGCTCTCACTTCAAGGTGCATCTAAAAGCTCTCACTCAGCCAGTCACACTATTTTATCAAGACAAACACATATTAATTCATTAACTCTGCATGAGGTATATCTGAAATGCCCAGAGGTTAGCAATCTCTCCATCATTACAACTTATTTACTAGCTGAGTTCACTAACCCATCAGTAGGATCAGCTTCCTTCCAAATGCCTATGCCGTTTCTTAGAAGGACAAATTATGAGTTTTTTATTATTATTATGATTAATCCTGATTTATTTTTTTAATTACAGGTAATTGGGGAACACCATAACTTTGTGTATCAAAATTCAGCATGTCTTTTCATAGTTTTTAAATACCTAGCAGTTAGTCAGCAGATTTCTCATCTTTCACAACATCCATCTCACTACCAAAGAATTAAGAGCCACTCAAGTATGTGGCTAGAGTCTTGCATTCTCCACAGTTGAAGCCTTTCAGATATAAAGAAGTATTCTCATCCTTCAGAGAAATTCTAGTCCTGCATACAAAAAATAAAACAGTAAAAAAAACAATTAAAGCTTCACTAACAACCAGAGGCTAAAAGCACACAGAAACAGGTCATCAGCATAGGTAGGTATCCCTTACACCACAAAGGCAGTGGTCCTTGTACGCCCCACTTCCCTCTATGGCTGTCTCACCAATGCTGCTACATTTCACTGCCCACATATCACACTGTATTTAACTACGGTTACAAATCAAGACCGAAGTCCTTTTCAAGTCTTGAGAGGGCTTACAGAATCAGACACATACACTGAAAAAGGTGATATAGTTCTCATATCCTAACTCCTGTTTATGGTCAAACTGCCCTTCAGCTTGTGAGCATCTTATCAGTCCCTTCAACACAGCAATATTCTCATTGTCAAGTGATACTCATTGTCAATGATCTCATGAGTTTTTTCTTCATCTTCCAACTAACTGCTTCCTCATCCATCATACTTTCATGATGTCCATGTAACTATACCAAGCTGAAGATTTTCTCATCCTCAATAAAGTAAGAAGTCAAAAGGCAACTTCTCTGCTGTTTGGTCTTTTTTAACTAAAAGAGGATTCCAAAACTAAACCTATCCTCTTTGTCTACTATCCTCCTCCTTTTCCCCTCTTCTCCCTTCAAAAATCAGCATGCTTGAGTGCTTCTTCTAGAAAAGCCTGTCTTCCACACGTCAACACCAGGAGGGCTGGCAAACCTCACCCTCTGCAGCCCGTCAGAAGGAATCAACCAGTGCTGGTTTATAAATTAAAAAATCTACATGGCTTTTACTTTTACAACAGCTGAAAAGACACCATTGTAAAGGTGTCCCTTGCCCTTTCCTCTTCTGTTGCTGAGCAAGTCAGCATCGCTATGGAAGCGCTTGTATACTCAGACAGGTAGCTTCTAAACACACGTGGGATTTTTGAGGGTAAAACAATATTTCCTACAAAATCTGTTGATGCACATCCCCAAATAGTATTGCTGTCATGAATCTGAGACACAGTAACAGACTGTAGTGACATATATGATAAGCATTTGAAAACTGATGATTAAACAAGTTTGTTTTCCTATGCCAAATGTAGACTTGAGAAGGAAACGGCTTACATGGGTAATAATGTTTGTTTTGGATCAATAGACAGTGGAGTGCCCAGTGCTGATAATTTTGAACAAATGCAGAGCTCTACCCCATGTAATAAAAATCTGGATGCCCTTTGTTACTCATGAAACTCATAAAGGTTAAACCTTTTGCCTAAAGGAAAAAAAAATCCTTTTCATCCAATGAAAATTAATAGGACTGAGCATCCCTCTCCTTGCAGGCAGCTGTAATTTTTCAGCTAAGAGGCATAGAGATTTAAGAAGAATTGATGATACAAAGTTTTTGTCACCAACATAAACACATTTTAAAGGCAGCTAGCAGTAGGCTCACACTGAGAATTGCACGTCTGAGGCAATGCCAGTGGTACTTAGCACAGCTGCTCATGGCTGTGAGCCTAATTGAATGTTGTTTGCCTCAAGATTTTCCAGTGGACCATTTCAAGTGGCAGCACACAGCTGATGTGCCATATAACCCGCATTAACACCTCACCTGCAAAATACATAATTACATTCAAATCTGCTGATTAGATACAAAATACAAACACATGCCAGTGGTTGCATTTCAGAAGTTACTGTGCCCATCCTCAGTGAAGAAATTAGTGGTTTCTTATCTAGAATGAGTGCCACATCCTGTGTCTCCCAAGAAGATTATTGGTAACATGCGTAGGAACTAAAATTTCATATGATCATTTGCTGATGAGGCCTCTCTAAGGCAAGGTAAATCTAATTCTGTTTGTTTCACACACATTTATTGTGCATCTTAGCTCATAAAATGGATGTAAAAGATATTTCTGTGATGCTAAAAAAGGAAAATCTTCTGATAAATTGCTTCTTATATATATATAGAATGAGCTGTCAAATTGCATGATTTATAAAATTAGAGGATGTTAATCTAGTATCTCTTAATATAACTGCTACCCTTATGTCAATCTTTTTTCCTGGAGCATGTTTGTTCCAGATTTATTTATTTTATTAATAACTAGTGTTCACTTCACAGGGAAGTTTATGTTTGTATTAAACTAATTTACATCCATTTGAAAACGCTAATCCAAAACATTTCATTTCCCCACTGGGAGTGCAGTCAAGCATAGTTGTGGACAAATAACTATTTAGAAAATATGTTTATATTATTGTTGTTTCTTCAGGTGATTACACACAGTGGTCCATCTGTGAGGTCATCACAGTCATTCTGAATGCAGTGGACTAAGCTTTGCTCTACCAGAGCAGATAAAATCTCAAAAACTCCAAATAGAACCTAAGTCTTGAATTTAGGAATAAATTCTTTTGACTTTCTCAAAATACTACATTTATGTAGCATAATCTATTAAATTCACAACCAATATGAGACATGAAAGATGGTCTGGGGGTTTTTACCTTAGAAAATACAAGTAGGTAGTCCAGCAGTACATAGTCTTGCTAAATTCCATGTGTTTCAAGGTTATCTTAATTATAATAATTATTGTTTCAGATATGCTATCCCAAAAACAGAAATAACCAACCTTGAAAACCCATGTTATGTTAAAATGATACCTAATGGACAAAATCAATCTCTTGAAAGAGATTTATGACAAAGGGAAAGCTTAGGTAGGCAGGCTCATAATGAAGGTGAGAACTTAAGTCTGTCCCTTTGCGCTTCCAGACTGTACAATTTGTGAAGAAGGGTCCCTCTGAGGCAAGTGATGATCTGAATATCTAATGGAAGTCTGTATGTGTTCTATAAAATAGTAAGAATGAAACCCGCTTAGACGATCATAAAGCTGATGCTTCCTATTTTTACAGGCTACACAATCTACTTGCAATCTTCATGTAGTCTCCTAAGCATGAGATCCTAGATACAAAGAAAGGTAGAAATAGATGTTGTTACCTACATACATCCCATAACAAAACAGTTGAAGTGTTTGAACCTTTTTCCTTCAGTACTGTAAAATCAGCTGCTGCTAGTGTTTACCTGGCTAGCAGTAACAGGTAACATGCTGCCGCTGGTTAAGACCTCAAAAGAACTGGGAGAGGAAGTTACTACTACCTTTCTTCTCCATCAGCATCAACTCCGAGCTGAAGCTACAGGCTTTAGAGCTGGCCATGTATTCTGCAGGTGGGGTGCTGCTAAAGGCCATCAAAACAGTTTTGAGACTAGATAAGATTGGGAAAGAAAAGCCAGCTCATTCCTCTGATTTTTCTCTTGCATACTTCCTAGCCCCTAAAGCTATAGTAACTTACTGGCACTACCACTACAAGGAGTATGTACTTTGAGGTATGTCCTTTACTTCATGGGCATGGGCTTATTCACCCCCTTTTTAAATTTTACATTAACAGAACTCTTATTAGAGGTTTTCGACATTTAAATCTCTTACTTTATCAAACTAATTAATGTTGTTTTAATCGCTTTCATATCTCAGAGCATCCACATCCTGATAGGTGCTTAAGAAAGAACAGTAAAGGAAAGGCTCCTTCCCCAGAGGGCTTGAAGTCATTCTCATTAAAATAGCTCAAGAAAGCAGCTACTCTTAAAAGAGACTTTTAAACCCATACTTTAGGAACTTGTAAATGACTGTACCCATTTGATTTTTATATCAAATCTTTCTTTGACAAACTGATCAACATTTCCTGTTTAATAGATTCTTTTCTTGAGGGTGTCTCTTACCTTGATCAAATAATTAATGTGTTTTAAGGAGCATAACCCTTCACAGTTTGCTTGTTTTCATGAAGCACTATCACAAAGAAAATGAGACCGACTTAGTGCAAGTTTGGTAAACTAACATGGGAAACAACTGCTCCAAGAAACTGACTTCACAACAACAGACTTTTGTATAGACATCAGATTTCACCATGAAGTGCAGTGAGGCCATAGGATAGACACTGATAATGTGCAGTGTTAAAGCGTTAGAGAACAAATGACTGGGGGGTTACTCTAATGAGATGCAATTAGAGGGGCACTTAAAAGTTCTTATTAGTAGAAGTGAATTTTAAGAGAGAATCTGACCAAGAATTATGACTCAAACCTTTGAGAAAGCACTGTATTTAATCTCCTTATGAATGAATTTGACGTCCTGATTTATAGTATGTCACCTAAATTCTGTTAACAAAGCAAATAAAGTACATATTTTAAAAATTCTCATCTATTATTCTCAACTCTCATATGTCTTTTAAAGTTTCAAATTAAATATTCTGGATATTAAGTTGCAGAATACTGCCTTTAGAAACTCATTTCAATGTATTAATAAGATAAGCTACTGATTACACCAGTCCAGGTGTTCAGAACTGCTTAGACATCTCTATGGAGCACAGCACCGTGCCATATCATCATATTTTATCTTTTGTCTGTCTCATTTTGTTAGAGGAACATTTGAATTACGTACAAAAAGAAAGAAAGCTTCTATGTTTCACTTTATTTCATTCATTGCTGTTCTTATCCACATCAGAATTACAGTTTTTATTTGAAGGTGTTATGTGGGAGGTGATGAAGAGCCCGAAGAACCTTCTTTATTCCCTTTCTTCCCACATGTGGTAACAGGTCATATTGGGGTTTATCTAGAAGAAGAGCTTGAGTGGCCTCGCTTTAACAGTATAATTACAGTGCCATAGCTATGCTGATAAAAATCCCCCATGTGGATACTTTATTCCAAGGATAAAAAATATTTCATTCTAGAACAATTACTCTGCTTTTTACTTCTATCTGAACAAAGTTATTTCCCCTTCAGAAGGAGGGATCACAGGGGAAGAATGTCAAGATATCTGCAAAGTCTTGCTTCTTCCTGTGGGGATCCAACCCTCTCAGGGGATCCTGACATCACAGAATCACAGCTTGATTTGGGTTGGAAGGGACCTTAAAGCTCATCCAGTTCCAACCCCCTGCAAAGGCAGGGACACCTTCCACTAGAGCAGGTTGCTCCAAGCCCCATCGAACCTGGCCTTAAACACTGCTAGGGATGGAGCTCCCACAGCTTCTCTGGGCAAACTGTGCCAGTGCCTCACCACCTTCACAGTAATGAATTTCTTCCTAATTTCTAATATCAATCTAAGAGGAACAGCACCAACTCTAACTCACCAAACCTCCTCTGTATTTCAGTCAAGGGAAGAGCATGATCTGCCATCTAGTCTAGTCAAAGATCCTTCTCCACAGGGAAGAAAGGGAGTGAAAATGGGATACCATGAAATACCACAACAATATCAGCTAAGTAGCTAACATATAGGTTAGTATCAGCCTGAATTGAAAAGATAAATGTTTACTTGATTAAATGTCTAGACTAAAATCAAAACATTCATTTGTTAGCTATTTTTTCAGATGGACAATTGAAAATTACACTTTTTTTTTCTGACAAAAACATCTTGACAGGAAAAGCGTAGGCAGTCCAGATTACAGAGTTAACTAGTGAGTAACAGTTTAGTGGCATCAGTAAGGTTACTAGCACCTTAGAAACTATGCCCTTTTTTAACATATACAAATGCTTTTCAAGCTCTTCCACAATGCACCTAAAAGGCTGAATCCAGAGAAAGATTGAAGATCTGTCTGTATAAGTTTCTCAGAGCAGAATGTTTTCTAGACTTGCAGACAATTCCCAAGCATTCACTTCTAGTATCAAAAAGACTTCATGCATTAAAAATGCCAAAATAGGTTATTCAATACAAGTGAAAAGAAATAGCTATGATGTTCTATTATCTACTCTAGCCTTTCTTTTCTCTGTTAGGAAGAGTAAAGCTCTTCAGTGGTGTTAGATTAAAAAAAAATCAGACTCCAGCTGATTTAGAAATAAAAGTTTTCTATTGCTAACATGACATATAATGTGGATTCTCTGGAGCTGCCTTATCACAAGTAGCATCAAGAACACATCTTGTATCATTGGCATGAAATCATTGTTACTAGCAGAATCCTACCAGTGCCTGAATACCAACAGCTAAGTTGCCAGCCTCTGAACTTTCAAAATCACCAAGGCAGAACTACTTTTAGCTATAAAGTTATTTTGTAGCATTTGATTTTTCTTCAGAGTGCAATTTTTAAAAAGGAAGTGTCTCGGTTACTGCTTTGCAGATTTACACTTCAATTAGTAAAGTGTCACAGGTTGTAAAGACCCTCTGAACTTCCCCTTTTAAGGTATGAAAATACTCCTGGATGACTTTTAAACAACAGACTTAAGAGCAGACACTTAGCTAGTGTAAATCGGTATCACTCCACTAAGTTAATGGAACTATGCCAAGATACCTACTTCGTCTGACATGGTCTATTTTTTGCTTCCAACTCTTTCATGGAGTTAAGAGAACAAAGGAGCTTCAGCAGAGATCTTCCTGGATACAGATGTACCTCCTTGAGCCTGACTGATACCATAAACCAGAACTTTAGCTGATGAACCAAACACTGCATCACATTCCGTCCTCCAATAACAATCTGTAATAATGATCTATAGGCACTCACTGTTGCCAGCATATTTTAAACGTTTCCCCTTGTGCCTCAACAGTTGAAATCCCAGGAAGTTAAATTAGCTTGCAAATTTGACTGAATCAACACCTGCTCATTCAAAACACATTCTAACTACAGGAAGGAATTCTTCACTCTCATTTGGAGCAGAGAAAAACAAAACACAGAAATCATGGCCAAATAATTTCAGGGCTCTGCAGGAATACAGAATTAAGCCATAGCATGTCCTTGCAGTTCCATCCTGTTTTCTGCTAGTTCCAGTATACAAGCAGACCTAGACTAGAAGCACATTTATCATTTGCCATGCTTTTGATGAAAAACAGTCAAATCTAGCCACACATCTTCTCTCAGGCTATGTGAAACTAATTGAGAAATGGGAATTAATATCACAATATCATTAACGTTTTCTACTTCTCTTTGTTTTTTATATGCCGGTACATTGATACACATAATAGTGTGATACACTGAATGCAAAACAGTGGCATATATAATATCCAAATCAAATAAGTTTCTTCTGATGCTACAAATTCTGTCAAAACTGGTTTTAGCCTAGCTTTGCAATTACAAGATACATATTTATATATTATATATCGTATCATGAGCCAGCAGTGTGCGCTCGCAGCCCAGAAAGCCAACTGTATCCTGGGCTGCATCAAAAGAAGCGTGACCAGCAGGTCGAAGGAGGTGACCCTGGACCTCTACTCTGCTATCATGAGACCTCACTTGGAGTATTGTGTGCAGTTCTGGTGACCTCAACATAAAAAGGGCATGGAACTGTTGGAACAAGTCCAGAGGAGGCCACGAGGATGATCAGGGGACTGGAGCACCTGCCATATGAAGACAGGCTGAGAAAGTTGGGGCTGTTCAGCCTGGAGAAGAGAAGGCTGTGTGGAGACCTCATAGCTGCCTTCCAGTATCTGAAGAGGACCTACAGGGATGCTGGGGAAGGACTCTTAATTAGGGACTGTAGTGATAGGACAAGGGGTAACGGGTTTAAGCTTAAACAGGGGAAGTTCAGTTAGATATAAGGAAGAAATTCTTTACTGTGAGGGTGGTGAGGTACTGGAATGGGCTGTCCAAGAAAGCTGTGAATGCTCCATCCCTGGCAGAGTTCCAAGGCTGGGTTGGATGACGTCTTGGGTAACATGGTTTAGTGTGAGGTGCCCCTGCCCATGGCAGGAGGTTGGAACTTGGTGATCTTGAGGTCCTTTCCAACCCTAACTATTCTATGATTCTATGTTACACCAGTATTAAAATTACTGTAGACCAGTTAAGAATATATTAATTTTTATTTTGTATTTATGTACCTGAAAATCTGTTGTTACTGGAATTGATAAGAAAATTTTCGAAGACATTTCAGATGTACTTAACTTTTATTGTTAGTTTATTGCATCTTTGTAAAGGAATGCATGTGGCGTCATGTTAATGAGTGTATTCCCTTTGTTCAGAAGATCCAAATCAATACCAATCTTGGTGAGATAGGAACTCGTAAAAACAAAAAAAAAGGAGAAATTCAGATTTAAAAACCTATTGTGAAGCTGGTGCTCTGGCTCACTGCATGTACTTAGCTGGGGACGGCCGCATAGTTGGAATCAAGGAGAGAAAGAACTGGCACTATTGTCTCCTACATACCTAGGAAGTGCCACAGCAAATGGGACTGTGTCAGTTTTAATATGAATCTGTCCCTCAAGAACATGCTTTCTCTTTAAACTACGAGAATTTAAAGAAGAAAAATAAATTAAATTCCTTACTAAATTTTCCAGGAAGCTGATTTCATAGAATCACAGAATGGTTTGGGTTCAAAGGGACCTTAAAGCTCATCCAGTTCCAACTCCCTGCCACAGCAGGGACACCTTCCACTGGAGCAGCTTGCTCCAAGCCCTTGTGTCCAACCTGGCCTTGAACACTGCCAGGGATGGGGCATGGACAGCTTCTCTGGGCACCCTGTGCCAGGGCCTCAGCACCCTCACAGGGAAGAATTTCTTCCTAATATCTAATCTACATCTCCCCTCTTTCAGTTTAAAACCATTCCCTCTTGTCCTGTCCCTACATGCCCTTGTAAAAAGTCCCTCTCCAGATTTCCTGTAGGCTCTGTACATATTGGAAGACTGTTATAAGGTCTTGCCTGAGCCTTCTGTTTTCCAGGCTGAACAGCCCCAGCTCTCAGCCTTTCTCCGTAGGACAATTTCCTCTTTGCCAGACAGGTCCCAGTGACAAAGGTCTCCTATTTAAGATGCATGCTACATTTGAAATACCAGAGTAAGCCCCAGAAAGAGGCCAACTACACAAAAAATAGGTACAAGGGTTTTAAGAGTGTTGTAAATTCATTTGCCATTCAGCAGTATTATACATCTTGTAAGTTCACATTCCTAACTTAGGAAATTGTACTGTATTCCTATAAATCCACACAGGGTGGTGTCTTGACACGTGTGCTCATTCTTTCACCCCTGAGCCTCAGTACCACAGATTCCAGGAACACCTCCACCACTGGGCCCTGATCCACACACCAACCAATACATACCTAACTGGAGTCACAGAAGCACCTTATCTTGAAAATATTCCCCTGTTTTTCAGGTGATTCAATGCTGTGAACATGGCTATTATTCTTTATCAGTGCATCACCATCTCTCAACTGGTGATGCATTGACAGGTGACCCTCACTAGAAATGAATGGCAGGAGAGAATGAAATACTTATATACACAGAGAAATAGAAAAATGTAGAGAGGACGTGAAAGGGTACAATCACAGAATCATAGAATGGTTAGGGTTGGAAAGGACTTTAAGGTCACCTAGCTCCAACCCCCCTGCCACAGGCAGGGACGCGTTACACTAGAACATGTCACCCAAGGCTCTGTCCAACCTGGTCTTGAAAGGGTAAAGAGATCTTAACTGAAGTTAACTTTTAGTTATTGATAATAAATGTCTCAAGCTAATCTACTGAAGTTGTATCAAGGGAGTGACACATACACAGTTATGCTAGAAACAGTCTGTTTATATCCACAGTTTATGCAATTGTGTTACTGGAAATTTTCTTGCTTCTTTAATTTTGTGCCAGCTTTTTATGAAGCCCTGTACTAACTATTGTCAAGGGAATTGTTTGTATTTAGTTCCCTGTAGAAGGGGGTGAGGATTACACTAAGACTTTAAGAAGAGGAGAGATAACAAACAAAGAAGGTGATAAAGAAGAGAAGTGGGAAAAAACAGAACATCCATAATCTTGTAGTTCTCAATCTTTTCTATCAGTCAAATAAGGATAAGCAGTAATCTAATACATTCTAAGACCAACAAGAAGTGGATTTTGGAAGGCCACACCTTACAGAACTGGAACAGTCACTTTTTGTGAAAGCTTTTATAATCCATGACAACTTTCTGAAAAGATTTAATAAACAGTAAAGAGAAGTTAGGTGTTTCTCAGCTTTGGACTGTGTCCTAGTAGCCAACATAGCATGCTTGGGAAGAACTAATACAGAATCTCACTATGAAGATGCTGATTGTAAATAGGCTCATGTTGACTCTGCATGCATTATGTGGAGAATTACTAGCTGGAGGGAACAGCAACTGCTGGTCAAATATTGCAGCAGCAGTAGAAATAACTAGGGGGGAGTAGGTACTTTTAATTTTTCAGGCCACAGCCGTAGCACAGCACCACATTGTCCCATATTGCTAATTGCAGCATTGTATACCACAAGCACCGAACCTCTCCATCATACAGATCAGAAATAGTGCTTATGTCAGTAACTAATGTTTAACCTCCCACAATGAAACATGTTGCTTGTGCCTGATACGTTTTTGAAGACATGAAAACCTCAAAGCACTTAAACCCCCCCAAGTAATCACCTGCCTAAGACCAGAGAACAGTGCAAATCTCTTCATAGCCAGTGGAGCTGAACAGATGATCCAATAAAGGATCCTGTTGCCTGTAGAATGGATAAAAACACCTGGCCAGTGATGCACACTGACTCAGATGATTCAGGGAGAGCACTTAACCTGCATGGGTTTTTTGGACAATAAAAGCTTGTTGTGTTTACTGTGCCTGTAGAATAGACTTAGTAGTGCCTCTGCCTCTGCCCTCTGGTGACAGTTTTCAGTCTCACAGTGCAACATCTTTGAAACACAAGAAATACAAAAGCTTTGGGAAACAAAAATACATGCAGCCAACCAGTGCAAGGAGTGAGTGGGGTCTCCTTGATACTCTTAGGACAAATGCAGGGGATCCAAGCTAGCATTAGACATGCAGTGCTTGAGACAAAAGAAGACGAAAACCTGAATAGCAGTTCCAGCCATGGAAGTAGAATAGAGAAGATGAAGTTAGACAGAGAGAAGTGACATGATGGAGTGGCATCCCGCTCTGAAAAGAGAGGAGTGTCAAAACTGACACTGGAGTTGTAAGTCTGAGTGACAGGGAAGATGCTGAAACTGCTGATGGACATGTAAGAGGAGATGTCAGGAAAAAGAGGTGCACCTGTGAAGAGGAGGTAGATCTAAGCCAGAATATTGAATGCAGCTAAACCAGAACAAGGGCATGGGAAAGGTAAGATTGTGTTTAGACCTAAGGCAAGAAGTGAACCAAGAGGGAGAGGAACAGAAATAGACCCAGAAATAGGAGCAAAATTTTGATATCTAATCAGAGAAGTGCTAAAAGCAGAAGTTATATTTTTTCTGTCCTGAATTGTTAAATCTATTATAGACAACTGCATTTGGTAAAGAATGTAGTTTTGTTATATAGTGAATTATTGTCAAAATTGCTCTTGAGACAGACAGGTATCATGTCAACCACACTGAAGTCCTACACAGAAATGTGCTCAACACATCATAACATATTAATACTGAGAAGCTGTCTAGATGGCAATGTAGGGACATTGATCTTAGATGTTTTAGTTCATGTTCCAGAGGCATAGGTAGGTGAATCTGAGTTTGACCTTGGAACATCTAAATCCTACTATGGTGGGCATCTAGAATAAAATATACAGGTGTTGAATCTATATATTTTGTAAAGTGACAGAACTACAGATGGTAATAATGGAATTCTAGCAGCATGGGGTTCAGTGCCTACGTCTCCAACTGCAAGTACAAACCTTGGGGACAGAATTGCTCAGCTGTGGACTTAATGCTAGACAAACAATAGAAAAGGAGGAGGAATCCCAGGAAATATGAATCACAGCAGGGTTGAGATCACACTGGGGGAGGAAGCAGTTAATCAAAATTGTTGTTCCAATAGATGTACCGTCCAGTTGAAAATAAGCTTCATAACTTGTATTCTTTGCTTGCCTGCCACATGTTTTGCTTTGTTCTTTCACAAGTGTTAAAAGGAAAAATAAGAGTACCTGAAATCCACTGTGCAGTAACTGTGATATGCAAGTTTCAGTTCTTGATTTCAAAGACTGACTACATAAAAGACTACATATAGGTTACCTAGGAAAGTGTTAGAGGAGTAAGGTAAGTTGATGTTGTATACAGGAATAATGGGAGGATCATCAAAACCTATATTAAAATTCAGTAGAAAGTTTCTGCCCACTACCACTAAATGACTACTCCAGAACCCTGGACTGCTAGAAACTTCCTGTGACTCTCAACTCAAGGCCTTTGAGATCTAAATTTCTTTTTTAAAGTCCAGCACAGATTAAACATTAACAGTTCTCACTCAATCCCTACAGCTGCTAACCTCCATGATGTAGCTGTCTTTGCCTGTTAGCCTGTCTTTCCCTTTTAGACATTACTCCATCACTATATTTCTAAGTTATTTATTTATTATTATAATTTTCTATTATTTTTAGTTATTAAATTATTATTTATCTACGAAGCCTGAGAGTCTATTTAATAGTTTTTCTGCTTACACAACAATAATTTCAGGATATGCAAGCAATCTCTATTTTCAGTTTATTTCACTGACTAGTTTCCTAAATATCTTTTTTTTTTCATGTTTTTAAAGTGAAGCAACAGACTAATTTCTTTATGCTGAATTCTTAAACAGGCCATCAAAGTAGTTTGACAGTTCTTTGTGTTTTTTCATTTTTAATGAGTGATCTACAACGTGCTCATTGCTTTCACAAACCTTACTGGTAAGGAAACTTATGCAAAAGTATGCCTGGGTTCCACCATTACTTGCAGTGTTTTTCTTCCCACCAACATCTGGGAAGTGCATAACAACTCCTAGGAACATTTATTCTTATATAACATCATGGAGACTTTACATATCCAAGTCTGATACTTGTCATATGGTGGCTGGAAAGGTGAAATGAGATTTTTTTTTCATAAAGGTAATGAGACAATGAAAGGAAAGAAAGAAAGAGAGGAAGAAAAAAAGAAGTCAAGAGCAAAGCAAGGAAAACGTCAGAACAGCTGCTGAGAAAAACAGGCAGAGGAATCAGGGAGAAAGCAAGCAAACAAATGTGATAAAAAGCACACTGAGCAAGATTTCTACCAGGTCTCTGTTTCAGGGCTGGAAGGGAAGGGGTTTCTCCTGCAACTCCCTTTGGTTTAAAGGCTGTCAGTATTGCTATATAGGGGAAGAGGAAATACCTCAGATGGTATAATACTTAGACAAAGTATTCTACAAAGTCTTGGTCCGTTTTACAAACACATACTAAAACACCATCTTTAGGAAACCCTAAAAATCAACTTACTCAACTTTGTAGTGCCAGCCCAAGATGATAGTCCTGTAGGTTGGAAGAACACAGCTCTGCCTAAGAGGTTGCTACTAGATATGCCATCTGCTCTTGAGGAGACTTCAGGTAACCTTTTCTAAAGAGTTGAGGCACCACTTGCTACAAGTTAAGCAGGGACTTTTTGGCAGTATGTGAGTACTAAATAAGGGACACTTGCATCTTACCAGCCATATGGGTATGTGGATTCAGACTGTTAGGAGCTTTGGCTTTAGTTCATTGCCTGGCTTAGCCACAAGTACTAACATAGAGTGGAAGGTAAGAAAATAAAATGAGAGATGATCTTATAGAGATAAATTAGAGATTGTAGAGCATGACAAAAGGCAGAGCACAGTAGACAGGGTGATGTAAGACAAAATAAGCTGATCATTAAAGAAAAAATTTGCAGCTCATGAAGAAAAAAAAGGTCAGATAAGTCCCACGTCAAGTAGAGACAATGACCAAGACTGTATGTGAGGGAACTGATCCAGAACTACAAATAAAATTGGCTATGTCAATGAAAAGGAGCAAGATGAGGCAAAGTGCAAAGATAAATAAAAGCTAAGGAACAAAAAGTGAGGGGAGATGGCAAAGATTGCTCAAAGAGTCAAACACATTGAAGAAGAAAGAAAGAAAAAGACAGCTGAAACTGCAATAGGACCCTGAAATGTACAAGAGCCATCATTAGTTACCAGTGTCTATGAAGGGATAGGAAAAGAAATGAAAATTATGTCTGACCTACTATGAAAAATAGAGACAGTATTAATTTTAAAAGAAAGGAATTAGCTGGCTGTAGATAGCCAGTGCACTAATATGACTGGTACCATTCATCTTACATGCCTATTATTATAAGTAGTCTCTAAACACAGGTACTATTGTACCTATACAGTATAATGTTACCAGGGAACTAGTTTAACCATATAGTTTAGGGTAAATATTCTAAGACAATCTCAGATTCTCTAGAAGAAAAACCAAATGGAGTTTGCAGTACTCTGTTTTATATACCTTTCCCTAGAGAAGCCATTTAATCAGATTTGTCCCAAATACCCATTTCTATTGAATTGAGTTTCAGTAAACTACAGCTAATTGAAATATACCTGAGATGGAATGGATGATTCCCCTTTTTCCATCAGAAGGGAAAGTACTTCTAGTTTCAGAAATTATTTTAAAAAATCTACTCTAAATATTGGAATTCATTTTTAAATGAGAAAATCAGTGTCAGTTACAGAAAAAAAGAAGAGAAAGAAAAGAAAAAAGAAAAAAGAAAAGAAAAGAAAAGAGAAAAAGAAAAGAAAATCAGCATAACATTTTCCTTTACTTTTTCAGTTCCAGCACAGTCTAAGTAAAATACATTTACATTGAAAGCGTGAGGCTAACTTGCTAGTACAGACAGATCCAAGTCCCACAAAGTCATGCAGAAACAGTTCTTTGCATTCTCACCATGAAACTAGCCCATCATTTCAACTGGAGACGCCTCTTTAAATTAACACAGTGTGTATGGAGCACAGCTGGATGTACAGTCACTGGAACTCCTCACCATGGGTGGGAAGTAGATTTTTTTACTACATCTTTTTTTCTTAGCCCTTTCTTCTCCTAAGCTGAATTGAAAGACCTACATCTATCTCAGTATGCAAATAAAATACATGACAAATTAAGAAAGCTTAGTTGTGGATTGACCCTCCCTCTCCCAAGCCTGATAGTTCAGAGCACATGCTTGTGTTTCTACTTCTGCTCTACCACCAGTGATAAGATGGGTTTAAGCACGAATCAGAGTGTCACTGAACACTACTAGCTTTCATGGGTTTTCATTTCTTACTTCTAAAGCACAGAACATCCATTACATGATAGACCAAGCTCCAAGTCAAGTGAAAATTTATATGCATTTTACCCTTTGTCTTTGCGCAGAACTCCTCATGCCACCTACTGTGTATACGTAGAACTCCTTATGCCATGCATAACGTATATTGCTGACTCACACCACAGCAGCCCAAGAGCCAGACAGGTACTTAAAAAAGATAATGAATTTTAAATAAGAGGTAATATATGTTTCAGAGTACCCATGGCAGACTTGTATGCAGAATTCAGGTGCAATACCACACTCCCTTTGCTCTTTAGATGTTTATTTTATCTGCCTATTCTGTGGTGCTGCAGAATGAGAATTCTTCATGTGGCTGTAACAGCCCCAAGGAGTTACAAACACACTCATGGTCAGAATGAGGTCAGGTTATTCCACATCCCTTTTCTCTGGTACAGCAGCAGCAGGAAAAACATATGGCACAACAGACATTAAGTCATATTGCTCATTCTAAACTTAGTCTTCTATTTCTGCCACATGTGGAAAGCTCCGTGTGTAATAAATGTCAAGAGCCCTTGCATTGCCCCAGATTTTTGAGAATTCTACTTGCTCAGGCAGCTGAAGCAGGAGGGACACAGGCTGAAGCCCATGCACTCTGACACAAAAGCACTCAAAGACTCGTATTTTTCTTTAGGCTGCAAAGAAATGAATTTACTCACTACAGTATCCCAGAGAACTACAGTCAGATGTGAGATGCTCTGAGTTTTTTACTGACACCATTGATCACATACCCATAATAAGCTAAGATGACTGTGTTTGGACTTCTTTTCTCATTGCATATTCTGAACTAACCCTGAAGATCACACTTGGTGCCAGTGGAGACAGGAAGTGTTCAGAGGCAGGCTGAGGTGTAGTTGGTCTTTCTACGCTGTCCTCCCAAGCACACCTGGTGAGGCAGTGTGCTGCCATGTAACCACACCACAAGCAGTGCATGGACTTACATTCACAAGCTATACAGATAGGACTTTTCAGGATGCAGACATCCTTTGGACATACATAAAGAGACACAGCTTGGAAGTAAATCTGGGCAGATGCTATATGGATTGGGAACAGAGAGGTTGAAAGAACCTTCTCCAGGATTCAAGTACCAAACTTAGAGGGAATCTTTCAACTTGGAGTGAAAACTGCTCATGGGGAGCTAGGATCACAAGCCTATTTATCATTATACTGGTAAGTGCTCCCTCTGCATTTGGAAGGAATGGGAGAATCTCACCAGAAAATGTGCTGTGTCTTCTGCAGTGTCCTCTGGGACAGCATGGCCCTTTACTCTTACTCAGAAAAATGCCTTAAAACCCTTTCATATTACTTACACTTCACTGGGAGTGTTGCATAATCATTCAAGAGGAAAGAGGAAAAAAAGGATAATTAAAAAGACATCCATATATCGTTTTAAAAAATGTTTATGTGCATGCATATATCTTCAGAGTATTTTTATTGGAAACATCATTAATAAAATTGAGACCTACTGATGTTACTCCACCCTAAGGTGAAATTGTCATTGACTTCAATGGGATATTTGCCTGAGTAAGGTCATGGGAATTAGGTTCAATACAATTAAAGCTATAAAATATCCCCTCACTAAAATAAAACTGGAAAAAACCTGCTACTGCTACCACAACACTGTACTATTCCAAATGTGTGCTACTGAACTGTTATTGTGCTTGCATAGATGGTTGCAGGGGAAACAGTGCTCTACATTCTCTTTTAGCAAAGCATATCTCTGCAGGTAATTTTAATGGGGCTGTTAATAACCTGGCAACTGTCCCAGCCAGATGTAGCACATTTAAACATTGTCCTTACAGCTTTGTCAGAACTGTTGACATGGCATGTCAGTAACAGAAAATTGCCCCTGCACCAAACAACCATCTTCATTATATGGAATCACATTGTTAATCTACAGCCAAATGCAACTTGAGGCGGAAAGAGAGTTTAGATTGCACCCATCTGTATACTATCACTCCAGGTGGCAGGTCGTTCTTCAGGATTAGAGATTGAATCAGTCTTTCCATCATCAATAAGCCCTCCTCCACAACAAATGCCTGTCAATCCAATATTTTACTTTCAGCACCGTGAGGACCGCACAGCATGGTAATGAAATTTCTCTGTAAGTAGACCACAGGGATCTATACCAGGGAGATACATCTCTTTAAAAAGCTCAGGGAAATCAGACAGCACACTGCACAATCTGGACAGTAACTCAGTTTCAAGCACCAACCTGTTTTATCTGTTTAGGGATGAGATCTCCTAGATAAAACAGTGTTCTAATACCAGGTTATTTTAATTTTTATAGTAATTAGTAGTGGGTGGTTATTTCCTACTTGGTAAGGTTTGACAGCCTCAGAAAAGATACCCATTTTTGAAACAAAACAAGCATGTTGATATAAAGCTTCTACGTTTAACATTTCTCCTCACACATTACAATCATGACCTTGGCTAAAAAAACTCTATTTTAAATTGCTTTAAAGTTAAATTGCTTTTCTTTAGTAAAGCTTACTGGACATATTTTATTACTATCTTTTCAAGATGCAACTTAGGTTCTTCCAGCAACAACTGAATTTTCTTCAACACCACTTGCTACCTGCAGTAGGCATTTTGTCACATTAAGAAGTCTTCTGCCTCGTTAAATTATCTGTCTTACTCTTACATATTTATAATACAACTCCAACCATGGTATCTAGTCATCATCACCAGGACTTTCCTGAATCAGTTAGAATAATTAGTTCAATACTTTAGGCCTTTTGACTTTCTGATGATAGGTTTATCTTAACAGTACTATAAGAAAGTATACATGCATACTAGCTGCAACTCATGTACTTCAATTATTACAAATGAAACTACTTTTGCAACACAAATACCATGAGTATAAAATTCACATGTTGTAACAGGCATCTGGCTTTTAAAAAGTGTATTATTTGTATTGCATTCATTCCTACTTGGTCATATTATGGATATTAAATCAGGTCCTTTTTTAAAGTGTTCATGTTTTAACTTACATGGGTAGTTACAGCAGTTTTTCAAGGCATACAGAAATCAGACTAAACACATTGTTCAGTTTTTCACAACCTATTGTTAATTTGGGTAGGTTGCACATTTGTTAAACACCTAACAAGCCTGATCAAACAATAATGATCATTTAAGAGAAATGACTCTGACATTGTCACAGAAACTGCTGAGAATAGGAAAGCAAATGAAACAGAAGACTCTTGAACTATGGAGGAACAGAAGCAAAAGACAGACTCTAAACCCAGAATTTCTGGAGGAGTCGGAGTGGTAGAAATCCATCCTAGAATATGTCTTTTACCTCGGTACATCATTAATATGTCTTGTACCTCAGTACATAGTTTATCACATCTGCAAATACAGGGGAGGTATTTGTGTACAAGTACAGTTCCTTAGGAGACAGATAATTTGACTATTTATCCATTAATTCCTGTTGCATTACCCAGCAGAACTAAAGAAACTATGTCAGTATTTTTTTTTCTGACAGATCTCCTTTTTATGATACTGATGGTGGATCTGACAGCGTTATTTCCTTTCCAATTGCATGGCCTATAGTCCAGTACCTATGGAAGGCACTCTGCCTATAGGACTACAGTGGACAAGTCAGAAATCCCTGCTTCAGCTAGTCTGTAGCTCATGGAATTGAATACTAGTAAATGCCCCACCAGCGGCACCTGTTAAGCCCCTCCTGTACTAACAGGAACAGAATGATTAATGTCTTCATTCCACGATCTTTAATCAGAAATAGACTAAGTAAATTATCAGTATGGACTTGAACTTTATCTGAAGGCTAAAGCCCAGAATTCAGAACTTTTCTCCCATATTCCTCAGTCTTTTTATCATTTATAAAATAATAAGGCAATATCTTTTGGTATATCCTCTTACTTTTTCTTGGAGGTAACTAACCTGATGCCATGAAAGGAAGCATCACATTAAAAGAAACAACTCTAACTCAGAAAGAGAAAAGTTTTGTGGACAGAACTCAGAAACTCTTCTATCTACTGTCAGCCCCAAAACAGACCTTTTTGATGACCTTGCCCTTGCCTGGTAACATTTATGAGACGATAAAGTCTACATCTACACTATGAAAAACATTCTTTGGTTTCAGACCACCTAGTACCAGGATCTACATTTCCTTGGGGTTCATCTCCATCAGTAAAGGATTAATTATGTCCAAAGTACATTGCAGCCCACACTGAGCTGTACTTGGCTTTAATTCTCTGGCCCATTTGCTGCTTCAGTATCCACCCTGAAATAAGAAAGATGCTTTTGCTCTTCATAACACATAAAACACAACCTGCCAGGAAGGTATTTTCTTTTTCGAAGCCCAGAGTCTATACTGTGTGCCATGGGTATACCACATGACACATGAAGGTACTTTAGGGTGCAAGGTTTGCAAGACAGTGTGCAAAAGACCATGTAAACAAAGATCCCAAGCTCTTATGTACATTTGAAGATAAGATGTCCCTGGAATGAGCTGTCCAGAAAACCACATCCATGTTTTATTTTAAAAGGAACTGGTTGGTGTATTCCAATTGAAAGACTGCAAGTAAAGTATGAGGGATGCACTGCAGGTGATGAGAGAGAGCAAATGACAGAGCTGATCTAACCAAGAATGAAGGTAATATTCCAACAGCTCTTGGGTTTATATTGCAAGTGGTCTACCTACTGGGTCAGGATCCCAGATGGAAACATGTCCCTCCTTCAAGGTCTGAGTAAGGAGCCTGCAATCAATGAGTTTCCCCTTTTCTCCTTTCCACAGCATTTTTAACTCCTAGTATTTCCTTGTATGACCTTCTTGCATGCTTACAAATGACTCTAAAAACTGCTGGAAAAATTTCAGGCACTTTTGCCCAAATGCTTGTTACCACTTCCTTGCCCTATTAGCCAAAGAGGATTTTGAGAGCACAGCTGCTACTTCACTGCCACAGCCACTGGCTGACTGGGGGCACACTGAGGCTGGGGTGGAATGTTCACAGAGTAGCAATAGAATAATGGAATGGTTTGGGTTGGAAAGGACCTTAAAGATCATTTAGTTCCAACCCCATTGACACAGGCAGAGACACCTTCCATTAGACTAGGTTGCTCAAAGCCCTGTCTAGCATGGCAAAAAGAAGCATGGACCATGCTAGATGGTCACAGCTACCCTTTCACTGAACACCTTCTTTTGACTTATCTCCACCTTCAAAGTGCTAATTTCACAACAACAGCTGAAGATTAGTGCTGCAGAACCAATGCTCCCCTTGTATCCCTCTTTGGTGGTGTGTGAAATGGCAAGATTACAGCACATCCCATCACTGCATGGTAGACTATAACTGATCAATGTCTGAAGCACCTTTTTTATGCCTTCAGATGGACATTAATTTTAATAGTGTTCTTTGTGCAAATGGATCTTCCAATGCAGACAAAGAAACAGCAGAAGGAATGAAACTTACAGGAGATGAAAATTAAATGAACAGGCCATGTGTCATACCTCAGGGGTTGCTGGCTCAGTGCTACAAGCAGCTTCCAAGATTAAAGACATGGCATTAAAACTGGCCTCCTACTCTGGCACCCTCAAAGTTGGTATAAATTTTGTTACCGAGTTCCAGAGGAGCTTTACTACCAAACTTTCTGAATCACTTTTGTATCCCTTGTATTTACAAGATGCCTGAGAACCTGTTGGACTCCTGGCATCAATCAATGAAAGCTTAAAACTATTGTAATTCATATGTTGGCTGCAAGCATCCCTTATGAGCAATCCACCAGTCCAGAAGAGCTAGATAACGGACCATTCTGGGTCTGCCTGTAATCTCAGAACACATCCAAAGTGGGGAGTGTATCCAAAGCCTATTTTACCCTTTTATGACCTCTTTGTATTGCCAAATTGATGCAATTTGGATGAGTCCAATGGCAACTCGACACTTGCATGTGTCCAATGCAGAAATGCACTGCCCCATGGTTTGTGATGGATTTACCAATCACTCAGGCCTGATGAATGATTCTACTCATTAAGTGGCATTTCAGTGATTTTTTTTCCTAGCTATATAACTAAACCCAGACTTCACAATGTATGATGCCTGGTTACAGTAATCTAGCAAACATATCTGGTTAAGAGATAGGTAGAGGAAAGGAGCAACATCTGGAAAGTCCTTTTTAAAGGGTGATTACAGCTGTGACATATGTAGAGACATAATGAAAGAAATGGACTTACATGGCCAGTTGTAATATATTTCACATAATGGAGAAAAAGCTAAGTCAATGAACAATTTTGTATCACCATTATTGCAAAATGATTAAAGTCCCCTTTATCACAGCTGTACAATATGCTGACTGAACAGGAAAACATGCAGTACACACAGTGTAGTGATTTCTACCACTGTGTAAGTAAATGTCAGACTTGTTCCATGTATTCAGTGATTTTATTAATGAAAACGTCAGCATAACATTGGCATTTTCCTCCTTTCATTTAATTCTTGTACTCCTCTTTCATCCACTTGCTGACCTTTGCATGCACTTGGTAGCTTGCCCAAGGTGCTGTCACACCTTCATTGCTCCTCTCTAATGATGCTCTTTCACTGCCAGATTCAAAAAGGATACCTCAGAAGGAATTGCAAAGCCCTGTTCCCAGTACAGTACAGGGAGGAGAATCTGAGCACTTCACTACTGTATGTGACTTTTCACTTCTCTGAAAAGAATAATCAACAATCTTTTACCACAATTACCCTGTTCAAATACTGTCCTCTTACAATATTCTAGGACTCAACAGAAGGAATCATTGAAGGAACAACTATTATACCAGCACCACAGAAATACTGAGAACTACTAACTGCTGAATGAGTCAGAGAGTTAATGGAGGATGTGTACTCAATACAAAAGGAAAAGGATAACAAACAATTAGAATGAGAGGAGTTTTACATAAGACAATGACAAAGAGGAATAACTTGTGCTTTATAAAACAGGAACAGTTATATAAAGTCAGGCCCTGTTTATACTACCATGTTGCAAAGAAAAGACTTAATAATAGCTGACCCAGTAGTTATCCTGAAAGATCAACACTTCATCTGGATACATATTATCTCTAGCATCAATACAAATAAACCCTGATCCAACTTGATAAAATAGGAAAAAAGATTAGTTTGTTGTCTGGTGGTGGGTTTGTTTTGTTTTGTTTTTTATCAAATCCCAGTTGTGCACCATTTTTAGTGCTGGTCCAAGGAGATTTGTCTATATTGTACTGTGTTCTTGCATATGTTAGCCAACCACTGACCCCACAGCAGAGGCAGCAGGCAAGGGCAAGGTGTACAATAAGTTCTGGAGTGACTTGAAGAGGGAAGTAGTAAAAGCTGAGAGAATATGCAACAGCAGATGGTTCAAAAGGAGACTAAGTCCAAAGCTTCCTTCCTGAGCAATGCCGGTTTGAGGGTTTGTTCTCTCTTTCCAGGGTCTCTACACTTTCAAAGACTGACTTTCTGCCACAGAAACTCCTGTTCCTGCCTTCTGAGCCTCTGGAAACGAACAGAACAAAGGCAATTACCTTTTCTCTCACTGCTTTATGATATTCTTTTACTCTGCCTGCAGGTTAAGAAAGGAATGGGCTAACTGCAATAACAAATAGTTCCTGGCTAGTGGATTTCACAAGGTTCAACAAAAGCCAGACCCAGCTAAGCTACACAAATTCAGTTAGTTTTTCTGATATCGTGCAATGTCAATGCATTGATTTATCCCTGACAAACACCATGTACTACCTACAAAAACATAAAGAATTTCTGTCTCAGGCATAAAACAGTTAAACTATAACTATGAGCAACAGTTAACTCTAAAAGAAAGGTGACATATTTGGGGAAAGGAACAATCAGTTATTTAAATACTCGCCTACAAAGCATAACAAAATATATCTCATATAAACAACTAGGTTACGAATTTGACAGGTTTACTGCTACGCCACAAGTCTCTTACTGTTAGTCAGGTCTCTACCTGTAATACTTATAATCAGTTTTCCTCCTGAAAACGTGGATCAAAAGAAGTTGAAATAAGGCATACTGGAAGGTGTTGAACATAATAAGTAGGCTAAAGTAATTAAGGCTTTAGCTAAATATTTTCCACTTTTATCAGTTTGCTGCAAGCTGAGAAAAATAACTTACAAAAGAAGAAGTATTTCACATGCCAAAGGAGAATACTCATGGCCTGAAAAATGAGAAGGTGGAAGGATCAGAAGTCTGCAAATGATTTGGGTGGGCTGCTCCTTGCCACCACCACTGGCACTCAGGCACCTCAGTACCGGATCAGCATCCCTGAAGTTTGGAACACCAGCAACTTCTTTAACCAACTTTAGACACTTGTGATTGAGATTTTTGGCCATGCATTCTATACAAAAGCATAATTGAATGACAAAGTTCTGCTGTAATAAATGACTCCTTGTAACGGTGAGTGCTAGAGAGCAGATTGCTTATTTCTAGGAGTGAAAGATATAGTACTCTTTCAAGGATAATCTGATAATAGATCACAAGGATTTTCAATGCCACAAAAGACTAAGCAGAGCCTTGGGATTTCACTGAGAAGAGGGACGTAACTAACCTAACATAATCTACTGATGAAGAATTAGCGATTTGCTGCCAGCTGATACACTCAATTATACAACCTTCTCTTGTCTCACTGTATCTTAGCAAACAGCAATATTCTCTGTAATGGCCATGCCTGTACTTTCCCCTCCTGCAAAAGCCAACAGGTTTGACTTTGCAGGAAAGAAATCCATACAAGCCCTCTCAGACTAAGACAAAAATCCCTTCTTTCAACTAAATAAAATCAGTGAACTAATACAAATTCCCTGTGTTCTACACATGAAAACATTCCCTATCATACTCCGCAATAATGAGCATATGACCTTGAAAAGATTATCTGGTTGTAACACATGCTGCCAAACTATCAGTTTTACACCAACAGCTATTTTGTTAGATAGTGTTTGTATGTTTGGAGGAGCAGGCTTGTCTCTGATGGTAGTGAATTTCACAGAGGAGAAACTATTTTAATGAAATATTGCCCCTTTTTATGGTGACAAATCTGAGATGATGAGTCAATTCTGAACTGGGTCACCACCCTGGAGTGGTTAGCAGTGTATGAGAAACATACACCATGACTTACTTGCTTTCTCAAACACACTGGCAGCAAAGATAACACTTGGATAAATAATATGTGAGGAAAGGCAAAAGATAAAAGTCCTAGAATCACTGGAAAAAAAACCTCTGAGCCAGGCTTCTGGATGCTCCAGTATAGGAAGATGCATGAATGGCTGATTTTAACAAGTAAGGAGAATAAACCCACACTAGAAATACAGAAGAGAGGAATTCTTTTCTCAAGTGCTATATCCACAGAAAGTTCTCAAAGGGAAAAACCAGACTTGAACACACAACTTTCTTTTTTCTCTCCCTGCCAGAGTCTCATTCCATAACAAGCAACAGAAAAGCAGAAACCTCAAATTATCATAAAACAATGAGTACCACCATATCTGCCTGGATGGTCTTTATTGTTTGTCAAAGTCTGTGTTGTCATCAGATTAAATCTACAACACATTTTGTTCAAGACAAGTTTACTTCATGCTCTCAACATTTATTTTTTTCTTCCATGTGCATATTTACCAAAGTCTATAACCTTAGACTGATGAATGAGCCTTTCTAAAATACATGCTGGGCATTGTCACCCATGTAAAACATAACTGACAGAGTTTTTCAAGATCTAGCTATTATCTTTTGTACAGTCAGACAGTAACGTTTTAGTGTGGAGGATTCTGTAAGTCACTCCCTTCTCTGCCCTCAAAAGTACATAACTACAGGGATGATTTTTTGATTCAGACTTGCTTCTTCCCACCTGTTTATTATCCCATGACATAGTTAATCAACACAAGCTGCATGTGCTTATGCATTTTGCTATGGGAAAATGGAAAAAAATAAATCATTGGGTTTTGGTTTTTTACTTTTTTCACACAGTTCAAGCTCCAAATACTTCAGTTTTACATTTTTACCCTCTTCTCTTTCCTGATCCTGTGTAACTTCACATGGGTTTAGAGATGACAGGGCAGAATTTAAAGAATTTTAATGACTAAGAAATTGTTGAAATGTCTTCTTCTACTGCAAGACATGAATGAAGTTTGCCTGACTATGATATATTTCCACCACACTAATTGTTAATCCGACTTGTTAATTTAAATAGCTCATTCTGTTTTGTAATGCTTAGAGCCCCAGATTCTCTTTTAAGGTGTTCTTCTAGAATTACCTACCAGCAATCTTGCAAAATTTCAAACGCAAAGCTCATTACTATTTAAAGTAGATAACCTTAGGTAGTTAGAAGAAGTGATTTATGACATAAGTCAAGTAATTTTAGCAAAGATTAAGGAAAGAGAATTTCTGAAGTACTACAATTTTCATGAAAATTCCCCATGTTTGAAGGAGATATTGTACGTGACAGAGATCTATTCTTCAATCTTCTCCATTCGCTGAAGAGGTTGTGCTTTATTCATTTATGATAATAGGCCACTTTATATAAATACTCTTATTATTCTGAGTGAGTAATTTTGAAGGAGAGCATTTCCAGTGACCTGGCAAACCAAGAGTTCAGAATTTGAGAAGGAATTAGGAAGGAAAAATTATTTGAAAATATTTCTTAACAGAAAGAAAAGTCCTAAGGACTACTTTTAGAACTTCCTTGATTCCTAAGTTCTCACTTTCATGGCTAACCCAAATGGACTGACTGACAACTCATTGGCTTAATGTTAAAATAGCACTGAAGTGCTTTAACCCACAATCTAAATATTTCATACAGATATGATCAGAAGCACGTATTCATCTTGGACAGGGAATCACATTACATTTACATACCTCCTTGTCTTTGAGTATGTGGTCTGAAGTTCAGAGCCTTAAAAATACCACAGTGATTTCAAAGGGCACTGGATCTGGCATTAATTAATAACTCTAGCTGCAATAATATGCTATTTGAGAATATTTAATTGAGATCTGAAGACTCCATAGGATAGCATAGCCATTTTTAGTCCAGTTTGACTAAATTCCATGGCAGAACTTTCTAACAGGGATGGAACAAGCCCTAAAAGAACTGAAACGAGAAGACTTGTAGGTGTAACACTTGCTGCAAGAAAACTAAGCACCAAGGTGTGCCCACATCGCCTCTGCAGTGTAGGCACTACTTTAATTCCAGTCCTGTGACCTACCCTGAACATAGTCAATGAATTCGCTGCCTTGGAAGCAAATACTGGCAATAAGCAACACTGGCACACTGTTTCAAGTTTTCAAAGCTAATTGAATCAGCATATAAAAATGTTTTCCCTGTGTAATAAATCTCATTAGAAACATCCTCTCCACAGCAGACACTTCCCTATGATATGCAAATTTCAATTATTTATTTAGGATATATTTAACATTTCCATGTGACTCCATTTTCTATTTAAAAATTTCAGAGTTGCCCAGCTCTCCTTTGGAAACTGTCATTATTAACAACAATGTATGTCAACATAATAATGGAGCTTTTCAAATATTTGGACTATAAATATAATTTAGAAAAGGTGAAGAAACGGTGTCACCCAAACTTCATTTTAGGAGCTTCTTGGTCCCATCTGTTGTACCGAGTTTAGAATATGAAACAGGGAGAGAGATCAAGTTTTTTACAGATATTTTGCCTATTCTTCCCCAACATAAAAAAACAAATTTCATGACATGACCATCATATATTTCCATACAAAAGTTCAGTTCAATCTCAGCGAACTCATGCTAGACTTCCAAGTGTGAAAAAAACAAACTCCTACAGCAACATCTATTGAGGGAGAAAGACATGTACAAAAATGTACTAGTGATCACTGATGCTATGAATCTCTGTCCCAACCGGTGTTGTTAAACATTCTGGAGAATAGCTAGATGTGGTTTGGCATTTTTTAAATCCCTTCACACTACAAAGAATTACCTTATTTAAATATATATATATATATATATATATATATATATATATATATATATATAAAAGTTCTTTCTTGAGAAAGTACTAAAATAATGACCTGAGTAAAGAAAATCCAAGCAGGCAGCACTCTTGAAATTTGTGTCTCCTGACCTAAACGTACACCATCATCCTGCTCTGCTGGGAAGAAGAAGAGGATGCATCAGAAAACAGATATTCTCTAGTGGAAACCTTTCACAGTGTACTGAGTTTCTTACTGTTTCCTGTAAGACATGGAGAACATGGGGAAAAAAGTCATATATAAACCACACACAGAGATTAAAAGTTAAAGAGATGTGGAGTTGTTTTCATTCCCTGAGTAGCAAATGCTTTCCCTACATCATAGTTACTGTGAATATAGAACAATAAGATGAGACCAGAACTTGTCCCATGGATAATGACTATTTTAATTTCTATTAAGCATCTTCTCCATTGTGATTCTAATCATGTAATCTTCCAGAAGCATTAGGAACTAAAGCACTTTCATGATGATGACCACCTCTTAGGATAGAAAAACCCAACCTGTGAATTTCTGTTCTTTTTCTTTGTTACTGCTTTTGCAGAAAATTGCACAGAATAATACATTACTTCAACACAGACCAGACTGTAACTAGCAGTGATTTCCAAAGAAGCATTAATATCTAGTGATAACTTCATGCTTGTTTGGTTTTGGGGATTCACATGTAAAAGTTAAATTCATATCAAAGAGATAACTGAAATATTTGAATCAGAGGGGCCAAGAACTGATTAGTAAAACATACAGTATTATCATCAGGAAAGCAAGGGTTCATAATTAAAGTATATTAAATTATATGTCTCATCAAAATGAGGTAGTTATCAGAGGGAATTATAAAAAAACCCAGTTATACACAAAGCTTATATATATAGTCTGTTGGATAAAGCGTCTTCAGGTATCAGAGGAAGTTTCAATCCTAGACACTTAAATGATGAATCCTGAACTGTGATAGAAGGATACATCATAAAAAGATACTTAAAGGTCCCTAAATAAACCCCGGCTAAGAACTGTTTGATGCTAGATTCAAATATCAGTGCGTGAATGAACTAAGGTTGCACCCATTCCAGGTGAATTCCCATACAAGATACTTCTCTTTTTATTTTCTGGCCCCCTGAATATTTAATCACCCTGGGCAAAACAGAACAAATTCAAAAGGAGAGACTGAGGCAACGTAATTGTAGAAAACCCATAGAACAAATACAGCAGGTACACAGAAGATAGAGATTTAATTCTCTCCAGATCCTACCTCTCTGGCTGTGCTTCCCATGCCAAGCATAGGTTAAATAGGTAATTGCAGAAAAGGAAAGACCCTGGAAAGAATATAAATCAGTTTCTGAAGTTGCTTACATATATTTTTATATTCAGCATTTCCTATTAACTGGATGTAACTGCTCTGTTCTTTGCATTCCATTCAGGTGTACCCAACTCTTTCTTGTATAAGGGAATAATGAAAAGTTGTATATTTTTGACATAATGATTAGTTCTGAGCATAGTTACTACTATGTTTAATGTCATGCTGCTTAAACGTCTTTTGGATATGGGCCTGTGCACACCCTTTGGCAATATACACACTATCGAACAGAGACCGTGCTTCAGGGCAATTATTATGATGCTGAAACTCTTGTCTGGATCGAGCTCTAACAAACTATTTCCAGGAAACAAAATTGTTCAAATCTAACCACTGTGTACTGTGAGAGTGGTAATTGGTATGTAGTGTTAGCAGGTATGTCTATCTTAATGGATGGAAGCTAAGAGGAATTGCTGATTATTACTAAAAACACATTCTGGCAGCAGAGCACTGGCTGGGCTCTTAACTACTGTGAAAAGTCTCGCAAAGTATTTCTGAGCACAATCCCTATATTCAGTTTGAAGAAGACAACACCACACCCATGATTCCAGTTTAGGTTTGTAGTATCTCTTTCCCTGCAGATAAAAGCACTGTCTGTGATTTTTGCCTTTGTAGAGTAAGGAAAGTGATAGGTTACGTCTCCCTGTGCAGCTTTGACGTCTGACTGCTCTCTTTCCAAACTAATAAAATAAAAAGTGCTCTGGAAAGCATGACTCCTAAGAGAGAGACATATTCCAACTTTAAGAGAGAAAAATGTCTGCATTAATATGACAAATGACTGACTATAACTAATTAATCAATTAATTGTTTTTACAATAAAACCCAGTGGGCAGTAGAGGCCTTAAATACACCATGACCTGCAGTTTTATCTGATAAATTATGCTCCATCAAAATCCACAGTCAGCAGTTATTTAGTACGTAAATTTCCAAAATGGATCTTCAACTTCTGAATTAACTTGGATCCTAAGTATTTTGCATTTGTATTGACACCCAAAAGGGTGCTTGCAAAAATCATGTTTAAAATAGGGATATACAATATTTACAGTAGGAACATGCTTGACTTTCTATGATATTAAGAAAGCTTAGTGAAAGGGAACAATGCTCATCATCTAAATGTCTGCTTTAGAAAAATTACTCCTGGGGTAATTTTAGGATGCTGCTCTCCCTGGATTCAATTTATGTTCTGCATCTACAATAAAGGGCAAATGTCTCTGCAGTTCCCTGCTGAAACCAGCGTTGGGCTTGTACTGACTTCATCTCACAGCTTGGAAGAAGGCCATGACAAAGCAGCACAGCAAAGGGAAATAAGCCGCTGCAGAGGAAGTCAAGACTGAAGGTATACTTCAAATCAATTCTGGCATGAAGCTGAGCTCTTGTTACGTCTGGTAGGAATGGATTTTAACAGATAGGAGAGAATAACCTTCGGGCTACTACTCTCCTAATTGCACAGAATGTTTAATTTTTTTTTCCTTTGCTGAGAAGACCAAACTGTTACAGGTATTTAAAAAACATTGAAGGGTCCTAAATGTCTAATAAAATCTTAGAGAAGTGGTTCAGTCTTGGAGAAAGACGTTATTTGCCCTGTGAAACATGTCAAACTGATTTTTAAAGTGGGATTTTGTTATTTTAGCTGTTACATCACCATGTTCTTACGCAAGCACTTTCCCAAAGCTGATGGAAAGAGAGACAAAAGAAGTGTCAGTCTAATGAAGTATTAGGAAGAACTTTGACATGGTATTTGACAACACAGAATCATAGAACAGTTAAGGTTGAAAAGGACCTTAAGATCATCAAGTTCCAACTCTCTTGCCATGGGCAGGGACACCTCACACTAAACCATGTCACCCAAGGCTCTGTCCAGGCTGGCCTTGAACACCACCAGGGATGGAGCATTCACAGCTTCCCTGGGCAACCCATTCCAGTGCCTCAGCACCCTCACAGTAAACATATCAAATAAAGGGCACAATTCAGTAAGGGATCACAATTCAAACATTCAATAGTATTTAAAATGGACTACACAATTTTAAACCCCACTAAAATATGTATATGTAAGTGCTACCCTAACATGCAGAGCACAGCCTGCGGAAAAAGATTTCAGAATAGCTGAAAAATCATGAGATTTGCTCATAGCCAATGCGGGGTTTTTCCACAACTAACTGAAATAGAGGTCATAAGTCTCACAAAAATCCAGTTTCAAATACTTACCATAAACCCATCACAACAGTTGCACACATCAGCATCTTCGAGTTCAGCTTGTAGCAGCAAACAGAGTTAGGTATAGTTGGGAAGAAGAGAAAGCAATGTTTGTTGCTATAAATTCTTGGGTTATTGCTCAACTATGCTGGTCTATAGAGCACAGTTTAGAACAGCTCCATGGTCAGTTATGTATTTGGGGTCTGTTATCATTCAGACTGCTATCATCTGGGGAAGCATAACCAAATAAGATCTTAACTAGTATATTCCAAACATACACAAGTTCCTCTACACTGCCTACAGTACTGTACTGATTCCTATCTATTTTCTGAGTTATTTCACTAACAAAATGGTCATGACAAATGTACACATAAGCCAAAAAGCCTACAGACATTCAGACATTAAAACCATCCCTACCCCACTTAACCCCCCTAAAAGAAGTCTTTATATAACTGAAAATGGTGCGTGGTTGGTTGTGGCTTTGGTACATTGCCAAAAGAGTTTTCATCGAATTGCCACTTATTCACATTGAAACATTCTCAGATTCACTTCATCTATTTTTAGAGACAGATACTAAACATTTATGTGATCAAAATAAATAATATAGGACTACTGAAATATTTCAAAGGCTTTGCTGTTCAGAATGACATCAGCTCCTGCCAAGGAAGCGCACTCAGCACTAGCCACACTGCAGCTTTCCACCATTTATTTCTGACAAAGGAAAATGCCTTCCCTGCGAGTACATGGCCTCTCTTCCTCTCTGATGTCAGAGTCTACAAGCCGTCGAGGGTAAAAGATGTATAAGCCTGTTCAGACTGAGTGCGCCAGCAACTTAGTCAGTATATTTCTCTTTTTCTTGAGTATTTAATATCATTCCTGACTGTGGTGGATTTAGTGCTCTTGAAAGTGAACACTGGAATATTTGGACTGCCACTGTGTGAGGGACAGTGACTGCTGAGACAGAATTTTTGCTTGTCCTACTTTTAAACACACTGTTAGAGAGACAGGGTAAGTATTTTTGTAAAGGACACCCCACATCGGGCAGGGTTGCTGTGAATCACACATAGCTGCTTACTAGACATGCCTCTGTAAACGCAGCTGCTCACATTCTTTTGTGTATGCTTACAGCCTGCAGACTGCATGTCCTGAAACGAAGAGGAAAGGGGGGAAAATGGATTACAGATGATCAGACTGGTTTCAGCCTGAATCCAAGGCAGCAGCTGCTTAAAGCTTTGGTAGGGGTTATCTAACTGAACCTGAGGGATTAATACATGAGTCTGTTCCTAGATAACCTGTCACCAATGGCATTAACTAGGAGTTTGCAACCCAAGTGAAAGCATTCACCCCTTCTACTTCAGCAGCCTTTCAAATTGCAGCCAAGCACCATTAGAGTGCATACTGACATCAGAGCAGGCTTTTCTAAAGATCTATACAGAACACCATTGTTTCCTGCAAATCAGCAGTTTTAGGCCAAATTCTATGAATCCCAGTGACCTTGTCTTTCATCAAATAAAATGTGAAGCACTGGTGAATTGAATGGAGACTTTAACCACAACGAATAATAGTTAAAGCATTCCATGCTGGGATATGCAAAAGAACAGGCTATTCTGTTAAAAATACAAGCAGCCATGTAGTAGATTAGATTGTCTGTACCAGCATCTCTGAAATTCAGTCCTTTCTTATATCATTTCAAAGGCAGATGGACAATGTTTTGCCAACTCTGCAATTTGGTGGTGATGGAATTGCCGCATGAATGTGATGGAAGTTAGATGACTACTTAGAATTTCATATATTTGTGAGAGAACAGAGGAAGAATTATCTGAGGTCTTCTAAACTGCAAGAAAAGAGGAAATTTGCTGCATGCTGAATCATCGGCAAAAGGACAAGCTGAATCTGTTTATAAGAATGCTGGCAAAAGATTAAGTGCCTTACAATTTTAAATCAAAGACCTGCTGTTGGAGAAAAGCTGGAGAGAAAATAAAAGAGAAACCTGCAAACACAGTTACACTTTGCTTTTTGTATGACATACAAAACAGGAACAGAGAAAGTAACAGAGGAAGTGGAATGTAAGGAATTTTTACCCAGGAAAGTATTTCTAAGCTCAAACTTGAGAAAAGGTAGGAGATACTGAGGGGAAATAATAAATATGGTAAATACATCTGAAAGAATCACCTCACATATAAAATGTACAGACTATTTAAATATTTAGTGGTTATGGCATGGTTTGATGTGTTTGTTAGAATACACGCAGTATAAGCTGTGCAAAGTGCTTACAGTTCACTTTGCCATAGTACACTTCAGTTGGTTTCTGTGCTACATTTAAAAAGGAGGTTTATAACTCATTTCCCTGTGCTTGTTTTTCCTTTGTGTACAGCTTGTCTATGCAAACTATGGCAATATTGGTCGATAATAACATGTACCTAAAATGTACTCCCATCTACAATGCCAAACATTATTACTCATGATACGCCAAACCAGGTAGTACTCTACAATGGAGGCATCCAGTCATCTCCTGCTTGGAACATCAACATCCCTACAGTTACTAAACATTAATAAGAAAACCACAATAATGGTAGATCTATTCTGAAGAAAGGGATGCAAAGAAAAGCCCAAAGACCACCTGCAAAAGGACTCAAACTTCCAAACCAGGCGTGACTTCAGACAGCTGACTTCAGCTACATGATGCAAATAGCTTCTGTTCATTGTCTCCATGAGCACAAAGGCTTTGCAAACACTGAATGTTTGGTTTTGACCTGAAACTTTATTTCTACTTTTACTTGTCTCAGTTTTGTCCTGTTTAGGCCCCAGCGGAATACACTACATGGACAGGATTGTGTTCAGGTCTTTAGGTTCTCATTCCAGTGTGCACGCAGGGCATGCTCATGCACCGGTTCATGGCACATTTCACCCACTGATAATTCTCTTTAAAAGGCAGTCTTAGTGGACTAGCCGATACTCATCTTTTATAACAGCCTCATGCAGAAACATGTATGTTCAGATCCACCTGAGCCTAATTATAAGGGATTTTACGCCTACTTTTCCTCTACAATGGCCTACACAGAAAACAAGGCAGTTTGGATCAGAGCAGTATGAATGAGCATGAGAAACTTATGACTCAGGATTTCCTGCAATATCTGACTTGACTACTTTCATCATCCTCAGTAGACAGAAAGATTGCTGTCTGGTGATTCAGAAAGATCCATAACATATTTTCAGAACTTATTTCAGTCCTCTCCATTTGCTTTTATTGCAAACTTCTGTCTTTCCTCCCTCCTACTTACTTTCATTTTCCCTATCACAAAACTGGAACAATAACTTCAGATTTTGCTAGCATCTGTTCTTATTCTCTCTTTTAATCTTTGTCTTACTTTCACATCCTCTCACGTCACAGCACAAACATGCTTGGCCCACCCCCCCTTGCCTCCTTAACTAGCATTTCTCCTCTCTTTAATCTCTTTCCGCTCAGGAACAGCATTGTATCCTGCCTTGAACTGTCAGCTCCTTTCAATGCATCTAAGTTCCTCTTGAACTCAGTCTCCTTTTGGCTTCTCTGACTGTGCATTATGATCATTTTTCCACTGTGTTTCCGCCCCAGATCTCTCCAGACTTATTGCAGTTCTTGTGGGAACTCAACAATACTTTGTATTTTGTCTTCTTCTCACCTGCCTTTAAATTATCTCAGCATATTCCTACCTGCAAATTTAAATTTAACTATTATCTTAAGGCAACTCTGAGCTCTACCTCACCACCCCAGACCCTCTGCCTCTTTCTCTCTTTGACAACATTTAATGACTTATTTGCTAGCAACTTTTCAAGTTGAACAAAATTAAAACAGGCATCTTGATATTTACTTGCAACGTTTCCCCACTGTTTTCTTAATCACTTGGAATAACTTTGTAATTCTGTCACTCAAGCAACAATCCAAAGATACAGATTTTTTAGTTGTACCTTTCACCAACTTCTCTCGATCTGTTAAGCCAGTTTTGCAGATTCTTCTGCTTGTACCTCCTATGTATTCTATCTTCTTCATCCTCACAATAAAACCTCTTTTTTTCCAATTCTGATCAACCAGCATTTCAATATCGTATATATTTAGAAACACAAAAGACATATTCAATCTCCCCTCACTTATTCAAAATGCTGCTGCAAAGACTGCTCTTCATCTACAAAGTTTTGTGTCCACACCACCCCTCTCTCTTCATTCTGCCACTACTAGGTCACTTTTTGTAGGAAATACAATGCATTTGCCTTTATTTTAAACGCTCAATACATCACAGACCTATCCTAGTAAGTTCTAGTAATTCAAGAGCAGGGACTCCAAATGACTCCTCAATACAGTCTTCACATTATAACTGCTCTCTCACACACATGATAGAGTGAAAATATCTTCCCATCCTTCTCCCCTGTGTTTGTAAAACATTATTCTCTTATTGTGAACCCGCAGAAATCTTTCCGATACTCATGTTCTATGACTATAGCATACTTGACATATTTTCTTGTGCTGTGTTTTTTTCGCATCTAGTATCTCCTTTTACTCTTAGATCAGTTGAGCTGGGATCTTTGGTGCATCCAGAGAGTGCACAGTCAACAGCATAACCAGTACTACTGCCACGTTTATATTGCTGTTTAGGGATGTTCTCATGTGAGCCACCTGGCTGTAGCTCTGCCTTCATAACTAACAAGTCCCTTTAGAGAGTGTTTCCAAGACAAAAGGCTGGTCCTGAGAAGTGTCTTGGGAAGGAGAGGGGGGAAATAGCTGCAAAAGATATAAGACCTTCACAAAGAATATGGAGTCTAGAGAACCGACACAAGTTGTATAGGACAAAAATAGAAAAAAAATGTGAAAAATCTTTTCCTTTCATCAAGGGAAAAACTGGCCTCACAGAAGGGGTTCTAGTAAGTCACTTTGCTTCCTCCCTTTTCTCCCTGTCCCCCAAGCCTTGCAAACCTGAGTTACTCTGAAAGCAGAGGTCATATTCAAGCTCACAGGCTGAAAATGAAAGAACCTTCTATAGTACAGAATGAGTTCTCTGCTACAACCAGACAGCAAGGAGTGAGACGAGGAACTGAATAAGCCTATTTCTGTTTTACACATATGTAGTTATGTAAATTAGTTTATTTTAATGGTTTATTCTAAACTGATACTCCTATCACTTTTACTGATACTGCAAGCAATTATTGAATCTGTTCCTTTCTCTTTAGTGTGGATTTCTATGATTCTTTTCAGCTGGATTTACAAGACCAGTATTACCTCCTGGGTTGCCATCTGTTTTGAACTAAAAGCTTAAGATATTTTTTAATATTCTCCATGAAACAGTATTTGCAGTAAAATGATACAGGGAAAAGTGGTAGCAATATCTCATGTAAAGCAAGTATGTTTATAGTGAACTACCTGATTTCTGTCTTTTGCAATTCTGTATATTTAGCATCATTTTGCTTAGGATTAGAGACCAGCAGAAATGACTGATAAAGACTTATAAGTATACTTGATCCTATTTTATACTAAAGTCTTTATTGAATTATGTATTTTAAGTTACACTCATGACAAGTGCAAAGAAAGGCACACTGAACTGGTCTTATATAGCAGTTAAAAGCTTTCTTCAAATGCTAATCATTTATAATTAGTCTACTTCAATTAGTAATGAACAAATTGCCCTCTCCAAGAAGAGAACATATTCCATGAGCTGATTAAAAGGGAACAGTGATCTTCAAATTGTGAAGTGAATGACTGACGTAAAGCTAAACTCTCTCACAATTCTATACTTTTAACTCTTTGATGAACTGATCAACAAAGGCAAGTTTCCCCAAAGTCTCAAAACCATTATTACCAATTCACATACAGAAAAGCACATCTGTGTTCATAGATTCACACTTTAAATACACCCTTACTTTAGTGTTATTTTCTGCCATTTACTAAGCAGGTGTTATCTTCCCTCTTTTTCCCTCTGGGAATCAGATCTTAATTAGCTACTTTCTAATGTGCAATAAAATCAAAAACCAACCTACTGGTTGGCAAATGGTTGTTAGGTAGTTGTCCCTTGAAAAGCTCTGGGCAGCAATAAAGCATCTTGTTGACTGGGGACAATCTCAATCTCTAAAGATTACACAGTTTGTGAGAAAATATCTAAGGTGAATTTTAGTACAAGACTTTTCCTACTTACTCTGTGTCAGGATTCTAAATCGCCAAGAGCAACATTTACTGGAAGAGTGGTTTTGCACAACCTTAATGTACATGTTCTCAGGGCAATAGTGTACTCAATGCTCAAGCATATGCAGATAAAGTATTGAATCAGCTGCAATGAAATGGGGCAGGGACAAGGGAAAGAAAATTAGATAATTAATTCAGAAAGTAAGTTTCTGCTTTCAGCTGATATCCCAATCGGTGCATTACAGAAAATCAATGTTCTGTCCTTATGTTCTGTTATTAGATATACTGTTTTCAGATGTTTGGAGGAGTCTTGTATAACTGGCGTTTTCTTTGTAGGTCGTGGTGGCATTTTTATGTTGTTAGACACATACGTAGGATATTAAGCAAGAAAAAATATACAGGACAATGTATCTGTTACATTTTAAAAGTAGAGAAGGTCCTCATCACTGATATGAGTGTGTAGGTGACTGCTGTAGGAGTGGTAAGGAATATATTAACAAAAAGACTGCAAATGGAAATGTGCAGACTTCAAATATGAGATAAAAGTTCTCTAACAAAATTAATGGAATTTAACAGAGATTTCCAGTACTTCATTTTAGCTTTACACTTCTCTCACAAACTAAAGTCTGCATGTAATTCTTCCCATCAAGACTCATGGCACAGTCTCTGAGGAAGGAGATGATAGCTCCTTTCAGTCATCCTTCACCAGCACTGATCACCCTTCATTTGGGGAGGCAGATGAAGGTATAGAAGCACATCTCAGAGGCTGATATAAACTGTAAATCATTTCAATATTATAACACCATTTGAAAAGATGTGGACATGTATATAATTGTAATCACTCCCACCTATATGTACATAGAGAAAAGGACATATCTTTGTTATTTTCTTAGGTATACATAAAGATATAGCTTTCTTAAATATACCTAAATATACAGCTATAGCACTGATTAATTTCCCAATTAAATTTACAGATAACTTTGTAAAATGACTAGGATGAGCTTCATAAACCATTTACCAAGTGCTTAGAATTCAGACAGTAAACCAGTTTCTCTAGGAAGAGTTGGTTCCCCTATTAGTCTGTTTCTTCCTTAGCTATCAACTAAATTAGTAATATTACGGTCAGCTCATGGCAATTCCAGAAACTTTCTATCAAATTTAAAGAATTAACATTATCCCATTAAATGTCAGAGTATTTCTTTGATTTCATATACTTAACCCTTTGTCTCAGTCCAGCTGACAACTTATTGACTCTGGAAAGTTGCATATTGTGTGTAAAAACAACAAAAAAAATTCAAAGGATTTGTTGTTTGATTACAAATTATTTCAGTAACTTATTAAGATGTTTGGATCACTATGATCAGAACTAAACTGTATCTTCCTTTCTTCCCTCCTTCTTTTCTTCCCTCCTTCCTTTCTTCCCTCCTTTCCTCATTCCTTCCTTCCCTCTCCCCTTCCTTCCCTCCTCCCGTCCTTCTTCCTTTCCTTCCTTCCTTCCCTCCTTCCTTCCTTCCTCCTTTCTTATAGACTCATAGAATCATAGAACAGTTAGGGTTGGAAAGGACCTTAAGATCATCTACTTCCAATCCCCCTGCCATGGGCAGGGACACCTCACACTAAACCATATCACCCAAGGCTTCATCCAACCTGGCCTTGAACACCACCAGGGATGGAGCATTCACAACTTCCTTGGGCAGCCCATTCCAGTGCCTCACCACCCTCACAGTAAAGAATTTCTTCCTTATATCTAACCTGAACTTCCCCTGTTTAAGCTTCAACCCGTTACCCCTTGTCCTATCACTACAGTCCCTAATGCATAGTCCCTCACCAGCATCCCTATAGGCCCCCTTCAGATACTGGAAGGCTGCTATGAGGTCTCCACGCAGCCTTCTCTTCTCCAGGCTGAACAGCCCCAACTTTCTCAGCCTGCCTTCATATGGGAGGTGCTCCAGTCCCCTGATCATCCTCGTGGCCTCCTCTGGACTTGTTCTAACAGTTCCGTGTCCTTTTTATATTGAGGGCACCTTCCCTTCTTCTTCTTCCCTTCCTTCCCTTCCTTTCCTCCTTCCTTTCCTTCCTTCCCTCCTTCCTTTCTTCCTTCCTTCCTTCCTTCCCTCATTCCCTCCCTTCTTCTTCTTCCCTTCCTTCCCTTCTTTTTCTCTTCCTCCTTCTTTTCTTCCCTCCTTCCTCCCTCCCTTCCTCTTCTTCCTCCCTTTCTTCCTTCTCACCTTCCTTTCTTATTTTCTTCCTTCCTTCTGTCCTTCCTTTCCTCCTTACCCCCTTCCTTCCTTCCTCCCTTCTTCTTCTTCCCTTTCTTCCTTCCTTCCCTCCTTCCTTTCATTCCTTCTTTCCTTCATTCCTTCCTTCCTCCTTTCCTCCCTTAGGTTCCATACACATTGCAGCAACAAAATGCCCATACAACATTTTTCACAGCACATGTAAATCACCTATATTGTAACTTACCCATTTGTACTTTTTATACAGCATTCTTTAAAGAAACAGTTTATTAAGGTATTATTCAAGAGATTAGTTAGGGATAGCCTTTGGGTCAAGTGTCTTGATTTTCTCACAGATTTAGTTTACACTTCTACCCTAGACATTGTATCTGACTTTTCTCAAGGAGAAAGTTTATGAATTTATGCTATCAGGAAAACACAACAGTATATGGTACTGTGTTACCTCCTCCACTTTTTGAAACATAACAACAAAATGAGGAGCTGAAAATATAATCTATTTAAAGAGAAAATCTATACTGTTTTCAAACCTGCCTTCTCTCTGGCTTCATGATGTGGATAGTGTTTTGTTTGATAGAAAATGCAGTATTATCATCAGACTATTGATGGACTTTCAGAGTCATCAATATTACTAATCCTGCAGAAATGAAAAATAATTTCCCAGGAGTCGTTCAATTTACCACTTATAATGCACAAAGGACTCTGAAGAGAAACAGGAAAAATTGCTTTGCAAAACAAAGGTTTATCATAAAAATTAAATGTTGTCCTTAATGAAGGGGCTTTTCATATAATAAATGCCTTCACAGCACCAGCTTTGGAATCCACATCTTGTTTCATGAAAAGATACGGAAAATGAACTATGTGTATAGGAAATACACAGCAGACATCAGCTCTGTACATTCTGTGAACACCAGTTGGGAAAAAGACATAATCCAAAGAATTAGTGAAAAGTCTTCTACATTAAGGAAATATATTTGACAGAAGTCACCACTTGGAATTTAGAGAAAGCACTATACATTGCATTAGAAGAAATACTAATGGTTTGGTAGAAAAGTAGCTGGAAAAACCTTTAGGATTTATCTTCCTGTTTTGTAACTCTTTACTGTTGTCAATGACTTCCTTAATTATTTCTAATATTTTTGTCACCATTTCTATGAAGAAAAAATTAATTCAATGTTTTCAGCGAAGAAACTCTCACTTTCTATGGCAACATTGTTCAGTGAGCTAACAGATATAAAAAGGTGAGAACTGTCCTCATTTAGTTAAAACATCTACCTAAGAGCTATCTATACACTGTCCCCTTTATACACAGTTGAGATAATAGCTCCTATAGCAAACATCATTTTATATTGCCAACAGGTTATTCAAGATCGTAAGAGGTCAATAGAACAGATCCCAGACAGAAACGATAAACATTAAGTAAAAGTTGTACAAACAAGAGTACAAATGATAAGGTTATTAGGATGTAATTAGACATTAATATGTAATGCAGTTAAATGGACGTCACCATGGGGCAGGGTGAATGGATGAAGCAGAACATAGTGTCCAATTCTCCTCAACTGGGCACCTGGCAGCATCTTTCTGCCTTCACACAAACACACACAACAAGATCTCCAGAGATATTTAGAGACTAGTGTGCCCCTTGTAGAAGCAGCAGGAGCTGTCTTGAAGAGTTGTGCTTCTCAAAAGAACATACTTTGTACCTCCTATTCTCTTGTTAATATCCTGTGATACGGAGCATATTTCTGCTTGGATACTTCCAGTTTCTTCAAGAATCAAACTTCCTAATTTATTTCTTACTTGATCTTCAGCTATACCCAGCTGTGTAACAGACTAGCAAGCAGACTCCACCATAAAGAAACTGTCTGTTCTTTGCATAAGCTGGGACTGATGATTCCTAATAAACCTGTGTTTTCAGTTGTACACATTCAAATTCAAAAATGTATAGCCAAGACTGCTGACTGTGATCCCATCACACGACAGTTTGCTTGTGTTCTGCTGCTATGACATTTTATGTAGTTATGTCTTCTTGTCATAAGGAAAACTGAAAATGTAAAGTAAGCAAACATGTTGCAGAGCTTTTACTCATTTTTGCAGCACTCAAAACTCAAATCCTCTGATTATACAGCAGTAAATTTAGGGATGTTACAGACCACATGCAGACAAATACAGCCTAAAGTCAATCTTTGCAGCAGGAAAGGTCTTGATTTGCACCCCAGACTTGAGGCTGCTACAATTTATTCTGGAAGTTGTCTATTTTTAACATAGGTTTTGTAGCTCCAAATTTGCAAAGAATCAAGCTCTGTTTCCCAGACTATTTTTTACATATCTTTTTGTCATATAAGGTAATTTTTCACCTGCTGTTTTTCTAGTTATTTAGATTATCAGGCATCAACAAAGGACATTTAAAAAAAAAGAGAAACTTTATTGTTTTTCAATATCTTTGTGTAAATGTGTAATTTAGAAAAGGGTTATATATTTATGGAAAACAACAGCTAAATCCTCCCCAGAATATATTTTAAGTCAGTAATATAAAACTTAAGAGGCAAAAGGCAATCCAAATTTACCATTTACCAAATTTACCAAAATTGAGGGTTTCACTGAAAAAGCTGAACTTACAGGCTCTGTTACAGATTGTCTAAGGATCATACAGTCTCATAGCCACCAGCGTCAGAAAAAAGGCCAAGAGAAATCAGATGGACGCTTTCAAACCTAGATGACCTGCAACTCCCAAAAATGATGTCCAGGACTATAAGCAAGCAGACACCACTTAGGTTAGACTTCACTCAGCTCCAACTTCAGCCAGCAGCAGGGATCTGTCTGGACCCTGGCCAGCATCAGGCTTGAAGCAGTGAAAAGCTGGTTTTGTTCTCAGTGCTTTTTGAGGGATTTTTTTGCCAAATAAAGCTTGCACACACTACCAGACCTGCCTTGCTATTTATATCCCTGTTTAGACATGTATCAGTACCTTTGCAGACCCTTCAGAAAACACATACTTCGTGGCAGACAATTTGCCAACACACAGACTGCAGGGAAGCAAAGCTCAACAGCCCTGCTCCCTCAAACACGCACAACATGGGCCACCCAGGTTAAGCAGCTGTCTTTCCTTCCCACGAAAACTGAGCTGGAGGTAAGAGGAAGTGATATATTTCCATCTTAAATTTTTGGTCTCTTTCAGTCTAGAGACTGTGCACAGTGGAGTATGTACTCAGACCTGCAAAGCAGGAGCTGCTTGTGCACTGCTGTTTAGATGCAGCACCAGAGATACTGCTTTGTAAAGTTACATCAACTATGAACACATTTTACTTCTGAAATACTATAGTTTGCAGGGTTAGAAATAATAAAGTAGCAATCCCAACAGAAGGAACAGAGCTCATGTTTAAAGTACAACTTTTCCTCATCTAACGGGTAGATATTTATAATTTACTAACCTTGCAATGAAAATGAGGATAACCTGACAAGGCAAATAAGCTCTCTGACTTTCCAGCTTAGTCTTCTGTCACTTGGGTAAGTGAGCTGGTTTTCATTTTAAGTGAATATGTAATTCTATTCACAGTCTGCTCAGCAGAAGAAATTTAGTCTCCATGAGTTCCTCAGGGGTTACTATGTCAAGAGGGTACTGGGGAGATACCTCCACACATAAAGAACTGGGGCCTGGCACACACACGCAGAACAGAAAACATCTGCAAAGTGCTGGGGGACAGGGATTGCTAGGCCCCTGGCAGCATCCATGGACAGGCTGGCAGGATCATTTCTGCTCCTCTCCCTTTTGCGTGGTGTCACTCACAACACCAATTCCTCCTATATCCTGGAGACAGCTGCTCTGCTGGCAAGGCACAGCAGTGCTTAAGGTACTAAATGCTGTCTGGTCAGTCTGGCATTGACTGGTCATCCAGGATAATCTTCATAAAATCATAGATTGGTTTGGTTTGGAAGGGACCTTAAAGCTCACCAACCCCCTGACACAAGCAGGGACACCTTCCGCTAGACCAGGTTGCTTCAAGCCCCATTCAACCTGGCTTTGAACACTTCCAAGGATGGGGCAGCCACAGCTTCTCTGGGCACCCTGTGCCAGTGCCTCAGCACCCTCACAGTGAAGAATTTATTGAGCTCCACAACATACTAATTCAGCCGTGCTGCATCCCTTTCCTAAGGATGGCTTGGAGACAGCTGAAGGTTGCTTTAGTGCCTGCAGTTGTAACTATTTATCTCTCATCCTCTCAGTGGGAAAGATCTACAACTCTTTACTTTTCAAGTAAAATTCCACCAGATTTTTACATAAGAAATAGTCTAAACACAATGCAGCACTTAAAGACTAAAGGATGGTGGGTTGGGTTTTTTTTAAGGGGGGTGGCAGGGGGTCACAACACAGACACAATTTCATCCTATGCCTGTATACTATTACATGGGATAATCTGGCTTTTTGCACGCATATATTAGAATCACTCAAAAATAAATAAATAAATAGAAATCACTGAATGTCTTAGTGTGAATACTGTTTCTCTTGTATTTTAACAAGAAAATAAGCCTCTAGCCTCATCTAGACAATGCTTCTAAGATTTCCTTCTCACCGTGTCCAAACAATCAACGTTCCTGTAATAATTAGTGTCTTGATATTAACTAAATCTCTAAGGTATCTTTGCATGGAGTTTTCATAGCATGGGCTGATTTATTTAATTGATGAATAGCTCTGTATGTGCTTATTTTTAATCCTACCCATTTATCTTATGAAGAATTGCTATGTTTGTAATTATTCCAAAGAAATAATACCAATATTTTTAATGACAATAATGAATGACATGGCTTTTAGTGAGCTTTTTTTAATGTTTGTAAAACAGTATTCTGATTAGTCAGAATGAAATATTTGCTCAGTTAATACATAAGAGCTTGATCTTTTTAACCTGATCTCATGTCAATACAATGAATCCAACAGGCTGAGTTTCTCTTTGACCAGAATTTCTTTTTTAATCATACTCATATTTTAAAATCTGCCAAATACTCTTGAAGATCTGTATGTTCCTAGTTAAAGAATATGAAATACTACCGAAAAGAACCCCTATAGCATTTTACCTGCTCTTTCATCTTCTGTATCCAACTGTTGCATCATGTTGAGAATTTAAATTGGAAGGTCTTTGTACTGGGGAGGAGTTTTTTCCTATGTGGCAGAATGGCTTCATTGTCCACTGTTAAGGTTCCTTGTGCTAATGCACTACAAAGAATGGTTATTATTTAATGAATACCTGTCGTCTCCAGGATGGTTCACTGAGGTTATCATTGTCAGTTATATTTCCTAAGCTTATATTAAAAATTACAGGAATAACTATCCCCTTGCTCACTAAAGGGAACAGAAGACTTCACCACTTAAGCAAAGAGCATGCATAAATACCGTCTGTAGCTGCACTCTCAAGAGTTCTTAAAAATAGTAGAGAATAATCCATCTCTGGATGCTTAGCCCTGAATCTTGGCCTGTGATCCAAAATTCATTTTTAGGCCCTTAAATAGGCAGAGGAGTGTATAAAAGCCCTCATTATCTAGTCACGTCACATATGTCACTGGCTGCCAGGGGAATCCATCAGTCCCGTGTCATTGGAGGCTGGCCTATTCTCATTTGCCAAGCTCACAGACTACATAGGCTATTCTTTTGATAGCAGGCCTTCAGGTGTTTCTATTTTCACATCTGAAGCTCTTCAGAGGACTTCTGAAGACCCTCAGGAAATATTCAAACCATTCAAGCTCAAGTATGAAGAGAGGCCCATCTGCTGCCCGCCACTCTCCCCATCTTTTCTCTTTTGATTCTTCCAGAAAAACAATAAAAATGAGATTTGCATTTTCAAATTTATTTGTACAAATGACTTATTGATTTGAGACTTATTGATTTACTCAGTCAATACTTTACCCATCTGATCAGTTAACATTTACAGTATTTTAGGTTATGAAATTGAATATTTTTTACATTCAGTGCTTCTTGGAAAATACCAAGAAAAAAGTTTATGGATTTTAATAAACTTTTTGAAAACCTTTTGCAAGTTTTTAATTCATCTGCTTCACTATCCACATCCTCCCTCCCAGACCACTGTAAACAGCTTGTTGATCATTAAGGAAATCGTTAACCATGCAGCTGATATCTCTTTCATTAATCTCACCACACAGGATTTTCTGAACAAGCAATATACTTTAGGTAAGTTTTGCTTAAAAAAGTAAACAAGGATGGAGCACTCTTATTGTTGGAATTTTATCTCTCTGTTGCATGCATGCTATGTACAACAAACTTTGAGCAAGAACTGAGGTCTTCTGAATACCACTGTGTACTGAAAACTGATAAAACCAGTATGAAAGTTCTTTCAGCCTGTGGAAAAGCATTAAGTAAATACTTCATTGTGAAAAAGCACTGTAAAATTTGCCTCAAGTTTTCAAAGACTTTGCATATTTGGGAGCTTTGCTTCCTTGGTTTCTGTTGTCTTGTTTCTCTTGTGTCACACATATATGAACAGAGAACATAAAGTGTGTTTTGGCTTAAACAGAATGGTAACTAAGTTATTTCAGTTTAAACATGAGGAGATTACAGTTTATTTGGCCTATTAAATTAAATCCCACTTAGGTTTTGTTTACTCTAAGCTTTGTATCTCACTGTACTTTCCCATAAAAGTTCTCAGGTGGAAATACAATTGTTATTTTCTAGGTATAAGAACTTCTTCCTGCCTCTCCCCTTAAAAAAGACTGAAAAGATATTTCATCAAAAACATTGTGCTGATAATCCCCTAAATTCCAATTTCAGTGGTTTCAGTGGGTTTTACTGGTTGAAACACTTACTCAAGCTCTATTCATTAATTATGTATGTAGGAACTGAGACTAGTATCTTATGATCCATAATTATAAATCAAGTCTTACAGAAGAGTCTCTGCCTATATTGCTCTGGTATTCCCTCAGCAATGTACTTTTGTATCTCTAATATTAGCCTTTTATTGCCTTGGGGAATGTGTATTGTTAATCAAAAATAATTCAAAACAATCTCAGTACAAACTCAGGTTGACACTGCTGCACTACCATCCCCACAGATACACTGCCATGGCTACATTAGGCTAACGAGTGTCCTTATGGTTGCTTTGATAAAGACTATATCCCCTTAGCCTCATGTGTTTGCACGTATGTCTACCATGACAGGTCTGCAAAACGTAATATTGCACTCAGACGTGGCACCTCCTACACACAAGAAAAGGGTGATAAAAAGGTGGGGAAAAGTAACAGTCCTGACAGCCTAGTTCACACTGGAATTGCTGGAATAATAATTTTCTGAACATAAACCAATCCGGACACTTCGTCAAGTATGAAGCTGGACACACTATGATCTGTAGTTGTATGGTCAAAAAAAGATTCCTGTTCTGAACTGTGTCCTGAGGAGCATCCCAGTCTCCACAGGCTACCTAAGAAACCTGGAAAAGGCAATCATACTAACACAGGTTTTTAAGCTCAAACTTCCAATAAGGTATTGTGAATGCTCTGACAAAATGTGTAAATGGACAGCTCAGGAATCTTTCAGCATGTTAGAGTGGGAGCTCTACATGCTGGGCATCTTAACAGGCAAGAAGTAGTTCAGAAGGGGTCAGCTAAAAGGTCTGATGATGGAGGCATCTTCTTCAAACATGTCAACTTTCACCCAACAGTCTATACTGCTCAGAATTAGTTTGCTTCCTTTCTCCAGGGAGTTTAAAATATTATGGCTCTTTAGAAATATAGATGACCAACTCCTTCACTACACTAACAAGGATTAAACACAGCAGTCCCTGCTGAAAACCAATTATAGTAGCTTGATGACTAACTAAAAAGATTGAATGAATACTTCTATTATTTTTATACATGATCTATTTTATTTTAGGATCTTAGAGCTTTTGGATATGTGGAGAGAAAATGAATGCAAGTTTGACGCTATTTTTATATTCTTATTTTATCCTAATGATTGAAGGCACCTATGACTGCTTCAAACTAGAAAGCACATCTGAAACTTCCAAATCTGTGAAAAGCAAAACTAAAAAGTGTCTGACTGCATGTTAGATGCAAATCTATGACTTCTTTTTTTAAAGCTTTGAATATTCATGGACATTTTCCAAAAAGCTGTTTAAAACCTTATAAAATAGTAACTTTAATCACAACAGTAACACATTTATTTGAGTTCCCCATAATGATAAGAAAGTAGTAATTCTACCAAAGGATTTAGGATGTTTTTAAAAGAGAAGAAACAGAAATACTCCTTTATCCTGAAAGTAAAGGTTCTCTGATGCCACTCAGGATCAACATATTCTTAGATAACAAAATACCAGCCAAGCATGAGATTTGCATCTTCACTTCAGATTTCTCACACATGAACTTCTTTCCACCTTATCAACGCAGCTACCAGAAGGCTTAGCAAATGCAGCCGGAGTGGAGTTCTTCACTCTAGTTCTGACTGAAAACTTAATTGTTCATGTCCATGTCTAGCAGCAAGTCATGCCTGCAGACTTGTGATAAATTTAACTATAGAACAGGAAAAAAATAGGGGATATATGCAAATAAAATATTAATCTACATCTGTAAGAGTTAATGTGCCAAATTATATTACGCATATTATGCACATAACTTAATTTCATTTATATTTTAAATCAAATGTCCTGATCAAAAGGAGAAATACTCTACCTGCACTTCAAGCAATATGGGTCAGTTTAAACATGCTTAATGTTACCGTGTCCTTAGCAAATTTATTTCTGTCATTTAGATCAAAGGCATGTATTTGCAGCATTTTCCATGCCTGCTCAATAGATACAGATACATTACTTTCATAAGAACCTGGTACTAATGCTATTGTAATTGCTCAGAAAATACTAAAATCACAGAATTTAATTCTGTGAAAGATTCTCTTTAATAAAATATTGCTTTTTTTTTCCTCTTATGACTGTGTCATTATTTATTCTTTTCATGCAGTTTGTTTCAGAAGTTTCAAAGTGTTTGACAACAACAAAAAAATCAATTAAAAGCCCAAAGACAACACTGCAGCAACATGAAAAGAAATAAAATAAACTTAAATACAAAGTTCTAAATTATTCAAATTAGAAGTTTTTATAGGTATCCACAGTAATAAAAAATAATAAAAAGCCTTCAAAGGAAGAAAAAAGGCAGCAGAGAGTTTGAAGACTGATATTTAATATCTATAATTAGTTTAATAATTTGGTAATACTTTTGCCTCGCACAGAGGATAACGGCAGTTGTCTATGGAAATCACATATGCACTTGCTCAAAACTCCATTTTTGCTTTAACTTTCTGTGCACCATTTTACAGATCCTTCATGTTGTATCTACTGAACACAGAAATATTTTGTGCTTTTATGATGCCTTTGATCTATAAATCTCAAAGTAACTTGAACAATCACAACAGTCTGCAAAATGAAAACTATTTTTGCTTTATAACTGGTGAAACTGGTGCACAAGGTTCCTACCTGCAAACATTTCACATGCTCCTGAATAAAAATTAGTGACCAAAATACAGAGGTGACAAATATCCACAATCTGCAGTGATGTATGTACAAGCTAAAAACCTCACTGTGTCAGCAGCACCAGAACAGCTGCACTTACTTAGGTTCCAAGGGATGAACCTGAAGCTCTTTGCTTTTGGCGCCTGAGTGAATAAAAGCTGGACTGCATGATTTATTCCCTGATTACATATTATGGCACAGTATCTAGAAACCCATGTTATGAAGAATTCTTCTACCTCATTTGATGGCCTTTATTGTAATACAAGCTGAGAATCTCACAGATGGTGTATTTGCCATCATTACCTCTTGTGACAGCATCCCAGTTTTACAGACTGAGGACCCAAGAACAATGGAATTAAGGCTGAATGTGGGACTTATCTAAATTCACCTGGAGCAAGATGATGCACTACCCCAGAGATAATGGAGGAATTAGCATAATGAGGCAAACAAATGCTTCAGAGTCATAACTTCCGCTCCAAAGCCTCTTGCGATGCTTCCTTTGCTCTGTTGAGTACTAAAACCATCTTAGGGCTGCTGACAAACAGGTGATAAAGAATAAAATGCCCATTTCCTTTATGATCTCCACATATGAACTGGGGTACAGAAAAATAAACCTGCCATGCTGGGTTAAACTGAAATAGCTAAATCTGCTTCCAACTCCAACCAGTAGTTGATGGTTAGGTGACACAGAAGAAACAAGGGAAGGACAGACTGACCCTTCTCAGCTAACATTCACTGCTTCTGGCAGTCAGAACATTAAGGATTTCCTGAACTGCCTATCTGCTATGAAGTATCCATTCATCTGGCACCAAGTCCCACAATTTAATTAAGAACTTTATGGGGAAAAAAATCTTTTTGCTTGTTTCAGATCTGTTCCTAGAAAACAGACATGTAGGTTCTTTTCTTTCCTAAGTAAACTGTTGTTTATGGACACCTTTGTAATAACATGTTTTAATTGATCCCTCTATTTCTTGCATCCTTTGCACCCTCTGTTTCTCAGAACAGGCACATCCTCACTTATTTAGTTACATCCATCTATAGTAAAACCTCTCATTATTCATAAACCTCTACCTCACCTTTAATCCAGTCATTAATCACCACAACTGATAATTACTATGATTAAGAAACAGTGACACTTGAGTAAAAAATTTCCTCTTATTTCACAATAGCTTAGTTTCCTAAAGGATCCTTCAACAAGTAACACAGGAACTCCTAATCCACCAGTGTTATAACTATTTCAGTAAACTGTGATGCCAAAGAACATTTCCGTGTGCAAGAATTTCTTTCTCTGCAGTTTATCAAGCCATTAAAATTGCCCTTGCCACACCTTTGGCACAGGCAAGCTGGCACTCTCCAGACAGTGCCATCTGTGATGCAGTGTGTTAGGTTAGGACTGATCCCATGGGCAGTTTGGATGTAGTCCTCCTCCTTTGGATTCAGAGAGTGTTCAATAGTGTGGACAGATGCTGCCTGGTATCTCCAGGGTTGGTGAACATGCCCTGGCACTGCTCAGTGTGTTAGCATAGAAAAAGCCCAAATCAACAAGGTTCTTCAAAGCAGAGAACAAGATATGATTTACATTTCATGTCCACTCCCACTTATTATAAGTGGTTATATGTGATCAGCATATCCCCATACAACACCACCTTCCCCCCAGATTTCAGATGCTCTTAACGGTATCGGAGCTCCTACATCCTTCTGTGACCATTTAGAGCAAGCACATACTGTTCATAAATGTTTAACATAAAGAGAGTGAACCACAAAGTAAGGGCAGTATTCCTACATCTCAGTCCACTGCCAAAATAATATTTTCCTCAGCTCTGTTCTTAAGGTATTGTACAGAGATTTTAAGTCACAGCTGTTTTATAATAAAACCAATTACCGAATCATAGTTTAGCTTAGGTGCTTATTCCTGCAACAAACTATATATTATTCTTCATTTTAAATTATTATAAAAATTGGTTTGTGTAATTTCCTACAGGAAGAAGGTCATCAGACGTAAGCTACATCTACTTTGAACATTAAAACCTAAAAACACCACCCCCTCTCTTATGTGTTGCCTTTACAAGCAACCCTTCATTAAAGATGCGATTTAGCAAGGCATAATTCCTCACTCTTCCTTGCTTAGTTAAGAACACCTAACTGATTATCCCAGGTTTCAGTTGTTTCCTTGAAGTCACACAGCATCTCCTGCAGTTGAACTGAACTGATGGCTTATTGAATAGTGAACTTTCATGTGACACTGCTTATTCTGATAAAACATAACTTTGCTAGGTTCCATTAGGAAACCCAATCACCTTTCCCATTGAAACATGGGCTTTTATCCATTTTTTATATATTAGTGTGAACTTGGCTCTTACTACATTTTCACACTTGCCCTTATGTTTCTTCCATTCCCATTGGTTTTTGTAGGGTTTGACTGTTGCACTGCTCAAAAAGCATCAATTCTGTTAAGCTCTGCTGAAAGATGTGACTTGTTCAATTTAACTGCAGGTGAGATCCATCTCATTAACTTCAGATAGCTACAACATAGTCATTTGAGTTTGCAGTCCTAGATCTGTACTTGAGTTGGTGCAGTGAAAAATGCATTTTACAGGGCAGTATGCTTCAGTCTAGGGCAATCACAAGAACCAGCTGAGATCCAGACTTTCAAACTGTAGCCATCTCAAATTAGCCAAGATAATTGTTTCACAGATTTTTTTTAATACTACCTTCCTCATAAGTACATGAGAAAAGCTAATTTTTGATTGTCCTGAGAAACAACAGAGGAATAGCACTTGAGAGAGCAATATGTTGTATTTTCCCAAGGGATTAGCAGTCAGAGTGCCAACTTGCAAGTCCAAATCATATTCAATTACCATTATTCTAGAGCAGAGAATAAGAGCACAGTTGTTCACAGAAGTAATTCTGTCTTTTTCAATGATTTCTCCAGAACATACTATATACCCCATGAATTTTTTCCAGGGATTTAATTTATAGCATAGTTTAAAGCATGAAATTATCCTCCCTGATGAGTTATGATCAAATATGCTGTCAGCCTAAGACAGAATCTATCTGAACCAGCAGTGTGTTTCCTTGAGCCAGGAAGAAGTAAGTGGTAATCAGAGAGTGACATTTGTGATGTGCTCTGGTTCCCCATGTTCACATTCAAATAATTTCCCTGTTCTGTGACTCAATTTACCCTTGTGTAAACTGAATATTTGTATTTTCTGAGAAAGCAGCTGTGAAATTTACAGCTCAGAACTATACTTTGCTTTCAAATACACAGGAACCTCTGTTGTTTCACATCTGGAACTGAAATTAGAGTTCAGCCCTTGAGGTCCAAGTAAATAACTTGAGACTCCCAGTTGAAAAGGGCTGGGAATATTAATATTTAAACTTGCATTGCATGGCATTTTCTGGGACATGTTTTCTATTCACTGACATTATCCAAACACACAGCATTTCCTCTTTAGCAAGGTTTTACTGTGGGATTATCTTGATTGATGTGGATAACAGCACTGCTGTGAAGAGCAGTCTTTTGTGCACGCAGTCCGGTTCCTGTTAACAACTGTAAAGATTAGAGGTTTATAGAACAGGTATTAACAGACTTTCCCTGATATTAACCATTTAGAACAGTAATTTGCTTTATATTTGTGCATGAAGGCTTTATGATCAAGTATTCAGAGTGGTTCTGCTTTCTTTTTCTTGCTTGATTTATTGTTGGACAAGCTTAAAGTCTTTGCTCACCTACTCATATTTGAGGAATTTAAACAGTCTGCAGGCTCAATGAGGGTCAATATATTATATCATACATTAAGGATGAATGTAAAATGAATTTCCACAGTATTTTGTATGACTAAGCCCCTTATCAGTAAAGTCATCAGCTTTATTAAAATAACTTGCAAAATTACATACAGCACATCTAGTGGAAGGTGTTCCTGCCCATAGCAGGGGTGTTGGAACTAGATGATTTTTATGGTACCTTTCAATCCAAACCATTCTGTGATTCTATGATCTTGGACATAACTCTCATCAGGGTCACAAGACAACATTCACAGCTGAATGTGCTGTTCTTTGTTAGTGCTGTGAACAGTACTGTGTGAAAGAAGGAAAGGAGCAGTCAAATAAAACAGAATCATCAGGTTGGAAGGGACCTCTGGAGATCATCTAGACCAACCCCCCTACACCTAGAGCAGGTTATGATTGCATATAATTCAAATATTTAAATAAGTTTCTACCTTGAGGCTCAGCATACAACACTCCTCTCCTGTTCATCTTCTCACAAAAACCTCTGCTAAGGTTTATATTTTTGTTTCTGTCAAAGGGCTCAGAAACCTTTTACAACATGCTTGTCTTGGGGAAAATCTATGCCATATCTATTCCCTATTATCTACATATTTGAAAGTGAAAAGATGCAGACATTTTTCTTCGTGAGGATAGAAATACCAGAGGGTTAAAATTAGAGCAGTAGCATTAAGCTGAATATGTGTATTCACTTCGAAGCCTGTAGCTTCCAAAAAACTTGGTGTTTGCATGATAAAAAGAATGATGTTCAAATGAGAAATTTTACATATAAATAGATTTCTTACAAATCACATATGTATATAGATTAAAAAGCAACCCAGAATCTTTATGGTTGTAAAATGTTTAGTTGTTGACCTCACTTCATTCTTAGGAGAAACAGATGGCTGTAATTGAAATTATATGTGATTTTAAAGTTGTGCCTAATTTATGGATTTTGATACAGCTCTTTATTATTATACAATAAAAGAGGATTTCTTTCTTCTCATCTTTCTTTTAGTTTTTACTTTTGATTCATGTCAGCTTTATTTATTTATTTTTTTAAGTCTGGTCAATACCATTGACAAGGGTGTAATTTCAGCACAAGCTTTTGCTCCCCAAAATCTACACTATGTTCCCCTCTGTTGTTTTCACGTACTACTACCGGGTAACACTATCGCTGTCTCTGCCCAGTGCCAGCCAACATGGGCAAGATTGAACTCTGCTATGAGCTGGGTCTGGGCCAAGCCACCCAGTGACTCTGGCAAAAGCCCAGTGTGAGCTGGTACTGCTGTCATCCAGCTCTGAGCCCTCCTCCTCTGCTGCACCCCTTGGCTGAGGGAAGCTGAATTTCTTGTGCTTCACCCAAAAACGCAAGGGGAAGGGAACCCTTGCGCAATAAGGCATCACAGTCATGCTCATGAACACAGGAATGTCTAAAAACACTAGAAATCACTTGTGATTTAATGCAGAGAACAGACAGTCCAAAAATATGAAGTAATAAATAACATGAAGGAAAGGGAATTAGATGCTTTTCTAAGAAAATAATATGCATGTAGAGCTATGTTGCAAAAATCTAAAGGAGCAGCAGCAATTTTTCCATGAGGCAAGATCAGAGTTTTTTCTATAAAATAAAAGATAGAGCATCAGAATGGTATCACACCATAACATCAAGGGGAGTAAGATCTGGCTGAACTCAGGTGCTACCACTGTCTTACTATATACCTTATTATTTCAGAAACACATTTTACATAAAACCAGTGAAATATTCTTTGCTAACTCAGAACCAATAAAATGTGCCCAGTTGTAAGCAAAGTAAAAACATCTGATTTTGTTTGGCAATTAACTGAAAATAGAGTTTTCTTTCACAATTTAAAGAACAATTAAATAAATCATGATAGCACAATCCTTTTTAGATTCAGGTGATAAAACTCCTTTTAATGTCATGTGACAGAAACACTTTCCCAGGGAACTAAATCTCTTCTGTTCCATTAGCGTTGACCTAAGCTCTATAGGATAAATGATCTCAACAGCAAAGCCCTGTTTGGCAATATCACACAACCTTTTCTGGAAGCCTTCCCCATACCCTACTAAGCTAACACCATGGCAAATCTCAGGATCTACTGGATAAGATGAGGTTAAATCTTCAGAAATTAATTACTCTACTGTGCATTTGCAAATTAGTACATACACAAAGACCAAAAAAATAAGGCATGCCAAGTATGGGATGAAAAACAACAGAATAATGTACGTTTCTCAAAAACTGGAGATATATATTTGAACATTCAAGGAATTTTTTTTTTTTAGATAAATCAAATTATAGTAGGGAATCACTGAGATTTTGCACGACTCAGTATGCTTTAAAAATTATTATATTTACAAGAAGCTAAACAGCTTTCTTCTACTTTCCTGCTCAAAGAACGACAATAATCAAACCAGTGTGTCCCTATACACACATTATCAGGGCACAGTCAAAAGCTGCCTGAAGTGCTGTTCTGCTGTTCTCAGATGAATCCCTAAGCACCTGTTCCCTTCAATTCTTCTGTAAGGGAGGAGAAGGGGTTGAGACCAGCAGGGACAAACCAACTCGAAGCGGAAGCCCTTAAAATCTTCAAACTGTTTTGAGCCATTTTTCACCTGGGGCAAATGGGCAGAACCGTTCCAGGGCACCATGCAAAAAACCATAAAACACCAGTGAGGCACCAGCTCTGTTGTGAGGAGCTGCACATTCACAATGATGTTTTTCCTTACACCACTGCCTTTTTCAAGGTAATTAGATGAATTACTTAGGGAGTTATCATCAGATTTCTTCAGCAAGTGTAAGCAAGCGGCTTGTGGCTTCAGGTGAGAAGCCACCCACCTGAAAAGGCTGTGGAAATTATGCTAGAACAAGACTTAAATTAACTGTTATGCCATCATGTTAAATTAACTGACCAAACTGAGTGAGATGTCAATGCTAAACAGCACAGTTCAGAAACTTTTTAAAAAGTAAAATTGCTTTTATTTGCAGGAATTGAAGAACACAGTTTTTAAATTACTGGTTTTGTAGTACTGAGTTTAAGCACTTCGCTGCACTCATGTTTTTAAACATGAATACTGCATTCAAACTTAACACAACATAGAAAGCTGATAAGAATTTTCCAGTGGCCACTTTGGAGGAACCAAATGGAATTGTTTTCCTTCGAGTTTCTTCTGCCACTGATAAAATGACAGCCTCCCCTTTTGAAAATCCTTCTCATGATTTTTCAGACACTCAGTATTATAAATTCCTACCTTACCAAAATCATGACAGTCCACTGACTTCAATTCACTGCATTAGATAACTCACTAGGTAACATTTTGCAACGACTTATTTCAGCAAAGGAATAGATAAAAGACTAATGCCTCTGTAGCACCAATTGTATCATTGTCTTCAGTGGTCAAGTTCAAGAATATTTTCAGGAGCCCATTCTCCTTACAAGAATATTTAAGAGACGCAGTGTACCCATTTATTGCATTTAAAAGCAAAAGTAGCATCTGGATGCCTAAATGGAGTACAGAATTCTGCAAAAAGAATAAAATTTCAGCATGCTAAACTTAGAATAACACAGAATAACATCATTTTCATGACCCAAAATACTTTCCCCATATATTTCAAATGTATTAAATTCTTAGACTGGAAGTTACATTTACTTTCCTTTCTTAACTCAAGGCAAGTCCACAAAAGATTTACATTTTTGGTCAAACAGAAGTGCTGTTCACATACATTGCCTAACGAGTGGAGACCTACAGGTTTTCTCTTTTAAAACGCAACAGGCTTATAGTACCACACTACATGCTGCAATTAGCAGTGAGCATCTGTGATTGTGAGATACAGAATAACTGATAATGTATGATGAGACTCGTATGACAGCAAAGTAAACATGTTTTGTTTGTAACAGGGGTGGCTGAATCATATGAAGTGATATTTTCCCCAGGCTCTGATCCTTTTCTCTTGGTTGTCTTAATGCTTGAGCAGATTTCTATCAGAATTACAGGAAGAAATGCCAAGCCTACACTGGTTCTGGCTATGACCCTTTCCTTTTTTGCCAGGTTCTGATGTCCTTTCTGCAAGGATCCTAATTACATCATACTCCCCACTGTAGGGCATGCAGAAATAAGGTGAAATTTGACAGGACAGATGTCTACATCTTCACCCACGTGAAGAGATGCTATTGCTTAAGCCTGGTAAGAACTCTCCTGACTGCACACTTTTCTTTGTACACTAGATTTTGGAATAAAAGGTAAACCACATCTTCCAGGTTAGGATTATTTTAAAATTAAGTAATTCTTCCTCCAAAAATGGTTGTGGAGCAGTCACACTGAGTATCTTCCACCAAATAACAAAAAAGAAACAAAAGCCTCAATCATGCCAACCATTAGTTTGTAGAATCAAAGAACCATTTAAATAGGAAAAGATCTTTAAGATCATTGAATTCAACCATTGCTTGTTACCTGGAAAGAGACTGACACCCATGCTGCAACCCCTTTCCAGGTAGCTGTAGGGAGTAATTTACTAATTTCAAAGTGGTTAGTTCTTAATTTTCCACAATATCTTTAAAACTTTTAGTTTTACAATATTTTCCATAAAAAGGATCTTTCCCACTTTGCAGCCAGCAACTGGAATAGACTATCAGAGAATGGGCTGTCAGAGGCTCAGGCTGAATGTAATCTCTCTGAAACAAAACAAGCACTTAGGAAAATACACCCAAAGTAATAAAGTACTGTGGGTTGAGTCCCTCTTGGTCTCTCATTTTTGCTATTAAGAACTTAAATATTCATTAATGAAGGAACCTGGGCACCCCCAGAGAGAGCACTAAGCAGCAGGCTCCAGAGTTACTTTTTGTATTGCTGACCAGAACAGATGCTTAAGCATTTTATACATAGTGAAGCTGTTCCAACTGAAAAGCGTGGCATTTTGTAATAACATATAGCTCCACAGTTTGGACATTTTCTTCTAAGTTAGGGAAAAACATACATCATCTTAAAATCAGGAGAGATTTGGACTGTTTCTGATCCAACATACATAAGAAAACCACAGCACCTCTTTTGTGATAGGAGCTACATCCTCCTGTAAATCTAGGTTTTGCTTTCATCTAAAATGCCTGAAAACGCATCTTTGGTTGGATTGAGCATGTTGCTTTGATTAGCTGGAGAAAAGGGGGAAGGAGAAAGGAGCGATCTGTTTCTTGTCAACTGGAACCATTTTAATTCATTTTTTTTAAGTCGGTCACTGAACTGACAGATCAATTTCTTGTGTAGCCCAAGTGCTGATCGCCTGCCCTGAAGTCAAAGCGAGCTGCACAGATGTAGGCAAAATTTGGCCTTTGCTTTTGGAGCAGAGCCCCCATGAGCTGTGGAGTATGGTTCCTACTGCAGGCTCTGCAGGTTCCATGTCAGCAAATACCAGTGGGGAAACTAAAAGAGAGAAGCTTTATAGAGATTAAGTGATTACTGTTTCTCTGTAAGGTATAATTAAAAGAGAAGGAAGCTTAATTTCTCTAATTTCTAAAATGGAATAAATCATAGTAAAACATCTTGTATTTTTATTTTCATAAAAGTATTAATATATGTTTCACAAAGCATTGTATCACTGCACACGTATTCCAAAAGCAACAAAGCAAATGTTTCCATTAACAAACACCTGCTGAGATAAGCACTTTGCACTATACTAATTCATACTGATATCTATTATACATTGCATTTTATAATTTCATCTAACTTCCTAATCAGTAATTGTACACCAGTTAACAACAGAAAGCTATATAATAAAGAAGTAGAATTGTGGCAATTTTCTGCAACCTAAACCAAAACAGATACCTGGAACAGATTCACATCTTTGCCATTTACTGTGACCAGCATGCACCTACAAAGAATTACTGCTAGAGACTTCCTGATCGTAAGTAGCAAGATTTTTCTGCTTGCTACTTAAATCCCATATCATGAACTGGCCAAAACTGGAATTCCTGTTTCTGGAGAGCACATGGATGATTTCTGGATTAAGCTTTTCTGAACACATCATATTTAATAAAAGGAAGGAAGAGAAGTAACACCAGCAATACAAAGAAGCCCCTGTACATAGGGATACCATGAGGAGGTGGCATACGATCTGGTGGATTAGTCCAGATCCCTGGAAGGTTTTTGGAAAACCATCGACATGTACACTTGGAAAGTGCCACTTGCTATCACTCCTGAAGCAACACATCATTTGCCCATTCCATTAACAATGCATTTAATCTATTCCATTTGAACGGAAAGAGAAATTATGCAGAAATAGACAAAATGAATTAAACCATCACTAGTTCTTCTCTTTGGAACCAGCCGAGTACTTCACCGCTCCTCACCTATTCTTATATTTGAATTTGGTTAGCAGTATACCTGGCACTAGAAAAGTTGCTCTTTTTGCAACCCTAAAGTGGAAGAATTGCAAATTATCAAGAATAAAACTATCAGGAATCCTTAGCGAGAAAGCAAAACCTGATCCAGCCACAGAGTCTGAAATCTGCATTTAGGTGTAGGTTTGGTTTCTCAGAAACTGGGGAGGTATAAACATGACTTTTTATTTTAGATCCACTGCTTAAATACAGAGGGAGTTTTAAGAGTTCCCTGGCAGAAAAGGCAGCAACAGGAACCATCTAAACTGTCCCTTATCTCCCTGACCCTGCACTTTCTTGCAAAGAACAGGGCCTACGGGATTATTTACCTCCTACTGCCCCAAAGCCATGTATCCTGTTTGTTTCAATAGTAAAAATATTTAGGCAACTCTAGTCTCTGCAAACAAACAAACTCTCCCCAGGAAGAGGAAGCACAAACTGATACCAACCACTGACACCGCAACTCCCCTGCTTTCTATGGTTTTCCCTTGGGCCACTCGCACTCTTACTCATCATGCTCCTCCTGCACCATCTAATTATTCCATCTACCCATTTGTCGTCTCCCTCTTCCTCTATGCACCATGTAATTTCCCTTTATGGTCTCTCTTCTCACCTCTTGATGACTAAAAAAATCCCCTAGAAAGCCCACAAAGATACTTAAAAAACTTAAAATAGCCCCGAAAAACGCCTTTCCTTTGATATAAAGAAGAAAAAAAGAAACAATGAAAACAAAGTCTGAGTGTACTGGTATAATAACTGCAATCAGTGCATTTAGCATTCTTTTTTATCCCATCCCCTTCTTCATAATCTTTACACTTCCCAGCTGGATACTATCACTTTGTCTTCGTATGGTTGTGGGCAGTTACTGTTGCCTAAATAACTGTAAAACAATTTCATTGCTTAAATACATCAGCAAGTGTATTGTATAAAACACATATTTTGACCTTGATCTCCATCCCTGTGTTATCTCCAATATTTGCTTATCCTTATATGAAAAAATACTTCTAAAAAATTCAAGAAGATGCAAAACTGAAGGGATGTCTCCACAAAGGATACAAATCAATTTATGTAATTCAACTACAGTCTTCATTTTTATGATAGATTTAAATTCTGTAATAGAGAATGCTAAATTCTATACTTTTTTTTCACTTCATGCTTCCGTCAGTAATAAAAATCTGTTTTTCCTAACAAGTAACTACAAACAAAGCATATTCACAGAAAAGTTATTTTATCTACAGTGAAAAACATTGGTTACAAAATAAAAAATACAAACCAACACATCACATCTAGTGAAAAGGCAAATCAAAGGTTCTTGCATAACATTCCTATACTTAGGTTAGGACACCTTCATTAAGTTACAACAATTTCCTATGTTGCTGTAACAGCAAAATTCAAATAGCTGAACAACCACATGTAGCGGATATTCCGGCAAATACATGTACAGAGCAGACCAAAAATTCCTTTTGTCCAAAGTCCAGCTGGTACCAGCCAGTCTCGGAGGATCAGTTCAACACTGAAGGCTAATAGACTAGGTCAGCCATTGGAGCTGGGTGACTGGAACACTTGGCCTTGGGTGCAGAGCCGATGGACAGTGCTCCGGTGCTTAGTGCAGCTAATAGTGGAGCTCTAGCAATCGAGTAAAATCAGCAGGAAACCCATCAGATGGGCAGTTAATAGCAAACCCACAGATAGCTGCAATGAAGCGAAAGCAGCAGGGGATGAGAACAAACAAAAGATGCTAAGACTGCAAATAAACAGAAAAAAAAGTGGCAACAGGCAAGAACAGCTCAAGAGACAAACCAACAAACCTAAACCCGAAGCACATTAGCAGCAACACAAAGCACAGCCACTATAAAGGCAGGCAGTAGTTAGAGACAGATTTCAAATACTTGGTTACAAAATGAAATTCATTTGGCAAATAGAAATTCTCATTTGGAAGGAGACTTTTTTACTTTAATTGCCTGTTTCATATTTGTCCTCATGCTATCAGATATAGATTGAATGTTTTCAAAATCAGTCAAAGTTGACAATGTGATAGAATAACAACCAAGCTGGTGAGCAGATCTGGCTTGTTCAGCAAAACTATGTTAGAGTTTACTAATGGGTAACATCCAGGACAGAAGTATGAGTTCACAAAAACCTCTGTCTTAACCAAGAGGTGACCCATATTACTTCTTTCAAAGTGAGAGATATCGTCCTTGTTTTTTGAATTGCAGCCCAGGATGAGGTATTTCTTAGCTGCCTCCATGAAACAAGTAACAGGAAGAGCACTCATCCAGCCTACTTGAATTATTTGCTGTGGCAGGAGAACTCGACTCCACCTGTTGAGTTCCTACCTGTTAGCTAAGAGATAGGTTACCATACCCATCAGGGCATTCCCATTCTCCCCACGGAGGCTATGAAATCACTAGAGGACAACACTAAACCGGAGAATTCTGCAGTGTATTGGCCACCTTAGGTGGAAAGGGAACTTCAAACCCCTGTGCCAAAAGCTGACATGAGAGCTAATGTCGTCCTTAGCATGGAAACTGGAGCCCTCAGGTGAATACAAACCATTAAACCTCATGCTCACATGCATTTTTCTCTCTGGCCCACTGAATCACAGACTATTTTCTGCCTAAAATAACCAAGACATATGAGGTTAAGGAAACCTCCTTGTACACAAGAAGAGATTCTGAGTCAGTTCAGACCTCAGGTAGTGTGGCTGAATGCTTAAACTGTAAAGCAAGTATATACACAGAGAGTCTTTTGTATCAGCAGCAGCCTTTCAGTTCACTGCCTTAAATGCAAGAAACTATTGCTTTTTTAAAAATTGACCTCTACATAGAGTATTCTTGAGACAATTCAGTTAGGCAGAGATTGAGGAAAGGGTGTAGTGCTCTCTTTCTTCCCCATACCTTTCCAACTCCTCCACAAGGTATGGTAAAGGTGCCTATTCCATCCTATACAAACATAACAGCTAGGCTCACTCTCTCTGGAAGCCATGAAGAGGGACAGCCAAAATAAAGCAGAGTTGGTGCTAATTCTGGCTTTTAACTCAAGACTTTGCATTTTCTCCCTCCGTATCTGAACAGATCAGTCAGTCGGACGAAGAGACTTGAACAAGTATCTCGGATCTGGAAGACATTACTCCTATATGACCAAATTTGCCAACTACCTTACTTGTGAAATAAAATCTTAAATTGTTACAGAAATTCTGTAAGGTACTACCAGCATTCGTAACTAGCTTCAATAAGGTGCTCTCTAACCAGTTAAGCTGCCTGAATGCAAAACTGATCACACCAGCACAAGTTCAGGGAGCACCTTAATCAGAATTTAGTTTGTTTCCTTGATTTTTTTCTGGACCTTAGGAAAACAGGGATTGGTTTAAGTTTCTGGGCTCTTTCACTGGGCACAACAGTGTATTTGAGAACACAGAGCGAATATCACTTCTGCATATCCCAGCACCATCAGTGCCCCACGGGAATTCAGAGGGCATTGCCAAGCAACCTGGTCCATGGTTCTCCTTTGAGAAAGAAGGATTAAAAAGTATCACAGATTCTGCATCTAACCATGTTAGGCTGACACTGCACAAGTTGCCCAGAGAAGCTGTGGCTTCTCCGTCCCTGAAAGTGTTCAAGGCCAGGTTGGATAGGACTTGGAGCAACCTGCTCTAGTGGAAGGTGCCCCTGCCTATGGCAGGGGGGTTGGAACTGGATGAACTTTAAGATCCCTTCCAACGCAGACCAGTCTGTGATTCCATTACTGTTACACCCAGACTCTTTCTGGGTGAACTGCAGCAGTTCACTACGTAGGCTATGCACCCTGCAATTTTTCATATGCTTATGAAATACAGAGATACCAGTGGCTACTTCAAAAAAATACAACCCTATTAGGAGTGGCTATTCCTTAACAAACTGCCAAGAGATGTGATTAAAGAGAATCTCACTGTGGCATCAGCTCTCCATTAAAAAAAAAAGGAGGGAGGGGGGAAAATGCTATAAGTTCAGAAGCAAAACACTGTTATTATTCTGAAGCAGGAATGACATCCTTGTATTAACACAGTATGAAATCATGGTAGCAATTTTCATGCTGTATTATTTTGTTTTTGTCAGGTCACTGATTTTCAATTTCATCAATACTATATAAAACTAAGGAAGATAATAGAATAAAAAACATCCATTTGGAGTCCACTACTGAAGCAAGTGAAATCACAGAAGCAAGTACTGCTTCTGTGAATTTAAACCAACCAATCCACCCACAGAAAATATGGGTTATTCTCACCCTGGAGTAACATAAATAAACTCGAATCAGAGGTTACAGAAAAGGCAATTTACCAAAGTAAACCTGATACAATTCTAAGTGTATGTTAGTATAGTTTACAAGTTGATAATTGCCTTCCTACAACAAAGAGGAACAAAGTAACCAGAGAAGCACAAAGCAAAAAGCAACAGTGGGCTCTGTTTACACTCATCTGGACCCATGTTTTTAGGCTTTTCCCAAACACTATTCATTTAAAGTGAAATTACCACTCAAATCATCCAAGATTTAGCTTAATGATTATCATCTTTCAGCTGTCTCTCTGTGTTTTAAATGTATCATTACAACTGATCTGAGATCTCCACATGTTATGGCAAAATAGAGAACTAGGAGAGACAAAGGCACTATATTCAAAGCACATCTGCCTTGGAGGCAAACGGAAATCCACCTCTCCATTTGGAGGCATTTTTGTGGTTCCCTGCCTGGAGAAGGGAAAATGGGAGAACAAACAGAAAGCAGCTATCACTTACAAAAGATCCTAGTAAGTGTGCAGTTGGGCAGCTTGAATGTGAAGTGTGTCAGTATCTGCTCTTCTAACTCATGACTGCTCTGCCAGGCTCTAAACCCCCGAGCGCCTCACCTGAACCTCTGCATACAGCCTCAGAACAAACAAGGGAACCTTCCCTATGAAAAAGGCACTAAACTTGCAGGTTTCATCTCATGCATACGCCTATGAAAGATCAGAGATCACTTTTCAAAAAGAAATGTGTAACTTCTTTTTTCAGAGGTGACTGGAAGCCCCTGAAAACTTTCTGCAGTGAAGGCCACACGCAAAGACTTGGGGTCAATGGCTCGATGTCCAGCTGGAGACCAGTAACAAATGTTGTCCCTCAGCAATTGGTGTTGGGACCGGTCTTGTTTAACATCTTTGTCAGTGACATGGACAGTGGGATTGAGTGCGCCCTCAGCAAGTTTGCCGATGACACCAAACTGTGTGGTTCGGTTGATACGCTGGAGGGAAGGAATGCCATCCAGAGGAACCTTGATATGCTTGTGAGGTGGACTGATGCCAACCTCATGAAGTTTAACCATGCCAAGTGCAAGGTCCTATACCTGGCTCAGAGCAATCCCAGGCACAGCTACAGGTTGGGTAGAGAAGAGATTCAGAGCAGCCCTGTGGAGAAGGACTTGGGGGTGCTGGTTGATTAAAAACTGAACATGAGCCAGCTTCAGTGTGTGCTTGCAGCCCAGAAAGCCAACCGCATCCTGGGCTGCATCAAAAGGAGCTTTGAAGCAGGTTGAAGGTGATCCTGCCCCTCTACTCTGCTCTCGTGAGACCTCACTTGGAGTATTGTGTGCAGTTCTGGTGTCCTCAACATAAAAAGGACATGGAACTGTTGGAACAAGTCCAGAGGAGGCCACAAGGATGATCAGGGGACTGGAGCACCTCCTGTATGAAGACAGGCTGAGAAAGTTGGGGCTGTTCAGCCTGGAGAAGGCTGCATGGAGACCTCATAGCAGCCTTCCAGTATCTGAAGGGGGCCTACAGGGATGCTGGTGAGGGACTCTTCATTAGGGACTGTAGTGATAGGACAAGGGGTAATTGGTTAAAACTTAAACAGGGGAAGTTTAGGTTGGATATAATGAGGAAGTTCTTTACTGTAAGGGTGGTGAGGCACTGGAATGGGCTGCCCAAGGAAGTTGTGAATTCTCCATTTCTGGCTGTGTTCAAGGCCAGGTTGGACAGAGCCTTGGGTGACATGGTTTAGTGTGAGGTGTCCCTGCCCATGGCAGGGGGGTTGAAATGAGATGATCTTAATGTCCTTTCCAACACTAACTATTCTGTGATTCCGTGACAAGTGTAGCAGGGAGATGGATGCAGCCAGTCCTCCTCCTTTTGTTCTCCATTTGTAGCCATGGAAGGCATGTCCCTCACTGATTCTGAGTCCCTTGGGAAGCCTACCTGCTGCTCTCGTTTGCTAGTATTCTTGTTGATATACCCAGGAGACCCAAGTAGCTTGTCTGGAAGGGATCTAAATCTCAGTCTAGCCAAGCCATAACTTGGATGGGTGAGGAAGGAGGCCATGCTGCAGAGCACCCAGGCTCTTGTAAGGGTGTCTTGTGTCTACTTTCCCTGTAACAGTTTAATGATAAGACAATTGCTGTGATTTTCTTCAATATCCTACCACCATCAGCAGTCACAAATTTCCCTATGAAAATACTGCAGATTAAATTGGACATTCTATGATTTTTTTATAAAACTAGATCCTTCCCATCTCTATTAGAAAATAATTAGTCCTTCTCCAACACCAAATGATTAAAATGTAACTAACACCACACTTCTTTCACATGATCAATGTTGGTACAATGAATAGCACATGAATTAGTAATGTCTAGGCACTTTTTCTAATTGTTTCCTAATGTTCTGTTATTATATATTCATTTGATATTCACTGTAATGCTAGTGATCAGCATTTTTTCATTTGTTCCATGAAACCCACACATTTTGTCCTTGCTTTCTGCAGAAAAAAGAATTAAAAGAATGAAATAAGGTCACCTGATTTTCCTTTCAAAAAGTTCCGCAGTCACCCATGGATGTGGCATTTGCTTAAAAAAGCCCCACAAAACACTGCACAAGTTAAGTGCTCACTTTGGGAATCAGATCTCTTGAACAGGATGGTCAGACACTGCTCAGAGGGCAGCAGGAGTCTCCCATTTCAAGCCTCCTTGCAGCAGCACCTTCAACTGGATTGGGTTGCAATCCCCAGACTGCTGTTCTCTTCATCTTTTATAATCCAACTAGCTGCTGGTCCTGCACAACCACTCCAGAACAGGATTATCCACCACTATAATATCACTAAGGGAGTTGAAATGAACACATACTACTACTGGTAAAAATGTAGACCTATACTACCCTGCATTATGATGACCAGCCCCCTAATTGTCCTGGGACTACATTTTTTTTTCTTCTATTTGAGTGAAATTAAAAAAATCAACATCAACTCCAATGCATTTGTTCACAGGAGTGTATATCCCTGGAAGCTGATATTTTTCTCACTCCTATGGTGCCCAAATTTTGCAGGTGGCATCAGACTTCTTAATACACGGTGCCTTTATTTTCTTTGATTGGGAGATACTATGAAAAGGAAATCAGATTGTTCATGGATCACAAACTTGCCTTTAAACAAAACAAAATATTCTAATTACTGTTAATAGCCATACACTTAGGAGGAAAAAAAGTAAATGCATCCCATAGAAACACATTCTTTATAAGCAGGCACCTGAATGTGATGGAAGTGACAAACATCATATTCATAGTAGTTTGTACGAGTATTGGTTTTGTTTGTTATTAGGCTTTGTTTGGCTTGATCATAACTCCCAGCACAAAATCAGCTAAGACAGATCACTCGAGAGAATACTGCAGACTATTTTCTTACTAAACACAAAGAAAAACCCCCACATTTTCTGGCTATTAGCACTCTGCAAGAAAAGCTTACAAAATAGAAAACATGATACAGGATGACTCCAGGCTTTGTTTGGTGCCCTCACCCATATCTTCAAAACATCTTCTCATACAAAACAAAAAAAGTACTTCACATCAATATTTTATTGAAATTCTTTCAGAAAAGACATATACATTATATTTTCAAGATGAGATGCAGACTATTTTAGTTGCAGGGGAGAGCAATATGTTGGATAATAGCTGACATTTGACTCCCAGGGTTTTTCTTTTATGAATCAAAATTCATTTAGCGACAGTAAAGTAGAAGAAATCAATAGAAACGTTCTGTATTCTAGTTATGGAACATAGAGATAACCCTAAGTCACCATTAATGATGCTGGCCTGGATAAACATTGCCAAAGCCAAAGGGATGACTTTAAATAATAGACTTCAACAAGCAGGTATCCACAAGCTGCGTTAATGGAGCTTGCTGACATGCCTTATGATGGTTTTAATTTATTAGGTGTGTAGAAATGATCAGTGGCATCCAGTTGAGAGCTGTAGGCTGATGTGATTAGGACAAAATTCTTCAAACTACATGACAAATGTTTATCTCCTCCTTTCCTCTAACAGCTTGGAAACAATAAAATCTCTTTCAAATACATAACATTTATTTACTGGCTCACCCCAGCTCTGTGCCAGTGGCCGAAGGTGGTTTTATTTTTATTTTCCTTATTGGCAATGAACACTGAAATTACACTACCAAATGCACATATCCCATGCATTAATAAATCAGGTAAAGTCCATAAAATAAGCAGAACAAAGGCCTTGTATTTCCTGACTATCCAAAATATGGCTGCTATTGGAAGGAACTGTTTATGTTTAATGAGTGAAACATCAAAACAGGAGAGAGGGATAAGGCCAAAAGCTGTCTGCTCCATACAGGCACAATTAAACCCATCTTCCCCTCAGCTCAGAAAGTGAACTGCCAGGTATGACTGACCCAAGCAAAGGGGTAAAGCAAAAGGAGGGGATGAAACTATGTTTAACACACACAGGCCCAACAGAAACAAAGAAGCAGTATCAAGAATAATACAGGTAAAGACCAAGGTGCATTCCAAATGATTCTGTCAAATATTAATTGTAGGAACACCTATTCTTCAGTTTTGGGATTTAAACATTCTGTTTCTGAAGGCCAAGAAATCTAAGCTAACTTTTAATTAGACAGTAAATAAAAACAACAGCAAAAATCTGTTTCTATTCTGTTCTATTTGCAGGACATGATTTTTATTAAACTGTTGCCTGTTTGGATACCAACATGTAATTTTTCCCTGATTCAACCAGCTGCTTCAAATAGAGCCCTTCCTGAGGTCTCCCAGCTAAAGCTTTCGAACAGCTACTTAGTTTTTAGTTTATTCAAAAACAATTCCATTTTATTACCCTAAATGATCACACATACTGCAAAGGAAGCTGTCGGGCATAGCTATAAGTACACAATTCAGGACTCTGCAATGTATAGCTTATTTCCTTATAGCCAGAATAAATCAGAGGTTAATAGTGAATCATCTGTAAAGAGGTGGCAAAAAAGCCATTACACGGTGTGTGACAACTATGCAAAATTAATTAGAAGTCTCAGTCAGCATCACAAAGGCAACAATAAACAAACATTTTGGGTCCTCCTTTTTATTTATTGAGTCTTCCAATACTTCTTAGCAAGTGTAGCTAACAAGGCCGCAGCTCCTACACTTCTGAGAATTTCAGATTTGATTATATGGTTTTAAAAAGCATACCTACTTCTCATAAAGACAAGCTTAAATATGCAATTTTAATGTACCCCAAAGACACAAGTGGGAATGAAAAAAGAAAAAAATAAAAAAGATCCTTTAGACTCTTTTTTATCTCCTATTTTAAGCAAAACTCCTGATTCTTGTACATCTAACATAAGCAATGCTTTAAATTCAAAATGCTGTAAATTCAAATTGTCAAAGAAAAATCTTTGCCAGCAGGATAGCGTAATGAGAATAAGGAATAAAATATGTCCAGACAAAGGAAAGTGCCTTCTCTCCCCTTAGTTTGATTCTTACTCAGAAATCAAAATATGCTTATTACTCTCTACTGGGAAATGCATATCAATTCCACCTTTATTTTATGAATATTTACTTAGCTGAATACCTAATGCTGCTAATCCATATTTTATGAATATGCGTACACACACAAGTGCTACATGGAAATTGTTTCCCTTATAACACAAAAGAACTTTTTCTCCTGGAGAGCATATTGGGTTTTCTTTAACAGGAAGGACGAATAAGCCCTGTTACCAGCCAAAAATCTGCTTGAATCTGGAGAAGTTAAGACTGTTTGCAACCCATGGATTATCTTTTGTTTCCATAGCATACCTTTTGAGGCAGAAAAGGAGAGAACCATTTCCTTTTGTCCTTTATCGTGCCCTTACCTATGTTATCTTTAGTGAATAGTAATACATTCCATAAAGATAACTTAATTATTTCCAGGAGAATAAGCAGCAAAAAGCCTCAGTGACTAAGGAGAAAAACATTTTCCTATTCACCATGCCATCATGATATTTTTATATCAGCTATTTTCCTTTGCAAGGGTGCAGAGAGAAGCATCAGAAGCATTTTCTGCTCTCATAGGAGAGAATAACTCAATATATGTGTTTCAGAAACCATTTCTCAGGATCTTTCAATTCTATTTATTTCAAATACCACTGCCTCAAGAGTAATAAATATACAAGTGCTTGGGGACAAAACAAAGTGTTTAATCTTGATGCAAGAAGTTGCACACTTGTTAAACAACAGAATCTCAGAATTTGTTTCTTTTAGACACAAGAAGAGAAGAATTTTATTCAGGATACTCTCTGATACCCAATCGAATTAAGGAATGTAGGACTATTTTAGCTATAAAGACACATTAAATGAATGTATCATGTGGGGATTTTTGTATGCTGACCTTACAAACAGGAATTCAGCAGGAAGCAGATCAGACAGCAAAAAATTGGTCTATTTTGTAATACAGCTGGGCACAGACACTAATATTTACATATTTGTTGACTCTTTTTCAGTAAAATATGAACATTAGTACTTCCTTTACAAAAGCCTGATTACTAAATCATTGCAGTGTACCACCTCCATAAGCAACTTTGTGCGTTCTTGCTTTGTTCAGTTCAAAAGAAACATGCTAGATTTTAAACTGTTGCTTACTCCTACCTTATTTATATTCATGTATTAGGATTAACCTAAAGTGAGTAATGTTTTTAGGAGTTATACAGTTATTTAACCAAAATATATCCTTGATATTCATGTGAAGCAAGACTGTTAATGTTGAAATCTAAAAAGTCTCACAAGACAAAAACACTCATGAAAGGTGTCTTTGGAAATGTCAGTGATTTATCTAGCCATAGCAGAAGACAACCTTTGTCTCAATAAGCTACTTACACATTAATCACAGAACGGTTTGGGGTGGAAGGGACCTTAAAGCTCATTCAGTTCCAACCCCCTGCCACAGGAAGGGACACCTTCTGCTAGACCAGGCTGCTGCAAGCCCCATCTAACCTGGTCTTGAATACTTTCAGGGATGGGGCAGACACAGCTTCTTTGGGCACCCTGTGCCAGTGCCTCAGCACCCTCATAGTGAAGAACTTTTTCCTAGTATCTAATCTAACTCTTCCCTCTGTCAGTTTAAAGTCATTCCCCTTGTCCTGTCACTAAATGCCCTTGTGAAAAGTCCCTCTCCAGATTTCTCAGGTTTTTTGAGATATGGCAGTTTCAGCATTGTCTTTTGTTTGCCAAAATAATTTTAAATTGCCCACCAAGCACTCAAATTCTAGAATAAATTTTGATATTCTGCTAAATCTACATCAGCAGAAAGATACATTTTATATTGCACCATTTACATGTTCAATGTAAATAAAGCAAGAGAACATCTGGATAGAGGGAGGCACAGGTTCTTTAATTCCCTAAGTCTGTGATGCAGCAGGACTGGCACTACTCCCAGTCACAGACTTCTTGCAGCTCTGTAGAGACTGCACTGCAACACTGCACGAGGGAAACAGTAGGCACCCTCCTCTGTTAACACTCACCCACAGTTTTAAGAGTGCTTTTGCCTCGTTATGTTAGTTTTGTGATTGGCATTAAACTTGGCTCCAAACTAACCAAGACTCCCACTTGGCTTATCTATTGCCTTATGCAAAGCTGCAACACTAAGCAGGGAAACCAGTCTTGAAAAGGACACCTTCAGCCTGGCCTCAATGGAGAAAGTCATATGCAGCAGAGAAGGTGATACAGAGCCAGCTGTATCAGTCTCACAGCAGTGCTGAGAACTCCCTGAGTCACCATATGAGCTAAATACTTCACTAAACCCCTGTAGAAGATTTGTGTAAAAGACCAGTATCACAGTACTGTACCTACAGTGCTCTAGCCCTTGAGACCTTGGAGCCTACCTGCTCTCTTCTGCACAACCCTGCAGAGTACACCTGCACCCTGAACAGCACGAGCAACAGAAATCCTGTAAATAATCATTCACCTTTTCTCCACTGTGAACTCCACACACTTCCTGTTCTTTAAGGCAGTTTGACAAGACAGCACCCACCAGCCCCCTGTGAATGCCTCCTGCTCCCAGAATGGTCCCAGCATGGACCAAAAAACTGTAATCTTTACATATGCTTATTGCTGCCCCCCCTCACTTAACCCTCTCTGGCAGCACACCAGGCAGTGCAGGACTTTGTGCCTGCCTGGAGACATTCAGAAAAGCACACCAAAAGCTGCCTGTGCTGGGCCTGGACATCAAAGCACAATTCAATCACACAACTGAAGTTCAAGGTCTGCTGGACTGTCTAGGCAGAGACATTGTGCTCCTGCCCTGCAGGGTACCTGCTTTACTTTTTCCTGTTTTTCTGTCTCTCTTGTTCTCTTACACTTGAATTTTCTCTACAATGACTGACACATGACACTGAGTCAACTCACCTAGAAGTAGTGCCTTCCTGCATGCTTTATGCGACCAACAATCAGAACCTTAAAAGGTGGCAGTACTGGAATGGAAAGCAACTACAGAATTATTTGTTCTGCTTCAGATCCAAGGCAGCTACTGATCTGGAGCTAAGAAGACACTTTCCTATAGAAGGGCTCTATAAATACCTCTACTGGTGATGTTTAACTTCCTTTGAAGTGTCAGGCACATGACATTACCAGAGGTTCCTCTGCATTAGGCAGACAAGACGTGATATATTAAGCCCAAGAGTTAGACTGCTATATGCCCTCCTGGCACCCACCTAAACCTCAGTAGAAGAGAGTGAAGTTAAAGCAAACTGCTTTGAAGATGCTTGTCACTTCATCTATTTAGAAAAATGGTGCCAAAGCCAAATACTCTATTGCTGGAATCTTCAGGACAGCCTACAACCATGCTAAGTGCTGTTTCTTCTTTGTTGTACTGCAACTGCAGAAACAGTTCAGGATTGTGCCACATGAGACCTTGGTATCTTTCCTTAGGAGAGAAGGCTTAATAGAATGAGGACTGTGCTGCATTAGACACCATGACAGCTAAGGAGTGACTCAGGCCAGAAGAGTGTTCATCACAAATAAAGGATCTGTGGTCTTTTTGACACAGGCAGAACCAGAGTATTTGATTGTATAGAGTCCCAGAAAAGTAGCCAGCGGAAGGGACAAGGCAAATGACTATTTGCCAGCCAACCAAGCCTTCCCAAGGTGGTTACATTACACCTCCCTGGAATACCTGCTATATCACAGCTAGCTAACACAACAGGGTAGGAAGGGGAAAGAAGTTCCTTCCACCTCTAACCACATCTATACCCACAAACAAAAGCAAAGAATGTAGCATCCCTGTGGAGATCACCTGAAGTACAGCACAAGTGATCAGGTGCTTTTTGACCATGATTATTCGTGGAAGAGATACACTGTCACTTTGTGCTGCAAGTGCAAACAAAATTCAGTAGGCTCCACAGGCTTGTAATCACCATACTGAAAGAACATCTGTGCTCACAAACCAGAAATAGCGTAAAGCCTTTGTCTCTTTTTCCTCTTGAGATATGAAAAGGCACTTAAGCCCGTATCTCTAAAGGTGTTTGTGTCTTCTATATGTCACTTAACTCCCACTGAACTTGGTACTTAACTGCCTAGGAGAAGCTGACATTTAGGTTTTATCTAGACAATTTCTGAAAATACCTTCAACTCCCTGGAAAGGAACAGACATTACCAAGTGTCTCTTAAAAACTAAGAATATTTCAGCAATTTATGAACAACCAGAAAGGCAAGCCTTGAGCAAGCTAAAGTAGTACAGCATTACGATCAAACTAGAGTAGAAAATTAAACTAATGAAAGGTATTTTAAGTCATCTGATTTAAAATATACCTTGGCTGCATATATTTTGATTTTGGTTATCCAGACCAAAACCAGCTGTAGCCCTGTTTTTATGCTTTTAATTACATGTCAAGAGTTAGAAGCATGTACATTTTTACCCTCTTTATAGAAACAAAAACCAGAGTTTGAAATGTCATAGAAACCTTTCAAAGGCTCTTACAGCTGTTCATAAATACCTTTATACTCTTATTGTATTTTATTAATCATTTGTGACACCTTATCAGCTCTATTTTGTTTGGTATTTATAAAGAAAATGTTAAGCTCCAACTTTGTGTCACAATGTTGGATCCATCTAGATTGGTTAACTTGCACACAATGGAGTTCAGTACCTGTGACCCCCTGTTCTTCCATTTTCATGGAAATAGCACAGTTCGGTCCCAACCACCCAACTTTTCAATACATTCAAAATGCCTAGAAAACAGACACTTCTTGCTCCTCCTCTTCATCCTTCACTGGAAATCAGTATTTATTGTTATTTATACAAAACATTCCTCAGTACGTTTGTGTGTGACAGGAAGAACAAATAAAACAAGCTCCAGCAATCACATGAAATGCGTGTGCCCATTAATAAGACATTCCCTACCATCCAAATTAAGCTAACCCTCCCACTACTACAGAGGGAATCTGTGTGGCCATTGTGTACTTTGGTGCCAATTTCCAGTTTTGTCCACAGCCCTAGTTTTAGGAATATAATTGCCAAAACTGGCACCAATTCTATGCATTAATAGCTAACGTCTGCTTTGTATGCAGAAACAACTAAAAGAGAGGTTTGATCCCTTCATCTTTTTTCTAACAGGTGTTAAGAAATGAGCAAGAACATTGCTACACAGTCCTTCAGTCCAACACAGAAAAAAAAAACCTGCACTGTTTTCCTAAGGCTGAAAGTTATTTTGTATTAATCAAACATGTCCCTACACATTAGAAGAGACAAGAAGTCCTTATGAATGGATCAGTAAGCTCATTCAAACTATTCAAACACCTTCTATAAATGTCAAGTTTTAGAAAACAAGGCTCTGTGCAGAACACACAGATACAAGTCTACTTTACAAAATACCCTTCAGAACACAGTCCTCTGGTACTGTTTTTATTAAAACCACAGGACGAGCAACCACTGCCAGCAAATGATGCTGATCTGGAAGCTCCAGTGTATGAAGCAGCACCTTCAGAGAAGGGCAATATTTATTATTAAAGAGTGCCACAAACCCTGGTGATGGAAAAGAGAAAGCTGTGAATGTTTTTGGAGAGAACGACCATAATCCTGCTGAGGAACATTATTCTGTGCAGCTGAACTATTCACATAAGGCTGGTAAAATATTTGACTAAATTCTCAGAGTAAGCTCTGTATTCCTACGCAAAACTCTTTGGTAAACTGCTCTTAATGTTAACCAGGTGTCCCGAAGCAGATGAAAACCCTTCTGAGGAGTTCTTTTAATATAACAGTTTAAAAGTAAATAATCATTTTCAAGTACAAAATATATAGGGGGTCTGGTGGTTTGATTTTGTTGGGGTTTTTTTTTCCCCCTAAAGTAGTGCTCAGTGCTACTTAAAAGCTTCACTGAATTAAGGAATTTGGGTCTGGGGAGTGTTGCAGCTGTATTGAGAAACAGACTAATTACAGTGATGGGAATGCACTTTTAATAATGGTACATAATCACGAGCTACAGAAATACAAATTTAGAGGGTTTTTTTTCATTTTTCTTTTTTTATTGTTTTGTTTTGGGGTTGGTTTGGTTTGTAGCAGATCTAAAGTGCTCACATGTCCTTTTGAACACTGCAAATTACTCAAGGTGTCAGACTCACAGAAGAAGCACAGTCCCACAAATCTAGGATTATATAGGAACAAATCTAGGAACAAAATAAAACAGGTAAACTACTTTTCAAGTACAAATAACAAAGGATTGTGGCTTCCAGCTCAGACACAGAAAGGCAGAGTGCAGAAACCTCATGTATTTGAAGCACTGACAAACACATTCCACAAGGAACACCTGATAACTCCTGAACCGCAATGCAAGGCAGAGAGGAGGAATGGCCTCAATGCCAACAGCCACAGCCCCTCCTTGATTCTTTATGGAGTAAGCTTCAGCACTAAGGGAAAACAAAAGCAGGGTTCAGGGAATGTCTCGCAGCCATTCCCTCCTCTGTGTCCAGAGGGACAACAACTCCTTATGCACAGCCCCACTTTCTGCGTAATTACTCCATAATATAATCTGTGTATGTGAACACTTACCTGCGCTTCTTTCCAACTCCTTAATCATGACAGGCTTCCTAATTGGGTTTTCTAAAGATTCTTTTGCTCAATTGGCATAATCCAAAAAGGAAAGTATTAACTATACGGGTCTCTATGCTTTAAAGATAATCTTTTCATGTCTTTAAGCAACCAACTAGAACAAATATAGCTTCCGATTCTAAGCAGGGAAGCTTTTTTCTTGTTCAATAAGCCCCAGCACCAGCCCCTTAGGCCTGCTGCGCCCGGGCAGCTCAGCCAGGTCCAGCAGGAAACCTGCTGCCTAAACAGAGCCCTGCCCTTCGCCTCCGGCAGAAGCCCCACCCCCCCCGACTCACCTGCCAACACGGGCAGGCTCCCGCTTGTGGGCTGGCTGGTGTCAGTCAGGCTGGGGCTGGTGGAAGCGGCTTGCCCAACATTGAACAACGCCGTGGTCGTGGGCGCTGCCCATGTGCGCCTGGTGCCGGAGCAGCCCTGGGTGATGACTGCTGGGAGGGAGCAAGAAATCAGGACCCGCAACGTGCATCATGGGACTACCCCTTAGCAGAGCCTCCCAGCACAAGCACTCGCGGCTCTGGCCCTGGGGAACCTCGCCCACCGCTCTGGGGACTGCGGGGCATGAGGTCCCCCTCCTGAGTCTGTACAAGTCTCTGAAGCATCAGAGCCGACCACCAGGCAGCACTGGCCCAGCAGCTTCCTCAGCCTGCGCTACACAGGCACCCACTGCCCTGCCAGCGCGGGCCACGTCTCAATACAACACATTTGTCTCCAGCAGGGGCACCCTAGATTACAGCACGTGCCAGTGCTGGGCTGTTCGCTGAGAGCTCAGCAGGAGCCCGCGATGCCCTCATTAGCTGTAAAGACCAAAGCTTGCTCTGCCTGCATTCAAACCCTATCCAGCTCTAGGCACAGGTTTCCCCTGAATCTCAGGCACGGTGCTTGGAAGCTGCTGAGATCAGAAACTCGGTCATTTAATTCCATTTGTTATTTTCCTTGGGCATTCCCTGTGTCCCCCTGCTGCCTCCTGGGGGTTTTGGTGCCCCTGCCCTGCCCTGGCAACGACGTGTGTCACAACAGCTCCCGGGTCACCCCAGTTCAGGCCTGGGCAGCAGCACTTGTCCACAGCAGCACCACAACCGGTGCGCGGTGAGCGAAAGCGCGCCCAAAAGGACTCCCTAAGACTCGACGTGGAGTTTTAGCAAGCGGCATTCTATACTGCAGCGCTGGGTGCACGGGGCCACCCTGCCCATCCCGGCAGGACACAGCGGGGCTGTGGAAGCTGCAGGCAGAGGGGCGAGGGTGGGCTCAGGACAGGGGTGGCACAGGGATGCTGCCTGTCAGGGCAGCGGGTGGCACAGGGCTGTCAGTAGCCCGCGGGCTGAACAAAGCACCTGTGGTGCTCCCCAAACTCAGGGATGGCAGCGGCATGATCTGTATGGCTGGGAGAGGACAGGTGTGGAGGCTAGGGCCAAGGCGCAGGCAGGATGGGGCAACCACAGTGTAGGCAGATAGGGCCTGGCAGCCCTCTCCAGGTAGCCAATAACATTTAGGTGATGATACCAGTTTTACGATGCAAGCAGACAGAAATGACATTGTAAACCTAGGCTATATAACACCGTGTTCTCTCTCAATAAACGCCATTTGCCGTCCACCACATTGGTGTCTGTGAGCATTTGGACCGAGCGGCCCAAGGGGAGGCTGTCGTGCTCTTCCTGAACCAGGTCGTCAGGCCTCTCGAAGGCAACAAGTGGTGCCGAAACCCGGGAAGCTGGAAGGCAGGTACCCAGTGGACACTTGGGAGGCCCCACAGCAGGGAACCCAAGTGAACCCGGGAAGCCCAATAGTCAGGAACCCAGGGGTCGGGAATCACCTGGACGGGTGAACGGTGGCCGGAGCGGCTGGACCAGCCCGGCAGAGGGAGGACGCTCCCGGACCCACAAGGAGGATGGAAGCTCTTGTGAAGGTTGTATCAGAATTACATAAGCACTGGGATATTGATTGTAAACCTAAAGATTTTACTCTCGTTGTTGAGAGACTTGTGAAAATTGGGGCTATTGCCCAACCAGTGGATATTCTCCACCCAGAATCTTGGGATAAATGTACTAATGCATTAGCTGAGAAGACAATGTCCTCAGGTAGTGGGAAACATCTTAAGTCACGGGGGAGATTCATCCAGTCTCTGCAGAAGGCCCAGCAAGAGCAGAACACCTGGAAGGCGGCAAGGGAGTGTTTGATGGCCACCCTGAAGTTAGGAGTCGGGGCAGACACACAGACTTTGCCCCCCCAGACTGTGCCGACTTCATTAGCTCGGAAGATCGGCAAGAGGGCGATACGACCCCTCAATCCTCGGGCGCTGACAGCTCACGGAGGGACAGAACCAGGCTGGATCCCTCTGGGGAGCGCTGGCCGAGGAAGCCAGAGGGGCCGCGGGGAGAGCAGAGCCCGCGGAGGTCAGGGCCAGACCGCTGCCCTGTGTGCCCCAAGATGGCGCCGAGCACGAAGGCGAAGGGCAGGGCGAGGATGCTCCTGGCGGGAAGAGAGAGGGAGCACAAGAAGGGGGAGAAGTGGGGGGTGCAGGGCGGACACCGACCCGAGCAGGCATCGGGAACAGTGCCCATGATGGACACACACCCCCTGAACAGAGGGAGGGAGCACAAGAAGGGAAGGGGGGGGTGCAGAGCGGACACCGATCCGAGCGGCATCGGGAACAGTGCCCATGCTGGACACACACCCCCGGAGCAGAGGGAGGGGCGAGCCAGAAGGGGAGGAACGGCCCCGCCCACCGGAGAAGCGGGCGGGGTTGGAACCCGAGCAGAGGGAGGGGCGAACCCAGAGAGAGGGAACGGCCAACCCACAAGAGCAGGCGGGGCCGGAGCCCAACAAACAGGCACCGCAAACCGGCAGTAGCCGCCGGTCGAGTTCCGACTCTGAATCAGACATGGGGTGGGACGGGCGGTCCGCAACCGGTTCAAGTTTAGAGGGGGAGGAAACAGAGATAAACAAAATCAGGAGCCAGAGGATTCCCACCCAAACTAAAAAAGGACCACGAGGGGAAGAAATCCCTCTCACAGATTGGAAGAAAATACAAATTGCGTGCGCCGACCGGAGCTCAGCAGCCACATTAGCATTCCCGGTCCGGGTGGCACCTGGGGGACAGAGATACTATTCACCAATAAACCCCAAGGACATACAAGTGATCGTTAAGGCAATTGCAGATAAAGGGCTTAACTCTACCATGAGTTTCTATCCACAGGACTGGATTGTCAGACGTCCCTGTAACCCGTATACCCCGGTGACAAGAGAGGACGATAAGCCAACAAGCATCCAGCCTGCACCTGAGAGTTCTGCACCGATTATATCCAAACGACAGCCAACACAATGCCTTCATATACTGAATAAGCTCATGTTGTTTGTAAAGAGCCGGTTAGAGAGAGTTAACATCGTATTAGTAGAACGCCGGCAACTGCTTTAGAAACGCACCCAACAACTGCTTTAAGAATGTTCTTGTTCAAAATTTCCTTTACTTATCCCCAGTTATACCCCGTTATTCCCAGTTATCCTCCTGTTACCTCTTGCTTACTGTGCCTTATATTTTCTATCCAAGTTTCTGATATATATCCTAAGTATGTTGTAGAGCAAAGAATAGGAGCAGAATGCATTTAGTATATTTTTACGATATATATATTCTTTAAGATTGTTACATTTTAGCCAATTTAATTAAGCATAGGGAGGGGGGAAATGTAGGCAGATAGAGCCTGGCGGCCGGAAGATATCATGCTGTACGGAAAGATAAGACCCCTCTCCACGTAGCCAACAGCATTTAGGTGATGATACCAGCTTTACAATGCAAGCAGACAGAAATGACATTGTAAACCTAGGCTATATAACACCATGTTCTCTCTCACTAAACACCATTTGCCGTCCACCACATTGGTGTCTGTGAGCATTTGGACCGAGCGGCCCAAGGTGGGGCTGTCCCGCTGTTCCTGAACCAGGTCGTCAGGCCTCTCCAAGGCAACACCGCAGGCTGAACGTGCCAGAGCTCCTGCCCTTGCACGACCATTTCCTTTCAGGCACCTGCAGCTCCCCCAGAATCTGCCCCCAAAAGGCTCCCTTGAGCATCCCCCTCGAGGACCTCAGCCAGCCCCAGTGCTACAGCTGTGCCTGCTGCATGGCAGCACCGGCCACGGGGAACAGGCAGAACGCTGGGCTGGAGATGGAGCCCTGCCTCCCACTGGGAGAGCGAGAGGGACCCTTGCGAAGCCCCTCTGAAACGGCAGCACACCAGCAGCATCCTCCTCTGCCCCCATCTCTCAGCAGAAAGACCTGAAGGGATGTGAGGGCCGCACGTCTCAATACAACACATTTGTCTCCAGCAAGGGCACCCTAGATTACAGCACGTGCCAGTGGCACAGGGACGCTGTCAGGGTGGCGGGTGGCACAGGGCTGTCAGTAGCCTGCGGGTGGAAGGGCAGGGCCGGTAGAACAGAGCCATGAGTTCTAGAACGCGGCGATTGTGACATCCCGGGGCGCGGCTCCCTAAGCCCATGCCGGACCCGTGGCCGTTGCCGAAGAGCCCGAAGCAATGGCGCTGCCGGGCTCGTGGCACTGCCCTTGGCGCTGGCCGTTGGCACTGCCAGCGGCGCTGTTGGTGGCCATCACCTGCCTGCTGCAGGGATGGTGGCTGGGAGCGGTGCTGTGCCTGGGGGTTGGCTGGTGTGCGGGGTGGTCCCGCTCGCCCGCCCGGCGGCCTCTGTCCCGGCCCTCTCCCCCGCGGATCCTGTCCCCCAGGCCCTCTCCCCCGCGGATCCTGTCCCCCAAGCCCTCTCCCCCGCGGATCCTGTCCCCCAAGCCCTCTCCCCCGCGGCAGCTACTGCCCTACTGGACCAGCCTGATCCACGGCTTCCCAACCCCTTGGGACCAGGATGCTTGGCACCTGTCCAGGGAAAGGGACAGCAGAGAGTTCTGCCAGGGTGGGAGCACCCCAACCAGCCACAACGGCCTGGGGTGAGCGAGGGAGTAGGATGGGGGTGGGATAAGGACACGGGTGGCCTAGTGATGGCGGTGCCGGGCCCATACTGCTGGCCTTGGCGCTGCCCTGTGTGGTTCTGTGGGGTGGCTGCTGGGAGGAGGGGGTCCTGGTGTGTGATGCGACCCTGCCAGCCCGCATCGCTCCCGTCCTCTTGTTGCCCACGCGGCAAAATGGCGTCTACAGTGGCCCAACTGCAGGCACCATCCGTGCTGAGAGCACCCGTCCTGCCACTACGGCCTCTGGTGAGCTTGGGGGGAGGATGGGATGGGATCTTCCTGCCACTAACAGCGCTGTGACCGTTGTGCCCCTGCAGAGCTCTACTGCTGACCATGTGGCACCGGGATCTGCTGCCCCAGGATTGGAGCTCCGAGGCCATTTTCGCACCGGTACGCTGGGACAGTCAGATGGCCAGGGCCTCCCCATCGGCCCAATGCCCGGCCCCGCTCCGCCGCCCACGGCCCAGCACGCAGCTCTTTTGCTGTCCCCGCTCTGCTGTGGCCAGTCTGCAGGGGGACACATCCAGGGGAAAGGACAAAATCTCTTTGCTGTGCTGGCACCTTCTCAGCTGGAGGCAGCAGCATGTGTGGGAGCCCTGTGTGGGAACCCGCTTTGACACTGGTCTCCTCAGCACCTGCTGGGCTGCACTAAAACACTGCTCACATCCTGGGCTGGCTTTGCAGATGTGAGAGTGGGCCGTAGTCATGGCTGATGGAGCTCTGCAGCTGTGCAGGGAAAGGTTTTACCCAGGGTGGGTCAGTAGGGAAGGCTTTGCTCTGAGGCCGCTTGCTCCCAGAGTGAATTCAGTCTGGGGTGCTCAGGCTTTGCCATCCACAGACATTGTGGAGGGGAGCTGAGCAGCGCTGAAGTAAGAGAGGCTCTGAGCTCGGCAGCCAGCACCTGGGGCATGGCATTTACTCTGTGGTGAGCAGGAGAAAGGGAGGCTGTGCTCCCCTGAACCAAATCAGTTACTCCTGCTCTCTTTCCACATTCCAATAGAAGAGGATGTGCAGGAGGGAGACCCCGGAGTCTGGCGCGGGATCCTACTGTGAGGAGCCATGTTGGACAGGAAGGTAACGTACTGTTCACCCAGCCAGTGCCTGCTTCTCAATGCCAGCCAGGAAGAAAGCAGTCACCTTCCCAGCTGACCAGAGCTGGGATATTCCAGGCCCGCGAGTCACGGCTGCTGGGTCACCCAGTGGTGGGGAAGCCCTCTTGTTGTGTCCGTCGGCATCCCTGCTTTCTAGTTCCACTGCGGTGCTGGTGGCAGTGCTGACAGGCACCATCCCTGCCCTGCCCCCAGGCCGGGTTGGAGCTCGACGGGCTCAGATGGCTGCAGCGGTGCCGTTGCCGTGGGGCGCTGCCATGTCCTGTCCCAGCCTGGCGCTGACCCTAACTGGCTCTCTCCCACTTGCACAGGGAATGGAAAGAGAAGGGACAGCACAAAGGCACTCAGACGCCAGTGGACAAGGCTGTGCAGACGGAGGAAGGTGAGTGTAGGTGGGGCCCAGCTCTGTGCCGGGCTTGGATGGGCCCCCGGTGCGGGCCTGCTCCGGTGCTAGGGAGTGAGTGAGAAGGGACAACCCCCTTGGCGCAGGCCAAACGCCTCTGCTGGGAGCTGCTCCTGACTCATCTCCTCCTGTAGCTGTCAAGAGGCCTGAGGAGAAGCGGCAGTCCCCAAGCGCAGCAACTTCGCTGGGGAAAGGAAGGCCATGCACGAGGAGGATCTGCCCGCTGGTGCCGGCCGAAACCCACCCACTGGTGCTGGTACGTCGCTGCCTCGCAACCTCTTTTGCCCTCCTCTGGGGTAGAATGTGCTCAGTGCAAGTCCTGCAGGGCTGGGGGCAGGCTGACCCCTTGGCTGGGTGGGAAGTGAGGCTCTCCCCTGCCCCAGTGTGTGCTGGCTGTGCGTGACTGCTGCCCACTGCCAGAGCAGGTACTGGCCTGGGCAAGGCTGCCGTGCCCACAGTGCCAAGCAGGGGGCCAAAACGAGTGGGGACCGGAGCTCTGCGGTGGCTGTGGCAGAACCACGGCTTCATGGGTCTGGCACAGGCCTGCTTCCACACCTCCTTCAGAGCTGCTCTGCCGCCTGCCTTGAGAAGGAACTAAGCTACTGCTCTCTCTTGGCAGCTCCCTGAGCTAAATCCCAGCTACCTCATCGTGCAGGAGAACCTGGAGAGGGATGCAGTGTGGCAGCACACTCGATGGCTCTTGGTACCCGAGGCTGGTAAGGGCAGACTGGGAATGCGAAGGGCACGGCAAGGAGGAGAAAGCCGTGGCCCACGCTGGCAGGGCAGTGGGTGCCTGTGTAGCGCAGTCTGAGGAAGCTGCTGGGCCAGTGCTGCCTGGTGGTCGGCTCTGATGCTTCAGAGACTTGTACAGACTCAGGAGGGGGACCTCATGTCCCGCAGTCCCCAGAGTGGTGGGCGAGGTTCCCCAGGGCCAGAGCCGCGAGTGCTTGTGCTGGGAGGCTCTGCTAAGGGGTAGTCCCATGATGCACGTTGCGGGTCCTGATTTCTTGCTCCCTCCCAGCAGTCATCACCCAGGGCTGCTCCGGCACCAGGCACACATGGGCAGCGCCCACGACCACGGCGTTGTTCAATGTTGGGCAAGCCGCTTCCACCAGCCCCGGCCTGACTGACACCAGCCAGCCCACAAGCGGGAGCCTGCCCGTGTTGGCAGGTGAGTCGGGGGGGGGGGGGGGGGTGAGGGGGTGGGTCTTCTGCCGGAGGCGAAGGGCAGGGCTCTGTTTAGGCAGCAGGTTTCCTGCTGGACCTGGCTGAGCTGCCCGGGTACAGCAGGCCTAAGGGGCTGGTGCTGGGGCTGTGCAGAGCCTTGCCATATCAAGGGAAGGTGCTTCCCTCACTCGCTGCCCCAGCCCCTGAAATGCCGCTCCTTGCCCCCTCTGGATGCACTGGATGCATCAGCTCCTGTGGGTGCTGCCAGCTCCCTAAAGCCAGGCTCTTCCTTCTCTGCCGTCCCCGGCTCACAGGGGTGTGTTGCTTTCCAGGGACTCCTGTGCCCTTCTCTGTCCAGCGCCCCTCAGGCCTTGCAGGCGTCGCTGCTTCCTCTGGTAAGGACGGAGTTGGTGCTTCAGGCTTGAGGAGCTGATGGGTCGCATTGTCCCCTTGAGCTGGGGGATGGCGGAAGGGCCAGGCTATGCTGCAGGAGCTGGCTTGGGTGGTAGCTACTGGGCTCCAGGGATGCAAAACCTGCCATTCCCCAAGGGATAGGGATGGTGGTTGCCCCGGTGCCAGCTCAGGGTGCGGCTGCAGAGACCTGAGAAACATTTGCGCTTCCAGGTTCGTCTACCTTTGCCTTTTCCACCGGGACAAGTCACGAGGACAGAGGCTGCAAGCGGCACAAGGCACGGATCCATCATTTCTGCAATAAGTAATGGCCAGTGCTGCTGGCCCTCACCCACAGGGGCTCCGGTCCAGAGCAGCCCCGAGGTGGGACCAGAGTTGGTGGGGCAAGGCTCCTTCCGTGCTGTCGGCAAGAAGCTGTGCTGGGTGGCAGTCCCTGCAGTGGGACAAGGGGAACTCTTCCTGCTGAAAGAGTCCCCCAGCCAAGGCTGATGAACCTCTGGGTGTCTGTGCAGGGTTTCCATCCTGGCTTTATTTTGCCACATTTTCTAAGGTGCAAACTTCTGATGCAGCCCTGGCAGTCTCTCCCGTCCCTTCTTATCCCTGCTCTGCTGGTGCCCCCTCTCCATGTCAGGGTGCTCTGCAGCCACTGGGGGAATCCAGAGTGGTTGGGGTCCTCCCCCTCCCCAAATCCAAATTGTTTCTCATTTGTGGCTCATCCAAACCCATTTGGGCTTTACCAGCTCCCAGGAGCTGCGGTGCTGTCTCCCCTGGTGCTGTTCAGTGGGAGCAGGGCAGAGGCTGCTGGAGCCAGAGGTCACCCGAGAGCTGCCCCCCCCCCCCCGCCCGTGGGGTCCCCACCACCCCCAGAGGGCTTTGCTGCCAGGTCTTTTACTCTGAGCCCTGTGACTGTGGGAGCTGGGTGCAGTTTGAATTCCTGAGAGATCCACAAATATTGAAACGTTCCTGAATGAAATCACACTTTGTTTTTATATTTGAGCTGTTACAGCATCTCCTTCCTTCTAAATGGCGATGCACATGGCTGTGACTAAACCCGTTCTGTTTGGTTTTCTTTCTTCCTGAAGGAGGAGGACCGTAGAGATGCCAAGTGGCCTTTTGCGCCACCAAGGGCAAAATTTCATCGATACTGGTAGCTGTTGAAGATTTTTGTTCTGTTCTAATACACTTGTTATACTGTTGTTGTTTTGTTCTTATACTGGAGTTGTTCTGTTGTTTTATTGTATCTTTTTGTTGTTATACTGCTCTTTTGTTGTTATAACTATAGTAAACTACTGTTTTTTACCCTAATCTTACTATCATTTTAGCATGTTTTTATTGTCAATATAAAATTCACACCCCACCACCTTACCCCCATCCCCTGTTTTTATGTCTCCCACTTAAAATAAACAGACTATGTTCACATCTGTGTTTGATTCCTGGGCCACGGCACAGGTGCTGCTTTCCAGCATCCTCTGCTTGACCCATCACTAAGTGTCCCCTCTGACTGAAGATGCTCCCCATGCTGCGGCAGCACCCGGTTTGCAGAGGGTTAGGGACAGACAAATGCCTGCAGGGCTGGGGGCAGGCAGACTTGCCTGCCTTGGGGCCTGGCTTGTTTATGACTATACAATTTAATTAACATTTCTGTACTAACTTTTCTGCCAGATAACGACTCTTTTCTTCAACTTTGCTTTTCAAACCCAGTATATTATAAATCACAAGGGAAAAAATCTTTAGTTTTAATATTTCCATTTATGTATTTAATGAATATTATTGAATTTTTGCCAAGTACTTATTGGAAACTTAGAATAAATATCTGTGAACTACTACTTCGTTTCTGTCTTTGAGGATGAAGTGTTCTGCTGACACCAGAATTTTATTAATAATTAGCTCCTTTATTAGAAGTCTGCTCTTCATTTTCAGTAGCAGTATAAAAAGGCTGAATTTGAAACTAAACTAGAAATCAAACGCTTGCTTTTTATTGAACTTTTGAACATAAGTTTTGAGGAAATCTTCAAAACCACAGACTGCAGAATGCCACGCCATGCCTAGTACTAATTAGTACTCAGCGCCGAATGTGGAGTTTTCGGCAATGAGTCCCAGTCTGCCCTCTTGAACTGTCTTAGTTATGCCTGCAGTTCCCTCTCTGAAACACGCATTGTGCTCATGAATCTGCCGCATTTTTATGTGCAGCTCCTTAGATCTTTTCGATACCTCGCTATCAGGAGGCCTCACTTCCCAGCTGACCCATGACAGGTGCACCAGTTGTCCCATCTCCTGCTTTGTCAAGGATTCAGTCCTCTCTGTGAGCTTTCTTTTCATTACTGACCTACCTCTCTAAAGGAACTGTTCATCTTCCATTTAAGGATATGCATGTTTCAGGTTTAATTCCCTAAATATAAGGAAAAGTGAAATGCCAGCACAAACACCAGAACTCACACCATACTCTCCCCCAGATTTTTCTGTCATACTCCCCTGGAACACTTACTGTCAGTAAATTCACAGGGGTGTATTGAGTAACAAAATGGGATCTACTCTATTGCAAATCCCTAAGGCACAGCATTGATTGCTTAATTATAAAACACAACAAGCCTTCTTTGGAAAAAAATATTACTTTTTCACGAGGCTGTGTTATCCTCAGAGTATTTCATCAGTATGGTGACACAGAACTCAATATTTAGAAGGAATATTTCTTCATGCTGATATTTTGACAGGATCAGGTCCCTTAAAATAGAGCTTTTAGTGCACAGTTCTTCATGTCTGTGTGTAAACTACCATAGTTATCTGAAGTTTTCACACTTATAATGTATCTGAAGCATCAATTATAAATCAAAGCATTCAACATTCAGTAGGTTTCAAATTACGAATGCTCTTGATCATGTTTCATCTTACAGCTTCTTTGACTAACTATAAGACAAAAGATTTTTTTTAAAGCCTAATCTTTACTAAATAATTGGGTATGTAATTGTTATGTTTTTGCATTTATGAAAAGGAACTGTATATTTTCATTCTGAATTCTTCTTAGGCTAAGGGAACAACAAGATCAAAACTAAAATCTTTTTGAGACCACACTGTATACCTCCCCTGTAAACAAAGGATCCTTCCCACAATTATCCACAGATTCCTTAAATACAAAAGTTAAATTAAATACACCAACACAAGACCCAAGAACAAAATTACAATTTAGTTACTTGGCATATATGTAGGCCTGTATCAGAAGCACTTTAATTAGAAATTAATTTGGCAAGTATAAGTGCTGTGCTATTTTGATATGCAGCCCTGGTTAGTGTTTGAAGATGCAATACCGGTCTCTTTTTTGGCCTTTCGGCCATTAAACAATTCCTGATTCAAGAAGTGAATAGTGACTGTGGCTAAGGTAGGTAGGCCAATATTTATATCAGTGAAAAGTAAATCATGATATTGAAGAATATAAATGTCAGTGTTTGGTGGAAGTCTGTGCACATACACATACCCTTTTTCTTTAAAACAGGGTGGATGTTTCCATACCTCAGAACTGTTCTGTACTTCCCTACAGACTCTCACAGCAAACCCAGGATTAACACTATCTTTTCATCTGCAACTGCAAAGAATAGAAACCGTGGCATGCTCCTGTAACAAAGCACTCCTGTTGACAGCATAATGAGCAAGCTAACTTGAAATATGTTCTTCATATGTAAAGCACAGACTGTACTGTTCATCTCAAGGTAGTTCTTTCCTTGCTATTGACCAAACAGAGCTAACTATGAATTTCTTTTATTTCCCAAGAAAGTTCATCCTCTCTTCTGGTTTGCTTTTCTCCAATTAGATGCTTTTTTTTCTTCTTTCTTTTTTCCAGTGATGTTTTTACCAAGGTGTTCCCTGTTTCTCACAGTCTGGGAGAGGTAGCCATAAGAGCTGCTATATTTTTACGCAATTCTCAGCTGTAGAAATCTGAGATACGATTCACTGCTTACTGAAATTAGTGGACAGCCTGCCATTGTTCTCAACAGTTAAAGAAACTGACCTTTTATGTGCAAGGAAAGGCAGGAATGGCTAGAAAAGAACAATTGGAGATTATTGAGACCTAGTACAGCCCATTATTTTCACTAACACCTTTTTTATTTTTTAATAACCTGATATCTTTCTAGATTTGTGGGCAGAGTTCTGTAGGGTGATGTCAAGAACAGTATGGCAGACTGAATATATTTAACAATGGTTTTTTCCTTTTACTTGTTTAAACAGATTGCTACCTACCCACTGAGTGATATTTGATATTCTGGTTTCCTATTACTGTTCTTTGGAAGACTCCATCGACATGGTTTTGTAATTACATGCTGTGTCTGGTCTTTACCTATGTAAAAGTGATATCTCTTTGTGGCACACCTTAACTGTTAACACTTCCTAGAAACTAAGTACTCAACTTCACAACCCTTTTTAATGTAATGATTGAAGTGTATGCATCTATAGGATTACAGATAAGGTACTGATAAAATGCAAACTACTGTACCATATAAAAAAAGCAGGTAATTTGCACAAATATGAGAATAGCTCAGTATTCTCCAGGTTACTGGACCTTTTCATCACATGCTGTCAGTTTTGTTATGCTTATTTCTTTGGTACGTCAAAACTAAGAGCTCTAAAGACCTCACAGAAGAAGAGTCAGAAAATAAGATTTGGAACCAAATTTGCTGTTCTGCTGACATCACGTACATGCAAACAAACTGTTCAACTCCCTCAATGCTGTTTCCTTTTCCAAGCAAAGGTAAACTTTGAAACCACATGCGGTTTGTCGCAGAAGTGTTTGCCTATATTCACAAAGAACCTGAAATAACTTTTAAATGTGAAGGGCCTCATTCATTTCAAGACTGATAACTTGTAGTAAATGCTTATCCCCTCAAATGCCAATAGAGTTAACAGTGACCAGCAGACCTGTCTGAAGCTTCAGTTCACAGATCGTTGCTTAGATCTGTGCAACCTGCAAATAACCACTCCTTAAAAAAAGTAGCAAGACTGTAGATGGCTAAGATTTAAGAGTTTAGGCAAGTTGTGCTTGAAAGAGTAATACTTAAATACAAAACAAAGAAGAAATAAAACATCCCTCTAGAAAAATACTGAATTTAAGTGCAATGCCACAAATTGACCAATAATCTTTACTTTCCCCTATATGACATCTTTTTAGATTAGGATACCATTAATACTGACAATGAAACAATTCATAACAACTGCAGTTAGGACAAATCTACATAAATTTTTGCAAGGAAGGTACTACTTACTGAACCATTAAAGTTGTGGGAAGTGGGTATTTTATCTGTAATTTTCTACAACAAGACCCTTGGGATACATTAGACTAATGATTCAATAATCATTAAGAGCTTAGAAGTATGGAGCCTTCTTAAAGAAATACTTATTGAACACATCATAGTTTTAAAAAGAGTAACACGATACTGAGTTCTCATTTCTGGCAGAGTACTCATACTTTGAGAACTTCAGAAGAAACTGGGAGCAATGTTTTAAGAAATCCACAATACCTTTAATTTCATTAAACAATTACTAATTTCATTAAACAAGGGATACGTGCTTTTCATGTATCCCTCACATGGTACTTGAATATTGTCTGGGTTATTTCAGACAAAAAAACCAAAACAACCCCCCCCAACTTCTAGACTTGGGAAACAAAAGGAACAAAACAAACAGATGAGCATGTTCCATCCCTCCCCACAAGTTTTGCTGCTGTTCCTCTCCAAAGAAAGCTCATATGTATTAGGGAACTGGCACTGACCATACTTTTCAAGCTTAGGGTTGGGGTATTTAAATATACTACTATTTCTTGTATTTATGCAGGTGCTGTTCATACATGATGGAAACACCAAAGTCAGTGACCTTTTGAATCTCAAATGATGCCAGCATGTTCTACAAACCTAAAACTTAAATCTGACCATTCACATTCATTTAGAACTGCAGATTTAAACTGTTTCCATGATATTGTATCCACACAAGTGAAAGCAAAATCCAGATTCATAGCTTCCCTCAGCATAAAGCCTGTAAAATCTTCAAATTATTTTTGCATTATACAGCTGGAGCAACATATGAATTTTGATAGCTTTCATTAGGATTTAGCAAACACAGAACTATCATTTGGATACTGAACAAGTAATTCTGCTTTTTCCTTAATCCCAAGATTTCAGGGGGAGATAAAAAATGACCTTTCACACTTTCCTTCCTCTTGTTGCCTTCAGAAACAACCAAAGTTGCTTAACAAGTCAGATTCATACACTGAAAATAGTAGTAGACAGCATGCTCTTTCAGCTATTTGGGCGTATAGAAGGCTCAAATTAAAATGCCAAGATCTGAACATTAGAAATGAATGAAATCCTCAACAGGAAGACTCAAGTTGTTACAAAAATAGATATAAAACTGAACACCCTTGTAGACAGTAGATTTATATTTTATTGCCAGTAAAGTTTCACATTAAAACAGCCGGTGGGGCGGAATCATTTCCCATGGATCATGAATCAGTTGCTTTTCAAGACTACAATGTTCAACTCCATCCTATAAGCAAGACTAATGTTACGGTACCTTGTAATTGAAGCAAATTTGCATTGTCTTTTGGAATTGGACAGATTTCCGTCCCATTTGTTTTGGGAACTAACCAGATCATCGGAAAACAAACATTAAACAAATTTATCAGAGTGACATTATAGAGTTACCACTCATTATACAGCATGAAGGGTCTGATCTGGCACTACTGATTTCCATGAGCAATACCTAATGAAATGCCTGTTCCTACTCTCCCGAGAACAACAATTTGTGAGCAAAGATTATTTATGTATTTACAATGTGAGATCTTCTCTTTGACCTTCTAATTACATTATTATATATACTTAGAAGTCCTGGTGTTAACAGCTGTATTTTCTGGCTTTATCTTTACATATTCTAAGTATTTCTAAAGTTACAATTGGATACAGCAGTAATTATCTTTCTCACTTCACTAGCACTTAAAAAGTGTCATACATTAACTATGGTTTCCATGAATACATGCTGGCTCTAGCAGGACTACTAGTGTTAAGGATTAAATAATGACTGAAAGGTTTTTGTTGGTTTTGTTGTTGAAGTGAAATTAATGAAAGTTTGTGACTCCAAATCAAGCCATAATCCTGATTGCCTAATAAAGTAAAATTATATATTTATCTCAGAGCAAAGATTGCTATTTATTCTACTTATTTACTCTTAAATATTTCAATTATGTGTACTAATATACAATAGCAAACCTTTGTTGATCTAAAACACTGTAATATAATACACAAGAATTATTTAGTATTTGCCAAGCAAACACTGGATGTTAGGTTTTGCAGAGAGCATGGCATAAACAGAATAAACACTCTGCATCGCATAACTGTTATGATTTAAAGGGATGTGTTTACATTGGTTAGTTAGGAAAAAGAGAAGTCCCTCTTAAAAGGCAATGGCTTTGGCATTATGTCCTTTCAAACTTAAAAAAATATTGTAGAAAACAATTTTTAATCAAAGGGAATGAGCAAACAGATGATCAGGCAATATATGACTCCAGGCAATGAGACCATAGGATCATTGCTGTACATTTCCCCAGCAGTGATGTGCACCCCTAGCAGAATTACCACATATCCCAGGGCCGACATAAGTGTTCCGTAAAACAGATCATAAAGTCTTCTTTTTCCTTCGTACTCCTCATAATTAAAGCAGTGAAATACCTAATCCTTTTGCCTGTCCTGTCTACCTATTTGTAATTTCATTTCAGACCTCTACCAATTTAAAGCGTTACAAACCATATTGCCCTTCATATCCAATCACATCATCAGCTCAAGTTTCAGGCCACAGCAGTGAAGTATTAGGCTGGGAAAAGGATGAGTGAGAAATCCATTTCTGTACCTAAGTCCTGAACAGACTTGTTTACCAGTAGAATTGATAACAAACTTGGTAATTTCATTTCTTCATAAATATTTGAGTGCTGCATTTTGCTAGGTAGATACCTCCTCATTTGATCTAATGGCTGTCCTTTGGAAAATGTCATAGAAAGCCATTAGCATAGCTCCACCAGTGTAAAATGGTTAGACGTAAATGGTGATTGCTGAGAACAATATCCTTTGCCCAAAGCACAGTGATGTAAGGGTTGGATAATTTTATTACCTTTAATAGCATTTGCAGCTATGCAAGCTAAGCCAATGATATGGGTAATCAAATCTCAGGCTTATAAGAGGACCACCTGTGGCTATTAGGAAAGGAATCCCCACTATCTCAGGCCCAGGCACAACACTGTGTAACCAACAGCCTGTCATTTCAGAGAGGACAAATAGGGGAAAAGGATGAGCAAATTACTGTAGATGGCAAACAAATCTTGTTTTCATCAGAATTGATCTGAACCATTTTTCAGAGAACCATAAACACAAAGTATGGGGAACTTCTGAATCTCCCTTTTGCCCCCTGCCCCTTCCATACTGCAAGTCTACAGCTTTGGCAGCTCTCTAACCTGTCTCTATCAGGCAGGCATGCAGTGCTGCCAAGAAGGGACACTGTGAACATCAGGTGTGCTACGTTCTGCCCTGCTGTGACTACAAATGTTTGGAAGCACAGAATTTCAGACTGCGAGTGGCAGTCCCTGTGTCATTGCTGACTGCCTTCCCTGGAAGGAGCAACACAAACAAGGTGGGAAGAGCTTCAGGAATGTGTTCTGTTTGGTTATTAAGATCGCTTCATTTCCTTAACTATAGACTAATATGCAGGCTGACCAGATTTTAACTGGGCATAGAGAGAGAACAGCGACCTCAAAACTGATAAAGTAAAGCTGGGGTTGTAGATACTGTCCAACCTACTTTCCTTCATTCTTTCTTAGCCTACTGTGTTTTTGCAGTCTAACCTCTGTAGATTTAGGTTCCTCCCCAGAAATGGCACAGTGCAAAAAAAGACATAAAGTGCTTCTGGTGTACTTCTAATAAGCAGGTGAGTTGCAGTTTCAGAGTGATTTTATGTGTCTTTGTTGAAACTGTGTAAATACACTACAGATTACATAGTGGATACATTGAAAGATAGAGTTCAAAATATTTAGTCCTCTAACCTGATTACCTAATTTGAGGTAAGATCTATCCCATAGCAGCTACCGGGCTACGAAACCCTGGATTTTAAATGCAGAGATCTGCTAACCTAGACAAAGCACCAAGTATTTTTCAAACAGGTAGATGATAAATCAGGAATATCTACTATGTGAAATTAGCAAACATGAAGGTTGTTTCAGTTTTGGGATTTTTGTTTTTTTTATGATGTACTCACTTCCAAGAATACTGCATTGCAGAAAGCATTTAGCTTGTCATGTTCTTCTATTATTTTATTTTACACTTCATTCGTTTCTATTACATAGCCTTGCACTTTATTATTCGTGTGTTCTGTTGTTGCAAACAGGCACACTGAATTCTGATCCAGTTATTCCAGCGGAAAGTTTTTGTCAGCCTTTAAACTGAAACAAATGAATGAGTGTGATCCTCAACAGTTTTAATAATATGTGTTGACTCTTGGGTATTCATGGCCTTTAGATGACTAAAAATAATAATGCTTTTATATGAAAAATGAATATTGATTAATGAGTTGTAATACTTTTTTTTAAACAGCAGTCGAGTCAGTGGCTGTACTTGTCATGCAATTTGTTATAAAACACATAATGGATATACCAAGCAAAGATATAGCAAGCAAATTGAATTCTTCCACTGCAAAATGCCTCCCTATCATAACCATATATCCTCTGTTGTCCTTAACAATGAGGAACAAATACACAAGTACTAAAAAATACCCAGCTGTCCTCCTAGACACATGCTTAACATATTTATGCATGAGTAATTATTTGAGAAATTTCAGCAACATTGTAACCAGCTGTGAAAATCACAAGGTTCTACGTAGGTAATACCCTAAACACGTAAGAATAGGTAATACCCTATACACGTAAGAATAGGTAATACCCTATACACATAAGAATTCCTTTCTCTGCCAGTGCTATTACTGGAAAATATCAGGCTTTTTTTTTTTGAGCTGAAAATATGCTCAGTATTAATTATTTGCAAATTACTATTCTTTTTCTAAGCAAAATACAGAGTAAACTATCATTACTGTAATGAACCAACCTAACCACCGCTAAGACCCTCACTATCCTCCAGGCAGGATGGGCAGGAGAACCAAAAGAATTTAAACCCCACAGGTTGAGATAAGAAAAATCCCCAAGAAACACAAGTGACGCACAATACAATTGTTCACCACCGCTGATCAATACTCAGCCTGACCCAAGAAGCGATCGGTCCTGTCTGGGTGACTCCCTCCAGTTTATAAACTGGGCATCACATGCTGTGATATGGAATAACCCTTTGGCTAGTTTGGGTCAGGTGTCCTGTCTCTCCTTCCTCCTGGCTTCTCACTGGTAGAGCATGAGAGACTGAAAAGTCTTTGATCAGGATAAGCACTACTGAGCAACAACTGAAACATCAGTGTGTTATCAGCATTACTCTCAGACTAAAGCTGAAATACAGCACTGCACTAGCTACTAGGAAGGAGAAAAATACTGTTATAGCTGAACCCAGGACACACACACATCGTGATTTTCTGCATTTTCTCTCAAAGATCTTTGTGGAACTCATTTGATTCAGAGATACTCTAAGTTGACTATGATTGGAATGACAACTTTCTTCATTAATACATAAAATACAGGCACGTCCATCAATCTGAGACATTTTTCCGTATCTTTTAGATAGAATAAAACTCATTTTAGAGGCAAAAACCACAACAACTTTTATCTGAGAAGCAGCAACGCAATGTTGCAGTAATACAATTTCTCTACTTCTGAGTATTTCAACAAGACATTACTAGCACTTTTCACTCACCACATCCACCACAGAGGGCTTGCTTATAACAGAAGTCATTCTCATGCAGCACGTAAGACAGGGCATTCCTGACTCTTCAAAGGCAACTCTTCATAATGATCTGCTTGTGAACAAAATTTACTTTGTTTAGTATCCCTGACAGCACTCAGGAGAACTTTATAGATTCAAAAAGTCAGTTTTGCTTTAACATGTCTCTATTGTGCAGAAATACATTTAAAGTTTTTTTTCAGAACGCCAAAACAGTTCACAATAATCAAAAAGGACATATACTTTGTAATGATGCAAATTATGCTCATTTATTTACATTTATTGACAATACAGAATATGATCTTATTAGGAAATTGGAATTGGAATCAAACTTTCTTTGCTATTCTCCAGTCTCCATTCTCTCTTTGCTTGTAAGTATTACATAGATTTGATTTTTGCAAATAACTATAAATCTCATTTGGCTCAATGATAATATAGTTTTATAACCCTGTTTCAGATTGTGCCATCCCACAATTTGCCACAAGTGTAAAAATATAAGTCTTCTCCAGAGTACTAATGCATTGAAGAAAATTAAACCGATTTTCATTTCAGAATCAACGAGATTTTTATAAATCATATTTGGTAATTGAAGCTGCTTTGGAAAAGTTGCATCTTTTGGGTAAAGAAAAACTTAGCAGCTGGGGAAACACTAGACACTTTCTGGTGGAAAAGAGTGGAATACCCGGAGATTTCTAAGAAAGACCCAGAAGTTACAATACCACTTTACATGTTGAATCTGTTTTGAAATAACATCATGTTTATTTAGACATATGTTAATTACAGGTTTAGGAAGCCTCACAGCACAAAATCTTCTGCATTCCCTCACAAATAAAGGAAAGGAATGGTTCTTACATAGGATTATGACAGGAAAACTGTAGGTGTAAACATAATATAGAGTAGAAAGAACGTCTTCTACAGGTGTACAACTAAAAAGTCCTCAATACTTGCTAAATTCAAGTTAATTTTATCCTAAATCTCTGTTATGACTGTCACAACACTGGATTTTTTCTCCTTATTAGATACTAATACTTAAAAACAAGCGCAAAGAAACCTTTGCAGCTCCACACAGACATAAAATTTGAAATTGCCAACAAACTCTCTGAAAGAAAATTCTTTCAAAGTCATTTTTTATTTGTCCCAGATGGAATTAAATACACTACAGCACATAAAGCTACTGCAATTTGATGCTATAAAAACAGTGGAGAATGTGGAGGTAGGCTAAAACGACTACAGATTATACATCCTGGGAAAAAGAACCCCTATGGAAACCTTAGAAATATTGCATTTTGTAATGTTATACCCAATGCTTTCAATGTGTATTTATTTCACCAGTTATTGCATGACAGGGCAGAGAGTTCCTTCAGCATTAAGCTATGAAATCAGTGATTAAAAACAAAAAAAGAACAAAATAAAGGTAATTTCCCCTCCCCTCAATACAAAAAGATGAAGAAATTTTACATTTTTCCAAAAAAGATTTATTCTTAATTGGTAATATTGTCAACAGAATTAGAAACATTTATTTGATCTAGTCAAGTCTAAGACCTTCCCCCTTCTAATTTCACTGGGATTCCACCTAAACAGTTTTATTATTGCCATGAGATGGATGAGCATCTTTAAAGATCCAAACTGGGAAAAGCCTAATGCAAAACACCTTCACACTTATCCCCCTTTGTGACGTCTTTTGCAAACAGACTTTCTAACTACTCTGTTAAATATGACAGCCTGTCTTTCCAGTTTTATCTGTTCTGCAAACTTCAAATTGCTTAAGAAAATACTTGGCTATGTGAATGACTGGAAAACATTCCTAATACAAAGTAGTGCAGGAGATGTGATTTGCCCTCCATCAATTTTTGTTTATGAACATCAATGAACACTGTCAACCAATATCTTCATGCATTATTTTTTTTCCTTGGGAGAAGAAATCAGTTGGGAGATCTGTAATTACCTTTCTGTTTCAATCTGAAGATGAGCATCAGAGAAGTACCCTTAAAAAGAAAATCCTCACATATACATCTTCCTTTTGTGAAATAGGAATGCCTGCTGCTCTGCTAGCACAAGGGAACAAGGAATGCAACCTCTGAAGGTCTTTGTGGAATTGAAGACAGAGGAATAAAATAAGCAAAGCAAAACCTGGAAAGCTCAAAGTTTAAGGAAAGGAGAACATCACCATGCAGCGAAGCCTGGGATGAGACTCCAATGCTTGCAGTCTATAAGTATGCCTAGCAAGAAAGGAATAAGGAAGTTGTGTAAGAGGAGCAGATGTGCAAAGTCTGACAATATGTATGCAATGCAGAAAAGAGAGATCGCGTTACAGTAGGAAGTAAACAGTTTTACAAAAGCAAGTGTGATCTCACTAAAACTCTTCCTAACAGTGTAGTTCCAAGGTAAAGCACAATCCAGTCTCTTTATGAAGAAACATATTAATTGTTAGAATGGAAACAACTCCTAAAAATAACATGATCCACTGAATAATCCTAAACCAGGTTGCCATTAATAATCACAAAATTATGGCTAAAATTTAATAAATGAATTAAAATTGAATTATATGATGGAAGTTATAAGTGCAATTGAAAAATGGAATTATGTCAAAACCAAATCTCATTTTAGCATAAAGCATTTCCTTTCTTATTTTAGAACTGTCATTCACATGTAATTTACCACACAGAAGAATACAAACCTAAAGACCAAGGCACGTTATTCATTTTGTGGTTTTACCTCTCCTGTGTGTCCAGGAATCAATTCTGCTCGCAGCTTATTTATATAACTGGCACATAGCACTGACATGCAGGGGGTTTGGTTCCCCTTTCTCCTTTTTTTACATGTTCCTAGACAGAAAACCCCTTTCTTAGACCTGTTTTATTCTTTTCAGTAAAGGACTTCCACAGGTTGGATACAAGTCAAACTGTCCTGGGATGAAAGCTAACTGCACCCAAGAATGAGGGAATTAAAACAAGATGCTTCTGTGAATCAGCAATATGTCCAGTCACATAGCTGTAAAGAAGCTTTTAAAACAGACAAATATTAAACAGCAAAATATGTCTTGTATTTCAAATGTCTGGGAAGCAGAGAACTAATTATTGCAATTAAACCCCTCTGTTTACTATTTTACTTTCAATCACTGGATAATACAGGATATCAAGGCTTGGTTTGAGAGCATGTTACTTGCTTCGTATACTGTATGAAGTATCTCATTTGCTTGCATGAAATGGCAGATGTTCACTTCTGCACTGATAAAAAATACTGTACTTGTGTTTACCCTATGTCCTTGTATAGAATACAGTCCTTGCATATAGAATATATACAAGTTGACTACATCTGTAACATACGAGCTGAACACATCTCGCTAACTTGAAGCTATTTGGTAGAAAACTAAAAAAGAAAATAATTTATCCTTATAGACCAAGTATTTTTCCCATGGACTTTGTCCGTGAACACCTTAGATTTTATTTTAATAACTAACTTCATAGGCAGGAAATGACAGACTTTAAGAATGCAATGCAGAGCAAATTTCAGCTAGTACTAATCCTTGGCTAAATACAATCTTAAGAGGCAAGTGCATGCTTAAAGACCTCTGCTTAAAGCCACTGCTTGAACAGTTTAATTCTAAAACCTCCATACTATTTGTGTTTGCTTACAAATACATTGTATGAACTACGTTATGATCATTATTCAACATATACAGGAGATCGAAGAAGAAATGTATATACATTTATTTCAAATTTATGTAATAAAGTTTATTTGGTGGAGTTTGTCTATTAAATGCTTTCTGCAGAAGAAATCAGAATTTAGAGGTAGATATAGTCAACAAATTACTGAACATACTGACATTTCTCAGTATATTTCCAGTGAATATTCACATTTCAGCTAATCTGAAGATTCCTCATAGTATAAGCAGGTCATCCTGGTTTAAAATTCAGAATGCCAACATATCAGTTGTTTTCAGCTATACCTTTCAGTATTAAATCTTTCAGATTAAATTTCCTAATTTATTCTTTTTTATGAATTCTTAGTTCATAATGTAATCATATTCTATTAAACACTATAGCTTAGGATAGTGTCCCATTACAAATTTATAGGTCTATGACCATACAGACAAGAATAGCTGGAGGGGTAGGAAGAAAGATGCATACAATCTGTATCTAATCCTACCTCTTCACCTCTTCTAGTCATTCATTCTGACTCCCACCACACATATCAAAAAGGCAACAGCTGCTGCATGATTCATTTTCTAGGTTTAGGCCTAAAGTCAGTCAAGTATTTATTAATAAATACATAATATTACAATTTTTTTCTTATGTCAAAGAAGAAAAATATATACTCACAACTAAAGGCCTGAATACCTTCCATGAAAGCAATGTACCAGTAAGAAGTTCTTGAAAGAAAACAGGACTAGAACAACTACAGACAAATACTCTAACTTATAACCAAAGTTCAACCTCAAATGTGAGAGTATTTTATTTAAAGCAGAACAATCATCAACACGGATTTAATTTGGTCAAATATAATCATCTTCCTTCTCCCTGCCTTTTTCATGGGCATAAGTATTTGTGTAGGTAATACACCTGTTGTGAAAATGACAAACAACATGAGGAAAGACAACAGGATCTCATAGTAACATCTACTGTCACGCCACTAATTAGGTATATCGGGATACAGACCACCGAATATGACATTGCTTCTATCATGGACACAGTGGGATGTATTTCTTCACTTCCCTGAGAACTACAGCATACCTATAACATCAGCCAACACATAATGGCAAAATTTGGAAGCAGTATACACTGGGACGTGCCCTTTGGCAGATACGTCACATAGTGCATATAAATTACTTGTCAACAGATGTCTCCCTGGGGGTCAGGAATGCTTGGTGTACTTCAGGAACCTGAGGAACCCCAAGGAGCATTTACCATCCATAGTAAAGGGGAAATTGAAGCTGAAGATACGGACAGGAGGACAAATTAACACATCAGCATCTTCTCTTAATGACCAGAATGACATTAAGGAATACAAACATGCCTTTACAGTTAGTGTGATCTACAGATCACAGCTATAGTTTGACAAGTGGAATACCGATTTTTTTGCTCATCACAGTGAAAAAACACACAAACGTCCTTTTGCTATGTGAGGGTGCATTAAGTAGGGCCAGTTGTTAACAAGTGGCTAACCTCAGAGGGAACAGGTGAACACAACTTTTGTACAGCACAGCAGGAAGCTCCAAAAGAACCCAAACAGCGACACTGAACTGCAAGGCAACCAGCTACTTCTCTGATCGACTCCTGGCTTCTAAGAATTCTTCAAAGAGAAAAAAACTGTTCTTCAAAAGGGAGGTTAAGGTTTGTCAACTACTGTAGTACTAACTCAAAACCTTCTAAATAAGGAATCAAAACCTCTAGGACTCCTAGTCTGTAGCTTGATCTGTAGGTCTCTGTAGTGCTTTCCTAAGGAAGGAGCTATTGGAGGACAAAGTAAAGCAGTTTTACATCAGCTTTGTACTTGCTGATCTGTTGAGCGTTGATGCTATAGGTAGAAGGAAGCATCAAATATTCAAAAGAAAAGCTAAGAAGTAGTTGGTATATAGCTTGCTTCAAAGGGTCTCTCTAGATTACTTCACCTCGACTGAACAAAAAGGACTATTAAACAGCATAATTAGTGAACACAGTGAAATAAAATATAGAAATCCTTTTTTTTCTGATGAATGAGGTAATATTGCATATTATTATAGTATTAACAAGCCTGATTATCCTGAGGAGGCTCTTTAAATTATTGTCATGTAAACATTTCTAATGTGAATAATCTGTGTTTGAAAGTTCTATTTAATTATCATTAAAAAAAAAAAGTCATTTACATCTGAAATATAAAATGGGCATCAAGGACAGAATTTTGTTTGCACTTTACAGAGCATATTTAAAACATGTTTCAAAACCAGCATTATACAAAAGCAAATCTTACTTAGAAAAAACATGTATTTTAATGATTTTACTTTCTTTTCATAATTAGATCAATTGCTTAAAGGATTTTTTCCTGTATACCTTCCATCCACTAAAAAAATTTCTTTAGTTATCGAGTTCTGAAGTATAAAGAAATGTGGTCATCTTATTATGGTTATCAGAAGACTGGTAAATACAAGAATACTATAAAGTAACATTCTCACTCAAGCCAGAGAATAGTAAAGTCTATATATTAAAGGTCTTTAGTACATGTATTACATGTCTTTAGTACAATCAGGCAAAACAAAACTATTGTATTACATCGGATGTGTTTGGCTAGTTTTCCCATCATGGTATTTCCTTTGATTCTACTTTTTCCTTTTGACGCATAACCTTAACATTTAGCTTGTAAACTAATGTGCGTATTAGCATAAGCCTCTGCTTAACATTTATTCTATAGGCCTCTAGAAAAAAGTTTGAGTTAGCACATAAGGTCAGAAAAACTGATTTTGGAAATGGTACAACAGTAAACCACAAGGTTCAGAAGAATACCATGTAAATTGTGTAAAAAAAATTAACTTACCTGAATCGAGGCTACTAATATAAATTTGGGTTTAAAAAAGAAAAAAAAACCAAAAAGCAATATCTAAACAGGTGAATTGTTTACAGAGAATGGGCTACAAAAAAGTAAGAAAATGGTTAATAACTCCTGTGTTTACAGGCAGAATTAACGGATTTTAGAACCAAGAAGCAGAATTTTCAGTTATTCCAGTGAAAATCCGGGTTATATTCCTGCTCTTAGTATCGCTGATGTTGCTACAGTTTTCTTCCAGTTTAACACTGAGAACACCATTTTATTCTCAAAGTTCTCTCTGACTTTCTCCAAGCAATTCTCCACCCTAACAATCCAGTCATCAGATGAATTCATAGTATTGTTACAGATGTTCAGGAAGAGCTGTGTGGAAGACTACACAAAAAGCCATTTCTCTTAAATATAGCTGGGTAGGCTGACAGCAGATGGGTATGAACAGATGCAAACAGGTCTCTGACAAGCAGAGAACACTGGATGTTTAAGAGAGTTTCTTGTTTTGAAGTTCACTGATGAGCCATTCTGCTGCAGACAGAAGTGGCAGACGAGTCATTTGTAGAAACTTTTCCAGCTCTTAAACTTTTATCAAAATCCAAGACAAAACAAACAACTCAAGTCTCATTTTAAGCCCTGTCCTGGGTTCAGCAGTAGAAGTCATTTTTTCTCCTTAGTAGCTGGTGCAGTGCTGTGGTTTTGACTTTCAGCCTGAGTAAACCACTGATTACACCGATGTTTTTAGTTGTTGCTTTGTAATGTTTAGTCTGACCAAGGACTTTCTGAGTCTCATGCTCTGCCAGGGAGGAGGGGAAACCAGCGGGAAGCAGAGACAGGACACTGGACCCAAACTAGCCAAAGAGGTATTCCGTACCACAGCACATCATGCCCAGTATGTAAACTGGGGGCAGTTACTTGGAAGGGGAGTTCACTGCTCAGTTGGGTGGGGTATCAGTCAGCAGGTGGTGAGCAATTGTATTCTCTTGCCTTGTTATTTCCCTTATCATCATGAACATTGGTGGTAGCAGCAGTGATTTGTGTTATACCTTAGTTACCGGACTGTTCTTATCTCAACCCGTGGGAGTTACATTCTTTCTATTCTCCTCCCCATCCCCGCAGGAGCGGGGGACAGGGGGTAGGAGGGGAGTGAGAGAGTGGCTGTGTGGTTCTGATTTACGGCTGGCCTTAAACCACAACAAGCCCCTGCTCATGAAGGCAGGCTCACACTTGGTAATCTCCAGTTTTATTTGGAAAGCAGCTCACAGGCATGGAGAATTTGATTCCTGGGACAAAAAGGTTAAACCTGACTTGAGTGCTGGCACTGAAAATGCATCAGTACAGAATAAAAAGATCTATGTAACCTAGCCTTATGTATGCCTTATGCCTGTCTATCTGCATACTACAATTCTAAGACCTATTTGATTGCTTCAGTGTTAAGCATTTACTGAATATTTGGGGAGAGCTTTCACGAGATAGGGAGGAAGTATTATAACCAGCCAAAAAGCCACCTACAGAGAAGAGAAAAAACCATCAGTATCAATGAAAATAAATTTAAAGCTTGGATGCAAATCAAATTGATTATCGTTCTTGTATTCTGAATTACCATTGAGGATAAGCAAAGATTAAAACAAAAGTAACAGCTTTGAGAGACTTTTCTTTCAATATACCCTGAGACAGTGTTAAAGTGAGAGAGTTAGAGAAAGATTTTTGTGTAAATGACACTGAGCACTGAACTGCCATGTAGATAAGAGTACTCTCATGGTCCTGGAAACTTGTTCATCTGGAGCCTATACCTGACACTGCAGCACCTTCCAAAAGCTGATGTGCTTACATGCTGATCCCAAGTGAGTTGCTTTGTCATAACCAGCATGGTTCAGACTCACTGTGAATCAATTTCATTTGGATCCAAGATGCTCAGTACTGCCAGGTCTAAGCTAGCAAACATGGTCCCTACTTTTGCCAGGCAATTTGTAGAGTTTCAATTTCAGCTTCCACTCCATTTTGTCCCACAGGTTCCACTGCATATGCACATGTCAAGGGAACTGAGGCACCGATAGAGCAAGATACCAGCAGAGTGAAAAAGACTTGGCCTGACTTTCCTTCAAGTACTGGACTCAGCAATAGCTTTCAATCCGCCTTAACTCTGAAAGTTCCTCTGATTAAGAAACTGTTCTCTTGCATCTGTTCTTCAGGATGCCAACATTTTAAAACAGAATTAAAACAAATGAATGAAGAAACCCTTCCATATTATGAGAGCTTGCCTTGTTGCTAACCTCCAACAACAAGCTATTCACAGGTGTCTGAAGAGGTGCAACACGCAAAACATGTCAGGATAAAGAGTCTTCCCTGCAATACCAAACAAGCATCTGACAATCACTTTTTTAGGGAAGATGTTTTATAGCCACTAATGGACATACTTTTTCTTCTTATTCTCTTGGTCTGCCTGCCCCTAGAAGCCGTAAGTTTAAATGACTAACTGCTCTCAAAGGGGTAAGAGGGATACTATTTTCTACTTTGTAGCTGCTGCTTGAATAATGGCACTGGACATCTTTCAGAACTAGCATTGTCAGAAACAGCGAGCAATCACTCCCTATTCAGCTTTTCTATATTGCCATGATTTCGTAAATTTCCATCATATTTCACCTCTCCTGTACAGTTTCTCATCTGAAGAGTCAGTTTCATCTTTCTTTTAAGACTTTCTCCTCTTCCACACCTCTGTTCTTTCCCACTCTGGGCCTATTCTGGTTCTTTAATAGAATTCCAAGCTGTCTTTCCTAAGTGCTGAGAACTAAATTAGAGCCCAGCACTGCATATATGTTGATGCAGCTGTTTTATCTTGTCCTTAAGTGCATTACTCTGCATTTATGAATACTGTAGTTCTGCACGCCTTTCAGTTACATCGTATGAGCATTCTTCACAAAGCTGACTGAACAGCTGCATACTTAACTGTCATGTTATTATTTACCCCCTTTTTGCCTGATTATTTACCAAGGTTGCCAGCCCAGTTTCCAGCATATGCTTTTCTGAGATGCCAACAGGAACCTTACCCTGCATAGGATCAGAACAAAAAGCAGTATTTGCAGTTATCACCTTTGGTATCAAGGCTGATGTAGTGCAAGGTCATGCTACACAACCATTCACTCAGGCACTAAATTTCTTAATTTCCTGAGGACTCTTAGGTAATACTATGCTAACCTTACATTTGTTACAGTTCATTTACTTGTTTTAGTCTCAAACTCCTACTGTTGTACTGCAGTTTGAGATTGTTCCAAGGGCTTCTCCATGCAAAAGGTAAAACCCTGCTTTAGCACATTCTTAAATTCCTCTGGAGCATACAGTGCAGCAGAACACTAGCTTTGCCTGTTTGCCACAGCCACATGTTCTCTCAAAGCTCCTTTTATCACCTGTCTTTTTACTCCTCAATCTGTCAGCCAGTCCCACTAGTTTACCAGTATGGTTCACCATCTCATCTTTTAATAGTGGCTTATAATCTACCTCACAGCAGCTGAAATCCAAATCCACCATGATCTCTTCTAATGATGCCACAGAGCTTAAAAGGAAATCAAATGTACTTGATTAGGAAAAGGAAATTGCTTCACTAAACTTGTATTCTTCTTTCAGAATGAAGGACAGAATTCTTCATCATCTGGTTTCACTAATAAGGTTGACTTACAGCTGAGTTTCTACAGACTCCAGTGATATGGATACCAACTTCAGAGAAGCACGTTCAACGTCACTAGCGTGCCAGGTCAAGCCTTTCATTGTTGTTTGGGTACATTCTATTCCCACAAGCATAGGACTGAAATTTCCAAGAGGGGAAAAAGGCTACATTTTAAAATGTTCACATTAATACTATAAGGTGACTGGAACTATTGTTAAAAAGAAAAATCTGTCAGGTTTTATTTTCTCCTAAACTGAAAATGGGTTAGAGGCATTTAATCTGAGGCTCAGGTTCACTCTACCCACTCTGTGGGATAGTAATAACCATGTGCAAAATAAAAACACCTGAGGACCTGCAAGCTCTCAGTCTTGTCAGTTCTGGCTGACACATCTAATACTCAACTGGGTTTCTTAAGTTCATACTGCAACAACTCTTCTCTTTGAATTCACAGGAAACACACCATGAATTCAAGTGAAGCTAATGGGACCACTTTTGGAGCAAGGCACTTCTTAGCTGAAGTAGTGCTGTCGTGATCTGGCTTTTGAAAAACACCAAAACCAAGTTAAGTTACTACCATATAACAACACCTGCTGCTGCGATACCACAAAATTGACTTTACAGACAGTATTTTTAGCTGAAGCTTTTTATTATTATATTTTTTTATTAAATATCCACCTCTTATTTAGGTTGCAGGGCATCTGTTCACTTGCATGATTATGACTCATGATGACTTCAGCCCTGTATTTGCCTTCTTAGTCTATTTATTGTTACCTATCCTACTGTTATGGCAAAGATTTTTTGATCTGTCCTATGCTGTTCCTCCTCCTGCTGTAGACTATTCATCTTTGTTAAGGTTATGAAATGCAAATTGGTAATTCTTCCAAGTCAGTATAAACCTGTGCATACAGTGTACATATCCAAATAGCATGGGACAACAGCACTGTAATAATCTGTGGAAGTACTACAACGTGCTGGATAATTAAAAACCCCAAAAAGAGATTAGCAAGGGGTTTTGAAATTTAAATATTTAAATGATATTCAGCTGATGCAAGCACATGTTCTGATGACCTCACTGGAATCACTAACATTTCTGCATCTCATAGCACCCAGCATTTTAAAAAAGTCAACCCTAATTGAACTTAAAGACTTCTTTCTCTAAAGAAATACAAACATTCAAAAGGAAGACAGCTCATCTGTCCAAGGCAGGTGCAGGTAAGTGCTGCCATCTGTCTTATGATTCTTTATAATATCCTTACGATTACCTTATATTTCTGCATGTAATTCACTCTGCCCATCTCTCAGAATGCTGAGCTGCCCAGAGATGAAGTGCAGGTATTTAGCAGCTGTTCTTTATAATACTCAATCTATCATTTACTTTTTTTTTTCCCTAGGCTCAACTGTAGTGGATTAAAACAGAAAAGTCTATTCTTTGCTGCTCAACTATTCAACTGCCAACATCTATTACGGCATAATTGAAGCAAGGAATATATATGCCACTTTCTTCTATATTCACCATGTTTTTAAAGCTCATATTGCTACAGTACTTAGTAGATATTAACTACATGAGTTAAGAAAAAAGCTGTTTTGCTTTCAAAAGAAAACTCTTCTTTCCTTTTTTTTTAGTTGGCTCTCAGCTACTGTTATAAATAGTGGATGGATTTTTCCATTTCACAATTCCTGGTGGTAAAGCTGCTTCTTAATTAGTATCCACTAGTAACTATAGAAGTTAATGTCAAAATACCACTTGAGAAATCACATGTGATGTCAACGAATCCATATAATTTCATTTTCCCATTGTCATCTTGCATACAAGATACAAGAGCAGGAAATAACATCTGAACACTAGCTGTAGAGCAGTATTATCAAAACATAACTGCAAATACACATTCCTATTCCAAGAGGAAATAATACCAGGTTATTTTAGAACCTCCAACAGAGAGCCTAGTATCAGAGTACAGTTTGGGTTTTTTGCAAGCAAATGGTCTATCAGGTTTTTAAAGAAAAAGATATACCCACCCCAAACCAGAAAGAGAACCACAGAAAAGCAATAATCAATTTATACTGATGATCTCCTGTTTCAGTAGCATGGAAAGAAAGTAAAATCAAATTGCCAAGAACATAAGGAAGCCACAAGCAATGCTCAGGATCCCGACTCACTAGTTATTCTTACTTTGTATTTATCTGCTTGGATTAATCAACATTTGGGGGTTTTTGTCTTTTATCTTCATTTCAATTGTCATTTATTTCATCTTCTTATTTTTAACCCAAAATCTCTCCCTCTTTGCTGACGTTGCTTCAAAGCAAGGTCTGCAGTTTGGTTTCACATCAGATTTTCATGAAAAAACTATCAAAACCATTCATGCAGTCTGCCCTATTCTCAGAGACAGAAAAGAATATCAAAGCCCTTTGTACTCTGTAAATGTGTGACCCTCCTTCCCAGACTGCCAAGATGCAAATATGTAGCTGTGTTCAATTCTGATGAAATTCTCACAGTGCAGTAATGCAGCTTGAGCTTTGTGGTTCAGAAAGGAAAGCTCCAGAAATTGAATGCAGATGTAAATAAACTCTGAAAATAGTATTGTTCTTGCAACACAAGCCTTTTTACATCACTCAAGCAAAACATACATTTTTCACTGTTTGCATTAACAAGATTTTATATACATATAGATACCTTTCATTTCCATTTTCTTTATTCATATAGAAAGCATTCAGAATTTTAAACAAAAATCACTCTTGACCTTTTCAGTAAGGGGAGGTACAATGAGACTTGACTTGTATTCGCAATACTCCTAAATCATATTACCTGACCCTGATGCTTCACATTATCAGCTTCTTTATTACTTATGATTTCTTTATGACCTTCTAAGATAATTAGAGAAACTGCAGTCCATAAGCTGGAGTAAAAAATGTAAAACAAGTTATGTACCCCTGTTCCCAAAAGCTTAGTCCTTTTATTTTAGGTTTCAGCACAGGAGGATCATTTTCCACAATGTTATACTGGAGGGGAAAAAAAAAAAAAGAGGAAAAAAGAAACAGTTTCAGTCACTGAGAAACAAAAAATATGGGTTGCAATATATGCAGGTTTTGTCCCATCTGGAAGTGAGAAAGCTGCATAATCTTAAGTTATACAGTTTAAAATATCTAAAACATGTTCCATTTTATAATTTGCATCTTGCAGCAATATTTTATTAAATAGTGAAATATTTATAGCTTCTAAGGCTCTAATTAAAATGTTTTCTCAAAATTTTCTTGCTTATTTCATATGAAGACTTAACATATGAAAACAGACAACCCAGCATATATCTGAAAGGAAATGATCCATGAATATTCACTCATGAATGGCAGAGTGAAAGAACAAGCACACAAAAGCTACCCTGAATATAATCTTATCCAAACCCAGCAAAGCATAACCAGATCTAGCTCATGTCTACAATAACTTGTAACTGTCTCTTGAAAATGCTTTGATTATGGATAAAGGACTGGAAGAAATTCTTCAGATAAGCAATTTTAGACTGTTCCTACAGTAAGAGACCATTTCTGTCTCCCCATTTTCAAAAACAAAACAACAGAATTACTCAGATGACCCTTTAAACACAGAAGAGCAGAGAGGCTAGACAGAGGCATAAGTTAAAACTGAAACCCTAGATTAAAACAACTGGTTCTGTAGACATAGTACAATATTCATGTCTCCTACAACAGAGATGCACATTCCTGCTGTGCTGTCTGCATCTTTCCATAGGTGGAGTCCAGTCTTACCTTTCTGTTACTCTGTGCTAGAGATTTCTTTTCTGCTCTGCCTTTTACCTTTAAGTTGAATACTTAAATACATCTTTATCCAGGAAAATGGCTCCCAGGACTTTTACTCTCAGGGGAAGGATTTTCATTTGTTTTAAGCAACAAGCAGTGTCCACCAGCATCAGCAGGGCTGCAGTCACCTGGCTGCTTTCCTAAATTGTTCTTCCATGATTTAATTCAACTGCATAACACTTTCAAAGACAGGCCTTCACACAGTTTAAACACAGGGCAAAGCCTATACAGGTACCAGTGTGAGATAGGCATCCATCAGCAGTCATACCATCGCAGATATCCTGCTCCTCCATGGATGCTGTCTCCCAGGCACCCACCACACGTTATCCGGAAACAGCTACATGCTTATGGTTTTCCTGAGACCTGAGGTCATATGTGGAACACAGAGGGCTATGCAAATGACACAAGTACAGACAGGGAAGAGGACCAGAAAGTTACTGTTACAGCATTACTCATGTCCTCTCCCCACTTTAGCAGCAGCTGGAAGGACACCAAACTCTTGCATTTGGCTATCTCCACTCCTTTCAGAGCCCAAGATGGAAGTAAGACAGTGACTCCTGTGAATCTGGCACCAAGTCTCAGAATAATATGGACAATTTGTAGCATCTACATAACTGTGTCCTTTGCTTTATTGAGAAATGGATTTGTAATAAGATGCCTAAATAATTACATACCTTTGGTCAGTTGCATCAACAATTTACTAATTTCAGCCATCCAGCTGATTGCAGATGAAGTCAGTTTGGACTTGTATAGGAACAGGGACTAAATATTTACCAGATGCAATGGCATCCTTCAAAAGAAATTATCTCATTGCTAAACGCAGGCAATGCAATAAAAATTACCACTCTAATACTTTATTTATAATTGTGGCAGATTTTTTGGATTGGGTTTTCCATGGGGTTTTTGTTTTGTTGTTTTTTTAAGAAAGTGGTGAAAAATTCTGTTGTTTTAAAAAAAAGAATATTTTAAGCCTGATTTAAAATGCTGGAGGCATTTTATTTGACATTTCTGAACACCACCATTTTCATTTCCCTCTGAAAGTGAAATTCCAATGTCTGCCATCATTCTTGTTACATTTCTTTGCATTTTCAGCAGCAGCTTTTTGTTTGTTTGGAGTTGTGGGTTGCCCCCCCCCCTTCCCCAACCCTCAGGCACCCGTGCCCAGTACCAGGCTCACAAGCGGTTGCAGCTTCCCCATTTGATGCTTTTTATTTCCCAGCCCTTCTAAAAGACAACCTCTAATTCTCATTTTGTGCAATTTCTCTTCCACCATCATTAAAGAAAAATAGTAAAAACTGGGGAGAGGAGTGGGAAAGGAGCAGAGCACCAAAGGATCAGACACCCTCCAGAAGTGTCAGGGCTTTGTCCCTGGGGTTCAGTTGGGTGAGTTATTGCTATTAAAAGAAATAACTACTAAACAAGCCTACCTAATCCTCCAGTAAGAGACAAGGATGAAGAAAACACCTGATTTCTGATATTAACTTTCTGATTCTGCAAAAGGCATAGCACCTTTAAATGTATAGTCAAATCAGTACTGCCCCAGGTTTCATTCTCCTGGTATCAATTTAGTACAAATAAGTACAGGTAAGTGCAAGTATTTCACGCACAACAAAATCCTCAATGCTACAAGTACGTGGGAAGAATGTGTTCAGCTTTGCTGCTTGAAGCACTCAGTACCACATATGCTTTAACTCATCGAACAAGCCTGAAGTATACAGTACTAAAAGCAATTATTTCAGACTCCTGTCTGAAGTTTTGGGCTTATTTTCTTCTATCTCCGTTCTTTTATCACAATGCCAGAAGAAATTAACTGCCTCGAATACCAAGGTATTAGACAACAATACATGTTAAGCTTTGAAATACTACCCTGAAGTGATAACTGATTAGTATTCACACATTCAGATCAAGAGAATACAAAGGCAAACACCATTAGAGATACCAAAGGAAAGGAGTTTGAAGCAAAGCACACAATTCAAATGAGTTAATAAGATACAAATCACTAAGGGTCATATTTACTCCATGGAATATCATAGAAATCACAAGGTTAGCACTTTGAAATGGGTGAACTCTAAAAAAAACCAAAAAACAACTTGAATTTTATTTTTTTTGACAAAAATTAAGAAAAAAAAAGATAGGAGTCCAGTGCCATGAAATAGTAAGAGTTATAAAGTTAGCCATATTAGCCATACAGCAAATAGATTCCTGTAATACACGTTATACAAATATTTGGTGGCAAAATTCCACCAATTCTTTACTTTTTATTCTCTGCTAAGTACCAAATCAATGACACCTGTGCAAAAGCAATAACGATAAAACTGATCTACTGTCAGACTGTTATGGCCTCACAAAAAGTATTTATGGAGACAACTTGCACAAACCAAGGGCCCAGCTTAATCTTTAGATTCTAGGTTAAATTATACTTCTGAAAGGGTAAAAGAGGAGTCAATGGCAGAAAAGAGAAGAAAACAAAGAAAAGAGGAGAAGAGAAAAAGAGTCTTATGAATAAATCACATCTGATACACTCATAGTTACCCTTAACTCTCCAATATGTTCCCGTGCAGCTCCTCTAAATATTAAGAACCTCAGTTCTGAATGTGCATGTCTCCAAATACTGCATGAATTCTTTTGATCTAAGCCCAACGTTATTCTATTACCATGATTTGCACATATTATTACCTTTTCACTCCACTATAAAGGAAAGGAAAATACTACAGACTACAACATACTCCTCCATGTTCTATTTAAATGGTTGAAAAAGTTCTGGGTTGTTACGATGCACGCTCTGGAAACTTATCCCAACAATAACATAATGGCTATTCGGTATTAAAGTAGAATGTAAAAGACATCATTACTTGAGGAGGTGCTCTCTAGATGTATAAATCCTGATGGGCATCAATTAGTTATTACTTATACCACTTGCCCACACACCCATTAAGTTAATGTTTTTGTACTCCCTCTCCCTAAAGACCTGGGAGAACTTTATGAAATACAGTGACAGAAAACTCTGACACAGTTCTTGTTACAAAATATACCTCAGATGGCAGTTAATCAAAGGATGCCATGAGCTCAACAAAACCCTCAATAAATACAACAGGACTGAACATCTGCAGCTATTGTTTCAGCTGTAAATCTTGTGAATGCCTTTTACTGTAGCAACAAACCACTAATAAATTCAACTTGCATTACCAGAAACATATAAAGGACAGGATACAGTTCATGATGTTGTTTTCAGTGTCCTTCCTGAGCCTATGCACTCAGGCATATTGTTTCCAGAAATATTTCATAGTTAGCAGTCATACACTGTCCCCCATACCCTCTCTCCTGACAGATGAGACAGAGAACATTGACTGAATACCATTGCCTGGCACTACATCCCTCTCAATCATAAGAGATGGGAAGCTTTGTGCTTACAATTCACATTAGCTTTAGCAGCAATCAACATGCACATGTATTATTGAGCAAATAGATTTCCTTCTTCAAAAGGAAAAAAACCCAAACAAACAAACAAACAACGAGTGCTGTCCCTGCTACTGTGTGAAAGTAATGGAGGTTTCTAGCATTCTTCTAATGCATATGTTCAATAAATAGGACTAACAAGCCATTCACAGCTAAGGTTACACAGTGAGGAGCCTCAAATTTTCAAAGTACTTCAAACACTAATTGAATAAAGTAGCACAAAAGACAGGAATTTCTCATCTATGCTTGTTTCATTTCAAAGAAGAAAGGATTCCTCCAGTGAGATTTCTGCAAGCTTTCACATCCTACATAACTTTAATCCCTACCAACTACAACAAAGGTCACTGGCTTGTTTTTACTTTCACCTCATATTACCACATTTTGTTCTGAATGAGGGCATGATAGATCCAAAAAGAAAAAAGAAAGAAACTGATATTGTTTGACATCAACCGAAAAGCCAGACTAAACAAAAGATCACAACCCTTATGCCTCAGGTCTAGAAATCTCCAGTGGTATTAAGCTGGTTTAGATTCATACTGAGCCAGGTTGAATGTACATGGCTTATCAGCAAGCAAGCTGTGCTCCACATAATACAGCAGTTACTGACAACTGCATACACAGCTAGGAGGGGGAAATCACTCAGACAAAGCTAGAGACAGGTCTTTGCTGTACATGTATTTCATTGCAGTCTTGCTGCTCTTACTCAACTTTCTCTTCATTTGCTTTTTCATTTCTTGGAAGTTTGAAACCCACCATCATCTTCATCCTTCATACATATAAAGCCAATGGAACACAGAGGATTAAACTGAAAGGTACTGAAAGTCTCTTCTCTCTTTCCACCTCCTCACCTACTTACTAACAAAACCAGAACAGGCAAATAGAGAAGTGTTCCACTGAAGAATAACTTGATGCCTCCTACCCCAATAGGGAGGTAGGAATGACATTATAACCATTTCTCTGACACAGGCCAGCATAACCTATCAGAAGGAAGAATGAGTAAAGTTGAAGTTTATCCCAGGGACATATAATCTCTGTTTTCTGGAATCTCAGCATTTTGCTAGTGTTCATCCTTAACAAGTTCTATGCAGCTCTGCTGTACTGGTGTTTTCACAGCTGGCCAGTTGCTTTCTGGAGAGACACATAAAACTAAGGGGAAGCAAAAGCCTGGTAGACTCTCACCGGTGAAGACAGAGGAAAAGAGGTTTCAGCAGAGAAAAGGAAAAGGGAGAGAAAAAGAAGATTACTTTCCCATATAAAAGTCAGAAACAATTTATTTTCTCAAAATCTCGCAAACTGCATGCTATAGAAACACTTGTCATTGTGAAGCGTATCAGACACCAAATGACAAACTGATTTTGCAGACATGAAGGAGTGACTACGGTCACTAATACAGTACTAATAAACACATAGTGAAGGTATGTAAGGAAGTGACTTTGTAAATAAAACTATTTTCCCAGTTAGGAAGAGTTATCTTTCAAAAGAAAACATACATTTTTTATGGAAACTATTCCAGCTGGTCATATACTCCATTAAGTTAAAAAACAGCAGAAAGTGCCTTCTATTGCCAGGAGAACCATTAGTATCAGTACATGACGTGGGTTTCCAAACAAAGTTTTAGAAGCTTTTTTGGGGTTAAAGACATGCAGGTGGAATTTTCTGGCGAAACTGTAAACAGCTGCATTACATCAACAGATACCAGCTCACAAGAAGTTTGATTAACTTCTGCTTGGAGACTGGGAGAATGATTGTAAGAAGATAGGCAGTTTTAGAAGGTGTTGCCACCGGTGTTTTGCTACTTGGCATTTACTAAGGGGGACAAAACCAGGTATATACGTTTGGCTCAGGGCAGTTTAAGGGAAAGCTGTTCATTCTTTTACGAACTAATCCCTCTTCCCTTTTGTTCAGTCACATAGTAGTCTGCAGTTCACAAGTACCAAATACTAGCTAGCACTGTAAAGATGGAATCAATAATATAATCCTATTAAATTCTGCAGTCCAGGTTACTTTTCAGATATATAGTGGAATCCTCTTAAATTGATTTTTTTAAGGTAGGGTTATGTGAGGCTTTACCTAGAAACTTAAAGAATATTGTCTACATAATGCTCTTAAGGTAGCAGGTCAGTCTGTTTTCCTCTGTACCATTTCTGTATACTGGCTGGCATATAACCGTGATACTTCACTAGATGATCTTCCAAAATAAAACTGAAGCTTCTTTGGTTATTGTAACCACAGAGCAATGAAATAATTGATGACACTTCAATAAAAACAGACACTCCATGTGCCTGTGAGCGATCAACACCTATTGCTGGAGTTCCTTCACTAACATGATCGAATTGTTCTTATTTATATTGGAAGCTTGAGATTCTTTCCAGTTATTGGCTATTTTACAGTTTATCCCATCCCAAAATTCATAGGTTTATACTTGAAGATGGCAGGATCTCTAAATCTATTGTGAAAAACTATAATGTTTGAACCTATGGGAAGATTTAATCAATTTCCCTCATGTAACAGGAGCATGCAGAGCAAAGAAACTACACACAGGAAATTAAGAAATTCTTTCTCTGCTTCCCTAGGAAAAAAAAAAACAACAAACTTTAAATGTCCTACTTCCTATCTTTACCCATACTACCAATGCTTCCCAGTTGTGCAGCTGCAATAGATCCTGATGATATTAACAGACATGCAAAGAATTTCAGGCCTTTACGGTACCTCGACTAACCTGAGATGCATAGAAAAATCTGTAACTACAATTGGCAACTCAGAAAAGTCACATCTCTATGATCAGAATAATACACCGACAGTACCAAAAATATGACAGATTTCTCATTTCTCCAAACAATAAATGTGCATATTAAGTTTTTTCTAGACTAACTGGATGCATTTTGCAGATTCATTTTTATTGCCAGTGTTGTACCTACACCATCCACAGATCAGCAGCAGTATCCCTCACACATCTAGCTCTCACTGGACACCTCCTTCCCTGAGATGGAAGCAGTGGAAACAGACAGGAGCTGAAGGCCAGGCAGTGCCTTTGCTTGACCTCCTGCTGCAACAGGGTCATAAGGGACCTGGAGAGAGCATCCAGAACCCTGCCTTTGCCCCATCCATCTTTCATGTTCTAAATTAATGTCTCAATAGACCACAACATATTACAAAGGTTTGGGATTGACAGGAGGAAAAAAAGTGCAAGTGTAAGAACCTCATTAGGATTCTGTTCTCAAAGGCTCCACACAGCTTTGTCTTTTGAAGAGTAAAAGCTGCTTAACAAGTCAGCAATAGCTCAGTGTCGTCGTCCCCCCCCCAGCCCCAGAACAGCTATGGTAACAGTCTTCATTGCTCAAACACTTTCTTGAATTACTTTCCCAAGTCTCTGCTAATGTGAACCTGTGGAGTGAAATGAATGCTAGACAGCTCTTTTGTCTCCCTGTTTTTTTTAAACACTTTGCATGACAAGTGTATCACTCCTGTTTCCTATCTTTTGCCTTGTGTTACAAATAAATCATCAGAATACACATTTCTGAGGTAAGGGTTCTTGTGACTACATCTACAGAAGCAGTTGTCACAACTGCAGAGTTAGCCTAAGATTTCTGTCCCAGAGGAGCCAGTTGGCAGTGCACTTTAGGATGTACTTGTTCAAGTATCAAAACAAAGATTTTTACACTTAGCAGCAATGCTTTGGAGATAGTTATGCAAAACACAACAAAACCAACTTACCCACCTCAATAAGACAGTTGTAGCTCTTCTCATTTTTGGTTTCCCCCTTTACCCCTATCTCCACTTAAAATCTGGGTACAAGCATCTCCCAGAACACAAGCTGTCCTTAAGGGAGCGCCCACAACCTGCAGGAAGTGGACTCAAGCACCACATCTGCCTGAGGAAGAGGCAGCATGCTGCTTTTGCACTCCAGACACTTTGCATTATTTCATCTAACCTGAAAAAATTCATGGTGCAACAGCATGGCCAGAGAAATAAATAAAGTTACTTAAGTATTGTCTAATATTAAAACTCAATGCACTGCTGCTCTCTTGCTTTACATTAAGCCTAAAGGAAAAGCTGTGGTTCTGTACCAGTCAATGCCATGGGACAGGCTGTGGCAGGGCCTTGCTCAGGAGCCGTCTAGTCCAACAGGTTCTGTAATCCCATACATGTATTTGACCCTGAACAGCTTTCAGCCACCATGCTTTGGTGTTCTACTCAAGCATCACAAAGATATTGAACACTTGCTTTAAAACCTTTCTACTGTACTGTAACCTTCTGAAACATGAACCCTGGGCACAAAGGGCAGGAGCCATGCACTTAAAAATGTATAAAAAGCAAATGCCTTTCTGATTAATAAATTTCAATAGCAGCTTAATCTCAAGAGTAAATGAAATGAAAACTGCACAGCAGAGGTCAGTTTTTAATTTGAGATTTCTACTGATAAAAACTGTATGTTAGCTTTAATGAGGTGTCAGTTGTCCCAATCCTTATACATACCCAAGTCTCTACAGAGGGTAATCAAAGCTGGAAATAAAGAAGCACTTTGAAATTTATATACATTTGCTTCACAGACAGTTCTAAACACAGGAGGCAAATGTAGCCTTTTTTGAAGGGCTGCTAATGCCAGTATTGTTTCCCTTCTCCCTGCTCCATCCCTTTGCTTTTATAAGAGACTTGAAATGCAGAAGCAGAAACCACGTTATACTCCCAAATCCACACCTGGCCCAGCTTCCCTTTGTAGAATCACACAGTTCATTTATAAAGCATAGGAAATCCTATTTGAGACATTTTAGCTGTTCTTAAAATGACAAAAGTCAAATAAATATACATGTTTAGGGTAGCATACGCAGTACTGTGTTCATTCAGGAGATGCTCAGGGACTGAACTCTTCAAGTAGCCCATGAATATCTAAAACACATCAGCCTTGCCCTTTGAACAGGCACAGAGAGATAAGCTTGTAGCAGAAAGTCTTTCAACACCCCTGGAAGGAAGAGGACCTTTTAAAAGCAGTGGCTGTAAAGCCCCAACACAGGACAGTGCAATAACGCCTATTTCCCTGAACAGCACAGAGCTCTTCTGAAAGGAGCTATAGGATTAACGTCAGATTGCTCATGATTTTGAACATTATCCACTGAAGTTTGGTAAACAGAAGCCTGTACACCCCAGGAGTGAGAACAAGTTACTGCATAAAAACCTCCATTCAAAGAGCTTGAAGGCCAACATTTCTTTCTTCCTCCTCTTTACTCTATAAGCAGAATAAAAAAACCAAGCCTGAAACAACGTGTTTTCTAACAGGTACTGATAAATTGACAGGGAAGAGAGAACAGTCACATTTCTAAGACAACTTTGTGTTATTTTTACATGTACAAGAGAAACATCAGCCATCAAGTATTATACAGAGTATGACTGATTTAGCTGGTGCTACTGAGGCAAAGAAGATGAAACACACCTTGCACATTCAGCAAGTCATTCTAGATACAAATCATAGAGAAAACAGAAAAACATGCATAGCTGATAAGAAACAGGTGTGGTAATCAAAGAGAGAGTGCTCATGCAGGACATACAGTGCTTATAAAGACTCACCCAGGTGAATAGAAAGAGCAGAAAGTCTCAGTGTTTCCTAACAGTCTGACACAGAAAGAGCTATGCAGTGCTTTGGCCTTTCCTGGCAGGTGATCAGTGCAGGAGAGCAGCAGGAGGACCAGAAGGACAATAGGTCAGCAGCACATCTGAACAGTCATAAATGAAAACAAGATGCATCCACTACCCCTCCAAATACTTTGGTGAGTTAACAACACAGAAAAAATGTTCATGTAACCAAGTATGAATATGAAAAGTATTTTTAGTGGAACATTTCTGATGTTTAAAAAGAGAGAGGAAGAAAATAAACAACAAAAAAAAGGCTAGAAATGTTCCTGTAAAGAACCATTTTGTAGAGATACAATTTTATCTTGCCCTTTAAGACTAAAAGGAGGAGGGGGAAGGGGAATTAGGATTCAGAAGTAATTTTTTCCTTGAATTCTGCTTAGAAGAAGGAAGTATTAAGCCTGCTGTATTCAGAGTTAACACCACAATATAACTCTTGGGCACAAATATTTCCAGCTTGTCACCTGAATTCTCTAATTCAAATGTTTAACCTGGAGCCTTTACTCAAAATGAAGTGAACATCACTGTAACAATCTAATGAAGAATACGGTCTGCAAACCAGCATATTCTGAGAATAAAAAAAAATGAAGCTGGAACCAGAATCTAGCATTCCTTTAAAAAGGTAATATACCAAAGGACAGGGTTTTGCTGGAGCTGCTTCAGCCTACCTCAGCTGAACTGCATACTGTTATCATACCAAGCTCCCAATGAAGCAGTTACAAACTGTTTTCATATTCTACACTCCTTCCATCCATCCTGTGTTGCACATCCTGACCTGGCTTCTCATCTCCCAGCCAGCACCATGTGGAAGGGGTGGCAAATACTTTTATTACAGCTACTTGCAAGCCATCTGTGTCCTTCAGGCTGCATGCTGAGGCCAGAGGAGCAGCAGTATTCATCACGTAGCTAGTGCTGTGTCTTCACAACCCTACTTCTGCTGCTAGTGGCCTTGTCCAAGAACAGCAGACAGTAACTCCTGAGTGCAGCTTTGCAACTCATAGTCTTCATGAATTGCAATGTAGAGATTACAGACCGTGGTGACCTCTCTGTTATTGTGAGGTTACATTTAGAACTGGCTTTTCCAGAAAGGGGAAGTCTGTCACCTACAGAATATTTTAATACTTCAGAAGTCTTTCTGGGTTTCATATATATAGCATGAGTTCCAAAAATACACACTAAAGTCTGTCTGTATATATATACACACAGATGTAGCTACACCTGATCCAGAACATTTTGCTATTTGATGATTCATTAGCATGAACCCAATCATAAGCATATTTTACTCTCAATTATATCTATTTATATCTAATCTTTAAATATTTAAAACCAGATTTTCTCAACAGTTATAGCATTTAACATGTTTCTTCCCCTGACTCATACATAAGAAAACCACTCATATTATCCATTAAAAAAAAAGTATGCATTTTGTAATCAGAATATTTTCAATTAATTGCTAAATACAGAACCTTTCATTCAGAGTTAATATATCTCAATAAATGAGCATGAGGGAAGCTTTGGTTTTGTAGGAGCCAGGCTCATGTTCTGCTGTGCACAGATCTGGGAACAGAAAGTGATTTACTCAAGTAAAGGACTTTACAGCCTTTGAGTAACACAGTGAGAGTGCTATGGAAAACCATTCTGTCAAAAGCTTGTTTGGAGAAAACCCTGAAACTTCAAGTAATTCCAATCAGAAGATTGTTAATTACTTATGCAAGTCTTTAACCTCTGACATTTTTCAATACCCTACTCACATACCCGACAAAACCAAATTAGTTTCTAGTCTACATCATTCTGAAACTATATATATTTTCTCTGGGGGGGAGGGGGAGAGGAGGGAGTGGCTTTTGTATTTTGCTTTTCTTAATCTTTTTTCTGTACATAACTGATAATTATATGTACAAAAGTCACAGACTGTAACCCCAGCACAGGGGAGGTTGTTGTGTGCTGTGATTCAACCAAAAAGGACAAGCAGGCTCAAGCAAAATCCACATTAGCCCAAAGATCATTGCTGGAGCATCTGGCAGGTTTCCTCCTCAAGCAATCAAAACCCAGCTCCAAACAGTTCACGTTTCAGGGGGGATGTGCTTGATGAGCCACCAGTCACTTGTAATAAGGAAAGAGGCCACAAATGTGAAAGGCCACCTACCTAAGAAAGGCAAACAGTATTTTCTTTCTAAACAACTAATTTTTTTTTAAAAAATAAAAATTCAGTAATGAATTTCACTATCTCAAAATTACCACTACAACTGGACTCTGTTACCTTCTGTGGAGGCTTATTCTGCAAACAGCTGCCATCCCCACTGGGGTGGGAGGAAAGATCTCCAGAGGAGCAGCAAGACAACAGCTGTCCGTCGACTACCCTGCAACACAGCGCTCTGCTTCTACCGATAGGAAAATCTAACTAGAGTAACACACCAAGATTTGGTGTTCTGCAGCAGATCCCATAGCAATGAAGCTAAAGCTGAGCAGACTGAGGACAGAAGAAATCCTTTCTGAACCACACAAAACCATGTGATTTTTTCATTTTCCTCCCTGTTCTTGAAGTAATCTTTACATCACATCTGGTTTAACTCACAGCTTGTCTTTCCCTTCTTTCAACTGCCCTCCTTTATAAAATATTCAGACTCAGGAAGACTGTTAAATAAAGTATCTTTAAGAGCTTGACTAGCATGAACCTCAGAAATTCATCGGAAATGATGACACTCTAATACTAATCTCCTTAATTCAACTTTATTAACACAGAAGGTAAGATTTCCATTTTTTCCTGAATCTAGTGCGCAACATTCCTAGACTTAAATTATTGGGTTTTTTCAGTTACTAAGAGAACAGAGAAATGACTGCACCTCTCAACAGCATACACAGTCATTCTACCATATCCCTACCCACTCTTCACTATTACCAGAGAGCAGACTTTTTGAGTCCACTCCAGAGGATCTTTGCCTTCAGTAATGAAACGAGTTAATTAGCAGCTCTGTCACTGGGCAGTGTAACGTGGGTGAACACAGCTCAGTACTCTCCTGTTTCAAATTACACATTCAGGAGACTACATTTAGTTGCATTTGACGTTTTGCTTCGGTCTTGCTTTCCTGTTTCAACTCAGAATTATAACCAACCATCTATACGTATTTCCTAAATGCTTTAATGAGAACGGATAGCTAGTGAATTACTAAGAGGTTGCAGAAACTCTTCCTGGCTCATTTCTATCACTCACACTTGCAAAGGACAAGTATACATCACTGTACCACAACCTTCCCTACACTCATTTATGGTAAGAGATGATTCTTCCAACCGAAGGAAAATTCAGATTAAGAGACAATATCCAGCTGCCTTACTAGTGATTTGGAGAGGGCCTGTTATTTGTTTGGGTTTGGGGTTTTTTTCTTTGTTGTTGTTGTTTTGTTGGAATCTCTTTTTTGTTTTGTTTTGGGTTTTTTTTACTATTTTGAGACAATTTCAAATGAATCAACCCAAGGAAGAATTCTTTCCTTGAAAGTGATTTGAAGAAAATCTCCAAACACTAAAGCATAAATCTAGTGGTCAGCTCTGACAATTTAAGACAATATAATTTGTTTTGTTACTCATTTAAATTACTCCTTAGGGTACCATTTATCAGAGCTAGATTTTTTTTCAAAGCAAAATCAGTATTATCACTGAAGCCCAGCAATATATTGTATATTCTGTGGTAAGCCCTTCAAAGCAGCAGAAGTGATTAGGTTAAGACTGTAGGAGGAGACAGCCCTTTCTGGAACAGATTTTACCTTTAATCTGAAGAAATTCAAAAAGAACCTCCTGATGTATTTAAATGAATCACTGTGCTGAGCACCAAAATGGGTATTTAATCCAAACCACTAACCACTTTTACTCTTAAAGCTGTTTTTTAACTTTGATAGTTTTCTGTATCTTCTTTAACTCCTGTCATTCCCCTAGGTCCCTCTAGTTACACATTTAAGATTTAGCAAATTCTAAACCCCTTAGTAAATGGCTTCTGTGGCATTAGTGGATTAGGCACACTAATATTTTTCTATTGGTTTACTTCTATACTAACAGAAAGAAAACTGTTCTTTGCTCTTTACTCATGTTGTTGCAGTAAGTATGCCAACCTCCACTGACAAGCTTCTGCCAGCTCCGAAGTATTAACAGCCTGTTGGTTAGTTATTTTTTATTGGCATTTCAAATGGTTGTAACAGAGCTATTATGTGCCAAACACAATGCAGCACAGCTGCTATTTGGAACTGTTCTGTAGGTGTAGCTCTCCTGTGTAAGCCATGCAATGTATTTATCTTTACAGAAATCATTCTTCATCAAATGATGAACGTTAGTCCTTACTTCAGAAGTGGCACATCACTAAGGAAAACCATGGTCTTATAGGTCTAGACATTAGGAGGAGGGAAAGAAGAACCATTTGTACTTGGAATGAATATGTTATTGAGCAAAGGTTTATTCCCAACCGTGAACTAATTATTTTCAGACTTTATCAATCAAATTAGAATCAACTTCCACTAAAAAAAAGGCATAATATTCATCGAGCATCTTCAGTAATAACCCTATTAATTTATGAGTGAAGATGCAGCTTATAACAGCATCTCATGCCTGTGAAGAGACATCATTCTCACAAACTGCTCTCATATGTGGCTTCCAATGTTTATATAGACATTTTATACAAATAATTGTATGGTTTCATCTAATTATCATGATTCCCCTGACACTGTAGTTTTAAAGGTCAAGTAGGGTGTTTCTAAGCAGTTTGGGTTTTGAAGCAGACGAAGGAAAAATTACAATTTAGGGAAGGAGCAGGGGTGCATGATCTTCTTTTGAACTCATCCATGTGGAATTCAGTGATTAGAACTGAGTTAATACACTGAAGAATAAATTAAACTCAAGTTTATTTGCAAGTAGTTCATAGGATGTACATCTCCATCTTAAAATAATTTTTAAACAGTTTACATATTTGCAGACGTCTTTACATTAAAGGAGATGTACAATATAAACAGAATGCAAAGCAAAAGCATTGCTACTTTGCTAATTCCTGGCTTGCCTCCATGTTAGCATTAAATTAGTTGTTCCTCCCAGTTCTTACTCATCCCTATTCTTTTCCAACATAGCCTTCTACCTAAGATAGAAGAGTGCATTATTTAAGGACTGCGGGATCAAGGACATTTCTCACAAGCTTACTAGCAATTTCTAGAATAGGAACAGTTCTAAATGAAAATGATAGTTTTTCAAGTGTTCCCAGTATAGCACCTGTATTCCAAAACACATGGTTCATATAGATAACTGCTTGCTTTCATGTCCTTGCCAGAAAGTACTGGAAATTTGGCTTTGACGTGATAGAAAAGAACAGCTTTGTTGATATTAGAATTTTCTCTATTTAGTCTTGTCAGGCAACATTCTTAACCTGCTGAAATAAACCAAGAAAAAAAGCCTTATCAAAACTCACTGACTAAATTACAAGTGAGGTAAGAGTATATTGCAAGACTTTCTTCTACAGCCTTTAAAAGTAATTAACACTGCAGCACTGCTACTCAGTGTCGATCATCTTTCAGCTACTTTTGAGTGAGGTCTTAGTCAAAACTGCCTTCTGGTTGATGTTCGGCAGGGAAAGTTAGGGATTGATTCTCCTTCTTCCAAACATGGTATCCTCAAGACTACTGACCACAACTACATCTGGGCTCAGCCAAGAGCTAGTAAAAATCCCATTTTTGTTGATGTCATCTAACTACTTCCATCATTCCTGTATGTTTATCAGCGTAAATATGGATACATTCACTTAAGTAGGGAGGACAAAAGACCTGCTGTGCAATCTCGCTGCTGATCTAGCAGTGCCTGCATCTCCAAAGAAGTATCCTACTCCTTTGTTTATCAGGGGTTTCAAGCATCTCTCACTTTCCTAAAAGCCTCTGGAGAAGACAGCGTTTAAACTGAACCCAAGGAGGACTCTAAGTGAGTTCCTGAAACAGCTGAGATTTTACAACTTGGAGTTTTCTCTGGCAGCTACAACCCAGCACTTCAGGCCCTGGGGAAAGGGAACAGGAAAGTCCAGAGGTCAGATGAACGCAGTTATAGAGAGAACAACCTTTCTGATTTTACTTCTGTGTAGAAATGCCTCCCTTACTTCTTAAAGAAAGTCTGAACACTTTAGTACCCATGTTATCTATTATGGATGCTGTAAATTTCATTTCTATTTTAATCTAACCTGCTTTGAATTAAAGATACTTTATCCATCAGTGAGCAATTAGATTTTCACTTGGAAATTATCCAGGTATCAAGGATTAAACAATAAGTGTGTACATCCCACATGCAGCATTCCAGGAGATAAATGAATAATAAGATGTGGTTCCACAAAAGCAGTATGTAACAACAGTACTAGAATAAGAAGGAATCTGAAGAGTGGGAAGCATCCTTCCAACAACCAATGACAACCAGGATCTATTTCTCTGCTGTCAGGGAAGCAGACCTTGAAATGTTTTGGTGGTTTGGTTAGTTGGTTTAGGGGGGTTTTGTTTATTTCTAAAGGAGTATGTATTAGCTTCCTTTAATGAAAAGAATATTGGGCTCATCTAGTCCTCCTTAAAGCAGTTTCTGCCCTCATACTGCTCTCTGCGACATGCCCAGTCAAACCTTTGACAAGCAAATGAAAATTGGCTTCAAGCGAATGGCTAATACAGAGCTAGTCCTTCAATCAATCTCATGCTACCCAATTATTAGGGTGCATCAAGTGGCAGCTCTGAGCTTGCAACATCACCCACTGCAGAAAAGTCGGGCCACTGCCATCCCATTGATTTATCCCCTGAATAAGGCTCAAGAAGCCAGTTTAAAAAATCAATGAAGAAAAACTGAGGCATTATCCACTGAAATGGATAAAGTCTCTTACACAAAATCCTTCCTTGATCTACCTGTCATAATTATTTATGTTTAAGAACACTGCATGGAATTGATTAAAAGTTCAATAACAGAAAATTACTCTTGTCCTTAGGAACAAGGACAACTTAAAGAGAGTAGGAGAATTTGAAAGTTTAACAGATTCATTTTGTCATGACAACGCTTCAGTAAACAGGCTGTAACATGACGAAATTAAAGCCTTTGGTTTTAAGAAGATACCAGTTTTCAAGTAGCAAGATGATTAATTAATAGAACAGACTGAAAGCTACTAAAGCGTTATCCATATTCAGGTTGCATAACAGAGGTGTATAACTATGATTTAGTCAAACATGTTACTAAGATCAACCCACACACAGTCGGCAGCTGTAGAGAAATTCAGAATATTAGAGATTATTAACTGTGGACTTCATTGATGAATTCATGCATTACTGGATTTAAGGTAATATTTTACTAGAGATGATTTACGTGGCTTCATCACATACACAGAAAACAAATTATGTTCAGTTAGCTGTCCCAGCAGTGCAGAAGGTCACCGCCCAGCTCACTGAGGGACAAGACTCTCTTAACAGTTGTAGCTATAACAGCAGAAATAGATCTACTTACTTACCTCTCAATTATAGACTGCTCCTGTCACCATTAGCTGATGTTTTTAGAGTTAGTGAAGCTATTGGTACAGCAGGCATTTTAACTACCCAGTTTACATTTCTAGTAATATGTCTTTGTAGTCACCTGAAAATAGCCAAAAAGACAGGAAAGAATAACCTTTGCCTTAGGATAGCAGAAACCTTAATTTTCTTCACTTAAAGGATGTTTTCCCAACTTCCAGCCATGGCTGAGAAGTGATTGTGTACTATGTGTCAACATCAGACATACACGCAGATCAACAGCAGGTTAGTGCTCTTCAGAAAAACAGTGTATGATGACCCTAACTATTCTATGATTCTATGAGCATGCATCAACTTTAATGGGACTGAATGAGATACCTGCTGACAGAGAGCTGTTAACTACTCCAAGTTTCTCTTTTGCATTTTCTTCTGAGTTAGTAAAATTTTCGCTACTATTTCAGTGGTAACTCCTTAGTTAAAAGTCTTTTGGTTTTTAAAGTAAGTTAGAGCTTTTAAAGTCAAGTAACCCCTTACCTGCCTTTTGCAGAGCTTAAATGGGCTCAATTAACACTAATATATTGTTAGGCTCCCATGAATAAAATGCCAGATACACAATAAAAATTACAGCAGGATATAGAGTTATCACAGATTTTGATAAAAGGTTACTGACTGCTAATGGAACTCATTTTGATTGCCAGTATGAAAACCAAATGTATGTTTTCTTTTTATCTACTGTATATTCATTTTCCAGACTTGCAAAAAATCAGAATGTTAACGCATGAATCTGTAACTCTTCTGGCTATACAGGTTACCTCAGACTTTTATCAGCATTTATGTTTGCTGCAGTTACATTAAAGATATGATTTATGCTACTTCCTCTTTCAGAAGACTAGTAGCACTGTTAAGCTCTTTCTTTTAAAGCTTACTTTGTTATCTACTAATACATAACTTAAGACATTTTTTGTCTACAAACTTGTTGGGAGCAAGTAGTATTTGCACCAACTGTCATAAGTTGATGCTTTTAACAGCTGTAGACAGCTATGGCCTTTAGCATAAACCCCTTCTGGTTTGCAGGTTTGAATGATGCCCTTCATCAATGTTTCTCTGCTCTACTTTGTGACAGTAAGAAACTTACTGAGTAGTAAAAAAAGCATCTTAACCTCCCTAATGTGAGCAACCGGTGACAACTGCAAAATCATTTTGACATCTGGAGAGTTGTTAACATGCTCACATTCTCTTTAGCATCTTGAACATGCTAATAACAAATTTCATTACTGGGGGGTCGGGGAAAGAGCAGTAAGCTCAAAGCTTGAATTCTGCTGCATCTTCTTCTCACTGCATGATCACATTAGATTGATGAATATGAGATCAAGAAAAGTACTGGCTTATAGCCCTTCAGAGTTCCACCACATTTAGGAATTAAGAATCTTGCTAAAAATTGCACAAAGCCACTAAAAGTAAAAGAACAAAGTTAGTGATATTCACATTGCAAACAGTAAGACAGTTCCCCAGTGCCAGAGGTGACGTGCATCCTTCATCAACTACACACTGAAACTGGTTATGCCTCAAGAAAACAAGAGTGGTAAGAAAGGACACAAGAGACAGGCACATCCTACCTTTTCACTCACAAAGCCTCTCAGCAGAAGCATAGACCCAATCCTTGATTTCCCATCTGCTGTGACTGTACTGCAGAGGATAAATCCTCTGCCTGGAACAGTCTTGCATTTTACTGTGTTCTACCAGAAACTCTTCACATGCCGCATATTTATCCTCTGGATATTTGCCCATAAGATGCTGTAACTGAGTGCTACATGATGAAGTCATAAGTTCACAGCTTATGATGTTGCTTTTTACAAACTTGTCGAAGGCCACATTATTATAACAGATGAAACTGGCAACCTTACTGCATGCTACAAAAATCTCCTTCAGCAGGAGAGCCGCTGAGATGAAAGCTTCCTTACCAAAAATACTTGCTTCCTATGTATGCATGAGCCATATATATATATACATATATAAAAAACTGACTTTTACCACACAAACATTTCATATACATAAAAATACATCTCTCTAAGATTAAAACTGTAAAGAAAAAGCTATTGTACAATCAAACTTTCTTTAATCAAGAAATAGACATGCACAGAAATGTTACTCCTGAATCATGATTAAGGAAGGCAATGTTTAAAGAAAACTGCACAGAAAGAGCTGATGCAGCTCAATAAACAGAAGCCCTTCTTTGGGTCTACAAATAAAAGAGCTCACTAAGGAAAGTTCATCTCCAGAAACAGGAGGTTGAAGTTACTGTTTCTACCACAGACCTGAAGAAATGCTTGCATGGGTCTGGTACACATAACCCCCAAACTTCACGCATTGAGAGCACTCTTCTAGAAGAACACTCTAAGTGACAGCATGTAAATAAACAGCCCTAGCCCTTCACAGGTGGCATTGTAAACCAAACAAGATCAAACATAAAACAATAAACAGTATTCTACTGCAAACAATACGGTTCTTTAAAAAGCACCATATTGATATCAATTTCACAACAACAGAAGTAATAAGCTGCGTCTTCCCTTCAGAGTCAAGGCATTATTTTAGGTAATAAATAACCATGGGGAAGATGACATCTTACACTTGTTTTGGTTGGGGTGGAGTTAATTTTCTCCACAGTAGCTGATATAGAACAGTATTTTGTATTGTGGGAACAGCATTGATAACACAGGGATGTTTTCATTGCTGCTGAATGATACGCACAGAGGGTCAAGGCCTTTTCTGCTCCTCATCCCATCACACGAACAAGTAGGATGGGGGTGCACTAGGAGATGGGAACGGACACAGCTGGGACAGCTGACCCCAACTGACCCAAGGGATATCCCACACTGCAGAACATCATTGTGTTCATATCCTCTAGTTCATTTCCCCTGTGAAGTAGGGAAAAGAGGAAGAGAAGAGGGGACATTCTTACTGGTGGCATTTGTACTTCCCAAGCTTTCCTGGGAATGGCTGAGCACCTGCCTGCCCATGGGAGTGGTGAATGAACACGTTGATTGCTGTGCTTATGGGTGCATTTTTGCTTTGCCTGTTAAACTGTCTTAAAATCTCAACCCATGAACTTTTACATATTTACTCTTCCAGTTCTCTCCCTAATTACACCACGGTGAAGTAGCTGTATAGGGCTCAGTTGCTGGCTGGGGTTAAACTACAACACATTATTAAACTGTAGTCCCCAGATCAGCTTCACTGTTGCCTGCATCTCATCATAGTGGGACTGAACCATGTCCTGCAAAAGGAAATCCTCTGTTCCCTTTGGTTTTAAAATCCAGCTTTACTACATAACCAGTATATACAACTGATTGTTATTCCTTCCTGTCTGCTAATTGGCACAGATTGTGATGACCTATTTATATCTTCAAAAATACTCCTAAACACACTGCAAAATACTTGCCGGAGGATTCACAGGCCAAAAGTGATCAATCCTTTTGGCAGATATTGTATTTTTCTACACAATCATATTATATTGCTGTTTCTCATTAAAAAAAAATCACCACAATTCATGAAGAGAAAAAAACCCCAACAACTAAATAAGGAAATATTTGGTTTAAAATCTAATATATAAGGGAACTGTAATCATTTTGTCTGCATGTGGCAGATGTGTGTATTTTACATGATAGCCATTTCTAGAAGACTCATCTTTGATGGGGCTATAGCTCCCATGCTGAAACAACACATTTCAAACTTTCAGAATGGTAAGGCATGATCATACTGCAGTCCAGCATGGATATCTATAGTTGGCTATGACTACTCAAAATATGCCTGGAAAGTCACACCCCAGCACCACCAAGTATCTCTAACCCAGTTCCAAGGATGTGTGTTTCACTGACCTGTCCTGATAAAACTACACTGAGACTGACTGCATGGAGGGGTCACCCAACCTGCTCCAGCACACAGCTACCCCAGTTGTCAGCAGGCAGCCTCTAACTTACTCCTGTGCTGCTACAAACCATTTACAGGTTGTCCTCTGCTAAGCATACACGACAAGACTTCATTCCTTTTGCTATGACTTCCCTTTATGACAGTAAGCAGTAAATAGTGTGAGCAGGCACTTGAACAGAACCAGCACATCTGAGCAGCTGCCCTTTCCTTCTAACCATCCTAGTTACTGTGAGAATGCTGAGGACACAGGGAGGAAATTTCTTACACAGAAGAGATCACTTATCAGTTAACAGCACTGCTCGTGGCTTAGTGAGGCTATGGCTTATGAAACAGGAGCAATACAAAAAACAACAGAAGTCACCACCATGACTGTTTCATTGGTTTTTTTCTTTGTTTCTCCTTTCCAAAAACCCACTTGGTGTCTTACTCTGTCTACCAGTTTTAATTGGTGTCTGTCAAACTTCTTTACTCAGAGGAATGACAAACACTTGACTTGGATGAGAAACATCAGGTCTGTAAGTTTAATAGCACTAACATCTACCTAACTGACAATAGTTGAGTCCATTCAGCCATACACAGACAGAAAGAGGTCCAGTATCCTTACTTTACACTTTCATTTTCCCCTTTTAGCAGCTGTAAGGTTATAACAGGCATTTTTAGAGCTTGTTAATATGAGAACAGAGGAAAAATGATGTCTGTAAACAGGTCAGCAGTTCAAACTTCAAGCTGTCTGCATGTTTTGCTATAGGTGATAGCCTGCCATTGTTTCTAAATGCAGTCTGGTTCTTACTCTAAACAGGACATATAAAAGCCAGTAAATCACAGCTCAAATGAAAATGAACACAATCACTGAGGATGCTGTTGCGGCTGAACCCAGGACAGATGCAAAAGGCACAGAATGCTGATGCATTTTTATTACTGAAGCTTTAATTAAAACCATACCTCTCATACTACAGGGCTGAAGAATTACCTGCTGGCTTTTCATCCTCAGAAAACAGTTTTAGCAGATTAACTACAAACAACAACAAAAATGGACATTTGAGTTTCAAGCAGTTTTTGTCCTAACTTGGTAATATAGATGCTAACACAAAATATGCTTTCAAAGCTCAAAGGTGATTGATGCTGCTACATTCCATGTTAGTGTTATCGAGATCCTTCTGCATAAATCCTGACAAAAAATGAGTTACAAAGTACGTACTCTTTATTCTGAAATCAGGGGGCCTTTGCAAGAGACAAGATGAGGTCTTTGCCCATGATCTGGTTTTGATAGCAGAAATCAGGAGTCCTTCTCACTTTTTGTTCCACACTCATTAGCACACTCATTAATTTCAATAGAGTTTCTACCTGGCTGGAACGGAGTTAATTTTCTTCACAGTAGCACATACAGTGCTGTGTTTTGAGCTTGTGGCAGAAAGCATTGATAACACAACAGTGTTGTGGATATTGCTGAACAGCGGTGACACAGCACCAAGGCTTTCACACCCACCCACCAGCAAGAAGGGGGTGAGAAAGAAGCTGGGAGAGGACACAGGCAGCAGAGGTGACCTGAACTGGCCAAAAGGACATTCCACTGCAACCCATATTGTGCTCAGAGATCACTGCCCCCCCCTCATTAGTCCCAGTGGGAAGCCGAGGGAGAACAGGAAGAACGAAAGCAACAGAAATCATGGATTGAGATAAGACAGTTTAATAACTGAAGGAAAGGGGCAGAAGGGAAAGGCAAACAAGTAATACAGAAGCCATCACTCACCACCTCCCACAATCAGACTGACATACAGTCTATCCTGGAGATCAAATCCCTCACCTTCTTCCTCTTCTACTGTAGGGTTGGGGTTTGTTTTTGCATTTGTTTTGTTCTTTTTGTTGTTTTGTTTGGTTGGTTGGTTTGGTTCGGTTGATTGGTTGAGCTTTTTCCTTCAGTGTTTAGCCATTTGCATTACCAGTAATAACAACTCATTGAGAAAATCAAGACTTCAAAATTGCTTCCAAGCAAAACCCAGAAGATCAAGAAAAATACAAGTTATTGGTTCTCTAAGGCACAAATTCTGCCTTTGCATATAAGCACTTAGTATTTACCCTGCTGTGGTTATTAGACTGTAAAGCTTTGAGAAGGACAATACATCGCATTTTACCACACTTATGAGCTCTAAAAGATAAGGTATGGAAAAAAAACCCATCTGATTTGGAAAGAAAAAAAAGTTTTACTATTCTTGGGTGTGGGATCAGATGGCAAAGTTACCCTTTTGTCAGGCTCTTTTAGGTCATTTAGCAGGAAAAAATAAATGCTATTCTAATCTTACCTACACAATCCCAAACACAATCAGAAACTATAAAATTGCATTGAGACCAGTGGCAAAACTCATAGTGCAGAAAAGCAAGCTCACAGCCATCTGCCTGATACATAGTTTCATAGATTCTTGGGGATGGTTAAGGAGAAAACTCCCTAGACAGGGCTGCATGAATCTGTTACACTGTAAACCAACTTTATTTTTCCAATTCTATTTTTGAGAACTTCTGTAAGTCCACACAATATATACATTCATTCAATTAATCCAACCAAGCAAACTAATTGTGTCCCTAGTTCACATGTTTGGGTTTTTTCTTTATGATCTAGAGCAATCTGCAATAACTTCTCTGCGAAACTATTTGTTCAATTCAACATAAAAAAACCTCTTCCTCCTTCTCATTTGGGCTTTCTCACATCTGACTGCTGCCAGATGTTACAGGTAGAAGCAGACAGAACACACCATCTGCACTACTGAATGTCTCAGGCATATCCTAACAGGCTGTTGGCTTCATCTGAACATTAATGGCTTCATCTGAACATTAATGGCTGATGGCAGCACAGCAGGTGCAGTGGAGGGCCAGTGGGAAATGTCTTGAGAAGCCCAGAACAGGCTTTTACTTGTGTGCCAGATGAAAGCTGGGAATTATAAAAAGAAGATTGTGCAGTAAATTTTGAAAGAGATTGAGAATACTCATTTCAGGACTTTCCAAGTGATGCTATATGGTGTTATATTTTAAAATATGAAGTCTTAGCCTACTGTATTTCATGAAAGTGGGATATGAAAAACATAATTACAAAGATATTTATAATCTGAAGTGCATTTTAATAGCTTGCTTGACATGCTGTAAAAAGGTCCAAGAGTATACATTTCAGCTGCATCAGTTGTTAGATAACACAAGACAAATGTATGATGACATACACACTTGTCCAGATATAGATTTATTCCTTAGTAGGTTTTAAAATACAGACCTATGAGGTTTTCTCTAAAGTTGACAAGCACGACAAGAGAAACTCACTTTATTATCAATGTATCAAAGTTATTTTCTGTTCAGTCCCTCTGTAACTAATATGTTTTTACTTAGTTTTGTAAGAATGTCTCTCTCCCTCCTCTCTCTCTCCTCCCTCTCCCCCCCATTTTCACTGAATTATTTCACCACAAAATATTGGAGAAAGAGTTAAAAACTTCAGTTACCCTCAGAAATCAAATGCATTCCATAGCTCTCAAGAGAAATACATAGTTCAAGGAGGCTTTGCTCCAAGACTTCGCTAGTGTCAGACATCCAATACACATAGCAAATCACATCTGAACCTTGCTGACATATCACCAAAGCTTTTTCATGATACTGTCAGTATACCTGTACCTACTGTGAATGAAATGTCTTTAAAGAATGAATTAATACATAAAATTAATTCCATTTATTATTCTGCTAAATGCCTGAGTTAGTTCACAGTCTCTCTGCTAATACGGAAAAATACAAACTACATTATTGGATATGTAATGCCTTCATTTCTCGACATTTCTTTACCAGCAACGAGACCTGCTCATTTCACACAGACAGGACTGCTTGTTTGGTTTTAAAGATCACTGTAAATTAATTTCCATAGAAGACTGAAGTCACCATATCACTGACCTTACCAATTACCTGGCACAGCTGTAAGAAAGTACATTCACAGCACAGCCATAATTCTGAAAGTATCTATGTGCCTACAGATCTTAAAGAATGGGAAAGAAGTAGGTATATATGTATAAAAAACAAACAAATAATGCTAGGCACAAACCTGATGAACAAAGTCATGTGCCTGGCCATTTCTGCTCATTAAAATGTAATGACAATTTGTCACTGCCTCTCAGGCCCTAAATTGAAGTTCAAGTTCTTCTCAATGCACCAGATACATTTTAATTCCTGTTACATGCTTTGTGCTGCTGCCACTTCAGTCAAAGCTGTCCTGTAAGAGCTCACTGCACACAACGCCAGTGAAAGAGAGCACTCACCATCCTATCCTGACCCCTGCACCAAACAGAGCCAGGGATCAGCAGCTGCCACCAGATCCCATTACTTCAGTGGGGGTCCACGGGCACACTGGGATCTGTCTTTGTCAACAGCTACAGACTTACACACTATGACTGTTACCATGAGCAATTTCAGACCAATCACTGAGCTATGTCACTGGTCGAATAATAAAATTACCTGGTTTGCTTTGGTTTGCTTAAGTGAGGGTGAAGATCACACTGAATTTCATCTATTCCACCTTGCCCAGCTATCAACCAGGGTGCTATCAAAATGCAGGACTCCTCTCACCTCTGTAAGTCAAGCCCAATAGTTCAAACAGGAAGGGAACAAATCCAGGATTTCATCACAATAGGTAAAGGATTTGAAGCCTTTGCTTACTTCCCCTTAATCCTAATTTAGGATTTAGTTTATTAAGCCTTGATCAATACCTTAAATTACATTCTGTATTCTTTTGCATCTATCAAATGCAAATAAGGACTTCTGCTAAAAAAAGTAGCATTCACCTCCCAGCCACAGAACAGCCTAATTGTTCTGCCCTGGAACAGACCAACCTTCTGGCTTTTGTTTTGGTTTTTTTGGGGGGGTGATGGTGTTGGGCTTTTGTAGTTGTTTCTTAAAGTTAAAAATCCCCAATGCTCCCAACTACTTCAAAAAACTTTAATTCATTAGTTTAAAGCTTTGGCTGCCAATGTGCCTATCCCTTTCTCAACATTTAACTGGATACTGCACAGATTGAGAGGACAAATTGTTAATTCCTCAAGTTACACAATTAACTTGACTCATGCCAATAGCTCCATTGGAGTCAATTGAAGCTTTGCTTTGAGGGAAGTTCATGTTTTTCCTTGTTTGTTTTTGTTTTAGGCAGATTAGGGTGGAACAATGAAGTTCATCAACTTCAAAGTAGCTCCATAGGGTTTCAGTGGTATGAAGCTGATCCATTGTTTTACATTGTATTTCCTGATGTTTTCCTTTATTATCCTTTGAATAATTAAAACCTTGGAAAGCCTGTTATATTAAACAGCTAATTTTCATATCATTAGTTGTCTGAATAGCTAAAAGGGCAAACATAAGCTATATGTAGTTTTGAAGAAAATGTTAATTTCTTTGTGTTAAATGACACCCACAATGCCCATCAACAGAGATCTTCACAGCCTAGGTTACTGAAAGGTAGCTTCTGTACATGGTGATATAGTATTAATATCAGATTTGAGTTCAGCAGCAAAATACCACTGCTATTCATCATAAACCAGTACTAAATTAAGGGATATTAAGCTCCTAAAAATTAAGATTTTTATGTTAACCATATTTACTCTGTTTCTTCCCACATGCTCAAGTTACAGGATACTTTTAATCTGGCAGAAGGACAGGTAATGTTTTCCCTCAGACTGAATTAATATTAAGGGAGGTATCAGGTAGCTTAAGCAGAAAAAAATCTTGGGCCCAAGTGCACAAAGACAAAACAGGACTCAATTCCTACCAATGAACAGGGTCAAATAGGAACTGTATTATTTCTTCTTTCTTTCCTAGAAATGCCTGCAGTCTATATAACTTCATTAGTGGAGGCGATAAAAAAAGAAGGGTACCAAAATATCATCCCACACTTTCTTTAATCATATAAAAAAGGTCATCACATAAGCATTATTCATTCAAAAACTGTCTAATTTTCCACAGCCTGGGGCTAAGGGAGATGCAGATGGGAGGAAGTGAACAGAACAATCTACAGAGAGGAACTTGTCGTGCAAAGCACTCTTTCAAAGGAAATAAAGGACAGAAGAAGAGTGTTCTGCGCTTGCTCCACTGCTAAATATAGGCTGGAAGATAGCCACTTAAATGTATTTATTACTATTTATATTCACATATATGCCAATTACTCCTGTAAATTTACTTCCAAATCAAGAAGCTCTGTAGGACCATACTTCCACTTAAAATGTGAGTTGGTTAAAGAAGCTTCCAGTATTGCGTTTTCCTTCCTCTAATGATCTGTTTAAACAGTCCAAGTAACTGTATCTTTTTCTGCGTGTTATTATATTTTTAATGTAATTTATATTATGGCTTTATGAACATCATAACATATTTGAGTATTTAATCAGCAGCAAAGATCTGGCTTTTGAGAACAGAGCTACATCTCTATGTAATACTAGCACTAATATGCTAATCACATCATCCATCCAAGTTCAACGTGTTCAAACATAGCCTAGAAAAAACCTGAACAGGCAGACCCAATGTTCAAAAGCAGTATTGCCGAGTAAAAAATTCCATATATAATATACATTTCACTATTAAAACTGAGACATCAATCTCCTGCTGGAAGAGACGAGACTTACTGTCGTGGTTTAAACCCAACCACACAGCTCATTCACTGACTCCCCCCTTTTCTCCCCCAACTACTGGACAGTTGGAGAGGAGAATCAAAAGAATATAGCTCCCACGGGTTGAGATAAGAACAGTTTAATAACTAAGGTATACCACAAATCACTACTGCTACTATCAATAATAAATAATAATAATAATAATAATTATTATTATTATTATTATTATTATTATTATTATTATTATAAAGGAAAAAACAAGTGAAGAGAATACAACACCTCACCACCCGCCAACCAATAACTCACCCACCCCACCTGACCAAGCACCGATCGATACCTTCTCCAGCCCCCCAGAGCACTAACCCTTCTGGGTAACTCTCGGTTACATCCTGGGCATGACGTGCTGTGGCATGGAATACCTCTTTGGCTAGTTTGAGTCAGGCATCCTGTCTCTGCTTCCTCCCAGCCTCCCATCCTCTCTGGCAGAGCATGAGGCTCAAAGTCCTTGACCAGAGTAAGCATTTGAGCAGTAACTAAGAACATAGGTGCTATCAGCACCATTCCCAGGCCAAAAGTCAAAACAAAGAGCTACACCAGCTACCAAGAAGGAGAAAAAAAAAATGACTGCCACTGCTGAACCCAGGACACTTACAAAAATACTGAACATCCAGGCCAATAGCTTATTTGCTGTGTTGCTAGCTCAGAGCTCAGCATCCTGTATCAGTTTGCATATCAAAAGCCACATGAAATAAAATTCTGACACTTGAGAGCTACGTCAATCCACAAACCAGGAGCCCATACAGGTAGTATGATCAGCAGTTATGCAGCCAGTGTCAAAATTCAGCCCTCTGTTTTAGAGACAGGATACTAATCTGACTGGGAAGAGCAACACTTCAGGCAGTGCAATTATTTATCCTAGAAAAGCCAGAGAAGATGCCTGTTAGTGGTAAATACTTCACAGTATAATGGACACTGGTTAAGTGTAAGCACAGTATAATGGACACTGGTTAAGCATAAGCACATCCGACAGTATAAAGTTCAAGTCTGCCATGCATTAATGCTTAAAGGTTTTCTGAACACAATTAAATGAGAATAATCCTTGTAGAAATGCAGTTATAAGAAATTCTTGTATTGTATTGTATTACCTGATAGAACCTGATTAACATTTCAAGTTTATGGCAGAAAACCAAAAAGCTGGCTTTCTGCATATGCAACATTTTGGCATTGTTCTTTTGAGGAGGTGAAAGGGAAAGAATGGTTCTTTTGTCACATCCTCAACACCATCTGTTCCAGACACAGCAAAAATACTTAAACTTTGATTTGCCCAGGCATACATTGGCAACTTATTTACAATGCTGGATTGGAAACAAATCTACCATGATCTAAAACTGTTCCCACTTTCACATGAGCCTCTCTCTACAGAAAGATCTGTTAACCACAGAAGCAGCCCCCTTCCTTCATCCCCAATGTGTATTACTATGGACAGGTTCCTAAAAAGCTGAGGCCCAAAAATCCAAGCTGTGACCTCTCCAGGGAGATTCAGCTTCAGAACTCATGGTCCAAATTGAACACCAGCTCATCAGCGGTCATCCTTATTGGGTTTTGACCTTAAATTGCTGGCTGCTCTCAGAAAGCTCACTCAAATAATACTTCACTGACACTAGAAACTAAATTGGATAGATCACAGTACATACTCAAATAACAGTAAAGCAAATCTAGGCTGTCCATATTTAATCATACAGGAAGAAAGCTAAGGCTCTATTCTGGCTTTTTGACTACTATCCTGCATCTCATAGCAGGACTACTGGCATTACAGGGCAAGAGCAAGTTGATAATATCTAAAGCCTATAATGGCTTTCACTGTGCTCAAAACAGTTAAGTGCTAGCACTGTCAAGTAATCCTATAGCAAAAAGCTTCCTCAAACTGTTTTCTTCTTTTCTTGACCCTAAAAATTAGTTGTGCTGTCACATCTCTAACACCAGGCACTTCTTACCTCTTGGTACATTAAAAAAAGAAATCTCTCTCAAGATAAACTGTTTATGAATGTATTTTTTAGTAAAGACAAGTACTGGATGATTTGAAAGCAGGTTTACAAAGTAAATGTACTTGAAAAGCCCATATTATGCCATAGAAAACATCCCACATGCTTTTCATGCCATTATCACTAGAGACCCCCTTGTAACTTCACAGAAGAGACTGGAACTTGTAAACAATGTGTGTTAGTGGCAAGCAAAGGAAGAGCTGCTCAGCACAGCCTGAGCTGCACCTCAGACTATGCCAGTTCAAAAAAATCAGAAAGCTGCTGCCTTCTCTGGTGGCAACTGAGTGTTAAGATTACATTTTGCTGCTAAGCTCCTCTCGATAGAGCAGGGCAGCTACAGAATACAGAGTGCCTGGAAGGCAGAATTCTCTCACAAAAACATAAGAACTTTTATACCCTTTACTGTTTTTGCCAATGCACAATATGGCAGCTTCGAGCACATTACCCATTGGAATATTACACCACTGAACAGCACATGATAGCATTCCCTTGCACTGGAACTAAAATAAATTTGCTGAAGAAGGAAATAAGCAGCAAGAAATGAAATGCACGCTCCAGTTTCCAAGGAAAGCATGTTAATGCCTAATACATGGTGTGTGTGGGGGAAGGAATAGCAACAAAAATAAGGTAAAAAAATGCATCCTTTATAAAGATGTTGCTTGAGTGTTGCCAGGGAAAGATCAGCAGGACCTATAGTGATCTGCTGAGTAAATGCCGGTCATGCAAGCTAAAACTGCCAAAGAGCAGCTTTCAGTGACATATCCAATTTCAGCATTTACAATGCATGAACTATTAAACTCAACCAATATGACTCTTTATGGCAGCCTCTCAGAGCTATAAGCTGACTAACACTTTCATACAGAAGAGCATTTTGTTTGCCTTTCAGAATATATTTCTTAAGGAAAAAAGTGCTAGCCTGTAGTAAAGACTGACTGAGATCCTGATGACAGCAAGGAAATATCCCCAAACAAACCCTGTTTACATCAAGATTCCTATTCACCAGCTACCTGTACATCAGCATGATTCCTCTTTTGTGGTGTTTTATTTGAGAAACAGGGACATACTGGTTAGAATTTAAAACTAGCTAATTAAGTTCAGCAAGCATTCGTGTCTCAACCAAATGAATAGTGCCATTAATAGGGGGCTAAGATTAAGGTTAAGGTTTTGTCTAAATGAATGTTTACTTATAGTTTTTATGCATGCCACTAATAATATAATGCTGCTATTATCTAAACATACACCTTGTAGAGGTACAGGTTTGTCACAGGCTAAAGGCCAGCCAAATGCACTGCTCAGAGAAAACAGATCTTGACCCTATCTGACTGGTTTCAAGTGACTAGATTAACTCATTGTGAGCTCGAAAGACAAAAGAGGAATAGACAACTTTGTTAGCAACTGCTGCTGACTTCAGTGTCCTGTTTCCTTAGGTTTGTGGTGTCAGTCTGAACATGACTGGAGAAGAATCACTATCCATCCACAGTACCTGTCCCACTCAGTAAATAATTCTCACATTATACAATCATCAGTTAGTGAGGTTCTGCTCTCCAACCTCCCAACACAATCTCCCGCAAGTGCTCTTCCAAAAGCTGTAAGTTACTTTCAAGCATCACTTTATCCTTCTCTCTAGCAACCTAGATTTACACTGTGGATAGGAGAGAAATGGGAAATGATGGCCAAGAGCAGCAACAAAATCTCTTGGTTTGGGTTAACTCTTCAGACTCTTTCTACATCATTTGACATGTTACCAAGAATTGTGAAATGGTATTGCAAACTCTGTATTCTAAATTGCATATTGTTACATCTATGGAACCAGGTTACAGACCCACCAGCATTTACCACACTTGTGTCAACTGTGGAATTTAATGGCAGAAGTACAACAGATTTCAACAAGATCCCGATTTCCCTCTTAGACAACAGCTACTGCATGAGTGTAATGCAAGAGTGTGTAGAAAAGTAGTTAGTTGTTCTAGATTTGCTGGTTCTGTTTGGTTTTTAAGCAGCATTGGTACTATCATTTATTAGTTCAGACTTCAAGTGTGGTTTCATCAGAGGGTTTAATTACTTTCAGTTTCTGAGTGACAAAGACTGTTCATCCACTTTTTTTTCCTGGATGGAACTGTTTTCAACTATACTGGTACCCTACCTGGATCACTAGATAATTATACAGGCATTAGTGACACCTTAGGAATGTAGGTGTGGGAAAGCAGGTTTGCAGGCAGGACTTCACTGGGAAGAGTCCCTTCAAGATGAGGTTCCTAATATTCTAATAATCCAAAATCCTATTTTTATGTTGGACATATATATATGTAAGTCCAACTAAGGACTAGAAAGATCGCTCTCATTGGATATGCTCAGCTACAGTGCTGAGTACTCCAAAATCCCCATATAAGTCACAGATTTATCCAAATCTCTTGCAGGCAACACATTATTGAGGGTGGCCCTTTACTTGGCACTCGATACAAAGAAATGTTTAGCAAAACATGCTTTTTTATTTTTATTTAATGGACTGCTTAGTGACTCATGTCAGGCTAAATTAGGTTTTACTTTTAAGAAGGAGTAGAACTAACTGCCATAAGATAAGGATCAGGAACAGCCACAGGATCAGTGCAAAACAGCCTCTCTCTACAGCACTACCCTTCAGGCTAATGGAATGCCATGCACCTCCTGCTAATCTTTGCTTTGGGCAATTCAGCAATTCTTCTACAGAATTACTTACTGTGAGACCAAATATTTTCCCCAAGGATCTAGCATTGTATTATTTTGTACTTGTCAATACTTAAAAAAAATAAAAATCTTCTATTATCTACTGACCTAAATAAAATATCACCATGCAGGGAATGCCCCAGGTCCTTTCAACATAGATTTGGTGGGTTTGTGCCACTGCTCCCCCTCCCCAGTGGGGACTGGTAATTATCAGCCACACATTTGTTCACACATTATGTGCTGTGTTGAACAAACAGTTGTTGAACAATATTATGTTATCAAAACACCTGCTATGATAGACTGACAGAAGTCCAACAGCTAGACTCCATTATTATCTAATCCAGCAGATTGATTTCTCTTTCTACTTTTACCTGTCTTTCTATGATAACCTTTAACATAAATTATTTAGGAATTATCCCCCACCCTTATAGTGTATAAAAATTCAGATTTTATATGATAATGTGTTTACTCTTGCTGTCCCTTCAGCTTAATAAAATACTCGTGTGAATTCTTTTATTATTTAGGAAGAGGAGACCACAGTTAGTTCTCAAATCTCAGATTCCTACAGCAGGATAAATTCAGAAGAATTCTATTAAGCAAAAATAGCAACTGTCAACCTTCCCCATGGGGACAGACTAGAAATGAACATCCAACCCACGGCTAAAAGGACAGCAAGAAAAAAGCAGCAACAGCTTCTGAGGATTTCTTGTGCACATGTAAAGACCTGTTCTTTCACATTGATTTATCTCCAAACAAACTAGATCAAGCACTTAAACAGGGGTGGAAGAACCTCCAGAGCTGAGAGGGGGAAGAACTGGGTGCTTCAACACAAGTAAATGTTACTTAAGCATCAGAGGAATCTGAGACTAGTCTATAAGAGAGCTTACATGGCAGGTTGCTGGATTCCTCCTTCACCCTCCATGTTCCCTACAATTCCACAACAGTAGAAAAGACATCAAACACTAGCTGGTCTATCCTCCCCTATTTCAGGACAGCATTAGCAACAGTTAGATGAGGCAAGTAAAAGACAAGAATTATAATCCATCAGAGAAGCAATTAAATGCTGTGAACACTAAGCAATACTAGCCCTTACTTCAAAAAGTATTTCAATACATGCTGTTGTGTAATAACACTGATACATGCCTATCCCATTTAAACTAGCCCGTTTCAGACACATGCAAGGCAATCATACTGCTACCTGCAATTACAGTCCTCTCCTTAAGGAAGAAATACAGGAGATGACCAAAATGAAAAGTCTTGAGAAGCTGACACTCATGCAAAGTAAGACAGCCCAGTCAAATATCATTCAAATCTTATATTATTTTCATAGCACAGAAAAAGATTGACATTGTTCAATTATTATTCTTTTTCCATTCTCTGAAAACTATTCAAATGCAGTGCCTAGAACACAGTGACACACATCAGCAATATGCACAAACTCTCATCTTCCCCTTCAGACTCTGTTACGGGTTCAAGCAGTTGAACTGGCTCTTCATGATCCTTCTGCAAATGTTTGGCATGCAAAGATCTTCACTCTGCTTCAAATTCCAGAAAGCATTACCAGTCAGCCAGACTTACCAAGCCTGCTGACAGAGTAAAGTCACATCAGTTTGTATACAGCAATTTTAAATCCCTGCAAGAGTCTTGTATGACTAACTAGAACACTCTAGCACTTTGGCATTTTGTCTACACAGACTGAAACACTCATGCAGATGGTCTTCACAAGAATGAGAACGCTGAAGTATCTTGGAAATACTTGGACATTGATGCATCAATTGGGCAACATATAAAGTTAACTAATGCCAAAGTGTTAAATAATGCCACTTCATCTAATGGCACAGATGGAGATTCATACTATCACTGCTTTAGGTGGGTGTGCAGTCACCCTAATGCAAGAACAAACAAGTCATTCAGATCCTGGAATGCCTCTCACTCAGCATGGCAATGCTCAACACTCCCTGCTTTCTTCACGGGTACACAATAATCACAGTTTGTGCAGAACTGCTGGTGGTATTGCTAATGAGGATGCCTGCATTTGGCTTACTACTATTAGATTTACAGCAAAAAAGTTGAAAACAGCACCCACAAATGGAGAGCACAGAATTCACCCTGCATTTTTTATCATTCAATGTATGCATGTAAATAGCTGAACATATTAAAACCAGAAGAGCGTGGAAGCAGCAAAATTTTTCCATTTTTACAAGTAAGTTTAATATCAAAAATTGCTTTTTATTACACTAATATTATATCTACAATTTGACTGCACATACTTGAAGAAAAAAATACAAGGTATGTGCTTGAATGCACTTATCATTGGACCTCAAAAGTCAAAATTTACTCACTTCTGAAAGGTGTAGTTATTTCCCCATAGGCTGCATATTGGTCTGTCCTCCAGTTTCTACAACAAAGCAACAGGTATGTGCTCTCCCCTACTGAGAAATACTGTTTCTGATCATACTGCTTATGAAATATAAAGGCAAATTTCAGTGCAACCGCATTTATAGGGTTCTGCGTAAACTCAGAAGACCCCAAAGCTAACAGTAATTGCAGAAGGAGAAGAAGAGTTGTTTTTTTTTTCCCCCACTTTTTAACTGAAGTAATGTGTCAGGGCTTTAGGAATGCCATTCCTACAGAACCTAACTATGCTTTCTTAATTTACTTCAAACATACATTGTCATTTAGGTCAACTGCAAGACATGCCTATCAAATGAAAAAATTTCCTTACTGTATATGAAAGATAATTTTTGTATTTTATTCACAGCAAACAATGAGAACTATAATGAAATTTCATTAAAAGCAAAACTGACTTGTTTGTAAGAACTAGAACACACATTAAAAAAATGGCTTTTCAATGAAAACTAATGAAAACTAATGAAATCAGTCACACGAGTCTTTGGAGGAGCTCTAAAGAATCATGATTTTGAAAATCAACCTAGCACTAAATTCCATTATAAAGCCAATCTATGAACAGGAAAAATCTTCCTGTCCTTCCCTCACACAAACACATATTTCTCAAAATACTTCTAACAGGCATACCCCACCTTAAAAATACTTATCCATGTCTTAACGACAGTAGTAAAGCAGAACTATATTGCTTCTCTGCTAAGAATTTAGCATATTTTGGCGGAAATTCTTTTTGCATATGCTCACTTGTCTTTAATTAAAAAATACACAAGCAGTTTGTGTCATAATTCCCCTAAAACAGTCTCAGCCAGCCTGGATCCAGCCCTGTCACTGCTGATTCAGCAGCATGGCTATTCACACCGAAGGCTAAAATAATTAGATATGAACTTGACAAAATAGCAGCACTTTCCATTTACTAAATGATGTTGAAGTGCTTTCATATCTTCATGTGTTTGTAACTGTAGGTGCCCTATGCATTAGCCCTAATGTTCGCCTCTGCCACTCTGACTTGTAACCATGAGTACAAGGATAGATTATAACCTTGATAGTCTGATTATCTCTGTTGCCACACTTCTCCATGGTACTCTATAATTGTTCCACAGACAACTACCAGTGATGTCTTAATGCCGACAACAGGATGCATTTCAGCTAAACTGTCTAAACATTAGTTGTTCCACAGAGAGGAAACAGAGGTCCCAAGCATCAGAACATGAGGAAAATAAATTATCAAACACCTACCAACACCAGGCACAAAGATCATACACAATGTACATTATTTTCACTACCATAGGTTACCTGAATTTCATCAATAAAAGCAGAAATTCTTTCAAACTTTGAGTACAGGAAAGAGGATGACTTAGATTTCTATTCATACAACATTCACTGATGAGGGGGAAAAAAAACCCCAAACACCAGGACTGCAAAACTGAAACAGAAAACCATCATCTCCTGATGACAGAAGACAAAACTGAGGGTGCTGTGTTTAGAGTCAGTCAGTTTCCATCTCAAACACATGGCAGGAATTTTAGTCTCTTGAGGGTGAGGGACTTGCAGGTGCTCATATCTAAAGAATTAAACATGAAAAATTAGGTCTCTGTTCAGACCCAGGAATTTGATTTTCAATTGCTGATCTTTACTAGCTCAAAAATATTTGCAAAGCAAGGTTGCTGAACAGACAAATGCATGGAGCATATGTAAGAATGAGTACATACCATGAATCCTTGGAGATGATTCACTTGCCATTCATTTCTGCTGCAGAAATGAAATAGTGGGGTATTGGGTGGGGGTTTTTGGTTCACAAAATGCAGGCTTGAAAAGGAAAATATGAGTACTGTGAAGGAACATTTCAACATTGAGTAGCACCCAAGAACATGAAAAGCTTTGGGAAAACAGTGAATTTAATATTGTTCCTTTTCTTGTTTGCAGATGTTATGAAGAGATGAGATGCAGGAAAAGGAAACTGAGAAAGAAGCAAATTATTTATGATTAAATTAAATAACAATACATAAATGAAGAAGCATTCAGAATTATACTTAAATCATTGTGTCAACCTCTTAAGTATTTAGAAAATGGTGTATCTATAGAAGAAAATGAAAAGCTACAGAAGGCATACCTGGGGCCATACTTATGGGACAATTTGTGATATTATCCTAGAGCTTCTTCAGATAAAGAACCTCCACTTCAACTAGAAAACTAAAACGTGTTCAGCATAAGGCCACCAAAGGCTACAGAATGGGGCTCAGTCTGCTGGAATAAGAAAAACAAAAGTTTGGTTGCTGGAGTGAGCTGGCAAGTCTCTGGGTGTTGCTATATGCTGACATAACACAACTTGCTCAGATAATGGAAGAATTTGGAAGACACTTACTTAAACTTCACTTTTATTAAAAATGGGAAGAGAGTTTCTTTGGGAAGACTCTTCCCCCGTGAGAAACAGATCAGGAAAAAGATGAAAGCAAACAGCTGAACACTGGGTATAAATGCAAAGGATGAGTCCACTCATTAATTTTTTATTAAGTTTTAATCCAGTAAGAAAATCAATTTTTCCTAAAAGTATTCTTCTCTATAGCCAGATGTTGAGTGACAATGAAGAAGTGCCCTATTTGTCAGAGTTTGAAATACTATATATTTAACATAATTAGCACTGATGGTGAGGTCAGCCATATAACTGTGTTGAACTCCTTCATAACAGCAAGTTGGAGAAAGATTGAGGGGACAAAAAAGGAATGAAGGAGTGGCAGAGCTGCTATGTGAGGCCCAACCTTAAAGAAAGCAGAGTTTGATTTTGGATCATTGATCACCCAGAAAAAGGAGAGTAAAAAACTAGAAGTACATGCAGTACTTTAAATCAAGTAGGATATTTTTGGGAATGATCACCAAGTCCCAGGTAGAAGAAATGACTAAAAGATTCTAAGGAAGTTACCATGTAAGACACGTAAAGACTTGTGGTCAATGGCTCAATGTCCAGCTCAAGACCAGTAACAAGTGGTGAACCTCAGGGATTGGTGTTGGGACCATTCTTGTTCAACATCTTTGTCGGTGACATGGACAGTGGGATTGAGTGTGCCCTCAGCAAGTTTGCCGATGACACCAAGCTGTGTGGTTCGGTTGATACACTGGAGGGAAGGAATGGGATCCAGAGGGACCTTGACATGCTTGTGAGGTGGGCTGATGCCAACCTTATGCAGTTTAACCATGCCAAGTGCAAGGTCCTACACCTGGGTTGGAGCAATCCCAGGCACAGCTACAGGTTGGGCAGAGAAGAGATTCAGAGCAGCCCTGTGGAGAAGGACTTGAGGGTGTTGATTGATGAGAAACTGAACATGAGCCAGCTTCAGTGTGTGCTTACAGCCCAGAAAGCCAACTGTATCCTGGGCTGCATCAAAAGGAGTGTGATCAGCAGGTCAAAGGAAATGATCCTGAACCTTTACTCTGCTCTCCTGAGATGCCACTTGGAGCACTGTGTGCACTACTGGTGTCCTCAACATAAGAAGGACATGGAGTTGATGGAGCAAGTGCAGAGGAAGCCACAAGGATGATCAGGGGACTGAAGCACCTCCAGTATGAAGACAGGCTGAGAAAGTTGGGGCTGTTCAGCCTGGAGAAGGGAAGGCTCCGTGGAGACCTCACAGCAGCTTTCCAGTACCTGAAGGGGGCCTATAAGGATGCTGGGGACTGACTACTGTCCTGGGTTCAGCAGTAGCAGTATTTTTTTTCTCCTTCTGAGTAGCTGGTGCAGTGCTATAGTTTAGACATTCAGCCTGGTAACAGCATTGATAACACCGATGGTTTTAGTTGCTGCTCAGTAATGTTTACTCGGACCAAGGACTTTGTGAGTCTCATGCTCTGCCAGGGAGGAGGGGAAGCCGGGAGGAAGCAGAGACAGGACACCTGACCCAAACTAGCCAAAGAGGTATCCCATACCCCAGCACATCATGCCCAGGATGTAAACTGGGGGCAGTTAGCCAGAAGGGTTAGATCACTGCTTGGGTTGGGCTGGGTATCGGTGGGTGGGTGGCAAGTGGTTTTATCCCTTTCCCTTGTTATTTCCCATATCATTATTATTATTGGTGGTAGCAGCTGTGGTTTTGTGTTGTACCTTAGTTACTGGATTGTTATTATTTCAACTCATGGGAGTTACATTCTTTTGACTCTCCTCCCCATCCCTCTGGAAGCCAGGGTGGGGGAAGCAGGTGGGGGGAGTGAGAGTGGGGCTGCATTGCTGGGCTTAAGTCACGACAACTATTCATTAGGGACTGTAATAACAGGACAAGGAGTAACAGGTTAAAACTTAAACAGGGGAAGTTTAGATTGGATATAAGGAAGAAGCTCTGGTGAGGCACTGGAATGGGTTGCCCAAGGAAGTTGTGAATGCTCCATCCCTGGTGGTGTTCAAGGCCAGGTTGGACAGAGCCTTGGGTAACATGGTCTAGTGTGAGGTGTCCCTGCCCATGGCAGGAGGGTTGGAACTAGATGATCTTGAGGTCCTTTCCAACCCTAACTATTCCATGATTCTATGATTCTAAAACAAGGTTAATTTTATAGTTACAAGGAAAATCTGCAGCTGTACTAGAAAGAAGATGCACTAGGATAGGTTCAAATAGATAATTTTGGTATCACTTATCCCACATTAAATTTGTTACCTATCTTTAACAGATGTGAAATTGGGTCTCAGAAAGTAATTCAGCAACATTTCTAGTATTAGCAAGTGTTGGGCAGGAGACGGTGCAGTCCAACAGACATAGCCAGAGATCTTCATGTACTTAACCCCTATCTGTATCTACATACACTAGTAAACATCTGTTTTTTTAGATCTGAGACATCACTTCAAGAAGACAATCTTCCAAGTACCCGAAGTTCATCTGAGCTAGGTTACTCTTCAGTCTCTTGGAATAACAAACCAGCACATCAGATTTCTCACTCTGGACCTTTTTGATTGACAGAAAAAGCTCCTGAGCTTCTGTAACACTAAAATGCTATTAAAGCATTCAAGACAGCCTTACATGAACCATGCAGCACAAGCATTTATAGTAGTGATGTATTTTAAAAAACAGCACTGTAAAAAGTCCTAAGTTCTGCTGAACTAAGGCAACTTTCTCATATAGAACCGCCTTGATCAACTACTCACACCGAGGAACTGCATGTTAACACAGTTCTATTGGCTAGAGACTGAGAGATCCTTGGGATTGATTGCATTCACTTCACTAAAACTGAAGCAAGTAAATACAATATTCTACTTCAAGTATTACCATTTTCCAGAAATGACCTATTCCTGCACTTCTGAAGTTAACATATCGGTTTCTAGTGCCCCTGCTGCTTCTGCACTTCAATATTTTCCTCACAGCCACTAATTAGCACACCAAAGTGTAGCAAAATTGACAGGTAAATTATCCTTTAAGAGCATTAAAACCATTTGCCAGGTAAACAATTATATTAAAATATGTTTATGCAATGATCTTTCTGTACTAGGTCATGAAAAATATTTCTAAACATCTGTGAGAGACTGATCTGAAATCAGACTCCACTGTCCATTGCCTCAAAGATTGGTTTGAGAAGCTAAGATGGAATTACACCTGTCTTTGGTCTCAGAGGTACCTGCGGGAGTTGAGGTAAGACTCCAATATCCACTGCCTGGAAGAAGGGTGTGAAGAGCTGAACTAGGACTCCACTGTCCATTGCCTGAGGAATGTGTGGGAAAGAGCTAAGACTCTTCTGTCCATTACCTCGAGGACTGGTGTGAGGAATTGCTGTTCATTATCTCAAGAATTCTGTAGACACCTGGGGGGCTGAGTGTGCACATGTGTGGTTGAAGAGGGAAACTGGTCCATCAGGAACATGTAATACATCACATGAAGAACAGAGATACTCCCTCAACTCATAAAAAGGGGAAAAGGTAATCAACAAGAGACACATCTCCAGAGAGCCATTGCCATAAGGATGACTCCAGGAGGACACCTCTGTTAGGACACTCTCTACTGATGACTACTACAGTCCCTGAGCGACACCCTCCCTGAGACATCACCATGAGGGCAACTCCATGAGACACACTCCACAGGGTACCTTCAAGGGCATTCCAGAAGGACATCCCCAAGAGGAGACCCACCTCCGATGGACTCCTGGGGGACACTCTGCTCCAATACCGACTACGAACCCTGAAGGACTCCCAGCACAGACAACAGGATACCACTGGCTCCACAGTGGTGACTCTCTCTCTCTACACCCCAAATCCTTGCCTCATCTTCTGCCTTTTTCCCAATCTGTCCTATTGCTATCCCCTTTATTACAGTAATATCCCTTTTTATAATGACTGTCTTTTTGTAATATGTAATAAACTTACTAATCGATTACAGTACATGACTTTGTTTGTGTCTTATTTTCACTCTTGGGATTGTGAATTGAAACAGGATCCGCACTGGGGTTTTCTCCAATTGGACCCTGACAACATCTGCATTGCAAATGTGTATTCCACCTTATCATTTGTCATTTTTTCGCATAATGCACCTTTTAGAGTAACAGAAAGCTTCCTTGCTTCCCTCCTTATGCACTGCCCTTTTAAAACCAACCTGACAAAAAATACTGGCCACTGCCTGAACTTGACAGGAACGGCTAAACCTCTCTCAGCTTCTCTCTGGTGATATTCATTCCTCCCTCCTCCTCATCTAACACTAAAGGCAAATCTGTACTTGGGTGCCAAGATCCTTCTTTACAGAGTCATAGACACTCACTGGGATTTGTGCTAAAACTGTACATATAGAACATGTATCTACCTAATTTTGCCTTGAAACCAAGATGAAAATAATACAAGTGTATTTTGATATTGTTAGACTTCCCAGATTAACAATCTGTCCTGTTTCTACAAGAAGGCAGTAGAAGTGGACTGTTTTTTCTTTTAAACCTCTAAAACATAGCAACAGCCTGCACAAGCTGCTTTGCACTATTAAACTATTTTAAGTACAGCACATATAAAAGCTAGCTTGCTTATTTTCGCACTTCACTATACCTCAAAAAAACCCAAATATGGTCAAGTTCTGCCAGGATCTAAACCAAGCATGCTGGTTAGAAGAATTAGCTATTGTTAAATTGAGGGAGCAATTTCAAGTTCTTTTGACTTCAGCTGTCCAATTCAAAACTCCATCTTCTGAAAAGAAATAGAAAAATAAGACAGAAAAAACCCTCATGTGTCTAAAACCCAAATGAATATCACTAAGGCACAGCCTCAGAGGCACTCTGTTACCCATTATAGTTGTAACTGCTACATTAAGAGAGACATAATGTAGTAAACATAAATTCAGGCAGCCTTTTGGACAATGGGACATGTCACAAAGCCTTGCCAGGCACCTCGAGGGAATTCTATTAACTGTACATATGTTCAAAATCATGTCTTTCCAGTGGTATTTTGTGTGCTGCCTGTGATCTGTCCACAGAGGAGCACACAAGTAAGTCAGTAGAAACCTCACAACATACTGAGAGGATTTTTTTTCTTTGTTACACCAAGTGGAAAGCAATTTTAATTAAAAAGAGTTGTTGAAATAGTTAATTACAGGAGCAGTAAATTAAACAGTACCTGTAACTGCTAGTAAAAGACTGCTGCATGCACACATACCTAGCTTTGAGACAAGCCATATACAATAGAGAAGATACCAAGTTTAAGTCTTGAAATTCCTTCCCTTTTCTAAATACTGTTCTGTGGAATGAAGAAAGACTTCCTAGTTTAACAGCCAAACCCCACATCTACAGACAACAGCCTCACGCAGAGAAGTGCTATGGGATGTGTTCAATAACACCCCAGGAGAACTTCCAGTCCACTGTCACTTCCCCTGTCCTGGATGAATCCAGATTTCATTTGCAGCACAACAGCTCCAGAGCATGAGCGTTAGAGTAGTCAGAGGCAAAATTCGCCTGAGAGTTCATGGTTTGACAAGCCTCTCAGGTGCACAGAACTGAGCTCAGCATTCCCCACAGCTCCAGTTTGTGCTTTAACAAATTAGCTACTGAGAAGAAGGAACTGCTGCAGCTATGACTGTTACATATACTGCTACAGCCTGTATATTTTAAAACAAAACCAAGCTACTTAAAATTCCAATTCTTCCCCTTAAAAGTTTTGTTTGCATTGAACAAATATTTCCCTACAGCTTAACTTACTGCCCTGCAATCTAGAGTTGCATTGCAGCCCATTGGCTCAGTTAAAAATCCTTCTTGAAGGCTTCTCCATCAGCATTACAAGATATTCAGGTGCCTCACTGAGAGGCACCAACTGGATCTCAGTTATTTAAACACAGGCTTTGCAATACACCTTGTCACAACACCTATGTCCCCTCTGTAGATCTGACTCTTGACATTTACACTGAGTCCTATCTTCTTTGTGAAAGAATTAAGTACACACAAGGATTAATCATTTCTCCTGTTTTCAAAGCCCTTTCTGTGATCCAACACACACAGCTGCTTTGCTGCTTTGGTATGAATAACTCAAAGAATAACTAAAAACCCTCTGAAATCTAGCTCATAAATACACTGGACAACTGACCAAAACCTGGTCCTGTCTCCCTTCTTTCCCAGCCTCTCCCAGACCACAGCACTCACAAATCACACACAGTATTGCTCTATATACTGTCCCTGACATGATGGCAGTATTTTGCAGTTCAGGGTGCAACAACTCATGGTGCATGGCTCACCTCTCAGAGAGGTGAAAGCCATAGCACAAGGTAGTTCCCCTGGCTGTAACATGATTTAGCTAAGTCTCTTAGTAGGAAACTAGAACACCCCAAAATAATCCAGAGCGTGACACAACTTTCACTCCCCTATGCTGCATGGCACAGTTCACAAGACACTGCAGTCCTGCCCTTGACAGCAATGTTTTCCTTTGTTATTCTCTCAGAACAGTTGTCACTCTTTAAAAATCAGGTTTGATTTCATGAAATATTATGAAATTCCCAACTGCAAAGACAGAGTAACCAGTTCAGGCACGTATCTTGGTGCAGTAGTAACTGAAGAATAAAAGGGTATAAGATTTACCATACAGATCTACATGCAAAAGTGCTTCCAGCATAATCAAACACCTGATACCGAGTTGTATGCAGGTTTAGGTTTAATCAACATTGGGGTTTTTTGCCTTTCAGAGGCTGAAGCAGTCCCCAATAAGATTAGGGCTCTGCAGCATGCCTAGTAAGACTGAAGAGGATATTGCCAGAAACAGTCTACCTTTCAGCAAGTATTTATTCTGCCTAACCATCCATCCCCAAAAGACATCAGTCTAAGAGTTAGAAAAGAAAATATCATACACAGTAACCCAAATTTGAAAATGCCCATTTCATAAACGACCCAATGGCCTGTTCCTTTCCATCTGCAGCCTCAGAGAATATGAAAAATACCCAGACTACTGCTAATACACAATAAAATCCTCAGCTTGATAGGCCTTGAATAATGCTGTTGTAGAACTACAAAGGTACTTTAAAATCAATACTTGGAAAATTCTGTTTATGAAGATTTATTTCTTACATGTTTTACTCACATCCATATTTGAAGATCCACAAAATAAAGCTAGTTTGAAAGTAAGTTGTTAGCAATACAACCAGAGTTTTTCTTTTCCACCTGCATACATGAGGGTAGACCCCCACAATATGATGTCCCTTAAACCTGACTGTATCTAGTGTTTATTCATGCTTCGATAGAGATTAGAATGGGATAAGTTCAGATGGTTTTAAGCCTTTCATGACCCAGATCAACTCTGACTCAGCTACTTGTTTATTTTTGCAGACAAATTCCTTTGGTAATGGATAATATGTTACAACATTGTAATAATCAATATAGAACTGACCTGCAGCCTTACAATTCTTGATCCAGTCTGGAGGGCACTGCTGTATCCCAACGACCATGCTGCTCAAGAGCAATATATTACGTATGAGCAGCTGATGTACCAAAAATGGAAGTTTAATTCTGAGCTCAAGGCTCTTCACCTGTATCTGCCCTTATAGCTGCCTGCCTTCTTGAGAACCACAACAAATACTCCCACAATGACAAGTCTCATGGGAGACAAACTGGGGGAAAGCAAGAAGAAAATTAAGGTGTAGTTATCTCAAAGCTTTATTTTATCAAGTATTCATATTTATTATTTAGCTTATTTAATAATAAATAATAAGTTAGCTTATTTCTAAGGCTATGTTTCATATCTTTTACATGTACAGTTCCTTATGCGTGCCTGGCTTGGTACATGATTCCAGTATCAGGCCACTCACACTCATAAGTTCACAGGACAAGATCTTTTATGTAATAACTTGTCTGTGCAATTCCCCAAAACTTTATTCAGGAAATTAGTCCTCTAGTCACATATATGCATTCAAACATTTGAAAATGCAAGGCTTTTCAAATATAAACTTTTCTCTTTTAGTTTCCTCCTTTTATTAAAGCCATTGTATAAAAGTAGTTTGTGCAGCATCTAGTGGAAGCTGAAGAGCTCCATGGAAAGTCTACAGAAACCCAAATGGGTTTGCTCCAAATACTCAGAAATTAAGTCATTTTTACACATGCACAAATAGACATCTTGGTAGAAACATAATTCTTGTATTTATTCATGAACAAAACTCCACCCACGATCATCTAATTCTTCCTCTCTAACTACAGGGGGCAACGAGTCATCTGCATAGGTAATATACTGAGAAGACACGAGAGGTAAAAGCTGTTGCCAACACGCTTGTCCAGTTCTGACCACTGAATGTTACTGATCATATCTCTCGTCACACTACAGTGAGTAGGGAAAAGAACACCGCCCCACACTCACATACACACACACTAATTGGGTTTTTCACTTGCTTAATGAGCTTTGTTTGGGATTCTGCAGAAATGTTTCATGGGGATAATTAGCTCAGAATGCTTCAATAAACCCTAAAATAGCTTTAAAATAAACAATGTTATGGCATGGTCATCCTCCCATACAGAAGTTAGAATTATATCAGATAAGCTTACTTTAACATGCAGTGGCACACAATCACTTAAAAAAGAAAACCAACCAGATTTGAGTTCTTGCCATGCAGGACTTCTCTGTGCCCAGGTCTGAACCTCATTCTTTCAAATAGTCCTTACAGTTCACACAGCTGCTCAGGAATTCACTGATTATCACTTAAGTAGTTGGTTTATTCAGGCAAATAAACACTTTGTGTGCTCAAGTGTTCAGCAGCCACCCTGTAACATAACAGGGTGCTTACCAACAAGCTCTGGTAAATCAATCCAGCAGTTTACAGCTGCCAAACCTGAAATCCCACACACTCCTCTGTTGTCTATCTACCGGAGAACAACTGAAATGCTTCACTCCAGACTCCAGCTTCCTTGCATGAAGCCAGCTTAATTGATAATTTAAGATAATACTCCATACTTTGTAATGAAGCGCATGCATTACTCCTCTTCATTATGCCCTGGAGAGTAGATCAACAAAAGAAATCAAATGGGAAGGTGAGCATTAACCACTTCAGCAGGATTCCCTAGGGCTCACCAGTTAGCAACCATAGTCAGAAATACTTAATGCAGCCAAAAGAAGAAAGATTATTGTGATTAATGGGGGATTAATAGTCTAGATTGATTTTGGTTTAATTTAAAATCAAATCAAAACCAAGAATAGGGTTCTGCATGCACAAAAGCCACATTTGCAGAGAACTGCGTGCAACTGGACTCCTAAAGCCAACTGTAAAGAAGACACAGTAAAGGATTTGGTAAGGATATTTCTCACCTGGTCAAGTCATTTCCCTTCTGATGTCCTTCTTAACTTAAGCAAAGGATATTTTCTTTATCCTTCTTAGATCATGGCAAACCAAAACATCATTTGACTGACTAAAAAAAATGCATGGGAATTTAGGGTATCAATACACTATCCTGCTCATCCCTAGGAGAACCTGAAGTACAGTCATTCCCTTGCTTGAGCCAAGTGTTTTAAGCAGCCAAAATCTAATTCAGCTGCATATAGCTTCTTCTCCCCAAAGAATCAAAATACCTGCATCTTGCATTTGCCACAAGGAAATCTGCCTAGGAAACAAAGCATCCATCCCTGCTAGGTTTTACTTACAACAGAGCCAAATCTGTGCAATCTCTTGCCATAGAGATGAAATGGTTTAAGATTTTAAAGACTATTTTGGTCTCAATTGAGCAAAGGAATGCTTGGCTTTGGGAAAATAATAAAGGAATTTACTAGTGCTGCTTTACTGACCTGGAAATAGCTTTTGTAAGGGACAAGTGAGATCAGCAAAGGGGTGTGTAAAGGGGAGAAAAATCTACTACTCTCAATTGAATTCTTCTCAGTAAATTTGATTGCCCTACCACTGATTTACCATCAGTTTCAGAGAACTGGAGGGATGTCCTTTGAAATGCTCCTACAAATTATTTCTGCCAGCTTGTGAAATCATAGGCAAACACCACCTATGTCAGATTGAAAAATACCATACAGACTATTCCTGTTGTCTTGTAAGATGATCTTAGTGATGCAGAAAAAGCTAACAAGATCTTAGCAAAAGCCATTTCCAGCTTGCTCATGGATTGCATGTTCCAAAACTGAAGAGTTAGCCTTTCAGGAACATTGGCACTGGTTATGCATGAGCAATACGTAATGCAGAACTCTGGTTTACTCCTTGTGACTCAGACCTTCTTTAAAACATCTGCAAAAGCATGCTACATGTCTATCTTGTTCAGATTGCACAGCATCTACATTCTTTCTGTGAGCTAAGGTAGTATTTGAAGACACGAGAAGTGTGATAGTAAGTGACTGGTAATTGCTTCTGTTCAAGAATAAAACCTATGCAGCCATTGGCAGAACTCAAGATGCAGGAATTCCTGTTCCCCAAGCCCCCTCTTTGGGTTTAGTCTTTTTATTTGGTAACATTTTAAAAGTTATGAAGAGTCTGAATGGCTGGTTTCAATGTTAGCACTAAAAGTGGTTTTGCTTAATGCTTTTAGAATTCACCACCAAATCACTCTTGCCATTTCTAAATCACTTCTGCCAGCTGAAGAGTGGATGCCCACCGAGATGTACTATCCTACTGTTAAATACATTGGCTGCCTTTCTCATTTGACAGCCCCAGTTGAAGCACAAACCAAGCTTCAAGTGTCAGAATCAGATTCTTGCAGAGAGATCCTCACAGATATACGCATCCAGCAACAGAGGCTGACAAAGTTATTTATGCACTTGCTCTTTTATGAAGCTTTTTCCAGTCATCACAGCTGTTCACATCAGGACTTGGCAGGTTTTAGGCCTGCAGTATCTTCAGGTAGGAACAGCAGTCAGAATTTGAAGCATGAAGTCCCTCTTATCAAGCCTCTCTGCGAGGGAGAATTTTAAATTAAGTTCTGGTCATGCAAATTGCTTATGTCTTTCATAGATAGAATCTGATAATCAGTAAACACTGTAAGATATAATAGCATTGAGCGAAGTGCTTCACTTCATGGGGGGACTTGATTCAGGAGCCAGATAAGATCTTAATGAAGCAGCTGCTGTCACAAGGCAGCTGATGATCTCTTCTGCGGTATTTCATGTATCTCTCAGTGTGCAGAAAAATATTTGAGGCAAACTTATCCTTGAAACTATCAATTAAAACATACAGGAAATCCTATTTTCCAAGCAGTTGAATAAAACTATGATAATTCTTTGTTAGAAGTCACTTTAAAGTGAATTCCACATCCTATTTTGCAAACAGTGACAATTCAAGAGTTAAACTTACTAATAGATTTGATAGCCTTTATTAAAAAATAATTTTACTTACACTAAGTTTCATGAAAATAACTATTACTTGCTCCTGAAAATTCCAACATGATTAATGTAATTTCCCCCAGATGTAATAGGAACAGTTTCAATTATCCTACTTCTCAATTATTCTCCATGATATACATATATACTTATTTATTTATTTAGAAAGCCTTTATTATCTAAACTGATAATGATGCTTGGGGAAAAAGGGAGGAACTGGCTACATGGGCTTAAAAAAAAAAGTATCATATATTACCTACCCTATCTCATTCAAACTCTGAAGACAAGAGAAAGAATAAATGACTTACTGGGAATATCTGAATTGGACACACAGATGAGTTATACGGATTAAGGTCAAAGGATAGATAAAGGGCATAAATCTGCTCAATGTTCATTAAGACGCAGATGTTTTATTTAGAGACACGCCTAATTCAGACCAATGTTAAGAAATATAGACCTGTAAGACCAGCACTTTCAGTTCTATACTAAAACCAGCTCTTTCGGAATTGTTGCATACGACTTAAGCTAGTGGCACAAAAACGTAATTAAAGAAAGCTCCTTTTTGACGATGTGCTTAAATCCACACTGAGGTACTATAGGTGGCATGGGGTGGAAAACATTGCATAATATTACAAGTGCTACGTGTCGTGGTTTAAACCCAGTCAGCCACAAATCAGCCATGCAGTTTCTCTTTCACTCCCCCCTTTTTGCCCCCTCCTCCCCACTCCAGGAGGGATGAGGAGGAGAATCAAAAAGAATGCGACTCCCAGGGTTGAAATAAGAACAGTCCAGTAACTAAGGTATAACACAAACCACTGCTGCTACCACCAATAGTAATAATGATAAGGGAAACAAGAAGGGAAGAGAATACAACACCTCACCACCCACCAACCAAAAACTCACTCCACCCAGCCTGACCGAGCACTGACGGATACCTAGTCCAACCCCGCAGTGCTTGCCCTTCCAGGTAACTCCCAGTTACATCCTGGGCATGATGTGCTGTGGTAGGGAATACCTCTTTGGCTAGTTTGGGTCAGGTGTCCTGGCTCTGCTTCCTCCCAGTTTCCTGGGGAATGCCCTGTCTTGAGGTTCAAGTCCTTTCAGAACATGACAGTAACAACAACCTAAACCACTCATTCCAGCCACATCCTGGTTATGCCAAGAGAGCCCTTTATAACCACTGGATATTAGAATACTTATTTTTAATCTTAAAAAGATTTCTGTGCTTGCAGTTCTGCTATTTAAAGTGCTGTCCAGATCTTTACAAGCCACAAAGTATTTTATGGAATATTTTATTCTATAAAAACTTCTCACATAGAATTAAGTAGGGCTTTAATATGTAAAGATCAGCATGAATGCCTTTGTTGTTTTGGTTTGGGTTCTGTTGGGTTCTGGGGGTTTTTGTTCCTCTTATTTCATATAATCTTCTACTTCAGTATTTTAGAATGCACCCCGCTCATTTTGCTTGCCATTCCATAAAAAGTCACCATCAGCTTTAAAACACTAAATGCCTTTTTGTGCTGGACTTCATAGTTACAAAGAGATTAAGCCAATTTCACAGACTAGCCATAGCTGTTCAGTAGTGGTTTCTTTTAGTGTACCACCAATAACACAGAACAGAGAATTAAGAAAACATAAATCCTTCAAAAATAAGAATTGAGCTAAAACTGTAAGGGAAGTCATATGTGAACAAGTGCTACATTTTGAACAAATGGCACCTCAAAAACTTGCTAGATATTAAAATGCCTATTCATGTTTCCACTATAAATCCTGCTTTGTAGCAATTAAAGACTTATCAAAGTTGATTTCCATCAATGTGAAGCCTGACATTACAGTCCTCAATTTAAATGCATTTCCCTCTTCCCAATTTTGAAGAACAATTGACGTAAATCATTCCAGACCTTCTCATTATTAGATGAGAAACTCATAACCTTATTGCTTTTCTAGCCAAGAAAAAAAAGCCCAATAACAAAGAACCGATACAATCTGTTGAGTAGTTCCGTATTTTTCTATATCTGTTAAATGAGTCTACAACCTCTTCAATACTAAAGCTTCTTAGCAAAGGCCTCACAGATACTATATTCCAAATTAATAGCTCCGAGTATGTAGAAACAAAAGATACATCATTTAACACAAATGTTTATAAATAAAAACATGCAAAGTTCCAGTATGACATCTTTTACTTGGGAAAAAAATGCCTGTAATTTCAGCCTAGACAGCTGCAAGATTAAGTCTATGATCACTCCATGTTTACAGCAGCCATGTAATGGACAAGTTCTCTTTTGGTGAGCCACAGGCTTTTAATGGTCTTTAGATACGGTCTATAACAAGACTCCAGTTACAGCTTTGAGACAAATCCTCACCCTACTTCAGGTGCACAGGTACACAGCAAAACTGCCCATGACATGGAAAAGCAGAATCTGGAGCCATTTTTTCACACACCAGAACAAATCCAAGAGGAAATACAGCTATTGATTCCTTCCTCAAAACTCCTTCACAATCTATCCTGCCTTCCCAAGAACTGAAACAGGTATCACAACAATATCCTTGAGAACTCCAGGTGCTTCAATACTTAGGGACTAGCAGACTAGAAGTGCACTTTTTAAGAAGCTTTCAAACATGCACATTTACTATGCTTCATTGTGCAGAGTGGAGTGGACACTGGGTTTCTTCGGCATGAAGCAACCCTTGTACTCCAGTCATACTCAACCCATAAAATTAGATTTAAATTAATACAAAGTGAAGAAGATGATAAAAACATGGATTGATGCATTTCAAGTGTGCACATGAAGCCCTCAGCTCCTCCCAGCTCACTCTATACATCCATCCCTGCTGGTTCACCACTGCACAAAGTCAATGAAGCCAGTGATGATGTGGACAAGCAAAAAACACTTTAGCCAGGAGGAGAAAGTTCAGTCTTGTGCATGAAACCTCATTCGTTTGCTGGAAGGGCCAGTCCTCATTTAATCCAACCAAAGCTTTACTAAATTGCTCTGTATTTTAAGTTACACACAGGAAGAGGTTATGTTAACCTGCAACAACCAGGCTACTGCAGCACAGTCCTCAGAGCCCTTCACTCACATTTTCACTGCATTGCCAATGCTGTTATTTAACAGCTGAATTTGAACAGCTGACCAAGTTATCAGTAGAAAATGTTTTAAAACAAATTCATTAAATAATGTAAAGCACAAATGACCAGGACAGTCACTCAACTGTTCATCCAAATGGTCCTAAGGGAGTCTGAATACAAAGATGCTGAAAAACTGCTTGTCACCCACATGAGTACATATGGAAGAGTAATTGTGTCTATTTGTCACAATCTTTCAAAATGGTTTTAAGAAAATAGTAAATTTTAATCCATCACTTGTGTGCAAAGCAAAAAGTAAAACCATTTAAAAAAAATAAAAAATAGAAAATTAGCAGACATGAGCAAACCAGAGAAAGAGAGTAAGAAACCACTTCTGAGTTCAAGCCAAAGTCCTTCAAAGGGCTCAGGAAACACATGAATAATATTGTCAATAAAGTATGCTCCTCTTTCCTAGAATCCTCATTAAAGGTTCCTAAAGAAACTGAATTGTAATTAGATGAGAGATGATCCTACCCTTCATTTCCTACCCTTTGATCACTTATAATTAATGAAAAAAGTACACTGTCCTTTCAAATCAGTTGCTAAGTCAAGTCCTTGAAATAGAAGTATTTGGCTCTTCACTGTTCAATGCACTCAGGTGATCAAGACAGGACAGAGAAGATGATAAAACAGGGGAAGTTCAGGTTAGATATAAGGAAGTTCTTTACTGTTTGGGTGGTGAGGCACTGGAACAGGTTGCCCAGAGATGTACTAAATGCTCCATCCCTGGCAGTGTTCAAGGTAGGAGAGCTGCGGGCGACATGGTCTAGGGTGAGGTGTCCCTGCTCATGACAGGAGGGGTGGAACTAGGTGATCTTAAGGTCCTTTCCAACACTAACTAATCTATGATTCTATTATTAGGCATGAAGAGAAAGGAGAGTAGGGTAGAGAGTTGAAGGGTTTACAGTTTGAGAGCTGAGGATTACCATGACGGGCTGGAGAGTACCTTAAACAGATGACTGAAGACAAAGATCATTGCAAAGACAAACACAGAGAAAAAAGATAGTCTCCGTCTCACACTACCCCTGAAGGAGGGTGAGTTACCACTCAGGAAAGAGACTAGAATTAATATTCACTATTCAGAAGCAGACAAATAAAAGATCTGAAACCATTAGGAAAGGAACAGTAAACCAAAAAGCTTTGTGATATTCCTCCAAAAGGCTACATACGCATTTATGAATTCATATTGCAGCAGTTCTATTAATCCCATTACAAAAAAGAGATCGAAAAAGTAGAAAAGATGCAGACTGTTGTGAGGATAATCAAAGGTATAGGAAAATCTTTAGAAAGGGATTAAGTAGATTAGTTTGCCATCTGAAAAGAAAACTAGGGGAGAGATAGAGCAGTATTCTACAAGTCTGCACTGTATAAAGCAGCTAAAGGAGATTACTCTCTTCTACAACAGGGCAGAGAAAAGAACTAGGTAGCCCCAAGTAGAGTGATAACTGAGGAGGTTTAATTAAAACAAAGCTACAACTACTTCTGCTTCTCATGCAAATTTTCATCAAAATTTTGGAAGTCGCTGCCAAAGAACAGCAAAACTGAGATTTGATCAATTTGCAGAGAGTTACTGTGACCATTACAAAGTTACTACCCAGACATTAACTTCCAGATGGTCAGATGCTGGTCATACGTAGCAGTGTAAAGCTCCTGCAATGCATACTCTGTACCCCTCACACGCTCCTTAGTGAATGCTGCAAGCTCCAAGGAAGCAGGGTAGAAAGACGTTTGGTTAGACCTGATAAAGCAACTGGTTAGATACAACAGAAAGACAATCATGTCTCTTAGTCTTGTTCATAACTGACTGAAGGAAAAAGCAAGCCGCTCTCAGCCCATTCTGCATTCTTCACCTACAACTCAGCATTCATGAAATATGCATAGTCTCTCCAATTCTGGAAGGAGTCAACATGCACACAGCCTGTAAAACTATCATTTTTATTCATGTTACATGCAGTTTGAGAGTTTTATATCTGGTTTGTTTGGGGTCTTTTCAGATTTCACTAGAACACTTGAAACACTTTCACTTTGCTAGTTCCTGTGTAACTCGGAGAACATCAGTCTGCTTAACGCTCTAAGAAGGACAGCAGTGAAGTTATTTTCCTGTTCAACTCAAATCTTTCCTAAAAGGCATTCACTAAAATTAATAAAATATTGTTAGCATAAGACTTATTTTATCACTGCAAGTATTAAGTTAAACATGCAGGAAAAAAGCAAAACAAAACAAAAAACCCTGGTCATTGGCAAATATTTCCTTATTTGCACTTACAGAACAGTTACTAATTTTCTCTGAAGTCTATATGCTCAAAACCATTGACAGTCCTCTAGCAATCAGACCCATTTCCCTAACTGCTGTTCTCAAGAGAGGCAGAAGGGAAAGCACAAGTGGCAGCTTTTGTATCTCCTACCCACGGGCCCCTCCTTCCTCAGGCACCAAATTCACTCTGGCAGAAAACTTGTATTTGACATAATCACAGAAGAGTTCGTGTTGGAAAGGACCTTAGGACCATCAAGTTCCAACCTCCCTGCTATGGGCAGGAACACCTCACACTAAACCATGTCACCAACGGTCTGTCCAACCTGGCCTTGAACACCACCAAGACAACTGGATATCTAGTCACACATACAAGTGTTTCTTTCGTGATGCAAAATTTCAGGTCATTTTGATTCTGACTATATCATCTAAAGAAGGATGGATGAAAGAACTGTATGAAGTTTAGAAAGTATTCTGCCCATCTGTGACAGGAACCTAAATGCTGCAACTGATGTAAGAGCTGTCTGAAGTAGGCTTTCAATTTTACTGAAATGCTGAACTAAAGGACAAAATTAAAAATAAATAAATAAATCAAGAAAACCAACACCAAACTAATAACCTGTCAGAGAATTAGCAACTACTGAACAGGTTTCCTAGTAAAGACTAGCAATGGCCTTCTTCAGAGTGGTTATAAACCAGTGTGCCTCATTCACACACAGCTGGTTGATCAGTCTCTACACCTATTAGTCTCTAAATAACTGTGATGCAATTGCAATTTTTCAGGAGCTCTTGGGTACAATAGTTTGTCTTTCTTCCCACCAACACCTATTTTTAAAAGCAAAGGATTCTCAGTGTAAGTTTGCATAACTGCATTCATTTCTAAATCAACACATCAATTTACATGAAGCATTGACCTCTTTCACAAATTGGATTTTATTTTATTTTTTACACTAACAGGAAGATACCGGAAAGATTAAAGATCAAGGACAATCCATTTCAAACAAAAGGATTCCCCCTTCAAAATCATTTCAGCAAGGACTGAAAAACTTAAAAGCATTCCACACACTCCTCCTGTTCAACTGAAGAACTCCTATAGCTCCTTAAGAAAGGAGAACTGAGAGAAGCATAACTTTCATTATAGAAAGAAGATAATACATTAAGACCAAGCTCCAGCTTGACCTTTATCTTCATAAGTGATAACTCTCAAAAGTGACCAAAAGGTTAACTAAACTCTAAAAAGGTCATCTGTCTTTAATCTGGCTATATAGATCCTTTGCTGATGTTCAATAATACACAGCAACTGTTCATTAAATATCACCCGTCCATTCCATATTTCCACCTTCTGTTTTCAGCAGCAGCTACACTTTTGTTTTGTCACATTAAATAACTTGCATATTCTTTCTTTCCAGCACATTTTCTGGGATAGGAAGTGTTTTAAACTTACATAAATACATTCCTAACTACTGTAACACATATATATGACATTGCAAAAATATTATTACATCCTAGATCTGAGCACATCAGTGACTTCTTCACCCCACTGTGAGTCTTTCATACTTCTGAGATAGTTACCCCTCTTACTCCTCAGAAGAGATGCAGCTCAAATCATATTCACCTAAAGCTTATTTCAAAACAATTACATAATCTGAAGTTATACCAGAAATGAAACACTGAACTCCAAATTTAATATACAAGGTAACAGGATGCAGGAGCAGGTTCTTCAGATGGCTAGGGAGTTAACTGTGAAGGAATACAAACAACATTAGGGTTGACTTTTCTTCAGAAAAATAATAAGAAAAAAAAAGAAAATTGTATTGCTATATGTGCAAATAGATTGTGAAAGTTCACATCATCTTATTGAATTACACAGGTTATTCATGTCTCTCCTCCTTCCTTCTTACTGTTTTGCAAGCACTCCTTGTTACAGTTCAGATTCAACATTCCCGGGAATGGAGTTTGCCACTTCGTTTGTATTTTTTCTTTCACAGACAATGCTATTCTAAAGGTTTCATTCCTTCTGCTATTCATTAATCAAAATCCAGCTGATCAAACAGACAAATGTTATCTCCTCACTTTTCACCAGGTAACATAATCCACACACAAAAAAAAAAGACTTCCTCTAGGTTGACTTTCATGTTTCCTGCAGCTATCCCCTAAAGTCAGTCTGGAATATTCACTGCGAAGAACTTCACTTTTCAAGTTATCTGATAAATTTTATCTTTGAGAACTGAGAATTTTGAAGGATTACCTATTATAGAAAACTATTAAAAAAACCCCAACCAACCAAGCCATTCTTTCAAGCTATCACCATACCACCATTAACCTGAACAGACACTACGTATCAGATCACAAAAAATGTATTGGTGCTGAATGGGCTTCTTCAGACCTCCTTATTCCTGGGATGAAAGAGAGAACGTAGGACAATCCACAGATAGATACTATTTGTTCAGTTCACCTATAGCAATGCAGGAAGAAATGGAGTGTACTTCCCCATCTAGACTAACAATTTTCTTCCAGCTCTCTCCTATCTGTACGATAATTGTTGTAATTATCATATTTATTGCAAAGCTCAGAAGTAATTTTTCACTGTCATGCCCAAATTTGTGCATGAAAAGTCAATTTGGTCATCAATTCAAGCCTGGCTCCTCACAGGAAGAGCTGAATAGCAATCATCCAACCACACACTAGTCTGAAATGCTGAAAGAAAACAGGCTTTCAGAGCAGTGGCACCTCTTGAAGGTAATACCACCACAGGCAGACATGCAAGAGACTCCAGAAAACAGCAGGAATGATTTAATCCCCAGCAAGCACAGAGGAGAAGACAGAGCTGCTCGTCTTTGAGACCAACAAAACAGGCTCATGTCAGTCCATCTGTCCTGTACATGAAGCATGTAATGGTTCTATGATTCCCGAGAGAATAGAGGTTCTATCTGGTGAGGAATAGTTGTAGCAGCACCTAGATGTCTGTTCTCTCTACTGTTCTGACAGCTGTACAAATCTTAACATATATCCCAATTTACTAGGCAGCACATTATGCTGGTTTCTTCAAGGAACAATTATGAGTAAAGCCATGAAGTACATAACTCTCGCATGCAAATGGATGCACATTCTTTCACAGTATCTGAATCCCTAAGTGACACAGTTTACCACCTGAGATACTGAGAAACATCAGTTTTGTTGATTTCAATCTACAAAAGGGTGAAACTAAGCAAGTTCTGGGTATTTCACAACCTGTACGCTTCTGAGCAAGCCTGCAGAGGGTAGCTTGCTAACCTACACAACTGCATTTCAAGAGGAATGTTAATCTGGGAATCACAATGCATGGAGCTGCTTTCTGACTCCTGCCTTTCACTACAGACACACAACTCTTATATTAATCAAGTTTCATGAGTCCAGTAAGGATGTTTCACCAAAACCAAACAAGGATAAAGCAGATGAAAGGGATTTAAGAGGAGAGGGTCAAGAATTCAGATATAGATGTGTTTATTGTTGTTAAAGAGCAGTAAGAAGTGATCAGAGTGGATGAAGAACAGTTTGTGAGTTAGCATATCTATTTATTCTGCCTGCAAAAAAAACCCCAAAAATTAAAAAAATAAATAAAAATCAGTCTAATAGCAAAGTTACAAGGATGCCACTTCAGTCGTCAAAAATCAAACCTTTTCTCACTTATTCTAAAGCAGTTCCAAGAAACAGAATCTCCAGTGATGAGCAGCATAGCATGTGCTACAGCTCAGCACCTTTCACCTCAGGAATGTTTGAGGCTAATCGCAATTTTTGGTGACATATGAAACTAACTGCAAGCCATGGGACTCAGATCACTAGTGTCCTACTCAAAGACATCACTCTGCAAGTGGTGCTCACCAGCCCACCTGTATTTTCTTATAAGAGGGCAAGCAATGAAGAGCTTTAGACTTGGCACCAATTTCTTTTCTACACAATCAGTTCTTAAGCACAGATTTTCAAAGAAATAAATCGGTGGATTTATTTTTAGCAACATACTAGCCCACACAGCCATCAATGTAGAAGCCTCAAAGTAAGTCTAATATAAAGTAGTCTCAGCAATGAAAAGGGTGGAGAAGAGTCATAATCATCAAATCACTTCTTGCACTTTCCAATGGCATGTTTGTTTACATACATCTGAACTCAAATAATAGTGGAGAAGATAGATAGATATTAAGCAAGAAGAGAGCAGTAGGGAAAATTACTTTCTCCCCAGCATGATTAAAGGAGTTATCACAGAAAAAGACTTTTAAGCAGCAGTTTTATTGTATGCAACAGCAATAACCAGGTACTTTAAAACCAGCAGTATGAAATGTAACTTCTTTCAAATTAAGTAAGGTTATTTTGATCAGATAAGTTCAGCAACCTTACCCTCTATGAATTACACTGCCTACAGATTTCTCTTTTCCAAAGTAGTCTTTTTCCTTCACTAAAGAAAACCACAGAAGACACAAACACTCCTATTTATCAAGAAACAAATGGCCAAGCATCTGTAACTTATATTTCAGTTTGTATCTTTGTTATTCAGAGAAATTGCCTTCCATCCCTTTCCTCGTCGACTCAAATTTCTTCTCACTTTAAAGGAAAGAGTCCAGGTTAAAATCAAGAACCACACTAAAACTCGAGCTCAATAAGACCTGAAGGGGTGGCTGCCTAATTCTTTTAGACAACTTCTTCAAATAGAGCAGGCTTACAGACTCGAACTGTGTTTATTAGAATGCACCAAGACATCATTTTGTAAGACAGCACATTAGCAGGAAACAAAGTCTTAAATCCAATGTGTGATCAGGTTAAAGACAGGGAACATCCCTCTCCCGCACTCATACCTCTGAAACAAGAGGAGGGGTCCCCCCCAGTTGTGATTACCATCCCTACAGCCTTCAGATTATCACTCTGCTCCCCAAAGCATTCCCCAGTCTGAACACACTAGGAAAGTAAAGTATGTCCAAGAGCACAGCAGCAACCAGAACATCATACATAGTTTCTCTTCCCTGTTCAGCCACAACTTAACCTAACACACTGTTCGGCTTGTCTGATCAGAAAAACATTTGTCACACACCTTGAATGTGCTACTCCAAACACTGAGCACATAGCCTATTTGAATATTTCATCTCACCTCTTACAATTTACACTATTTGAACGTGATGCCGGTTTGTGTAATAATTGCCTACATCAAAACCTTGCTTTCTAGATTTCCTGTGTAATAAATAAATAAAAGATAAATCATGAACACAAAGATGAGGTTTACACAGCCACTGGCACCCTGTTTTCAGTCAGCATTCCCTGTCAGTTAACTGGAGAGGTCTTGTATTCAGTGCACTCATTTCTCCAAATCCAGTTTTGAATGTTTTTCATGTTCCATATTCCATGTAAAAGGTTCTACAACAATAATCAAACTAAACAGAAACGGTTAGGAGCTGTACTGTATGTAGACCCCAGTTTGTACATCTCAGTTCAAAGGTCTCAGCAAATAAGCTGATAAAAGTCATCACAGTGAACTGCCTTGCAAAAACTACAAGTTGTGTCCCAGAAGTAAAACAGTGGCTACAGGATTGTATCTAAAGTGGCAGGGTGTGGGGAGGAAAACTGAGGGCAGGATTTGATACTGGAGACATCTGAGCTAGCTCAAAGATCTCCGCACTGCATTGAGTGGACATATGCTATCTCCCTATTTGACTTTAGACCTTTAAAGTACACACTGACCACCTGATGAGCTCTCTGTGAGGTTACAGGACAAACATGCTCCTGAACATGCCCTCTTACCAATTAAATACAAAACTTTTTAATTACTTCTCCTAGCCAACACTGTGTCACCTTTCACTTGCGAGGGTGAGTGAAGCTAATACACACCTGTTGGGAGCAAGGATTCACTTTCAGGATGAAAACATACATACTCCCATTTCCATAACAGTTTTCATACAATTTTCTGAAATGGTAGGTCAAGGACAACTTTTTTAGGTTTTTCTTCACTAAAAGCAAAGCTCAGACCCTTACACCAAATAATTCTAAGGCACAAGAACTTACCAGATAAATCAGACACTTCTCATTAAGTTTCCACTTGCTTCCCACTGCCAGAAATTTGCCTGTTACAGAGAAGAAAAGGTATTGTTCATACTGGTGTTCTTGTAACTTTTTTCACTGCAAAACAACTTTCAGCAGAAAAAAGAACTAGCACATAAAAATGAAAGCAGAACATGCCCCTGAACTTCAGTATCCAAACTTGTGTCCATTTTCCGAGAAATTAATAGGTCTTGATCTCAAAACCCCTTCAAATAAAAAAAAAGAAACCCCAAAAACAAAACAAAACAAAAACAAACCCACAACCAAACCCCAAACCTAACCTTTAAATAACTTCATTAAAACCTCTCTTGCCTTTGCAAAACTTGAACTTTGGAAGCAGTTGCAAGATAACAATCATAGCAGAAAGCACCAGAAAAGGATATAACTAAGTTCGTTATGTATTTCTACAGCTGAGCCAAATTCAGTTCTCACTGCCAGTGAATTTGAATTAGGGTATTTGACCTCATGATGCTGATAAGCCAGCAAAGAATTTGAATACAGAGAAAGAGGGGAAGGAAAAAAGAGGTTAGAAATAGGACAATGAACTTTACAGTCACAAAAGCACTTACTTCAAATTGCATCAACACTTGTTTCTATCACTCCAACATCTAGTTCCTTTATTTGGTTAACTACAAAGATGAACTAAGTCAATGGTCCCCAAAGCAGGGTGCACTCACCTAGGGAGTATGCAAGACCATTCACTGGGGTGCAGGAAAAGATATTTTTGTATTTTTAAATAAGATAATATTTTACAATAGAACTTATTTAATCTTTATCTTGTCCTTTTTCATTCCTATTTTCGTTGAGTGTTTTTATAATGTCCATAATATATTAGCACATAAATTATGTAGTACACATACATAATTTATAAGCACATATTCAGATATTGGATGTGCTTTTTTTTATTAGGAATTTGCAATCAAAAAGGTTTGGGGAGCTGCTCTGAACAACACATTCATCCAGGAGCAGCATTCTTAAACCCTTCTCAAACGCCCTACCAAACTACCAAAGTTTTCTGCTCAATCCTCAAGCCACACCAAACAACACACAATTTAGTAATAGTACCAGTTAAATTCTATGATTCTGTGCAGCTAACTGTAACCTAGCTATGATTCTAAAAGCATGTAGCTGTAACATAGCCAAATCCTAGCACACATTCAGTTTTCTCTTTGCTCCTTTATAACCTCCTAACTCAGATGATCCATTTTCAAGTACTGAAGGAAAACAAAGGTTTTCAATTGGCTTGTCCATTAAGGTCTTCGAACTGGCAAGGTCAAGGCTGAAGCTTTCCACGGAGAGGGAATGGAAAACAGAGGATATTTCCAAATACAAGTTTCCACAAACAAGTTTCTTGTTACACTTATGCCTTTGCTTAGTCAAAACAAACTTCCTATTGCTTCACACTTAAAAACAACCCAAGCTAACCAAACACCAACACAAAACAAGAAAAAACTTCATCAATACACATAGAGAAGTTCAAGATTCAGAAATTATTACCTCTAGTTTCCTACTCAGCTCCATTTCATTATTTACTACATGTCTATTTTTACAGTAATACCAAAAGCACAGCACAGAGATTGGCTTCTATCAAAGAACCCACCGTTTATGCCCAACATCTCAGGCAGCCTTCAAGAGAAAAGCATCCAGAATAACACTCAAGAACACTGGTCTACATCTTAGATAGCTCCAAGCCTGCATCAGCCCTTTGATTACAGCACTCACTGGGGGTTTGGTGGGTTGATTGCTTGTTTTAAGCTTACCTAAGGGCAGGTGTGAGCAGAGGTCTCTGAAGCACGTTCATTAATTAGCACATAGTGCTCGCAGCCCCGCGGCATAGCCGACCCCTCCTGCTCAAGCAGAGGAAGCCCGTCCAGCTAGATCCGTCCATTCTAGCCCAGACCACGGCAGATTTCCTACTGTTACTGTACACTGTTACTGCATAAGCTATATGCATTCTCTCTGAACACCGCCACCTCTCAGAGATGCCCACTCAGCAGTGGACAACAGCGCCTTATCTCACCTCACTGAGCCTGGGCACGGCTCTCCTCCGCTCGGCTCCACCCTCTACCTGGGGCCGCCCCGTGCCCGGCCCTAGGGCGCAGCTGCTCAGCACCTACCCATCAGTCCGGTCACACCTGCCTTCCCATTCCCATCCTGCGTGGTCCATCCGGCGCTCGGCTCCCAGCAAAACGAGGGCTTAGCCTGAAACCTTTAGGTGCTAATGGAATAAAGTAACTTAAAATAAGTTTTTCAAAAGCCCCAAACCCAAAACTTCTCACTAATGTGTGACTGAAGGGTTTAAAAAAGAGTGTGTTTTAGGGGGCCTGAATGAAAACCTTTTCTGTGCAGACATGAACAAAAACCCCACCGCCTTCAACATTTTGCAGCTTAACATACATTTTGATTAAAATACATTAACTTAAAATACATCTTGAACAAAAATGGAATGTATATGCACATAACATGGCAGGCTGCATTAAATTAAAATTGTAACTAGATGTTCTTTAAGCTGCCTTACAATCCAAACCAGTCTAAAATGGACACAAAACACTTTATATACAAAAGGGACCTGATGTGTTTCCATTCATGTGAAGAATTTGCATAGGTTTCCTTTCAATAATGGCGAAGGTAGCTATTTTGCCAATGTAATGTTTTCACACTGTTAAAATAGCATCCTATGGAACAGGGAATGTGCTTTCCCCATCTCTCCAGCACTGCTGCCCGGGGTGTCCGCCATGTTTGGGAGGCAGCAGTAGGCTCCTCCATGAGGGAAGAGGCACAGCCCCACTCATGCTTGCCCAGCATGGTGATCCTGTCTGTTAGGGCTGGGAGCAGGCTCTCCATGTAAGCAAAAAGATAAAGTAATAAATAAATCAAGCCAGAGGGTGGTGGGTGGGTTCATGGCTTCCCACCTGTCTACCACACAGGGACAGCCCTCAGCCCCACACACACACAGGCTTCTCCAGCCACATTGAGGGTGGCCCCAAGGGCTGGGGTGAGGAGCGTTATTGTTAGAAGCACAGTATTTTTATAGTACAAAAAATAGCGTAACAGCCATGACAGCAGGGGACTGCCTGGGGCAGCAGTGGCCTGGCTGTTCCCCCCTGGCCCAGGAGCCCAGAGCCAGCCTGGGGCCTGGGGCCAGCCTGTGGATTGCAGCTTTCCTGGCATTCCTTTTCTCCTGCCTCACTTAGCACCTACTCACCTTTCCCTATTAAAAAAGAGAACTGTAGGCTGATCAGCTGTCCCTAGGCAGCATTTCTGTGCTGTCCAAGACAGACTCTGTGGCTGCAAAGATCCTTCAGTAACTTGTCAGGAGCTGACGTCTCTGTGTAAAGAGCTGTTCGTCCCTGTATCTCATTTTAGATGGATGTACGTGCCACTTTCATATCCTTCAGCTCAGCATAACATTTGCCCTTTCATGTTCTCATTTAAGCTACTGGGAATTCAAAGCCTATTTCAAAGCATAATTATAGCAATCTGCATATAAAAGGCTATATGTCCTACAGAGGGTTCAGGGAAAAAAAAAGAAAGAGGAAAAAATGGCAAACTCCTCAAGAAAATTAGGAGTAAATCCCACAACTAAGATCCAGTAAAGTTAATACATTTTTCATCTGATGTGAACAATCTTTGGATTCATAAAGCCACCAGAAAATTGTCTAAGCCACTGCACTGAGTCACTCTGTGTACAAAAGGAGGAAAATGTAGCTGCTATGAGGGTCCCATGGTTTCAGAGCTTGCTGCCAGATGGGGTGCTCAGAGCATCTCTCGTTAATCTCAAGGTGCCCTGCAAGATGGGTTTGTTGAAATAAGTTCTGAAGGACCTTCCTACCTTCAGCACCTTACTTGCTGGGGACTGTTGCAGGCTGTTGAGGAAGGAGGGGTCTGTAGCAACACTACTTGCTTAAGACATCATGAAAGAGGTACAGAAAAGGGCTTTTAAATAGGTACATGCATCAAGTAGTCCTCACACACAAAAAAAATCACTGTGAAAATTAAAGTATAATAGTGGGTTTGACTGTACCATATCACCCTGTTATATGACAAAATCGAGGTACAGAAATTGTACCCACAAGCGCTATGCATGCTGCATCACAGAAATCAGTTCGCTCGCTCTACTCCTTACACTGAACACTCAGAGTTAACCTCATGAAAGTCATGAAAATGCTAAAAATCATTGGAGTGTTTTTAATTTACCTTATTCGCTTTATGCACTTGGCTTAAAATCTCTTTGACAGCTAGAAATACATATATTTCTTAAATTTAAAATTGAGCTGCATATAATCACAGGACTTGAGGAACATGATAATAAAACTATAATATTTGCAACATAATCGTGAATATTGGTAATACTGATTCTCTGGGATTATGTTTCAGAGGTGGTTTCCATACCATGCAACTTCTCCTTTCCCCTCTTGCTAATTTTCCTGGGACTATGTTTTCTGGGAATTACTTTTCTGGGGTTTAAGTTTCTGGGATTATGTTTCAGAGATGGTTTCCCTGCTATATCGTTTTTCCTTCTCTCTAGTTTTCCAGCCTCTCTCCCCACCTCCCCCACTGACTTGTCATCACACTCTCCTTCATGCTAGCTACTTTTCAGTTCTCCTTAAGCTCAGTCTCCTTCATCAGCTTCTTTCTTCTTCATAAATTTCGACAGCATGTAGAGGTTGTTTTCAAAGGAGCATAAAGGTACTGGGAAAGCAACTCCAGTGGAGCTGACTTTTGCCTCTCCCACTACCTTCTGCAAAAGCAGCCAGCCATTTCACCCTCCCTAACTGATACACTGCAGACAAATCCATGTCTTTCTGTTTTTCTAGGAAAAGCATGGTAATAATTGGCCAAAAAAAGAAAAAATCACACAAGAAGTTAAACCAATATTATCAATGATACCAAAGAGAATTTGCATCATGGATATTTAGAAATGCAGAGATGTATGACTTTTCTATACAGCTGTGTTGCGTAGAGGCTTGCACACAAGATTCCATTTTAATAATAGCGGATGACAATAGTCCAGACCCTCAAAGATACTAGAACAATTTAGGGAAATCAGTGAAAAATCCAGGAAATTTACTACTAACATTTCTCTATTTATAGCCTCTTGGTAATCAAATGCATGTCTTTTAACATTTACCAAATGTGTTTTCTCTCTCTTTGGGAAAGATATTGCATTGATTTCTAAATTGTAAGAAAGAACTTTTGGTACGAGTTCAGCTCTGATTAAATTTTCTAGGCCAAGCGACAGTAGTGAAATTAATAACAATGATTGTTTACTTTTTAAACAAAACTTAGAGATATCTCTTTGATTATAGGCAATTCCAGTGTGAGCATGTACTGGTAAACACGTAGTACAGAAAAGAATTAAATGCTAGCAAAAAAGATTACAAGGAGAAAGAGAGGATTTCTCAGAAGTTCATGAGAGTCAGCATTCAGTCCTGATTTAAAGTGTTTTCCTGCTTGTTATTTGCAAATGCCATAATCTGCTTTTATTTTAAAATCACATATATTTTAGAAAATGGATAACTTAAGGCTTTTAGCATAGAGGCATTGAAGCATATGGTAATCCCAGTCCCAAACACCAAAGTGTGCCTGTCTCTGCCAGCTCTTAATTACCAGCTCATTAACACTCAGGTGTCAATTGCTGGTGGCAAAGGCAATACTCAGTTGGCCTGGTTTCTGTCATGCACAATGTAATTAAATTGACCTCCGCAAAAGGAGCCCAGTAGTTGCCTGATACCACTTGGACACTGATTGCTGCACTAATCACAATCGTGTAATTTAGTGAATCACACAGTGTAATGAGGGAAAGACTCTGGAGAGTGCCAAATTGTACTTGCATATGTAATAATGACTTTAAGGACAATTAGGGAAATAATCACTGCTCTGTTTTCTTTCAAGCTAATAATGAACTGCAGTAACTCTTTGAGTTCTGTTGTTGATTTAAAACTTTAGCTGCTATCTTCTATTTTAAAATAATGGTTAGAAGCAATTAAAGTGTAAAAAAGAATAAAATTCAATGCTGTTTTTGGCTGGGGTGTAGTTCATTTTCTTCACAGTAGCTGGAATGGGGCTGTGTTTTGGATTTATGCTGGAAACAGTGCTGGTAACACAAGGATGTTTTCATTACTGCTGAGCAGTGCTCACACAGAGTCAAGGCCTTTTCTGCTCCTCACTCCACTCTACCAGTGAGTAGGCTGAGGGTGCACAGGAAGTTGGAGGGGACACAGCTGGGACAGCTGACCCCAACTGACCCAAGAGATATCCTGCACCATATAACATAATGGTCAGCATGCAAAACTAGGGAGAAGAAGGAAGTGGAAGATGTTCTGAGCGATGGCATTTGTCTTCCCAAGTCACCATCGTGCGTGTGGAGCCCTGCATTCCTGGGGATGGCTGAACACCTGCCTGACCATGGTAAGTACTGAATGAATTCCTTGTTTTGCTTTGCTTTCATGTGCAGCTTTTGCTTTACCTGACAAACTGTCTTTATCTCAACCTGTGAGTTTCCTCACTTTTACCCTTCTGATTCTCTCCCCTATTTCACAGAGTGGGAATGAGCAAGTGGCTGTGTGGGCCTCAGTTGCTGTCAAGGGCTAAACCATGACTTGTAAATTTAATACAACTGAAAAATCTCCATCTTCATTGTTAATAGGCCCCCAACAAATTATACCTTCAAGTACTACTGGCTGCCTAGTTAGTATCTTTGACCTGTATTACATGGTGTGTCCCAAGAGGAAAGAGTGATTAAATGTACTTGACTGATACCCCAAATGGGCCAGCATGCAGCCACCCTCACCTTATGGTGCCCTGTGCATGTGACAGTGAGATGAAAGAAACCAGCCCAGATAGTGGATGACAATGGGCATGCCACTCCTCAGGTGCAGGCTCTAACTTTGGCATCAACACCTGAATGATATGTACGAATGCAATTACTTGGTTTAGCTGAGATTTAAAAAATGCAGCTTCCTCTGGTCAGTGTACAGCTTCTGAAGAGGATTCTGTGCCTTGGTACCTAAGAAGATGGGCTCCTAAAGTTGAGTTTATTGTATTGAAGTTTTGGCACTTAAAAGAAGCATCAAAATTTGGAGCATAGTTATCTCTAGCTGCCTTTTGACCAAGCAAGCAGCACCAGCAGTCATTTCAGTGCTGCTTCAATTTCTCACACTTCTCTTTTTCCCTGTATTATTTAGCACCTTACTGCTTTATCCTAGCGAGGTCACCTAATGTCAGTGGCTAAACTTGGATGGGATCGATCTGGGCTGTGACATGCAACCACAATTCAAACTTGTGAATTGCCAAAAGGTCACAGCCTTAACTCAACCACACCTTAACTTCACCATTTTGTCTTCATTACTTCTGAAGGCTGTGAGTCCCTGGGCAAAACTCTGGTCTTACACAAGTCATGAAATTCTGGGCTTAATATTTCTGTGGAGAAAAGCTCTGATCTTCAACTTTTTTCATCCCTGCTCATTCTCTACCAGCAGGCCATCTTTCCTACACATCTTTTATGCAGTGCCACCAAATTTCAGTACTGTATAGATTAAGTTCCCACTTCTCATGGTGGTGCACCATTTGTTTGTCTAAAGCCTGCTGTTGACTTTAGTAATTAAACTGTTAAGATCAGTGAGGTGAGGGCATATCCTAGTAGTGTGTTTGTGCATTATTAGTACAAGCATCTCTGCCTGCGAAAGTTTTTTACCAAAGAATAAAAATCTGATGTCCACACTCAAGTATGAGTAAAACCAGGTATTCTGTCTTTGCACTGATGCACTGCATCCATTTCATTCATCAGCAAATCGCATAAAACACGAAGCTGATTTTTATGATACATGCAAGTAACATTTTTATATGTAATAAAAAATGTCAAGTATATTTGTGTGGGGACACTGGATGATATTGATTTGTAGCACACACTAACCCTCAAACTTGAAAAGTCAAGACTCTGATGCAGGCATTTTACAGATAACAAAAATCCAGATATTAGATTTTTCTTTTACGCTGGTACCAGGGGGTATCTGAGCTGTGGTCTTGTGTATGATCAATTCAGTTGTCAAGGTGAGTGGTTAAAAGTCCGCCATGAAAGCGTGCAAGCGTCTGACAAATAGTTACTGAGCTTGGAGAAGAACAAAGACTTATTAAAAAGTAAAAACTTTAGTTCTCTGAGAGTGAGGTAAACAGATTTGCTGTCAAGTTTATGCAAAACACGTAGAAGGAGCAAAATAATTTTTAGAGATGTTACAAAATCTACAGAATAGATGAAAGCATTTTGTCAATGTGTTTATTAAAGATTGTGAATTCTGGAGAAGTGATCCATCTAACAAAGGGAAAGCAATGCTGTGCAGAGTTTAGGAACAAAAGGGAAGGATCCTTCTTGAAGAGTGACAGGCCATCAAGGAAAGACACTTCCCAGTGAAGTGCTAACAGATGTAGCAGGTGAGGCTCAATCAGTTGAAAGATACCCAATCTACAAACAAGAGGAATTCAGCATTGTTTCATGCAGAGGATCCTACCTGCAAAACAGCTCTCAGCATGGATTGCTTAAATATGCAGCTAAGGGAGGAAGAAAAATGCACAGTACCTTCCCAGCACGCATTTGTAAATGTATCTTGTGTTTGTTGAACCAAGAAAGCTTAACATTGAAATAAAAATGATGAAAGTACTGCATCTGTAATCGTGGGAGAAAGGAAGTGGAACTTCTTTTTAATGTACTACGTTACTTCTGGAAAACAGTGAGTTTACCTGTCACCCTTCGATCTCTGGTTGCTCAGAAATCTTTTTAATCATTATTTGGAGACATGGAGAATTTTTAGATGAAAAGTACACTCAACAGCTAATTTCTGTTTGGTTGTGAGTTGTGAAGGAGCTGCTCTTCAGCCTGCATACGGATCAAGCGATGGTTCCATAGGAATGGCCTGCTCCCCACTGCAGTCAAAGAAAGGTAACCAATGTATGGCTCCACAGGGGAGACCCATAGTGAGCTCATAGTACTAAGAAGCAGATCGAGTTATCTGTGACCTTCTGAAACGCCAAAGTTTTGCTTATTGTAGCAACTGTTGTACAACATAAGTACACATAAACAATCCTAATAAAAATGCTTGACATTTAAAAGCATTTTCCATTCACTTTGAGAGGCAATACACAATGCAAATTCAGACAGAAGTGCTGAGATACATAAATGATCCTTATAAGGTACTTGTCCCATCCTCCTTTTACAATATTGCAAGTTATTCATTTAGCACCTGTGTTGTCTGTACTGCTACACTTCTGTTTCATTTTGCTTTCTTCCCCTAAGGAATCAAGCCCTCATTTTCATCTGTATGTTTATCCCCTCCAACACTGACTACCACTCTTCCTGATCTTGACAGCTGCTGGTGATTTAATGTACAAATGGCAGGCAGAAATCAGCAGGCCACAGAGTGTCATTTGTTATGCCATTTTGTCTTTGACTCTAAGGGCAATAAAGAGAAGGATGGTACTGATATAATTCAAGGTGATGAGCAGATTCTTCTAACTTGAATGGGCTTCTTGTGATCTTCCATATTCTTTAAGGTTCAAAGCCTTCTGAGATTTTGATCTTTTTAAGAAGGCCATTTTCTCCCCATTTAGCTTCTGTGTTTTGAGTAAGTGGATGGGGAATACAACAGGGGATTAAAATACAAGATCAATCCAGAGAGGTATTCTCACCAGCAGCAAGACAGAGCAGTCTCTGATTCTCTCTTTTTTCTTCTTCAAAGGCCCAAAGGCAACACAAATCCTGGGAATAGGATGGGAGAAGGGAGAGATATTCACTTCTAGCAATATAATCTGGAAGCAGTGTAGTCTGGATGTCTGCTGAAAAACAGACAAACCCCTGGTACAATCAGCTTATCTCAAGAGTGCAGGGTGATTAATTCAGATAACCTTTTAGATCACCTCATTTATTCTTCTCTAAGTTGTGAGTTCTTTGCTATGGCTTTGAGAGGCACAACCCCTTTTCTCACTTTTTAATTCAGTTTGCATTCATTGGTTATTTATGTATATTCATTCAACAAGAACATGATAGTTTTACATTAATGTTTGTATTTTGGTTAATGAGTCAGTTTACCTTCTTTACAATGGACCTGGCTGGAATTACACAAGTACACATAGGCTAAGAATCTGCCTTTATTCTGCTTGTTTTATTTTGACTAAACTGGAATTGAAATAGGATTCTACATGTACACCAAAAAGTGCACAGAATTCTTCAAATTATTTTTTTTCCCTATTGTCTCCTACTTTCTCTCATTATCTTGCTTGTGGTACTGCCATGCCAATTTAAGTGTCTTGGAGGGTGAGGACTTTGGGGAAAGAGGGAGAGACAGAACTGTTACAAGTGCAAGGATTTTCTTTAAGAGCAAACCAAGACCAAGAAGATAAACCAAGGACCTTGAGTAACATTAATAGCAACATATGCACAGGAAATATTCTTGTCTGTTTTATTTGAAACAGCTATTATACTGCAATCTAAATACTCTAGTGTTTCACAGTCACATTACATCAATGAAATAAAATTATCAAAACAAAACTCCATCTCAAAATTAAATATTCCTTTTTCCATCCTGTTTGGAATCTGTCTTCTACAACGTAGGCATGTTGTGCCCACAGTAATAGAGTCTGTAAGAACAGGTGAGATAAACACAAATTGGCAATGGCATTCAACATGATGATCCTGCAGCAAGGCAGGAGAATTGGGAATGTTGAATTCCCAGTGTGAGGGTGCTGAGGGGCTGGGGGCTCCCTCGGGACTGAAGCCTCCCAGGGGCATCAGGACAGAGCTCAGCTCACCACTCCAGCCAGGAGCAGGACAGAGAGCAGCCAGGGAAAGCCAAGGCTCTGGGCATTGAGTATCTCCATGGGGAAGGGCTGTAATGCTGGCCCATGAGTTCAGGTCAGTATCAGGCCTGGTGAGGGGAACCAGGGTGAGACGTAGTCCTTCCCAGTAATGTGTTTTGTTAGTGTAAGACTTTCAGACTGCTTTTACCAGCATAATGTCCAAGTATTTTCTGATACTTGTAGAATCATATCACAGAATCGTAGAGTTCTTTGGGTTGGAACGGTCTTTAAAGCTCATCTAGTTCCAACCCCCCACCTTGGGCAGGGACACCTTCCACTAGACCAGGTTGCTCCAAGCCCTGTCCAACCTGTATTAATGGTATAATACATTCATCTGTATGACTAAGATGTCATGTGTGGTTTGCTGTCTTCATCTCTCACTTTGGCAGGAAGGCAGGCTCTCTCAACGGTTTTGTTTTATGTCTAGTGTCACTCTGTGTGTCATGTACAATGCCTACTGAGCAAAATTTCTTACACAGTACTAAATACTCACTGAAGAGCAAGTGAGTCTATATTTAATCAGTGATTTGCTGTAGAAGGTGGCACACATGCCGAGTTGCTGCACCAAGAGATGTTTAAATGCTTTTCTAGGTTGGAAAGCGAAACAGGAGATAATCCTCCAACTTGCTGCTTAGAAATTCTTTTAAGCTGGATAGGGAGGAAGAAGTTGTCTGTGATGGAGAGAAGTCAGTACAGATTTCTCACATGCTGAAAAAATATTCCAAAAGTCATACCATCTGCTCTGCAAATCTTATGTACTTACTCTTTAACATCTTAACAAACATCCTAAGAAAACAGAATCCTATTTTCAAGTGCCCTTTAAGTGTCCTGGGCAGACATGTATTGAACAGAAAACTACCATAGAAAAAAATGCCGATAGAGGCCCTTTTTGCAGCATAATGGTCATCATATTTACCTGTAATGTGGGCTGCTGAGGACAAATACTTCTTTTATATGATTGTGGGTCTTTTTTTTCCCCAGTCCTCCCTAGTCATCAGATCCAAAAGGATTTAGGCTCTGAGTGGAAAGCTGAAGAGCTCTTCATTTTTCTTTTTGAAGCTGTCCCATTTTGCAAAGAATAATTATGTATTCTTCAGACAGAGAGACCAAGGGCACCAAATTACACATTGCTTTCTAGACTACTAGTTAGCTCATTAACCTGCACGTTGAGAGAGCTCAGTATTGTAGCACTCCTGTGGTTTTTTACAGTATTTTATATCATAATCATTGTTGTTGTGGCGGGTTTTTTCTTACTATTTTGATTTAGTAAGTAGGTTTTATTCCCACCTCTGCAATACACTGCATTATGAAATTCCTCAATTATGGTTCAGTAAAATAAGGATAGTGAAACAGGCATCTGTCATAACACTGGCGTATGTTTTGCTTACTAATAAAGGATATAAAGCACGCAGAACAGCAGTCAATAGAAATCTGACTTTAAAATAAATGTTTTTTCAATTTCCAGCTCTGCGTAGATTTTCCAGTGCTCAAGGTTATTTTTGGATGAGAACAGTAAAATTTTGGTGTTTTTTTTTCCCTGAAGTTTTAGACCTGTGAATATTAGCAACATGTGCAGTGAAGTTGTAGATTTCACTCTGCATATGAAGAATTAAGGACTTAACAAGCCTGTGTGCAAATGGTGGTTTCCAGTTTACTCCAGATGATAGAATGCAAACAGGAAAGGCATTTCCCCAGTCCAGTAACGCACTGTGCAGGCTTCAAATATTTTCTGTGACTGCATTTCATGTCCTTACCCCTGAACACTGGCAAGTCCAGAAATCATTTATATAAATATGACAATCTGTAAACTATCTGCTTTTGCCTGGAGTTTTTTTTCTGGATAAATGGTAATTATTTACTAAAAAAACCCAAAATTTTATTTTATTTTTATTTCATTAATAATGACATGAAATTAATTGCTGTGTTGTCACACAGAAAGTGACAATACAGGAATTAAAGTAGCGAAATCAAACCCGGAAACTTTAATATTGGCTCCTATACGATAAGGGCTAATTGAACTCCACCTATAATTATAGTAGTGCAATTTAAAAGTTAGACTAACATGTCTATTACTTAAGTATACATAGTGCCAGGAAGCCCCAAAATACAGCTGACCATTTGCGTGAAAAGCACGATGAAGTAACATCCATTACAAGTAGTATTTGAAGCAGATATAATCATATATCTGGGAAGGGAGTTTGTAAATTGTCTAGTTTCCATAATAGGGTGAGATATGCTCCTGGGGCATTTCTGGGGCTTGGGACTCAGGGCTCAACACCAGCACAGCCAAGGATTGCCCATCCTACTGGGGAGAGGCTCCGCAACAGGCCAGGGGTGGCCATGGCCACCCTGGTCCCCAGCGAGCTGCTGGGTGTCCCCTGCAAATAGGTGTAAGGAAAAATATGACACTTCCCATGCCACTATTTTTCAGCTCAGCTGTGATTGATCTAATAGTAATGTGTACTTAGAATGTCAAGGAGCGGATTTAATTTTTATTTGGGTGGGTTTATTTGTTTGTTTAATTTTTAACAGACCGTTTCCAGAAACTCAGTGAGGTTTAATGATATCATTAGAAGGTATATTGCATTTTCTCCCTAGATTATATTAATCAACTTACGTTTACTTCCAGTATACTGTCTCTCTTTCTTTGTTGACAGTCAGAATATAAATCAAACCAAGCCTCTTACAAAAACTGAATGGCCATGAGCTCCAAGGGCATCGTTTAGCCTCATCTTCAAGAGACTGAGCAGGAGAATGTTTGCTTGCATTCATAAATTGTTTTGCAGATAGCATAAGCCACAACAAATATATTGCTCTCATGGTGCAATCTTTCTCTTTCATGATATTTATGTTCCTGAACCAAGCACTATTTAAGTACCAATTAGTGTACTCTGTGAGACTAGGAAAAGCAGAGAATGTTCTCTTTCCTCTCTTTTTCTTCACAGAGGAACAGTGCCACATCACAGCTCTTATGTCAGCATCCCATAGAGTTTCAGCCCTAAATTATTCTGATACCTGTCTGGAAAAGATGTAGTGATGGGAATGGATTTACTAGGTAATTTTGATATCAGACTTCATCTGATCTGAGGTCTTTTTCTTAAATGTTATTATCAAAAGGGAATACCCTCCCTCGTTCCCCCCACACTGAGGTGAACATGCAAACCCTTCAGACTGCTTTTATACTCCAAGTCAAAGTTAGACCAGAAAATATGATAGGAAACATTTTTCAGTCTAGCTGCAAAAGGAGATGCTGTGCTTAGGATCTTTGTTATCTTCCAAAGCAAAACTTTACGAAACATTCATTGTTGAGGCTGGTATTTTCTTTGCTTGCTTTACTGACACTTTTAACCAACAGCTATGGCAATGTAAGAATACTCCAATGAATTTTTAATTCTCTGCCTTTCTGCATAGTAAAAATGTGTCTGTCTTTTCAGAACTACATTTCTGTCTTTGTCTTTTTAGAAAATCTGAACAGCAGTATCATTTTACTTGTCTTTTTTTTGCTCTCAGACAAAGCTATTAGAAACACGTCTGTTTTAAACTGACACATAACCGTGCCCAGATTTCCAAACTTGATTGTGCAGCTTGTTGAAAGCAGTGCTGGTGAAGTTTATGTTTTCTGGTGTCAAATAATTTTATTGTAGGCTGCTCTTGCTTAAAAATGCATGTGCATAAAGAAAGAAATGAAGACTGCTTTTTGCTCTCCTTCCAATCACTGTGGCTTGGGCCACTGCCTTTAATGGAATTAGGCTCTGATGCATATAAAATACAGTTCAGTTTTGCAACCTGATTATTTGGATCCAAGACTTCTAAAACTTAAGGTTGGCTTGGTTACATTCCCTTCATCATATCGTTGTAAGGCTTTGTTATACAACACATTTGGCTGTTAGTGCAACTCAAAGTTGAGCTATCCAAAATACACTTTTAAGTTGAGCATCAGATGAACTTCAGTCTTTGAAATGCATGTATTTGGAAGCATACTGTTTCACTGTTTGGCATAACCGAATTTCTCATGTTGTATAATATACATTAATATGTTAATATATATTCACCTATTGTCTTTGGATCTCTTCAGTCAGAATGTTAAACATTGTCTGAATCCTGTTTGCCATTTTTTATACCTTTCAATTGGTTAACATCCAGAAGACACTTTAATCAGTGCTGACTCAGTGAACAAGAAAGCTTCTGCACAGTGTGTTTCATCTCGACTCAGCAAGATTTCCAGCATTCTCATTTATACATTTTTCACAGGATGCTTCCTAAAGAAGCGTTTGCCTTTTGAAGAACTACACCCACATAGATTTAATTTTTCCTGATGCCTATCAATATCATCTTTATTAACAAATTCAAATTCAAAATTTCAGGAAAGCTGTCCAAATTAGTTCTTGCTCATTTCCTACATAGAAGGGTATCTACAAAAACACAGATGCTCAACAGTGGATTTTAATGGATGTGTGTATTTTTCTATATGTATGTATCCATTTCATACCAAGACAGATTAGCAGATTAGAGACAAAATAAAATGAAAGAGCTCTAACAAGAATCTGAGCTCTGACTGTAGGGATCAGTGCAATGGATTTAACTTATAGTTTCAGAATTTCTCATAGCTTAATATAATAATAAATTCTTACTGGCTGCCTTTTACATTACTGAAAATAGCATTAACTACTTTCTATTCTCCATAGATGACTGATGCCAATGGTTTGCAATCAAATTGCAATAACTAAATGTATATCAAAGATGCTTATTTTAGCCCCTATGCCTTTGTCTAGATTTTAATTCAAAAGTCCCAATGCCATGAAACTCAAGACTTGAACATGGAATAGTGGCAGGATATGATCAGCTTTCACCATATAAGACATACAAATATTTAACAGCCTTGCAAAATTGCAATGAAAACGTCTTAGCCTAGGAAGACTATTTATCCACCCTTTACCCTGAGGAATGACAGTACTTTAAAATAAAAATAATGAAAAAAAAGCCTACTATGAGCAGGTAAAATTTTGGAAGTCAAATACTGAAATGTGTGCTTGATTATGGGTATAACGCATGAAGAACAGGCTGAATTAGAATCTTGAATGTAAAACTCCATTCTACACTAAAGAACAAGTCTAACTTTGTAATATCATAAACATGTTTCTACCCCTCTGCATTTACTGACAGGAGCGTACTCCTGAAAGAAAAAGTCCAGTAGGAACTTACTTGCCAGACTTTGAACTATAATTCTTTACACACACACACATCTCTCCCCACACACATATATAGTGATTATAATGCAGGAAGCATATCTTTACAAATTGTATTTATCTGTGTATTGTTGTTCCACTTTATTTTGCAACAGTACTTATGAAAAATTACTACACTTTGTTCAAATCAGCTGAGAATACAGTAATGGAAATACCTATTTTTCTCTTTCTTTTCAATAGGCAGCTTAGTAAAAACTTGCATTAAGTAATTGGAATTTTATTTCAAGTAGTGAAATGGTTTTATTTATTTCTAAGTTTTGGAAGAAGCCCTTTGGAAGAAGCTAAAGTCTGTTTTTGAAGAGATTGAATAGGCAAGCTGCTTAGAAATCCATTGTTATGTATCTCAATCAGGAATTGAAAATAATAATAAAAAAGAGTGTTTACAGATCTGATTCCTTTTTTTTTAAAATCCTTTATATGATTCTGTCTTCTGTGCTGGAACTCATTTCAATTGGAGGTGGAATTCACTTCAAAGACAGCTCTTCACCCAGATAGCTTGTTCTATTATGCTCATAAACTGTAAATTTAAAGATTATATATTGCTTCTGATAGCTAATTGAAGGATACAACATTCTTATCCCTACAGCCGTCTACAGATCACATGCCCCAGTAGGGACAACATAGAACAACAGGGCTGAGAGGATATTCCATGTTTTTTCTCTGAGGCAACTTTAAGTACACTTATATCAACCCTGACAGGTATTTTCTGAACTGTTTTGAAAACCTTTAATGAAGATTTCAGAACCCTTCTTATCCCACCTTATGGGTATAGGTATTTTCCTTTCATATCCAATCTAAACTTTTTTTGATTACTTCAGTTTACTTTTCTGTCCAATATGCAAATCAGAGTCCTTAGACATTTGCATCGCATATGCCTGAAAGAAGAGGCAAATACAAAAGCTAATGTTTAAAGGCATGTTTATCACTGCAGATAGGCACCTAGTAGCATGATGAAATCTATGGGAGATGCTGAACAAGCCAAATTCAGGGGGAGTTGGCTGGGTGCAACACATATCTTCCCACTAAAACAAAGAAATGGGAGAAATTGAGCCTGTGCTGTCCAATATTCTTCTCAGCACTTCTCCTGGGACACAGCAGCTATGTACTGTTTTGTAATGTGTCCTAAAGTTCATGCTGTCAAATGCTATCATGCTGAAAGTCACAGTGAGCTAGGGAAATCAGCAAAAGCTCTGTCTTTAAATACCCTGGGATCCCAAGCTGTAGTACTTCAAAACTTCGTTTTCCTCAAGAGTTCTGCATCTCTCGTGATTCACTCTGGGACTGTCCAATGAACTCAGAAGAATTTCTGTGTATAAGTGGACCAACGTTTACATTTACCATTTTTAAGAAAGAAAAGAAATGGCTATGCGCATCACATACACTGTCCACAGGCAGCGCTTAGCTATGGAAATGAACAACGTATGACATAGTTGAAGTTTGTCAGAAAAAAAATGGTATGCAAATGTGAAGGCAGTTTCATTAAGTAAAAACACTTCAACTGTCCATGAAATCAAAAGGAAAAATCTTTCCCTCTCAAAGACATAAACCAACCTTAATTTACAGTATATGTCTGAATATTAAAGAGATCTTTCAAAATAAAGAGAAAAACAATTTTAAGAAGGGCAAGGACTTTCTTGCTGTAAAAGCAGAAACAAGAATTTAACAAACCCCTTTAAATGAAATATTTGTCACAAATTTCATTTTTCTTCATCAAATTAATAAAACCTGTAGGAGACTCAAGGTTCTGCTACCTGCAGCTAAAGAACTATTTCACTGCTGTGTTTGCTCAAATCAATAGCTATTGCTGGTGCTTTTAAATGATCATGTTTTGTATAATATATACATTTTAAAAAGGATCCCACAAAATATTTTGTAGTTATACAAATGTGCTAGATATACACATTAAAAGTGTTTAACAAGCATACTGTTTTTGTTTGGAGTATTAAATTAACAACTTCAGGTCTTGATCCAGTTGCTGTTTGTACAAAGAGCTCTCACAAACTGATCAGAAGTCTTGTTTGGGTCAGTAGGAGGATGGTTCCATACAGGTCATTTATATACTTCTATCTAAAAGAAACTGTCATTATAAACAATCAAAAAAACGGCAACAAAAGGAAGAAACCCAGGCTTTTTTATGACATAGCAGTGGCTGAATAACTTCCCCCATGTTCATCCTATTGTAACACTGTTGAGGATATCACAATTTCTATATAATGGCATGATCTGAATTCCACTGCAGTTGGTGAGAGGCTTCCTCTTGTCCTCCTGAATCATTGCTAGGAATTTGTTCAAGTTTGACCAGGCATTTGTTGATAACACAGTGTTCTCTCATTTGTTTTTGATATCAGACATATTAAGATACACTGGGGGAAAAAAACCACAATACAAAAAGAAAAAAAAAGAAAAAACATTTTACTAGATTTTTACATTTAGTAAATGGTACTTAAACTCCATGGACATGAAAGTAATTTTAAATTTTACCTTTGAAATTTTACCTTTTTCAATATTTCATAGAAAAGAAACGCTCTAAGATACCGTTCCAGACCACAGAATTATTACAGAACATAAGGAATATATGCAAGGGCTTCATCCTTTTCCCAACAAAGATGAGAGCCAACCCCATTTAACTCCAATGGGAGACAGGTCAGCTGAGAATGTGCCATGTTCCTAATTTCAAATCTCCTTTGTGATAAAAGAGTCAATAGCTTGGCATATACTTTACCTTTGCAATTTGAATTCTATCAACAACTATTCCTAGCCACAAGAGAAATATTTTTAGGCAATATATTTGTATAGTTTCACAAAACTATGTCAAAGAGAGATGTGTGGGTATTTGTGTGTGTGTATGGACATATGCATACTTATGAGTTTGGGATGGTTTTCTTAAAATACTTAACTTCACTTACATTATATCTTACATTGCAAAATGTACAGACACCCAGTGTTCTTTTTTAACAACATATACAGGTGAATTTATAGAGCCTTATAAAAGATTTTGTGATTCCAAATTAAAAACCATAGAAATATAATCAAAATAATGGAGAGTGATTTATAACTCTGATAGTACATAGCGCTCATTCTGGTAATATTGACAGCTGCATCTTTGGCATTGAAAATTCATTACAACTTTTAGACAAAATGTCGTTGCTTACAGCTTTTTTTTTCTAACAAGAAAAAACAGGATTGACCAAAATACGAATATGGGGGAAGTACTATTAAAGTTTTAATTTATTTTCAGTTTTAGCAAGGATAGCTTAGGAACCCTGAATTACCTTCTCACTTTAGTGTATGGTGTAGACTGTATGAATCCATTTAAAAATCAACTAGGTTGTACCACATTTTTCGGAAAATTATATATAATATAATATATATATTTTATATTTATTTAGAAGCTTTGAAATAGTACAGTAAACACTTTGCAACACGGTGTATAAACTACAGAATGTCTTTGATAATTTTGTGGGTCTTCAGATTAACAACATTTTTCTGACCCACGGGTGAAAAGAACATGATCACAATCTCTCTTGTAAAGTTGGAATAGTTTGGGGAACACTCGATCACACAAAAATAATATAAAACAGTCAAGTTTAAAACAGTGATATTGCATTTATAATGCACATTTTTTTATCTGTACGATTGGCTTCTTGTGGTGAATATAAACATCTAAAGGGCTCAGTGACATTTTGGAGAGAGAAAGATATATAGTGCTGTAAACAGGCACACACTGATCAGAGAGGCAAGATCAGTTGCCTCTGAAGTTCCTACAGTTCTACACATTTCAACTCATTTCTCAGGCCTGCTGAGAGCAATTAGGTCCTATTGTTGGCCATGATGTCTCCAACAGCACACAAATCCTTCAGTTACACAGAACTGGATGGCCAAGATAATGAAGTTGAAAGTTGATGCTTTTTGTTGGTCGACTTTTGTGCAAATCATGCTGCTTCAGGTAAGTCCTGTAGAAGTGACTAGCATATCCTTTTCCGTGCTGCGGGAAAGAAAGACAGACACTTCTGAGAGAAAAACAAAATAAAATATATATAAATATATAAATCAGTCTCCAACAGTTCTTAGGTTTAGTTTTTCCTAACAGAGTAGAGAAACAATCAAAACTTGTCACAAACTGTTGCTTAAAATCCTCATGGTAGCAAACAGTTTAATGTTGATTCACTTTTCAGACAAAAGTCTTTTGGAGGCTTGATAGTCTGAAAATCAGACTTCACATGCTGCTTTATTATTCTGTCTGGCATGTCATGGCAAGTATTCCAATGTGCCTATACAGACTCAGTAAGAAAACAAGGCAAATAGCCAAACTTGCAGGTTCTATATTACTGAAACTTCCAAGCCTATTTTCTCCTAGATCAGCTTGTTACTTTAAGCCAGGTCTAGAAACCCCCAAAGATTCTAAAGTCGGTGTTCCTTCTCTTTCAAACTGAACCATTATCCTCATCACCAAATGACCCTTTAGTCTGGCTTGACAGACAAAAAAAATGGTGCATTAGTGCTACAATTCAAATTTCAGCATTTACTGTCAGGCTGGAAATTAACTCATGTTACACAGATGAAGAAGGTCAATGCATTAGCAAACCCATATCCTAATCCACCAGCTGCAGTAGCTTTATTACCTCAAGACACTGGCTATTTTAACTGTAATTGGGAGCAAAGGTAACAAATGATTTGTACTAGCATTCAGGAAGACCCTGGGTTAAATTCTGATCTCAGTCACACATGAAGTTGAGACAAGCAGCTAGCTCACACTGAAGTATTACTATCATTATCACCTTTGTTATTGTTTAATAAAGCTTGTAATAATAAAATGAGGTTTTACCTTAGCTCCAAATCAGCTAAACCCCTACCTGAAATTCAGTATATTTCTGTGCACGAAGTGTTACAACTAAAACAGAAAGGAATCTTTAGAATGAATCCTTGAATCAAACCAGCCATGTATACATATTGATGCTTGCATGCTGACACACAAACACATCCATTCTCCGATCCATTTAACATAAATATATACATTAGCCATACTCATTCACGATATATATTCACCAGTAAACATACGAAATGTATCTACAGTATCACAGGGAAGTTAAGATTACTTATAGGAACATGTTAACCTGAGTGTTTTATGTTTGTCTAATCTAGTCTGCCTATGCCACAGGAGGTACTAGAAAAATAGGGAAAACATTTCTGTATAACCTATCTGTTCAACACACAGACAATTGCCAGACGTGTTATTAACATTAAAACATCTAATATATTATGCTCAGGATGTTTCAATTTTGTAGCACATTAGTAGCACAATTAGAAAGGACTTTTTAAAGCTTTTGCAGGATATTTTTTAACATTGCAGTTAAGGTTGAGATCAGAATCTTTATGATGTTTGGATGGAGTATATGATCAGACCAATCAAGTTTCTAGACGTCTTTTAAAATATCTTTTTAAATGTTACAAGACACAATCATTCCAGTAATAGTAATAGCAATAACAAGGCTTATATTTGATCCTTAAAACTAAAGTTCACTAGTAACTTCACTTCTCCTGTAAATATGTAAGTGTGGTAGTCTAGATTGATGCCTGATACTGAGGAACTCACACTGCAGTACAGACAGAGTAGGACTTCCATGGTAGAAAACTATCCAGATAGGCAGCCAGGGCAATTGCTGCTTTCGTGCAGCACTACTGTCCTTCTGCTCCTGTCTGAAGCTGTGCATTGGTGGTGTTGATGTGGAACTTGAGGTGTGCAGCAAAACTTCATTACAGTATTCTTTCGGATAATACAGAGACTGAGATACTGGCTGTGTCTAGTCTTTTGCATTGTAAATTAGTGCATTTTTTCATTTCTAAACTTCAGTTAATGTGCTTATATGACATATCAGGCCATTTTATAACACTAACTAAATATTACACAAGATGGTGCAGAACACCTGCAACTTTTCCCACCAACAAAAATCCTTGTCCCAGATCCCAAAATACCTTCTGCCAACACATAAAATGCACTGGATTTCAAAGGCAAATTTGTCTTTTTTTTGGTATTTGCACAGAAATTTATGTGCAAGCAAATCTTTCTACCTTTACACCAGTGTCTGTCTTTTTTACAGATGGGGAATATAAACCAGAGAGGTTAAATGGAAAGGAGGATGGACTTAGCTTAAAACAGAGGGCAATGAAAGTTCTGACATCTGCTTCTGGCTCTGTGTGTGGGTGTGCATGCATGCGTGTTCATAAATAAGCTTTAAGAAGAAATACTAAGCCTCTCTGTATCACAATTTCTCCATCTGTAAAATGGGAATAATATTGCTTACCTATCTCCTAGAGGTGCAGGAAGGTTTAAATCACTATTCTTTATAATCCACTTTGAGATCCAGAGATGGCAAGTGCTATAGAAATGGAAGTATCAGAGTCAGTGTAAGAGCTGGAACAAGAACACCATCATTTCTGGTGCCTAATATCTCCTCTGAGATCACAGCTCTCTCATCCCTATTTTATCTTCTGTTCCGAACTCTCAAAACTACTGCACAGGGAAGCTTCAAGTCTGTGCAAATATGAGTACTAGTTAGAAAGGGGTTTAATAATAAGCAGGTTCATAATTCTGTTAATGACATTATATCGTTTGTACATATATTCTAATAGTATTTGAGGTGAACAAGACAATTAAAGAATCGTAAGTATTCCAGTTAAAATTCTTAGGGTACATGATTTGTGCTGTACTAACTATTGATTCTTCCCCAAAGACCTTAACAAAAATTTTGAGTGTTACAGTAAGAGCACTTACTGCACAAAATTTGTATGGAATTGCAATAAAAACTGGAAATAAAACCTAGGAAAAATACATTAAGATTCATTTGTTCCTCAGTACACATTTGTAAGGCTCCAATTCAGCAGACTAGGTCTGTGTAGACTGATGAGAAAAGACATGTAAGACATCAGTGGCAGATGAACAGAAAAATAAATGAAAAACACTAACACAAGAAACAGAAAAGAGAAAATTAAGTATGCAATGATTATTCCTAGTTTTTGAATCAGAAATGAACAGAAAACATTGTATAGCCCTAGTCTCAAATCTTCCTTTCCCCCTGTTGTGAATCATCCTATTGCATCCAAAGTTGATGTCAGACTACTACTTTACAGCCATGAATACAGCCATATACATTTCCTCTTTTGGCAAACTCTAGAAGGGATCGCCTGCGCTTGGAAGATTTTCAAACTCTCTGAATCAAAACCTTCTCCTGCTTAGTACTGCTAGCTGATCTAACTGGGGCAGAGAGAAGGCCTACTGCTTTCTTCTACAGCTGACAACCAAAGCAGCAGTAGGAAACCCATCCTATACCTTCTATAACAATTGTCATTTTTGCTCTATACTATATTTAAGAGCTCCATAAACTCCCACAGCATTATATGTGCTGTAACAGAATGACTGCTGAGCTCCCACAGGAGCCAACAGTCTAAAGATCCAAATGAACACCTGGGTAATAAAATCTCCAAAGTATATCAAGTGCCAGGAATGCTGCTGCTATTACGGAAATATTGCTGATCCCCATTCATTTTAGGAGAAAGAAGACACTTGAACTGAAAACCCTCTCTTTTAAATCAAAGAAAGCTAACCAACAGGAGAACAGGGTGAAAAGCCAGTACGTAAGCTGCCATCTTGCTATTTCAGATCCAAGTGCTATAAGCTAGCACAGTATTTAAGGAATATTTGTCTTCATGTGGGCTTTCAGATATGGCCTTCTATGCAAGCACTCAATGCATTATGTTTTCTGTATGAGCCTCCTGTGAAAAATGTGTGCCTCCCTATGTCACATTTCTGCAGATCAAGTGGTCCCCATGCAACCCTGCAATTGATACAGAGATCACTGGGAGGCTGTCATCTCTTCCACTGCATTCAGAAATATCCCAGGTATTCAGGCTTTACAAGGAATGCCTTTCTCTTGTAGGGAACAATAGTTTAAAAAGGAGTTCATTACCTCAAGTACATTATGGCAATGTTGTTCTTTAATTAGCATTATTAGTTTTAACACTATTTTTATGGTTTGGTTTACAGTCTATATGTTAAATGTAGCAGATGAAATATCGCCCTTCACTAAGTCCCATTAGCTTTGACAGAGAAATGGACTATTCTAGTGACAACCACCAGGCTGCAAATTTGGCAATCTTACTCCAATTGAATAGAGACTGGGACTTAAGTAGTGGTAAAAGATAATCTATATGAAATAACGTGGAGCTCTAGTTCAGTTATCAGCAACTACATTTTTGGAAAGAGGTCAGCAAGTGAATGGGAATGCAGAGTAAACTATTATAGTTCCCTCACCCTTTGAAGTGGTGCATCCAGGTAAAGGGTGAGACACACGGCTTGGGCTGGGGGATGAAGGATGGGGATTACTCTGCAGCCACCCATGTTCTGTGGATAAAAATTCCAGTCATTGCAGGTGTCAATTCAGTATCTTTTGCAATCCATAGTCTTTTTTTTTTTAAATGAGTTATTACTTAAAGAAATTTTTTAAAGCATTGCTAGTATTTTAGGAAAATTCCACTACTGGTGTTACAAAAACAGATTATCTAACCAAGTCCAATAAACTTTGGTACACAAATATGAAAATAGCATTTTGCTCCTACACCTTGTCCTCGCGAATTAATTTAAGGGGAACTTTTTTCCCCCTTTTCTTCCATAGCTTTATTTAAGAGGTTTTGTGCTTCAAATCTATGTACTCTGTAGAGCAAACCTGAGCAAAATAGCTCACGTTCCAGATGCCCATGTTACATTTTACACAATGAATGTGATCCTGTTGACTCGGTATTATATCAAATAATTGAAAAAAGGAAGATGGAACATACTTACTTTTGTACTTTAAAAAAAAAAAGGTCAACTCTTCCCTAAGGTCAGTGAGTCAGCTGGCTCTGATGGCCACTGTTTATGTACTTATGTATATGTCTGAAGACTCCTGAAAGCCACCAATGGAGTTAGGTGAGAACGAGATCACATTCTGCCTGATCATGTCTGGTATGTGACAAGATAGGAAAGGAAGGAGAGCTCCTGCAGGCGAACATGTACATTGCACCAAGGCAGACTACCTAATAAAGATAGGGAATTCAGTATGACTGAAAAGTTCTTTCTGGGATCTGCAAAACCCCAAATATAAACTTTGATTCTAAACCAAACAAACAGCATCTGAACTGATGGGTACAATTACCCAGATTTCACGTGAAACAAAGAAAGAAAAGAAGTGAGCATTACGTCTTCAGGCTGTGAATAAATGAAGTAGGGTAAAATGCAAAAATCTGCAAATATTGCACTGAATCTATTCTGGAAATAGACTTGCTTTTAGCTAAATAAATAAACCCCACAGACCATTAAAATATTTCCTTCCTTTGCAAAGATATCTTTATTTCTGGAACACAGGTGATTATGCCAAAAAGCTATCTTTTGTATAAAGTAAAAAATGCAACCACATATATTGCCCTTTTATCTGCACTAAATGCATACATTTCCATGTCTAAATTCATTTAAAGCGATTCAAGAAACAGTGATTCCCAGCCAAGTCAAAATTTGTCACTGGTGAACACTGCACTGACTGTATTTTAGTGGACATGATGAATAGTGTTACCTACTATAGTGTTACCTATGAAAAAGGGGAAAGAGGTTTTTCCTTTGCATTTACATACAAAACCACCAGTTTTGAAATCTGAACAACTTAAACAGATTTTTTTTAAACAGTTTATTGACCAAATTTCTGACTGACACACATTGCCATTTCTATTAGCTTCACTTCAAGATTGGAAAGTGCACACTTAAAAAGGTATTTTTGATGTTTGGAACATGTCTTGGTAAATACTTTCATATTGCAAGAAGGATGCCTGATACAGCGTTGACACATAACGACAGTCACTGAAATGTTTCTCTGGTGCTATTGAGTGCTCTAAGATTTATGTTCTACCTGGACTTAGCTTATCCTCTGGAAAAAAAATCAAACCAAACCAAAACATTTCAGTTCTTAAGAATAAGAACCCAAGTCCCAGGTCATGTGACAAAATTTCCCTTTGTTTAGGCCTATCCTCAGGCATAGGCTAAACTTTAAGCACGGACTTTAATCAAGAGGTGCTTTACATTAAACATACAATTAAGAAGGCTTTTGTTTTGAACCAGGTCCTGGGTTTTGTAATTAATGTTCTGGGGCACATAAGATACTTTCATGTGCATTTGGTTTTCTGTTCTAAATGTTGACATCCTTTTTTCACTGCAGCAACAGCCTAGTGGCATAGTACACGTCAGATTTGATTTATCTCTGGTTGCCATTATTTACTACAGAAACAATGCTCTTTAGCTACTACAATTCAGCACAGAAAGTGCTAAGCTATATTCTATAATGTACCATAAAAAATACCAAAGACAGTTTTCCCACAAGACACAGTGAGCAGAAGAAAGCATTTTTGTCCTTCTGTACTATTATAACTATACTACCTACCTGAAAACACTAAAGATAATACATGATGTTACCATTACATTCAGAGAATAATGGAATATTTAATTTTGCATGAGTTCTTATAATTATGTACTATATTAAAACCAATTAAATAACTCCTAAATTATTCCTGATATATGTCAAAATTAGCAATCACAGTCCCCAAGAATACTTCCAAATTCTCCATCAACTAGTTGCTCTATAATTGCATGCATGTTCTGGCAGTGTATTCCCAATTTTCCTGATTCACTCTAAGCTAGTAACTTTGGTATTTTCCTTAGTAATATCGATATTGGATTCCCCTGGCTTTTTTTTCTTTTCACAAAATTTGCTTATGTATTTGCATGCAACAATGCTTTCTTCTCCTCAATATTCTTCTCTTCTTCCTACACGTGGTTTTTGGTTGGGTTTTGTCTGTTTCAAAATTCACCATTTTATTGCACTCTTCTGAAATCTACTATATAAATCTCTTTAAGCTGACAAGCCTAAAAGTGAACATGTCAGTCTGAGAGTTAACCAATGCAGAATTCACTTAAGGCTGGCTACAATGTGACTTAAAATTTTCAGTGCCCTGGGGAGAAAAGCTGTTCCTCCTGTATTACTCCTAAGTGCCTAACTTCCCAAAAGATTCAAGGCAGAAGACATGTACAAGTCACCATTTGGTGGCCTTCAGAGATGCCTAAATTAGTCATGATGGATTTGGCCTGAAATAATTAAATTTACTTGTTCTTACACAAGATAACATGCATTATAGTATTACACCAGCATCACACTGTGTAATCCTATACAATTTGTCATTGCCTTGATCTTTCCTCCACCACCTTCCTCTCCTAACAGGAATTAGGTGGCATCAGGATCTGGCAGGTATGCCATCTCTCTTTTTGTAAACGTTTTAATTTGCAATGTATAAAGGACAGTACTTATTATTTTTCATGAGTAGCATACACTCAGATCTCAGAGAGTCCTTCCCAGTTTACCAAGGCAACATACTTAATTGTGTCATATAAACATCCAACGATCCTTTTGAAACTTCCCTTATTCAAAAAGACATATTGGCTCCATTTCTATCCATGAATGAGGTTTGCCCATGACTGTTCTTTGTCACTTAGGACTAAGAGAATGAAATGATTTATATCCACATTATTAAAACTTCTCAGCCATATCAAGCAATATATGGGAGCCATAAAGTGTGATCATATTCAATCTGCTTTCAGGAATGGTTCCTGGCCTGTGTTCTGACACCTGCACCATGTCTAGGACTTGTTAGGAAAGAAAGCTATCTGACACAGGCTACAGGCAGTCACAGAGCGCAAGAGAACAGACAGTAGCATTCCAGTGCTGGGAAGGATCCTGTTTAATAATTAGAAGCAGTGGAGCCATATTGGACATGAAGAATATTGCAAGTACAAAGCATACAGCACTTCACCTCAGGTAGAGCAGGAAAAACAGTTATTACTGCATCTCATTTGTAAGCAAGATCTTTAGACCTCAGTTCCTACCAGTACCCACAGCTGTGTGCAGTGACATTCAATTGTCGTCTGAATTCCAGTTCAGAATAGATGGATGTCAAATTAAAGCACAAACAGGCAACTAAAGAAGTCACAAAGTGACAGAATTTTACTCTAACATGAGATAAATCCACAGTATCAACACCTACAAAATTCCTTATGAATAAAGAAAGGTTGCATTCAAGCAGTTTCCTTAATGAATCCTTTTCCAGTGCTGAATGCAGCCATGATGCTGGAGGTGAAAAGATAAAGTCAGAGGACTCAGGTCACTTGCTAAAACAGGAGTCTGTCATCCCCGTAACTTCTTTGGTGAATCTACTCTGCATCCATTTTTTTTCCTTTCTAATCCACATTATTCCTGATTACCTGTGAAAATGTCATGTAAAATAACATCATTTACACATATGAAATTAATTCATGCATATGCAAGAAATGCAGATTTACTCTTGCAACTCATATATGCACAGAATTTTCAGGCAGAATTTAGGAAGCAAGTTCTGAAGATTTGCTTCCCCATGTCCGTAATAGTTTCTCCATCCAATAAACACCATTATCCTATCAAAGAAAGTACCTTATGAGAGTTTGGATTTTCAGTGAATCCACACTGATTGCTATCATTACATTTAGTTTATTAGGTACTGAAGTCAAAATTATATTCTAATTGTCTGTATCTCCTACATCCTGTCTTACAAGAAGGTACCAAATACATCATTTTTCACTCCTCTGACATCACCATACTATGTATCTAAACCAAATTAAATATATTGACAGGTACTTCCCAGCAGCAGCCATCCTACTGCTAGCAGTGGATTCTCAGTGGCTAGTGTACAAATAGAGCTGTTTACATGCTTGTCAGATAAATAGCAACACCAATCCCTATAACGTGCTTGTCCAAACACAATAAATAGATGCAGTTCTTTTACTGGCTATTTGTTCCATTCTTTAAATGGCTTTCCCTATTTTTCCTCCTTTGGCTAAGAAATTAAAAAAAGGAACAGTGGATGACATTGGAAAATCAGAGTGATTGTGTGCAGCCAAAGGGCCAGAAACAAGAATAACTTCTTCTGCTGTGCAGGCCAAGGAGTTCCTCAGGTAGACACAAGCAGAGAGAAAGACTTTGCTGAGAACAAACCCAAGATTAGGCACACATTCAATTCTACAGCTCCTGACTGTCACAATAAGGAGGTTTGTACATTTAAGAATAGCATTTATTTGTAATGAATAGAATTTGCCTATCAAAAATAAATAACTTTAGTGCCTTTTGAAAATTTTAACTGCAAACATCTCATTGGTTTCCAAAGAAACTCCTGTTGGTAAGTGGCTACATTACTTTTGTCACAGGATTCAGATTTGTAGGACAAGAGGCATTTTAGAATTATAAACCAGCAGAACACAGTAATCTCAAAAATTAATACTCAAATTTCAAGCAATCTTTGGGCTGATCTTTTTTGTAAGTGGCATAAATGAATAAATATCGCACCAGTCTGAGTCAAATACACAAGACTTCTATGTGTTCCAGTCAGAACTGGCAAATATAGCCTTCTACAGCTATCAGAGGACAAGAAACTGTTGGAATGACATATTTTAAAGGAAAACTAAAAATATAATTTTCTTTCAAGTAACAATTACTCAGGTTGTTTTAAATTGCACAGTTATTTCCCTGCACTGTAGTTGCAAAGAGCTCTAGAGTTGTCTAAGGTAAAAGCTGCTATGTAAACCTAAAAATGGGTACATGTTTTCACCAGTATTTTGTACAGTAGAGGATACTGTTAATTCTGTCCAAGATGAAAGCTATGTAAAGAGATTCAAGCAAACTGTATTTATATATAACAGCTAACACCTGTGCTTTCAAAGTAAAACAAGAATGCTTATTTTTTATATTGTTTTCATTAAAATTGATTAAAATAATGTCATTTATAGGGTTTGGGGGGTACAGCCAAGTTATCTTTGCGTATTTATATATTCATTTCTAATTTTGCTACCTGAAGTATCCATTTCCTTTCTATTATTGCAGTAATACTCTGTAAGTGATCCTCCCTTTGAGCAATAGCTGCAAGATGAGTACGTTCTGATGAAGAATGCAAACCAGTTATGAACGCGAGATAAAAATACCTTTCAGAAGTTATGCAATAATCACTGAACAATGAATCATCCTAAGTGGTTTATTCAAAACACAGAGTGCCAACAATAACAAGTAAAACCACATCATAGCCTTGCTCTTCTCTTGTTATATTTTAATTGGTATTACCTGTTTACTTCAAGTTTTGTAAGCTTTATTTACTTAATAGAGATGATGGATCTGAAGTGGCAAACTTGAGGCATAGGTGAGCAAATCTCTTCGCATTTCAGATAAAGCAAAAAAAAATGGGAATGTTCCATTGAATTTTTTAGAAAAGGGATTTAATTAGTTTTCCTAGCATTGTTAGATGTCAGCTTTTCAACTCAGCCTCCACTTTTGCTCAGCAATTTTGAACGTACAAAGCCATTCTCACTTGTGCAGAAATGAGAGCTCTATCCTGTCCCAGAGATAAATTCCTGAATATAACTGAAGAGTTTCACTGTCTGTAGCAGGATATGCAGGATATTCAGCTATGCAGATCAGAGTAAAGTTGAAAGATACAATTTTAACATTCTTTTTGGGTATAAAACTGTACTATTCAAAAAGGAACAGCTCTTTTACTATGCACATATCATTTGTTTATTCATACTAAAAAAATTGCATTTGAATGCCACTTCAGTTTGGTTTTGTTTTCTTTTTTTAATCCAGCATCACAATGTTTCCTTTCTTCTTACCCCGAGAACTGTAATTTGTACATGCAACTTATTGGTGCCAATTTGTTTGCTTTTATTTCAAAGTATATTGCATTTCTACTTCAAGTATGTGTAAAAATCATAATTCACGTTAAAAGTTATTAATGAAGGGATCAGACAGCTCCCAAGTTTACCTGATTTGTATCAGAAACCAAATAGGTTAATTTTAAAAGCAAAAATATAGACAGGCTTAATTTTTTAAAAATTAGCAAGTATCCCATTCAAAATAGCTATTCTTTATGTTTATGCAAATGCAATGCTATAGTGTCTATCACAGCTGTGACAAAACTACACGAATAATCTCCAGAAAGGAGATGTAACTAAACAGAAAAAAAACCACCCCAAAACCCCAAAGAAATTCTTCCATTAGTAGATGCACAAAATTGTAATTTCCCTTTTTTTTGAGAACTCCAAAACAGCAAAGACTTCTTGCTTAAAATATCTTTCATATATTTATGTTAAACATCAGCAGAAAATGCTGTGTTACATATCCTGCCATGCAGAAATAGGCCTTTATGATCCTAACTAGATCAAAATACCCCAAAAATATTTACATGCACTTTTTTTTATTCCTTTGAAAAATGATCAAAGGATCGTGAGGCACTTCTTGTCCTGGTATAAACACATGAACATTCTTCTCCTCTAGGTCATTTGTTCTAATCTAATCAGGGTGATGGATAATGGCAGTAAGTTAAGCTGTTCTTTATGCTAGCTCTGTGGTAGATTATTTGAAATGAATTGATGGTCCAGTTCCTAAACCCTGAACTGTGCAAAGACTTTTTAAAACTTTTTGATTTCATTTGCACACCTACTTGACTTGTATAAGTCAAGTTGAGCATGGGAAAAATATTATGTAGAACAAGAATGTCAGACTATATCTATATTTTCACATAGAGACTTGTGCTCAGACCCACATCTTCACGACTGCACACAGAACTTCACAGTACCTCTACTGCAAGGTGAGTTGATGGCTACAGAACAGAGGATACAGAACAATGATAAGGTCACCTTTCAAGTTTTTGGATATAAACAAGTCTCATGCGAGTCATCTGACTCTGCAACCCTGAATCTATATGCATCTCTCAAAGGTAGTTGTTGATGTTTAGTAACTATGCCACACAAATCAAAAAATCCCCCCAAAAAGGGATTGTTTTTTCCCTTCCAATTTGCTTTGTTTAATGGCCAGCTTTTTGGAGAAGAGACCAGCTTTTTTATTCTCTACCTATATATATCTATGTCATACCTAACATGATAAAATCCTCACTCAATGGTTGATGGTGTTGGCAAGAATTACCAAGATAATGATATAGTTTTATCAATGAAGATGAAAATGCTTGTGTGCATGTAGAAAATATTGCAGAGCTAATTAGGGGGGTACTTTAGAACCCTGTTATATTTCAGAATATCTGCTTGTAGAAACACTGTTAATCTGCGTAGTAAACTTTGCCTTTATGTAGTTTATTTTAAGTAGCTTAAGATATGTTAAAGTAATTTTTTTTAGAGCAAAGTAAGTATTTCTACATACAAACTTAAGGTATTGTGTCAATTTTTAACTGTGTTCATATATTAAGATTCCTAATCTTTTAATAGGAAGGAAAAAATATTCTATCGCTAAAGTGAGTATGTAACACCAGGAAAATTCTCAAGTACTATAAAAAGAATGCACTTCTAGAATGATCCATAATTACACACAAAAAAAATCATAAAGTATAGACCAAAGCACTACTGACATGGATGTAATGATGCTGATCCCACTGTCACCATCTCAGGACCTGGTCCTAAGTACTAGAAATGAATCAGAATCAGACTGATTAGGTATTCATTGTGAAGATAGTCTCTGTTAGGTATCTTGCAGAATCTAGCACAACAGTGTTTGAATTTCGCATTAGGTTTTGGTAACTACAATAAGAATACTTCTAAAAATAATGGTTAATATAACCACCACTGCATAAAAATTAAATAGAAATGCTCAGAATCTATTTTAAACATATAGGAACTGTTCAAAAGGTACAGTTGTGGGTTTTTTCCTCATCAGTGTTATTTCACTGATTTTCTCCAGTCATATTTTGTGAACATTCAAGTCATTATGAAAATTTCTTAACTGTTTGAAGACAGGCAGTATTCAAATCACATGGATGAGTAAGAAAAGTAAGTGTAAATTATGCACTAAGAAGTGCATATAAGTTGGAAGAATCCTGGAGTCACTATGTTTTCAATCCCACCATAATTTATTGATTCCATCATGATTTTATAACTTGTATTCATAATAAATGCTTAAAACATGAGTGAAAATATATTCTTCATAATATATTATTTGAGTTCAAAAAGTACAAAATACTTCTAAGTGCAAAATACTTTTGGTGTATTCTACTCAAATAATGAACAGAACATGTATGTTTACATAGAAATTGGTGTGTGAATACATCTAATGGGTTAGACCAGTAAGGTGAAAATTTGACAATGAAACACAGAGAAACCCTTTCCAGTATGAGCATTTATATCCTTTTCTACAATATCATTTTTAACATAGCTGCTTCTGGTTTCATTTATCCATACAATGACCTCAAGCAACACAGAAGCATACACCCAAATCCCCAATACTGAGCCTTCGGTTTCAATCATGCCCCAAAACAATAAATTTTACAATTACTGTATTACATGCCAAATTACTACCTTCTTATCAAATGTGAATGATCTTACTGGTTTATGACCTGCTTGGCCTTCAACTTTTGCTGCCTTGTTGCACTCTTATCACTGAGAATAGCAAGTGGAAGTGCCCAGCTTTCATGCAGTCTCCTTTTTACTTCATGTCCCTATCACAGATTGTCCCTATCACAGATTGTCTAAATTAAGTCTGATATGACTTTGCATAGAAATATGTTTAGTATTTTTGCTTTTATGCTATTTTATGGCATTAATACATAAACTAGAGCAATATAGTGATATATCTTCTGGTTTTGTAATATTTTTTGTATTTTTAATTCAATTCCTTTTTACAACCCAGCATTTTATTTGCTTCTTGCTGGATTTGTACACTGGGGGACACTTTTCCAGGAATTATTCCATGGTCTTTTTTCTCAAGAAGTTAAAATTTCTCATAATATACATCGCCTTCCTCATCTATAATTTCCAAGGTTCTCCATTGAACATGTCCATTGGAACACAGTGAAGAAACCACCAACATGACACAAACCTAAGCAGATACACTCATATGGTGCAGTAAAAGCTTCACATAGAGATACTGGTTTACATTTGTAGCTATTGTGTTAATGGCACAGCTTAAAACAGTAAGCTCACCCAGTTGTTCCACTGTGTTGACACTGCTCTGCAGCTTTCAGCTCCAGAGCAAGCTATGTCAGAAGCAGACTGGCTTTTTCTGGACCATGTGCTGCTGTGCAATGTGGGCATACTTGGTCTGTTGGAAACTTGATCGATTTAAACCATTTTCTGTTATCTGCAAATACCGCATCATTTCTCTCATTTCTGTTTCTAGCTGATTAATTCTTTTAACCCCATGGATCTCTGCATAGACACTTGGGGAACTCTGCTTCTGCTAGAATATTTTATTTAGCTTATGAATTTTTCTCTTGGGCACAGAGAGTCTGCCCTGTGTCAACACTTGCTTACTTTTGTAGCTTCTCCTATCACACAAAAACTATTTTAAAGGCTTTTATTTGACAGTTCAAACACACTATATTTATTAGTTCCCACCCACTCTATCAAAATTCTAATAGCTTGACAATCTTTCTGTGCAGTTCTCCTGCCAGCTACTTTATTCCTGAGCCCCCAAAGTTATCATTTTATGTCCTATGCTAAGATTTCTCACTGATTTCTACCATATAAAAATTTCTAGCACTTTTGTAACGATAAGCACATTATTTGTCATCTGTTATCTCTCATTCTTTGGTTACTAGCTTTTGTTAGAAACTGAAAATCAAAGAAACACAAAAGCCACTGACTTATTTGTTTTAGTCAATTTTTTAACAACATCCTCTTCCATGACTTAGGCATGCACATTTATCTGATATGGCTACCTGGGAGGGTGGCTTCCTGAATATGGCTTTCTTCCTTCATCCCTCCCTTGGTAAATATAAATGCAAGAAACAGTTTAGAGTCTCTGTAATGTCCCTGTCCTCACTAACTGCAGCTCAAGAGACCCACCAACTCTCTCCTACCTTACTACACTTGACATCTTAAAAATTGTCTATATTCACATGCCTTTGTCTCTTTCCCCTAATCCCTCTTATCTCCACTAACTGCTATCCAAAAGTTTACCTGCTGGAACTTATGCTTCTTTTGTGGTTGTTTTCCTTAAGAACATTTCTTTTTTTTAAGAGACCACTTTAGTTCATATAGGCTTTGTATTCTGCAATATACTTTTTCTTCCTTGCTACTGATTTTTTATATGGCTATTTTCATACATGCTGCAACTTTTTATACAGTATTTTTGCTGAATATGAAGGTTCTGTTTAGTACATTTTAATTGCATGTTTTTAAAAAAATCATTTTACTGACAAACTGATTTTGATATGATCTTCTTTAGTAAGAACTTGAATTTCATTTTATTACAGCTGCAATTACATAGTGGCTCAACTAAAGCTCCTTCTGAATCAAATTCCTCTTAAGAATTCCTCTTGCTTTATTAAATATCAATAATTATTTATTCATGTTACAACTATTGTGCTTTCTTCACTTTGCTGCTGTTATTTGCTATACAACTATAATATAAAATTTTACTAAAGAAAATATTAAACAAGAGAAAATAAACCAGAAGTATTAACTCTTGTTTTGTAGCAGTTTTAGCTTTGAGGTTCAAAGAAAATAAGCAAAATTGAATCTGGATTATTAAGTGTGGATTATATAATATCGCTCCTTTATATTGTTTACTCCCCACATTTTACTTCCAATTTTTAGGTCCTTCTCCAGAAAAGTGTAAAATGCAGACCAGTGTCTACATGTAAGCACGTTGTTCAATAATACTGCTTATGTTAGCTGAACAAAATATAAAATCCCTAAACTGTCAATAAAATAGGTATTTCACTGTTGTTTGAAATAAAACTCCCAGACCTAGAACAAACCACAACAGAACTACCCTTGTCGTGTCACCAGATAAAATCACTGTTGTAATTCACAGGCTACATCAGAACTCTGTTTTGATTAGACCATCGGTGCTACAAAACACACATTTTTAAATGAAGTGATGGAGATTAAATTAGTACTGCTAGATTACATCTTACTACTAAGATTCTTAGACGTAAATGATGGAAGATCAGCTTGGGAAAGACGGTTATGAGTTGTTAGGTCATATTTAAGTGAAATTTCACACTGGTCTTTAGAGTACGACCAGATGATTGACACCTGACAGCCTACACAAAATAAGCTGATCCTATCAGGACATGTTTTTTAGGAATGGCATTCACATATGAGAATTAGTTTCCAAATTTACAAGTTTTCAATATAGCAAAACTAAATAAGAGTGAAGTGGCAAAAAGACCTGTCTCAAAGACTGAAATACCTGGAGAACTAATTAAGGTGGGAGAACTGACCTGTCTGTTCTGAGTACGAGCTGTAGCAAAGATCTTCACATGCCAGGACTGCCAGTGCAGCACCCCTCAAAACAACCAAACACTTTATAAAAATAAGGAAATTAATATGATTCAGTGAGATTCTTTTTTACCCTGATCTGCTGTCCTAAAGGACTTCTGTTGCTTTAAAAAGGATAAGTATTGCAGTGTTAATGTCTTTGGCTTATTTGGATGAGATAAACATCGTAAACTCTTGAAGTCAAGGAGATTAAAGTCTCTAATAAAATACAGAAGGCTGCTGAGTAGAATGAAAAGACATATTAGATCAAAGTGTTACTCAAGGGTTGTACAACTGGCTGAGACTCCAAAAGGAATTATGAAGATCTTTTTGAGATGTATCACACTCTTTCATACCACCCAACCATAGTCAAAGAGTTACTAAAGAAAGAGGCAAGAATTTGGAACAAGCAGAAGGCACAGAAGAGCACTGACAAGAGTCAGTACTATGTAGGCTGAAAGATGATCAGACTGAAGGTAAAGTTTTGACTTTTTCCTTCCAACCCTTAATGTTAACTACATTTAGAGTTACTTCAAAATAATACACACACTGTTTATTCACAAGATATTGGTTCATCATAAAAAGAAGCTCCTAGGACAGCTCTCTCAATTTTAGTCTCAGAAAATGTTAGCCTGGCAATGTCAATGTTTAAACAATCTATCCAAGAAAACTTTGGAAATAATCCAGCATCAGAAAACAAAATTGAGCAACTCCCACACTGATATCAGCTGATACTTTTGTTGTTGACTATCATGTCATACTAAAAACAACCAAGGTTCTGTCTTTTTTCAAAAGCACTGAACAATGCCTTCTTCAGCGGTGCCTGAATCCAAGAGAAGCCATTTTTCCCCACTGCTCCTAAAATGATGTCTGTATTATCCCTACTATGAATAGCAGAAAGAGCTAATTTTTATTCCCGCAAAGGGAACGCTTTCATGCGGCTTTTTGAATAGTACTTACTCAAATATGGTGGTTTGTAAGGCGCTCGTGTATTAGACAGCAGTCCATCCAACTCCTTCCTTTCCAGAGTGTTGTGAAGGGCCTTCTCTTTGCCGAAGGTGGAGAAGGACCTTTCTGCACCCGGCTGGGCTTCTGGTGTTTCAAACACTTCAGTGTCTGGAACGGAGTCCATGCCAGGTACATGCAGATTGCTGCGGTAATCTGCAGCTTGGCGTCCATCGGATGGAACAAAGGAAGGCATCCAGCACCGATCTGAGTGGCCCAGTGCTTTACATTCCTCCGTGCAATTGGAGAAGAGATCCATGCCTGCAAGCATGAGAGAAAAAGAAACTACACGTATAAGCTTCAGCATCATGAACAGCTGCTGACAGATAAGAAAGATTATGCCAAGACAAGAGAGAAGTGGAAAGAGGAAGGAAGTAAGAACTTCTTCCACTACTTTCATCTCCTCAACAAAAAAGCATCTGATGGTCCAGTCTTCAGGATTCAAAGACAACATTTAATAAGCGTAACTGAATTCCAGAATGTCACACGCACACACAAAAATATCACGAGAAGAAAGGTGTTGGAAAGTCTATCTCAACTTGCAGATCTCACTGTTCAGAACCCATTCAAATAAGGTTCGGTTCCACTTGTAAGTTGATGTCTATGATTCAGCAGTTGAAAATACTTGTTTAAGAACACGAAGGAATTGTTTCTACATAAATGTATCTCTGACCAAAGAAATTAAATGTCCTGATTAAGGAACCACATATTTCATTTATGAGAATGAAATATTAATGAGTCCTATAAAGGAACTATCTATGCATATGTTAGTCTCCAGACAGAGCCTACTGATACTAAAAGCAGATCTTACAAAGTAGGAATACAGCTTTCAAGTGATCAGGATGGCTTATTTAATCGTTACATCATTCAGAGATAGTTTTCATTGCTACTGCAGCAGCCCTTACTATTGTAAAGTCATCCAAGTACGGGGACAGAATCCTATAATAAATTACTGTAATTAATGGTACAAAAGTAGCTGTAGTCCGATGTGACATGTCTGTGGATACTATTGACAAAATAGTTAATTCTTCCCCTATATAAGCAACCATTTGTCCCTGCCAACAGAGAACTGTTTGCTTACAAATCTTTTAAGGCTATTAAGATTTCAAATGACAAGTTATGCTTCTATTGACTACCTTCATATCAGCTTTCCAAAAGAGTCTTTCCTGATTGTGAGTCACTAAGATGCCAGATTATAATTGTTTTGAGAGGAATGGTGTATGAAATCATAAGCATAGAGTAAAATAAACACCAGCATCTCCAAGCTGATGTTCAACATCGCACAGAAAAGCAGAACAGTAAAGAAATATCTTTTTCTGGTATAAAGAGGACTGAGTGTCTTAGAATAGCTGTATGTCAAAACTGAACTAAATCTGTTATAAACATTGCATTTACAAGCATTGCATTAGAATTACAAAAAATGATGCTACTTGCAAGAGAAAAAGGCAAAAAGTTTGAACAGCTGTAATGAGATTCATGCAATGTAGCTCATCCACCAGCCAACACTGTGAAGAACTGGATTAGCTTGATCTCCAATGAGAGGATTAGTATTAAGAATTCTACCACTGTTTTGAACCATAATTTGACTTATATTAGTAATATTTATGTGGTTATCTCACACTACAAGAAACAATCTCTTCAGCAAGCAAAAATCCTTCTGAGCTATCAACAAGTGATTCAATACTAAAGGCAGTTACTTAGAAAAGATATGAAGAAAGAAAGAAAGCTTTTCATCTCAGATTAATCTAACTTTATAATGAGTTTTTAATTTTAAATTAAGTAATACACAATGCTAGGTCCAGTTTTGATTAGAACTTTGCATTGACAATTGGCATGCAGAAGTCTGAAAATAAATTACTGATCAGTGAACTGTTGAAGAATGCAAATGTGAACTGCAGATATGATTAAGGAATCAGATGAAGATCATCAAGCAAGGTGTACAAATTGTATAGTTCTAAATTCCATAGTGGTAGTAGCTATCAAAGACTGAAAAGAGATTTAGATGCGGGCTTCCCAGAAAGAAATTAATATATAACAATATCTATAAAACCACACGTGTGTATCTGTCGTGATGAAAAGTCTGCACAAAAATATATCTTATGCAAGACAAGACATTTTATGAATCTGACCTTTTTCATTCAGAAGATTTCAGTGAAAATTAACACAAAATGGTTATTTCAAGGTTCAGACTTCCTAGCAAAGTTATATGCAAACACATATATATGTTTTCCTACTTTTAATAGGAAAATTATCACAGTTACATTTTCTAACAGTGTATTAGTGACCATATTCATTCAACATTTTATGAAAGACAGTATGAGAAAGGAAAACTTATTGCTAAGTATTAAATTATATTCTTTAGTCAGTGAGGAGGTAGATATTATAATATTATTGGATTTAAGATATATAGTCAAAGATAAACCCTTTCTTTTCCCATCATGGATTTTTATTTTCCCTGGAAAATTACCTTCCATTTTACTATTTTGTTTTCACATCAGCTGCTAAACTGCAAAATGTCTCTATCCAAATATTATTTTTCTAGTTCCCTTTTGAATACTGCTTGTCTGCTGCAGTGCACTGAATAGCATTATATAACAGTTTATTATAAAAGAAATGTTACAGCCACTATAAATCAGGATTTTGAATAAACAAAGTAATGAATGTATGAGATATAAAATGCAAGCTTACATGACAAACTTCCCCTCCTCCCCCCCCTCGGTTGAAGGAAAGAACTTGTAAAATAAGAAAAATTATATACATATAAATCTGAATTTTAATATACACTGCTGGAACACACAGCCAGAATGTAAATGCTTGTTTAGGATGGGAACACAATGTTCAGAGAAGCCTGGGCTGGGTATTGCTCGTACTTGAATCACTTGCAATATTCCCTAAGAGTTCAAAGGATGTAGATCCAAGCCCTTGGTTTTAGTATTTTGACAGGGGAGAAATTAAGATTGGCAGTCTGAATTTGAAATCTCTGGGCACCCATGTATATTTACATTGACTCTGATATGAATGCTGGCTATGCTTTCTCCACCTGTTTCCTGAGGGTCATGGTATAGAATTCTCTGTTTCTAATTGAAAAGCATTAGGAACACCAGGCAAGGCTATTTGCTGTTTTCCAAGAAGGAAGGATATACCATGGTTAACAAAGTAAGACATTCAGCATGGAACTCCTTCATACGCTAAGAATCATGTTCTTGATTTATAACAAAAAGAAATGTTCAGCAGTATAACACTTCCATCTCATCTCCCTCATAAATCTGGTTATATATATGATCCCTCAGAACTAAACTATCATAATTGCAAATCCACATTACAGAAAAATGCTTTATATTTTTCATTTAGTTATCATATTAGACCTTGCACGCAGTTAAACTGAGATTTTAAAGGTGACTCTGAATTATGAATTTCAAATGTCCTCTGTGGATACAAATAGAGAGTGCACTTGAACTGCTGAAAAATGATAAGCACCGCACTGTTTCAAATACAGTATACATATAAAAGCTCATGGCAAAGGACACTAGTTCATTCCTGTTTGCTGAAGTCTTTATTACTAGAGAGGCCAGTGGCAATATGAGCTCTCACACAACTCTAACTTTGCAGATTTTGAAGGAAAATGAGCCCCTGCCCTCCCTCCAATGAAATCCAAAACTAGCAAAGGAGTTAAGTATCTGGTATCTGCATCTGAACTTCCTGAACATAGGTGCTTTGAATCAGATACTTGGCAGTGTTGCCTTTCTGAAGCATAGCCCCAGTTCACTTCTTTTTTCCTATTGTAAAAGGGGAAAATAAAAATTTCTATTTTTATTGAATTATAAACGGTTTGAAAGACAGTTTAGGCCTAAAACAATTTAAAAACAATGCGCTCTTTCTTAATTCAATTAAGGGAGAAGAGCCATATACCAAGCCTTTAGCATAATAAATGAACACACTCATATGTATTACTGAGTAAACAACGTAATAAAAACAAAAGATACAAATTAAATGTTGGCAAAATATTTTCATAGTATTGTTACTGAGAAGTGTTTTTTTCTCCCACATGTGTAATTTTTTCCATAACTTTTACTTGCAATTAAATGGCATTTTCTGTTTCTTCCATGGTACCTTTTCTTAGCAAAAGCTAGTTAGATGCAAGACATGCGTGTTGTAAGGAATCAGGCCTTCTTTTCAGAGCTCCATTACCAGAACAACTATTTGGTTAGTATAACCTTGAGCAAGTTACTCATTTCCCTATGATTCATGTTTTGTGTCAGTAAATAAGGATAATGATGTTAACTTCCTTTCTTGAAGACTCTACTGAAGAACTAGACTTTATGAAAGAGAGTTGTTATCATTCTTTCTTGACACGTAATTGGTGTGCTGCCTTGGATAAAACTGACTTCATCTGCATAAGAAGATGAATAAAGACACAACGTCTTCAATATTCAGCTCTTCCAACTTCAAAGCCCTATCTGGACCATTATTAAGCATGTAGCCCAAGGAAAGAAAATAGAAAGAAACTGCCTTCAACTTGAGCCAAAGCACTCTTCTAAGCCATTTTCATGTTTGCTCTCACTTTATCCGAGATAGACTCTTAGCCGAAGTGATCTTCAAAACTGGATTGGGCTGTCACTCTGTACAGGCTCAGAAAGAATACTGGTTTTCTCTGTCCCTTTATAACTAAAATTCTTCTCCTGACTTCTCAAATTCTTCTCTGTATGAACACTGAAATATCACAGCTATTCTCCAATAGTGCATACTAACCCTCTTAGGGTTTACCTAATCTCTACCGGAGAGGTGTGGGGCAATATTTCACCCTGTGCCTTTGTATTAGACCCTTACCAATTCCCTTCATAAAGTCAAGTACTGGAAGCCTGATTTTAGATCTCAGCCAACATATACTGTTCAGGGGATTATATATATTAAAAAAAAATCTGATGCATTTTATGGTATATACATGACAGCACATACTTAGCTTCCACACCTTGAAGATTCCCTCCTGAAGTGCATATCATGCCAATGCAGTGCAAAAGGTGAAGCAAAGGTAGCATTCTGAAGAAGTCTGCATGTGTGGCTTGAGAAAGCTGAGTAGCTAGTGAGCAGCCATATGAAAAATGTTGATGGCATGAGTCCAGATCTCGCAGGACAGGTGTCTAATCATACAATTTAAACATACATGCACGCAGAGTATTAACTGGCACCCAAGCTGGCAGTTTCACAAGGGAGGCCAAGAATTTAATCAACCATGTGAAATAAACTAACCTCACGCTTAGAAATCACTCCTACAGAACATGATTGAAATATAGTGTGTTAATAATAGGTAGTAGTGTTGTATTAGCTGTATTTGCTCTACAACAAATAGCAGCTTTTGTTTCAACAATTTTCAAAGAAGAGCACAAGTAATTAGAATACACACTCTGGGTTTGAGAAACACCTCCTCTGCTTGCCAAAAACGTCTTGCACTTCTTCACTTTCAGAAAGTTGCTTTGCAAAAAGCTTAGATTCCTATCCCAGTTAATGAAATGACTACTCAGTCTGTGAAAATTAGGCTCTTGAGTACCCCACTACTTGCCATTCCCCACTAAATGCAGACAACAGTACTTTTATACTTCATAGACATTAAGATAGGTAAGAATGTGGATAATTAGGAGACATTCAGGTGGTACCTTAAAGGGAACAATATGAATCTCTTACATACACTCCAGCATGTTTGAAACCATGATTAAATCACTATTAAGGAAATACATTTTGTGAAGAGGTGAATTAGAATCTTATTTCAAAACATAGTAAAACATTTAGTGATACATAGAACAGCTAAATAATTGTCACTAAATAATCGTGCAGGATAAATCTGCAACATGGTGACAGATTTTCATCCTGCATGTTTTCCTTCACAATTAATAACTGACTGTGGCCATGGCTAGTCAGCTTGGCTAGCAATGGATTACTACAGAATAGCTACTCATGTGCCATAGGACTGTTCACTGTTGATAGTAACAAAAGTCATGTACAGAACAGTAAAATGATGTTTTGCAAGCAGAACATACTGCTGATTAAAACTGGTATGGAGTAAGTTCTACTTGTCAGTGTGGATTACCTACTGAATATTTTTGGATGAAAATACAATGCTTTGGAAAACAAATAGGATGTTTTTTGTTATCAGGAAACAGAACAAAACCAAAACAAACCAAAACCCAGAACAGCCCAAACTTCTGCCATGTTATCCACCACTGTGTTTTCCTTCAATAATTTAGAACAAATTGATCATAGAGCATCAGAACAACTGGAAAACTGGGAAAGCATTCCCTCAGATGTACCCTTTAGCAATTCAAGATCAAGTAAAATTTATGCTCCTATTTTCCCCCATAAATTTCACCACCAAAACCTAATAGCAAGAGTGAAGTTTTTATATCAAAATATCTTGTCATTGCTGAGGTCAAGGGGCACAGTCTTTGCATCATGACAGCAGGATTCAGCCCAAAACTTACAGGAAAACTGTATTATATGTATGTAGAAGACTAAAGCAGGTTTTACAGGTCTTTGTAATTAAATACTTATCTAGAACTAGCAGTTAAAAATTGTGCATGCGAATTATTGTCAAATCACAGCACTGATGTGTTAAATTGGAAGTTCTGTGTATTTGAGGTTTCAGTTCAAACAGTGACTTGTGAGCAGAGCAAACTTGTCACCTTTCATTTCTTCATATGTAATCACCATGGAAAACACAGAAGTTCATAAATGGCATGAGATTCTTAAAGATTTGAGATTATTTTCAAAGTATAGATTTTTTCTCCTATTTTGATAAAACAGAGATGATGAAAGTGAAGTATTTACCCAGCTAAAGACTAATGCCAAGTTTGACTGTAGTGCCAGTGCTCATATCTGAGATATAGACTACTTTTAAAATGGAGAGAGAGAATAAAGAGCAGAGGCACAACAATGAGTACTGAATGCATCTAAAAGAGAATAGCTTTCAGTTGATGTGCAACTATATGATTACATTTCCACCATCAGTCAAATCCAGCCCCTTCTGCAGATGTTTATTCTTTTCTCTCCTGTTTGGTTATTACGGTTCATTATGTTGAGGGACTAAGCTGATTGAAATGTTCATTGAGATGACTGCTGCAGTAAAATGTGTAAAGGAAAAAAAATGGAATGCAGGGAGGGCAGCAGAAGAGGGAGCTTTTTATAACTCAGTAGCACTGATTGCTGCATCAGAAACAGTGCAAAAGAAGGGGTGGGGGGAGTCTAAATACACGGCTTTTTAAAACAACAATAAATCATACGCCATATATAGGCCAAAAATGAAAGAGGCTCTGTGTTTGGATGTAAACTTCTGGCAAGACCTGGTCTGTTGTCAGGTTCCCAGACACAAAATAGACACTCTGTTCACTTAGCATGAAGCCCTGCAAGAAGCAGGGAGCTCCGGAGACTCTTGGCTCTTCTCAAGTCTCATTAGGTCTGCATATTAATGACTTGCAGCAATATAAAGGGGCCCTCTTCCCCTGGTGCCTGTGTTTCCCATCGTTAAGGGCACAGTGACTACAGCAGAAAGAATCACAAAATCATAGAATAGTTAGGGTTGGAAAGGACCTTAAGATCATCAAGTTCCAACCCCCCTGCCATGGGAAGGGACACCTCACACTAAACCATATCACCCAAGGCTCTGCTCAAAAAGCAATAAATAGGGGAGGTTAACAGAGCATGTGGGTGAGACAGCATTGCTGTGACAGCACTGAGTCCTTCTCCTGGTGTCTTCTAAGATGGGGGGCAGGGGAAAAAAAACATGACTGGAGAGACTCTGGCAGTACTTTGTATGACACACTTGCAGCAGATCCTTATACATGATAGAGCAAACAAGGGAAAGAAATCACTGTATTGAATCAAGACACACCAGACCGTTGGAGATTGCGGCAGGGAAGAAAGCACAAGCATTGGTGGCTAAAATGCAGTGTGAGGGTGAGAATGAATTCTAATGCATAGGCTCTAAACAAATGTCCCTTTCAGCAGAAAGCTGACAGTATGAGAGCAAAGACAGAAAGCTGCACACATGGAGATAACACAGCAATGTATATATTTTCTAGGTGAATCAAATCACAATCTTTTAAAGCTCTTATTTCCTTTCTCAGGACTGAGACAGATGTACTTAGGAATACCTTGGCCTTATTAACATGGAGATCACTTACACTATATGGCGCCTCAATTTGAATTAAAAAACAATCCTCAAAAATGCTACAGTATTACACATTCAGAGCACCCAATGTGTCTCCACTGATCCCCAGCGAAAGTCCTCACAATCTGGCTGTCATTCAAACCCTGGGTTCATTCTTTCCCTTGGGAACTCCCCCTGCACTTCACACTGCTATGCCAGCTGAAGTGCCTACTAAACAAAATTGCCTAGTGCTCTGAATTCCTGCAAGGCTGCTGCTGGAAAAAAATGCATTACAAAAGGTAGCAACAACTTTGTTTTAATGTGCAGGAAGTTTTGCTACAGCAAATGATTCAGAATAACACACTAACCCCAGCTTTCCCCTCTTCCCCCCAAAGGAGTAAAATAAACTCTGCCCCATGAATAAAACGGGTTGAAAATCATCTCCTTGCCCAAGTAGGTGTAGTAGTAAGCTGACTTAAACCCAGCCTCCCATACAATATGCCCACATTATTTATGCCACTCTTGTATTATATTCCTATAAATAACTGTTCTTTCTAGGGTCTCTACCTAAAGAGCTACTATTTCCATTCTCTTTTCAGACTTACCAGAGGATTGACCTCGATTAGTGGCATCATGATCACTGTCTCCTTGCTCACTGTCTCCATGACCACTGTCCTTAGAGCTTACTATGTCTGCTTCCTGGAATGCAGAACTAGACACAGAAACATCTTCACATTAGAATCATGAAAGAGGAACTCATAAAACATTCTTCTGCCATCACATGGCCAAACACGGTGCTGCATTCACCCCCTCCTGCCTGCTGCACTGTTGCTGCAGAGATGCTCTGCCCACCATTAACAAAACTGGCATTTTTTGGACCTCGGCAGGCTAGCTGAAATGGACACCAAGTGTTATCACTCTGCCTGGTTTTCATGTAATCGGTATAAAGAATTTGGCAGCTTTTACTCAATATGGATAGCTCCACTTTACCTCAAGGAAGCCCAATGTTTTCTGGATGACCCTACAGAACCATTCTTAAGTATTTAAAGCACATTTTAGACTGATACAATATGAGATTTGTTCTCTTTTCAGCTGGTTTTGAAACCAGTTCAGAAAAGCTGTAATTCAAACTCCTTTAGTCGATAGTGTTTTATTTAGTACAACTACACACTCCATTTCCCATGGCTTTACTGGTATTTTACATCTGCAGTAAACACAATTCTGCACCCCATTCAGACTTGCTAAAGCATGCACAAGGAAAACAAAGCTAAGGGGCTCATACCTGTTTACTCGTCGGGGTCTGTCAACTAGATAACTGAGCTCAGCACGCTGATGTTTTGTCTAGGAAAAGAAAATATTGGGAAGTATTTTAACTCTTTGATATTTCTATAACCAACCTCAGAAAATATACCAGAGAGCCTCACCATATTCACTATAAATGGTAATGTTTAGCTGTGGGTAGGCCTACACAAGCTGTTTCTAGGATGTTAAGGGGGCGAAAAACACAGCTCTTACTCGCACAGATGGGAAGGCATGAAGGATTTTTTCCTGAGCTTTTCTGGGGTGAGATTCTGACACGTTTTCTCACAGTGCATGTTGTCGAGCAACACAAGGACTCCCACAAAACCCAGCAGAACTATTTCTAGAGTTGTGTACTACTTAGTCTGAGAGAAAACTTACTGTCATCTAGTTTTCAGCCTGGTTTTAATTCCAAGGGTATAAAAATAGAGGGAGACAGTACAGTTACTGCACCCTAAGAAAGAAAATACATTGACATACCCTCAAGCCCTTAAAAAGGCAACGGAAAACAGAGTTTCATAGATATTTTGAGGAAAGGTCAATCTTACAAGCCCATATTAGGAATTTTGCTGCAAAACTTAACACTGTAAAAACTGTCACTCAAACCACTTTTGCCAAGCTGGGCAGTATTCATGTTTCAGTATTCATGTTGATAGGGAACATGTTGCTTTCACTAGTGCACAGGCAGAGAGGTACTGAGAGCTTGTATGAGCTAATCCAGTAGAAAATGATTAGCAGAGTAGTATTATGGCATGGCGTATGCTTTGATAGAAATTTTCTACACACGAGGTAACACAATACAGGCAACATGTTTAACGGGAGGGGATGTTAAGTCTCTGCATATAATTTCACGGAAACTCTTGATGCTTTCCTTTGTGAACTCAGCTTTGGGTTATAAAGAGCTGTTCAGATAGAGGAAAGAAAAGTCAATTAGTAAACCCTAATCCACAAATTAATTAAAGTTGCTGCTAACTGTAGAGATTGTCACAGTCCCAGAGGGGGGTTCCCCCAAAGCCTTAATCGCACATCCAAAGATTTCAAGAAGAAAAAGAAAAGAAAGACACAGGTTTAAAGCGTTGCTTCAGAAACCCCTGTGATTACGCCTCTGAGCTCAGCAACCCACTCCCCCCTGGCCCAACCCAGAGGCTACCCCTTTGCAGCTAAGGGTACCGGAGGATCGCTGTGCCACGACGCGACCCGACGCTGCCCGGCCGGGGCCAGCTTCCCTCACACCCACCGGAGAGGGGGGACGCGCTTGGCTGCAGCGGTACCAGAGCCCGACGGAGAAGGAACCATAAGCGGGGGGCCGCACTCCCCCCTCCTGCCGCTGCAGCCTCCCAAGTGTCAGATGCAAAATAGGAGAGAGGCGGCGGAATGGATAAAAGGGGGGGGGGGAAGAAGGACGAGGTGGGAATCAAAGCGCAGGGAGAGGGGGGGTGGGAGCTCCGAGGAAGCTCCGAGGGCCTGGGGGAAAGCCCACGGTGCAGCGGCGGGGCACGGCCGGCCGGCAAGGGTCCCTCATCGGCCCGCATGGAAGTGGGTGGCTGAGGGGAGGGGGGGGCACGGCCGGGCCTTACCTCGCTGGACAAGATGCTGCCGTTGGAGATGATGTCGGGCTGCTGGTCGGCGTAGCCGGTGACGATTGCCCCGCAGGGGTTGTGCTCGGCATCGGTGCTGCGGGAGGGGCTGCAGGGCTTGAGGAACATCAGGTCGGTCTTGGCGGACTCGGGGGTGAGGCAGACCTGGTAGCAGTAGTTCTGGTTGTGGTGGTGGGATCCGAAGCTCCCCGACTCCTCCACCGGCACCTGCGCCGGGTTGCTGGGCACGTTGGAGCTCTGAACCAACATGATGTCCGACTTGCTGAGCTTCTTCTTGCGGGCCCGCGCCTGGCGGCTGCAGCAAGGGCAACAGCAGCAGCAGCCCAGGCAGCAGTCGCTGGCCAGGCAGGTGTAGATGTTGAGCTTCTTCTCCTTCTGGCAGCGCACTGCCAGCACGATCATGGCCAGCAGGAAGATGAAGGAGACGGAGCCCAGGGCTATGATAAGGATAAGGGTGAGGTCGAGTGAGCTGTCCCCCCCAGAGCGGCTGGGGCGATGCTCGCCGGACCCGCCGCCGCCGCCCCCCGCGCCCGCTCCCGCTCCCACTCCCAGGCCGCCACCGCCGCCGGGCCGCTCGGCCGC